>NC_138530.1:106883716-108083716 GCF_964234715.1 Podarcis melisellensis | reverse complement strand
GGGCCTCTGCTGCACAATACCAAATGTAACAATTCTCTGATAAATATATATACAGTCATACCTCGGGATAAATGTGCTTCAAGTTAAGTATTTTTGGGTTGCGCTCTGTGGCGACCCAGAAGTAACAGAACGTGTTGCTTCTGGGTTTCGCCACGCGTGCATGCGCAGACGGTCAAAGTGACGTCACACGCATGTGCAGAAGCAGCAAAACGTGACCCGTGCACGCACAGATGCATGGACGTGAGTTGTGTTCACTTCAGGATGCGAACGGGGCTCCGAAATTCATATAGACATGTGAGCTCAGCTACTCATCAGCCCCTCTGCCTGAGTGATAATTCCTGGCATCCTAATACCTGAGCACCAGACAGGTAGCCATTCCAGAAATAATAAACCCAGATGAAGACAAAAGGATGTACAGCCTTCTCAGTAGTGACGCCAGCCCTGTGGAACACCCTCCCATCAGATGTCAAAGCGATAAACACCTACCTGACATTCAGAAGACATCTGAAGGCAGCCCTGTTCAGGGAAGTTTTTAATATGTGACATTTTAGTGTATCTTTCATCTTTGTTGGAAGCCGCCCAGAGTGGCTGGGGAAACCCAGCCAGATGGGCGGGGTACAAATAAATTATTATTATTATTATTATTATTATTATTATTATTATTATTATTATTTTGACTGGGAATCAGGGAAATGTAAATATCTCTTTTGTTACACTTGATGGGTGCTTGGTGGAAGGCAAGGGGAACCATGCGGCAGGTTCCAGGATGCTCAGATTACTGCCACCAGACCTCCCCTTCCATGATGTAATCATGATGTATTAGTGATATAGTTGGGGGTGTAACATGGGGATTAGCAGCTAATTAGCGTTTGGGTTCTCTTTTGCTCAGGGCTTCCATCTTGTTTCACCTTGTGGCAGGTGGGAGTCCTGTCGCGACAGACTTCAATAAAAACCAAGCCTACTGGCTGCTGTTTTGCTCTTCTATTCCTGGCTGGTGTCCTTGGTTTTTTGTCCAAGGGAGCCCTCAGATTTCTCCATTAACACCTGTAAGCCTTTCAGGAATTATTCTAGACTACAGTCTTAAAGAGGACAAAGAAAGCAGCTGGCCACAACCTTTACTTTTTACTATCTGGGAAGCCTTGCTTGTTAAGCAGGAGGAAAGGCTGATGTCCCCTGCTCAAGCAAAAAATAAAATAAAAAATGCAAGACCAGCTCTCACTTGCCTTAACGTAGCAAGCACACCAGACCCTTGAATACTGCTGAATCTGAGAAATTAATTAATCTACAGACAAGACATCAAATGCAAGCCAATATGGATTTGTGCATAAGAACTGCTGATTTTTGTTTGTTTGTTTCACTCACCTCCCAAAGAGCAACAGCATCCAAGCACAGAACAATCTGGGGGGCAACCATTTCTGAACATCTCTTGCTTCCAAGTATCCTCTCTGTGGCCTCTGCTCAATACACCAGATGAATGCTACAGGCTCTAATTTTCCTCCCCTTCATCTGCTTTAAGGTTGCTGACTGCTCAGCATGAGATAAGCACAGAACAATGATACAATCTTGCCTAGTCCCTGCTGCAAATATTGTCCTTTGTTGGAGTTGAGAGATGTTGATGTCAAAGCATTTTGTACTAAATGTTCACTGGTAGCTGATGAATCTAGGTCCTGGTTTCAGCTACCAGTGAACATTTAGTGTCAAATGGGATCTAGGCAGTGTAACCTTTGGCATTAAAATTTATTGTATTTAGGAATGGCAAAACTTAATTGGGGGGGGGACTACATACAATGAAGATCCGCTTATGTAATAACACAAACTGATGGTAGAGGAGGTGGAGAACTGTTCAGACAGACAGGTTTTTATAAAAATTCAACTGCTATGGCCATTGTCACAGGTTGCACTTGTTTTTTGGTGACTGTTAATTAGTGGGGCATTCAGTAAACTCAGTGCATTGAATGAACTAATTCAGATTTACTGATTTGCTGTATAGATTGAAAAATCTCCAAATTACACCTGAAAATAGTTCCTGTAAAGAGGAAAGGGGGACCCATGTGTGTCACCTTTCGTTCCTTGGGGGAAAACATGTGATATAAATGCAATAATAAATAAACAAATAAAATGAATTAAATTCGTTTTGCAGTGGAAATTTGTGGTGGGCAATTTTCACTTCAATTTTAATTCAGTTCCATACTTTTAATATATATATATAGGAGTTTCATTGCACTTTATGTTTGATTGTGACCATTGCATTGACTATTTTTTACTTATCTGAAAAGTGATGCTGCTGGCTAGCTTAATAAACACAGAGCAGGTTAGCTATCGGACAAGAGGTGCCTCACTACATCTAATGGTAGAGCTGGTCTTGGCATAAATCTTCAGTCATCATGGTTTCACCATTCCTGCCACATATAGACAGTTACATCCATATTGCGTATTATTATCCCAGTTGAATGAGATGCAATGAAACCGATCTCTATTATATAAATTCATGTCTCCTGCAATTTAGGCTTTCCAAGCTTCATTTTATCTCCAAAGGTTTGCCTACATATATTAATAGTCAGAAGAATCTCCTGAGTTTCTAATTGTGCACACTAATTTCATTGTATTTTGAAGCTCTATATCATGGGTAGGCAAACTAAGGCCCGGGGGCCGGATCCAGCCCAATCGCTTTCTAAATCAGGCCCATGGTCCGGGAATCAGCATATTTATACATGGGTAGAATGTGTCCTTTTATTTAAAATGCATCTCTGGGTTATTTGTGGGGCCTGCCTGGTGTTTTTACATGAGTAGATCGTGTGCTTTTATTTAAAATGCATCTCTGGGCAGTGGTGTAGCGTGGGTTGTCAGCACCCGGGGCAAGACAAGTGATTTGCGCCCCCAACCCATGGATTTGCGCCCCCTAACCCTAACCCCCAGATGTTGCGCCCGTTGCGGCTGGCCCCCCCCTGCACTCCCCACGCTACGCCACTGTCTCTGGGTGATTTGTGGGGCATAGGAATTCATTCTCCCCCCCAAAAAAATATAGTCCAGCCCCCCACAAGGTCTGAGGGACAGTGGACTGGCCCCCGGCTGAAAAAGTTTGCTGACTCCTGGTCTATATTCTGTCTGCTAAAACATTTTTCGCCTTCCTGGTTGATGAGATCAGCAACAAAGCCCACACTTGCTTTTGGCCCCAACTGACCATGAAAAGGTTAACACAGCTGCAGCAAAGGCACATCTAATCGAAAATCGGGACACATTGAAAAGTGAGCAGCATTAGTATAACTGTTCCTCACTGTTACACAGCAGCTCCCATCAATCCACAGCTATCTCTTTCTGTACTCTGATGAGCTGCTATCTGCCCTTGAGAGTATCTCAACTTTTTATTCATTCAGACTGTGACTCTTCCAAACAAATAGAAAAGATACTCCACCGTACAAATATCGTACAGAAGGGCAAACACTGAAGCAACTATCTACCAGAAGGGCTCATTCGCACTTACGCTTGCCCTGTACTGCTTAGCTCTAAATTGAGCGAACATCAATCCAGAAAAAAAAACCAAATTGGCATTTTCTCCTATTGAGGTTTTCTCCAGGGGAAAGCTACAGGACATGAAGAAGGGTGGATAAGCCCCAAGTCTTGCTAAAGAATAAATAAAATGTTTGGCATCCATTAGCAGCCACGTGTCCTAGCACCTGGGGCTTTCAACATTCAAAGGAGGACCTCAAGGAAGATGTTGAAGTGCTGAGGGCTCTACTCAACAGAGAATCCTTCCTTGCTTTCTCCTACCCCTTCTCTGCTGCAGGATGTGGCCCTGCCATTGTCTTATGATTTAGGTTATCTCCATTTCTCATTTTCCAATCTTAATTTCAGTTCTCCACATTTCCACATTGAAATATACTCAGAGTCGATAGTGGATTTCATGCTCTTTATTCACGTCATAGTGGTGAGGAGGAATGGAAGTTCCCCCAGAAGGTCTGCTTTATATACATTATTTACACAATGGACCCCATGTGATTGGCTAATTCTGGGATTCTCCTGTAGGCCAATCAGGTTGCAGATTCATTTCCACCTGGAGCTGGATTGGGTGGCTCCTGTGGACCAATCAGACTGCTGCATTCTGAATCCTATTGTTCTAGGACCAATCAGACTGCTGCCTTTTGGATCCTATTCAACTCAGTACATAACACACATCAATTAGCAATTTATTTATTTAAAAAGAAACCCTCTCTCTGTTTTTGCTTTTATTTCTATCAGTTTCTTTTATCTTCCTGTATTATGAAAAAAAAACTTTTTAAAAATAGAAATGGTTGCAGAAATTCATTGACGTGTCAGTGCGAATTTATGCTAATATACACGTGCTTGTATGGCCTTTTTTTTTGCAGAGCATATTTTAGGTGTCAGGAAGAAGCAAAAACTTTCCTCCCCCACTCCACCCCCGGGCATTTGGCCCTTGATTTGAAGCGGCTCTGATATTTGCGATGTCTTTTAGTGGGACAGGATCTGTAAGACCTGTCTTTTATCTGTACAGATGTATTTTAGGCTTTTATTGGTTACATTTGTTATACAGTGGTACCTCGGGTTAAGTACTTAATTCGTTCCGGAGGTCCGTTCTTAACCTGAAACTGTTCTTAACCTGAAGCACCACTTTAGCTAATGGGGGCCTCCTGCTGCTGCTGGAGCACGATTTCTGTTCTCATCCCGAAGCAAAGTTCTTAACCTGAAGCACTATTTCTGGCTTAGTGGAGTGTGTAACCTGAAGCGTATGTAACCTGAAGCGTATGTAACCTGAAGCGTATGTAACCCGAGGTACCACTGTAATTGGTTTTAGCCTTTTTACTGGCTTTGTTAGTCATTTTGGATTACTTTTGTGAGGAAAGCAACTAATAAATATATTAAACAAATACATCTAGAAATAGGTATTTGTACTCAATAGGACTTACTTGTAAGCAGACCTGTGCAGGATTCTCCTGTTAGCCTTCCTTTCAACAGATCATTCAGTAGTCCAATGATATAATAATAATAATAATAATAAGTTTTATTTATATCCTGCCCTCCCCAGCCGAAGCCGGGCTCAGGGCGGCTAACAACACTAAAACAGTACAACATTATAAAACATTATAAAAATGAATTAAAATCAAAATTGATGGCAACCATAGACTAAAGTTTTGTAAAGATTGCCAAAGGAGGGAGTCAGGCTGAGCCCTGACCAAAGGCCAGGTGGAACAGCTCTGTCTTGCAGGCCCTGCGGAAAGATGTCAAGTCCTGGAGGGCCCTTGTCTCTTGTGACAGAGCGTTCCACCAGGTTGGAGCCGCAGCCGAAAAAGCCCAGGCTTTAGTTGAGGCCAGCCTAACCTCTCTGTGGCTTGGGGCCTTCAAGGTGTTTTTATTTGAAGACCATGGGTTCCTCTGTGGGGCATACCAGGAGAGGCAGTCCCGTAGGTACGAGGCGGTAATTGGATCGATCTAAGGGATCTAATGATGTTTTCTTTAAGAACGGGCGCACCACTGCCTCCTTCAGTTCCCCTGGGAATGTCCTGGTGCCAAGGGACAGATTGATGATATCCCCCAGGGGGGCCCGCACCTCGTCTGGACACGCTCTAATCAGCCAGGACGGGCACGGGTCGAGAGGACAGGTGGTGGGCTTTCCAGCTCGGAGGAGTCTGTCCACATCGGCTGGGGATATCCAGTCAAAGTGGTCCAATACTGAACCCGAGGACAGTCGAGGGGCCTCCAGTTCCTTTATTGTATCCAAATTGGCAGGGAGGTCATGGCGGAGCAACAAGACCTTCTCCGCAAAAAAGCTCGCAAATGCCTCACAGCTGTGTGTCAAATTGTTATTTAAATTTGGCTGTCCTTTGAGGGACGTTAAAGACCGAATTATACTAAATAATTGCGCCGGGCGAGAGCTAGCGGATGCAATGGAGGCCGAGAAGTAGGACTTCTTCGCGGCCTTCACTGCCATCTCGTAGGTTTTCATAAAAACCCTATAAGATGTTCTTGAAGCTCCGTCACGGGCACCCCGCCATACTCGCTCTAGCCGTCTGAGGTCCCGCTTCATTTTCCGGAGCTCCTCGGTAAACCAGGGAGCCCGGTTTCTGCGGGGTCGCAGAGGGCGCTTAGGTGCGATCTCATTGATGGCTGCCAGGAGCTGGGTATTCCAGGCCTCAACAAGCTCAGTCAATGAGTCGCCAGGGGGAGAAAGGTCCTGCAAGGCTTGATATGTCATTTTATGTGCCATGCTTTCGGTGCATCAAAACTGTACTGATGTAAAGTTCTGACAATGCTTCTGTCTACCAGCTCTGATTGTTCCAATTATTCCTTGCACCAGTGTTCCATCATTCTATATCTAAATATATTAATTAGATGCTTATACATTGCTTATGTTTCAAATATTTGCGTTTTCAATTCCCGTGAGCTTTCACGTTTCACTCTTTGCACTCCTCCCATTTGGAAAATGCCTTTAAATATTCATTCTTGCCACCATTTCTCAGACAATATGCACTTTAGCTTTCAATGCAATGCTATGCTGAAGGATGCTACTATTAAAAGCTTGGGAGAACATGCAGCAATTTGCTTTGAAATATTGCAAAGGAGCTTCTCATGGTGAATAACTACCTGAAGAATGAACCCTGAAAGATGCTAAAGAATTGCCCTCTTTTGTCTTCTTCTAAGACAAAGACTCTGTAATTTATAGCATTGTATGGTTTTTATAGTTTTATTAAGCCAGTAGGATATCAGTCACTATGTGCATACAAGGGAGACAAAAGAAAGTTATTTGCATAGTACTCAGGATGGAAGAAACATTTGGGTGGGAAAGAGCAGAAAATAGATGAATAAGTTGTGGTCCTCCTGATTTTGTTGGACGACAAATCCCATCTTCCTTGATCTTTGGTCATGCTGGCTAGGGCTGATAGGAACTGGAGTAGATTGACTGCATTGCATAGGCAAATAGGTAAATGACCCCGGACGGTTAAGTCCAGTCAAAGGTGACTATGGGGTGTGGCACTCGTCTCACTTCAGGCCAAGGGAGCCGGTGTTCGTCCACAGACAGCTTTCTGGGTCATGTGGCCAGCATGACTAAACCGCTTCTGGCACAACGGGACATCGTGACGGAAGCCAGAGTGCACAGAAACGCTGCTTACCTTCCCAGTGCAGTGGTACCTATTTATCTACTTGCACTGGTGTGCTTTCGAACTGCTAGGTTGGCAGAAGCTGGGACAGAGCAACAGGAGCTCACCCCATTGCGGGGATTCGAACCGCCAAACTTGTGACCAGCAAGCCCAAGAGGCTCAGCGGTTTAGACCACAGCACCACCTGCTCCCTTGCATCATGTGGATACCCCATAAAAAGTAGCTGAACAAACTATAGCTGTTTGAGAGTGCAGGCCTGATCTGAAAGTACCCTTAAAACTGGTAAATGTGCACACAACTGGGTTGTTTTTTGTTTCTGTTTTACTTGGTTTGCCATTTCGAAACATCTTGCAAGGCTTCTAGTATCAGCAGCTGAATGTTTAATTCCCTGTTTCAGTTTAATTAAATCTTTCAGTCAATTGTTGGCAGACTCTGCAGGGGAGAAGTATTAAGAGACCCCGAACTACTAATTGCAACATCTCACTTTCCGTGGCAGTTCTCTAGCAGACCACATTGCCAGGCTGTCAACCACAAAGAGGCAAATTGTCAGGGAACTGACATCTAAAGCGCCGCAGGTGCAAAGGCTCCCTGAGGTTGAGAGAGCAGTAGCAGCGGAAGAGGGAACCAGTAGAGGGCGAGCAAGAACTCCAAGGGAAAGTGAGTCGGAGGGATGGCTCAGAGACGCTTCAAGCGAAACCAGTGGGGAGGTCTCAGGACCTCCTATAGGGACACCCACACCTCGACGGAAACTGTCACGCCGAGAGGCCAGACGACGTGTTTCCGTTAAGGAGCTTTTATGTTGGAAACGTTTCCGAAAGCAGCCACTTTCGGATACTACAAGTGATTGACGCAGCCATGCTGGAGGGGCTCCGTCACAGGCAGAGGTTTGAAAACCTGATCAAACTCTGAGGGACTTGCATTTTACGCACAAGCAGCTCATCGTCCCATCACAGCAATCCGAAAGTCACCGAAAGCCAGCTTGTGCAGAGAGAAGCATCATGAGCAACCCAGCCGGAACCGGGGGTGCAGGAGCAGCTGGAGGGGGTCCAAGCCTGGAAGAAAGGTACAGAGCGTTGGAGATCCAGTTGGCGCTGCAAACGGCGAGGCT
Source organism: Podarcis melisellensis (assembly GCF_964234715.1). Classification (NCBI taxonomy): domain Eukaryota; kingdom Metazoa; phylum Chordata; class Lepidosauria; order Squamata; family Lacertidae; genus Podarcis; species Podarcis melisellensis. The sequence goes on along the minus strand of NC_138530.1, from coordinate 108,075,496 downwards.
TGAGGAGAGGAGGGCTCAGGATGCAGAAAAGGGAAAGGAGAAAACCACCCCGCTCGCCAGAAAGGTACCAGGATTGGTGCAGAAATTCGGGGGGGATCCCAGGAACTATCATGCCTTTAGAACAGAGATGCAATACGCTCTAAACTTGCAGTTTGATGACTTCCCCGACGAGGAATCGCGAGTGGCGTATGTGATTGGCCATCTCGAATCCGGGGCGAAAGATTGGGTTAGACCCCTGATGGCAGCGAATAATGAGATCTTAAAGGACACGAGGAAGTTTTTTCGTGCCATGGACCTGATGTTTTCCAGCGATATTGAGCAGGGGGTGGTGCGAAGGCAGTTAATGGCTTGCCAGCAAGGAAGCAGATCTGTCCGTGAGTACTGGACTGAATTTACTATGCTGATTCATAAATTGGGGTGGGACCTATCGGCGGAGCCCATCCAAATGCTTTTCGAAGAGGGGCTTTCTTCAACCGTCAAAGATGAGCTTTCCCGGGGGCCCAGGGCGGAGTCTATGGACCAATTAACCAAATCTGCGCTGGCCATAGGAGCGCGCCAGGAGGCGAGGGCTTTGGAAAGGCGGGAAGGGAAAGGAGACCGTTGGAGGGAGTTCCGCATTCCAGACATTCCAGAGCCATCTTTCCCGCCGGCAGAGCCGATGGAAGTTGGAACAGCGCGGGCGCGCGCAGTTTCAAATCCCAGTGAAGGGCGGAAGAAGGAGGGAAAGAGCGCCAAGAGATGTTATCTCTGCCAACAGCCAGGGCACTTTGCCAGAGTCTGCCCACAAAGAAAGGGATGGCAAGGGATGGCAGGAGCTGTTGGGGGAAAGGAAGAGGAAAGCAAGGAGCAAGTAAAAGCCAACGCCTGGCTGCCACCGTCGGGGCACAGCAGCCAGGCCAAAGAGCAATGAAAGTGCCCATGCCAGAACCTCCCAGACCTGCTTTAGTGATAGAGGTGTTACTAGAACTGCCAAACGGACACCCACTAAAGGTCAAGGCGCTTTTGGATTCAGGCAGCTCCTGTAATTTCATGAGTAAGGAGTTTGCAGCTGAGCACCAGATACAGACCATCCCTTTAAGTAACCCCTTGCAGGTGACTACGATTGACGGCAGAGAGCTGTTGGGGGGAGAAGTTAGCCAACAGACTGTCCCGATGATAATGAGAGTGGCAAGGCACACCGAACAGATAGCGTTTAATGTGGCCATCCTGGGAGGAGCGCCCATCATTTTGGGGATGAGCTGGCTGGCGCTACACGATCCGCTAGTGGGCTGGCATCAGAGGGTGGTCTCCTTTGGGTCAGCGCATTGCCTAGAACACTGCAAGGAGGGGAAGGTCTCGGGAGGAGACAGAGTCACCCTAGCGGGGATGGAAGTGATGGGCAAAGGGAAGGTGCCCCCGCAATACGCAGATCTGAGCAACGTATTCAGCGAAAGGGAAGCAGACAAACTGCCACCGCATAGACCCTTTGACTGTCAAATCAACCTACTCCCAGGGGCCCAACTCCCAGTAGGCAAGCTGTACGCCATGTCAGACAGGGAGATGCAGGAGCTGAGGGAGTTCATTGACAAAAACTTGAAGCGAGGTTTCATCAGAGAGTCCCGAGCGGTGGGGGGCAGCCCAGTGTTTTTTGTGGACAAAAAGAACACAGACAAACCGAGACTGGTGTGTGACTTCAGGGGCCTCAATGCAGTGTCGGAGCCCCTGGCTTTCCCTATGCCCCGAATTGACGACATTTTGACCAGAGTAAGGAAGGGAAAGATTTTTACAAAACTGGACCTGCGGGGGGCGTACAATCTGATACGCATAAGGAAGGGAGATGAATGGAAGACCACCATGTTTACCCCTTTGGGAGCCTTTGAATACCTCGTTATGCCCTTCGGTCTACAAGGGGGCTCCGCCTGTTTTCAAGCTTTTATAAACCACGTTCTGGGACCTTTGCTCTACAAGAACTGTGTGGCCTTTTTAGACGACGTGTTGGTGTATTCGGAAGATGAGGAACAGCATGTGAGGGACGTTCGAGAAGTGTTGGGCAGGCTGCAAGCCAACCAGCTGTGGGTGAAACTGGAGAAGTGCCAGTTTCATACCAAGGAGGTGGAATTCCTGGGGTACCGCTTGTCAGACAAGGGATTGGCCATGGATCCAGGCAAGGTTCAAGCGGTACTGGAATGGAAGACACCGAAGACCAAGAAGGACGTGCAAAGATTCTTGGGGTTTGGGAACTTTTATCGGAAGTTCATCAAGAACTTTGCCCACTTGACGGCGCCCATCACTGACTGCCTCAGCAGCAAGAAGAAATTTGTTTGGACGGTGGAGGCGGATCGAGCCTTTGAAGAACTGAAAAGGGCTTTCGCCTCGGAAGAACAACTTCTGCATGTGGATTTACAAAAACCCATGAGAGTGGAAACAGATGCATCCGACCGGGCTATAGGGGCGGTCCTTCTTCAACCGGGGAGGAGTGCGTCGGAGTGGAGACCGTGTGCATTCTTCTCGCGGAAACTGAATAAGTCCGAGAGGAATTACACGGTGTATGACAGGGAACTACTTGCCATTCACGAAGCATTCCGGAGGTGGAGACATTTATTAATTGGGGCACAACACAAGGTGCAAGTGTGCACCGACCACAAAAATTTAGAGTATTGGAGAACAGCTCGAGTGCTCAACCAACGACAAGTGAGATGGGCACAGGAATTCTCCAAATTTAACTTTGAGATTTGTTATGTGCCAGGCCCAGAAAACGTCAGGGCGGATGCGCTCTCACGCAAACCAGAATATTGGGAAGGGGAGGAGGTGATCGAAGAGAGACATGTCATCCCGGAGGACCGCTGGGTGTGTGGGGCGGCGCTGGTGGGGCAACGGGAACTGGTGGAGGAAACGGAAAATGATGAATATGCCCAGGATAAGCTCAGAGGTCTCAGGGGGGAGGGCGAGAGCCCCGGAGGTTTTGAGGAAAGAAATGGGGCATTGTATTACAAAGGGGCACTGTATATACCCGAAGGTGAATTGAGGGGGAGAGTACTCAAGCAGTTGCATGATAGCCCCACGGCGGGACATTTTGGGCAACACAAAACCATGTGGTTGGTTACCAGGGAATTTTGGTGGCCTAAGGTGAGGGAAGATGTAAGGGAGTATGTAAGAGGGTGTGACCAATGTCAGCGAGCCAAAGGGGAAAGAAGGGCGCCGGCAGGGTTATTAGAACCTTTACCCACACCAGAACGGCCTTGGGAAGCGATATCAATAGATTTTATGACGGATCTGCCAAGGTCCAAGGGGAAAACAGCCATCATGGTAGTAGTAGACCTGTTAACTAAGATGTGCCATTTTGTAGCATGCTCACATGCAGTCACAGCGGAAGAAACGGCGAAGTTGTTTGTGGAACATATCTTTAGGTTGCACGGGGCTCCCTCGAGGGTGATCTCAGATCGAGGCAAACAATTTACTTCCAGGTTCTGGAGGAAGCTCATGAGCTTGCTACACGTGGAAGTTAATTTTTCAACTGCCCGGCACCCTGAAACCAACGGGCAGGCGGAAAGGGCAAATGGCATTCTTCAACAATATCTTAGGTGTTATGTCAATGACAGAGAGAACGATTGGGTCGAAAAGTTGGCGTTGGCAGAATTTGCCTACAATAATGCGGAGAATGTGTCCACAGGGATGAGTCCCTTTTTGGCTAATTACGGGTGTCACCCCAGGGCATTTCCAGGGGAAGGAGGGGAGAGATGGAGCGTTCCAGCGGCTGAACGTTTTGTAGAAGAGATGGAAGCCATCCATCAGCAGCTCCAGCTCAACTTAGAAAGGGCCAAGGCACAATATAAGAAGCAGGCAGACAAGAACAGAAGGGAAGGTGAAACCATAAGGGTGGGGGATCAAGTGTGGTTGTCAACCCAAGGGTTGCCGTTCAAAGGGGGTTGTAAGAAACTGAGGCCCAGAAGATTGGGACCCTTTGAGGTGATTCAGCAGGTCAACCCGGTAGCTTTCAAACTCCGATTACCCAACCACATGAAATTGCACCCAGTGTTCCACAGGTCGTTACTGTCACCATACAGGGGGGGACGTGAAGGGGAGCACGTCAGGGGACCAGCCTTGGAAGAGAGGGAACGCCGCAACCATGTAGCGGAAATCCTCGATTCCAGGTGGAAGGGTAATCAGGTGGAGTATTTGGTGGCGTGGGAAGGGGAACCGGAGTCAGAAAACACCTGGGTAAGTGCAGAGGAAGTCAATGACGAGGTTTTAACAGAAACGTTCCACCAAAGGTTCCCGAGGAAACCTCAGCCTATAGCAAGGTTTAGGAGGGAGTATTTCGGCACCACCGATGAGGAAGAGGAAATGGAAGGGTTCGCGGAGTCGGAGTTGGAAGATGGAGTGGACTCTGATGACGAAGAGTACCTAGAGAGTAGGAACAGCAACAAGTGGAAGGAAGTGTTCGCGACGTCGGAAGATGAGGGAGGTTCTTTCAGGGGTTTTACCTCCTCACCGCCAGTAGGAGAGGAGACGGGAGGGGGTGAAGGGGGCCCTGGAGGGGAGGTGGATGTCAGGGAACTGACATCTAAAGCGCCGCAGGTGCAAAGGCTCCCTGAGGTTGAGAGAGCAGTAGCAGCGGAAGAGGGAACCAGTAGAGGGCGAGCAAGAACTCCAAGGGAAAGTGAGTCGGAGGGATGGCTCAGAGACGCTTCAAGCGAAACCAGTGGGGAGGTCTCAGGACCTCCTATAGGGACACCCACACCTCGACGGAAACTGTCACGCCGAGAGGCCAGACGACGTGTTTCCGTTAAGGAGCTTTTATGTTGGAAACGTTTCCGAAAGCAGCCACTTTCGGATACTACAAGTGATTGACGCAGCCATGCTGGAGGGGCTCCGTCACAGGCAGAGGTTTGAAAACCTGATCAAACTCTGAGGGACTTGCATTTTACGCACAAGCAGCTCATCGTCCCATCACACAAATATTCTGTATTTTCACAGTGCATGTCTTCTCTAAGCAGATGCTCCCAGCACCCGGCAGCTGAGAAGCAAACTCTTTAAACAGTAAGCACTTACGCAACCCACTGAATCCTGGTAACTATACAGAAAGATAAGGAATGGGAGGGGTGCTCTGGAGGAGCTAGAGATGTTTCGACAGCAAGTTCCCTTCACCAGCTGCAGCTCTGCCTGTACTATCTGGAAGACTATATATTCTCAAATTTTGGCCCCAAAATAGTGATTTCTGGAGGACAGAAATACCACCCCCTGCAAAAACAACAACCCACTTGTGGATATTCTCCAAGATCTATTTATTTACATTCTGTCCTGTGTCTCCCCGCCCCCAATAGTTCTGCTTCAATGCTATTTTTCTCTTTGGATACTGTTTGTTTCACCTTCCTGGATTCATCACAGAGGTTTGTCTCATGGAGTCTCATTCCTGCCTTACCTCAAGCTGTTTTTCTTTTTTATATATATAGAATATTTATTAAGATTTTTTAAAGTATTACAATAAAAAAATGAAAAAATAACAAAAATACAAAATAAAAATAGTTAAAAACACACAGATTTTCCATTGCTAATTTTCCTTTAGCTTGTTTCCTGGACCTCCTCATACCTCCCTTTTTTGTATTCCACTTCAAATTGTTGGTTCAGCAAATCCTTACCATCAAGCTGTTTTTCACAAGTCAGTCCTGGCAGTGTGGGACTTTCAGAATGTCGAAATATCAGAAGCCTTGGCCGGGCTGGGATATGCTTGTTGGTAGTAACTTCTTTAGGATGATGAGGTAACCAAATATGAGGGTGCAAGCAAATTCTTGCAACTCATGCCTGCTTAATTGTGGTGTGTTCTGTGAAATGCTAAATGTATTTTTCGCTCCATAGGGTGCACCGGACCATAGGACGCACCTAGTTTTTTGGGGGGGGGATAAAGAAAAAAAATTATTTCCCCCTCCCAGCCCCAAAGAGCAAAGAAGGCAAGACAGCGAGTGGGATCCATCCCGCTCGCTGTCTTGGCTTCCTCTTTAGCCACACGCAACCTCTCCAGCCGGGAGAGGCTGCGCGTGGCTTCATTTTTAGCCGTGGGGCTGGAGCGGGGGAAGCCTGAGCTTCTCCCAACCCCAGCCCCCAGAACAGGTCCAGGAGCGGCGGCAAAAGCTCCCGGAGCTTGCGGGGCTGGAGACGGTGGAAGCCCGAGCTTTTCCCGACCCCAGCCCCCAGAACAGGTCCAGGAGCGGCGACAAGAGCTCCCGGAGCTTGCGGGGCTGGAGATGGTGGAAGCCCGAGCTTCTCCCGACCCCAGCCCCCAGAACAGGCTGCTATCCACAAGCCTTTGGAGCCCGGCAGGAACTCCCGTTGCGCTCAGAAGGCTTGCGGATACCTGCCTGAAGCCCAGCGAGGGCAGCAGCAGTTGGCACTGCGCTCCCAGGGCTGCAGGCTGCTATCTGCAAGCCTTCGGAGTGCTGGGGGAACTCCCACCGCGCTCAGAAGGCTTGTGGATAGCTACCTGAAGCCTGGAGAGTGAGAGGGGTCGGTGCGCACCGACCCCTCTTGCTCTCCAGGCTTCAGCAAAAGTCTGCATTCGCTCCATAGGATGCACACACATTTCCCCTTCATTTTTGGAGGGGAAAAAGTGTGCCCTATAGTGCGAAAAATAAGGTATGTACGCACTTCTCCATAGCAATATATGAAGAGCCACAGGTTCCTTACTCCGTTCTGAAAATAGAGTACTAAAAACAATAATAAGCACCTCTGCTGGGTCAGGCCACTGGCCCATATAGTCCCCCATCCTGTTCTCACATTGGACAACCAGATGTCTTCAGGAAACTAGCACAGGAGCTCCCTTCTCCCCTCACATGGTTTTCAACAACTGGTACTTGGAAGCATTATACTACTTCCAACTGTGGAGCAGCACATGGGTGGGTATGTCTGTGCTATGTACCCAATCAGATTTGGCTCTGTGATGCCATCACTTAAGGCAGATGAAGCCATTGAAAGATAAAGAGATGGGGGCCCTTTCCGTGCTTACCATTTATAGTTTAGGGAAGCTTTTAATGTTTAATAGGTTATTGTATTTTAATATTCGGTTGGAAGGCGCCCAGAGTGGCTGGGGAAACCCAGCCAGATGAGCAGGGTATAAATAATATATTATTATTGTCAGGGGTTCAGGAGCAGAGACACAGGAGAGGGAGCAAATGGAGAGCGAGGAGGAGGAATCCGAGGGGGGAGTAGGCAGTGACAGTGGTCAGAGAGATTCCACGAGTCTCACCAGCGAATCGGAAGACTCACAGAAGGGAGCGCCCATGGCCAGGGCGAGGGGGGTGCCAAAGGGGAAGCCCCAGAAGGAAGGGGCCAGCGGGGACTCCTTGAGCAGCAGCTGGAAATCAGGACCAGCTTCCTCACCAGAGCACAGTAGGGGGGAGGAGTCCCAGGAATCGGGAACAGTGTTCTCGCCACCAGCGAGAGGAGATGAGTCAGGGTTGCCCACGCCCACATCGGAGAGCGGGGGAACGGTCAGGAGGAAGGTTACCGGCTGGGCGCGCGCGCCAAGTTCAAATGTACAGGCGAGCGGCACAGCAGGTAGCCCGGATGGGGAGCCAGGTCCTAAAGCCCGCCGGAAGGAAGGGCAAGACTCAGGAGGGTCAGCGTCAGAAGAGTCCAGGAAGGAGGAAACCCCAGGGGGCAGAAGGACCCAGCGGAGGAAGGAACAGCGCAGGAGGTGGAGCCGGGCTAGGATCTTAAACTGGTGCGGAAGGGGTAGTGAGTCAGAGGGGACTTCGCCAATCTGAAGTCAAGACGTAGGGCTGCACGCTCTGGGGTTTGAAATGGAAACTAAACTTCAATAAAGACTTTTGTACATTAAATCAACTGGGCGTTGGTCCTCTGTGAGCTGGGACCTGGAGTCAGTCCTGACAATTATTATTATTATTATTATTATTATTATTATTATTATTATTATTATTATCAGACATGTGCTGTTTGATGCGGGTAGCAATGTGTTCTTTCTTACAGTAGAAAAAAAATATCTGAGAACTAGTTCAACAGCAGTCCTAGTTCTGGCACAAGTGTTTCACAGCCCCTTGCTAGGCTTACCTTCGTGACGCAGGTGGCACTGTGGTCTAAACCACTGAGCCTCTTGGGCTTGCCAGTCAGAAGGTCAGCGGTTCGAATCCCCATGACGGGGTGAGCTCCTGTTGCTCTCTGTGTGCTCTGGTTTCTGTCACTGTGTTCCATTGCACCAGAAGCGGTTTAGTCATGCTGGCCTGAAAGCAAGATGAGTGCCACAACCGCATAGTCGCCTTTGATTGAAGTTAACTGTCCAGGGCAGGGGTCATTTACCTTTTTATCTTTTCCTGATGTTTTTAAGAGTGAACCTGCAGCTGAGTGTCTGCAGCAGTAACATGCCACTGCTTTTAGGGTGTATGTACATGTTTCTCCTTTCCACCCTAATGGCAGGTTGGTAATCATTTCATAGCCATAGTCAGAGCCCTTACATGCACTCAAGTTCTTCCGACCAGTAAGTGTTGGAGTTTTGAGCATGCACACAGGAATAGCCATTCTACAGATATTTAACTTATTCAGTGCCTAGTATTCTAGAGTACTGACCATGTGGGATTATGGAGAACCTGATTATGGTGACAAATGTTTGTTTTGCAGCTAATCACTGTCACCCTAAGCTGGACATGGACTCTGCACCATCATCTCTATCTGCCATATCTCACTTCCGAACAGAGGTGACAAACTGACAGTCAGTCAGAGAGAGGTGGGTTGGAACAGGCGTCTCCCAAACCATGCCCACCAATCCACATAAGATGCTTGTCCACATGCCACACAACTGAAAATATTGATGGTACCTTCGTTCTCAAACACCTTGGTTCCCAAATGCTTAAAACCCAGAAGTAAGGGTTCCAGTTTTCAAACGTGTCTTGGAAGCCAAATGTCTGATGCATCTGTCGGCTATTGTTTGTGGGGCGCCTGCACCAAACAGAAGCTGCGCCTTGGTTTTCGAACATTTCGGAAGTCAAGCAGACTTCCAGAACTGATTAAGTTTGGCGCTTTTGTTTTTGCTATTTATTTGGCGTCTTTATTTTTGAGGCTTTTTTGGTTAATTTGTTTTTGTGACTGTGTGGAACCCACTTCAGCTACTGATTGATTGATTGATTGATTGTGTGATTGCGGAAATGGATAAAAGCCCCCCATCCAAACAATGACCATCATCAGTGCAGGTAAGAAAAAAAATCTAAGAAAAAAAATCTGATTTTCATTTTTATCATCTACAATACTGTCTTCTCTATTTTATAGTACAGTACATTGATTATTGCTTTCATTTTATGGATCAATGGTCTCATTAGATAGTAAATTTCATGTTAAATTGCTGTTTTATGGGTTGTTTTTAAAAGTCTGAAATGGATTAATCCATTTTGCATTACTTTCTATGGGAAAGCGCACCTTGGTTTTGGAATGCTTTGGTTTTTGAACGGACTTCCGGAACGGATTAAGTTTGAGAACCCAGGTACCACTGCACATTATTCCCAAATACTAGCTGAATGGTGCTGACGTTGCATGACAATGTGTCAGAAAATCTGAAAAACTGTTTTGCTATAAGTGGAAATTTTGGAGAGAGAGAGAGAGAGAGAGAGAGAGAGAGAGAGAGAGAGAGAGAAATATATGAAAGCAATGTAAATGGACAGGTGCACATTGTCATAAGTGGTGCAGAAAAATCATCAAAAGAAGGAGTTGTTGTTCAACCCTTCTGAAGATGTTCATCAAAGCCAGCAAGTCACTTTGGCTCAGCAACAGTTAATACCACCTATTTTTAAAATAGTGAGCAAAATGAGTTCATTCATCGTGTGCTGTGTGGGAGTGCATTGTGATTCCTACGATCCCTCTCCCCGCCCCCAAACTACCTGGGATGTCAAGCTGCCCCCTTTCTCAAGAATTATATCAGCTTTATAAACCTTGTTCTCACCATCAAAAGCTATGTTCCAGCACACACTTTCTGTAAATGCATATTCAGATGAATTGGGACCAGTGGTGTAGCGTGGGTTGTCAGCACCCAGGGCAAGGCAAGTAATTTGTGCCCCCTAACCCGTGGATTTGCGCCCCCTAACCCTAACCCCCAGATGTTGCGCCTGGTGCGGCCGGGCCCCCCCTGCATCCCCCACGCCACGCCACTGATTGGGACAAGTCATTTGCTCTAAGATGTACCTAAGCTGCAATCTTATTCACACTTACCTGGGAGTCTGTCCTATCAATTTTGGTGGGACTTGCTTCTGCATAGACATAGTCAGGACTATGCCGCTAAACTAACAATAAGATTAAATATCGGGAGCAAATGTAAGCCTGAGATTAGAGAGATAAAAATTTCCCATTTTCATTTTTCACTTTCTTGGCTGAGATATAATCTATTTCCTTCGCAGAAATATATTGGGTGTCCTTGAATCATAAACAATATTATATAATTGTCTGCATTTGACAATCTCTGATCAGAAAAGCCTCGCTCCAACCTTGCAATTGAGTCAGAGCTTGCTCTCCTGATAGGGCATTTAGAGGAATGGTTATGAAACACGCCTGCACCAAGCCAGTTTTCTGATGGAGCGCAAATGTAATTTCCTGAACAGCCAATTTCGGGGGCTTCAGACACAGAAATGCGTTTGATACCCCTGGACAAAACAGAGAGGTATTGAAAAGTAGATATTAAGGCACTTGTGTGTGTGTGTGTGTGTGTGTGTGTTTTTAAAAAAAACAACATTTGGTTTTGATTTGATTTCTCAGGTGCCGGTTTTCATTTGCTGTTTTACAAGCTGGGAATATTGTTACTAAAGCCCATGTTAATGAATTCCCCAAAAGTGAATTGCTTCACTTTCTGTCCATGGTAAACTGGAGCTGTCAGATGCTACCATTTGGAACACAGGATTCGAAAAGTCAAAGCTATTTCCTTGTTCTTTTGACTGATGTATTGACTGCCCTGAGAAATACAGAAGAGTGATATGTGACACAAGGCTAATAGGAAAGGCAGGAACAAAGAGTTTTCCTCATTGTCTGCAACTTATCAGCTGGTTCAATTCAGCTGTATGCTAGGGTATTTGGGTTTTGGTGTTTTCTCCCCCACTCAGAAAAGCCCTAGAGCTTCTCCATGGTTAGTGTGGCACCCTGCCTCTTAAAAAAGAGTGCTCCCAGCAAACACTCCAGCAATTACCGTATTTTCCGGAGTATAAGACGACTGGGCGTATAAGACGACCCTCAACTTCTCCAGTTAAAATATAGAGTTTGGGATATACTCGCCGTATAAGACTACTGTTATGTACTGAAGTTCTCACCCTGGGCCAGCAGGGGGATACTGTAGATAGTTCAGGTCCACATATGCAAATAAGGGATCGAAAGTGACGTTCAGTGATTGGATAGTTACAGAAAATGGTTACTGTTGCATTCTAGTGGAGCTCTATATAAGCAGGCTGGCTGAACCCTTCAGTTCAGTTCTGTTCTGGCCTGTGAATAAACAAGAGCTGTTTGAAGAATCGCTATGTCGTCTGATATGTTCACCCACAACTTAAGAACTACCCCTCTTCCAACGCACACCAAATAAAAAAACAAAAAACCAGTCTCCAGTACAGCTCGGAAATCCGCTCCAATAAATGTTGGAAATGTAAAGAGACTGAAGGTACATTCTTTCACCTTTGGTGGACGTGCCCAAGGATTAAGGCCTTCTGGGAAATGATTTATAATGAATTGAAAAAGATACTTAAGTACACTTTCTTGAAAAAACCAGAGGCCTTTCTCCTAGGCATGGTTGGCCAATTGGTACTAAAGAAGGATAGAACTTTCTTTATGTATGCGACAACAGCAGCAAGAATTCTCATCGCAAAATACTGGAAGACACAAGATTTACCCACTCTGGAGGAATGGCAGATGAAGATGATCGATTACATGGGATTGGCAGAAATGACCGGCAGAATCCGAGACCAGGGAAAAGAGTCGGCGGAAGAAGATTGGAGGAAATTTAAAGATTATCTACAGAAATATTGTAAAATTAATGAATGTTAGAATGATGTTGGATGGAAATTAAATGGTTACCAGCTGTAATGTAAAGGTGGAATAATAATTTAAAATAAGCTATACTAAGTCGTAACAAGGATTTGCTGAATTAAGAATTTGAACTGGAATATAAAAGGGGGAGGTGAGAGGAGGTCTGGGACATAAGGTAATGGAAATAAGAAATGGGAATTATATTTGTTTTGTTTTGTTTTAATTGTGTATTTGTTTGTTTTTTTTCTTTTTGTATTAAATTGGAAAACTGTAATAAATATTTATTATTATTCTGTTGCTGGTGATGGGGGGGGGCTTCTGGGGCCAATTTTCAAGCGTATTTCTGCTTCATCTAGAGAGCTTGGTGTCCTCTGATTTAATTTGCTGTCCTTTGGTGGGGAGTTGCTGCAGGAGCTGCTGCTGTAGATGGCATATAAGACAACCCCCGACTTTTGAGAAGATTTTCCTGGGTTAAAAAATAGTCTTATACGCCAGAAAACACAGTAATTCTGCCCACCTAGCAGTTCGAAAGCATGTCAAAGTGCAAGTAGATAAATAGGTACCGCTCCAGCGGGAAGGTAAACGGTGTTTCTGTGCGCTGCTCTGGTTCACCAGAAGCGGCTTAGTCATGCTGGCTACATGACCCAGAAGCTGTACGCTGGCTCCCTTGGCCAATAAAGCGAGATGAGCGATGCAACCGCAGAGTCGGCCACAACTGGACCTAATGGTCAGGGGTCCCTTTACCTTTTACCTTTATGGTGGTATATCAGTGAGATATGCAGTGCTTTTTTCTGGGGGTACTCAAGGGCACGCAGTACTGGCACCTTTCTCTCCTCCCCCCAAGAAAAGCACTGGCAATTGTCTGGAAGTAGAAGCAGCTTGTTGGGTATGGAGGAGTTGCTAAGCCTTTCCCCCTGACCATAGGGTCACTGTTATTTACTGGGAGGGAGAAGACAGGGTGGCAGGGAGGACAGCGTCATGCAAAGTCACAGCTTCTTAGGCAAAAAGAGTCTTATGTGACACAAAGCTAACAGGAAAGGCAAAACCAAGTGTTTTCCTAATTGTCTGCACTTTACCAGCTGGTTCAGTTCAATTGGAATAATCACTATTTCATAGCTGATTCAGAATTTGAACCCTGCGCTCTTTATGTCCTAGTCCAACGCACTAACCACTACACCACACTGGGTCACAGTGCAGCCCTTCCAGTTTTATGATTCTGTATTTTAAACTAACTTCTCTTATAGAAATGTATTTATATTTTCTCTCTAATCATTTACATTACTGTTGATCTAGTCCATAATTTTAGTAGGCCTCGACAGACTTAACGAGAGTTCTACCACAACAGGATGTATTCTCTGTAATGATGAGCCAAAAGGTTCTCCAGGTTCAATTATTGTCTCAAAAACAGTAATTTTAGGAGGTACAAACCTGCCCAGAAAAAATACCTTAGCCCTACATTTTTTGAAGCTGTCTTTGATTCCCTTCTGTTTTCCACCTTGGCTGTTGCTTTGGCAGCATTTTTTTGGTTTCAGTTCTCCTTGAGTACTGGATGCATTTGAGGTCAGGTAGAGTCTCAGGGTATCAAAACACTACATAGCCAATCAGATTTAGTGTCATGCTGCTCTAAGGGAAAATCCAGCCCATTTAACATGAGAGCAACACTTCCTGTGGTCAACCCTATCAGGGAAGACTCAAAGAATTCAAAAAGATACTTGGCTCTTCCCAAATGAACCTTAGGGGTGTGTGGAATAACCAAAAAGAACATTCTGGAATGACCTTTTCCAAAGCTTGTCCATCCACACAATTTTCACTTAACCTTCCCCTAGTTTCTCACCAAATTTGGTCATCTAAGAGCCAAAGTATGGCATAGTTAGATTCTATGCAGTTGTTGCTGTAGTTTCTTTTAAAGTTAGCCGACACAGGAAGTGGAGCTAGTTGGATTGGGACTAAGGCATAGGGGGTGGGGAGCTTTAACCATTTACCCTGGCCATGATGTCAATCAAAAATCCCCACCCCATGTTAGCAATGAGAAGAAATTCCCATAGGCTCTGATGGAAGCATTTCCCCTCCCATTGTGAATAGCAAGCACGAGGAACCCAGTTCTAATGGGACCCAATCCAGCTTTACTGCTTGCACTAGTTATTAACAAAATGGGGGGGGGGGGTTTGGAACCAGCTATGCAACACCATACTATGGAATAAATGTCATGTCTACTTTGGCCCCAAGTCATTGAGACGTGAGTGGAGCTATGGTCTAAACCACTGAGCCTCTTGGGCTTGCCAGTCAGAAGGTCGGCGGTTCAAATCCCCTCGACAGAGATCCTGTTGCTCTGTCCCAGCTCCTGCCAACCTAGCAGTTTGAAAGCACGCCAGTGCAAGTAGATAAATAGGTACCACTGCGGCGGGAAGGTAAACAGTGTTTCCATGCACTCTGGTTTCTGTCACAGTGTCCCATTGCACCAGAAGCAGTTTAGTCATGCTGGGCACATGACCCAGAAAGCTCTCTGTGGACAAATGCCGGCTCCCTCGGCCTGAAAGCGAGATGAGCACTGCAACCCCATAGTTGCTTTTGACTGGATTTAACCGTCCAGGGGTCTTTTACCATTGAGGAATGCAGACAAAAACAAGAAAACATTGGAACGAAATAACAATTTAAAGAATCTAATCTTGTAGCACCTGTAATCGTACCTGCAGCAATGTAAGCGATAGATGCAGAAGTGCTTCTGGCAAATTTAATCAAGCCCTCTCTCCCGCTCTGATCAGGATGATTACGGCTCAGCCCAGAGCCATCTCTCTGCTGTCTTTTGACACTGATTGACAGGTGCACAGTGGGAGGTTTGAAGCCCTGATTATCTCTTTTCTTTCATCTGCTCTCTCAGAGAAAGACCTTATTATGGGAGTGCTGTACTGCTCCCCGGGCCGCATCAAACTATTTCCTTCCAGAACAATGAAAGAAAGGATTGCGGCTGGGGACTCATCCAGACAAATAGAAAGCAGCAGTATAAACCTGAGATGGGCCGAGTTTTCTGTAAAGCCGTTAGGTGATGGCTACGGACTATTCCTTTTTCAGCACATCTTCAGGAAATTGAAAACGGTGGCCCTGGAGCCTGCAGGTGTTTCTCTCCTGGTTCTCTCAGCTGTGTATGTGTGTGTTTAAATAACTTAGCACTTAATCCAAACTATGGGCCATCACCGCATCACACAAGAGCACGAGACCAGGTTGGAGTCGTGAGTCGACTCAGTGCGACTCTCTTCACCTGTGTAATGCCCATTTTGGGGCCTTCCATTGGCGGCGGCTGCCCACCAGCTTAGCTCGCAGATCTGGGTGAAATGAAAGCTTTGCCCAACTCAATTTCCACCCAGGTACATGTGCATGTCTAGATTGCTCAGTTCCATTGTGGGTAAAGCATTCTAATCCTTCACAAAAATCCAACCCAGAGTTGACTTCAGTTAAATGTACTTGTTATCATGGGGCTTAAGCTTGCTTGGCTCTGTGTTGGGTCGGAGCTGTTATCTTTAGCTCGGTGAACTCCTACACAAACAACCATTCCTAGCCATCAAGGTTATTAATTTTCTTTCTTACTGTTTGTTTGCTCTTCTGCTGAGGAATATTGCCACAACACTGCTTCTCGAGAGGGAGATTTTTCTCTAAGCGGTTGAACTTTCTGCATGCAGCGTCTGAGCTATAGTGGATGCCTAGGGCAGCCCTATCATTTAGCAGAATGAGGCAGCTGGAGGGGGGGCAGTGACAACAGGAGGTTGGAGGGCACAAGAGTTGTATGCGCCATGTGGCCTGCCCTGTGCCTCTGGACTACTGCAATGTGCTTTACACAGGGCTACCTTTGAAGGTGACTCGGAGACTACAACTAATCCAGAATGCGGCAGGTAGACTGGTGACTGGACACCACATAACACCAGTCCTGAAAGACCTACATTGGCTCCCAGTACGTTTCCAGGCACAATTCAAAGTGTTGGTGCTGACCTTGAAAGCCCTAAACGGCCTCAGCCCAGTATACCTGAAGGAGCATCTCCACCCTCATCGTTCAGCCCGGACACTGAGGTCCAGCTCCGAGGGCCTTCTGGCAGTTCCCTCGCTGCGGTAGGTGAGGTTACAGGGAACCTTGCAGAGGGCTCTCTTGGCAGTGGTGCCGGCCCTGTGGAACAACTATCTGACTTTTAGAAGACAACCCTGTATTAGGATGCCATTTTTTATGTGCTGTAAGCCACCCAGAGTGGCAGGGGAAACCCAGCCAGATGGGTGGGGTATAAATAATAAAATTATTATTATTATTATTATTATTATTATTATTATTATTATTATTATTATTCTTATTCTTATTCTTATTAACAAGTCTGCAGTCAGGTGCAGTGAAGGATGCTGTCCCATTGCCAGTGCTGAAATAGGGTCATATCCACATCATATATTTAAAGCACATTTAACAAACATGATTTTCCTTGAGAATCCTAGGAATTTACCCCTCACAAAGCTACAACTCCCAGCACCATTATCATTGCTCTTCTTGTTTAGATTTATTACCTGACCTCAGTTATACCGTGCTCAATTATACTTAACTCCCAGCTAAGTCAATATAGGATTGCTGCTTGAATGCCGTTGTTTCCTCCTAAGCATAAATAAAAAAAAGGAATGCATTTAATAGAAGAGGGCCAATCGTATCTTACTGCTTGTTGGTATTGAAGAGAGTGAATCCTTTTCTCATGATCTTTTTCCCAATTAAAGAAACGATAACAAAAAACAGTGTTTCTATGCTATTGATTTTTAGACTGTAATCGCATTGGGGCAGAGGCCACAGTCTTTACTAAAACTAAGGTGCAACTGAGTGCACAGGTATTTTAGAACCACTGACAACACTAAGAATAAGAAGTTCTAATCAGGACTTTGTACAGTATAATAAGCAAACTTCACTATTTGTTTGTCTGTTTGTTATTTACTCCCAAAATGTATACACCACTTGACTGTGAAAAAGGGAAAAGTAAAAAACCCTCAAAGTTCTCCACTAAGCCTTGGATAGGAGTATTCACCTACTAGCACCAGAATTTCCAATCTCAATCTGCATACATGGTTTCAGGACCTCAGAATTTAAGAAGGCAGAATATATAGGGATTTCGATGTATTTTTAAAGCCGCCCGGATAAAAAGAAAACACAGCCAGAAATGGAAATGGTCATTAAAGAATATCATCATCCTCACTATAATTTATTTATTTTTAACATTTACTTTATGAGGTGGTTTCTGTGGGAAGTATTAACACAGATCTTCGGCCTCCTAGAGAAGCACTAGTAATAGGCAGCCTAAATGCAGAAATGCATCGTGATAGTTATCATTTCAAACTGCAAAACCCACAGGATGCTTAACTAATATTTCGTGACAGACGGCTCTTGGGTGGTAAACAAAGGGCCTGTGGGCAGATCCTTCTGCCTGCCTTCCACAAAAAGGCAACAATGGGAACTCAAATCAACACACTCCTCATTGGTGACAATTCCAACACTCCAGCTGGCTCATCATTTACGGAAGGCCTCCTGGTTCCATTTGAAATGCCACTAATTTTTTTGTTCAGTTATTCTGATGGGGGTTGAAAAGATGCCAACTCTTGGGCAGTGGGCAAGGAAGGATTTCAAAAACCTGGTGAGAAAGAAAAAGAATCGAAGCTCTAGGCATGTACGTGTCTGTGTTTGAAGACGTTTGATTTGGAAAGCAGAGTAGGCGGGAGAGAGATGCCGGAATGCATTTGCCCTCAAAATCCTCCTCCGCAACCTGTTATTCGATACGAGCCAAAAAATCAAGAACAACAGATATTCAACACCTATTGAACATCAGATGAGCACTTGATATTTGATACTGCACAGCTTGTTGGACAGAACTTGATCATTGGTTGTTGTTGTTTTTTAATTTGAAGAGAGCATGCAGCTCCTCTCCAGTTGCTCACGGTAGTTAACACAAAATGAGTTGACCACTAGTGGCCAACTCATTTTGTGTTAACTACTGCGAGCAACTGGAGAGGAGCTGCATGCATTCTTCAAATTAAAAACAAAGAAAAAAACAATAACAAACCTAGACAGCATCTTAAAAAGCAGAGACATCACCTTGCCAACAAAGGCCCGTATAGTTAAAGCTATGGTTTCCCCAGTAGTGATGTATGGAAGTGAGAGTTGGACCATAAAGAAGGCTGATCACCGAAGAATTGATGCTTTTGAATTATAGTGCTCTTGAGAGTCCCATGGACTGCAAGAAGATCAAACCTATCCATTCTGAAGGAAATCAGCCCTGAGTGCTCACTGGAAGGACAGATCGTGAAGCTGAGGCTCCAATACTTTGGCCACCTCATGTGAAGAGAAGACTCCCTGGAAAAGACCCTGATGTTGGGAAAGATGGAGGGCACAAGGAGAAGGGGACGACAGAGGACAAGATGGTTGGACAGTGTTCTTGAAGCTACCAGCATGAGTTTGGCCAAACTGTGGGAGGCAGTGGAAGACAGAAGTGCCTGGCGTGCTCTGGTCCATGGGGTCACGAAGAGTCGGACACGACTAAACGACTAAACAACAACAAAACATAACGTTGGACTTGTAGCATTTGCAAACCCATAAATCATAACATTGAATGTCATGTAGTTGGGTCTCGTTGCTTTCAGCATGACTTAGTGTGATACTATACCAGTCAGCTCAGAAGTTCAATAGTTTCCTCTCAAGTAAGAGACCACAGGATTGCAGCTCTAACGAGGGAGAACTTTTGCTGGATTCTGGGCTATGTGAGAGTATATAAAACGTATCCGGCTCCACAAAGAGCTGACTCCCAGCCAGGAGGCCTAATCTGTTCCCACAAGCAAATTTTCATCCTCCTGCCATTGAGACACCGCTCGTTTTGGCAGCAGAAACAGAAAAGGGCGGAATTAAAATGGACACAGGACTAGGTTGGAGGAACACCCTGATGGGAATGCAAGGCACCCCTTCCTGGTTATCAGATTGATGAGACAGTCAGCTGATCTCCATGTATGTGAACAGAGAACATCATGCAAGGTTTGGAAGGTCACACCTACTTTTGACCACATTCGCTGCTGCCACATGTGGCTCCTGGAGAGTTGACCAAGAGTTAATGCAGCCTTCAAGCCAAAAAAATATTAGCCACCCCATCCTAAATATAGGGGAAAGCTGGTACACACACAAAACAATACAAATAGTTTTTGAAAGCCCTCTCAGTTTGCCATGAGGCACAAGGCAATGTTGTTCATAATATATATCAGGGTGGCCAACTCCCAAGAGACCGCAATCTCAGGTCAGAGTTGTTAACCTTGGGTTGAGAACTTAATTCATTCTGGAGGTCCGTTCTTAACTTGAAAATGTTCTTAACCTGAGGTACCACTTTAGCTAATGGGGCCTCTCGCTGCCGCCGCACCGCCACCACACATTTTCTGTTCTCATCCTGAAGCAAAGTTCTTAACCCGAGGTACTATTTCTGGGTTAACGGAGTCTGTAACCTGAAGCATCTGTAACCTGAGGTGCCACTGTATATCATGTAGCCTCTAGTTCCACATACCTTAGGTACCGCTTAAGCTAATGGGGTCTCCCGCTGCCACCGCGACGCTGCCACCACGCATTTTCTCTTCTCATCTTGAAGCAAAGTTCTTAACCCAAGGTACTATTTCTCGGTTAATGTAGTCTGTAACCTGAAGCGTCTGTAACCTGAGGTACCACTGTATATCATGTAGCCTCCTTTCCATGCAGGCGCCGATTGCAGCTACAACAAAGGCGACATTTTTCCATCTCCGCCAAGCTAAGCAGTTGGCTCCTTACCTCTCTCGCCCTGACCTAGCTACTGTGATCCACGTGACGGTCACCTCCAGACTGGATTATTGTAACTCGCTCTACGTGGGGCTGCCCTTGAGAGTGACCCAGAAACTCCAGTGGGTGCAAAATGCTGCAGCGAGACTCCTTACGGGGTTTTCGCTGCGAGATCACATTCACCCGGTGCTATACCAGCTGCACTGGCTCCCGGTGGAGTACAGGTTTAAGGTGCTGGTTTTAACCTTTAAAGCCCTATACGGCCTAGGACCCTCGTACCTACGGGCAGTGGCGTAGCATGGGTTGTCAGCACCCGGGGCAAGGCAAGTAATTTGCGGCCCCTAACCCATGGATTTGCTCCCCCTAACCCGTGGATTTGCGCCCCCTAACCCTAACCCCAAGATGTTGCACCCGGTGCGACCGGCCCCCCCTGCACCCCCCACGCTACGTCACTGCCTACGGGACTGCCTCTCCTGGTATGCCCCACAGAGAAACTTACAGTCTTCAAATAAAAACATCTTGAAGGTCCCAGGCCACAGAGAAGTTAGGCTGGCCTCAACTAGAGCCAGGGCGTTTTCGGCCGTGGCTCCGATCTGGTGGAACACTCAGTCACAAGAGACCAGGGCCCTGCGGGACTTGACATCTTTCCGCAGGGCCTGCAAGACAGAGCTGTTCCACCAGGCCTTTGGCCAGGGCACAGCCTGACATCCTTCCCTCGGCAATCTTCGCAGAACTCTGGCCCAATGGTTGCCAGTGGCTTGAATTAATTAATTTTATAATGAATGATTTTAGAGTGTTATGTTGTGCTGTACTTTTGTACTGTTTTGTTGTTGTTAGCTTCCCTGAGCCCGGCTTCGGCTGGGGAGGGCGGGATATAAATAAAATTTATTATTATTATTACTATTATTATTATTATACCTAAGGGAAAACTAACTCTCTATCTCTCTCTCTCTCTCGTTCCCTTAGGCATGTGGCACTAGAGGCTAAATTAAATGTTGGGGTGGGAGGTTCTGAATGTTACAGAAACAGTAAGGAGTTTTTAATCCATAGCTATCAACGTTTCCCCTTTTTAAAGGGAAATTCCCTTATTCTGAATAGGATTCCTCGCAAGAAAAGGGAAAGGTTGACAGCTATGGTTTAACCCTCTCCCTCCAAGGGCAATGATCCAATTATAATCTCTCTGCCCAGGTTGCTTTTCCCAGGTGTTCTGCTACCCCTTTGAGGCATCAATCATTCACGTCACGTTTCAGAGAGAAATGACAGGGGCTGCCATTTTATCAGCAGTCCAATAAGACACACAAATTAGTTGACTCACTGTTTCAATGGGAAACAAAAACAAATGAAAAAATGAACATATTTTTTAATTCTTTTGTTTCCATTTCTCCTGATTCCCCACCCCCCCAACAGAAACAAATGGGACTGGTCCATTTCATACCCCTCCCCCAATTCATTTTAAAACTAGCACATATCCCTAAGGGAGGGTAGTAAGGATGAGGAAAGAAGAGAGACGTATCAGTGTAGAGTCATTCCATAGTATTTTCTCGACCGTAGAGGAAGACACACTTTCATCAATATGCCTTGATCCCTTCTATTTGCAAACTGGGGTTGATAATAGGCTGTGTTCTTGACAGAAATTACTTGGCAATGGAAGGGCAGGCCTAGCCACACTCTGACATCTCCGACGCACCTACAATTCTTCTGAAGCTAATGCCGTCCGTCAGAAGCAGACGTTTGCTGTGATAATTGTGTGGGTTTGGACATCGCAGTATTTAAAAAGTCACATCTTTTCAGAGCCCTCTGTGGCAAGCTTGTGATCTTTATCCTCTTGGTTTCAATGAGCGGTTGGTGAAATTATGTGTAATGAGGCAGCAATAATGTCTAATTCCAGGCCAGTTTGAATGCGACTTCCCTCTTCACCCCGTGCTGCAGATCTTATAACATAGATTTCAATTCAATCTGATTGCGCATCCTGTGTAAATAATGACATTTTACGAGGAGAGAGGGCTCAGTAACTGTCTGCTGCCCAAGGTAACGCAGATATCACATTACCATGGTTGAGAATTTGTTTAAAAATAAAACACACACAGCACCTTTTTTAAAAAAATTGCTTTTGCCTTACATGGTCCCTGACTTTCCCTTGACAATTTAAAAGGAAAGAGTTTTAAAATAACAAATGATGCTTCCAGCAATAGTGCCATATCTGAAAAGCGTGTTGTGTCTTTTTCTTTTAAAAGTGCTTGGAGTAACATGGAGAAAGTTAGAACTTTCTCAAGTATATTACAATATACAGTGGTACCTTGGTTCTCAAACGCCTTGGTTCCCAAAACTCGGAAGTGTTTTCAAACGTTTTTCAGAAGCTGAACTGTCGACTATTGTTTCCAAGGCACCTGCACCAATCAGAAGCTGTGCCTTGGTTTTCAAACATTTCGGAAGTCAAATGGACTTCTGGAACAAATTAAATCCAAGAACCAAGGTACCACTGTATTTGGCACTTTTGTTTCTGCTATTTATTTTGTGTTTTTGTTTTTGAGGCTTTTTCGGTTAGTTTGTTTTTGTGGCTGCGTGGAACCCAGTTCAACTACTGATTGATTGATAGTGTGACTGTGGAAATGGATAAAAAAACCCCATCCAAACAATGACTATAAGTCATTGAATTTAATTTTAATCATGTAGAATACTTATTTAGTTTCTAGTACAGTACATTGGTTATTACTTGCATTTTATGGATCAATGGTCTCATTAGGTAGTAAAATTCAGGTTAAATTGCTGTTTTAGGGGTTGTTTTTAAAAAGTCTGGAACGGATTAAGCCATTTTGCATTACTTTCTAAGGGAAAATGCGCCTTGGTTTTGGAACGCTTTGGTTTTGGAACGGAGTTCCGGAACGGTTTAAGTTTGAGAACCAAGGTACCACTGTAGATCCAGATTGTATCACTAGAATCAAGGGGAGAGGTTGGCCATGTCTGAAGTCCTGTTGATTTCAATGGAAGTAGCTAAGTCTGCTGCTGATCCAACCTTAACATTCTGTGGTTTGCTCATCAATAAACATCTGGGCACAGAAGGAAAGAGGAACTGTTGAAATGGAAGCTTAGCTGAAATGCAGAATAACGTGCAGGCAGCATTCCCCATTCAGCTGCCCGTACTAATCTTGAGATGCTTTATCATCTTTGGTGATTGTGCCGCTACTGTTTCACTTGGAAAAGTTCATGGAATAAAGTTGTCCTCTTGGGCCTCTGTGAGCATTGGCCATGGTGACTGGATCTGATAAGAAAAGCTGGAGCACAACATCACCTGGAGGGCCACCACTGTCCTAAAGCTTCCATTGTATTTCTGTAAAATGGACTTAGGGCCCTCGTATTTACGGGACCGCCTCTCCTGGTCTGCCCCGCAGAGGACCTTAAGGTCCATTAATAACCATAGTTTAGAGGTCCCAGGCCCTAAGGAAGTCAGACTATCCTCCACCAGGGCCAGGGCCTTTTCAGTGATGGCTCTGACCTGGTGGAATGCTCTGTCCCATGAGACTAGGGCCCTTCAGGATTTCACCTCCTTCTGTCAGGCCTGTAAGACAGAGCTATTCTGCCTGGCCTTTAATTTGAATTCAGCCTGATTTTTATTTCCCTTCCCTTCTCTTCCCTCCCCCTCTCCTTTTATGAAGAATACATGCTCTGAGACCCCACAGCTAATTCTCCCCTGGCCTCCTTGCTTGCCCAAGTAGGACTAATTCAGCCAGCTAGCCCTGGTGACTATCTAATGCTCATTAGATGCATTTTCCCCAAATTGATTTCTGAATTTTGAATTTTATTTTTATTCATGTTTTGATACTGTATTTTATGTTGCTTTTACAATTAAGTGTTTTAAATTTGTTGTTAGCCGCCCTGAGCCCGGTTTTCTGAACCAGGAAGGGCGGGGTATAAATAAAAAAAAATATTTTTTATTATATTAATTTCCTGGATGTGTTATGAGGGTAAAAAAGGGGGTAAAGGACCCCTGGACAGTTAAGTCTAGTCAAAGGCACCTATGGGCTTGCTGCACTCATCTCGCATTCAGGCTGAAGGGCCTGGCCTTTGTCCACAGACAGCTTTCTGGGTCATGTGGCCAGCAGGATTAAAATACTTCTGGCCATAATGGAAACCAGAATGGAAACACCATTTACCTTCCTGCCGCAGTGGTACCTATTTATCTACTTGTACTGGCGTACTTTCAAACTGCTAGGTTGGCAGGAGATGGGAAAGAGCAACAGGAGCTCACCACATCGCAGGGATTCGAATCCCCAACCTTCTGATTGGCAAGCCCAAGAGGCTCAGTGGTTTAGACCACAGCACCACCCACGTCACAAAGGTAAGCCTAGCAGGGGCTGTGAAACACTTGTGCCAGAACTAGGGCTGCCACTGAACTAGTTCCCAGATGTTTCAAAAACTCCACCCCCTCCCCTAAAGGGAAAGAAAAGCTGACTTACGCAGGTGATCAAATTTTAATTTTTAAGGCTTCAAATGCAGGTGGAAATGGTGTTTCTGAATTCTCCCTCATATGACAAATCTAAGAACACAAGGAATTGCATCGGGCCATTAATCCATCTCACTCGCTACTATCTCTTCTTCAGGGTTTTGTCCATGGGTTTCAGTTGTACTTGCAGATGCCAAAGATTGGACCCGGAATGTTCTCCAAAGCTTTTTTTACCACTGAGGAAAGAGATCTTCCCTGTGTACAGTTTAGGTTTTATGTGGGAAAGGATTCAAAAAATATGGGGGGAGGGAAAGCAGCGTGTTGCAAAGAACTGCAACTTAATGTTTCACACCTGGGAGATACGTTACGGTTTCCAAAGCAACGGTTGCCTTCAGTCACAGACTGGGTCAGTTTGCCCTGGGTTATTGTGCCGATGCCTGCATGCGCCTTAAAATGATGCAGAAGCCATCATTTAAACAGAGCTTTTCTCCTGGAACTAGTTATCTTGCTCCACTGCTTAAAAACATTAAAAACAACTAATGAAAGCTTCTGATGAACAGGATCAGAGCAGGCAAAACACCTTTGGTCTTCCAGATGTCAATGGAACACAATTCCTGCCATCGCTGACTATTGCCCATGTTGGCAGGGGCTGATGCAGTTGGTGTCCAATAAAATACGAAAGGTCGCAGCTAAGCTACTCTAGACTGTGGCTTGAATGACACAGGCCTAACTATTCCAGTGAGGCAGCCAAGTCTGTTGCAGGGAACACAAAACAGAGAGCTCTGAGGCAAAATGAATTTATACTGATATATTTAGTGTAGCGACATGGGTGGCGCTGTGGGTTAAACCACACAGCCAAGGGTGTGCCGATCAGAAGGTTGGCGGTTTGAATCCCCACGACGGGGTGAGCTCCCGTTGCTCGGTCCCAGCTCCTGCCAACCTAGCAGCTTGAAAGCACATAGTGCAAGTAGATAAATAGGTACCGCTCCGGCGGGAAGGTAAACAGCATTTCTGTGCACTGCTCTGGTTCGCCAGAAGCGGCTTAGTCATGCTGGCCACATGACCTGGAAGCTGTATGCTGGCTCCCTCAGCCAGTAAAGCGGGATGACCCCAGAGTCATCCTTGACTGGACCTAACGGTCAGGGGTCCCTTTACCTTTTATTTAGTGTAGCAAAAGTGTTAATGGACAGAGGCCATGTTGCCACGTGTATATGAAGGAGCGACTGGCGGTGCAAGAGGACGCAACAGTGATGACCCCCCCCCTCCACCAACAGCAGTGTCACTGCTACTTACCAGGACAGGGGGGCATAAAATTCAGAAGGCAAAGTAAATCCCTTTGTTTGCCTGGGGGTCCATAGGGTGATAGGGGTTCCTCATGGGGGGAGGGAAATGGGGCGCCCCGCCCTGCCCTTCTCCTGCCCCCTACTCTATCCTAGCAAGCAGCAGCAGGACTGCTGCTCAGAGTCTGGCTATCTGCCGCCACCACGTTGTCAATTTCTGTGTATATCTACTGTATCAGCATTATTATTATTATTATTATTATTATTATTATTATTATTATTATTAAAAAATTATTAATTTTTCACTATTATAATAAATACAACATAACAAAAAAGAAAAAGAAAAACAGAGAAACATAAGAAAGAGAAAAAACAATACATTACAATACTAAAAAGAACAACAGAACCAAAACCACAACAGTAAAACACATAATCTTTATCCCATTTCCCTTGAAAACTGAATTTTGTTTACATTGTTAATTGACTTCCTCAAATCCCTCCCTTCTGAATTTCCTTGTATCTGAATATAACCGCTTTCCAATATCATTCTTAAACAAAAATATTTCCAACTAAACTTATTCACTTTTCTTACTGTTCTGAATACTGTTTATTTAATTAAATCTTAATTTAACCCTAGGCCTATTTGGTACTTTCAAGTGATTTCTAATTTTTTATATTATGGTATCAGCATTATTATTATTGACTGATTGATTACCTGCTAAGCAACCGTCTCAAGGCTACATACACTAAAGATAATGAAAAGCACCAAACTCGTTTCAACAACAAAAGATTAAAATCAACAACAAGAACAGCAAATTCATTTAAAACAAAGCTAAAACCATACAAAGTTGCCACTCATGGCAAAGACCCATTTATCCAGCCAGGAAAGTCTGCTATAGCAATGTCTTCAATGGTTTCTGGAAAATGCCAGTAGTGGACTACTGTTCTTTTCTTAACATTCCACAGAATCGAAGTAGCTACTTTAAAAGCCCTGCTCACAGTTACTGTGGAGTTGGCTTAGGAGAGCTTTATAACTTGCAGAGAAAACTCTCCTGCAGGCTGCAGTGATCTGCTGGGTGCATAAGATGAGCTCTCAAGTAAGGTAAAAAAAAGTAAAGGACCCCTTGATGGTTAAGTGCAGTCAAAGGTGACAATGGGATTGTGGCGCTCATCTCACTTTCAGGCTGAGGGAGCTGGTGTTTGTCCACAGACAGCTTTCTGGGTCATGTGCCAGCATGACTAAACCGCTTCTGGTGCTATGGGACACTGGGAAACCAGATTGCATGGAAATACCGTTTACCTTCCTGCCACAGCAGTACCTGGCGTGCTTTTGAACTGCTAGGTTGGCAGGAGCTGGGGCAGAGCAACGGGAGCTCACCCCATCACGGGGATTCAAACCACCAACCTTCTGATCAGCAAGCCCAAGTGGCTCAGTGGTTTAGACCACAGCGCCACCCGCGTCCATGATCTCTCAAGTATCCTGTGACTTACACGTTAGTACCAATTCCTTGAACTTGCCCTGGTGGCAAATTGGCAGCCAGCGGAAATCCTTCAATAATGTGTTATAAACTGCTGATTGTTTTCCCCACAAGCAACCCAGCTGCTGCCTTCTGCCCCAGTTGCCGCCTCCAGACCACCTCCAAGGTCAGCCCCACCTAGAGTGTGTTGCAGTAATCCAACTGAGAGGTTACCAGCACATGAACATGTGCTTTCAAGCTAACCATGAACAGCTGTAGCTTTTTTTCTACCAATGGAAGTTGGTAAAAGGTACACTAAAACATGTGGAAGGCATGGTGAAAGCAGCTGTAAATGATCATTGTGATTCATGTGGCTGAGTCTGATTGAGGCCAAAGACTGGCCTAAGATGAAAAACAGTGCTTCAATGATGTTCTTCAGATGTACTCTAGCCCTCCTTGAAATCCTGAATTGTCAGACATATACTGGCAGCAAATCGAACACTTGCTAAAGATCCCCAGTCATGTTCTTCTCTGCTGGCTCCACTGTTTGCAACCACTGCCACCTCTTCCCCCTGTATTTTCCTTCTCCTGTGACTGGGGTAAGCTGGTGGCCCAACAGCAGGATACTCCATTAGCCTTTCCCTACTGAGGAGAGGATGCAACCATGGTGGGAAAGAGGTGCGATCCATGGGGAGGGACAAGACTGAAAAACTTCAGTTAGTGAAATATGCTCAGAGTCGAGTGAGGATTTCATGCTCTTTATTCAGCTCATAGTACTGAGGAATGGAAGTTCCCCCGAAATGTCTGCTTTATATACATTATTTACACAATGGGCCCCAGGGGATTGGCTAATTCCGGGATTCTCCTGTAGGCCAATCAGGTTGCGGATTCACCTCCGCCTGGAGTTGGATTGGGTGGCTCCTGTGGACCAATCAGACTGCTGCATTCTGGATTCTATTGTTCTAGGACCAATCAGACTGCTGCATTCTGGATTCTATTGTTCTAGGACCAATCAGACTGCTGCATTCTGAATCCTATTGTTCTAGGACCAATCAGATTGCTGTATTCTGAATCCTATTGTTCTAGGACCAATCAGACTGCTGCGTTCTGAATCCTATTGTTCCAGGACCAATCAGACTGCTGCGTTCTGAATCCTATTGTTCTAGGACCAATCAGACTGCTGCATTTTGGATCCTATTCAACTCAGTACATAACAGCTAGGAACATAGGAAGCTGCCTTGTATTGAGCCAAACCATTGGTCCATCCCGCTCAGTATTATCTATGGCCCTTCCCCAGTTTACATATCTGGATATTTGTTGGTTCAGGTTTAGGGGCGGCCTCAGCATGCAATGAAAAACAGAGAGGAATATTGACTTAGAAGGGCATTTCACCATCTCCAAAAGGCAAAGCTATAACTGAAAAGACTGCTTACAAACTACTGGGGAGATAGCAGCTGGCTGGAAGTAAATAAGAGCCCTGACACATGCAACAGTTATTCACTGCCAGCTCCCAAAACCATAAAATAAAAAAAATACTCAACTCATGATTTGGAGCAGTAGAGATTACATTTTTTTTAAAAAAATGGTCTTTTATTTTGACCTCATGCTGAAATAATAGTATTTATAGTGCAATCTTATAATTTTCCTATCTTAAATTTGGTTCGCCACATTTCTGCCTATATTTGCATTTTTAAATTTAAAAAGTCTGCATGAAAATTCACATGCATCCTCATACTCATTTATCCTAATACACACATTTTCTTTTGGAAAGTGCATTTCTGCTTGCACTTTCTCATCAGTAAGACTCACTATTGTATTTTCACTAATATTGATGTAGGTGTGGGCACTTTTCATTGCTCTACACAGTTCTGTATTGCCAAGTTTGGACCAGTGCAGATTTCAAAGGAGAGCTGCCTTTCAGTACATGTGCTGGCCTAGAAATTGTGACTTTTGTAGACCAACATTAAAATGTGTCCCAAATGAGTTTCTTCCCCATTTTTACTTGAGAACAGGTCCCATTTTGTTTGACAGGGCTTAGTCCCAGGTAAGTGACTATGGCTTTGCAGCCTTAAAGTTTTTGTTGCGAAACTGAAGGGTAAAAGAAACTTACCTTGTAAACAAAAAGTTAAGTATTTCAAGATTCCTGGTCCTTATCTCCTACATCCATGTGGAATCCCCTCTACAGCTGTTGCATCTGAAAGGAGCATTGATGGGGAAGGAGAAACCACATGGGAAAATAATTAAGGAGGTACCAGAAAACCCATCATCATAGTCCCTCAGCTCTGGACTTTAAGACATATTCCAATACATCTGTCAATCTCCTAGCTCTACGAGGGTGAAACTCATGGTAGTAACAGTGGTCCATATGTAGTGGTGTTAAGAAGAAAAATGGTCCAGGGTATCTTTGTAGGATGGGTGACTTTAAATCTACCTTACAGGAAAGAGAACTATGTAGGCCATCTTGAATTCCATGGAAAAACGGTGAGATATACCGTATCTTTGGTAGAATGTAGTGATTATCAGCAGTGGCGTGCAATGATTTTTTGGGGGGTAGGTTAGGGACAGAGGTGCCAGCTTGCAAGGGTGATGGGGGGGACAGACGTCATGTGTGTTACGTCACGACATCCTGATCATGGCTGTCAACTTACAGATTTGAAAATAAGGAACCAGCAGCCTCGAAAATAAGGGATCAGCAGCCAAAATAAGGGATTATTTTATTTTTGTTGTTGTTGTTGTTGTTGTTATTACTTTCTCCCCCCCCACCATGTGTCCCCGCTCCAGACAGACCTTTTCCCCGGCAAGGGTGAGTGGGCCGTCAATGACGTATCCATCCAATTCCAAGCACAGGAATGTTCAACTTCTGAGCCCCTCCAAGCCAAAGGCAGAAAGCCCAGCCAGCAGCCAAATGAAGCCTCAAGCAGTGGTTCCCACAGCGCAGCAACCCGGCAAAGGGGATGCAGCAAGGAAAACCACCGTCACCTCTCCGCTGGGAAGCGCTGAGCAAAGGCGAGTCCCCAGGCAACACGGCTGATTTGATCGGCACAAGGCATGCAATCTCCACCCCTCAGTCGTTCTTAGACTCCTTATTGGGTCTCCCTCCTCCCTGGCTGGCAGGGAGGGAGGGAGAGGAGCTGCTTCCTTTGAAACCCGGGAAATTGACGGGATATCATCAATCCGGGACAGCAGTGGAATACAGCACTGAGATAAGGGAGTTTCCCACCAAATAAGGGGCGGTTGACAGCTATGATCCTGATGTTTTGGGTGTGAGTATAGTGTCTCCCTCCCTAAGCCAGGCAGAGGTTTCCTAGGCTTTGAGAAAGAGGCTCCAGGATTTAATACTTTAATACTCTGATTTACGGGACGCGGGTGGCGCTGTGGGTTAAACCACAGAGCCTAGGACTTGCCGATCAGAAGGTTTGCGGTTCGAATCCCAG
The DNA here is from genome assembly GCF_964234715.1 of Podarcis melisellensis. Taxonomy (NCBI): domain Eukaryota; kingdom Metazoa; phylum Chordata; class Lepidosauria; order Squamata; family Lacertidae; genus Podarcis; species Podarcis melisellensis. The sequence goes on along the minus strand of NC_138530.1, from coordinate 108,045,116 downwards.
CGACGGGGTGAGCTCCCGTTGCTCGGCCCCAGCTCCTGCCAACCTAGCAGTTTGAAAGCACGTCAAAGTGCAAGTAGATAAATAGGGAAGGTAAACGGCATTTCCGTGTGCTGCTCTGGTTCACCAGAAGTGGCTTAGTCATGCTGGCCACATGACCTGGAAGCTGTACGCCGGCTCCCTCAGCCAATAAAGCGAGATGAGCGCTGCAACCCCAGAGTCGGCCACGACTGGACCTAATGGTCAGGGGTCCCTTTACCTTTTACTCTGATTTACAGGGAATATTTAGGAGACTAGCCTAGTCCCCCTAGTACACTTCAGGATTCACATATCTAAACAGGAAAACAAAACACCGGTAGTTGTAAATGGGAGATACGCTTAGGCCTTGCTTACGTGCGCTCCCTCCCAAATGGCTGAAATGGTGCCCCTAACTTTGTAACTTCTGAAGTGGTTGATGAAGCTGGGAGAGTCAGCCATAATAAAAAAAAGTATGTGGAACACATGCCAAATGGAGAGGCTCCATTGACATTCAAGTGGCGGCAAACCAGCTTGCCGTTATCACTGTTAGATTGGCTTCTCTCCTTGCTTATGTACACGCCATGCGCTTCTAAAGCTGGCATTGGTTGGCAAAGGCCCCCATCCACCTGCCTCTCTATGTACACGCTGTACTGTCAACAACAACCATAACAACAATCAGGCACAAATCTGCTCAGTTGTCCATTCGTTCTCCTCAATTTTTATATGATTCCTGCATTTTGATTCTCAAATTTGCAGCTAGACTTGATTGAGCTAGAAATGAAGGACAGCCGTACATTGGTTCTTGAACTTAATCCATTCTGGGAGTCTGTTTGACTCCCAAAATGGTTTGAAAACCAAGGTGTGGCTTCCGATTGGCTGCAGGAGCTTCCTGCACTTAATCAGAAGCTGCGGAAGCAGCATTGGACGTTCGGCTTCCAAAAAACATCCACAAACCGGAACACTCACTTCCAGGTTTGTGGTGTTCAGGAGCCGATTTGTTCGGGAGCGAAGCTGTTCGACTACCAAGGTACCACTGTAAATCTTTTCAGTGGTCTTCAGAGGACACCATTTTAGATGGACGGGTCTGAAAAACACCCCTGCCAGAGCAACTGCCTACTGATGTGCAGAGAATACTGAGATGGACCAACGATCTGGATCTGAGCAGAGGATGCTACTTCAAGTCTACTCTTTGAATTATTCATTCTGTACTTTTCAAAGGGACAAAACAAAATCTCCCAGAAAAGGTGTTTCCGAGCACATTTTCAAAGTGCAACACCCCAGGCAGAAGAGTCTGGCTCCTGTTAAAAAAATGCATATGCTTAAACAGAATGTGAAGAGATATTATTTGAATAACCCTTCAAAGGAGGTGTTATCCTTCAAATGAACAACAGCTTTCTCTCCTTGCAGAGGACCTCTTTCCTTCACCAAGATTCAGAGATGATTTCACATGTGAAGAGAAGAGTGTTGCTGTATACTGACTTCCTAGACCAGGGTGAAAGTGCCTGTGGTCCTCCAGGTCTTTCTGGACTCCAACTCCCATTGTGACGAATGGTTAATGGGAGTTGTAGTCCAGCCACATCTGGGTATCAGTAGGCTCCCCATACCCTTTCAGACAACAGCAAACATGAACAAGCTGAAGAATGGCTTCTCTCCTCCAAGTTATTATAAACTGAGTGTAAATAGAACTTCACTATCCGTAGGCTCAGTTGATTCAGGTTGAACAGTATCGTCTCAGTGGATAGCTTTCAGCCTATCCCTGCTCTGGAAGGGCAGGACTCGAACCAATGGCTTCATGTTACAAGAAATGAGATTGGACTAGATCAGGCATAGGCAAACTCCAGATGTTTTGGGACTACAAGTCCCATCATCCCTAGCTAACAGGACCAGTGGTCAGGGATGATGGGAATTGTAGTCTCAAAATATCTGGAAGGCCAAGTTTACCTATGCCTGGACTAGATGAACCTTGGGTCCCCTCCAGCGCTACATTTCTATGATTCTATGCTTCTAGGAACATTAATCACCCTTGCCTAGAAGCTGCTATTGGTGACCTAGGTTGCAATTCAATAACCACTTTGCCTGGAAGCGGTAAGCCTCACTGAAATCAAGGGAGCTTACTTTTAATTATTTTATTTATTAATTTTTCTATACTGCTCTTCATCCAAAGATTTTTGGATGGTTCACAGAATAAAACCACAAAGTACATAATAGTAATAAAAAGGTAAAGGGACCCCTGACTATTAGGTCCAGTCATGGCCGACTCTGGGGTTGCGGCGCTCATATCACTTTATTGGCCGAGGGAGCCGGCGTACAGCTTCCGGGTCATGTGGCCAGCATGACTAAGCCGCATCTGGCGAACCAGAGCACTGCATGGAAATGCCATTTACCTTCCCGCCAGAGTGGTACCTATTTATCTACTTGAACTTCTACGTGCTTTTGAATTGCTAGGTTGGCAGGAGCTGGGGCAGAGCAATGGGAGCTCACCCCGTCATGGGGATTCGAACCGGCAACCTTCTGATCAGCAAGTCCTAGGCTCTGTGGTTTAACCCGCAGCGCCACCCGCGTCCCTCATAATACAGTGGTGCCCCGCAAGACGAACGCCTCGCAAGACGAAAAACCCGCTAGACGAAAGGGTTTTCCGTTTTGGAGGCGCTTCGTAAAACGAATTCCCCTATGGGGTTGCTTCGCAAGACGAAAAAATCTTGCATCCCCCCGCGGGTTTTTTTCGCTTTTTTCGCCCTTTTCTTAAGCCGCTAAGCTGCTTATCAGCTGTTCCGCTGATAAGCCGCTTAACAGCTGATCGCTGGAAGCCGCTTGACAGCTGTAGTGCTAATCCGCTAAGCTGTCAATGGGCTTGCTTCGCAAGACGAAAAAACCGCTATACGAAGAGCCTCACGGAACGGATTAATTTCATCTTGCGAGGCACCACTGTAATAATAATAATAATAATAATAATAATAATAATAATAATAATAAACAATATCCCACAAAGCGTGTTCTCACTAAAGGAGAGCACGTGTTGCGGATGGGTCAGACAAAGCACCCTGCAGTAAACAGGCTGTTGGTATTAAGGGGCCCAATGTTGCTGGGAGTTTGTGTTGCTGGGGCAAAATAAATGTTGCAAGTTAAGGGGTGGAGATCAGAGGATATATAAGCAGGGTCCACAGCAAGCTACTTTCTCTTTCGCTGTGGACATCGAATCTCCCGCCTGCCCTCCCTTGTTGGGCTTGCGCTTGACCTTGCTTTGCCTGTCATGGGGTCGTTCGCATTGATGCGGGGGCCCAGTAGGAATTTTTCCAACTGGCTGATTAGTGTGTGCCTTTTGGGTTTTGCCTACTGCTTAGCAAATCGTCACAACTTGTAAGGTTGGCGGTTAGGCATTGGTTTAAATTGGTTGGTGGAGGGGCATGGATTGGCTGTGCCTGCCCCTCCAATGCTGTTGCTGCACGGGAATTCCGTTAAAGGAATTCAGGGGCTTACCAACCTTTTGTCCAAACCCCTGGAATCGGGTTTGGGCCGTGTAAGCCCCTAGGAGCATGCGGGGAGATGCTGAGGGTCTGTGTCGCAGCTCCGCTTATCCCTGATCTTGTTCCTCCACACTGGCTCTCGCTGGAATCCGGGAGCCAGTGCTGTCCCCAAGGTGGGGGGGGGGGGACAGATAGTCATAACCAATGCCTAGGCAACCACTCACAATTTGTATGATAATAAAGTTGTGGCCAAAATTATGCCAAAAACCTTAAACAAAAATTATGTGTGATGTGTGAGTTATTGGGGTATGGGTGTTTTGGGGACCTCAGCACGCAAATACGTGCAAAAGATATGTTTTTGTTTTTATTTATTATATTTGTATACCGCCCTATGCCTGTAGATCTCAGAGCAGCTCACAACTGTTAATCAGCCAAAGGCCTGGTTGAAGAGGAATGCCCAAAGATGTACAGTGGTACCTCGGGTTACATACGCTTCAGGTTACATATGCTTCAGGTTACAGACTTCGCTAACCCAGAAATAGTGCTTCAGGTTAAGAACTTTGCTTCAGGATAAGAACAGAAATTGGGCTCTGGCAGCGCAGCAGCAGCAGGAGGAGGAGGCCCCATTAGCTAAAGTGGTGCTTCAGGTTAAGAACAGTTTCAGGACCTCCAAAACGAATTAAGTACTTAACCCGAGGTACCTCTGTACCGTATTGGCCCAAATATAAAGGTAAGGTAAAGGTAAAGGTACCCCTGCCCGTACGGGCCAGTCTTGACAGACTCTGGGGTTGTGCGCCCATCTCACTTAAGAGGCCAGGGGCCAGCGCTGTCCGGAGACACTTCCGGGTCACGTGGCCAGCGTGACATCGCTGCTCTGGCGAGCCAGAGCCGCACATGGAAACACTGTTTACCTTCCCGCTGGTAAGCGGTCCCTATTTATCTACTTGCACCCAGAGGTGCTTTCGAACTGCTAGGTTGGCAGGCGCTGGGACCGAGCAGCGGGAGCGCACCCCGCCGCAGGGATTCGAACCGCCGACCTTTCGATCGGCAAGTCCTAGGCGCTGAGGCTTTAACCCACAGCGCCACCTGCGTCCCTTGGCCCAAATATAAGCCACATCCAAATTTAAGCCACACCTTTAAAATTCGGGGGTGGGGTGGGGGAAAAAAGACAATACCTGAATATAAGCCACTCCCTTAAAATTCCGCAGGCCCTCACACCCGTAAATGGCAAATGTAGAAGAAAATCCTACAGGCACTAGAGAGGACCCACAAGTGGGTTAAACACCTGTTTATAGCACTATGAATGGAAGTATAAAATCAATACTGAACTGTAAAAAAATGGGAAAACTGTTGAATGACATTAGAATTAATTAAGTTCACAAATCAGCAAAAAACCCTTTTTTGTTGTTCCATTTTACCGTATGTCTGTTTCAGCAGCGGTATTGTAAAAGCCAATTTTTGTAAGGTTGTGAATTTGAGCCGCACTTTAACATTTCACGGTCGGAATTTGGAGAAAAAAAGTGTGGTTTATATTCAGGCCAATACGGTATAGTGAAGGTTGTGAGTGTTCAGAACTTAAACGGTTAAGGGTTCTGAGTGTGCGTCACATTCCGACGTCAGACATAAGCTGGGAGGAGACAGAAGCTTTTAGAAGCTAAGGAGGAGGAGTTGTTTCCTGTACTTTCACTTCTCTCTGTGTATCTGTGAGAGAGAAAGACGTGCCTTTGGATATGGCTGAAAGAAGCCCCGGTCTCTGTAGCTAAAATGTTTCAATAAAGAGCTGTAAATAGACGGAGCTGTCTGTGTGTGCTTGCCAGAAGAAGGAAATAAGTCTGCTTTACACCGCTGTGTGTTCTACTCTGCTAAGCCGTGACCTGAAGGGAGCAACAGTGGCGCAGCTTTGAAGAAGTGTGCCGGACCCGTTATAAACTGCTGATTGACGATCATAAAGTAATCAGCTGTCACGGCAGATCGATATCCAAGAGGTTATGGAGGTCAGCCAACGCTCATAAAGCAGACGCTGTGAGCCTCAGGAATGCTTTGAAGTTAGCGTTCTGAGGCTGAGGGGCCGTCGGAGGCCAACGGGAGCTGACTGGATGCCAGGGAGAGCTGGCTGGAAGCTGAGAAGCAGCTGGAGCTAAAAGCAGCTGGAATCGTTACTCCAAGCAAGGGAGAGCCGTAGGAGCTGGTACTGAACACTGAGTACGGAGTAAGTACAGCTTGGGGCACCTTGGGAGAACGGGAGGAGAATGGCTGCTGCTCAGGCACAGGGCGGCCATGAGAGCTTCAATATCCCTTTCGAAAGGCTGAATGGCTCCAATTGGGAGGACTGGAATAAGCGCATGTACTATTGGCTGGAGGGAAAGCAGCTGTGGGAATGCACGCAGGCTGATCCAGTCGTGGCCGGGCCCAATGCAGGAGCCGCAGACGTGGAGAGAGCCACTGCAGCGGCAAAGAAAGACAAGAAGGCCATGTCCCATGTAGTGATGGCGCTTGAAGCGTCGCAGCTCCCTCATATTGATGGCTTACGTACCTGTCATCAGATTTGGTCTGCTCTGACTAGAATACATCAGAGGACCACAGCTGGGGCTAAGATTCATGTGATACGTTCTCTGTTTGAGAAGAAGCTGTCGCCAGGGGAACCGATAAGGGATCACATTGCCCAGGTGCTGACTATTTTCAGTAAGCTGCGTCAGCTCAATGTGCCCTTCCCAGATGAACTTAAGGCTTATACACTTTTAAGTTCTTTGGACAGGAGTTATGAGAACTTGGTTCTAACGATGGAAACGATGCCTCCGCAAGATCTTACGATTGATTATATTAGCGGACGCTTGATTGACGAAGAATCAAAGCGGCAGAGGGCGGTGAAAGAGGGCAGAGCTGGCACAGGGAGCTCTGGGTGTAAGGGCGGAGCCAGGCCAGCTGAATGCACTGTCCAGGCTTTTTCCGCTCGTCGTTGCTACATCTGTAATTCGACCGATCATTTACGTCGTAATTGCCCCCACCGGAGCAGAGAGCCGAGGCAGGATGTTTGCAAGGACACTTCTCATGGGAACCAGGCGGGTTTCCATGGCAACAGGCCTGGGAAGACAGGCAGGCGTGGAACTGAACCAGGTGGTCGTGGTAAACAGGAAGAGTCTTATCAAGTTTCTGCAAGCATGGCATTGTTCGAAGACGGCCGAGTGGAAAATTCCGAGATGGCCTTTGTTATTGACTCTGCAGCTAACCGCAACATGGTTCCAGAGACCCCTGCAGTCGAGATGTGGAATTGCACGGCAGTTCCGAAAGGACAGACTATTAAGTTCGCGAATGGACAGAGAACTAAAATTTCTAAGTTCACTAATGCCTATCTTTCTGTTTTGCAGGAGGCGGTGGATTTTTGTATTGTTCCAGGGGTTCATCACTGTTTGTTATCTGTGCCTTATTTGTTAAAAAAGGGTTTTCAGGTTTGTTTCCAGGGGGATTCCTGCACAATCTCCAGAGAAGGAAGACGACTTGTTGAAGTGAAACGGGGACAGAATGAGCTTTTCGTTCTTAAAACGTCTCTTGGAGTTGAGGGGAAGGTTGAAAAAGCACAAGCGTCGCGTGCTACAGTTCCCAACCAGCGTACTACAGTTCCCGCTCATGATGCCTCATGTGCATGCGTATGGCATCAGAGAACGATTCACAATCCTTTAGAGGATTTGCAGGTGTTACCTGAGGTTGTTGCAGGTTGTAAGATTAAAAATTGTGGAAGTGCCATTAATTGTGACACTTGCAAGCAAGCAAAGGTGAGAGGGTGCAGTTACCCAAAGGTGGAACGGGTTGCCACCAAACCTTTTGAGCTGGTTCACATAGATCTGTCCAATTCTGTCAGGGAACAGAGTCTAGGGGGGGCCAGGTATCTGCTGACTTTTCTGGATGATTTTTCGCAGAATTCCTGGACTCATGGTCTCAGATCCAAGGAGGATGCAGCACAGCTGATCAAGAGCTGGATTGAGGGAGTAGAACTAAGGTTCTCCACCAGAGTGCAAGCGATCATCAGTGACAGAAATGCTAGGTACACTGGTTCTGCTTTGCAGAAGTTCTTTCACGAGAAAGGGATACGTCACACAGTTACTTCACCCAATCAAAGGGGGGTGGCAGAGCTGAGGAGTGGAGCTCTGGTTCAGGCAGCACAGGTGATGCTTACAGAGTCTGAGTTACCTCCACAGTTTTGGCTGGAGGCGGCTAGAGCTGCATGCTTCACCTGGAATAGGACCTACAATTCGCTGGTAGGTGACACTCCGTTTTCTCTGTTGAATGGCCGCAAACCCCAGGTTCACTTTCTGCGCAGGTTTGGGTCTCCTGCGGTTATCTCTGTGCCTGAGGCTTTGCGAGGGCCAGATGGAGCCAAGTTCCAGAAAATGATCTTCTGTGGGTATGAGCCAGAAGCCCGTGCATGGCGGTTTGCTTACCCTTCAGGTGATCAGAGTAAGGTGCTGATCAGTAAACACGCTGAGTTCTGTGAGGAGGATGTAAAGTCAAAGTCTCCTGTCAGGCGTGATGTTCTCTCAGATTGTCTCTCTGATCCAGAAGACAGTTCTGATGAGGCGGAAGAAGAGGCTGAGGCTGCTGATGATGACCAGGTCACTGACCAGGGTCAAGAGCAGGATGTGGCATCTCCACAAGTTGTTAAGAGAGTGCCACAAGTTGTTAAGAGAGTGCCCAAGAGTGAGTCTAGTTCTCCTGTGAGTGTGATGGAGAGGATTCGAAGACGGTTTAAGTCAGAGGGAGAATCCCATGATGCAGAGGACACACCTGCTGATCAAAGTGAGTCAGAGGGAACACCTGAGTTTGTGCCTAGGAGGTCCAGTCGCACAACAAAGGGTATTCCACCAGAGAGGTACCAGGCCACAGGTGCGTGGGTAAGTTTCGCACAGTGCGATTCTGAGAGTTGTGAGGTGGTTCCACAGTTGCCTAACAGGGACGCCAAGAGAGGGCGCAAGGCATTGGGGAAGGCATTGATCTCACAGAGTTTTGCTGAGGATGTTCCACAGGTGCAGTCGGAATCCAACGCAAGGGGGGGGTGAGTGTTCAGAACTTAAACGGTTAAGGGTTCTGAGTGTGCGTCACATTCCGACGTCAGACGTAAGCTGGGAGGAGACAGAAGCTTTTAGAAGCTAAGGAGGAGGAGTTGTTTCCTGTACTTTCACTTCTCTCTGTGTATCTGTGAGAGAGAAAGACGTGCCTTTGGATATGGCTGAAAGAAGCCCCGGTCTCTGTAGCTAAAATGTTTCAATAAAGAGCTGTAAATAGACGGAGCTGTCTGTGTGTGCTTGCCAGAAGAAGGAAATAAGTCTGCTTTACACCGCTGTGTGTTCTACTCTGCTAAGCCGTGACCTGAAGGGAGCAACAGTGGCGCAGCTTTGAAGAAGTGTGCCGGACCCGTTATAAACTGCTGATTGACGATCATAAAGTAATCAGCTGTCACGGCAGATCGATATCCAAGAAAGGTATCAGCCGAACCTCCCTGGGGAGTGCATTCCACAAACAGGGAGCCACTGCAGAAAAAGCCCATTCTCATGTTGTTACCCTCTGGAACTTCTGAGCATACATGCATAAGATTATGCTGTTAAAATTGTAACAGGTCTACTGAATAGAACTAGCATTCTTTCTACACCAGTGATTCCCAATTGGTCATCTGTGGACCCCAGGGGGCCCATGTAACCCACCCAGGGGGTCTGTGGCACCATTCACAAAACCAAAACTACCATAGAGATATCTTCTTCTTCTTTTCAAAAGAGGGGGTCCATGGCTTGACTTTGAAAAGCAGGGAGTCCGTAGTACTTATTTAGACATTGGCCAACAACAACAACAACAACAATAATAATAATAATTTATATCCCACTCACCCATCTGGCTGGGTTTCCCCAGCCACTCTGGGCAGCTCCCAAAAGAATTAAAAGCACAACAAAACATCAAACATTAAAAACTTCCTTAAACAGGGCTGCCTTCAGATGTCTTCGAAAAGTCAGATAGTTGTTTATTTCCCTGGCGTCTGATGGGAGGGCACCACTAACTCTGCCTGGTTCCCTGTAACCACACTTCTCGCAGGCAGGGAACTGCCAGAAGGTCCTTGGAGCTGGATCTCAGATACTTTCAGGAATTCTACTGGGTATGAGGGCAACACGTCGCTTACATTGGGTATTCTTTGGAAACTGGTATTTGCTGCCCACTGATTGACCCTCTGTAAGTGTTTTTCTAATCCTGTTTTACAAGCCACCTAAGCCTGCAGCCATCATCACAGGGGGATGGAGATAGGATTCATGCCCTGCTTATGGGCTTCTTAAGGACCATCTGGTTGGACGTTGCCTAAACAGAATGCTAGCCTAGATGGTTCTTTGGTCTGATCCACATGAATGGAAGAGCCATAGCTCCATGGCAGAACATCTGCTTTGCATGTCCTGATTCAATCCTTGAGGTCTTCCAGAAGGGTGGGAAAGACTCCATCTCCATCCATCTCTCCATCTCTCCATCCATCTTCACCAGTCAGTGAAGACAATACTGAGCTAAATAGACCAACTATCTGACTCAATATAAGCTAGCTTCCTGTAATCCTATATGTTATGGCAGTGAATTTCCTACATTAACTACGAACCTCTCTATCTGGTATGGTTACTCAGTGATATAATGCTAATTTATACAACTCATAAAGGAAAGGCAGACACATTTTACACTCTCTAAATGCAAAATAATATTAATGATTTTAAAAATCCTTGAGGTATCCCAAGTCCAGGGCTAACCTCTTGACCCTGATAATCACTTCTGGGCAGAATCCTAGCTGCACTCATATAATGCTACTTTATTCCAGTTTTTAATTATGTGGATATATGAGAGAGATGTTGAAATTGAGTTGGAAATAAACTCATAAGTGGATCATCTTATGCAACGGGAGGGGGTGAAGGAGAGAACTGGTGACATTTGCCAGCTAAAGAACATTTAAGTTTGCTTAGCTGTCAAGCTATCACTCAGAACAAAAATAGACAGTGAGCTGTGTGCCAGAAACAGTTTAGTTATTCAAGGAGAAGTAGATTTATTCTGTAACATTGTTCTTCCACATCCACATTCCTCATCCATGAGTCTTTTCGCAGCTCTGATTGCTACAGAATTATTTCTCAGACATCATTATCATCATTATTATTTTAAAATGTATTAATTTCTTACTTTTAAGTATACCACCAGGAATCCATGTTTCAGATGAAGGCAAGATTTAGACCCCCCCAACCCCCTAAAAAGTAATAATAATAAAGAATGCTTGAATGAGAGTTGCGATCAATACAATTGTTGTCTAAGGCACTGTTCTCACTAAGGTGGCCACTTTCAGTATGTGGTGAAAGCTCACACAATTTATTTATTTTTTTAAGAACCCCTGTACCTAAAAATGTAAATCTAGGAGGTGGGGCCTATTTTTTAACTTGAGATGCTTGTTTTCTATGTGCGGAAAATTGTGTTTTCTGTATAGAGGAGAGTTCCATCATATGAGCTCTCACCTGCAGGTGGTAAAGTCCAGGCAAGGATGAGCAGCTCATTGAGTTCTAGGCTAGAGAGCCACCATCTCAACTTGTGATGCTATATAGAAGTACCATAGCAAATATAAGAAGCTGAGTGATTAAACCAGGAAGGGGGAATCTGTGACCCTTAGCCTAACTTCACATGAGTGGAGGGAGCAGGCTGGAGAGGGGAATGGGAGCGACGCTTAAATTTACAAAGTGATGAAAGGAGGAGGTGAGGGAAGAGCTCTGAGAGCAAGTCAGACTTCTTGCAAGACAGATCTATCCCTCTCAATTAGAAATTTAGGGAGGAAAGAGGAAAAGAGAGGAGAGAGAAGAGAGAAAAGAGAAAAGAGAGAGAGGTTGTCCATGCAGTCTACAATTCCTCCTAAGGGAATTCTACCTTCACATGAAAAAAAGGCTCACCATCTAAATGAAACAATGCATCCCAGAATACACAGATTCAGGGTTCAGACATTCAAAGTCTGCATACATAAGTCAATGTACGCACAAGCACCATGCAAACACACACAACCTCTCCCCCCTGCACAAGCATGACATGAGCAAGGAAGTCACATGTAGTTTCCCGTTACGTGTGAATCAGTGGCTTCCAAATGAGCCAGGATAAGAAATCACAGCTTGACGTTGGCTTATGAATTCCAGCTTATGAAATCCTCAGCCCACAAGCTACCACGGGGTCTTCTCTGAATAGTCTTCTCCTGTAACACCCCACCCACCCCCGTGAGAACTGTCATTTTACACAGATCTAGTTTCTCAATCTACAAATCTGCCTTAGGACCGTGAATTATGTATTCACATAATCAAAGTACACTTCACTGGGTGTATTTGGAGAACCTTCGCCCTGTCTCCAATGTGCAGTGACTTTTGAATTTGCTACAGTATGGGAATAAACTAATTAGGCTGAGGGCAATTATTCTAAAGTATGCAGCAAGAGGCTTGCCAGGGATACAAATATGAAGCACTGAGACACTAGATTTGAGGGACTAATGTGTGTGCATTAAAGATCAAACCACTGTGTCAAGACACTTGGTATGACTATCTTCACTGTTAGCCTATTTGAAGGAGAACAGTTCATGGTAGATGGATCATCTCACTCTCTGGATCGTCCCCTTGTCATCCATCAACAGTGTCTCTGAAAATTTTTACCAATCACTTGGGAAGACAGGCAAGGATCACCAGCGTCGAAGCAATGATTCTCCAACATCAACTTCATTGGACTGGTCATGTTGTGTGGATGCCTGATTATTGTCTTCCAAAGCAACAACTCTATTTTGAACTTAAAAATGGAAAGTGTAATGCTGGTGGTCAACAAAAGAGGTTTATTGGCAAATTTTAAAAAATGTAGTATAAACACCGACAACTGGGAAACACCAGCCTGCAAGAACAGCCTTTACCAAAGGTGTCCTGGGCTTTGAAGACACTCAAACTCAGGACGAAAGGGAGAAATGTGCTAAGAGGAAGGCACACTTGGCAAACCCTCACTGTGATCAACTCCCACCCAGAAACTTATGTCCCCACTGTGGAAGGATGTGTGGATCTAGAATTGGCCTCCACAGTCACTTATGGACTCACTGTTAAAATCGTGTTTATGGAAGACAATCTTACTCAGCTACAAGGGATCACGGAAGAAGAAGAAGAAGAAGAAGAAGAAGAAGAAGAAGAAGAAGAAGAAGAAGAAGAAGAAGAAGAAGAAGAAGAAGAAGAAGAAGAAGAAGAAGAAGCAGCAGCAGCAGCGATGGATCATCACTGTCAGTACCTGTTGGCATCTACATCAAGGATGCGGAACCCAGTCATTCAGATGTTGTTGGCCATCAATTGCCATCAGCCACAACCAAATGTTGAGTAGTCAGGCACAATGGGAGTTGTAGTCCAACTATATCTGAAGGGGAAGAGATTTCCCTTCCATGAGCTACATGGAAACTCATGGGTGGAGAATGGCACTCCAGGAAGGGAGAGAGAGGACTTAAATTGGCAAGAAGCCCAGAATAGGCAATCACATGAGAAATGCATTGTCTGTTCCCAGTTTGATCCTTGCTGGTTTACTGGCTATCACCTGACTAGTCCTGGACTGAGGGTGAGTCACTGCCAAGTTATGCCACAATCAGATTTATTCATTTTTACTTGGCTTTTGAAAACTGGAGATGCTAAAATCCTTTTATCTTTTTGATCTAGGGAGGCTCATCTCATGAATATAGAGTTCTGAAACAATATTTTCCGTGTATTAATCACCAGCAGTTAGGTGCCAAGGCAGCCCCTGTTTTCAGTTTGCTACGATAATCCAGCCGTCATTTAGCATAACAATCAAGCCAACTATGAAAAGGGATGGCCACTTCATCCACATGTTTAATTATACATCTAAAATGTAGCATGCTTGCAAACATGGGTCACAGAGGCACATTCTACAGAGATAGTGGAACATAGGAACATAGCAACATGGATAGAGTAGCGGGACATAGCGACATAGGAACATACCAGGAGATCGCTCAATTTGGCCAGTGCTGTCTACACCAGGAATGAGGAGTCCATGATGTTGTCGGACACCAACTCCCATCAGCCACAGGCAGCATAGTCAGAGGTCAGGGATTATGGGAGTTGAAGTCTAGGTAAAAGAAAGGTAAAGCGCCCCTGGACGGTTCAGTCAAGTCAAACGCAACTATGTCGCTCATCTCGCTTTCAGGCTGGGGTAGCTGGCATTTGTGCACAGATATCTTTCCGGGTCATGTGGCCAGCATGCCTAAACCACTTCTGGTGCAATGGAACACTGTGACAGAAACCAGAGTGCATAGAAGTGCCATTTACCTTCCCACCACAGTGGTACCTATTTATCTACTTGCACTGGTGTGCTTTCGAACTACTAGGTTGGCAGAAGCTGGAACAGAGCAATGGGAGCTCACTCTGTCATGGGGATTTGAACCGCTGACCTTACAATCGGCAATCCCAAGAGGCTCAGTGCTTCAGACCACAGAGTCCCCTGCATCCCCTAGTTGTAATCTGACATCATCTGAAGGGCCACAGGTTCTTCACCCCGGTCTACTCTTGATTAGCCCTGGTTCTCCCTGTTCTCAGACAGAGGATCTTCCCATCACACGTGACCCTATTAATGGAAGATGCCAGAGATTGCATCTTAAGAACTTAGGGTTGAAAAGCTTGTGCTCTACCATTAAGCTACAGTTCTTCTCCTAGCATAGACTCCACAGGAAGCTGCATCTTAATTGGAAAATCCAAGGGTGTACCCTGAGTTACCTAGGATTTGAAATACCATCGCAGGATTATCTTATTTGTGAGTGAAACCACTGGGTGAGATATTAGAATTATTTGTGTAGAATGGAGAGATCACTTGATAAATTCTAATATTATGGGTCCCATTTTGGGCATTCTTCCTCCCATAGCATGCTGAGGAGTAATCCTCCATGCTGCAGCCTTCACACAAAAGACACAACTGCCTTTGACTGAGCCCTTGTCTATGCATCTGTAGGCACGAAGGCTTCCTCATTACATAGAATCCTGATTAAACTGGGTTTCAGGTCACAAAGAAGACTTCACACATGCAGGCATATCTATGGAGGCTCTGACCCAGTGACGCTCATGCGAGGGATAGGGGGCAGGTCTGCTTGACCTCACAGCTGTCCGTGGAGGTGCAGGTCAATTCTGTGTCCAGGGCAGATGTCTACTAGCTCCATCTGCTATGCAGGCTGAGACCTCACCTGCCCGCGGACTGTCTCGCCAGAGTGGTGTATGCTCTAGTTATCTCCTGCTTGGACTACTGCAATGCACTCTACGTGGGGCTACCTTTGAAGGCGACCCGGACACTACAGCTAATTCAGAATGCAGCAGCCTTGTTTAGGGAAGTTTTTAATGTTTGATGTTTTATCGTGTTTTTAATATCCTGTTGGGAGCCGCCCAGAGTGGCTGGGTGGGAAATAAATAAATAAATAATCCCCCCTCCTGTGACACCTCCTCACTTCTGTGATGACCAACCTGGCAGCAAGAATGCCTGAATTAGGGCTACAGACATGGGAGAAATCAGCATGCGAGGATATGAATGGAACCCCTTCAAACCCATAATCTTCAAATACCTTTCGCTAGAGCAAGCCCAACCCCTGGCAATGAGCTGGCAGCCCCAGGAGAGCTTTGAAAGTTTGCAGTAGAGGACGTGTGCTCCTCTGTAAAGGATGGGGAGACAGGATGAATAATATGTGCTTGTGTGCTCTGGGCAAGTATTCCATTGCTCACCCCCTGCTCACCCCATCGCTCTCCTGTACTACCAGGGCCCTGAGCACAACGCATGTTTTCGTCTTTCCGCCACGAGATGAGCTAATAAGAGCTGGTACTTTAGCTTCTGGGGAAAAGGCCTGTTTCAAACTTGCCCTTGTTGAACTGGGACATGGGAAATTCACCAGCGTGGAAAATGTTGTGCACTCTGACTTAGAGCTGTCACACAGATCGGGAGGTGGAGGTGAAGCATTTTGTTCTGGAAACTCAGTTTTGCACTGTGGGTAGCCTGGGTAGGGCTCACTCCATTCAGGGGGAAAAAATCTCTTCCAGTAAACTGTTTAGTTTGGGGCTTGTGGAAACAATGAACTAGAAGGACAGCGCATGAATCTTACCATGTATCTTTGTTCTGACAGTAGCCTGAAACTGTAAGAGTGACCACATAAGCCCCAGCCTTGCAAATAATTGTGTTTCCTCATGTAATCCTGCCTGAAATGAAAGCTTTTTGTCGTCTTCGATGCTGTGTGTGCAAAAAGCTGTTGGAACAAGGATTTTACACAGGGACCAGGGGGGTGGAGGCATTCTGAACCAGGAGAGGGGGAAAGAAGTGACTAGAGGGGTATTACCAGTGCTTTTTTCTGGGGGTACACAGGGGTATGCATATCCCTAAACATATTGTGAATCTTTGTACTTTTGTCCATTTACTGTATTTATTTTCCCCGATTTGAACTGTAAAATGGTGATTTTCTTGAGTTAAAATGAGAGTACCCCTAAACATTTTTTTTTTTTTAGAAAAAAAGCACTGGGTATTACTATTAATTATGAATTTGTTAGTCACTTTATCTCTTGTCTCGGGCAACTCAAAGCGACTTACAGTCATACCTCGTTTGCTTCATGTTACAGTGGTACCTTGGGTTAAGTACTTAATTCATTTCGCACGTCCGTATCTTAACCTGAAACTGTTCTTAACCTGAAGCACCACTTTAGCTAATGGGGCCTCCTGCTGCCGCCGCGCCGCCAGAGCATGATTTCTGTTCTCATCCTGAAGCAAAGTTCTTAACCCGAGGTACTATTTCTGGGTTAGTGGAGTCTGTAACCTGAAGTGTATGTAACCTGAAGCGTATGTAACCTGAGGTACCACTGTACTTTCTTTCAGGTTGCATCCCGCTGTGACCCGGAAGTATTGGAAAGGGTTACCTCCGGGTTTTGCCGCTCGTGCATGCGCAGAAGCACTAAATCGTGCTTCACACATGTGCACAAGCACCAAATCACACCACGCAGATACGGCACTTCAGGTTGCGGGCTTTTTATGTTGTGAACGGGCCTCCAGAATGGATCCCGTTTGCAACCAGAGGTACCACTGTACAACCAAACAAGCAGACAACAAACCCCACATAAATGCATTAACACCTGGATGAAGAACCTCTACTCTTCCAGCTGTTGTTGGACTCCCAGCTCCTATCAACCCCAGCCAGGATAGCAAATAGTCCAAAATGTCTCCAGATGCACCACAGAGTCTCCATCTCTGCTTTAAGAAACTTGTGATACTAGTTTACCCTCTGCCTGCTAGTTCAAATCTTATTTCCCCTGCCCTTGCCCCGTGGGCAAAATAGGAATAACATTACAGGCATGTTAAGGATTGCTCCAATCAAAGTCTAACTATAATATAATGCAACTCCTCGAAAGAGTCCATCGCTTGGGAAGACAGGCGAACTAATGCCAGTGTACTGGAAGAAGCAAAGATCACCAATGTCGAAGCAATGATTCTTCAACATCAACTTCATTTGACTGGTCATGTTGTGCCTGATCATCATCTTCCAAAACAACTACTCTATTCCAAACTTAAAAATGGAAAGCGTAATGCTGGTGGTCAACAAAAGAGGTTTAAACATTCTCTCAAGGCAGTTTTTTTAAAATGTAGCATAAACACCGACATCTGGGAAACACAGGCCTGTGAGTGCTCCTGTTGGGGAACAGCCTTTACCAAAGGTGTCCTGGACTTTGAAGACACTCAAACTCAGGACTAAAGGAAGAAACGTACTAAGAGGCATGCTTGGGAAACCCTCACTGTGATCAACTCCCACCCAGAAACCTATGTCCCCACTGTTGAAGGATGTGTGGATCCAGAATTGGCCTCCACAGTCAGGTACAGACTCAGTGTTAAAACCGTGTTCATAGAAGAAAATCTTACTTGGCTACGAGTGATCGCTAAAGAAGAATATAACGCAACCCAGTCAGGTGGGTAGGGTACCAACAACAACAATTGAATAGAACATCCCTATTTTCATCAGAGAACTGTTGGAGGGTATATCTTTCATTGGATGTCCACAATGTTTTGAAGAGTACGTGTCGAATTCCAAGGGAGCAGAAAAGACTATTTATGTATGTGACCATGGCTGCACATATGTTATTGGCCCAAAGATGGAAAGAAGATAAAGTCCCTACCAGAGTAGAATGGCAGATCAAATTGATAGATTATGCCAAAATGGCTAAAATGATTGAAAGAATCAGAAATCAGGAAGAACAAATTTTTAATAAGGAATGGGGAAAAATTATAACTTATCTTAAAGACCATTGTAAACAGTTAAAATCGTTAGTCAGATTGGAGTATCACTTGCAGTTTAATGCTGAAATTTGGATACAATGGAGAGATAAAAGATTTGGATTATTATGAAAGATGCAGGAGGAAATGATTAACAATAGAACCCACAAAGGGGAGGGGGCAGTCCAAAAGATTCATTGGAATCTTGTTTTTATGTTGTATGTTGGACATGTGACTGTAAATTTGAAATCTGAAAAACCAAATAAATAAATTTATTTTTTTTAAAAAATGTATTGAAGAGAGAAAAGCTATTCTTTTCACACTTTCTCCATGCTACGCATAACTTTATAAACTTCTGTCATGACATGTCCCCTTTCAGTTGTCCTTTTCTCAATTTTTCCCAACTCCGCAATATTATTTTAGTGAGACCCTACTGAGCCACCAGGCATATCTGGGGAGCCGTGTTCCATGTGGTCACAAGTTATGCAGGCCTGATAACAGTATTGTGTTGCTTTCCATTAGTCCCAGCCATTGGCATCCTGCTATTTCAGCCGGGCTTCAGCATTCATCCAGTAACGTTCTTCCTAGAGAAGTGCTGCAGCAGATAAGAGCAGGAACTTGCAAACACATTGTGGGAGAGAGAAAGGAGAAGCCAGAAGGGAAAGGACAATTGGAGGGCAAGAAGTTAACTTGACTGTGAGCCACTGCATATGGAAGCCAGCCAACTCAAAGGCAGAGCGATAAGAGGAGTGGATAGCTCCAGGAGACACAGAACAGATCCCTTAAAAAACATGGCAAACCTTCCAATAGTTAACAGTAAAAGATAGGTGCACTTGCTTTGCTTTAGAGGTCCCGAGCTTGTCATGAGCTAGACAAACCATCTAAATACCTCTTCTCCAGTTACTCATGTCTCTACGGTCAACATTTGTTCATTATCACAATTATCACAGGACTTAGAGCAAAAGAAATTTGAAATCCACATGCTTACTCTAGTCTGATGTCAACATTAGATTCCAAATCAATACAAAGTGGAGGTCTTCAAGCCTAAGGAGAAGTGGAGCATTTGCAGAGATCTTTGCCAAAATTTAGGACAACCAGAAACAGGGACGCGGGTGGCGCTGTGGGTAAAAGCCTCAGCGCCTAGGGCTTGCCGATCAAAAGGTCGGCGGTTTGAATCCCCGCGGCGGGGTGCGCTCCCGCTGCTCGGTCCCAGCGCCTGCCAACCTAGCAGTTCGAAAGCACCTCGGGTGCAAGTAGATAAATAGGGACTGCTTTCTAGCGGGAAGGTAAACGGCGTTTCCGTGTGCAGCTCTGGCTCGCCAGAGCAGCGATGTCACGCTGGCCACGTGACCTGGAAGTGTCTCCGGACAGCGCTGGCCCCTGGCCTCTTGAGTGAGATGGGCGCACAACCCCAGAGTCTGGCAAGACTGGCCCGTACGGGCAGGGGTACCTTTACCTTTACCTTTACTTTAGGACAACCAGAAAAACAAGGTAGAAAAAAGTTTGTTGCAAAGGTTTCCAGAAGGCAGCCGTGTTACAAAAAAAAAGAGCTTAGCAATTCAGAAGATATGGATAGTTGTCCACTTTTTTTTATGCAACTGCTATTTTTAAACAGGTTCTGAGTGCTTCCATACTGTCACTATTTCATGGGAAGACCTCAACCACATGCTGGAAGTCTAGCTTTGCACAATTGTTTTTACCTATTTCATTTGTGCACTTATTTTTATTTAGTTTAATTTAACAATATGTATGAACTATTTGATTGGAAATGGCATCTCCAAGTGGTTTACAAAAAATAAAATAAAACAAGCCTTAAAATAATCAGTAAAACGCAGGCTGAAAACAGGGATATTTTGGAATTTAAAAATGATTAAACTTTATTATTCAGTATGAAACAAATCTGTATAAATACCAAGGCAAGTTGTTTGTTTTAAACAATATATTGTTGGAACAGTGGTTTTCTCAAATGCACCTAATATCATCTGAAAAATAACAAATAATTAAAATCTAAATAATTAAAATCAGCAGTGCTCTGTCCTCCCAGCACAACAAAACCATTTTTAAAGGACCTTGTGCAGTTAGGAAACTAGTGTGGAAAGCCACTGAAAAATGTGGGTTGGATGAATAATGGGAAGGCATATCAACCTACCACAAGCAAATCAGGAGGAATGTTCCCTGATGCATAGCTGCTCCTCAAACAAATCAGAATGCATGTTCCACAAAGGCTATGCAGAGCCTAACCTCCAAGTAAACTTGGTGAGAGCATAACAGGGTGTATGTTCTATTGTCATGGACTGGCTGGATATAGAGGAGTGGTGGGAGGCACTAGCTAGGGAACCCTCAAGGGAAGAAGGCTCAGAGGCAGTGGGTTGGTGGTGGGACAGTGATAATTGGTCAGTGGGAGCAGACTGGGAAGAGCAGGTGCCGGTAGTTGAAGAGGTAACAGGGTTTAGTGAGCAGGAAGAGTCGGTGGCAGAGAGCAGTGCAGAGGCAGTGGCAGAAGCAGAGGCTGGAGAGGAGAAGGGCCAAGAGGCACAGATGAGGCAGGCTGCTGAAGAAACAACCAGGAGGCATGCCCCTCCTGCTGTGACTAGCTCCCCTGTCCCCCTGTCCTCCCAGAACTTACAGAAGAGGGTGGAGAAGAGACACACAAGGTGTCAGAGTCTCAGGCTGCTTGGGAAGGAATAGAGTCAGGAAGCTGCCTCACAACTGCCTCATAGGAGCAAGATCTGCTGGGAAGAGTTCCTGTGCTCACTAGGCCTGAGCTGTTTTGCTTCCTTGAATAAAGAGCTTACTTCACAACCACCTTGCGAGTCATCCCAGACCTGCTCCAGACACGAACCTTGACATCTATACAACAGGTTTCCTAGAGGAGACTTTTTAACAGTTAGGTGCATCCAAATTTTGTAAGTGCAAGTGGGACCTGCAACAAAATCTTGCAGTGTAGAGTGCTCCTGATCAGAGTTCCAACCAGCCATGCCCTTTTTCAGGATATTCCATTTCACCCCCCCCCCCAGTTTTTTATTTCCCTCTCACCAGTCATTGTGTGTCCACCATTTAAAATCTGGCCCTCATTGGGCTGTTGGTCTTTAGAGATTCTTGTTCTCCCGCCCAGATATATTTGGTACTTCTTCAGGCCCTCTAGTGTGTGGAATAATAATAATAATAATAATAATAATAATAATAATAATAATAATAATTATAATAATAATCCTGCCCATCTGGCTGGGTTTCCCCAGCCACTCTGGGCAGCTCCCAACAAAATGGATGGTGCTGCTTTCTCTAGACAAGAATTTACAATCTGAAAACAAGTTCACCATAACCGTATACAGTGGTACCTCGGGTTAAGTACTTAATTCGTTCCGGAGGTCCGTACTTAACCTGAAACTGTTCTTAACCTGAAGACCACTTTAGCTAATGGGGCCTCCTGCTGCTGCCATGCCCCCGGAGAACAATTTCTCTTCTCATCCTGAAGCAAAGTTCTTAACCTGAAGCACTATTTCTGGGTTAGCGGAGTATGTAACCTGAAGCGTATGTAACCCGAGGTACCACTGTACTGGACAGATGCTGTTGAATCAATAAAGTGTATGTATAACTGACCATAGGATTGTAATTGTAATTCGTGAGAGCTCACTGCAGTTCTAAATACGCAACATACAGGACATAGCCGATGGCAGAGACAATGAGAGACATTGCTGTGTTACATGTTTGGGTGAGGCTTTAACTCACTTATCAGAGCTGCACAAACTTGGTGCAGCGCTTAAATGAAAATGCACAAACCACGGGATTGGCTACGTGTTGAAGGCAGAAGGCAAAAGGTTACCCCCAAGAACTAAGAATTGCCAGTTCATGGAAGTAGCCACGTGTGAATCCCAAATACTCCCAGCCGAAGCAAACTTGCAGAATCCCAATGTGAAAGAAGGACGCCGCATGCTGACAAGGAAGGCATAAACTGGCTTCCAGCCCAAAGGCAAGCAATGCCTGATAAAGGGCTCTGAAGGGGGGAGGAAGAAACCCCAAGGCAAGGGTGGGGGAATTTTCTCCCCTCGGGTTGATGTCGAACAGCAAATCCCACCATCTCTGACCATGGGCTGAGCTGGCTGGGGCTGAATCCAATGGCATATGAAGGGGAGCAAGCTCCCCATTGCTGCCCTAAGCAGTGGTTAAATGGGAAAGCATGCTAGTAAAAAGAAAAAGGTAAAGGACCCCTGGACAGTTAAGTCCAGTCAAAGGTGACTATGGGGTTGCAGCGCTCATATCGCTTTCAGGCCGAGGGAGCCGGCGTTTGTCCACACCAGTGGCGTAGCGTGGGTTGTCAGCACCCGGGGCAAGGCAAGTAATTTGCGCCCCCTAACCCTAACCCCCAGATGTTGTGCCTGGTGCAGCCGCCCCCCCTGCACCCCCACGCTACGCCACTGGTCCACACATCTTTCTGGGTCATGTGGCTAGCAAGACTAAACTGCTTCTGGCACAACGGGACACCATGATGGAAACCAGAGTGCATGGAAACACTGTTTACCTGTCAGGAGCTCGTCCTACACTCAAGTAGGACCCTAGTAGAGACACATGCCTGACTGGAATGTTCTCTCCCTCCTGGTCATTCATTCAAGAGTTTCAAAGGCTTTCTTTAGCCCATCAAAACATACACCGTCATGTGACAGACAAAAATCCCATGACTGCAATCATGGACACTGTGATGGAAACCAGAGTGCATGGAAACACTGTTTACCTTCCTGCCGCAGCAGTACCTATTTAGCTACTTGCACTGGTGTGCTTTTGAACTGCTAGGTTGGCAGGAGCTGGGACAGAGCAACAGGAGCTCACCCCGTCGCGGGGATTCGAATCGCAGACCTTCTGATTGGCAAACCCAAGAGGCTCAGTAGTTTAGACCACTGCGCCACCTGCATCCTGGAAAGCATGCTATACAGTCCATCACCACCAGGTGCTAGACAGAGCACCAAGTTTAAGAGGTCCTAGATCACAACTTTTAAAAGGAGCGATACTCCCCCCCCAAAGCCTATCAATGTCTCTAATACACTCAAAGCCCAATCACAAACCCTCCAAGTGCCTCTATTTTCCAGGGACAGTCGCAGATTTACAGAAGCCATCCTGGGTTCTGATTTGGTCCTGGAATGTCCCACTTTCCCTTAGGACATCCCTATTTCCATCAGAGAAATGTTGGAGGGTATGCAGTTATGTGACCCCCCGAGCCAAGGAGATGAGTAACTATGCAACCTTTAGGAGACATCTGAAGGCAGGCAGCCCGGAATTGGGAAGTTTTTCAATGTTTCATGATTTATTGTGTTTTTATATATGTTATAAGCTGCCCAGAGTGGTTGGGGCAGTGCAGTGAGATGGGAGGAGTATAATAATAAAATTGTTGTTGTTGTTGCTATTAAGGAACAGTGCTGGAAACTGAGATATGAAAGCTAGGAGCTAAATGGCACCTTAAACCTAGGTTATGGGTGCAACAACAGAATATCTAGGCATGCTTTTTTATAACACGAATACAGTGGTACCTCGGGTTACATACGCTTCAGGTTACAGACTCCGCTAACCCAGAAATAGTACCTCGGGTTAAGAACTTTGCTTCAGGATGAGAACAAAAATTGTGTGGTGGCGGCGCGGCAACAGTGGGAAGCCCCATTAGCTAAAGTGGTGCTTCAGGTTAAGAACAGTTTCAGGTTAAGAAGGGACCTCCGGAACGAATTAAGAACTTAACCTGAGGTACCACTGTAAGATAAAGGTAAAGGTACCCCTGCCCGTACGGGCCAGTCGTGTCCGACTCTGGGGTTGGCGCCCATCTTGCTTAAGAGGCCGGAGGCCAGCGCTGTCCGAAGACACTTCCGGGTCACGTGGCCAGTGTGACGAAGCTGCATCTGGCGAGCCAGCGCAGCACACGGACACGCCGTTTACCTTCCCACTAGTAAGCGGTCCCTATTTATCTACTTGCACCGGGGGTGCTTTCGAACTGCTAGGTTGGCAGGCGCTGGGACCGAGTAATGGGAGCGTACCCCACCGTAGGGATTCGAACTGCCGACCTGATGATCGGCAAGTCCTAGGCGCTGAGGTTTTACCCACAGCGCCACCCGCGTCCCACTGTACCACTGTACACTGAGGTACCACTGTACAAAGCTGAAAATGAATGAACTGCAGCTAAAATATTATGTTCATTTTTCACATGGTCTAGTCCTTCCCCCTGCCCGCCCCCCTAATATTCTTAAGAAGGTCTCTTCTCCAGTCATCAAAGAGTAGCTGGAAGTGGGGAGGCAGAAAAAGGTCCTCCTTTCCTTCCAATCTGCAGTTTTAATCTGAAATCTTAGTCACCCAGAGCTCAGAAACTGTTTGTGCTAATGAAATTCCCTGTCGCAAACTGTGCCTAGAACAATGGGAGTTTTGAACACTGTTAAGGAATACGATGTCCCTGTTTTCAATGGAGTAATGTTGGGGGGTATGTGATCACTCAAGCCTCTTGCCGACCTTAGAACTCCTGTGAAGCTTCGAAAACTTTTGTTGCCTGTTGAAAAGAGGCAATGAAACTTCCCCAGCAAACAGTGATTGGCGATACTTCTTCCCTTCACCCATTTAAAGAGAGGGGGAAACATAGGCCTCTGTGAACGCCAGCTTGTATAGCAATGATATCAGCTTTCATGATTTCAAAGGGCTGAGCTTTTCCTGGTCTCACCATAAGCATAGAGAAGACTTTGACAACATCATGACAGAAAGTCTCCTGAATGCAAAAGAGAAATAAGGAAATCCCTGCATTAATATTTTTGAGCCCATAAGATCCTAAATAATTGCATTTTTAACATATGACACGGACATCTACACTGGGGTGGGCAATGATGACCTAATTTTCAGTGAGGTTGCAAACTTGTGACTTGACTGTAGCACTTGACTGCAAATGGGTGTTCTTGTGATTTGAATACTCACACATGGAGCATATAGAAAACTAAAATCTCAGTCCTGTGCTTTATTTATTATTATTATTATCATTATCATTATATCATTACTACAGTGGTACCGCTGGATGTGAACGGGATCCGTTGTAGAGCCCCGTTCGCATCCTGAAATGAACGCAACCCACGCTTGTGCATCTGCGCGTGCGTGGGTCACGATTCACCACTTCTGCGCATGTGTGTGCCATCATTTTGAGCGTCTGTGCATGCGTGAGCGGCAAAACCCGGAAGTAAAGCGTTCCGTTACTTCCAGTTTGCCGTGGAGCGTAACCTGAAAACGCTCAACCTGAAATGACTTCAACCCGAGGTATGACTGTACTTTTCAAGTTTATACATTTCACTAATTTTACACTCATTTTGACATTTCAAAACTTGAGTTCCTTCCCCCTCTTTCTGGGGTTCCTTACATATATTTTTAATATCTTCTGCATATCCAAATTAACTTAATTTACTCATTTATTCATCTCCTTTAAATATATACTCTTATAAAACTGCAGGTTACATCCTGCTAGTGTTTTTATCTGTTTATAATTTATCTGTAAATATTCGATAAACCATTTCCATTCTTTTCTTTAAAAAAAAAATGTTTAACTCAATTTCTCATTCTTCCGGTAAGTTTCACCATTTCTGCATATTCCATAAGGTTTTGTATCCATTTTTCCTTTGCTGGTACTTCTGCTTCTTTCCATTTTGGGACAAGTAACAGTCTTGCCGCTGTAGTGGCATACATGAATAGGTTTCTATACATTTTAGGTAGTTCTGTCCCTATAATTCCCCAAAGAAACATCCTTTTCATTTCATTATATATCATTTCCCAGTAAGCTTTAACCTCACTACAAGACTACCACATCTGATAAGAAAACTAAAATCCTGTTTCCTGTCATCAAACACTCTATATTCCTAGAACTGCCGGATTCTGTGTTCTAGAAAACAAGGAACTGGTCATTGTCTGTTTCTTTATCCAAACAAACCAGAGTGTAACCTTAAACCTGTATACTACCTAAGATAAATTAATCTGCACTCCATTTTAAGACTGAGACTAATACTTTTGCTTGTCCACAGGTCTGAGAGGTTTTATGCTTATCCCAGGCTGCTTTCTAGGCATGGAGTTTTCCATTTATCCTGCGCTTTCCCTGGGGAAACCCACTCTTTAATGCCGAATCAAAGGAAACATCAATTTGCTGAAAACCTCCATGACATTTGCTCTAATTCAGTGGTCAAGAGAGGGCTTCCCCAGAAGCAGGTAGTGGGGCAAACTGGGAAAAGCGTGGAGAAGCACTAATGCAAACTTTTTATGGCAGAGGTATAAAAGATGTGGCCCTCCAGTTGTTGAATTCCGATTCCCATCAACCTCAGTATGGGCAATGCATATGGACAGTGGGAGATAGAGTTCAACAACATGTGTTCATATAGAAAACTATATGTAAATGTTGTACCGGTGGTATTTGACTCCTAGTAAACCTAGGCAGCATGTTAAAAAGCAGAGACGTCACCTTGCCAACAAAGATCTGTATAGTTAAAGCTATGGTTTTCCCAGTAATGATGTATGGAAGTGAGAGCTGGACCATAAAGAAGGCTGATCGCCAAAGAATTGATACTTTTGAACAGTGGCGTAACGTGGGGGTGCAGGGGGGGCCGGCCGCACCGGGCGCAACATCTGGGGGTTAGGGTTAGGGGGCGCCAATCCACGGGTTGGGGGTGCAAATTACTTGCCCCGGGAGCTGACAACCCACACTATGCCACTGCTTTTGAATTATGGTGCTGGAGGAGACTTGAGAGTCCCATGGACTGCAAGAAGATCAAACCTATCCATTCTTAAGGAAATCAGCCCTGAGTGCTCACTGGAAGGACAGATCTTGAAGCTGAGGCTCCAATACTTTGGCTACCTCATGAGAAGATAAGACTCCCTGAAAAAGACCCTGATGTTGGGAAAGATGGAGGGCACAAGGAGAAGGGGACAACAAAGGGCAAGATGGTTGGACAGTGTTCTCGAAGCTACCAGCATGAGTTTGACCAAACTGTGGGAGGCAGTGGAAGACAGGAGTGCCTGGCGTGCTCTGGTCCATGGGGTCACAAAGAGTCGGACACGACTAAACAACTAAACAACAACAAACTAGCAAAAATGTGTAACAGGTACAAATATATGCTGGAAATGTAAAGAAAAAGAAGGCGCCTTTTATCATATCTGGTGGTCCTGTAACATAACAAAAGCATTCTGGGAAATGATATATGATGAGTTGAAAAAATGTTTAAATTGATTTTTATTTAAATTTTTATTTATTTAAAAGGCTTTTCTATTAGGAATTTTAGGTGCTGACATTCCAAAAGAGCAGAAAAGACTTTTTATGTACGCAACAGCAGCCACACAGATGCTACTAGCCCAGAGATGGAAAGAAGATCAAGTCCCTACCAGAGAAGAATGGCAAATTAAACTGTTGGACTATGCTGAAATGACAAAACTGACCAGAAAGCTCAGGAACCAAAGACCCAAACTTTGATAAAGAATGGGGGGGAAATATAATTTATCTTGGAGACCACTGTAAGCAGATGAAAACATTAGCAGGATTGCAATAACACTTGTAATGTAGCAAATACTATGGAGATAGTGGATTGACATAAAATATGGACTACTGAATAATATGGAGTTGAAAAGGTTGACAATAGGACCCATGGAGGGGAAGATGGGAAGGCCAGAGATTCAGAGGAATCTTTAAATATGGATGTGTATGGTGGTATTGTTATAATTTTATACTTATAAAATCAACCAAAAATTATTTCATAAAAAGGAGTTCAACAACATGTGGCGGACCACAGGTTCCCACCTTCTGTTTTGGGGCTTTAAAGCAAAATTGGCTTCTTCCCCAAATCTTACGTGGCACTGGAGTTGGCCTAATAAAGGTATTGCCCTACTATGCATTTTGGAATTATCACAATGAGAGATCACCATGACATTCCTTTGCCAGCAATCATTACCTTTTGTCATTCCACTGTCTTGCTGTCTACAGCCTTGTATCTTTCTACAACAAGGTCAGTTGCGATACAGTTGTGGTTTTCTCCAACCCTACCTCAGGGATAAATTATTCAGAAGTAACTTAGACTTTAAAAAAAGAGAAAAGGATACTGTTCTAAAACCCAAACCATCACATCCAGTGATAATTAGGTATCACATGAAGAGTGAGATAAAAGAAGCAGCAAATATCAAAAACAGCTTTTACACTTCATATAAAACAATGGCAGACCCAAGAAGCTTGGAAGTGCATTAAAAAAAAAAGTCAGCATAATCATAGACTTGGTGTGATCGTCTATTGATTTCATTGGCAAGGCTCCAAGACAACCTGCCCAGTGCATACATTGTGGCTCATGCTCTCTCAATGAGCTATTCTTAGACTAAACTCCTGTGCAATATTTGTCTCCTAAAGAAAAGTTTATTCTTAAGCTTGAAACAAAAGTTGCTCCCAATCTTCTCTTTTAATCCATCATCGATGTAGTATTATATAAAAATAACTACAAAAGTGAATCTATCTGTTTGCTGTGTTTTTTAAGCATTTGATGAAGGGTGTGATCCTATGCACATTTACCTCAGAGTAAGCCTCATTGAACACACTGAGAATTACTTTTGAGTAAACCTGTACAGGAGAGTAAAATAATACGTGTTCTACTTAGTGAGAGATTATCTTGTCTTGCTGTTATGCAAAGTTCTCTAAAATAGGCACATGAATCCTGTTACCTTTCTTGAAATCACTCAGCTGTCCAAACAATATTTCAAATATTTATCTGACTTGGACATTTACATTTTTATCTCACCTTGTTTTATGATACATTAAATAAAAAACATTTTTTAAAAAAAAAAATGCCAGCGATGTATCATCATTCTAAAATAAGCAAGAGTATCAAATCAAACGAACTAGCAGCTTGCAGTTGAGAAGTACTCTTCATCAGATTCTTAAAAGAGGGCATTGTTTCACTAGGTTTGGGAAGGTGGCGGGGTTTTTTCCCCTGTGTTTCCTACCTCCTCAACATCTAAAATGACAAGGTCACAGCAGGGCTTACTGCACAACACACACATGGAGAATATTAAATTTCCCCAGTTTCCAACCGCGCCTTTAATCTGCAAGACCAGAGAATCGCCACGCTCTCCATGCAAGCAGTCACAGCAGTTCCTTAAATCTCCCCCTCCCCTCCCCGCCCAGCATACCCACACCCAAAAACATGCTCGCTGGGGTGGGTGTGCATGCGCGCACACATGTATGCATGCTGCATGTGGCCAACTCTGTGGACAATCCTACCGAAGCATGCAGATTTCTGCAAACAGATAATGTCCGATCCCTGAGACATCATGTGCAAAACAGCCCTACCCAAAAACGCATGGGCACATCCCTCACGAAAGAGCCCTGGTATTTTTTATTTTTTATTATTTTTTGCAGGGGTGAGGGGGTGCTTCTTTGGCAGCTCAGACCATGCTGGAAATTAGAGAGCTGGGATAGCCTGTAATCTACACAGTCCAGTCTTCCACACCCACAGATGCCTCCCATCCTTCCAAGAGCGCATCTTCCCTCTAGAAAAAGGGAGCCAGCGCTGCCTTCGGGAGAGCGAGGCTCTTCCGTCCCCCGAGGAAGCTGACAAAGGCAGTGGCAACCCGGGGTACCCTCTCTCCTCCATCCTCCCATCCCACATTCTCTCCAGGTAGAGGCTACTGATGCTGCCCGCTGGCCCTCGGGATGCTGCGGCTGAGAATGGTCCTCGCGCTGGGACCAGCCTTTCTCCCCCATCCCCGCGGAAGCCTGTCGCGCTTACCTAAAGGCTGCCGGCTGGTTGTCAAGCGAGCTCCGGCCGCCCCGGCGCCTCCGTTACATCGCTCCGAGCGCCATGTTCGTGCTCGCCGAGGCTTGTCACTAGCAAGGAGGCAAGGCAGCACCACAGCTCGGCGGCTCCGGCTCTGATGTTGCTGTTGCTGCTGCTGCTGCTGCTGTTACATCCGGGCTGCCGCCGGCCAAAGAGCTCCAGCTCGCCTCGTAGCGGCGATCCGAGGAGATGCTGCGGCTAGGCGAGGCGCGCAAGAAACGCGCCCTGCGCACTGGGGGGAGCGAGGTGCGCGCGCCAGGCGGGTATGTGTGCCATGCGCCCCGCCCCACCGCCTCTTCTTCAAGCCGCAATGAGAGAGACAGAGATCAATAGGAGCCCAAATGATACCTAAAGAGGAGGGTTGCTTTGGGTTTTCGCTGTTCTGAATTACAGTTTATTTTTCCCTTGTTATATTTTTTCCCATAGTGTTTTTATATATATATATAAATTTGTTTGGTTATTCAGATTAAAATTTTACGGTATATATAAAAAAATTATTTATTTGGTTTTTCAGATTTAAAATTTTACAGCCACGTATCGAACATACAACATAAAAACAAGATTCCAAGGAATCTCCTGGACTTCCCTCCTCCCCTTTGTGGGTCCTATTGATAATCATTTCCTCCTGCATCTTTTATACTAATCCAATTCTTTTATCTCTCCATTGTATCCAAAATTCACCATTAAACTACAAGTGATATTGCAATCCGACTAACGATTGTAACTGTTTTCAGTGGTATTTAAGATAAGTTATAAATTTCCCCCATTCATTATTAAAAATTTGGTCTTCCTGATTTCTGACTCTTCCGGTAATTTTAGCCATTTCGGCATAATCCATCAATTTGATCTGCTGTTCTTCTCTGGTAAGGACTTTATCTTCTTTCCATCTCCCTTTGTTATTATTAACGTATCCTCCAACATTTCTCCAATGAAAATAGGGATGACCCATTCCTCCTCCATCAGCAATCATCAACACCCCACCTGTCTGACCAGGTCGCTCCAGCCACTCTGGGCGGCTTCCAACACAATAAAATATTAAACATAAAAACACCTTCCCAATACAGGGCTCGGGGGTCAGATAACTCCATACCCTTCAAGATTTCTCTGGTGGAAAAAGGGATGGGAAAGTGGGACATTCCGGGATCAGATCAGAAACCGGGATGGCTTCTGTAAATCCCAGATTGTCCCTGGTAAATAGGGACACTTGGAGGGTCTGCATTATTTTTATTATTATTATTATTTTAAAGAAGAGTTTGGATTTGATATCCCGCCTTTCACTCCCCTTCAGGAGTCTCAAAGCGGCTAACAATCTCCTTTCCCTTCCTCCCCCACAACAAACACTCTGTGAGGTGAGTGGGGCTGAGAGACTTCAAAGAAGTGTGACTAGCCCAAGGTCACCCAGCAGCTGCATGTGGAGGAGCGGAGACGCGAACCCGGTTCCCCAGATTATGAGACTACCGCTCTTAACCACTACACCACACTGGCTCTCTTGGAGGGTCTGCATTAAAGGCTGGAGAGAAGATTTGCCTAGCAAGAGAAGGCAAACCACAAGCAGCAGCTAGGGAGGAAGTCCCTGTGTGGTGCAAGTCAATGAGCTGTTGGTTCCACCAGGTTGGCAGGACTACTGTATTAATATCATTACCGATTGTTTGTGATATGAAACTGAACATTTGTGATATGAGGACTTCTCCTTCAGCCCAGGCTAGGCTTCGTTGGAAAAAGGGAGTTAATGTTCTAAGGAAGTGATTGGGGGCACACATGTCAGGAAGATATCTCCTCAGGCTCTACTTCACATCTGCCAAGTATTTTTCTCTGGCTGGAACTCTGATACTGGTTCTGAATCACAGGGATGCAGCATAGAAAGGCTGGCAGCTGCCCCAGGCAGCATAAGCTGAGGTAGCAAGAGTGTCCAGAGGTAGGAGTACAATGTGATGGTTAAGTCCAGTCAAAGGTGACTATGGGGTTGAGGTGCTCATCTCTCTTTCAGGCCTAGGGAGCCAATGTTTGTCCACAGACAGCTTTCTGGGTCATGTGGCCAGCAGGACTAAACTGCTTCTGGTGCAAAGGAGCACCATGACAGAAACCAGAGAGCACGGAAACACCATTTACTTTCCCGCCACAGAAACACACCTATTTATCAGCTTGCACTGGCATGCTTTCAAATTGCTAGATGGCAGGAGCTGAGACAGAGCAATGGGTGTTCACCCCATTGAGGGGATTCGAACCACCGACCTTCTGATCAGCAAGCCCAAGAGGCTCCGTGGTTTAGACCACAGCGCCACCCGAGTCCCTAACCCTTAGACAAACCTACTGCCCTCAAGTACAGTGGGAGACACTGTCCTTTCCCCAGTGACATTTCTCTGAACAGACCTTGGATGGGGATGTGCGTTTCTCAGTGCTTCAGCCACAAAATCCATTGTACCACCACTTGTGTAGCTAGGGTTGCCATATTTCAAAAAGTGAAGATCCAGACAGAAAAGTAGTTGAAATTGCAAAGAAATGGAACGTTTTGGAGCAAATTGGCAAAAACGATACTGCCTTCATGGGCTGCTATACATCTGGAGTTTTCCAGACTTTTCGCCAATTTCTGCCTAGACGCACCTCATGCAGCTGCAGTATTCTGGATATGTCCGGAAAATTCTGGACGTATGGCAATCCTAGGAGTTGCAAATTGAATTATATCCTAGGCTGCCACCAGCAGCCAATGTTGCTGCCTTGATTAACTTACAGAATGTTTGCCTTGCCATATTTTGTGCTTGCTGTTTTTTTTTTTTTAATCAGTTCTTGCAGGCAGTTAATGAATGCTCTTATGGAATTTGAGGCATGCCATTCAAATTTAGGGGTTTCTCTTTTTTTCATCCAGAGCACACTGGAACTCAGTTCCAGCCCCTCTCAGGTGGGCACCGTTGCCATTATAAGAGAGCAAGGGAGGCCTTCATGGTGAGTTGCAGACGATACCTTTAGTGATCTGGAGTCAGCACAGGGAAACAAATCAGATAATGGGCATGGTCTGTATGACAATGTGAGAATGCAACTTGAAACTCAGCAGGTGGGAGGGAAGGAGGAAGGACCTCTTGACATTTCAAGCCATTAATGTCCCTTTTGACTGTACAGGGAGTGTGAAATATTTCAAATCTGCAGAACCATTGTTGGTTTCCTGTGGTGATGGCCCAAACCCAGCAGGATCCAGCCAGCAGATTTATGCCTGGTGCCATCTAACACTGGTGTATCACCTGGTAGACTCTGTAAAATGCAGCAACGTCTAAGGGTGCCTTCTATTTAGTCAGCAAAACTGAGGGACTGAGGCCAAAACTGGACAGATCTCCAGGTCCTACAGAAGTAAACCTTCCAATTACTGCATGACACAAATACCATCCCCGCAAACACAGAAACTTTCTCTTTCTCTGCGAACTGCATCCTGCAAGTTACTTCTTTTCTCGGCAGCGCTTCTATGAAATCTTTGGTATCGTGGGGCAAATCTATACTGGCAAGGCATCTGCCTGATCAGAAGCAGCATGCTCTGCTGTCTTGAAGCAATGGGATTTGTGAAGTGCAAGTAACTAACACTGTGCAAGCTATTCACTGCAGAAAATGACTACACCTTCACTCTACAAACCTAGCAATTTTATTTGCAAGGCAGCTTTCTAGAATCTGAAGTATTCCCTATTGTGAGTTCACCTCATGCTTGGTTTCCTTTTGTTGAAAGCTATTCTTTCTGAAACTTAATTGGCATTGTGAAGCTTTCTCCTTTTGTACCCGTCGAGCTCTCCACCGCTCAGCTGTTGAGATGTTGGGGAAACTTTGCCAATCAGAGAGGACCACTTAGCACATGCCATTTTTCTACATGGAGGTAACTCCATAGAAGTATATTGCTTATTTATTACATTTTATCCCATCATTTTTCCTCCAGGTTGCTCATGGACATTGCTCTCCTCTTCCCCATTTTATCATCACAATGCCCCTATGATGTTAGTTAGCCCGAGAGGTTGTGACACGACCAAGGTAACACTGCAGATTACAGTGGTGCCACGCAAGACGAAATTTATTCGTTCCGCAAGTTTTTTCTTCTTGCGAGTTTTTCGTCTTGCGAAGCACGGTTTCCCATAGGAATGCATTGAAAATCAATCAATGCGTTCCTATGGAGACCGTCCGGGGACAGAGGGGAAGCGCCGCGCGCCTTCCCCTCTGTCCCCGGACCTGTTTTAAAGCAAGGGAAGGGGCAGCGGGGAGAATCGCTTCTTCCCGTTGCCGCCCCTTGGTTCAAAAGGGGTCCGGGGACAGAGGGGAAGGCGCGCTGCGCTTCCCCACTATCCCCGGAGCTTGCGGGGCAAGCTTCATTTTGCGAAGCAAGCCAATAGGGAAATGCGTCTTGCGAAGCGGCTATGAAAATGAAAAACTCCTTCGTCTAGCGAGTTTTTCGTCTTCCGAGGCGTTTGTCTTGCGGGGTACCACTGTATCTACAAAGATACAAAAATACCATTGTGGACCCATTCACACTGCCCTGCACCCCAGAGGGAGAGTCCAAGATGGGGATAGGTGTAAACAAACTGGACAAGACAACGTTCTGGGATTTAAAATTGGCCACAACTTTCATTGATTACTGATGCACGTAGGCTTTGACTCAGGCATTGGTTCTTTATATCCATTCTCAGCCTCCAGATGGAGGGCTGATGC
Organism: Podarcis melisellensis; assembly: GCF_964234715.1. Classification (NCBI taxonomy): domain Eukaryota; kingdom Metazoa; phylum Chordata; class Lepidosauria; order Squamata; family Lacertidae; genus Podarcis; species Podarcis melisellensis. Next base: position 108,010,876 of record NC_138530.1, on the reverse strand, counting down.
TTAAGCAGCGTTATCCCTGGGATTTTGACACTTCCTCGAGATACGGGTCCACCAAGGTGGCCCTCTATGGTCCATCTGTCCCCCACTTGGCTTCTGGACAGAGACTTCCATTTTGACCCCTATAACAGAGTGCTCTGAAGTCTCACCTGCTTCAGGAAGCATCACGACTCCCAGGCTAGCTGCCTGGTGAAATCAGAGATGCAGTGAGCTTCTTCCAGTTCTTTTATTTAAATCAACAGAATGCACAGAGAGACCATGAGTTATGCTCAGTCTCGAAACATTGCTCAGAGTGCCCCTTGCAGCACTTTCCAAACCCCTTCTTACTGCCTATAGTGGCTGGAGACAGAATCTTTCTGTCTCTGTTTAGCCTTCTGCTCAAAGATGCGAAGGGATTGCTTGGTCCTGGGAGAAGGAGGAGGTTCTACCAGACTTTCAAGTGATGTAGTGTCCGTGTCTGTTGTACTGTTTCTCCCACTCCCAGAGTCCTGTCTCTGTTCATGACTAAAGCATCTGCTTCCTGCCAATCTAGCAGTTTGAAAGCATGCCAGTGCAAGTAGATAAATAGGTACCACTGCGGCGGGAAGTACTGTTTCCATGAGCTCTGGATTCCATCACTCTGTCTGGTTGCACCAGAAGCGGTTCAGTCATGCTGGCCACATGATCCAGAAAGCTGTCTGTGGACGAACGCAGGCTCCCTTGGCCTGAAGCAAGATGAGTGCCACAACCCCATAGTCGCCTTTGACTGGACTTAACCATCCAGGGGTCCTTTCCCTTTACCAAAGCACCTGCTTGCTAGCTTGCTCCTCTTCCTCATCCTCCATTATTTCCCAACTCATTGTTTCTTCTTCTTCTTCTGGGGTGTGTCCTGTTTCCCACCACCATGAATCTGGGTCCATACTATTGGCATCTTCCTCCTGCCCAGAAACCTTGAGGTGGAGGTTTCTACCACTCCTCCTCAGCTGCCCAGTCCCTGAATGGTAGGGGTGATGCTCCACTTCACCCCGACCCAATATTAAACTAAGGGATTCCACCCTGATGCCTTATCTTCCAAAGGTGGTACCATTATGTAAAGGGACCCCTGACCGTTAGGTCCAGTCACGGACGACTCTGGGGTTGCAGTGCTCATCTCACTTTACTGGCCGAGGGATCCGGCGTACAGCTTCCGGGTCATGTGGCCAGCATGACTAAGCCACTTCTGGCAAACCAGAGCAGTGCATGGAAACGGTGTTTACCTTACCACCGGAGCTGTACCTATTTATCTACTTACACTTTGGTGTGCTTTTGAACTGCTAGGTTGGCAGAAGCAGGGACCAAGCCATGGGAGCTCACCCCATTGCGGGGATTCGAACCACCGACCTTCTGATCGGCAAGCCCTAGGTTCTGTGGTTTAGGCCACCGCGCCACAGCATGTACAAACCATAAAATAGTCAATATTATTGCATGCCAAGAATAGAGTCCTTGACTGGTTCAAGAGCCAGTCCCTCTTCACAAGGAACTCTGGGAACTGTAGTTCTGTACAGAGAATCAGAGTCTGGTAACCAACTCTCAGCACCCTTAACAAAGAACAGCTCCCAAAATTCTTTGGGAGAAGCTATGACAGTTTCAGGTGGCATCATAGGGCTTAAGTGAATGTAGCCGCAATGACACACGACCCATCCAGTATTTAGGTGCCTCCTGTCACTTTTTCCACTTGGCTAGGAATTAAATAGATATTGGAAACAGTGCTTGAATTTGCCGAATTGCAAAAAATGGCAAAGAGAATTAAAACCTTGATAAATGCAATAAAATTGACTTAATCTCTCTTTTTTTAAAAAAAAAAAAAAGTCTGAATCAATTATTTGAGGCTCCCCCCTAGCTAGCAACTGGGTATCCAGCCATCATGTCAGAGCGCCCAGTGAAACTGATAGCTAAGACATCAAAGTCCTTAACTGCTGGTTAAGCACTAAGAGGATTAATGTAGCAAGGTATAAATTCATCACATCCTGAAAAGATAGATCCTGGAGTACTTGTCAAAACGAATGTATCTTGCTATTTGATTGACATGTGAGAGAAATAATATGCAGATAGTGGTGCCCTTTCCTCTCCCTGTTAGTCTCAAATACTTGTGGAATACCTGTGGTATTCCTTCTTGGTAGTGGCGCCTGCCCTGTGAAACGCCCTCCCATCAGATGACAAGGAAATAGACAACTATCTGACTTTTAGAAGACATCTGAAGGCAGCCCTGTTTGGGGAAGTTTTTAATGTTTGATGTTTTATTGTGTTTTTAATATTCTGTTGGGTGCCGCCCAGAGTGGCTGGGGAAACCCACCCAGATGGGTGGGGTATAAATAAATTATTATTATTATTATTAAACTTCCTTCCTTCCTTCCTTCCTTCCTTCCTTCCTTCCTTCCTTCCTTCCTTCCTTCCTTCCTTCCTTCCCTCCCTCCTTCCTTCCTTCCTTCCATTAACTTTTCAGTTCTGATCTTGGCTTCATCTTCCAACCCTTATGAAACTTAACACCCATTATACTGTTGCATATCTAGAATTATAAATATATTAGTTCAGTGGTAGTCACAGACGTGTATGGGGTCTTAAGGGAGGCGTGGTACCTCTGGTGAGGGAAATGTTGTGCTTGTTCTAGGGTAGTTTGTCCACCTTTGGCCCCCGCTCTACACTCAGCTCTCACCTGTGGCTTCCATGCAAGAATGGCCACACCCCAGGAAACGACTTTGACTGGCCAGCCAAACCAAGTGAGCCAATGGGTCTCAAACCCTAGGGAGGTCCTTAGCATGCGAAGAGAGTATCTGGAAGATTAAGCAGACGAGAACAATAGTGGGTCCAATGGTCAGGAAGGTGGCTTCTTCGCATGCTGTAGAGAGAAGTGAGAGGCATATGGGGCTCATCAATCTGGGAAGATAACCCATCTAAGAGAAGGAAAACTCTGATCCTAAACCTCTGCTGCCTTGCAGGATATCTTCAGGAGAAGAAAAGGCTAAGGAGTAAGTCCTACACAAATCCAGAGTGGAGTCCCTACAACGGTTGGATGGCACCTTTAAAAAATGTAAACTATATGAAAATTGAAGCATTAAGAGCCCACAAATGCTTCTGAAGATCAAATTAGAGTCAAAGGAATTCTTGATTTACCTCCACCTGTCTAAAGGTCAGTCTTGAGGAACTCAGAATATCTCAGGATGAAAATGGCCTTAGCTGGAATCTGGCTAAATAAAATGTAGAATATAGTAGGTTTATCAACAGCTATTAACCATTATATATATATATATATATATATATATATATATATATATATATATATATATATATGTAAAGGGACCCCTGACCATTAGGTCCAGTCGTGACCGACTCTGGGGTTGCGGCGCTCATCTTGGAGAACCAGAGCAGCGCACGTAAACGCCGTTTACCTTCCTGCTGGAGCGGTACCTATTTATCTACTTGCACTTCAACGTGCTTTCAAACTGCTAGGTTGGCAGGAGCAGGGACCGAGCAACAGGAGCTCACTCCGTCATGCGGATTCGAACTGCCGACCTTCCGATCGACAGGCCCTAGGCTCCGTGATTTAACCCAAAGTGCTACCCGGGTCCATACACACACACACAGTGGCACCTCGGGTTACAAACGCTTTGGGTTCCGTGTTTTCAGGTTGCGGATGGTGGGAAACCTGGAAGTACCGGAAAGGGTTACTTCTGAGTTTCGCCGCTCGTGCATGTGCAGAAGTGCTAAATCTCACTTCACACATGCGCAGAAGCACCAAATCGCATCACGCATGTGCACAGACGCAGCACTGCAGGTTACGAACGCTGTGGGTTGCGGACGTGCCTCCGTCATGGATTACGTCCACAACTCGAGGTTCCACTGTATATTCCATGTTCAGAGGCAGTTGCTGTGGGGTAAACAGCAGGAGTTATATTGCCCTCCCAGCCTGCTTCTTGACTTCCCAAAAGCACCCAAATGACTGCTGTGAGAAACAAGATGTTGGGCTCTTGGTCTGATCCAGCATACCTGTAGTACACATGCAAGCTACTTGAAGTTTGCTCCAAATTGTACCATGCAGGCCAGCAATGCACCACATGGGCAATCACAGTGGAAATATCCATCCCCTCAAAATGGGACAGTGCATTGAAAATTGCAGTAGATGAGTCTTATAGACAGTCATTCAACAAAACCAAGTGATTCATCATGTGGAGGCAGATATCCACGATCTCATCTTGTCTGGTCTTCAGTCTAAAGCTGAGTGCAGCATCAGAAAACCAAAAAGGGCGATGAAGACCCAGGGAGGAACAGCCAGTGCAAGAAGATGCATTTTTGATAATAGAAACTGCAGTCAGAAATAAAGCTGTAAGCAGAGGGGGCTGCATATTTTAAGTGAACAGCAAATAACTTTAATTAGGGTCTCTGCAGGGTTGCAAGTCTGCAGAGCTCTAATTAAAGAAAAACCAGAAGCAAGCAAGTGAGCAAAGAAGATATCTTATCTAGCTTGGCAGTGTTCTCCAATGCTTCCCACTCTCAAGGAACGAAACAAAGACTATGAGCAGGTGCCTGCAGATAGATTTGAAGAATACCTTTGAACCTGTGATCTTTTCAACAAAAATCTGCAAAGGAAAAGAAAATAACTTGCCAAGGGTGCTTGCTTCAAAAGACCAGTCTTGGAGATGGTTAAAATACGTTTTTATTATTTAATTTTGACCTGTAGATAGGGATGGAGGAGGAATTTGATTCAGGTCACATTTAAAGGTGAGCCTACCAAATCTGTACTTTCCAGGGGTGGGATGCGCAAACCAAAACACAGTCACCTTTCAAAATTTGTACTTCTCTGAATTTTGCAATGCAGTTCTCCAGCCAAGTAATGTGTTCAAAAATGCAGGTGCACAAAGCTGTTATCTATTAGGAGAAGCAGGAATTTGGAAGGGCGGCTATGCTTTGCTATTCACATTGTTTCAGAAAGTGCTAACTAGGAAGGGTCACCTTTAAATGAGAACTGAATCAAATTTATCCCCCATCCCCTTGGATTCTGGAGGAGAGGGTTGCTTAAATGTATGTTTACACAGTCCATATCTCACTGCAGCGAATAGCATAAATTATTACCGTATTGACCTGAATACAAGCCACACCTGAATATAAACCACACCTTTAAAATTCGGGGGGGGGAGACAATACCCGAATATAAGTCACTCCCTTAAAATTCCCCAGGCAGATGTTTCAGCAGCGATATTGTAAAAGCCCATTTTTGTAAGATTGCAAATTTAAGCCGCACTTTTAACTTTTCACGGTCAGAATTTGGAAAAAAGGTGAGGCTTCTATTCGGGCCAATACGGTGTGTGTTTTGTGAACTTTGCAGTGTTTCCTTTTGTCTGTCATGAACCTACAAATTTTAGGCTAGCGGCCAGCAATGCTACAGTTTGCTACGCAATTGGACCATGGGGTTGTTTGTGCACTCTGTGTAGGTTTTCTGCTGTGCACGATGGGAGAAATAACAAGCTTGCTCTGATAATGGAAATATGATGGAAACAGATGCTGCCACATTACCCAAGGTGGGGCAGGGGCAGAATGAATAAATAAATAACTGCAGAGAATATATGTTTTTCCTAGTGAAAAGATATCTGCTTTGTTTCACTTCTAATAATAATAATAATTAAACATACGACCTCCATTTGGAACCAGTTATCCCACTGCAGCAAGTTTCCATCTGGTGGGGGGAAATGGTAGAATGAAATAGTTAACATTATTTGGAAGGGACACATTATTTGTGCTTTGTTTGTAATATGTTGTTAGCCCCGCTTTAATGGAATTCCCTTGCAGCAGCAGCATTGGAGGGGCAGGCACAGCCAACTCTTACCCCTCCACCAACCAAATTTTAACCAATGCCTAACCGCAACATTACAAGTTGTGACGATTTGCTACGCAGTAGGCAAAAACCAAACGGCACCAGCCAATCTGCCAAATGGACAAAATTCCTACCAGGCCCCTGCCCCAAAAGCAGACGGCCCCATGACAGGCATAGCAAGGTCAAACGCAACAGCCCTAAATTAGGGAGGGTGGGCGGGTGATCCGATGGACTCAGCAAAAGAGACTGAAAAAAGCTGTGTGCCAAGAATATGCAACCCTCTAAATGGTAACATCAAAATCTCCCCAACAACCCAAATTGGCCCAGTCACAGTCATGGCCATCCAAATGGTCCCGCCCAGTAACCAAGAGGGGGTGTCCTGTTAGACCCCACCGCAACATGTGCTCTCCATGAAAGAGAACACGCTTTCTTCCTGGCATGATAGTGTTCTAAGTTCGGGGCATTTTTTGTTTATGCAATATAGCCATTTGAGCCCCTACTTGTATTGGGAAGTGGGACAGCTCAGATTCAGCTTTGTAACCTCTGTGGAAACTGGCACTAGGACACAGCATGGCGATGGGAGCTCTAGGCCAAAAACATCTGGAGACCCAAGTTTGGGAAATCCTAGTGTAACCCAATATTGCATCCTCTGACTGGAAGGGGCAGTCTGCAGTCTTAGGCAGAAGGAAAGAGGTGTTTCTCATAAGGAGAGAGCCAGTGTGTTGTAGCGGTTGGAATGTCAGACTAGGATCTCAGAGACCATGGTCCAAATCTCACATCAGCTATGAAGCTTAGAGGGTGACTTTGGGACAACCACTGTCTTTCTGCCCATACTAGTGTAGCTCAACCATCCTGCAGGAAACTCCACCCACCCCCATCCCCTCACAGATCTTTCAACTTCTGTGTCCTTCCATCCCTGCTTTATTCAAAATTATGTTGTTGTTTTTTAGGGACGCGGGTGGCGTTGTGGGTTAAACCACAGAGCCTAGGACTTGCCAATCAGAAGGTCGGCGGTTCGAATCCCCGAGACGGGGTGAGCTCCTGTTGCTCGGTCCCTGCTTCTGCCAACCTAGCAGTTCAAAAGCACGCCAAAGGTCAAGTAGATAAATAGGTACCACTCTGGCAAGAAGGTAAACGGCATTTCTGTGAGAAGCTCTGGTTCGCCAGAAGCGGCTTGGTCAGGCTAGCCACATGACCCGGAAGCTGTATGCTGGCTCCCTCGGCCAATAAAGTGAGATGAGTGCTGCAACCCCAGAGTCAGTCACGACTGGACCCTAATGGTCAGGGGTCCCTTTACCTTTACCTTATGTTATTTTTTAAATCTGCATTTTTTTTAAAAAAATATTTATTTGGTTTTTCACATTACAATTTTACAATCACATATCCAACACACAATATAAAAACAAGATTCCAAGGAATCTCCTGGACTTCCCTCCTCCCCTTTGTGAGTCCTATTGTTAATCTTTTCCTCCTGCATCTTTTATGATAATCCAAACCTTTTACCTCTCCATTGTGTCCAAAATTCACCATTAAGCTACAAGTGTTATTCAAATCCTGCTAACGATTTTAACTGTTTACAATGGTTTTTAAGTTAAATGATAAATTTCCCCCCATTCCTTATTAAAATTTTGGTCTCCCTGATTTCTGATTCCTCTGGTCATTTTAGCTGTTTCGGCATAATCCATCAACTTGATCTTCTAAATCTTCTTTCCATCTCTGGGCCAATAACATCCACCTTTAAACAGGGCTTACCTTCTCTGTTGCCCCCCAACCCTGACTTCACACAAATCCAGGATTGTGATGCGGCACTATGAATCCTCCAATGGGGACTGCATGACGACGGCATTACATTTTTATTTTTATAGAAAGAAATGTACATCCTGCCTCCGCCCAAAGGAGCCCAGGTCAACCTAACCTACATTACAGTGTTGTTGAGAGGAGAAAAGGGAGTGTGGGAGAACTATGTATGCAACATCTTGAGAGTAAAGGTGGAATTAAAGGTAAAGGGACCCCTGACCATTAGGTCCAGTCGTGACCGACTTTGGGGTTGCGGCGCTCATCTCACTTTATTGGCTGAGGGAGCCGGCATACAGCTTCCGGGTCATGTGACCAGCATGACTAAGCCACATCTGGTGAACCAGAGCAGCACACAGAAACGCCGTTTACCTTCCTGCTGGAGTGGTACCTATTTATCTACTTGCACTTTGATGTGCTTTCAAACTGCTAGGTGGGCAAGAGCAGCGACCAAGCAGCGGGAGCTCACCCCGTCATGGGGATTCGAACCGCGACCTTCTGATTGGCAAGTCCTAGGCTCTGTGGTTTAACCCACAGTGCCACTCGTGTCCCTAAAGGTGGGATTAGGGGTGCAAAAATAAAAATCAATATTAACAAAACTAGGTGAGATTGCCTTTCCCTGCCTTTCCCACTAGGTGGCTGCCTAGAGAAGCACTTCATGGTTGCAATTTGGTTGATCAAGCTTTGCTGCTGCAGAATATTCTTGGTGCTGCAGGGCTGCCTTGGCTTCTGGTGCATACAGCAGGAATAGGAGGAGGCAAAGGGAGTTTGGAAACCAAATGTTGTCATGGAACAAAGAAAAGAGCAGAGAAGAGGAAGCTGCAGCAACAACAGGAGGAACAAGGGAAGGTGGCCAATGGGCTCAAGGACAGATGGCCAGAGAACAAAGCAGCAGCTCTACAGGACCTGGAAGGTGTTCAGTAAATATCACTGGAGGTTGGAGAAGGAAGCAGGCTAGTTAGACAAGAACCCAGCACTTTAGCCAGGGAGAGCCACCATGCCCAATCAGATGCAGTGGGGCAATGCTATCATGCCTTGCATGGGCTTGCCAAAAAGCTTTATACTGCCCTTACATTGAATAGTGTCTATCAGGTGGCCATCCTGCCATGAAATGTGTAAGCCCAATCTATTAGGAAGATCTAGGTGCTGTTTTTGGCATACTAAGCTCCATATAGCTTGGGACCAGGATACCCCAAATGTCATTTTATCCTTTATCTTCTTCTTCTTTGGTGATCACTTGTAGCCAAGTAAGATTGTCTTCCATGAACACATAAGTGACTGTCGAGGCGAATTCTGGATCTACACATCCTTCTGTTATGTACTGAAGTTCTCAACCTGGGCCAGCAGGGGGATACTGTAGATAGTTATGCAAATGAAGGATCGAAAGTGACGTTCAGTGATTGGATAGTTTTAGAAAATGGCAACAGTTACATTGTTCTGGAGCTCTATATAAGCAGGCTGACTGAGCTCCTCAGTTCAGTTCTGTTCCAGCTTACAAATAAAGAGCTGCTTTGGAAGAATCACTGTATCGTCTGATATGTTCACCTTCCACAGTGGGGACATAGGTTTCTGGGCAGGAGTTGATCACAGGGAGGGTTTGCCAAGAGTGTCTTCCTTTTAGCTCCTTTCTCCCTTTCGTCCTGAGTTCGAGTGTTCTCCCTTTAATATATCCTTTCTAAACTATGACATTGTTCTTGGAGGTGACCAAAATGATGTGTTGAAATAACTCATTTATGAGCAGTAATAGCTCTGCATTTGATCATCTTTCTTCTTTGGCAATCACTCGTAGCCAAGTAAGATTGTCTTCCATGAACATGCTGTGTCTGTAAGTGACTGTGGAGGCCAATTCTGGATCCACACATCCTTCCACAGTAGGGACATAGGTTTCTGGGTGGGAGTTGATCACATGAGGGTTTACCAAGAGTCCCTTTCTATTAGCACGTTTGCCCCTTCCGTCCTGAGTTTGAGCGTCTTCTAAACCAACAACACTTTTGGTAAAGGCTTTTCTCCAACTGGAGCACTCACAGGCCAGTGTTTCCCAGTTGTTGGTGTTTATACTACTTTTTTAAGATTTGCCTTGAGAGAGTCTTTAAACTTCTTTTGTTGTCCACCAGCATTACACTTTCCATTCTTAAGTTCGGAATAGGGTAGTTGCTTTGGAAGACAATAGTATGGCATCTGAATGACATGACCAGTCCAACGAAGTTGATGTTGAAGAATCATTGCTTCGACACTGGTGATCTTTGCTTTTTCCAGTACACTGGCATTAGTTCATCTGCCTTCCCATGTGATGTGCAAAATGATTTTGGAAACACTGTTGATGGAATCTCTTGAGGAGTTGGAGATGGTGTTTATAAGTGGTCCACGTTTCATAAGCATCCTTTATATACCAAGTCAATCACTGAGCACTACAGGTGAGGGCCTCCTGCAGATAACATCCTACCAGAAAGTACACATCCTGCACAATACAGGAACTGGGCCTTTAGTGTTGTGGTTCTTACCATCTGAAATGGCCTCCTATTAAATATTTGACAGGCACCATCTCTGTCTCTTTAGTAACAACTGAAGACCTTCCTTTTTTTAAAAAAAAGTTAACAATTGTTTTATCACTGTGCTCCTTTGAGAGGAAAGATGGTATATAAATTTATTAAATAAATAATAACATTTTAGCCTAATGTACAGTTTCATTTTTGCTATGGTTTATCTGTTTGAATGGCTATTGTATATTCTCTTGTAACCAGGGTTGCAAGCTTTAAATCAGTTTAGGCCACAGTCTTGTACATACTTGCCCAGGAGTAAGCCCCACTGAACTTGGTGAGACCTATTTCTGAATAGACGTGGATAAGATTGTGTTTGCCAATTTAAAGATTTATTAATAATACATCTGATAGTCATAAAAAACTTGACAATAAACATGCACAGTGCTGAATTTATGTATAAGCTAAACAAGCTATAGCTTAGGGCCCCACTCTCTTGGGGGCCCCCAAAAAAATTAAAGGAAAAAAACTGGATGTACATTTCCAAAATGTAAGATAAAAAACAAATAAAATAAAACCTACATACAGCAGCAGTGTTTTGTGTTGAGTAGGCTCCTATGAATTACCATATAAGATATATTCAACACAAAAAACAGCGAGTTTGTTCTTGACGAAGGACAGCTGGACATATAAAGGGCCCCATTACCTTCAGTAGCTAAGGGCCTCATCAAACCTAAATCTGGCCCTGAACATGTATATCAACATCACACTTCTAGTGAAGGTTAGCGTTATGCGAAGATGTTTAAATGTAACAGATGGTATTAGTTGATTGATTTAAAAGCATTATACAGTGATACCTTGGGTTAAGTACTTAATTCGTTCTGGAGGTCAGCTCTTAACCTGAAACTGTTCTTAACCTGAAGCACCACTTTAGCTAATGGGGCCTCCCGCTGCTGCCATGCCACCGGAGCACGATTTCTGTTCTCATCCTGAAGCAAAGCTTCTAACCTGAGGTAGTATTTCTGGGTTAGCGGAGTCTGTAACCTGAAACGCCTGTAACCTGAAGCGTATGTAACACGAGGTACCACTGTATACAAAAATGAATAATAATAATAATAAATCTTTAAATACAAAGAGAAGCACCTGCTAACCAATTATTTTTCATTACTGAAAACTTTTTAAATGACTAATTTAAATTGTTGATCACTCAAACACTGAAACTCTATTTTCTGTTCTCTTCAGCTGCATTGTATGGGCAGGCTCATTCGTTCATCGAATGCTCGCAGCACTGAAACCTGCCTGTCTTCCTCTTTCAGCTCTTTGTCCTAACATCGCTCCGTCATTCCTTCCCTCTTCCAGCAGATTGCAGAGTCATTCCATCTCAGAGCAGGTGGTGCATTGCTCTCCCGGTACCCTAGCCTCGGCCTTGCAGGGCACAGACAAAGCAGCTGCTGCAATATTTTCTTACTCAGAGCTTTCCCCCGCCACCCATACCCCACACCCCCGGTCTCAATCAATTCCTTTCATCCAAAGAAGGCGCTACACTTGCATCACGGAATAGATTAATCTCCCTGCCACTTGCCAAGGCTCCCTGCTGCTTCTTTTCCCATTCTCAGCATAATCTGCCTCTTTTCTTCCACATCGCCGTCAGAGGGAGCGCAGGAAACAAGCAGCTGAAAATACTTGCGTATATTCTGCAACGTCTCTGTTTTTCAAACGCCGATTTATATGAATGCTATTAAGCCATGGGAAATGCACAGAAAGAATGCAGCACATAGATGGGTCTGATAACAACAACAACAACAACAACAACAACACTGATGTAAAAATTGGGGTTTGGCTTTTGCTGCCCAACTCCCCATAGGTCTCTGAACCCCCTAAGTCCATGATCTGTCAGAGAAGAATGGATGGAGGCAGGATTCAGTGGAAAGCAAGGCAGATACAGTGGTACCTCGGGTTACAGACACTTCAGGTTACAGACGCTTCAGGTTACAGACTCTGCTAACCCAGAAATATTACCTCGGGTTAAGAACTTTACTTCAGGATGAGAACAGAAATCGCACGGTGGCGGCGCGACGGCAGCTGGAGGCCTCATTAGCTAAAATGGTTGGCGGTTTCAATCCCCACGACGGGGTGAGCTCCCGTTGCTCAGTCCCTGCTCCTGCCAACCTAGCAGTTCGAAAGCACGTCAGAGTGCAAGTGGATAAATAGGTACTGCTCCAGCGGAAGGTAAACGGCATTTCCGTGCGCTGCTCTGGTTCGCCAGAAGCGCCTCAGTCATGCTGGCCACATGACCCAGAAGCTGTACGCAGCTCCCTTGGCCAATAAAGCGAGATGAGTGCTGCAACCCCAGAGTCGGCCATGACTGGACTTAATGTTCAGGGGTCCCTTTATCTTTTAAGGTGTGAGATACTCAGTGGTGGCATCAGGGTGGGACTTTGGGACAGAGGCCCAGGACCCCACACCACAAAATGAGCAGTGGGGTCCTCAAATGTAATAGGGTTGGCTTTCCACATTTTAAAGTAAGGGAAGTACGTTACTGCATAAAGAGGGTGTGTGGTCATTAAATCCAGAGATGAAAAGTACCAAACTCTTCCACTGGAGATGCTGAATCTGTGTTGCCACTTGTAAATAATATCTGCCATTTACCCCAGATTCCCAATGCACACACATCAGTGCTTTCATTTAATAGCAACCCTTTCAAATCTAAGCTTGACATTACACCTATTTTGCAGATGGAGGCTCTAACTGACTACTTTTTCAATCATGACTTTAATGCCAAGTCCTGCATCATGTTACAGACCGATGAAGTCCCAGCAAATATTTTATCGTTATGGTAGTTTTTGCAATATGCAATTGCCGCACACCGTAACCATATATTATGAACGCTGTAATCTAATTGGTTAATTAACAAAAAGCCTGGGAGTTAATCTGATTTTTAAAATAAATAAATCAGTGGTTGACCACCCTAAATGCCACACAAATGTGACTGTGCTCAAATAAAAATGCTGTCATGATTTAGCATCTCGGTGATCTGTTTCCAATTGCTTTGGCATCCTGCAACACAGGAAATATTTGCTGTATTTCTATGCAGAGAACAACATTTTGGAAGATCTGTTAACTCTGCTATCACAGCAGGTGTTTTTAAAGGCCTCGTATTTTTCCAGCTGTACTCTCTGAGCAAAACAAATAAATAAAGTCAGCAACTGATCAGAAGAACTTCTCTCCAGATTCTGTCTCGCATATTGCTTTGTTTCGCTGTATAGAACAGAAGAAATGAAAAGTCAACTGAGTGTTTCTTAACATACAAATTTAGGAAGGCATAAACATTTAAGCTGGCAAGTTCAGTTAAGTGATGGCAATCTTACATGCCAAAGGGAGGGTTTTACTGAGCTTGCTATAAGCATCTGAAATGGCTCCACATGATCTAGATTGCACAGATCTGTTTGCAATGTCCTGGGAATATTCATGGGTAGATATGTTGGGGATCATGTAATGTTTTGCCTCAGTACTCTTCCCTCAACAAAAAGATGACTGATTTAGCACAGCCTGACCGCAGGCTAAGTGAGAAACGTTTTAGCCAATAACACACAGTAGTTGGGCCAAACTGCTGGGCTTGATAAACCATTTCACCCACAAGTGAAACCTGAAAAATGAAAGTTCCTGGTTCAAGACTAGAGTATTGCTAAGCATTTGTAGCAAATGTTGCGTTTGGACGCTCGAGAGACTACTAAACTTTCCACTGCCTGCCCTGAAGCAGGGAAATTCCATTACTGCTTCCCGACCTTGTATGTTTCTGCTAAGGAATCTAATACAGGCTGTTGTCAAAGATTAAGGATAAATGGACCTTTGGCCTAATCCACTGCAGCTGTTTTTATAACGACAAAAACAGTTGTTCATGAGGCCTTATCTGAGCCTGGTTCAACCATATAAATTATTTTGATGGCTAATCACTGAAACAAGATAACCTGGCTTATCTACTGCTGGAAACTTCAGAGCAGCCACAATTACTCAGTCCCTTCCTAGCAACTTTCACCCAACACTTGTTAGGTTTAAGTAATAAACATCTGGCCCAGTGTTTCCCAGTGCCTGTGCTGGATGGGAGTTATGGTCCAATCTATCTGGAGGGAACTGGGTTGGTGAAGATTGACCTAGAAGGATATAGGAACGGGTCTAAAAAGCCGCATAGCTTACCCTCCTTGAAATCTGATGGGAGGGCCTTCCACAGGGTGGGTGCCACCACCAAGAAGGCCCTCTGCCTGGTTCCCTGTAACCTCACAGGGAGGGAACCGCCAGAAGGCCCTTGGAGCTCAACAATGGGGGTGGAGACGCTACTTCAGGTATACTAACATTCAGCTGCTCCTGTCTCTCACCTAGGAGCAAGCTGATCCATAGTCACCTATGGGGGGGATTCCCTTGCCATCATCACATGCCCAAAGAAGAGACCCCAAAGGGATACTGTTGTAAACAAAATCTGCCCTTTTCCCCTTATGGGGTATTCAAGAGCCCATATAGAGTCCTTACGTGGGTTCCCTATTGGTAGGAGAAAATAACAGAGGCCAACCAGAGAATATTGAGAAGCAAAGCAGCTAGTAAGCCTGATCTTTATTAAACTGTTGCAACAGGGTGCTCCCCTCACACGCAGGACAGAGGAGGACCCAGAACAAAGGTGTGTCTGCCCTTATATAGACATTTTAAATTCCCTGTCCTGGAGCTCAAGACCACCCCTGCATACATCATACATACATCACAGAACCCAAGACCACCCCCCACAAACATCATACCTACATCACAGAAAAGGTGGTCTACAACAGAAATTTGAATGTTGTTTTTTTCCCTGTCTGCCAGGTTATCTGATAATGCCTTATCTGATTGCCTTTCCCAGTAGTCTGGCCATTCCTTTGAGATGGTGATTACCCAGTTCCTGAGACAATGGGAAGGTTCCCTGACCCCCTCCCTCCTTGCAGAGAAACATTTGGTCAGTTTGGGAGTCAAAATGGTTTCAGGACGGTCTTCCTGTGCTGCTCCAGACATGTGGTTTATATATTTATGTACGTGTTTGCTTGGTACATTTATGAACATTTGATGAGTGCCCAGAGTCGGTCACCACTGGACCTAATGGTCAGGGGTCCCTTTACCTTTTAAGACCTTAAAATTCTTATAACAATACTCACCTATTGGTTTGAGAAGTGCAAATCGGGTAGTTTCTCATTAAAATGCGAGCAAAATCAAATTTCTCCTTCACTTCTATTCCAGAAGACATCAGCCAAATCAGTGGAAAGAACTGATAATACCGTTTGTCCAGGACGGTGGTTTTGTGTTCTCTCGGAAAAGAAAATTTAATTGTAGCTGCAACTGAAGAAAGATGGGGAATTACAGGTCATCGTCTGAGGGCTAACCCCTCCCTCCCATTTTATTACTGCAATCTGAGCCTCATTGTTCATACCCCATATGCGAGAATTGCATAAAGACCCGAAGCCAGGACTCCTGCTGACGGGGATTTTACTTGGCTGTTGCATGAGCCCTTCTCTGCCAAGGCACCTCATGGCTGTCATGCAGCCCTTATGTTGAGCCTCTGGTGAGCACAGATGGGAGATGGAGCCAATTTACGCTATCCATTTAATTTAAATACCTGCTGTATGATTTTCCCATTTGTGGTTTATTATTTCGAAATGTTGCGAGATGCATGGGATAGAAAGCTGCCGTCAGAATGATAACATCTTCTACAACCCAAGTCGAGTGTGCAGCCAACGCTGCAAATAAGCCTTGTGGAAATTAGCTGGGAACAGTGATCCTTAGCTGCAACTTATTGAAATGGCCTTCTTTACCATTAAGGAGATCTGCATTCGCATTTGCTAAATGCAAATCGATTGCTCTAATTGGAAAGACGTGCCTATAGTGGGAAGCAACAAGGAAACAAACTTAATCTTCAAATTGCTGAAAAGAAAATTATGGACTGGGTGGTATCCAAGACTAGTATCCTACTCAGAGTAGACCCATTGGAATAGATGGACAGGACTAACTTAGGGCCATTAAGTTCACTGAGTCAACTCTGGGTAGGATTTGGTTGAGTACAGCACACTGTTTTTAATGCTACTTTGCAGTTTGGAGATTGCGGCCTAGGACCCTCGTACCTACGGGACTGCCTCTGCTAGTATGCCCCGCGGAGGACCTTAGGGTCCACAAATAAGAACACTTTGGAGGTCCCAAGCCGCAAGGTGGTTAGATTCGTCTCAACTAGGGCCAAGGCCTTTTCAGTACTGGCCCCGACTTGGTGGAACGCTCTGTCACAAGAGACTAGGGCCCTGCGGGACTTGACATCTTTTCGCAGGGTCTGCAAGGCAGAGCTGTTCCACCTGGTCTTTGGTTTGGACTCAGTCTGACCCTTATGTTTCCCTCCCCTTATGATTTTGATTTATGGGCTACTATTAAAATGAGGCTGCATTTTAAATTGTATTTTAACCCATATTTTAATAAACTGGTGTCCCCCCCCCATTATGTTTTATTGTAATTTTATTGGTGTTAGCCACCCTGAGCCCAGCTCTGGCTGGGGAGGGCAGGGTATAAATAAAAATTTATTGTTATTATAAAGATAAATATTGTTGTTGGTTTTTCCCAAAACAGGGGAATGTTCTCTTCAAATGCAACTTGTGTATCAAGTCCCCATGACCACCACGTTCCCTCAGGTGCAAATATCTAGACACAGCTTATTATAATAATAATTTATTATTTATACCCCACCCATCTGGCTGGGTTTCCCCAGCCACTCTGGGCGGCTTCCCAAAAAATATTAAAATACAGTAATCCATCAGACATTAAAAGCTTCCCTAAACAGGGCTGCCTTCAGATTTCTTCTAAAAGTCTGTTGTTGTTGTTCTCTTTGACATCTGGTGGGAGGGCGTTCCACAGGGATGGCGCCACTACTGAGAAGGCCCTCTGCCTGGTTCCCTGTAACTTGGCTTCTTGCAGTGAGGGAACCACCAGAAGACCCTCGGCGCTGGACCTCAGTGTCCGGGCAGAACAATGGGGGTGGAGATGCTCCTTCAGGTATACTAGACCGATGCCGTTTAGGGCTTTAAAAGTCAGCACCAACACTTTGAATTGTGCTCGGAAACGTACTGGGAGCTAATGTAGGTCTTTCAAGACCGGTGTTATGTGGTTTCAGTGGCTGCTCCCAGTCACCAGTCTAGCTGCTGCATTATTGGTTTGGGAATCAAATAAGGCCACAACTTTATTGGTTACGGATGTGAATGTTTGGCCGTAGGCATTCAGCTAAGCAACTGCATATGTCATTCCCATCCCATCCACTGGGAGTGTTTCTAAGGGTGAAGCCACTGGGGCGGGGGACGCCCTATAACCAAATCAGGGCATCCCCCAAGCAGTCCCCATTGGAGGAGTGGTATGGCCCTAGCCCTCATCTGGGCAGCAGAGAGGAGCCACTCCTCCTGGATTATTTTTACAGGATACCTTTTACAGGATACAGGCAGAGGCTAAAACCTTTCCTCCAACCAAGACTAGACTTACCCAATGCCTATCCACCTTACAAAGTTGTGACGATTGCCATGCGGTAGGCAAAAACCCAAATGGTGGAGCCAATTTGCCAGATGGGAAAACCTTCCTGCCTGGACCCTAAATCTGGCGACTGACATGGTCCATAGAAAGGCCATAAAAAAACCTAATCTGAGGGAGAACCGGTGTGGTGAAAGAGAGACTGAAAAGGCCCTGCATGCCAGGCATTTATCCCTGCCCTGGGCGTGGTGCCAAGTGCTACTACTGGTAAGTTGGCACCGTGCCCAGGGGAATGCCCCCAGTATTCCTGCCGCCGTTGGCCAGGAGGACGAATCTGGCTAGTTCACAGGGCCCACCTGCAATGCCGCCTATCCGAGGAGGGCAAACGGACTTATCTCACAACACAGTAAAAGGTAAAGGAACCCTGGCCATTATCTCTAGTCGTGGCTGACTCTGGGGTTGTGGCGCTCATCTCGCTTTATTGGCCAAGGGAGCCGGCGTACAGCTTCCGGGTCATGTGGCCAGCATGACTAAGCCACTTCTGGCAAAGTGCACAGCAGCGCACGGAAACGTCATTTATCTTCCCGCCAGAGCGGTACCTATTTATCTACTTGCACTTTGACATGCTTTCGAACTGCTAGGTTGGCAGGAGCAGGGACCGAGCAACGGGAACTCACCCAGTCATGGGGATTCGAACCACTGACCTTCTGATTGGCAAGTCCTAGGCTCTGTGGTTTAACCCACAGCGCCACCCGTGTCCCAACACAACACAGTAGTAAGGAACAAACACAGTCCGAAGACTTCAGAGCATGCCAGTCAAGCAGGGAAGGAAGCCTTCTTACATAGGAATCAATTAAACTTGAAACTATATTTAAACTATTGATTTTGCCCCAGTAAATTGACCCATTGGCTTCAACAGAACCCCTCTTTGCTGCGCATCATTTCTCAGAGATCAGCCCTTTGTTTTGTCAGACATGGACCAAAGGAATGGGTTAGATATTTCTGTTGCATGGCTGGCATTTTAATAGGAGAGCTTGCCTCTTGAAACCACCATGTATCTCTGATCCCTGACTTTGCATCCCATTCGGTTTCAATCTTTTCTTTTCTTCTCAGTTATTTGATATGAACATTTCATATTGGTTCATTAATTGATTTAGAAGGTGGACTTTAAATCAGAGTTGTTCATGTGCAAACAACATGCCCATAATCAATTATCTATTCTTATGCCAGGGAATCAATGAACAAGCTTCCTATTCTCAAATGGAATTTCTGCCACAGTTTTTACCGAGGTTACAATCTATGCATGTTCAATTAATATTGCATCTCCATCAGTTACTATCATTTCCACGTCCATTGACGAACCGTAAGGTAATGAATAGCTTTCGGTCAAATGAAAGCATGTGGGCTGTGTGTACTATTGCAAGCTAGAAGAAAAATAAAGTTACTTAAAGGAACAAGAAAGGACATGAGCAGATTCACTATCTGCTTCCTTAAGCAGGCAACAAGCCACAAACAAATACATACAATCAGTGCTTTTTTCTGGGGGGATGCATACCCCTAAACATTTTGTGAATCTTTGTACTTTTGACTATTTGCGTGTCGAGGTCCCCAGGTCCACCCCAATAACTCACACATCACACAGAATTTTTGTTTAACGTTTTTGGCATAATTTTGGCCACAACTTTATTAAAATACAAATTTGTGAGTGGTTGCTTAGGCATTGGTTGTGACTATCTGCCCCCACCATGGAGGACAGACTGACATTCCGCACGATGCGAAAGTCAGAATGGGAGAATACACTTGGGGGTTACGCGGAGCAGGGAACCTGCCCTCACCCCAAATGCAACCAGGCATTGGTTGCGACTATCTGCCCCCACCATGGGGGACAGACTGACATTCCGCACGATGCGAAAGTCAGAATGGGGGAATACACTTGGGGGTTACGCGGAGCAGGGAACCTGCCCTCACCCCAAATGCAACCAGGAGCTCATTGCTATGGCCCGAGCCCCCTTGACAGAGTGGACAAGCAATAGTTAGCCCCCAATTCCTTTAACGGAATCCCTTGCAGCAGCAGCATTAGAGGGGCAGGCACAGCCAATCCATGCCCCTCAACCAACCAAACTATAAACCAATGCCTAACCGCAACCTTACAAGTTGTGACGATTTGCTACGCAGTAGGCAAAAACCAAATGGCCCCAGCCAATCAGCCAGATGACAAAATTCCTACCAGGCCCCCACTCCAAAGCAGACGACCCCATGACAGGCATAGCAAGGTCAAAGCGAACAACCCTATTCTAGGGAGGGAGGGACGGGCAATCCGCTGCACGGGCGAAAAGACGAAGCCCTAGCCTCGTGCAAGGAGTTTTAGCATTTCTGGCTGTCAATCAATAAATGGCAACATCAATTTCTTCCCAACAACAAGGGAAGCCCCAATCGCATCAGTGGCCAATGATCAGTTAGCCCGCCCCCAACTTTGGAGTGTCCTGGCGGCCCCCACCGCAACACGTGCTCTCCATGAAGGAGAACACGCTTTACTGTATTTTTCCTGATTTGAACTATAAAATGGCGATTTTCCTGAGTCAAAATGAGAGTACCCCTAAACTTTTTTTTTAAGGAAAAAAGTACCGCATACAATTGCACATGAGGTAAAAAAAAAAGTTTTACATATTTTTTATTAAATTTTCTTTTTTACAATTTAGAATATTCATTTAAACAACTTTAAAATATCAGTGACTTCCATTCTTCTCTTTCCATGGTTCATTTTGCATATCATAAATCCCTGCATAGTTTACATAAAGTAGACCAGGGGTCAGCAAACTTTTTCAATAGAGTGCCGGTCCACTGTCCCTCAGACCTTGTGGGGGGCCGGACTATATTGTGGGGGGGGGGTATAAACGAATTCCTATGTCCCACAAATAGCCCAGAGATGCATTTTAAATAAAAGTATATATTTTACTCATGTAAAAACACCAGGTAGGCCCCACAAATAACCTAGAGATGCATTTTAAATAACATTCTACTCATGTAAAAACACACTGATTCCCAGACCATCCGTGGGCTGGATTTAGAAGGCGGCTCTGGCTCCCAGGCCTTGTTTGCCTACCCATGAACTAGACCATTCAGTATTCCATTATTACATCCATCAAAACATTTACACCATTGAGGAAGATTGGAAGAAATTTAAAGATTATTTACAGAAACATTGCAAAATTAACGAATGTTAAAATGATGACGGAATGAAATTAAGTGGTTTTAGCAGCAATGTTAAAAAGGAGTATGTAAAAATGGATTGTTAACAGGTGAAAATGCAAAGCTATATTATATTTAGATAAAGAATTAAGATAAAAACAAAGAGGGAAAGGATTTGCTGAAGTAATCATTTGAACTGGAACACAAAAAGGGAGGTGTGAGGAGGTCAGAGAAATATGTGAATGAAAGGCAAGACAGGGAAAGATGGATTTATTTTAAATGGTTTTTATTTTTTCTGTATTTTGTATCTTTTGTTTCTTTTTTCTATTTTTATTTCTTTTTTTACCTTTGTAACTCTTTTTGAAACCCTCATAAATATCATATTAAAAAAACAACATTTACACTATTGAATTTATCTTTATGCTGCCACCGTTTTCAAGTGTACACAATCCCCCCCATATATTCAATAAACATTTTCCAATCTTCTCTAAAACGTATGTCCTTCTTGTTCTCTTAGTCTATGTTAGGTCTGCAAGCTGCACATACTGTATTCCATCAGTTTAAGTCGCCTACGTGAGGTCAAATTTCACAGAGAGAATCTGTATTCCAAGAGCTAAACGTTTCAGCAGTACAGTCGTACCTTGAATCTCAAATACCTTGGCTACCAAACAAATTGGCTCCCGAACGATTGAAACCCCGAAGTGAGTGTTCCAGTTTTTGAACGATTTTTGGAAGCCAAATGTCTGCCACGGCTTCCATGGCTTCTGATTGGCTACAGGAGCCAATCAGAAGCCACACTTTGGTTTCCAAATGTTTTGGAAGTCGAATGGACTTGGATTCCACTCGACTTCCAGGGTCCGACTGTATATTTCTTCCACCTTCCCTATCAAAACTAACACTGTTTCCATTGACGACGCCATTTTTTTACACTAGCGGACATGTTCATATGAAAGTTAGATTTCGTTCTATTTAAGCATTGTTACCTGCCCCTCAATGAGAGGGCATGAAATTGGTTAAAAATGTAAGCAAACAGAAGGACCCTAATGACAGAGGGAATCTCACCCGAGGGATAAAACTAAGTGAAGCTGTAATGGGTAAGTGACTGAAGCCAACAGAAGGACAGTCTGCTTGGCTCCCCAGAGATGCAGCCCAGCTGTATTTGTGCCTGGGACTAATAGGCAATTGGAGGAAATGTTGCTGTAAGCTTTGAACTGCGAATCCCCAGAAGGATAATTCAGCCTGGCTGTCTTGTTGTCATGGTGACAAAAAAGTACCACTATTTATTTTAATGTTACCTTATGCTGCTTGTCAGGGAATGAAAGGGGACTGCTGTATATAATAGTTAAAGGGCACAACATACTTGCAGCGGTGACTCCCAGGCATTCGGATTAAAAACCCATTTGCAAAGCTTGACAGCTGGGAGCAGGTTTCCCCAACTTCCCTCCAGATGTGAGACTCCTGACCTTTGCAAGTTCTTCCAATGGCCGGGGAGGCTAAGCTGTGGTCCTCCAGATGTTGCTGGACTACAACTCCCATCATCCTATGATCATGGGCCATGCTGCCTGGGGCTGATGGAAGTTGGAGTCCAATAACATCTGGAAGGCACCAGGCTGGGAAAGACTGGCCAATCAACTTGGGTCCAGATTGCAAGTGGCTGCCATTTGCCCTGTGAAGGAAGTTGCTATTAGATTCTTAACCCATGCCATAATATAATAGGGAAATCTCTGCTGGGGTTTGGCTTTTGCTGCCCAACTCCCCATGAAGTTTGGAAACTTCAACTAGTGCAGAATTCAGCAGCCAGGTTGCTCAACAGAGCAAGATGATTTCAGCTTATTACACCAATCCTGGTCCGACTGCACTGGCCACCAGTTAGTTTCTGGGCTGAATTCAAAGTGCTGCTTTTGACCTATAAAGACTTAAATGGCTCAGGACAGCAATACCTCAAGGACTACCTCTTTCCATATGAACTTGACCCTGAGATCATCTTCTGAGGCCCTCCTTCATGTGTCTCGTCTTCAAGAGGTCTGGAGGGTGGCAACACGAGAACGGGCCTTCTCTGCAGTGGCTCCCCATCTGTGGAATGCTCTCCCTGTGGAAGTTCTCCTGGTGCCTTCATCATACACCTTTAGGCGCCAGACAAAAATGTTCCTTTTTAATGAGGCCTTTGGTTGATCTGATTGACATCCTATGCCCTTTTAAAATATGGCTCTCTTTTGGGGGGCGGGTATTGGGTTGTGATTTTTATTTTAATTATATATATTTGTGCTTTTATATTTTGATTTTGTTCTGTGAACTGCCCTGAGACGTCTGATTATAGGGCAATATATAAATTCAATAAATAAACCAAATAAAAATAAATTTTGGAAGGTCCTTATTTCTCTAACCAGTGGCAGTCTCCAGAGTCTACTTTTGCATTCCCAGGCCAAGAGGCATTGGGAGTTCAGTGTTCTTCTAGAAACAAGCTTCCCTCTCTGGCCGATGGATGGGACCAGACTGTTCTTCCTGGAAAAGAGAGAGAAACAGTGGACAATCTACCAGTCAATCTCTTTGATCTGGCCAGTGGCAGAAGCCAGAGTGTGCTCCTCTTTGATTCTGTAGCTTCAAGATACCTGGTGGTTGGAGCAGTTATCTTTCTTGTATGGAGAAGGAAAGCAAACTCCTGGCAACTACTCTTTCTCTTGCTGACGGCTGGGTCCAGGGTGTTCTTCCTGGAAGAGAGAGTGCATGTGATTGGGTCTGTTGGGATTTGGTAGTCCAATCCATCAAGATCCAGAGGGACAATGGCTTCCCATCTTTTTTAGTCCTCTTCTGTGATGCTTTAAAGCCCTATGTGGCCTAGGACCCTCGTACCCACGGGATCACCTCTCCTGGTATGTCCCACGGAGGATTTTACGGTCTTTAAATAAAAACATCTTGGAGGTCCCGGGCCACAGGGAGGTTAGGCTGGCCTCAACCAGAGCCAGAGCTTTTTCGGCCGTGGCCCCGATCTGGTGGAACACTCTGTCACAAGAACCTAGGGCCCTGCAGAACTTGACATCTTTCTGCAGGGCCTGCAAGACAGAGCTGTTCCACCAGGCCTTTGGCCAAGGCACAGTCTGACCCCCTCCTTCGGTAATCCTCATAGAACTCTACCCCAATGGTTGCCATTAATTTGATTCTGAATTGATTTTAGAGTAAATTGATTTTAGAATGTATTTAAATTAATTGATTGTGATTTTATGTGAACTGTGTTATTTTTACTGTTGTTAGCCACTCTGAGCCCGGCTTTGGCTGGGGAGGGCGGGATATAAATAAATTATTATTATTATTATTATTATTATTATTATTATTATTATGTGGGAAAGTTGGTGACTGCTTTTGCTCAGCTGATGAAACTGAATGAAATATTGTAATTTGAGCATGCTTTATCAACGAACCTCTTCTTCCATCTGTACACAAGCAGTGCAAAGGATACTTAGGTACCACTGTCACTGAAAGGGATGCCCTCTTCCAAGTGTACACTATGGAACACCAACATGAGTTATAAAGGTTATATAATTATATCTAGAGTTCCCAACTTTTGAGGTTGGGGGGTCAAGTTTTCCTGTACACATTTAGCTGCTAAGGGACTCACTTCTCCATTTTGTCAGCCCATCCTGCAGTTTAAACAGTCCACATGCAAGATCTGTTCAGGGTCCGTCTATCCTTCATCTGCCCTACTTTAACATCACTGTTCATTTGATATGGTAGAAAGTTGAGCCTTGGTAGAAAGCACATCTAAAGTTGTCTGCAAGGTTGAGCTTCATTCTAGTCCAAAATGAAAGCCCTGATCTCGCTCTTGCAATCAGGAATTCTTTCAGACAAACGTGAAATAATCACTTTTGAGTACTGCACACCTGAAACCTCCCCTTCAAACTTACTTAATTAATTGAAATAATATTTCTGTGATAACAGTGATCTCAATCAAAGGGGTATCTGGGGCCAGTTATTTTGACACCCAGTAAAAGATCTGTCAGGCTGGCAACTGTAAATGTAAAGGACCCCTGGATGGCTAAGTCCAGTCAAAGGTGACTATGGGGTTGCAGCGCTCATCTCGCTTTCAAGCTGAGGGAGCTGGCATTTGTCAGACAGCTTTCTGGGTCATAAGCTTCTGGCGCAACAGAACACCATGAACGCCATTTACCTTTCCGCCGCAGCGGTACCTATTTATCTACTTGCACTGGTGTGCTTTCAAACTGCTAGGTTGGTAGGAGCTGGGAAAGAGCAACGTGTGCTCACCCCGTGATGGGGATTTGAACTGCCGACCTTCCAATTGGCAAGTTCAAGAGGCTCTGTGGTTTAGACCTGCCACCTGCGTTCCTTTTGGCAACTGTATGTTAAATATATTTTGGTATAGCAAGTGCCTTATGTGACTGAGTCGTTCACCACCTACCACTTTGTCAGCACAGTTGGCCAAGCATTTGAGGATTCATAGCTATAACAGTCATAGCATCCTTTTCTTTGCAGGGGTTCTGTAAGCAATCCCTCCTCTTGCTGGGAAATTCAGATGCAATCACATTGAAAGTATATGCTCTAAGTTCAAACTACCAAACAGCAGCAGTGAATCACTTGCTTTGCTGCATTGACCGACTGATGAATTCCTAGCCATAAAAAGTGTCCCCAATGCAGTGCAACTCTATTGCATATTTACTCAGAAGTAAGTCCTGCTGGGCTCAATGAGAATTATGCAATGTGTACACAGGAGTGGGAGCCTTAACCATTTTACTCTCTGATGAGGACTCTCTGCAGAATGATTATCTCTGAAAGCAGATAATGATGTTGTCCAAGGTGCTAAAAGGGTTGAAATTGATTTCCTGGGATATTTGCTTTATTCCTTTCTTTGCTTCCACCCCTCCATCTCCAAGAGGAAGGTCAACTGTCAATATTCACTTCTTGAGATGTTTGTCCCTATTTTCACCTGTTGCTGCTCAAAACTAAAAATTAATTATTTTTTGTTTCTTTGGTTGTTGTTTTTTAAAAAACCCTTCACCCAAATGTTGGAGCGGGGGCTACAACAATTTTAGAAAGACAGTCTAAAATTACAGTAAAATCATAATAAGAGCCGCAGCATATCAGTACAGTAGCTATTGATATTGTCTTATTCTTTTTTTCCATTTTAAATATCTGTATAAATATTTAAGGTCCTATGTGTCATAATGCTATAGAATCAAAGAATATTAAATCAACAATAACATCACCCAGACCAGCCTAATCGGATGAAAATCAAGTCAAATATTAAAAACTGTTTCAGTACCCATTTCAACCAACAACACCGTGATAGATTTTTTCCACTACAATTCTATGATAAATGGGTCTTGTCTTGAAGCCCATTCTTACAACGACATGCATTGACTGAGGCAGGTACCCAGTGTGATGGGCCACCCTGTTATTATAACTCACTCCCACCCACCCCCAAAATTATTTTAGGCTTTCTGTTCACAACTCCCCCTTATACTTTCCCTCAAGATCCTATGCTCTGCCTCTGAATACATGCCAGCTTCCTCTGAGTAGAAAATTATGTAAAAAGACAAAAGAAGGAAGTCAAGATACTCAGTTCAACAGAGGCTTTATAAAAACTGTTCTGGGAACTGAGAAGCTCAACCTCCTGCCTATGCCAAGTCGAAACATCTTCTTGCTACTCGAAGTGATTTGATGTGGTAGAGATGGAAAAAATCCGCATGGATAAAACCCCTTCTTCATCTCAAAAGAAAAGAAAATGTCCCTTTGTCATTTTCTCCTCCCGACACATTCCTCAAAGGAGGTTAGTATTGGGAGAGGGGACGAATTGAGATCACCTGCAGTGAGATTTTAACATGGGGCTATATCCAAATAGCTCACTGGAAGGACAGATCGTGAAGCTGAGGCTCCAATACTTTGGCCATCTCATGAGAAGAGAAGACTCCCTGGAAAAGACCCTGATGTTGGGAAAGATGGAGGGCACAAGGAGAAGGGGACGACAGAGGACGAGATGGTTGGACAGTGTTCTCGAAGCTACCAATATGAGTTTAACCAAACTGTGGGAGGCTGTGGAAGATAGGAGTGCCTGGCGTGCTCTGGTCCATGGGGTCATGAAGAGTTAGACAAGACTAAATGACTAAACAACAACAAATATCCAAATAAGGAATCCCTACTTAAGGTTGGGAGAACCTATGACTTTCCTGGTATAGTTGTACTCTGACTTCCATCAGCTCCAGCCAGCACAGTCAATGATCAGGCAAGACGGAAGTTATGATAATGGTCAATGATCAGGGAAGATGGTTATCCCTGTGAGGTAACCGTCCTCATATAGCCAACATGCAACAGTCTAATTAGTGCATGAAGGGGTTAATACCATAGAGTAAGCTGTCCAGCCAGACTTACCTATGTCCACTTCCCCTCACCTTGGGAGGAACTAGGTAATCAAGCATAATAATATCTAGGAAAATCCTCAATTATACACTGGGCAATAGATATTGGTCATAATACAGATATGGAAGCATGGGAATGATTGTGGAATATGGATATAAAATTTACAGCCTGTTATGGTTTAAGAGGAAATTATATGAAAATAATATATCGTTGGTATCTAACACTGAGTAAACTAGAAAAAAAGATCTAAATCAAACAAGTGCTGAAAATGCAAAGAGAAAGAAGGTTGTTTTTATCATATGTGGTGGTCTTGTAGTAAGGTTAAAGCTTACTGGGAAATGATATACAATAAATTGAAAAGGATGCTCAAAATAACTTTTTGTAAAAAAAACCAACAACCAGAAGCTTTTCTTTTGGAAATTATAGGGACAGAACTACCTAAATTATATAGAAATTTATTCATGTATGCGACTACAGCAGCAAGAATGCTACTTGCCCCAAAGAGGAAAGAAGCAGAAGTCCCAGCAAAGGAAGAATGGATACAAAAACATGGAATATGCAGAAATGGCAAAACTTATCAGAAGAATAAGAAATCAAGATAACAAACTTTTTATAAAAGAGTGGAAATGGTTAATGGAATATTTACAGATATTTTGCAAACAGATAAAAACATTGGCAGGATTATTGTAATAACCTGCAGTTTTATAAGAGTATATATTTAAGGAAGATGCAATAAATGAGCAAATTAAGTTAATGTGGATATGCAGAAGATATGAAAAAATAATTTAAAGAACCGCAGAAAGAGGTGGAAGGAAGTCAAGTTTTGCAATGTTAAATTGATTGTAAAACTGATGAAATGTATTAATTTAAAGTATAATTAAACAAACAAAACCCAACAGTCCAGGAATATCTAATAGTTCTGCTAGTCGGTCATCAATGTTAGGCTGGAATGCATTCTTGTTTTGAGTGGAGTGTTGCTCTGATCATCTGCAAGAGGAGTTTTACAATATGATGGGTCTCTGTAAATAATAATGCATTGTTCTTGCCATGATATCTTCAAGCCTTTCCCAAGAAGGTGCAATTATAAAAAGACAGCACAGAAATGGCACACCCCTGTGAAACATGCCAAAAGAACCCTGGCGCTAAGATATCAGCAACAGGCATGGGCATGCTCAGCCATTAGTACCGAGAGAGAATAATGTTTGCAAGAATAATCTCTAATATCAAAAGCAGACTATTTGCTTTACCTGCTCTTTTCACTCTCTCCGCCTTTCATTCCCGTTTGCACGCAAGCTTTTCTAGAGCTGAAGCTACCAAATCTTTCTGACATGTTTTTATAGCGGCAGAATATGCTGGTGGACAAAAGCAATTTAATTTCCATCCAATATTGTGTTTGTTCTCTTGAACTTTGAACGCTTGAGCTTAGTGAATTTCGCCCCTATTGTTTGGATTAAAAGGCACATCTGTCCTCATACAGAACAAAGGGGAAGTCAAAAGGAAATGTCCATTTTGAAAATTAGCAATATCCATTTCTGCTGCCCAGTTAATCAGCTTCTGATTAAAGAAGATTTACAAGGTGGCTGTAATGTGATTTCTAGAGCACTTTTAAGTCAGTTCCCTATTGACTCATTCAATGAAAACACCCACATCCATACATACAATTATTATTATTTTTTTAAAAAACTGCACTAGTTCATTGGATAGGATACAATGAAAGTATTGAAAATGTGTTCACAATTATTGGTATACCTATCTGTCTAGCCATTGTTGTAAAAAAGGTAAAGGTAAAGGTACCCCTGCCCGTACGGGCCAGTCTTGACAAACTCTAGGGTTGTGCACTCATCTCACTCTACAGCCCGGGAGCCAGCGCTGTCCACAGACACTTCCGGGTCACGTGGCCAGCGTGACAAGCTGCATCTGGCAAGCCAGTGCAGCACACGGAAACGCCGTTTACCTTCCCGCTAGTAAGCGGTCCCTATTTATCTACTTGCACCCAGGGGTGCTTTCGAACTGCTAGGTTGGCAGGCGCTGGGACCGAGCAACGGGAGCGCACCCCACCGCGGGGATTCAAACCGCCGACCTGACGATCGGCAAGTCCTAGGCGCTGAGGTTTTACCCACAGCGCCACCCGCGTCCCATTGTTGTAGAGATGGACAAATCTGTCAACGTCAATTTCTCTTGGTTTTTCTTTTCCCCCCGACTTTAGTTGTTTGTGTGCATATTTTTTTTAAAAAAATCCTTATGAAAGTCCATCAGCACTTTCATGCATTTTCCTCTTACCCATTTTTTTACGCAATTCCCCTTAATATACACATTTTTGTGAGAATGTTCCCTAAGGCAATGTATTTGTACATTATTTTCACTATAACCATTTGTATGCAAACTTTCACCCAGTATCTACATTTGTGCATACATTATTGCAGAAGTGCACAGCAACATTTACAGAGGTGCAAATCTCTAAAGTCAGCCGTGGTTTTGGGAAGTGTGTCATTCCAGGAAGTGAAAATTAGGTAAGTTTTAAAATGGAAGCTGAACTGAATTTCCCCCCTCATCTCAACATGTTTAACCAAGGTCCACAGAGCATCGCTTTAAAAACTGAGCTGTCTAGCAAATATGTGGCTTATTATAGACATCAATTAATTACAGAGGTAACATTCAGTTTGGACCAATTTGATTAGAGCTAGGGACGTGGGTGGCGCCGTGGGTTAAACCACAGAGCCTAGGACTTGCCGATAAGAAGGTCGGTGGTTCGAATCCCCGCGATGGGGTGAGCTCCCGTTGCTCAGTCCCTGCTCCTGCCAACCTAGCAGTTCAAAAGCATGTCAAAGTACAAGTAGATAAATAGGTACCGCTCCGGCGGGAAGGTAAATGGCGTTTCCATATGCTGCTCTGGTTTGCCAGAAGCGACTTAGTCATGCTGGCCACATGACCCGGAAGCTGTATGCTGGCTCCCTCAGCCAATAAAGCGAGATGAGCGCCGCAACCCCAGAGTTGGTCACAACTGGACCTAATGGTCAGGGGTCTCTTTACCTTTACCTATGAGGGTGGGAAAGGTGGAAAAAGTCAGTTTTATGTGAGAGTGAGCCCAAAGAGGCCAAGGAAGGGAAAACACAATGCCAATTTTGAAGATGGGATGGTGGTAGGAACCAGATAGACACATGGAGTGCTGACTTCGTTAATGACAAATGAGATCAGAAAGTAAATAAATAACACTGGTGGAAGCAGCCTAGGTAATATGCCTGAGCAGTTAAGAAGGAAATGAAGCACAAGTAACAAACCAAAAAAGCCAGATTTTGTCTATTCCAAGGTGAAAGGGGGAGAAGACAAACTTCCTTGTGAATTCTTGAGGGCCAGAGAGCTTAGCCTTTAGGTAACAAGATGTCTATTTATCTATAAACATCCAGGGAAATGGTTGTGCAAACTAAAAAAAATGCAGGCTAAAATGTCTTCAGATTTATTTATTTTTAATTTCCATCTGTCCTTTTGTTTGCACAACCATTTCCCTGGATGCCTGTGGATAAATTACATATTTCCCAAATAGGTCCCTTGCAATCCATCAGATCTTGCGACAGAAAATACAAACCATTGATTTGAAAGGGTTTGGGCTGGTTTCAAATAAATCGTTCAGAACTTGGCATCAAAAGTGGATGCACATTGAACCAGACAGTTTGACAGATGCCAGCTGGATAACCGAATGACCAGAGTCCTGATCTCTGTAAAAGAGGCAGTGATTTGACCATTCCTGAAGGCACCTGCACCCAGGTTGATGGGGACTTCTGCTAGTGCAACAGAACGTTCCCTCACTTTCTTCCTGACATGTACTCCTCATGCCCCAAAATGGCTTGGGTGGGGGTCAAGGGAACCCAACAGTCTCTCTCTCTTTTTAAAAAAGAATTTTTATTTGATTTTCCATATTAAAGTTCACATTCATAACACATCTTATTATCCACATACAGGATTGCCTTGAATCCCCTTGACTTCCCACCTCCCCTTTGTCGGTCTTATTACAGTGGTACCTTGGGTTACAAATGCTTTGGGTTACAAACACTTCGGGTTATAAACTCCGCTAACCCGGAAGTAGTTGCTCTGGGTTGCGAACTTTGCCCCAGGATGAGAGTAGAAATTGCGTGCTGGCAGTGCGGCGGCAGTGGGAGGCCCCATTAGTGAAAGCGCGCCTCTGATTAAGAATGGTTTCGGGTTAATAACGGACCTCCAGAATGAATTAAGTTCATAACCCGAGGTACCACTGTATTATAGTTTTCTTACTGCATCTTTTAAAATAATCTACAATTTTATGTTTCCGTTTTAATCATAGTATCTGTTACATTACGAGTATTATTAAAATCCCGCTAAAGCTTTTAACTGTTTACAGTGGTTTTTAGGGTAAATTAAATATTTACCCTATTCCTTAGTTTTGATCATCTTGGTTTCTGAGTTTCCCAGTCAGTTTTTGCCATTTTGGCATAGTCCATCAACTTAGTCTGCTATTCTTCTCTAATCGGGACTTTGTCATCTTTCCAACTCTGGGCTAGTAAAATCCGTGCAGCTGTCGTTGCATACATAAAAAGTATTTTCTGTTCCTTTGGGATTTCAGTACCTATAACTCCTAAAAGGAAAACTTCAGGTTTGTTTGTTTTTTAATAAAAGTAATTTTAATCTCTCTTTTTTCCAGTTCATTATATATCGTTTCCCAAAATGCTTTCATTACCTTACATGTCTACCACATATGATAAAAGGTACAATCTTTTTCCTTACATTTCCAACAGAGATTTGATCTTGTCTTATACATTTTTGCTAATTTACTGGGAGTTAGGGAAGCCAACAGGCTCAGCCAACGTGGACAATGTAAGAGATTTATGGGAGTTGTAGTCCAACAAAAGGGGTGCGGGTGGCGCTGTGGGTTAAACCACAGAGCCTAGGACTTGCCGATCAGAAGGTAAGCAGTTCGAATCCCCGTGACAGGGTGAGCTCCCGTTGCTTGGTCCCTGCTCCTGCCAACCTAGCAGTTCAAAAGCACGTCAAAGTGCAAGTAGATAAATAGGTACCGCTCCGACGGGAAGGTAAATGGAATTTCTGTGTGCTGATCTGGTTCACCAGAAGTGGCTTAGTCATGCTGGCCACATGACCCAGAAGCTGTACGCCGGCTCCCTCGGCCAATAAAGTGAGATGATCGCCGCAAGCCCAGAGTCAGTCACGACTGGACCTAATGGTCAGGGATCCCTTTACCTTTACCCTTAGTCCTACATCTGGGAAAATCTGGGAAGCCACTGTCCACCATCCCTATTTTCTAAGATCCTACATACCAATTCCATGAACATGGTTGCAACAGCTAAATCTGTCACTACTGATCCAAAGAAGGCTTTGAATGCAAAATTAATTTTTAGTCTAGTATTCACTGTCTTTTGAAGTGTCATTTAAATGGCATAATGAGGCTCTGCAAAAAGAGAGAATCCTTCTATTGGCTAGAGGGAATAGATAATCCATCTGTCATTTCTCTCTGAGCTCTGGAATATTATGGAAATAAAGCTGCGCATCATGACAAACATAAAAGACTACTGTATTCACAGGTATCACAGATTTCACTACTTCTAAGGGTTGTGTATACTTTCCTCAAAGCATCTACATGTCAAAGAATCTCTTTTCCTATCAAATGGTGCAAGCCCCTCCCCTTTCAATGATGCACTGAGAAATATGTGCCTTTTTTTGTAATGTTTGGGCATATTCGTAGCATCGCTTTTCAGAAGGGAAGGAAATGGGGCAGAAAATTCTCACTGTCTCAAAGGAGACAGGGAAATATTCTTGGATTTCAGACATGAACCCAGAGCTTGTTAATAGCTACAATATTGTGTAGAGACAGACTGGGAGTGAGAATGTCTGCTAGAATCCTGCTCTTCTGTTAGAGATGGGATTTAACACTGTGTTTCTGCTGTTTCAACACGAAGCTTTGCTCGGGCTGAACTGGGTATTACAGCTATGCAGGCTAATGCTATTTAGGTTTATTCAGAAGTAAATTCCAGTGAATTCAGTGGGATACACTCTCGAGGAGCTCAATGAGACTTACTTCCAGGTGTGCAGGATTGCATTGGACTGAGATAGCCACAATGAGGCAAGAATTAGACCCAACCAGAGAAACAAACAAGAGGTCTTCAGAGAGCAGACTAATACCTTTGGTTATATCAGGGGTCAGCAAACTTTTTCAGCAGGGGGCCGGTCCACTGTCCTTCAGACTTGTGGGGGGCCGGACTATATGTTAAGTTGTGGGTGAACATATCAGACAACACAGCGATTCTTCAAACAGCTCTTGTTTATTCACAGGCCAGAACAGAACTGAACTGAAGGGTTCAGTCAGCCTGCTTATATAGAGCTCCAGTACAACGCAACTGTAACAACTTTCTAAAACTATCCAATCACTGAACATCACTTTCGATCCCTTATTTGCATAAATATCTACAGTATCCCCCTGCTGGCCCAGGGTAAGAACTTCAGTACATAACACTATATATATATATATATATATATATATATATATATATATATATATATATATATTTGCTTTCGTAGATTTTCACGGGTACAGGAATGCAGGTTTTGGTGTCCTCGGGTGTCTTCCCGTGTAAAAGTTGGGGTGTCTAGGCGACGTTTCGACGAGGTCTCACTCGTCATCTTCAGGCTGGTGCTTTCGGCTTCTTGTTACTGGAACAGAGCAGGATCTCAGTGTTTGAGTTCCTATAAATACTGTTGAGGGGGTGTGGTGTATAGCCTCCAATGTTCTGGGCAGAGAGGAAGTTCCCAGGCTAGTGTGCCTTTTCTTCTTTTGTTCCTTAATTACTTGAGGGATATCTTGAGTGATTTCTTGAGTGATATCCTGAGTACCACTTAGGTGGGTCATTAGGTGTGGATTAGTTGCTAAAGTCTTTGTGTCTTGACCTCTTGGACTTTGTGAAGAGTTTTTCTGAGAAGATGGCTGTACTGCACTTAGTTGTGCTCTGGCTTGGCTTCGTGTATAGGGGCGAGCTGTGGTTTTGTGGCCTGTGTCAGCCAGATCTGTGTAGGGATTGCAGGGGGGTGCAGCATCCGGAGGTGCCACCATGGTTTGGCTACTGGATGGTGTCTGTAATTTATCTGTGGAGAGGGTCTGGGTTTGGGTCTGGTGTGGTTGATTGGTGATGGCGTTCTGTGTGCCTCTGGATCTGGTGTCAGTTTTTGTGGGGAGGGCTAATTTCCAGATGTCTGGCAAGCGGGATGTGTCGTCACGCTTGTTCATGTTGTGAGGGTGTTTCTCTATCTCGATGGCTTCCATGATTATTCTCTTGTGGTGATGTTCCATGTTAAAGAGCAATTTGGAATCTGCAAAATTAATTTCGTGTCCTGTTTCTTTCATGTGTTGGAAAAGAGAGGAAGTTTTTTCTTCTTTTTTGACGGCATTCTTGTGTTCTGCGATACGTGCATTTATTCGTCTGTTTGTTTGTCCAATGTACGTGGCTGGGCAGACTTTGCAGGGTATTTCATAGACCCCTTGATTTTCCAACTGGATTTTATCCTTGGGGTTTCTGAGGATATTGGCTATTTTTTGGTTGGTGCAAAAGGCTGTTTTGTTGTTTTTTTTATAAATATTTTATTAGGTTTTTAATAAACAAATTTCCACTTTCAAATACATACTTCCATAGATCCAATGGACTCCCCCCATCTCCCGAGCACTGCATTCCCTGTGTAACCAAAACCTCAGCAATTTGTTAACTTATTTTATGCATAACAATATATCTTCCATTTTATCGTGTTATCTGATGTAAACATTTCAGTACAATTGCATTAATTTTTAATTTCCACACAATAAAAATATTTCATTATCTCACTTCTGTCTTATAGTGTCTTATTTATCAATTCAGAAATTTGCCGATACTGAAGCTATACCTTCCTAGAAAGGAGCATTTTTTAACATTCATACAACTTATAATGCTTTTTCAAATAATCCTTAAAATTTTCCCATACTTCCTCCGTTTCTTCTTCTCCCGAGTCTCGAATTCTGCCAGTCATTTCAGCCAACTCCATATAGTCCATCAGCTGCGTCTGCCATTCTTCCAATG
Source organism: Podarcis melisellensis (assembly GCF_964234715.1). Lineage (NCBI taxonomy): Eukaryota > Metazoa > Chordata > Lepidosauria > Squamata > Lacertidae > Podarcis > Podarcis melisellensis. The sequence continues at coordinate 107,975,636 of NC_138530.1, read as the reverse complement.
TGGGTAGATTTTGTGTCTTCCAGTGCTTTGCCAACAAAATCCTCGCTGCTGTAGTAGCGTACATAAAGAAAGTTCTATCTTTCTTGACCATCCTCTGGTCTACCATGCCCAAAAGGAAGGCCTCCGGTTTCTTAGGTAAGGTGAATCTCAGCACCTTTTTTAGTTCATTATGTATCATTTCCCAGAAGGCCTTCACTTTCGGGCAGGTCCACCAGAGGTGTAAAAATGTCCCTTCCTCTTCCTTACATTTCCAACATTTATTATCGGACAGGTGATATATCTTTGCAAGCTTGACTGGGGTCATGTACCACCGGTATATCATTTTCATAATGTTTTCCTTCAAGGCAGTACATGCCGTGAATTTCATTCCGGTGTTCCATAACCTTTCCCAGTCTTCAAACATAATGTTATGCCCCAAGTCCTGTGCCCACTTTATCATAGAGGATTTGACAATCTCATCCTGTGTGTTCCATTTAAGCAGCAAGTTATACATTCTCGAAATTAGCTTAGATTTTGGCTCAAGCAACTCTGTTTCTAGTTTCGATTTTTCCTCCTGAAAACCCACTTTTTTGTCTGCTTTAAAAACTTCCTGGATTTGAGCATAATGCAACCAATCTCGCACCTTGTTTTTTAACTTTTCCATACTCTGTAACCTCCATTTATCTCCAATTTTTTCAATTATTTCCCAATATTTAGGCCAGTGGGCCTCCATATTGAGTCTTTTACGTGCTTTGGCCTCCATCGGTGAGAGCCACCTCGGAGTTTTACTCTCCAATAAGTCTTTATATTTTGACCAGACCATGAAAATTGCCCTTCTGACAATATGGTTTTTGAACAATTTATGAACTTTAACCTTGTCATACCACAAATATGCATGCCACCCAAAAGCATTATCAAATCCCTCCAGGTCAAGGACATCGGTGTTCTCCAATAAAATCCAATCCTTCAACCAGCAGAGGGCTGCAGCTTCATAATATAACCTCAAGTCCGGCAGGGCAAACCCCCCTCTTTCTTTCGCATCTGTTAGTATTTTAAACTTTATTCGGGGCTTTTTGCCCTGCCAGACAAATTTAGATAAATCCCTCTGCCATTTTCCAAAACATTCCACCTTATCCACGATCTGGAGGGCCTGAAACAAAAATAGCATTTTCGGCAATACATTCATCTTTATAGCAGCTATTCTGCCCAGCAAGGAAAGTTTTGATCTTGACCATATTTCCAGATCTCTTTTGATCTCTGACCAACATTTCTCATAGTTGTCCTTAAATAAATTCAAATTTTTGGAGGTCAAATGGACCCCTAGGTACTTTACTTTTTTGACCACATTTAGTTCTGTTTCTTTTCTGAACTCCTCTATTTCAGTAGTTGTCAAGTTTTTTGCTAAAACTTTAGTTTTTTGTTTATTCAGCTTGAATCCCGCCACCCGACCAAAGTCAGAAATTAATTCTAACACTCTTTTAGTACTAGAGGCTGGCTCCTGTAATGTTAATACCAAGTCATCTGCAAAAGCTTTCAGTTTATATTGTTTCTCTCCGACCACAATTCCCTGTGTCAACCGGTCATTTCTAATCATGTTCAATAGCACCTCCAGGACTGAAATAAACAACAGAGGAGATAGAGGGCACCCCTGTCGTGTCCCTTTTTCAATTTTGAACTCCTCTGTCACCACGTTGTTTACTATCAATTTAGCTTTTTGTTCTGAATAAATTGCTTCTATTCCATTTTCAAACCCCCGCCCTACTCCCATCCTTTCCAAATTTTTCTTCATAAACAGCCAAGAAATGTTGTCAAAGGCCTTCTCCGCATCAATAAAAATCAACACCGCTCTTGTGTTTGAATTAATCTGTAAAAACTCCAAAATGTCAATGATGTTTCTTGTGTTGCCAAATAAATGCCTCCCAGGGAGAAAGCCTGCTTGGTCCTTATGAATCACTTCATTTAAGACTTTCTTAAACCTACTTGCCAAAATGTCTGCAAAAATTTTGTAATCCACATTTAGGAGTGAGATAGGACGGTAGTTTTTAAGTTGAGTTTTTTCAGATTCTAGTTTTGGGATCAACGTGATGAAAGCTTCTTTCCACGTTTCCGGTGCCTTCCTCCCCTCCATAATCTGGTTGCAAACTTCCAGCAATGGTTGTATCAATGAATCCTTCAGTACCTTATAATATTTGGAAGTAAGCCCATCAGGTCCCGGAGATTTGCCCAGTTGAAGGTTCTGAATGGCGCATTCAATTTCTTGAGTTGTAATATTACAGTTCAGGATTGCTCTCATTTCCTGGGGTATTTTTTGTAATCCATTAGTTATAACAAATTGGTCCACCTCTGAGCTTTTTTGTGGCCTTTGAGAATAAAGTTCTTTGAAATATCTCTGGAAGGACTTTCTAATTTCGTCGGGTTTCTGAACCATTCTCCCTTCAATCTCTAGATTTGTAACTGTGTTAAGTTTTTGTCTCTTTTTCAACTGCCAAGCCAACAATTTTCCACATTTGTTAGCAGATTCAAAGGATCTTTGTTTCATTTGTTTAATTTTCCATTCCACCTCTTGATTTATCAGTTTCGAATATTTTGCCTGGAAAAACTTCACTTCTCTCAATACTTCCTTTGATTTAGGCCTGGATCTCAGTTTTCTCTCTCCTTCTCTTATTTTCTCCAAGATCTTCTCCTTCTTTTCATTCCAGAGTCTTTTTTTAATCGTGTTCTGTTGTATTAGAAACCCTCTTATAACTGCTTTGCTTGCGTCCCAGATTATTCTTATTTCCACATTTGTCTTTAAGTTTATTTCAAAATAGTCCTTTAAAACTTTTTGGGCCTTCTTAACAATCTCCTGATCTCTTAACAAAGCGTCATTCATTCTCCATCTGAACGATCCGGTTGTATTTAGTCTCAATTCCATTCTCAAGGCGTTGTGGTCGGAGCAGGTTTTTGGGCAGATTTCCACTTTTCTGGTCTTAGGTGCCAGCCCTCTAGTTATCCATATTTGGTCGATTCGCGTCCATGTCATATGGGCCTCAGAAAAAAAAGTTCCTTCTTTCCCTAGAGGGTTCTTGATCCTCCATATGTCAATCAAATCCAAATTGTCAGTCATTTCAAAAAAGGTTTTTGGTAGTCTGCCATCTTTCGTTATATTAGCACTTTGTGACTTATCCATATTCACTGAGGCGACACCGTTCATATCTCCCAACATGATAATGTTGTTATAGTCCAAATAGTCCAGCATAATCTCGTGCAGCTTCTTAAAAAATTCCGATTTTCCATCATTTGGGGCGTAGATTCCTAGAATTAAAAACTTTTCTCCTTGTGTCTGGATTTCAATTGCCAAAATTCTGCCCTGTTCATCTTTAAATACAAATTTTGGGGACAAGTTCTCCTTTGCATAAATCACCACTCCTCTTTTCTTAACTTTATCCGATGAAATAAATTCTTGGCCTAACCTTTTATTGATTAACACTTTTCTGTGGAGTCTTGTCACATGCGTTTCTTGCAGGCAAATAATGTCCAATTGTTCTTTTTTCAAAATATGAAATACTTTTCTGCGTTTTTCTGGAGAATTCCCGCCATTTATATTCCAACTAAGAAGCTGTAGAGACATCCCGGCCTACTTCTTGGGTATCACAGTTGGGTATCTAATTTGTCGTCCTTTTCCGGAAGCTGTGGTGCCGGGCCGCCTCCAGATGGTATGGATCCTGGTGGTAATCCCGGTGGTGGAGGCCAGGAATCTGCAGCTCTCTTTTGGAGGTCCTCCTCGTTGTCGTGTAGGAACTTCTGGTGGTCTTCTGGTGTTTTAATTCTTACCTTCTTTCCTCTATAGGTGAATGACAGACCTTGAGGAAATTCCCACCTATAAGGGATTGCGTTGTATCTTAACAATTTGGCCAAGTCTGTGTATGTGGCTCTAAGGTCCAACAAATATTTAGGAATGTCTCTATAAATTTCTGCCCTTTTGCCTTCAACTTCCAGGGATTTTTTAAAATGTTGGCCTAATATCTTGTCTCTTTCCTCTCTTGTTCTCAAACAAACCAAACAGTCTCTGGACTTATCTTTCTTAACCGATCTTCCCAGTCTGAAGGCCGTCACAATCCTGAAATCTTTATCTTCTTCAACCCCCCAAAATTTAGAAAACAACTCCGTCAAGAATTTCTCTAGGTTGCCCTGTTCCAACTCTGGGACAGCCCTCAGCCTAAGATTACATTCCTTACTTTTCAGTTCCACCATTGACAGGTAGGCTTGCTGTTCTCCTACCTGTCTTTTCAAAGGTCTTACTTCCCCTTTGATCTCTTCCACCTTCTTGCACGCTTGCTCAGCTTTTTGATTGGCTTCCGCAGCTAGTTTGTAGTTCTCCGCCGTAGCTCCTTGCAGTTTCTCAATAGCCTGAGTGTGCTGCGAAACCTGATCTGTTAACTTGCTAATAGTAGATGTAGCTCTATCAATTTTAGATGACTGATCGTCCACCTTCTTATTCAGAAGTGCCAGTTGTTCCAAAATTTGTTTCAAGACTGGATCAGTTCCTCCAGCTGCCATTTCTTCTGTAGCAGGCGTTTCAACTTCTTCCTCCTGCGCCGTCAGCACAGTTGGCACCGAGGATCTACGATGATGAATCAAGGTTGTTTGGACAAGCTGCCCAGCTCTCTTATCTTTTTTCTTTTCTTTAGCTTCCTCAGCTAAAGCTTCCTTAGCTTTAGCTGCCCTTGTTTTCGCTGGGCCGCTCATTCCCCAGCTGCTGTTCAAGGTCAAATAGTCTTTCAATCCATGAGAAAGGCAAGCCCAGAGTATAAACAATTAAACCACAAAAAATCCCAATAGGATACAGTTCCCAGACCTCAATGCCTCCGCAAATCCACTAGGGGGGGTTTTCATAGGAAAGAAAGTTTCTTTTCCACCATCAAAGCTCCTATTTCAACTGAAGTCCCCAAGTTCAGAAAGGAGGCTTTCAGAAAGTTCTGTTTCAAATTAGTGCCACAAGGTAACGGAGAGGTTTCAATGACAGTATTAAAGCGATAGTGTATCCATCAATGCAACAGTTTATGTTAAGAAAAAAGTTTCAGCAGCCTGACAGTACTCCTTTACAACACTGGCAGTCCAATAACTCGGTTATCCCCTTCAATTCCACATCTCTTCACAGTAGGAGGAGGATTCTCTAACACAATGAACCAAAAAATTTACTTCTTCACTCTTTTCAATTTCTAGAAACACACAGTCTATTAATGCCCCTTCTTACTTCTTTCAAAGTCTCTTTTTAGCGCTTCAGCCCGCATCGGGTTCTTTTGCTTTGCTCTGATTAGCAGGACCGGAAGGCGGACTTCCTGTTACTCGCCTCCCGTTTTCAGCTGAAATAGACAAATTTAAATTAATCCTTAATCAGTTCTTTGGTACCCCTTACTCACGGGTAGATTGCAACCAATTTCGATATTTTTCAAGAAGAGAGGTCGGCGCTCATCAGCAACAGCAGCGCGGCTTCACTTCCGCGAAAAGAGCGATGAACTCACAGCGCCGCTCCCCCGTTCACGATCCGGAGTCTCTTACGAGGTCCCTTCCTCGCTTCTGGGGGGGCTTCTGGCACCCGCCGAGTCCCACGGCCACAGGCTCGCTCTGCCTGCGGTTTATCTGAATGGGTCTCCGCTTCGCCGTAGCGGACGACCCTTTTTCGCGGAGCCCCTCTTCACTGAGTAAAGAGGACCGCCATTGCCGTTTTGCGCCGCCTCCGGAAGTCGGTGCAAAAGGCTGTTTTGATATTGTGTTTATGGAGGATTTTGCTAATTTTATCTGTAGTGCCCTTGATATAAGGAAGGAGGGCCATGCCATTGTTTTCTTCTGTGTCTTGGTTTTTGGGGGGTGTTTCTTTTTGGATTAGCTTCGTAACCCTGTTTTGCTGGTATCCATTGGCAATTAACACATTTGAGAGATTCTGTAACTCAGTTGTCAAGTGGTCTTTGTCAGCCAGGCGTTTGGTTCTGGAGATGAGAGTCTTGGCTACGGAGTTTATTTGTGCAGGGTGGTGGTGTGATTGTGCATGTAAGTAGCGGTTGGTGTGTGTTTTTTTCCGGTAGATAGTGTGTCCTAGGGAGCCATCAGGTTTTTTGTAGATTAGGACGTCAAGGAAGGGAAGTTGGTTGTTGGCTTCTATTTCCATAGTGAATTGTATTTTGGGGTGTAGGCTGTTGAGATGTGTGAAGAAGCTATCCAGTTTTTCCTTCCCGTGTGGCCAAATTACAAAGGTGTCGTCAACATATCTGAGCCAAAGTTTGGGTTTGTGTTCTGACTTGTCTAAAGCATTGGTTTCAAAGTGTTCCATGTACAGGTTTGCGATGACCGGTGAGAGGGGTGATCCCATAGGTGCTCCTTCTATCTGTTTGTATCTTTGTCCATTGTGGATGAAGTACGTGTTGGTTAGGCAGTGGTTGGTCAGGTCCAAGATGTATTCGGGGGGATTGTATTTGTTTTGAATGGCTGTCAAGGCTTCATTAATGGGCACTTGTGTGAAGAGAGATACAACATCGAAGCTCACAAGTAGGTCATTAGGATGTAGGTTTTGCTTCTTTATTGTTTCTATGAACTGGAAGGAGTTTGGAACGTGTGAAGAGATGGATTCTGCATAGGGCTGAAGTTGCTTGGCGAGAAATTTAGCGAGATTTTGTAGAGGTGAGCCTATGGAGCTGACTATTGGTCTGAGTGGTGTTCCTTCTTTGTGTATCTTGGGGAGGCCGTAGAGTTTGGGGCATCTGGATGATTTTTCTCTGGGGATGATTCTTAGCTGGATTTCTTCACTGATAGGCGAGGCTTTTATTTTGGATTTGGTGGTTTTTTCCAGATAGGTGGTGGGATCTGTTTTTATAGGTTGGTAGGTAGGATCTTGGAGTAGATTTGATAGTTTTGCTTGGTAGTCCGATGTGTTCATCACCACAGTGGCATTACCTTTGTCTGCTGGGAGAATGATTATGTTGTTGTCTTTCCTCAGGTTGGTGAGTGCTTTCTGTTCTTCTTTGTGTAAATTGCTTCTGGGTGGTTTGCTGGAGCAGAGGATGTATTCCCCCCGAATACATCTTGGACCTGACCAACCACTGCCTAACCAACACGTACTTCATCCACAATGGACAAAGATACAAACAGATAGAAGGAGCACCTATGGGATCACCCCTCTCACCGGTCATCGCAAACCTGTACATGGAACACTTTGAAACCAATGCTTTAGACAAGTCAGAACACAAACCCAAACTTTGGCTCAGATATGTTGACGACACCTTTGTAATTTGGCCACACGGGAAGGAAAAACTGGATAGCTTCCTCACACATCTCAACAGCCTACACCCCAAAATACAATTCACTATGGAAATAGAAGCCAACAACCAACTTCCCTTCCTTGACGTCCTAATCTACAAAAAACCTGATGGCTCCCTAGGACACACTATCTACCGGAAAAAAACACACACCAACCGCTACTTACATGCACAATCACACCACCACCCTGCACAAATAAACTCCGTAGCCAAGACTCTCATCTCCAGAACCAAACGCCTGGCTGACAAAGACCACTTGACAACTGAGTTACAGAATCTCTCAAATGTGTTAATTGCCAATGGATACCAGCAAAACAGGGTTACGAAGCTAATCCAAAAAGAAACACCCCCCAAAAACCAAGACACAGAAGAAAACAATGGCATGGCCCTCCTTCCTTATATCAAGGGCACTACAGATAAAATTAGCAAAATCCTCCATAAACACAATATCAAAACAGCCTTTTGCACCAACCAAAAAATAGCCAATATCCTCAGAAACCCCAAGGATAAAATCCAGTTGGAAAACCAAGGGGTCTATGAAATACCCTGCAAAGTCTGCCCAGCCACGTACATTGGACAAACAAACAGACGAATAAATGCACGTATCGCAGAACACAAGAATGCCGTCAAAAAAGAAGAAAAAACTTCCTCTCTTTTCCAACACATGAAAGAAACAGGACACGAAATTAATTTTGCAGATTCCAAATTGCTCTTTAACATGGAACATCACCACAAGAGAATAATCATGGAAGCCATCGAGATAGAGAAACACCCTCACAACATGAACAAGCGTGACGACACATCCCGCTTGCCAGACATCTGGAAATTAGCCCTCCCCACAAAAACTGACACCAGATCCAGAGGCACACAGAACGCCATCACCAATCAACCACACCAGACCCAAACCCAGACCCTCTCCACAGATAAATTACAGACACCATCCAGTAGCCAAACCATGGTGGCACCTCCGGATGCTGCACCCCCCTGCAATCCCTACACAGATCTGGCTGACACAGGCCACAAAACCACAGCTCGCCCCTATACACGAAGCCAAGCCAGAGCACAACTAAGTGCAGTACAGCCATCTTCTCAGAAAAACTCTTCACAAAGTCCAAGAGGTCAAGACACAAAGACTTTAGCAACTAATCCACACCTAATGACCCACCTAAGTGGTACTCAGGATATCACTCAAGAAATCACTCAAGATATCCCTCAAGTAATTAAGGAACAAAAGAAGAAAAGGCACACTAGCCTGGGAACTTCCTCTCTGCCCAGAACATTGGAGGCTATACACCACACCCCCTCAACAGTATTTATAGGAACTCAAACACTGAGATCCTGCTCTGTTCCAGTAACAAGAAGCCGAAAGCACCAGCCTGAAGATGACGAGTGAGACCTCGTCGAAACGTCGCCTAGACACCCCAACTTTTACACGGGAAGACACCCGAGGACACCAAAACCTGCATATATATATATATATATATATATATATATATATATATATATATATATATATATTGGGGGGGGGGAGAAAAAAGAACCAATTCCTATTCCCCACAAATAACCCAAAGATGCATTTTGCACACAATCTACTCATGTAAAAACACCAGGCAGGCCCCACAAATAACCCAGAGATGCATTTGAAATAAAAGGACACATTCTAGTTGTGTAAAAACACACTGATTCCTGGACTGTCTGCGGGCCGGATTTAGAAGGCGATTGGGCCGGATCCGGCCCCTGGGCCTTAGTTTGCCTACCCATGGGTTATATCATGCATTTTGTATATTCTGCCAGTCACTCTTTGTGCTCTGCAAGACATCCCATGGGACAACCTTTTCTTTTTGGGGAAGCAAATATATAGAAGACAAGAACAATAACATGTTACATAAAATCATATTTTAAAAAACTTGAGCTTAATATCACCTGCAAAGATAACCCTTTAAAAAAAAAACCTTTAAAATATTACCAAATTGGCACTTAATCCCTGTTTGTTTGGGCATATATTAGTTCAGCCCACTCTCCAAAGTGTTGGAGAAATTGTGTGACATTACAGCATATGTGATGGAGGTAGCTAAATTTTGGGATGAAGTGGCGGTTCGAATCCCCACGAAAGGGTGAGCTCCCGTTGCTCAGTCCCTGCTCCTGCCAACCTAGCAGTTCGAAAGCACATCAAAGTGCAAGTAGATAAATAGGTACCGCTCCGGCAGGAAGGTAAACGGTGTTTCCATGCACTGATCTGGTTTTGCCAGAAGCGGCTTGGTCATGCTGGCCACATGACCCGGAAAAACTGCAGAAGCAGACAAACGCCAACTCCCTCAGCCAGTAAAGCGAGATGAGCACCGCAACCCCAGAGTCGTTCGCAACTGGACTTAACTGTCAGGGGTCCTTTTTCCTTTACCTTTTATGCAGTTTTACCTGATTCCTTCCTCTATATTCAGTTAAAGTCAAAGTTGCCCTGGGCAGCTTAGGTCTGAGTGGAAGAAGAGTGTTTGGGAATGAGCTGCTTGATCATAGAATCATAGAGCTGGAAGAGACCACAAGGGCCATCGAGTCCAACCCCCTGCCAAGCAGGAAACACCATCAGAGCACTCCTGACATATGGTTGTCAAGCCTCTGCTTAAAGACCTCCAAAGAAGGAGATTCCACCACACTCCTTGGCAGCAAATTCCACTGTCAAACAGCTCTTACTGTCAGGAAGTTCTTCCTAATGTTTAGGTGGAATCTTCTTTCTTGTAGTTTGGATCCATTGCTCCGTGCCCGCTTCTCTGGAGCAGCAGAAAACAATCTTTCTCCCTCCTCTATGTGACATCCTTTTATATATTTGAACATGGCTATCATATCACCCCTTAACCTCCTCTTCTCCAGGCTAAACATGCCCAGCTCCCTTAGCCGTTCCTCATAAGGCATCGTTTCCAGGCCTTTGACCATTTTGGTTGCCCTCCTCTGGACACGTTCCAGTTTGTCAGTGTCCTTCTTGAACTGTGGTGCCCAGAACTGGACACAGTACTCCAGGTGAGGTCTGACCAGAGCAGAATACAGTGGCACTATTACTTCCCTTGATCTAGATGCTATACTCCTATTGATGCAGCCCAAAATTGCATTGGCTTTTTTAGCTGCCGCGTCATTGGAACACTGGAAGCTGCCTTATACTGAGTGAGGCTCTTGGCCCATCTAGTTCAATATTGTCCACACTGACTGGCAGCAGCTATCCAGGATTTCAGACAGGGATTTCTCCTAGCCCTACCTGGAGATGATGAGGGGTGAACCTGGAACCTTCTGCATGCCATGAACACGCTCTACTGCTGAGCGGCGGCTTAACCTGTTTCCCAACTCAAAATCACTCTTCCAAACATGTTCTTTTCAAGAGTGCATGGGAAAAGAAGGAGGCCTCCCCATATTTTCCTTGCGCGGATGAAAAAGAAGATCAGGGCGCGTGGTTTTGAGCTGAGAAAGACACACAGGACAGTCCTATGCGTGTTTGAAAAGAAATCCCACAAGTCTGCTTACCCCCTCTCGGTGCAGAGGCATTGCGGGATGGCAGAAGCTTCACTGGGGCCCTGACGAGGGAACTGGAACTTCAGTGCCCTTCCTGATGGGCGGTGGGGACATAAACCCCCTCCGCCTATCAGGAACCGTATCCTGCTTTGGCAAATGGGGATGCAGGCTGGGACTTGGGCTGTGTCAGGGGGCGGATCTGACAGAACAGGTAGGCTTCTCTTGGGTCCACCCCTTGGCCATTTAAGCAGCCCACGTGTGGGGCACTACCTGTTTGTTCCTTCGCCGGTTTTCCTTACCCACCCACCTTTGGTTTAAGCTGATAGTCAATGGCTTTACTGTGGTGAGGGTGGTCGCCCTTCTTTATGGGGCCGGGTAGGAATTTGCCCACTGGGCTAATTGGCTCTGACTTGGTGGTTTTTCCTACCTCATAGCAATTGTCACAACTGGTTGGGCATTGGGGCAATCCATTGTTTTGAATGGAGGGGAGGTTGTAGTCTCTGCCCGCCCCTCCAAACACTGGGGTATACCGTTAAAGGGATCTGGAGAAGAAGAAGAGTTTGGATTTGATATCCCGCTTTATCACTACCCGAAGGAGTCTCAAAGCGGCTAACATTCTCCTTTCCCTTCCTCCCCCACAACAAACACTCTGTGAGGTGAGTGGGGCTGAGAGACTTCAGAGAAGTGTGACTAGCCCAAGGTCACCCAGCAGCTGCATGGGGAGGAGTGGGGAATCAAACCCAGTTCACCAGATTACGAGACTACCGCTCTTAATCACTACACCACACTAGCTCATCTGAGGGGAGTGGCCATGTCTATGTGCCCAGGGGGACCAGGGCTGAAGGCACTCCCCCCAGATGGCAGTCCTTACGAGGGTCACCCTATTGGATGTAAGTCTTAGGAACCCCCACCTGGATTGACCACGCATCAATTCTGGTGGGCGGGCTGGAAGTATTTTGATTGCCCCATGCCCAAGCCAAAGCTCTTTCATCTGTATTCAATAAAGTTGTGGCCTGTTTTGACCCCAAACCAGTCTTATTGGTCTCTTATTTATATGGGTTGGGGTATGGGGAGCCTGCTGCCTAGCCCTGCAATGTTCACTGAGGGTTGCTCAGTCACCACCCTAGGATGCCAGCTTCTCACACCAAGAGGCCACCTGCCCAAGGCTGGCATGGGTGGGTTTTTTTAATTAAAAGAAATTACAGTGGAGGAAAGAATCAGAGGACGCCTTGCAACATGTAATTGGAGCCTTCCCATCATGTAATAAAAACTATCTTAATTAATCTGGCTGGAGGTTTCCAAACCAATATTGTGTGTGCGGTCGCAAATGCCTGCTCCTGGGCTTGGCAAGATTTTGGCATTGGTGGAGGAGCGGGAGGCATTAGCTAAGTCGCTAGCGCCGATATCCGTAAACTTCCCAGGGCTTGATTCTGAGGATGACTGTTAGCGCAGAAGTCCTCAAGCCACTTCTTTCTGGGAGCCTCCTGTTCTGCTCATCTCAGGGGTGCCAGGTGTCTGCTGGCTCCTCGGGCTTCAGGAACGTTGCTGTAGCAATGTTTCGTTCATTTCAGGCAGGGCTGGCCCACCCATGAGGAAAGGTGGGGCAACTGCCTCAGGTGGCAGGATCCACAGGAGCAGCAGATCTGGCCTCCAAGGAATGCCTTGCCTGCATAGGGAAGAAATGGCGAGGGCTGCCCTCTGGGCTCTGTACCCACCTGCCATGATTCAGAGTGGGCCCATTTCCCCCTTGTGGCAGCCGTTGAATCCCACTCCAACCGTTGCGTAAGAGTGAAGTGGCAAGTCAGAAGCAGGCTTGAGTCTGCAAAGCTTGTGCCACGATGGATATATTGGTCGTTGCCATATAAATATAATCTAAATCACTGAGCCTCTTGGGCTTCACACTCAGAAGGTGGCAGTTCAAATCCCTGCAACAGGGTGAGTTCCCATTACTCTGTCCCCGCTCCTGCCAACCTAGCAGTTCAAAAGCACGCCAGTGCAAGTAGATAAATAGGTATCACTGTGGCGGGAAGATAAACAGCGTTTCCATGTGCTCTGGTTTCCGTCCCAGTGTCCCATTGTGACAAAAAGCGGTTTAGTCATGCTGGTCACATGACCCGGAAAGCTGCCTGTGGACAAACGCCAGCTCCCTCGGCCTGAAAGCGAGATGAGTACCGCAACCCCATAGTCACTTTTGACTGGACTTAACCATCCAGGGGTCTTTTAACATTTTAACTTTTACCTTTATTTAGCATATTGAATTACATATACAGTATGTCATTTTGCTCATTTTCATAACAGACAGCAGTGGCCAATAGATGGTGCTGTTGTTGTATTTAAATGTTTCAGCAAGAGATATGATCTTTTGAGTATTCTAAAAAAGCAATTTGGCTTTAAAAAAATTTGCTCTATATATTATGGAGGAATAACAATAAGTAGTGTTTTTTTCTTAAAGAAAATGTCTAGGGGTACACTCTTTTTCCTACTCATATTGAATTACTGCCCTCAATGAGGCCAAACTTAGATTCACAAAATGTTTAGGGGTGTGAGTGCCCCTGCGTCCCCCCCAGAAAAAAAGCATTAACAGTAAGTGTCAATCAGTAAGAACATTAAAAAAAAACACTTTGTTTTTCTTGGTTATGATTGCATATAGTGTTGGAATTCATCTGTTTTGAGAGTGTACATTTGGGGGATAAAGTCAAACCATTGGAGAGTTACAGGCTGTGCTCTTTTTTTCCCCCAGGGGGGACTCAAAGGTTCGGGAGCCAAAACATTCAACTCACAAGGCGTTTGAGATCCAAGGTACGACTGTATTACAAGAGAAAAAGGGAAATCTCTCTCTAGACTCCCTGAATTAGCTGACTGGAAAAGGCTTCTGAAAGAATTCCTTTCCAAATTGAGAGGCACCGTATTTTTTAGCAGAATACACACACACACATGTGTCAAAATACACAGTTCAGGTCTATTTATATATTTAGATTTATTTATAACACTATATATTGCCTTCTTGTAAAGTATCAGGGCAGTGTCCTTTTTAATGAAGTGCATTTTTCCAAATCAGAAAGTGACATGTTTTTGAGAAAGGCATTTGTAAAGAAGAAAGAAAGAAAGAAAGAAAGAAAGAAAGAAAGAAAGAAAGAAAGAAAGAAAGAAAGAAAGAAAGAAAGAGGGAGGGAGGGAGGGAGGGAGGGAGGGAGGGAGGGAGGGAGGGAGGGAGGGAGGGAGGGAAGGAGGGAGGGAGAGAGAGAGAGAGAGAGAAGAAGAAGAAGAAGAAGAAGAAGAAGAAGAAGAAGAAGAAGAAGAAGAAGAAGAAGAAGAAGAAGAAGAAGAAGAAGAAGAAAAGAAAGAAAGTAAAACTTTCCCAGTAATAAAGACAGATCATTGTTTCCCTTGTGGAAACAATTCCTGGACTACAGCCAAGCAAGTCATAAATACAGATCGCAGTGTAGCAATGTCAGAAACAGCAAACCCTTCTGGCACTCTCTGCAGCAAGTGTGGTTTTGAAATGCTGTTTTGCAGCTATAGCTAGAAGGATGATTCACCCTCCCAGCAGGGCTGTGACTTGCTTTTGCATGTTTCAAGAGGCCAGCTAGCTTTATAATGACCTAATTGCATACAGTGCACCTCCCAGAAGGTTTCTCTGCAAACTTCTGAGCAAAGCAGCAGAGGTGTATATAAAAGAGGAAAGTCCTTTCGGGACAATGGCGACCGGCTCCCACCAGCTGTTCCTCATGGCTGCAGATTTAACCCTGGCTTCTGCCCTCTCCTTTGTCCTTTATGTGCTTGGCTGCCTTTTCCTTGTGAGCCTCTCCAGCTTGGTGATCTTCCACTTCTCCTTTGGGCTGCTGAAGAGAGCAAAGAGGAAAGCAAAGAGGAAAATCAGCCTGAAATGGAGATCAATCCTGAGCCTGGTTTCTCAGAGCACCATCGGAGGGATGCTTGTGAAGAAATTAGACCGAGCAGGTTATGGGTTGCTGGAGGTCCACCGTTCCTCAGAGGGAGAAAGGACATCTGTGCTGAAGAAGGAAAGCTCCTCAAACACCAGGATGACACGACTCCCAGCGGGTAAGGAAAAGAACCAGGCAGTGATGCAGACCCTCACTGAGAGCCTGCTCTCTCGGGAAGGTATTTCCTAAAGTAGCTTGGGTTGTTTATAATCTCAGGGCCTACTCAATCCCGGTGATTTTATAGGACTGCTTCTGGTTGAAGACAACAGTTTGACTGGGCCTAGCTCTCCAGAATCCTCTCTTATTCTTCTCTCTGCCTTGGGACTTCTTTCTGCTCCATACATAATCTATCATTATGTCCTCCTTGGTGTGCAGAATGAGACAGAGAATGCTATTGTGCATGAAAGCTGCATCCCATGCCATATTATATTACATGTGAAAAGATGTAATCCAAGGCATTATTATTGTTATTATTATTAATTGAATTTATATACCTCCTTATACTCGGGGGACTCAGGGCGGTTCACAGAATAAAATCAATATATAAAACCACAAAATACCTAATAAAAATAAAAACAACAACCCAATAAAGGTAAAGATAAAGGGACCCCTGCCTGCTAGGTCCAGTTGTGGCCAACTCTGGGGTTGCGGCGCTCATCTCACTTTATTGGCCGAGGGAGCCGGCGTAGAGCTTCCGAGTCATGTGACCAGCATGACTAAGCCGCTTCTGATGAACCAGAGCAGCACACAGAAACACTGTTTACCTTCCCGCCAGAGAGGTACCTATTTATCTACTTTCACTTTGAAGTGCTTTCGAACTGCTAGGTTGGTAGGAGCTGGGACTGAGCGACGGGAGCTCACCCTGTCTCGGGGATTTGAACCGCCGACCTTCTAATCGGCAAGTCCTAGGCTCTGTGATTTAACCCACAGCGCCACCCATGTCCCAAACGACCCAATAGCCCCCCCCAAAAAAACCCTCTATTTTAAAAGGGCATATTATGTGCATCAGATTAACCAAAGGCCAGGTTAAAAAGAAATGTTTTTGCCCGGCGCCTAAAAGTGTACAATGAAGGCACCAGGAGAACTTCCCTGGAGAGAGCATTCCACAGATGGGGAGCCACTGCAGATAATGTCCGTTCTTGTGCTGCCACCTCTTGAGGAGGCACATGAAGAAGGGTCTCAGAAGATGATCTCAGGGTCTGGGTAGGTTCATATGGAAAGAGGCAGTCCTTCAGGCATTGTGGTCCTGAGCTGTGCATGAAAGTACATGGTGTCGCCACTTGGCCGAAGCTAAGCCGGTCTGGGTTTGGTCAGTCCCTCGATTGGGGGGAAGGCCACTTGAGAACCCAAATCTAGTTCCAGAGTGGAATCCCTTGAGTTCCATAATGAAACCCTTTGAGTTCCCAAACAGAATCACCAGAGTTCCACGATGGGAGAAAGGTGGGATATTCATGAAATTCAAAGATACATTTCTACAAGTTGGTCTGAATGTCTTCTCTGTCTTACCGCAGAATCTCCTGTGCCAAAGCACCACAAACAGATGCCGTTGAGCCTTGCCTTCTCAATCTACCAGGAACCAGATCCTGCAACCTCTCAATAAGCAGAGCTGAACTAGTTTTCAGGCTAGGAGATGTAGCCCACCCTCAGCCTGCAAGTTTAAATTAGACTGTACCACCAACACTGTATGGGAAGGAGTCCAAAGAAAGAGGAGGAGACAGGCAAAGAAGACCTTAAGCCTGCTCCAGGTGGACTGTCCCCTCCTGCCTCCAGGCCATCTTCCATTAACTGCCCTGTAGAAAAAGATGTTGAGAATTCAAGGGAGGCAGGGAAAGCTAACACCAGGTGCCTACACCTGCTCCATTTGGACTGTCCTGACCTCATCATAGGGCCATTTAGCACCACCTGCCCTGAGAGAAGTATTCCAGGAGAAACATAAAGCAAAGAAGGCATCACTCAAGCCCTTGAGAGACTGATGTGTTTGAGTCTAGATGTATCAATGTTTGCCTTCCGCTGGAGTGATGTCATGATGTCTAACTATTACTTTAAAGTAATGATTGAGGTTTCGGAAATTTTAATTAAAAAAATAATGAATGTATTGCTCTTTAATTGCACTCTTTAATTGTACCACCCGGGGACATTAAGTAGTGAAGCATGGTTTTCAAATTGAACAGATAAATAACTAAAGATGGGGGAATGCATGCAAAGAAGACTCCAGAAGCTGCCCCAGTTGGACTGGCAGGGCTACCTGCCATTAACTTCCCTGTGGGAAGGATCCCAGGGGAAAGAGTGTCAGGGGCTGGACTGAGGAGGAATGGTTGGGACCGCCCCCTTCTTCCTGCACATTCCCAAAAAGAGGAGGACAGTATAGATTTAGAACAGTGGTTTGCAGAAGGTCATAGTTCAGAGGCTGCAGAGAGGAGAAGCTGGGAAATACTGAGGGAGCAGCAGGAACAAGAAGCACCGGGGGGGGGGGGAGAGACAGGTAACAGACTCAGTGTCTTTTAAAGCATTCCTGACCCGCCCCCCCCCAGGACCAGGCGTGCCTTGAGAGTAGTAGAACAGAAAGCTCAGAGGCAGAAAGCACTGATCAGCCAGCACAGGGGTGACGTAAAATAGGAGGGACTGAGGGTGTGGGACTTTCCTTGGAGCAATGCCATTATCTACGAGAGACCGCATTCCTTCGTCTCTTTCTGTGAATATTGAAGAAACTACAGTCGTACCTTGGAAGTCGAACAGAATTTCTTCCAGAAGTCCATTTGACTTCCAAAACATTCAGAAACCAAGGTGCGGCTTCTGATTGGCTGCAGGAAGCCCCACTGGATATTTGGCTTCCCAAAAAAAAGTTTAAAAAACGGAATACTCACTTCCAGGTTTCAACCGCTTGGGAGCCAAAATGTACGAGTACCAAGGTGTTTGACAACCAAGGTACAACTGTACTGGGTAAGAACTCTTCTGGTTTTTCTGCTTCTTGGCAACCCCTGGGAGAGAGATAGAATCCCCTGAAGCCTTGACAAAGAGGTTGGTACAGGAGGATGACATCAGGTGCTCCTACCTTCCAACTGGATTGTCCTGCCACCTGCCACCAGCTGCCATATGGGAAGGATCCTGATGACAAGTTAGCTTTGGATACTGCCTAGCATGATTTTATGAATGTATTTTAAAGTTACTTGTAAGCCTCTTTAAAGGAATTTGCACCCTGAAAGGTGGGATTCGATATGATATAATACGATACGATACGATATGATATGATATTGTTGGTGCTGACCTTTAAAGCCCTAAACGGCCTTGGTCCAGTATACCTGAAGGAGCGTCTCCACCGCCATCATTCTGCCCGGACACTGAGGTCCAGCGCCGAGGGCCTTCTGGCGGTTCCCTCACTGCGAGAAGCCAAGTTACAGGGAACCAGGCAGAGGGCCTTCTCGGTAGTGGCACACGCCCTCCCACCAGATGTCAAAGAGAAAAATAACTACCAAACTTTTAGAAGACATCTGAAGGCAGCCCTATTTAGGGACGCTTTTAATGTTTAATAGGTTATTGTATTTTAGTGTTTTGTTGGAAGCCGCCCAGAGTTGCTGGGGAAACCCAGCCAGATTGGCGGGGTATAAATAAATTATTATTATTATTATTATTATTATTATTATTATTATTATTATTAGATATGATAGACAAACAAAATAACACGGAAGCAACTTGCTCCAATGCCAGTTGCCAGGTTTATTTAAAGCCCGCCCCAAACTGGGCTATAATTCGGTGATTCGGGTTCATTTGCAGGCTTCCTTCCAGGTGCCACAATCAGCACATGGTGCCTAATGTGTGTGAGCTGGGGAAACATTAAGACAGCGGCCTTTATGTGCTTGTGAAATGCTGTGATCTAGACAGGACAATGTAAGTGCTATCTGATAACATCGGCACAAACGTTTGAGGAGTTGAGAAACCCATGGCATCCATGGCGGTTCTGGGATTCATAAGACCAGTTCAGATCATCATTGCAAACACAGACAAAGCTGAGTTTTTAGAACCTTTGAAAAACTGGTTGTATGTATCCACCTTTAATCTTCAACTGCTTTGAGTCCTTATTTGTCAGCTGGAGAAGAGAACAGAAATCTGTTTACTCCATGTATTTGCTGCATGACTTCATTCCTCCTGTTCATGTCAACGTTCCCATATCCTGGTCCCGTTGTCATTTTAATCTCGCCTTGGCTCCTGGTTGTGGGGAATTAAAAGGCTTGGATTTTCTGAATGAGTTCTAATATTTTTTTAAAAAAAGAGATTAGAACAGAATGGTTTCCAGGAGTGTTCTCTGATGGATTACAGTAGGAACTGGGTCAGGACCTGCTGAGGATCAGGAAATGTAAGACAGGATCATGGACCATTTGCTGACTTCGACACAAATGTTCAGTGAGTTTGAGGAAATGAGATCAGAATCACAAACGGCACACAGCATGCTCACTTCATAGATTAGCGCATCACACGAAAATAGTTTTTCTTACTTATGTAAGATGAGGAAAAACATAAATACCCAAACAATTTCCAGGGAAGCTGAGAAGATGAAACTGCATATTTATAGTAGGATTAATTTTTGCATTTCAAAACGTGGTGTTTCACCATACAGATCCTCACCAAATTTAGCAAATGAACAGCGCAGTGATTTTAGTGGTGGTGATGGCAAGGGATCGTTCTGGGTTTCCAGAAAATTGAGAATTTTTATTCCGGCTGATTTTCACCTCGTATCGTGCTTCTGGACTGCAGAATCAAAACTTGTGAGAGGCTTGTTTTTAATCTTTCCAAAAGATTTAATCTTTCCCTCTTTTTCAAAGCAGGGAAGCAAGATTACTGGTTACAGGGGAGGGAGGGGAAACCTGGAAATGCCCTCTTATGAACTGCAGCGATCAAGCAATTTGTATCTGCCAGTCATAGGACCAAAGGGGGCTGCTTCATACTGTATTTACTTGAATCTAATGCTCACCTTTTTTTGGCCGAATTACGTTGCAAAAATTAAGGTATGCATTAGATTCGTTGGCACATTTACATTCGCCGGCAAATACTTTTGGGGTTTCAAGGTTCTGAAAAGTGAGGTGCACGTTAGATTTGAAGGTGCATTGGACCTGAGTTAATGCGGTATTTGTTCATCTAGCCTAATACTGTCTGCCCCAACCCTCCAGCCTGGTGCCTAGCAGATGTTTTAAATTATAACTCCCAACATCCCTGACCATTGCCCGTGCTGCATCCAAAGCATCTGAAGGGCACCAGCTTGCAGAAGGTTGGTGTAACTGAAAAGCAGCAGCTCTCCACGTCTCAGGCAGCAATAGAGTCTCAGGCACCTCTGTGGTGTAAGGTGCCCATTCTGGGAGCCCGACAGTAGGTGGCGCTAGAGCTAATGGGGACAAAATTAGAATTTGTTGGCTCTGCCTGCTTCCTGCTGAATTCTACAAGGGCTCACAGTGAGACTAAGGAGGAGGAAGCTGACAGGCTGGACCACCATAGGACTGGTTGTCCACAAAGAGGCAGGTTAAGCTGGCTGAGGACAGTGTTCCCTTCACCCAAATGGGCCAGCTATCTTCTTCTTCTTCTTCTTCTTCTTCTTCTTCTTCTTCTTCTTCTTCTTCTTCTTCTTCTTCTTCTTCTTCTTCTTCTTCTTCTATGGGAGAAGCCAGTAATTGAACCTGGCTTCTTATGCATGCCAATAAGATGATCCGCCCGTGAGCTACAGTTCACCCCATACTGCATATTTCTGACCAGGAGAGCTTGCTTGAACAAAAAAAATGTTTTAGAAGAGTTGTTGTATCTTCCAAGATGTTCGTTTTCCTCTTCAAATGGTTGGAGACTGTAGCTTTTGCAGAGAGTTGCAGGCAGTATTGTAATGCGATACACTTTCTTTGTCCTTGTTGGCCGTGACCTCTGTTCAAACTAGTTTTGCAAGTTTCCCCAGAGTGTGTCAAAATCTCGCCCCCAGGAATGTGGCCGGTGCTGTTTGCAACAGAAGTGTCTACAGTTTGCTGCGACCTCGAGCAGAAACCCCACCGCCACTCTGCATCCTGTAAGCTCCCGCTGTTAGGAGAGGGTTAGATTTCTCTTGCTAAAGGTCTGAACTGAACACTCACAGAGAACTGTTGAAAGTACTCCAAGGGCCACAGGCTGTCCACCAGTGAAAGCCAGTGTGGTGTAGTGGTTAAGAGTGGTAGTCTCGTAATCTGGTGAACCGGGTTTGCGTCTCCGCTCCTCCCCATGCAGTTGCTGGGTGACCTTGGGCTAGTCACACTTCTCTGAAGTCTCTCAGCCCCACTCACCTCACAGAGTGTTTGTTGTGGGGGAGGAAGGGAAAGGAGAATGTTAGCCGCTTTGAGACTCCTTCAGGTAGTGATAAAGCGGGATATCAAATCCAAACTCTTCTTCTTCTTCTTCCACCTGTACTATTTTGAAATAATTGTCAGGATACAGCTGGTGAAACAAGGGTTCACCACCCACCTATAATTTCAGGCCAGATTTCCTGATGCAAATCAGACCAAGTTCAATAGCACACACCGTCTTTTCGCACCAATTCTGTGTCCGGTTGTCTTTTCAACATTCAACTTTTGAATGCTTCTTTAGCATGTCTGAGAGATGAGCTCTTCTCTGTAATCCACCTCCTCCTCCCCCCACTTTCCCCCCTCCTTTGCTCTTTTCTGTTTGAGCATTTTCACCATGATGCATGCACCAGCGGCATGAAAATGTATTTCCTATGCATTGACCCAGTTGCATAGCAAATCAAAGCCTTAATTTACGGGGCGGGAAGAGAGAAAGTGTTCTGACTGATACTCTCTGATCATTTGGTTTTTTGACATTTTGGGTCAGGGGACTAGAGTTTGCTTGCAAAAGACTGACTGAATATATTTGACGTCAGGTAATAAAATCCTAATTTCTGCCAGCAACTCGTTGAAAAGTTTTGATGAAAGAAAGACTTTGGAAGTAGTCACACACAAAACTGTCACACACAAACATCGTGTTAGTCTTTAAAGTGTGACAAATCTCTTAATGTTTGCAGTAACTAATTAACATGGGTACCCTTCTAGCGCGGGTGGCGCTGTGGTCTAAACCACTGAGCCTCTTGGGCTTGCTGATCAAAAGGCCGGTGGTTTGAATCCACATTACGGGGTGAGCGCCCGTCGCTCCTGCCAACCTAGCAGTTTGAAAGCACACCAGTGCAAGTAGTTAAATAGGTACCGCTGTGGTGGGAAGGTAAATGGGGTTTCCATGCGCTCTAGCTTCCATCACGGTATCCCATTGTGGCAGAAGCAGTTCAGTCCTGCTGGCCACATGACCCAGAAAGCTTTCTGTGAACAAGTGCTGGCTCCCTCGGCCTGAAAGCAAGATGAGCGTCACAACCCCATAGTTGCTTTTGACTGGACTTAACCACCCAGGGATCCTTTACCTTTTTACCTTGCCTTCTAGCATATAATGCCTTATTCCAAGTCAGAAAAGCCACAGAGTCAATGGGCCCTTCACCACTTTCTAATTTTGATGTATTTAGGAACTGGTTCCTGCACCAACACTTGCATGGAACAATAAATCTAATTTGGGGTAGTTCTGCTGTTAAATTACATTGGATGATTTACATCAAGATATATATCTATATATATTTTTAAATGAACACTTCAGGGGCCAGAGGGTTATTTTCACCTGCCAGCCAGGAGCTGGTTTCGATGAAGCAATGAAACGAGATACAATCCAGAGATTTTGTCGACAACTCCACAATACATTAACAGCTCCTCTATACAGTCTTCTCAGCTTCACAAGGAAATTAGCATTTTCGGTCTATTAAGTATTTTTTTGGTTACCTCCCAAGTCTATTATAGATCTGTGAAAGGTAAACTGCAGTTTTCATGATTCTTTTATTTTGGGGAGGTCTTTAATGCATCATGTGAATGCAGCCAGTGATGTAAGTGAAATAGGACAGTGTTCTTGAAGCTACCAGCATGAGTTTGACCAAGCTGCAGGAGGCAGTGGAAGACAGAAGTGCCTGGCGTGCTCTGGTCCATGGGGTCATGAAGAGTCGGACACGACTAAATGACTAAACAACAACAACGTGTAGGGATTCCGGAACTGATCCAAGATGGGACGTGGCTCCTGCCATTTTCATAGTTGGGTCAATGCATCTTCTCTTGCCCCTGGAAGGACAGATTGTGAAGCTGAGGCTCCAGTACTTTGGCCACCTCATGAGAAGAGAAGACTCCCTGGAGAAGACCCTGATGTTGGGAAAGATGGAGGGCACAAGGAGAAGGGGACGACAGAGGACAAGATGGTTGGATAGTGTTTTCGAGGTTACCACCATGAGTCTGACCAAACTGCGGGAGGCAGTGGAGGACAGAGGTGCCTGGCGTTCTCTGGTCCATGGGGTCACGAAGAGTCGGACACGACTGAACGACTAAACAACAACAACAACAACATCTTCTCTTGCCACAGCAGCACCAAATGACAAACAGGCACAAGAATCCTGCCCTCTGCTGACTCGGGCAACCTTATCAAGGCATCTCTTAAAAATGGAAAGCGTAATGCTGGTGGTCAACAAAAGAGGTTTAAAGACTGTATCAAGGCAAATCTAAAAAAAAATGTAGCATAAACACTGGCAACTGGGAAACACTGGCCTGCAAGCGCTCCAGTTGGAGAACAGCTTTGACCAAAGGTGTCATGGGTTTTGAAGACACTCGAACTCAGGACGCAAGGGAGAAACATACTAAGAGGAAGGCATGCTTGACAAATCCACACTGTGACCAACTCCTGTCTGGAAACCAATGTCCCCACTGTGGAAGGATGTGTGGATCCAGAATTGGCCTCCACAGTCACTTACGGACTCATTGTTAAAACAGTGTTTATGGAAGACAATCTTACTCGGCTACGAGTGATTGCCAAAGAAGAAGAAGAATCCACTCTTAGAGTCCCCAGCTCACTTCCCCTCTTCTATGTGCATTTGGTAGTATCAGAAGGGTAGCGTACTTTTATATTTGTAAATAGCCATTTCCAGGACTGGACTTGGGGGTCAGCATCATTTGGTACCTGTTGAGGCTGGTGCCCTAGTAGAAGGTACCCACTGCCAATCCCTGGAGTCTCCTGCCCCTGATGCTCCCCTTCTTTTCTGTGGCTGCCTGTTCACTTGTCCCATGAATACCGAACCTTGTGCCCACCAGATGCTATGGGACTCTTACTCCCATCATCCCTGGCCATTGGCCACACTGGGATTTGTAGTCCAACAAAATCTTCAGGATGCTACATTGGCTTTCCCTTACCTACCTTCTCTGAGTGAGGAAGCAGGGAAAAGAGAAGTCCTTTTCACACCCCTTGCCTCTCTGTGTCTTACTCTAGGAGGTGGTCCAGAGTGGCCACAGCTGCAGAGGCCAATGAACACATGGTGGCAACAGAAAAGAAGAGGAAGAGAATGCATTCCTTATGGGTTGGAGTTCTTCCCAAAACCTAGAACTGCTCTGCTGCTTCTACATGCCATTATCCCTCTTGCTCACTCTTCTAGGCCTAAATACCTAGAGTGCTGTTTTTTTGCTCCAGTTCCTCTGAAGTCACCCATTCTGGAAAAAGTCACCTCTCAGTCTCAAGTATTCCTACTTCATGATAGCTTACTTCAGGGATGGGGAACCTGATGCCTCCAACTCCCATCAGCCCTAGCAAGCACAGCCAATGATGGGACTTGTAGTCAAGGAATACCTTGAGGTCCATGGTTTTCCCCACCCCTGGTGCACATCCCTAATTCAGGAGTCGTTCCTCCAACCACCACTCACTCAATCCTTCTGAATGAGACTCAACGAGACTGTCTGGACTTTAAGATCAGCTTCTAATGCCCCGCTCTTTGATCTGTTGATACCAGTTGGCAGCTTGACAGATACCAAGAGACAGGATTTTTTTCTGGGGTGGCTCTGAATTTCCTCCCATGCCTGGCTCCATCACTGTTGCTTTTTGCAAAAGAAACCTTAAGGCCTTTTTTTTTTTTTTGCTGAATCCGCCTTTTGTAAATTGCTGTCTCATGTGATAACAGTTATGCTGCTCATTTTTAAGGGGAGTATAACGCAGGTTTAATTTTATGGTTTTATATTGCATGTTGTTGCTTCTCTAGGGCATTTTGCTTGCGAGGGCAGCAGTTTAGAAATCTTTTATGAAATAAAGTCTCGGTTGCCATCCTGCCTGGAAGCCAGATATGAAAGAGACCTAGTTGCAAAAGCATCCCTTCCAACAGGTGTGGGAGAGCTATTCTCTATATCTAAAATCTGGGATGCAGCTTTTGTCACACCTAACACGTCAGCTAACAGAAGCTGGGGGAGGGGGAACATAGCAACCGAGATGTGACTGCTTTGTCTCTGTGCACTTAAGACAATTACAAACGCTGCTCAAATAGTGTGGATTTTTTAATTGCAGCCTGATGCTCCAACCCAGCTTTTAATTATAAACCTCTGCCCTAGAACCGGTTATTAATTGCAGTGCTCAGTCTAAGAAGATGTGAAGTTGCTGCACTAGTATTGTTGCCTCAAAAGCACAGGCCCTCCCAGCAACTTTTTAGAAACCCAAACTTCTATAGCAGAGTTGGGGAACACGTGGCTCTCATATCTTGTCAGTCTCCAAGCGCTCTTCAGGCCCAGCCAGTGTGTTGGCAAGCAGAGATGATGGGAATTACAGCTCAGCGACATCTAGAGAACCACATTTTACCATACCCTGCCCTATTGAAACAGAAGCATTTATTGAAGGCAACCATTTTACCATACCCTGCCCTATTGAAACAGAAGCATTTATTGAAGGCAGCATTCATATGTCTCAAAATAGGCAGTGAAGTGGTTTTTAAGTGGTTCATTTCAGAAAAGGTTTGCTAGTGTGAAGTCCGGGCTACCGCTTTAGAAGTTCACGGGAGACCCTGAAAACTGTTTTATTCTAAAGTTATGCAGGTATTTCTTCTAAGAAAGAACTCAAGGAAGGGAGTCCCAGGTCAGTCTCCCATTCATGTACCAACCAGAACCAAACCAGCTCAGCTTCAGCAAGGTTCCCACATTGTGTGTTGCCAGACCATCCTTAGGCTCATGGATTCGCTGCAACTGATAGGAGGTTTCCGTGGGCCCAGACAGTAAAAAGGGAATGCCCTTCTTTCACGATGGTCAGCTCCCGTCTGTTTGGGGACCTGGCATTTTTTTTCCTTTATTTTTTCCCCCAAAGTTTTTATTCATTTTATAACACAAATAAAGAACACAAACAGAAAAACAAAGAATACAAACAAATTCTTGTCTTATCCTTATTTTTCTAAACATTGTTAGGTGGGCTTCCCCAAGTCCCACCTATCTGATTTTCATTTTACTTCATCTTTAGCAGTTTACATATATCATAATTTCTAACCATTTTTTTATCACACTTACTTTAACCATAAAAAATCACATTTTATCACTTACAAACAATACTATTTTAAAATACATTACCTTCTACTTCTAACCCTACAGCCTATATCCACTTCCAAAGCTATTCTAAGATTTAATTCTTAACATATTTTTTTTCAAATATTCCTTAAACTTCTTCCAATCTTCTTCTACCATCTCTTCTCTCTGGTCTCGGAGTCTCCCGGTCAGTTCGGCAAGTTCCATCATCTGCCATTCTTTGATAGTTGGTAAATCTTGTTTCTTCCAATTCTTCACTAGCAATGGGACCTGGCATTTTCAGCACACATTGACTCATCCTTTGGGCCTTTATGCTGAACTTGGAAACTATAAAGGTCTGAACTAGACCCAGTGCATGTGAGAAGATGCGCGTTCCTATTCTTCATCGCTAGAATGTGTGGACATCCCATGAATCTGAATGTTGGGAGACTCAGAACACATAGAGTGAAACTTGTTCCTGCAAGACTCTACAATTCTATGATTCTGTGATCTAGTAGACTATTCAAAAAAAAATTAAAAATGTTTTTCAGCTAACACTTGTTAACCCTGAATGGGGCTTATGCCATACCGGGTATTTATGGGATGCAGGTGACGTTATGGTCGAAACCACTGAGCATCTTGAGCTTGCCAATCAGAAGGTTGGTGGTTTGAATCCACGCAATGGGATGAGCTCCAGTTGCCCTGTCCCAGCTTCTGCCAACCTAGCAGTTCGAAAGCACACCAGTTCAAGTAGATAAATAGGTACCACTGTGGCATGAAAGTAAACAGCGTTTCTGTCACAGTGTCCTGATGCGCCAGAAGTGGTTTAGTCATGCTGGCCACATGACCCGGAAAGCTGTCTGTGGACAAACGCGGCTCCCTTGGCCTGAAGCGAGATGAGCGCTGCAACCCCATAGTCACTTTTGACTGGACTTAACTGTCCAGGGGTCCTTCACCTCTACCTTTATGCTTGGCTGGGGCTAGTGGGAGCTGTGTTCAAAACATCTGGAGGGCACCAGGTTGGTGAAGGCTGATATAAAATGTCTCACCAGAGGAAGATTTTAGTTCCAGGTACATGAACCCAAAGCACTGATCTCGGAGCTTAATTCCTAAGCTTATTTTTCCCACCGCCACTTGAAAGGCTCAAGACAATTTCTATAGCAGAGGTGTTTAAACTGTTTACCAAACCACCGAAAGCATTTTGTACTGTTTGCCATACACCAGGTTGATAAATGAACACTTATACCTACAACCCCATGAATGCTCACCTGGGAGTAAGCACCAACAAGCACAATGAGACTTACTGCAGTGTAAAAGTGGGTAAATATGAGCTGCAAGTCAGGCCTCTGAGGAAGTAACCAGATGGATTAAGTTAAACAGGAGGATAGTGAACAACCGTTCAAACAGCAAACACAATAAATAAAGGGAAACAAACACAGCCAATTCTATCCAGCCACTGTTCCACCTTCATGGGCAAATAAGAACCCTCATATTTAAAGTTAAGCATGAAATCTGAGGTCCCAACCAAAGAAGAATGGCAACTTAAGTTGACAGAATATGCACAGCTTGAAGACTTAACATATAGAATAAGAGAACAAGATGTACATACGTTTAGAGAAGATTGGAAAACGTTTCTTGAATATATGGGAAATAACTGTGTACAGCTGAAAACACTGGCAACATTCAGATAAACTGAATTGTGTAAATAGGTTTTGATGGATGTAATAATAGAAAACTGAATGTTTATGTTTATGTAAAATATGTAAGTAAAGGTAAAGGGACCCCTGACCATTAGGTCCAGTTGTGGCCGACTCTGGGGTTGCGGCGCTCATCTCACTTTATTGGCCGAGGGAGCTGGCGTACAGCTTCCAGGTCATGTGGCCAGCATGACTAAGCAGCTTGTGGAGAACCAGAGCAGCGCACGGAAACACCATTTACCTTCCTTTATCTACTTGCACTCTGATGTGCTTTCAAACTGCTAGGTTGGCAGGAGCAGGGACCGAGCAACAGGAGCTCACCCCATCACAGGTATTTGAACCGCTGACCTTCTGATTGGCAAGCCCTAAGCTCTGTGGTTTAACCCACAGTGCCACCCGCGTCACACGTAAAATATGTAGGGCTATGTAAAATGAACAAAGAAAAGTCACTGATGTAAAAATGAGTACAGTGGTACCTCGGGTTAAGAACTTAATTCGTTCTGGAGGTCCGTTCTTAACCTGAAACTGCTCTTAACCTGCGGTACCACTTTAGCTAAGGGGGCCTCCCGCTGTCGCCGCGCCACTGCCATGTGATTTCTGTTCTCATCCTGAAGCAAAGTTATTAACCCGAGGTACTATTTCTGGGTTAGCGGGGTCTGTAACCTGAAGCGTATGTGTCAGGGGCTCAGGAGCAGAAGCACAGGAAAGGGAGGAAATGGAGAGCGAGGGGGAGGAATCCGAAGGAAACGTAAGTGATGACAGTGGTCCGAGGTCTCTGAGTCTTTCCAGCGAATCGGAAGACTCACAGAAAGGGGCTCCCATGGTCAGAGCAAGGGGGGTGCCTAGGGGGACACCCCAGGAAGAAGGGGCCAGAGGGGACTCAGAGAGCAGCAGTTGGAAATCAGGACCAGCTTCCCCACCAGAGCGCAGTAGGGGGGAGGAGTCCCAGGTATCGAGATCAGGCTGCTCACCGCCAGCGGGAGGAGATGAGTCAGGATTGGTCACGCCTCCATCGGAGAGCGAGGAAACGGTCAAGAGGAAGGTTGGAAGCTGGGCGCGCGCGCCAAGTTCAAATGTACAGGCGAACGGCACAGTGGGTAGCCCGGATAGGGAGCCAGGTCCTAAAGCCCGCCGAAAGGAGGGACAGGAGTCAGGGGGGTCAGCGTCAGAGGAGTCCAGGAAGGAGGAGACCCCGGGGGGCAGAAGGACCCAGAGGAGAAAGGAGCGACGGAAGAGGTGGAGTAAGGCGAGAGTCTTAAACTGGTGTACAGGGGGTGGAGACTCAGACGGAGCTTCGCCGATCTAGCTTCTAGACGTAGAGCTGCACGCTGCAGCTTGTAAATGGAAACTGAACTTCAATAAAGACTTTTGTACATTACTACCGGCTAGCGTTGGTCCTCTGTGAGCTGGGACCTGGAGGCAGCTCTGACAGTATGTAACCTGAAGCGTCTGTAACCCGAGGTACCACTGTACTTTAAATTGTAAAACAGAAAATTTAATTAAAAATGTATTTATAAAGTTAAGCATGAAATCCGGCAGCGATTCCATCAGGACTTGGACTTGCCCCCAAACTCAGTAAAATAAGCACAAGGTTCCCAAATGCACCAGGCTGACTTAGCATCTTTTATAGTAAATGAAGTACCTACATATTACCATCTAAAGTCCCACCACCAGCAGAGGAACAGTTTGAAGTCTGTACCCAGAAGGGAACGAGTTATGTTATGATATAGTTTAAAAGTTTGCATAATCAATAATATTTTAAATTTGGCAGGAATGCCTGGAGTGCTGAAGAGTCCCGCTGTCACGTTCCAGGAAGAGGAGGCAGAGACACGAAATAAATATGAAGGGAGGTCATCTTCTAAGCAGAAGAATGGTATTTTGACACCTGGTAAGAGGAGAATTAAGGTTCAGCCTTACAAAATACAGGGCTCATTTGAGTAGACACCTCCCTTGCTCTCCTAGAATGGCAATGGCAACCACCTGAGAGGTGCCAGAACCAGCAAGTTTCAGTTGGAAAAAAGTTGTGCTTCCAAGTCACTTCTGAGGATACAGAGAGTTGTTAGGAGACTCCCATTTCCTCGTGGAGTTACAATTCTCTCTCTCTCTCTCTCTCTCTCTCTCTCTCTCTCTCTCAAATTTATTTACTTGGTTTTTTCAAATTAAAATTTTACAATCACATATCCAACATAAAAACAAGATTCCAAAGAATCTCCTGGACTTCCCTCCTCCCTTTGTGGGTCCTATTGTTAGTCCTTCCCTCCTGCATCTTTCATAATAATCCAAATCTTTTACATCTCCTTTAGGTCCAAAATTCACCATTAAACTACAAGTGATATTCCAATCCCACTAACAATTTTAGCTGTTTAGAATGGTTTTTAAGGAAGATGATAAATTTTCCCCATTCCTTATTAAAATTTTGGTCTTCCTGATTTCTGAGTCTTCCAGTCATTTGTGCCATTTCGGCATAGTCCATCAACTTGATCTGCCATTCTTCTCTGGTCAGGACTTTATATTCTTTCCATCTCTGGGCTAGTAGCAATCATGTAGCCGTAGTCACATTCATAAATAGTCCTTTCTGCTCCCTTGGGAGTTACAATTCTCAGAGTGGTTTAACGATCAATTGCTCTTCATGGGGAACTCTGGGAACCAATTTGAATAAAATATTGCGGTGGGGGCAGGTAAGCCCCACCCTGCATAATCAATCACATGACATGGTGTGCACACACCATTTGAATGTTGTTGTTTAGTCATTTAGTCGTGTCCGACTCTTCGTGACCCCATGGACCAGAGAACGCCAGGCACCTCTGTCCTCCACTGCCTCCCGCAGTTTGGTCAAACTCATGCTGGTAACCTCGAAAACACTATCCAACCATCTTGTCCTCTGTCGCCCCCTTCTCCTTGTGCCCTCCATCTTTCCCAACATCAGGGTCTTTTCCAGGGAGTCTTCTCTTCTCATGAGGTGGCCAAAGTATTGGAGCCTCAGCTTCATGATCTGTCCTTCCAGTGAGCACTCAGGGCTGATTTCCTTCAGAATGGAGAGGTTTGATCTTCTTTCAGTCCATGGGACTCTCAAGAGTCTCCTCCAGCACCATAATTCAAAAGCATCAATTCTTCGGCGATCAGCCTTCTTTATGGTCCAGCTCTCACTTCCATACATCACTACTGGGAAAACCATAGCTTTAACTATACAGACCTTTGTTGGCATTTGAATAGGAATGCCCATTGACTTTGGAGGGGGGCTGGCCCTCTCAAATATTTTCTTGGGGTGGCCAAAGACTCTTCAGCCCCCAGGAGTTGGCTCCTATGACGGGAACTGTAGTCCTACTGTGAGGGGAATTTGCTCTTCCTAATAACTCTCAGCACCTTAACAAACCTCAGATCTCATAATTTCCTGGGGGAAGCCATGACTGTTTAAAGTGTTATCATAGTCAGTGCTTTTTTTCTTTAAAAAAAAGTTTAGGGTTACTCTCAGTTTCCTACTCGTATGCGCTGTGGGTTAAACCACAGAGCCTAGGACTTGCCGATCAGAAGGTCGGCGGTTTGAATCCCCGTGATGGGGTGAGCTCCCGTTGCTCGGTCCCTGCTCCTGCCAACCTAGCAGTTCAAAAGCATGTCAAAGTGCGGGAAGGTAAACGGCGTTTCCATGCGCTGCTCTGGTTCGCCAGAAGCGGCTTTGTCATGCTGGCCACATGACCCGGAAGCTGTACGCCGGCTCCCTCGGCCAATAAAGCGAGATGAGCGCCGCAACCCCAGAGTCGGTCACAACTGGACCTAATGGTCAGGGGTCCCTTTACCTTTATTGAAATACTGCCCCTCAATGAGGCCAAACTTAGATTCACAAAATGTTTAGGGGTGTGCGTACCCCTGCGTACCCCCAGAAAAAAGCACTCATAGTGCTTCAAAAGTATGGGGCATATATGGCGAAAATCTTGTAGCCATTTATTGACTCAGGCTTGGTTTGTCTGACATTGTCCAACACTCTCTCCTTCGTGAATTGAGTCTTTCCCCATTTCTCCCTTTCTGCTGAATACTCACCTCTTTGGCCAAGTTATTTTAGCCTACTGTAAACCCAGCTGTCTTATGAAACCTTTTGCCAGTTTTCCTTCCCACCATTCCCTACCCCCAGCCGCCCAAAATTGGGCCAAGTGTTGAGATGTATGGGGAATATGACATTATTTGCTGTCCAGGACAGTGAGGGAAATGACTGAGGTAACACACAACGCTAACCAGGGCATTACCTTAGTGCAGACATGTTTTCTTCTTTTCCCTCTCTTTTGCAGCTTTCTTTATTGCCCTCATTTGGCTTCCAGTGAAAATTGCGGGCCCATGTCTGAGGAAGAGAGGTTGCCTGCGGCGAGTGTGTACATTTGTGTGCGGGAAAACTACAAGATTTGCTCTGGGACTGAGTGAAAAGAATTGAAGGGAAGATGACAAAGAGTGCTTGGTCTGGGCACCACCTTAGAACTGTCCATTTTGAATACCATTATAATTATTTTGCAGCTGTCATCATTGGCCTCCTTTGGACTTCGGTGACCACTGTGTTTTCACGTCTGAAGAACAGAAGTCCCCAGATGGTTATAACCCTCTCGAAATCTCAAGAGTGACGGGTGAAGCTGACTAGGCCTGTAACACAGAGAGACTGGTGGAGTTTGCTCAGCTTATGATGCGCAGATGCAGAATTTGAATGTGTGGAAACCATCCGCTGCTAATAGGGATGAGGAGAAAATTGCCGCAATTTGCATTTTCACCTGCAATTCCTGAAACAAAATGCAGCTCTCCTCTGAAATTCTTTTATATTTATATATATTCATTTCATTAGTTTTCCAAATCATAACAAATTGATCCAAATTATTAAGATTTAATACAACTTTTTTAAAAAAATGCATAGTTTTCCTGCTCCTGTTACAATCATATGTCCGTTGCTTCCTGATGTTGCCACTTCATTCTTCTTCTTTAATCACCTTCTCATCCTTCTGTTAATTTTAATCCATTTTCAAAGCTGACCTTTCTTGTTCCCTTGCAATCAGCACCTTTGTTGTTTCGCAAACATATAGATATCCATTTCACGCGTGTAGTCCTTCCAGCACTCTGTTCCCAAACCTGAAGTGTAGAGATAATTTATTGCCCCCGTCCTTTGTCCATTCACATTCCACTCCTTTGAAAACATTCCTTCAGTTGTTCAAGGAGTTGCTGGGCTATAAATAACTTCCTGACAAGATGCCTGCTCCGCCATTTATCTCTGCCATTAAAATTCTGAGGATTATTTTCCTCAATCCAGTCCGCAGTTAAAAAACAAAGTCATATATATAAACTCCTGCCAGATGTAATTAGTAGTCCTTCGTCTTGCCAAATTCCTCTCTCCTCCACTCCTGGTCCAGTCTGAAGATGATCTGAATTGCGTCCATTTAACCTTGGTCAAAATTCACACTTCTCCAAATGTTGTGATGCTGTCCCACAATGAAATAAATTGTGTATGAAGATGTGTATGTTGGGGAAAGGTGTACATAAAAATGCAGCTGTGAAAATAAAATATCAAATGCATATAGGGGGAATTGCTTGCCAAAATGCCGATATTAGTCTGAATGCCACACAAAAAGGTGTCTACTGAGAGAAATGTGCTGATGAATTTACACAAGGATATTTTTTCAAGGAAATGCAAACTGGTGAAGAAATGTGACAAACTGAATTTTCGATCAGAAAAACGGCAGACAGAGAGAAACTGAAATTGACAAGGTTCATCCCTCCATAATTCCAAAGGGAGAAACAGAGACTAGATTTACAACATAAATGGACCATTTATGTGCTACCATATTTAGCTGAGTTGCTTTTTACGTAGCACACAATTGCTGGGCAACATGAACATTGTAAGCGAATATTAATGTTGTTTCTGCAGTATGCAATTGATTACAGCTTCGTTTCGAACCATGCTTGCAAATACCTCTAGGCCTAATGTGACAATAATTCAAGAGTCAATCTGAATTAGGCAGAAATTAGACTTGTAATGGATTTCACATGGATGAACACCTTGGAAACCTCTTCACCTCTTCAGATATGCAAAAGAAACCTTAATTATTTGGTAGGTTTAAAAATATGAGGTTCAGGGAAAGGATATGTCGACTCCTGTTTTCAGAAAAAAGGGAAAACCCTATACGCTGCAATAAATCACAGGCTTAGCCCAATGACAAAGCTTTATGAATTAGATGTGGATGGAAAGACAATACCCTGATTTCATTAAGAGCCTGTAATGCATTTTCTAAATCTGATTTGTGCAAAGAGATACCAACAATTTTACCTGTATGGCTATGGCTGAGGTTGGACGGTTTTGCATGCTTAAATTACTTAAATGTGCCCATATAGTTCTGTAACTGTGTTGCAATTTTAATTATTGTCGTGAGCTGCCTCGAGTGTATGGCAACGTGGTATCTAGATGTTTCAAGGAGAAAGAAGGAGACTACGAGAAGGGAGGCATTTTGTCATGTCAGCACTTAGCCGCTTTTTGTGCTATTCATTATTTAGCAGCCATGCTTTTTGGATGCCTGTCAAACATTGCTTTGCAATCCTGGAAAGAATTTGGTTTCAAACCTCAGTGGATCATTTCAGATGATGAAGAAAAGTCTTGGGTTTTATTTTTAGCACTTTGGAGAACATCAAGATTCAGTGGCAGACTAACCTTTCACCAGAGTCCTGGTGGATCAGACTGAAAGGTCCATTTTATTCAGCGTCCCATTCTCTCTCTCTTTTTTAATGATTTTTATTGAAGTTTCAAAACACCAACACCAACCAACAAAAACATCATGTCTTATTACATATATCCTGCTTTATGCTCCATAGCGCCATTGACTTCCGTCCTTCCCTTCCATCAGTTTTCCTATTCCAATCCATAATTCACAGTTTATTTAATTAAAAATTGCACCATGAGATACTTCAATCCTGCCAACATTTTCATATTTGTACAGTTCTCACATATAAACCATAAATTTACTCCATTCTTTTTGGTTCTTTGTCTCCTCCTGATTCCAAATTCTGGGTGTCAATTTAGCCATTTCAGCGTATTCAACCAGCTTTATCTGCCATTCTCTTATCGTCAGCATCTCCTGTAACTTCCACTTTTGGGCTATCAAAACTCTAGCTGCTGTTGTTGCATACAGATATAGTCTTTGGTCTATCTTCTTAATATCTTCTCCCACCAAGACTAGCAAAAATTCTTCCAGCTTTTTGGGGAAACTATACTTAAACATCTTTTTTAACTCATTATAAACCGATTCCCAAAACTCTTTTATTTTATTGCATGACCACCACATATGATAGAAGTCGCCGTCCTTTTCCTTGCATTTCCAACAAGTTTTACTACTTGTCCTATACCTTTTTGCCAGTTTGGTGGGAGTGAAGTACCAACGATAGACCCATTCTCATAGTGGCCAATCAGATGCCTACGAGATGCTCAGAAGAAAGACCTGACTCTTCCCCACTTAAGTTTCTCAGAAAGTGGCATTCAGTGGCATGGACCTCTCATGCTGGATATAATAAATTGCCACCATCAATATAGTCACTGGTGGCTTCATCCTTGAGCATGCACTGTATTTGTGTCAAATTTGGTGTATGCAATATTTTGGGAGTGAGTGGGTCAAGGTAGTTTTATGGGCAACTGCATGATTTGAGTAAAACACAGAAGGTGTGGAGCAAGCAGGTGGGTTAGCATCTGTCTGTCTTGGGAGAGTGCACCTTCAGGGATGAAATCAAACCGTTACAGAGTTAAAGCGCCTGCTGTGGCTGAAAAGACCAACAGGGGAGAGAAATGTTTTGTTGCAGCTGGGGCAGATTAAGGCGTCTGGTTGTGCTGATGCAAGTGTAAGGTAAAGATAAAGGTACCCCTGACCATTAGGTCCAGTCGCGAACAACTCTGTGGTCCATCTCGCTTTACAGGCCAAGGGAGCCGGCATTTGTCCACAGACAGCTTCCAGGTCATGTGGCCAGCATGACTAAGCCGCTTCTGGTGAACCAGAGCAGCGCACAGAAACACCATTTACCTTCCCGCCAGAGTGGCGCCTATTCATCTACTTGCACTTGGATGTGCTTTCGAACTGCTAGGTGGGCAGGATGCAAGTGTACCATGGCGTTATTTTTTCCCCGGGCTTCTCCCAGCTGTCATTCCTCCTCTGGTCGCTACCCTGAATGCAGAACCTGACTGTTTCCAGGCTCTGCGGCCATCTGCAAGGGATTCCCACACTGCAGGGTTATTATTATTTATTAAATTTGCATACCGCCCGATACCCGCAGGCCTCAGGATAAAAACACAAAATAAAAACACAAAACACTTAATCAAAATAAAAACAAGAACAACCCAACAATGCCCCCTCCCCCCCTCAAAAAAATCATTTTAGAAGGTAGGTAAAAGAGCCCTGGGTGGTTACATCCCGTCAAAGGCAACTATGGGGTTGCGGCACTCATCTCGCTTTCAGGCCAAGGCAGCCGGCGTTTGTCCACAGACAGCTTTCCGCGTCATGTGTCCAGCATGACTAAACTGCTTCTGGTGTAATGGGACAACGGGACAGAAGCCAGAGTGCATGGAAACACCGTTTACCTTCCCACCACAACTGCACCTATTTATCTACTTGCACTGGCGTGCTTCTGAACTGCTAGGTTGGCAGGAGCTGGGACAGAGAAACAGGAGCTCACCCCGTCATGGGGATTCGAACCGCTGACCTTCCGACTGGCAAGCGCAAGAGGTTTAGACCACAGTACCACCTGCATCCCTATTTTAAAAGGGCATTGAATTTCAGACAACCAAAGGCCTGGTTAAAGAAGAATGTGTTTTTGACTGGCAACTAAAGGTATATAATGAAAGAGCCAGGCAAACCTCCTTGGGTTGATGTTACCAACCTTTATGTCTCTGTTAACTCAGAGTTGGTCTACCAACAGGCCCGTGCCTGAAGTCTGCTTCTTGTATAGCACACGCTTGGGGATCCTGACACCTTCCATTCTGTGGACATGACCAAGCAAACGTAGATGTCGCTGAGACAGGGGTGCAAACATGCTGGGAATGTGGGCTTTGGAAAACACATCTTTGTTTGTAACACAGTGCGGGTGTCGTTCCTGATAGATGTAAGTTGTTTCTCACCAAAGCGTGAGAGAAGAATGGCACATGAACATTTTGCTTCATATCTCAGGTTCTATAAATGCTAGAGACTGTCTTTTTCTCCTAAATAAAGGTAAAGGGACCCCTGACCATTAGGTCCAGTCATGACCGACTTTGGGGTTGCAGCGCTCATCTCGCTTTATTGGCAGAGGAAGCCTGTGTACAGCTTCCTGGCCATGTGGCCAGCATGACTAAGCCGCTTCTGGCGAACCAGAGCAGCGCACAGAAATGCCGTTTACCTTCCCGCTGGAGTGGTACCAATTTATCTACTTGCACTTTGACGTGCTTTCGGACTTCCGGAGGCGGCGCGAAGGGTAATGGCTGCCCGTTCCTGACTGGGAAGGGGAGCTCCGTCCGAAAACGGGTCGTCCGCTACGGCGAAGCGGAGACCCACACCGGAAAACTGCAGGCGGCAGAAGCCTGCAGCCTTGGGACCCGGCGGGCGCCTGAAGCTGCTTCCGAAACGTTGAAGGGACCCCGTAAGGGGCTCCGGATCGCGGAGGAGGCAGCGGCGCTGAGGGTCGTTCCGCAATCGGCGGAGAGAAGCCGCGAAGCCGTTGCCAGTGAGCGCCGACCTTTCTTCCTGGATTTGGCTTTCAAAACACAACAACCCGTGAGTAATTGAGACTTTTAATCGATTGGAGACCAATTCGAGACCAAAGTGTTGTATTTGGCTGAAAGCGGAGGACGAAAAAGAAAAAGGAAGTCCGTCTTCCGCCGCCATTGAACTTGAACGCAAAGAGCTGGAGGAGTGAAGGCTGTGAGTAACCCTGTTTTTTATGATTGGATCTGGGCATTTATTGAGATGTATTTAAGACAGAAAAGGAGTTTAAGCACTGGACTTACATGCTAGCTTGGACTTTGAAACCCCTTTCTGCTAAAGTTATAATTTAAAAGAGAGAAACCAGGTCTGGAACTGCCTGATAACAGTAACAATCAGTTTGCAGACCCAAGCAGTTGGATACAATAACTGGGAAAATCTGAGAGGTACGAACTTTGCTACTTTTTAACATCAACTGAAGTACCAGCAAGCACTGTTTTGAGACATTGTGACTATATATTACCAACTCTGCTAAAAACTAAATTTGGAAGGTTTTTGGACTTTAACTTTTACTTTTGAGTAATCCTTCCGAGAAGACATTTTAGGCTCCCCCTAGAGGTTTTTGGACTGAACGGCAGTGACTTTATTTTACTTTCTATTTCTTGGCCTGCTGGCTGAGTGCTGCACCTGGCTTGTATCTTTCTCATGGGAACAGTCAGTTTGACCTTGACTATTAGATAAGTTTGGAATGAGTGGCGCAAAGAAAAAGGAGATTAAGGAGACTAAGGAAAAAGAACAAAGACCAAGAACGAGACAAGCAACTTTAGCCTCAACTTTACAGCAACGTAGATCATCTGTGCCTATTTTACTCTCTGAAGAAGAAGCGGCCTCCTTGCCACAGGCAGGGGGAGGAGAGACAGAGGATTTCCAATTGGAGGATATGGCCTCAGGATCAGCTTCTTCTATTTTAGAAAAAATCTATGAAAAATTGGAATCTTTGGACAAGAGAGTGGAATCTTTGGACAAGAAGGCCGACGAGCAAACTGCGAAAATAGATCAGAACACAGAATGCCTAAATAGAATAACTGGGCAGGTGGCACAGAACACTCAATTGATTGCAAAATTGGAGGAGGCTTCAGGGGAAAATAGGAAATTGGTTGAAGATACGAGCCAAAGACTTGGACAGTTGGAAAAAGAAGTAAGACCACTCAACAAACAAGTGGGTGAACATCAGACCTATCTCTCGATGATTGAATTGAAGAATAGGGAGACTAATTTAAGGATTAGATCTGTATCTGAAGTAGAGGAAGACAAACTGGCTGAGTTCCTGACCAAAATAATCTCGGTGCAGTGGAAACTTGAGGAAAAAGACTTTAAAATTATATCAGCTTTCAGGCTGGGAAGATTGATAAGAAAAGACAAACCCAGAGACTGCTTGATAACACTGAGATCAAAGGAGGAAAGGGACAAGATCCTGGGCTTACATTACAAAAATCCACTGGACATTCTGGGTAAAAGAATTGAAATTTATAAGGATATTCCTAGACAGCTGTTGGACCTGAGATCTGAATATTCGGAACTAGCAAAACTACTGAGGAGCAACTCAATCATCTTTAGGTGGGACTTTCCTCAAGGATTATCATTTACTTTTAGAGGAAGGAAGATTAAAATCAGAACATTGGAAGACAGAGATAAATTTTTGAGCCAATACGGAGAAGACCTTCACAAAGGACTTGGATCACTGCCAGAGCCCGGAGCACCAAAGGAACCGGCACCCTTGGATGATAAAGTACCACCCCCTGAAAAATAACCAGATTTTTACAGGATGTCTCTGCAACTTCTGAGCTGGAACATAAATGGCTGTAACATTCCCGAGAAAAGGAAGAAAATTTTCCACATATTAAAAAAGGAACAATTGGACATTATTTGCTTGCAAGAAACACATGTGACTAGGCTCCACAGAAAAATACTTGTAAATAAAAGACTTGGCCAGGAATTTATATCTTCGGATAGAGTAAAGAAGAGAGGAGTAGTGATATATGCAAAGGAGAGCCTTTCACCTAAATTATTATTTAAAGATGAACAAGGCAGAATCTTGGCAGTTGAAATACAGCACCAAGGAGAAAAAATTTTGTTATTAGGAATTTATGCACCAAATGAAGGGAAATCGGAATTTTACAAGAAGTTGCATGAGAGCATGCTGGAATATCTGGACTTTGACAACATCATTATGATGGGAGATATGAACGGAATTGTATCAACCAACATGGATAAGTCGCAAAGTCAAAAAGTTACCAAAGATGGCAGACTACCAAAGACCTTTTTTGAAATGACAGACAATATGGACTGGATTGACATTTGGAGAATGAGGAACCCCTTGGAAAAGGAAGGAACATTCTTCTCTGAAGCCCATCTGACCTGGACAAGAATTGACCAAATATGGATTTCTAGATGTCTGGCACCTAAGGTCAGAAAAGTGGAAATCTGCCCAAAGACCTGCTCCGACCATAACGCTTTGAGAATGGACTTGACACTAATACCATCCGGCTCCTTTCGATGGAAGATGAATGACAATCTATTTAGAGATCAGGAGATTATTAAGAAGGCCCAAAAAGTTTTGAAGGACTATTTTGAAATAAATTTGAACACAACGGTGGAAAAAAGAACAATTTGGGATGCGAGTAAAGCCGTGATGAGAGGGTTCTTAATACAACAGAATGCTATTAAGAAAAGGAAACAAAATGAAAAGAAAGATAAGATCTTGGAAAAAATAAAAGAGTTAGAAAAGAAGCTAAGAGGAAACCCGAAGTCGCAGCCGACTTTGAGAGAAATTAAACTCCACCAGGCACAATATGCTAGACTGATCAATCAGGAAATAGAATGGAAGATTAAGTCAATGAAACAAAAAACGTTTGAATCGGCTAATAAATGTGGAAAACTGCTGGCCTGGCAGTTGAAGAAGAGACAAAAGCTGAACACAGTTACAAATCTGGAAATTGAAGGAAAAAACATCCAGAACCCTGTGGAAATCAGGAAATCCTTTCAGAAATATTTCAAGAAGCTATATACTCAAGGGCCGCAAAATGAGGTTGAGATTGAACAATTTTTGGAAAAGAACAGCCTTAAAAAACTCACACAAGAAAATAGATTACTCCTGAACAGTCAAATAACACGACAAGAAATTGAATATGCCATTCAGAATACGAAGCTGGGCAAATCTCCAGGACCAGATGGTCTTACCTCCAAGTATTATAAGATAATGAGTGACTATTTGATTCAACCCTTAATGGAGGTCAGCAACGAAATTTTGGAGGGAAAGAAGGCGCCGGAATCGTGGAAGGAAGCTTTTATCACGCTGATACCAAAATCAGAAACTGAAAAGACACAACTTAAGAACTATCGCCCCATCTCCCTTTTAAATGTGGATTATAAAATATTTGCTGATGTTTTGGCAGGAAGACTTAAAAAAGTTTTGAATGAAGTAATTCACAAGGACCAGGCTGGCTTTCTCCCAGGTAGACATATGTTTGCAAACACAAGGAACATTATTGACATTTTGGAACTTTTGCAAACAGACATAAACACTAGAGCAGTGCTGATATTCATAGACGCGGAGAAGGCCTTTGACAACATCTCTTGGAAATTTATGAAGGGAAACTTAAAAGAAATGGGAGTGGGGCGGGGTTTCGAAAATGGGATTGATGCGATATATTCAGAACAAAAAGCTAAACTGATAGTTAATAATGTGGTAACGGAAGAATTCAAAATTGAAAAAGGAACACGACAAGGCTGCCCGATTTCCCCTCTGTTATTTATCTCAGTTCTGGAGGTGCTCTTGAATATGATTAGAGGTGACCGGTTGGTGAAAGGGATTCAGGTCGGAGCGAAACAATATAAACTGAAAGCTTTCGCAGATGACCTAGTTTTGACATTGCAGGAGCCAGAATCTAGCACGAAAAGAGTTTTACAACTGATACATGACTTTGGTCAGGTTGCAGGATTTAAGCTAAATAAACAAAAAACAAAGGTGTTAGGAAAAAATATGACAGAAATAGAGTCAGAACGGTTTCAGAGAGAAACAGAATTATCACTGGTGAAAAGGGTAAAATACCTAGGGGTTAATATAACAACCAAAAATCTGAGTCTATTCAAAGATAATTATGAAAAATGTTGGTCTGAAATTAAGAGAGACTTGGAAAGTTGGGCAAAGTTGAAGCTTTCTTTGTTAGGCCGAATTGCTGCAATTAAGATGAATGTGCTGCCAAAGATGTTGTTTTTGTTTCAAACATTGCAAATTGTGGACAAAACGGAGTGTTTTCGGAAGTGGCAGAGAGATATTTCCAAATTTGTCTGGCAGGGCAAAAAGCCCAGAATCAAGTTTAAGATATTAACAGATGCAAAGGAAAGAGGGGGCTTTGCCCTGCCAGACTTAAGGTTGTACTATGAAGCCGCAGCTTTCTGCTGGCTAAAAGATTGGCTACTTCTTGAGGACACTGATGTTTTAGACCTGGAAGGTTATAACAATGCGTTTGGTTGGCATGCATATTTATGGTATGATAAAGTTAAGATCAACAAGGCCTTTAAGAACCATATTGTCAGGAAAGCAGTGTTTAATGTCTGGACAAAATATAAAGACTTATTGGAAAATAAAACACCAAGGTGGCTTTCACCTTTGGAAGCTAAGGCCCGAAAAGGAACCAATATGGAAGCCTACTGGCCAAAATATTGGGAATTGTTAGAAAAAGACGGAGACAATTGGAAATTGCAGAGTATGGAGAAAATGAAGGATAAAGTGCGAGACTGGTTACACTACACTCAGATCAAGGAAGTTTTTAAAAGTGACAAAAAGTTAGGATTCCAGGTGGAGAAATCGAAGTTGGAAACAGAGCTGCTAGAACCTAAGACTAAGGTACTTTCAAGAATGTATAACTTGCTGTTGAAATGGAATACACAAGACGAAATGGTTAAGTCGGCTATGATAAAATGGGCACAGGACATTGGGCATAACATTATGTTTGAGGACTGGGAAAGGTTGTGGACCACTGGGTTGAATTTTACTGCATGTAATGCTTTGAAAGAAAATGTAATGAAAATGATATACAGATGGTACATGACCCCAGTTAAACTTGCCAAAATATACCATTCGTCAGATAACAAATGCTGGAAATGTAAGGAAAATGAAGGAACATTTTACCACCTCTGGTGGACCTGCCCTAGGGTGAAGGCCTTCTGGGAAATGATATATAATGAGCTGAAAAAGGTATTTAAGTATACCTTCACTAAGAAACCAGAGGCCTTCCTCCTGGGCATTGTCGACCAGAAGGTGTTAAAGAAAGACAGAACATTTTTCATGTATGCGACAACAGCAGCAAGGATATTACTTGCCAAGAACTGGAAAACTCAAGATCTACCCACACTGGAAGAATGGCAGATGCAACTGATGGACTATATGCAGCTGGCGGAGATGACCGGCAGAATCCGAGACCTGGGAGAAGAAAGGATGGAAGAGGACTGGAAGAAATTTAAGACTTATTTACAAAAATATTGTGATTTAATGGAATGTTAAGAAAGATGCTTGGTTATAAACAATTGGCCATCACTAAAATAGATCAGGAAATGATGACAAGAGAGATTAAGAGAAACAAAGTTGAAGGACAATTATTTTAACGTATTTTATTGGTATATAAGTTGGAAATAAGATGATAATTTGCTTGACAAAAACTTATTAATGACGTAAATGGGAGCGGGAGGCGTGAGGAAGTTCAAAGATGACAGGAAACTTTGTTAAAGCAAAAAATACTGTTTATTATTAATGTACTTTTTTCTTTTTTCTTTAAAAATCTTAATAAATATTTTATAAAAAAAAAAAAAGACGTGCTTTCGAACTGCTAGGTTGGCAGGAGCAGGGACCGAGCAACGGGAGCTCACCCTGTCGTGGGGATTCAAACTGCCGACCTTCTGATCAGGAAGTCCTAGGCTCTGTGGTTTAACCCACAGTGCCACCCGCATCCCTTTCTCCTAAATATTTAACCCCAAAATAAACAAGCATACTCTTTGCTTTCAAACCACTTGCACGACAGGCTATTGCAGAGTCAAGCAAAAGTACAGCATACAGCTATCCGGAGCAGGTCCTTGAGCAAGGTTGATGATGGTGGTTGCTGCGATACCTTGCATGAAAATGGGTATAAATCAGGGTATTTAGATCTGAAATGTTGAAGGCTGGGCCTATAATTATGATTACATATTCATGCCTCTTTGATAAATGACACAGAGAAGGACTTTCTCTCTCTGCTGCTGTAAGGAGGGGAAAGAGAACTGGCTGCAATTGCCCATGTTTTGTTAGCCCCCAAATGGAAAACAAGCGAAGCCCCAACTAAAGAAGAGTGGCAACTTAAACTGATGGAATATGCGCAGCTTGCGGATCGAACTTATAGAATAAGAGAACAAGGGGAACATTTGTTTAAAGATTGGAAAATGTTCATTGAATATATGGGGGAAATTGTGTACACTTGAAGATGTTGGCAGCATTAAGATAAATTCAAACAAGATTTGATGGAAGTAATAATGGGAATACTCAATGGTTTAGTTTATATAAAATATGCAGGGATTTATGCTACGCAAAATGAACTTTGGAAAGAGAAGGGAAATCACTGATATTTGAAGGTTGTTTAAAGGAATATTCTAAATTCTGAAACAGAAAAATTGTGTGTGTGTGTGTGTGTGTGTGTGTGTACCTTCTTTGTAGCATGATTTGAAAGGGAAGAGGGCTACCTTGCCATATACATAAATGCCATTTGCATCATAGTGCAAGGTACGATGTATCTTTCGGCAGAATGTGACCACCACACATACCCATTTCTATTTTGTTAGTCTGAAATTCAGGGTACACATGGTTTATTTGGTCATTAACTATAACCCAAAGAAACTGATCTACGTTTTGAAAATGTCCGTGTCTCAGGCGCCATCTTGTGGACATACTATACTGTGTTTCTTTTTTTAAAAAAAGGAAAGTGATGCTTCTGGGTCTGTCGTGGTAAAGATAACAAAGAGACTTGCGGCAATTATTGTGGTGGCAATCGGCCTCCTTGAACTAGCATCCACTTCTCGGGAATGATGAAATGGCATCTGTTGTTGGCAGTTGTGTACATGCATAAAAGGGGGGTTGTGGAGTCTATACATTGTGAGCAAATGCTTTGTATGGTGTCTGTGACAGCAGACAAAGGAAAGTGACTTCTTGTATCTGACAATGTGGGTTCTAGTCCA
Organism: Podarcis melisellensis; assembly: GCF_964234715.1. Classification (NCBI taxonomy): domain Eukaryota; kingdom Metazoa; phylum Chordata; class Lepidosauria; order Squamata; family Lacertidae; genus Podarcis; species Podarcis melisellensis. The sequence continues at coordinate 107,930,917 of NC_138530.1, read as the reverse complement.
TGCAAACTTATGCCTCAATGGTCTTTTTGTTCTTAAAAAAAATATACCCTGATAACAAAGCCAAAGGCTGTCTATTATAATTACTACTACTATTAAAAAAAGAGGGACGCGGGTGGCGCTGTGGGTTAAACCACAGAGCCTAGGACTTGCCGATCAGAAGATCGGCGGTTCAAATCCCCTTGACGGGGTGAGCTCCCGTTGCTTGGTCCCTGTTCCTGCCAACCTAGCAGTTCAAAAAGCATGTCAAAGTGCAAGTAGATAAATAGGTACTGCTCTGGCGGGAAGGTAAACGGCGTTTCCGTGCACTGCTCTGGTTTGCCAGAAAGCGGTTTAGTCATGCTGGCCACATGACCCAGAAGCTGAACGCCGGCTCCCTCAGCCAATAAAGCGAGATGAGAGCCACAGCCCCAGAGTTGGCCACGACTGGACCTAATGGTCAGGAGTCCCTTTACCTTTACCTTTAAAGGACCCCTGCATGGTTAAGTCTAGTCAAAGGTGACTATGGGGTGCGGCGCTCATCTCGCTTCAGGCCAAGGGAGCAGACGTTTGTCCACAGACAGCTTTCCGGGTCATATGGCCAGCATAACTAAACTGCTTCTGGTGCAACAAAACACCATGACGGAAACCAGAACGCACAGACACACCATTTACCTTCCTGCTGCAGCAGTACCTATTTATCTACTTGCATTGGCGTGCTTTTGAACTGCTACGTTGTCAGGATTTGAGACACAGCAACAGGAGCTCACTCCGTCATGGGGATTCGAACCACCGACCTTCCGATCAGCAAGCCCAAGAGGCTCAGTGGTTTAGACTACAGCGCCACCAGCGCGCCACCAGTATTAATGTACAAGGCACTAATATTAGCTTTTTCTTTCAAGGTAGGAAAGACCTCTATTCTTCCTGCCTACACCATGAAGAGAAAAGTATACCCAGTATATCAGGGAAGTCAATACACTTTATGTAGCTTGTTTGCCAGTTGGCCTAATTTCCTAAGCCACTAATGACACCTTTCCCAATTTCAAATATTATAACAATTGGCTTAACATTCATATAACACCAGAGAAGGGTAATTTAGTCATTTGGAGTTATTCTAGATTAAGGGCCTGCTGTTCGGATTTGGTATAGAAGGGGGAACCTTTTTTTGATAATAAGATTTCCCACCACTCCAGCTCACAAAGGATTTGATTGACAAAGCAAAGGGTTCTGAGGATTCTCAAAATAGCTACAATGCTTTCATGGTGCATAAATTGTTCAACGTCTTCATTCAGTGGGAACACTATTGGTTTCAGCAGGGGTTAAGGTTAACAAAGCACATTGCAATGATATGAATGATATGACTGCTGGTGTGGATGTGTACTAATTGGGATACATGTATGTATGCATGTACCAGGGACTGCCACCCCTGCTTGATTTGCTTGCCAAGCCTGCCCGCCTACCAATCCCTTTGCCAAACCACTCTCTGAAGCTACCTCTCCTTAAAACACTGCCCCAGTGAAATTGAATGGGGAGTGCTTCAGAGAGTTCTTTGGAGCACCTTCCACTCTCCTTGAAACAGCTCAACTACACTGCTTGTTTACTTGCTTGCCTGCCTGCTGGACTGTTCTCATGGCCCTCTGCTGGCCGTTGCATGAATTGCAGCACGATGACAGTCTTATAATTTTATTATATAGGTAAGATATGTGTAAGGGACACGGGTGGCGCTGTGGGTTAAGCCACAGAGCCTAGGACTTGCCAATCAGAAGGTTGGCGGTTTGAATCCCTGCGACGGGGTGAGCTCCCGTCACTCGGTCCCTGCTCCTGCCAACCTAGCAATTCGAAAGCATGTGAAAGTGCAAGTAGATAAATAGGTACCGCTCCGGCGGGAAGGTAAACGGCGTTTCCATGCACTGCTCTGGTTCGCCAGAAGTGGCTTAGTCATGTTGGCCACATGACCCGGAAGCTGTACGCTGGCTCCCTCGGCCAATAAAGCGAGATGAGCGCCGCAACCCCAGAGTTGGCCACGACTGGACCTAATGGTCAGGGGTCCCTTTACCTTTAAGATATGTGTATGTGTGTACGCTTACTCCTTTGAATCACTTCCCCTTTCACTACAAACCACAGCTTGCCACATGAGAGCAAAGCTGCCTCTCCTCCAGTCCTATTTCTAAGTCACACTCTCAGTAGAACCTTTGAAAACAATGGGCATGGCTAGCTTCAGTTTTGTCAATTGTAATGAGCCTGCTCTGAATAGGATGTAGTTGAATACAACCCACAACAACCTGGCCCTGAGACTGGATGTCACAGTCTTGAGATCACTAACCCAAGCTGTGACACAGTGGCAGCAACCTTAACACACGGTTAACTATACAGGTGGTTTTCACTAGGCAATTGGACATGGTTGGGACAATGCCGTTATACTTTTCTGGGGGTTGAAAGGAGAAGGCCACTGATGAGGAATTTCAGTCTATCCTGGGATACTCAGTAAATAACAAGACCTGGTTCCTGAAAATCCATTGCCAGTCAAGGTAGGCACTATTGAGCTAGATGGACCTTTAGTCTTCTCTGGATAAAATATGATCGCTTGATGACAATGCCAGGCGTTAGTTTTGCATGATATTTTAATCAACACAGACATTTGCATAGATCAAATGCCACAATCTTAATGGAGACTTGATTCATGATCCTTCTGCTTCGGCAGCCGGATGAGGGAAGCCGTCTCCCAAGCCCATCAAAAAACAAATGGTCTGCAAATGATTAAACCGGTAATAGCAGGAATATAAGAGGCAATCCCTGCAGGTTGCCTGAATTGAAAGAGAGTTGCTTCAGCTACCGACAAACTCCCAAAGGCGCCAAAACAAAGCAGGGCACGTGATCCAAAATCTATGCAGGAAACAAAAATGCAAGGTTGTCATAGCAACTGCAACACATCACCTGAAATTTAAAGATAGGAGTTTAACGAAAAACCCAAAACAAGCCCTGTGAGCAGAATATTTCAGTGCTGCAAAAGAAGCAACTTCCTCCCCCCCCCCAGTGTTACTATGGTATCTACCCATGACACAAAATTTGGGTGTGGGTGGGATTTTCCTCTATGTACCCCCTCTTTTTTTCTAATGCAGCTGTTCTTACCCTAGCCCCCAAAACAGATGGAGTCTTGAAATTAACTAGATGAGTCAAGAAATAGTTTTCAATCTGGTAAATGCTATGTGTGTGCTTGAGTGGCAGGGAGAGGAAGACTGGACACATAACACTGTTTTGAATTAACTATGTCACTTGATGTAGCAGGTGTAAAAGTGAGCCCTTGTTTTCACATCCAGCTTATGCTGGAAATGTGGAAAAGTGGAAGGAACACTGTTCCACACCTGGTGGAGCTGCGAAAAATCCAAGGCCTACTGGGGTATATGATTCATGAAGAACTCAAAAAAATGTTTAAAACATCTATACAAAAGAAACCAGAGGTATATTTATTAGGCTTATTGGGGAAAGATATACCACAGAAAAAGAAAGGAATTTTCTTATATGCCACAGCAGCTGTCAGGATAACTTTTGCCAGCAAATGGAAGAGTGAGGCAATACCGTTAAAAGACGATTGGCTGTGTAAACTAAGCAAGTTCATAGAAATGGCAAAGCTGACTGCCTATATCAGAATGCAGACAAACCAACAACTTAGACTAGAATGGCAATGCTTTGAAGAATATATGGACAAATGTTGTTCCAAAGTGGGATGTGGGTGGCACTGTGAGTTAAACCACAGAGCCTAGGACTTGCCAATCAGAAGGTCAGCAGTTCGAATCCCCGCGACGGGGTGAGCTCCCGTTGCTCGGTCCCAGCTCCTGCCAACCTAGCAGTTCGAAAGCACGTCAAAGTGCAAGTAGATAAATAGGTACTGCTCCAGTGGGAAAGTAAATGGTGTTTCCGTGCACTGCTCTGGTTCGCCAGAAGCGGCTTAGTCATGCTGGCCACATGACCCGGAAGCTGTACGCCGGCTCCCTCAGCCAGTAAAGCGAGATGAGTGCCGCAACCCCAGAGTTGTCCGCGACTGGACCTAATGGTCAGGGGTCCCTCTACTTTTATCTTTATTGATCCAAAAGAATACGTATGTTGATATGTTTAGATTTAAGGAGTAAAGCGGAAAGAATGACATTCTCTAGGAATGTTATAAAGAGATAAAAAATCAAAATCTAAAGAGTGAGGGATCATATAGAATTTTAAAAATAAGGAAGTTGTGGTGTGGTAGAGGGAAGTCGAGGGGTGTGGTGGTGGGAGGGGAATGAGGGGAGAGGATTTTTGTTTGTGTAAATAACAGTGTATTTTTGTGTGCTTTTGTTTTGGTAGAATGTACTTTTTCTTTTTCTCTTTTTGTATTAATAAAACTCAATAAAAATAATAAGAAAAGAAAAGAAAAGAAAAGAAGGATACTGGACAATTCCAGCAGAAACAGGCGTGGAAAATTCTGATGTTTGCTTATTCGTCCCATGCCTGGACTGAAAATCAATGCAGCGAAAGCAATAAGAATTCACTGCTGTTGTTGCTTTCAGTCCACAAATTAATCATAATTGATTATTTTACACACACACCGCCACACACAACTGCTACCATTTTGTATGGTGTTTCTTTCCCACTGAAATGAATGGGGTAGAAAGATGTACGGCAAAAGGTATAGGGCCCTTGTACCAAGCCACTTTCTATAAACAAATATTTACTGAGCGTTTTCCACCCAAAGATTCCAGGGTGGTGCATGAAATTAAGAACATAATTTGGCACTCCTGCCAGGGTGTTTGCACTGCACCACCTTCCCTGCTGCCTCACCCCTTCTGCTAAGCAACAGTTGTAATGGGGTCAGGAACAAAAGTGATTTAGAAATGGTTATGTGGGTGGAATCAGTTCCGTGTGACACCTGTGGGAAAAGGAAGCCAAGAAGTGCTTACTGGTTTCCATTTTGTATATAGCTTGGCAGCAGCACACCGCTAAGTAAAGTTGGTTCCTTCTAATCCAGTCTTTGTGGATCATTTGCAAACACTACAACAATGACTTAGCTCAGTGGCTCTGACACATCCAGCAAATTGCTTCTGCTTTTAACCTTTCTTTAAAAAAACCCCTTTCATACATACTCATGAAGAAAAACCAAATTTGAGCAGGGATTCCTGTCTCCAACAGCAAATTTTTGTTTTCCCCATGCCCTTTTCTATGGACTCAGGTACCACGGGCAAACCAGGGATCCTCTGGTCTGTGACATTGAAGCTCAGGACAGATAAAATCCAAATATTAACCTGGTGACATAGGCGGGGGGAAAAGAGCTAAAATAATACCAAACTATCCCTATCTCGCTTAACTAAACCTCTTTAACAAGCCATTAACTTTATTGTTTTCTTAAATCATTCATGAATAATATGATCAGATTAGAGGCTAGGGCTGAGTTCTTGCTGCCAATTCTCTGTTCCCAGGTACTGTTATTGATATGAAAGGTCTGCTAGGCACCTGTGAGCAATTTAATTAAGCTTTCATGAGCAAGACAAAGCACTAAAAACTATCCTTTAATGCTTACCTGCTGCAAGTATATTGAGAGAGGTCCTTCAGTAGCTGGCCAGTAATTAAGAATCATAGTGATGCCTATTTCCCCCCCCCCCTTTCCTTTTCCCATGGCTGATTCCGTATGTACTTTCAGGGAAATGCCCTCTGGAGTTTCTCTGGGACTTGCAGTTCCAGCCACTAGTGAGAAAACATGCTTCCCTCGGCCCTTGGATGCTCTCACAGCCTTCCTCTGCTCTCCCTACAAGGTAGATTTTTGGACCTTGAGGCAGGGAAAGGAAGACATAGTGTCAGGTTCAGAAGGCACTTTGCAAACCCTGTCAAGTTTTTTGTGTGCTTGCAAGTGTGGGAATGTTCAGGGATGCAGGAGAGGATATATTGTTTGATTATAGCCTTTCCAACTTGCGTTAACAAGTTCACAATTTAGCAGAGTAACATTCCCCTTTTTAAACTTGCAATGGATGCATTTGCTCAGACTCGCTAAAGCCTCTGTAATAACTGTTCTGGAATTCCCCCTTATTCCTTCAAAGATAAGACACGACGCAGTCTTCTATAAAAGTATAAAAAGGTTTACTCACACATCATTCTGTTCACAATAGGATCCCAGAAGGCAGACTTAGCTTAGAAAAGTAACATACACCTAGAAACTATCTCATAAAGAGACAGTCCCTTTGTCCTCTCTTTGGCTAAGCAGATGTTGCTCCTTCAATGCATGTAGTCAAAAAGAGAGATGGCTGCCCTGCCCTGTGCTTTTTTCGATACCTGCACAGGTGAGGCCACGCCCACCACTAGTCACATGCAGAGGAAGTCTGTCCCAGCCCAGAAGGAAACAGGAAGTTTACCTGCTGGCTGGACAAACGTTCCTCCCCATGTGTAAACATGTTCACTCTAGGAATGTTGTACTTGACTGCTCTTGTGTTTCACATCCCACAGCAAGTGCTTGCACCAAATGTCCAGAAGTGGTGTGAGCCTTTATGAAAAGAAACCCCTCTCTCTCTCTCTCTCTCTCTCTCTCTCTCTCTCTCTCTCTCTCTCTCTCTCTCTCTCTCATAAATGTTATTAAGATTTATAAATAGAAAGACAAAGTTTAATATCAAACATTATTTTTTGTCCCAAATGGAAACATTCTTCTAAATACAATAAGAACATAGAAAAGAGAGAGAGAAAGAAAAGCAGAGAAAATAGAAAGAGAGAGGGGTGGATTAAAGAAGAAGAAATAGACAAAAGATTAAAAGAAAGAGGAAAAAATAAAGTTCAGAAATTAAATAACTTCCACTTCTTCGTCTGACGCTGTATATAAACAGTATTCAATCACTCGGCCACTTTCTATAAACAAACATTTACTGAGTGTTTTCCATCCAAATGTCATTATTTCATTTTCTTCTTCACGCAAAAAGTCTACGAGAGGTTTCCAATCTTCAATAAATGCTAGCAATGTGTCAGGGAACTGCCATCAGAGCTAGAGGTGGAGGGAAGGCTCCAGAGGGATGCCGGAGAGGGTCCCAGTAGGGAGAGAGGCAGCCCATCTGCTGGGGAAGGAAATCAGCGTAACACCAGTGGCAGATGGGGGAATCGGAGAGGAGGCTCCAGGACTCTTCACTGGAGACCAGTGGGGAGAGCACGGGTCCTCCGCTGCCCACACCCTCCCTGCGCAGAAGACTTCCGCGCAGGGAGAGTAGGAGGAGACTGGGCGTCAAAGAACTTCTTTGCTGGAAGAAGTTCAAGAAATGCCCACTGATGGATTCTGCCAGCGACTGAGACAGCGACGAAGTGAAGGGCTGTCCAGACAGAAAGGGTTCAACCAGGTAACCTAGCTAGAAGTGGCGGCAACTTGCACACGAGCAACCCCTAGAACCATTACACAATGATTTTTCTCTGATTAAACATGTCAGTTTTGCCGTCTCAGCTAAGCCCGTTAATTTTAACAGCCATTCTTCCGTTGTTGGCGGTGAGACGAGTCCTTCCATCTTTGTGCATATGAAAGTCTCACTGCCGTAATCATTTATTGGACTGGAAAGCTTTCAAAGGCTCCCCATCAAGCAGTTTAATCACAGGTGAGACAATGTAACACTCCTAAGATTCAACTGCAGAGTCAAATCATTTGAGACAGGCCCATATGGAATAATTTTAACTGAGATTTTATCAGAACCATAAGCCTCGAAGGAGTTTTTCAAAGCTAGAGACTTAAGAAGACAACATTTTCTTTTGAAAAGCAGGGAGAAATAAGAGTTTAGCATCCTGAGGCCCAGTGCACGGGAAGTCACCCCAAATTGTTTAATTTGGTTTTTAAATAATTGTAATTTGGCATTGTGATAATGTGACCTATATTGGATTTATATTACAACTAATAAAAATTATTATACCAAGAAGACAACATTTTTTGTTCCATCTGTTATCCATCGCATGCGGCACTGTTTCCTTTCTGCTGCAGTTTGTCTTCCACCAAAAGCAATGTCATTCATCTCACTGTCCACTAGGGTGAAATTATAAAACTTACGCAATTATGTCAGTTACGTCGTCATTACATTATTTCACCCCATGCATTTCAGTGCAAAGGGAAAGCAGTGCATATGAGGGGGAATGATCAGAGTTCGTGAATACAGTTCAGCCAGGTTATCAATCATGGGCCTCGGTAGAAGATCATTCCTTATTAGATGGGGGAAGTTCATAGGAGAGCAAGGAGACCTTCAGACAGCATGGTCCATGACCATTTAGATACTTTTAGGACACCTGTTTATCAGAAACCTACATTGTGAAATTTTAGGTCCCAGCCTGAATTGTTCCAAGAAGCAAACTGGTAAACATTACAGATCATAAAACAATAGCCACAAGATCAGGGTTGCCATATGTCTGGGAAATCCCAGACATGTCCTCTTTTGGAGGCCTACATGCCAACCCAAATGTCTGGGTTTGAGGGCTCTGGCAGCTCATGCCCAGTTGTGGCAGACATAGGGGTGGGGAGTGTGCAATTGAAATATGGGAACCCTACACAAGATACTGAGGACCAGATTAATACATTCTGTATGAATGGTGTTTCTGAATAGTCTTCAAAAGCAGTCCCATGCATTGCAGTAATCTAATGCTCACTGGGCATGAGGATGCTTCAACAAGGTAAAAAAAAAAAGAGTAAAGGATCCCTGAATGGTTGAGTCCAGTCAAAGGTGACTATGGGATTGCAGTGCTCATCTCGCTTTCAGGCCAAGGGAACCAGTGTTTGTCCACAGACAGCTTTCTGAATCATGTGGCCAGCATGACTAAACAACTTCTGGCGCAATGAAACACCATGACGGAAACCAGAACAAACGGAAACGCTGTTTACCTTCCCGCCGCAGCGGTACCTATTTATCTACTTGCACTGGTGTGCTTTCAAACTGCTAGGTTGGCAGGAGCTGGGACACAGCAACAGAAGCTCACCCTGCCGTGCGGATTCGAACTGCTGACCTTCTGATCGGCAAGCCCAAGAGGCTCAGTGGTCTAGACCACAGTGCCAACAGCATCCCCAACAAGACTTGTAGCAGACATGCCATTTCTCCTGCTCATTCAGCCAAGATGTTTCTTTGCATTTCCTGATCTATTCCTTGCTGGTTTCACAAGATGCACAGCAAGAACTCAAGAATGGCAGGAATACAGTTGCGCCAGACTCAATTTTCACTCTCAGTTGTCTTCCTATTTAGTACACATCATTTTAAACCAGTGGGGTGGAGGGCAGAGAGAACTCCTTTTGGTTTGCTGCTTATGCACGATGGTGTATGGATGAATAATTCACTAGCCTCGAACATAAGAAAGATGAGCTGGACTACTCACATGAGAGGCTATTGTTTTGCATCTGTCCTAAAAGCTTAAGTAAGGGCCTGCAATGCATTATTGGCACACAAGAAAGACAAACATGTCACATCAGCAGATGAGTTGCACTGAGGTCTGGTGCATTTCCATCACTGTTGAACTGATCAGCCAATACAGAATTGATACCAATGGTCCACATTAACTAACATTGCTCTATCTTTGTCATTCTTAAAATATTGAACCTGAATGTTCCCAACGCACATCTTGGGAGGTGGGGGAGAAGAAATACCATGGTAGGGTTGCCATACTTTGAAGAGCAAAAAAGAGGACCCTCTGACAACCATTCAAAGCAAATAAATGCAATTTGTCTCACATTTTACCCCTGAAAAAGAGGATGTTGTCCTGGAGAAACAGGACACATGACAACTCTGATATGGGCCCTCAGGTAATATTGATGACAGTGTGCAACAATCTGTTGATATCACAAGATGCCTACATTGGTCTATTTAATTTATTTCGGTAACTTGCTTGTGCTGACAGTCAGTTTTCAACTAGATCAAAGAGGTAAATTAAAGCAATCTTTTAACTTAACAAATCACTACAATACGATGACTAATAGGAGGAGGGGCAGAAGCAAAGGACTCCCTTTCAAACACTTGCTGAAAATGATGTGTCTTAATTAGCTGCCTAAAGCAATGGAGAGGTAAGTTCAGACACACTTCAGCAACTTCAGCAACCTAAGGGCCAGGGGCTGGATGCGGCCCAATCACCTTCTCAATCCGGCCCGCGGCCAGCATGTTTTTACATGAGTAGAATGTGTCCTTTTATTTAAAATGCATCTCTGGGTTATTTGTGGGGTATAGGTATTCGTTCATTTCCCCCACCTCAAAATATAGTCTGGCCCACCACATGGTCTGAGCAATGGTGGACTGGCCCATGGCTGGAAAAGGTTGCTGACCCCTGGTGTAGAGCATATGCTACTGTGGGCCCCAGGGTTCAAGCCCAATAGGGCTGGAGGTAGGGCTGGAAAAAGACACCTTTGAAACTAGTGTCTGGAACCAATGGATTCAAACTACAAGAAGGAGGATTCTGACTCAACATGGGGTGGGGAGATCTGATGGTAAGAGCTGTTTGACAGTGGAACCGACTCCCTTGGAAGGTAGTGGGCTTGCCTGCCTTGCAGGTTTTTAAGCAGAGGCTGGATAGCCATCTGTCAGGGATGTTTTAGCTGAGATTCCTAAGGGACACGGGTGGCACTATGGTCCAAACCACTAAGCATCTTGGGCTTGCTGATCGGAAGGTCGGCGGTTCGAATCTGCGCAATGGGGTGAGCTCCCGTTTCTCTGTCCCAGCTCTTGCCAACCTAGCAGTTTGAAAGCACACCAGTGCAAGTAGATAAATAGGTACTGCGGGAAGGTAAATGATGTTTCCGTGTTCCGTTGTGCAAGAAGCGGTTTAGTCATGCTGGCCACATGACCCGAAAAAGCTGTCTGTGGAGAAACGCCAGCTCCCTTGGCCTGAAAGTGAGATGAACACCACAACCCCATAGCTAACATTAACTGTCCAGGGGTCCTTTACCTTTTTTATTTTTTACTTTTAGTTGAGATTCCTGCATTGCAGGCGGTCAGACTTGCTGGCTCTTGGGGTCCCTTGCAAGGCTCTGGTTCTAGACGTGTTGGCAAACTGGAGGCCTTCGGGCTCTTCTCCGTTGCATCTCCCCTTCCACGTGATTTGGGGAGTGGGATGTGCTTGGCTCCTGCGCTCCGCTTTGCGCAGCGAGCCGGCTTGCCATTGTTACGCGCGCGCTGGCGCGCTTCCTCTCCCTGGTTCCGTTGCTATAGGAGCTCCCGTCTAACAATCCCCTCCTCCCGCTGGCTGCTCCGGGGACACGCTCGTTCTCGCGGACGCTGCCACCCGCCCAAGGAACCATTCCTGCTCTCTTGCCATCAGCCCGAGGAGGAAGCGGGGAAGAGTCATGCCCATCTACGAGGCGTCTGGGCGGCTGCTTTCGTCTGGTCTCCTCCAGCTCTCCTGGAGCGTCAGCAAAGCTTGCAGGTAAGCTGCTGGAGTCGCGGCAGGTTAAAAGGAGGAAGAAAAAGGAGGAGCGGGCGAAATCCAGGCAGATCTGGCCAGTAGTGGTCATTGTTTCTGCGGGGTGATGTAATCCCTTAGTGCTTCTGTCTAGAAAAAGGAATCTCGGGGAGCCCTGCGTTGGGAATGGGGTTGCAGCCCAAAGAGCCCAGCGCCTTTAAAAGGACCGAACAGATTGATTGACAAGCAAAGGCTATTGCGGACTTCATCACATGCGCGTAGAACTCTTCATGCGCTCGGTGGTAGGCTGCTCTCATTCAGACTCTGTTGTTTGTCTTTTAAGGGATCACTGAGTTGTCTCGGAGTTGCTTTGCTGATGAATTGTAAATGCTTATATGTCATACCTGCAGATAGAACTGCAGCAAGTGAACTTTATTGCCAGCTATCCTCAAGTCATAAAGGAGCTCTTGGGGAAAATTTATAGTTTACCTTAAAAACCATTGTAAACAGTTAAAGTCGTCGGTAGGATCTGAATAACACTTGTAGTTTAATGGTGAATTTTGGATATAATGGAGATGTAAAAGATTTGGATTATTATAAAAGATGCAGGGGGAAATGGTTAATAATAGGACCCACAAAGGGAAGGAGGGGAGTCCAGGAGATTCTTTGACATCTTGTTTTTATGTTATATGTTGTATGTTTGTGATTATAAAATTTTAATTTGAAAAACCAAATAGTTTCATATAAAAATTATTAAATAAAGGCTCTCTTGGGGAAATAATAATAATAATTCCAATTTTGCAATTCTATGACTGTTATTGATGAGGGCAGATTCATATATTCTTGTATATAGATCTGAATCTTGTGTCTTGACTATATGTCGGTGAGCATGGGAATGAATTAATGAGCTAGAAACATATTGGGTTTAATTTTATTATTATTATTACTATTACTATTATTATTATTTTAAACCATTCTCCATCAATTAATGAGAAAAGGAACTATGAAAATTGGCAAAGGGGAGAGAAAATGCAGGTGAAATTATCATCAAGCAGCACTGGATTTGGGGTGGTGAAGTCTGTTCCCCTGCACAGGGCACCAAGCCAAGGGGGCACAAAATATTATTATTATTATTATTATTATTATTATTATTATTATTAAGAAGATCCATGCAAAAGCAACTGTATCAAAATGAATTATTGTGAAAATAAGAAAATTTGAGGGCAGGGGGCACTAAATTATGACCTAGCTCAGGGCTTCATATCACCAAAGCCTGGCCCAGGTGCGTGGGAGAAGTTTGGTTGCGCCCACCTTACATTCAGAGTGGCTGAGGGTGTTTGTAAGTGTCCTTTCTTCAAACCATCTGCCGGCAGCCTTCCCAGGTGCTCTGACCTTCCTGAAAACTCAGTGACGTCTCTGACCAGGCTTTCCTGTAAATCACAAAAAGCTGGGGTGTGTTTGTGTGTAAATGAACTGCCTAATATGTACCTGACAGCTGTTTGTTGCTTTTTTTTAAAAAAAATGAGGCCTTTTACTTTTAATGACATGTAAAGGCAAACATATAGACTTACTTTAAAAGCAAAAGTGGGCACACCAGTTTCAGATGCTGGGTAGGCAGTCCCTCCAGATGCACTTCATTTAAAGTTATGGGGGGAATTCCACGAGGTTGTTCCTTTCCCATGGGGCATATTATTATTATTATTATTATTATTATTATTATTATTATTATTATTATTATTATTATTATTATTGTTAGGAAATGTGTGCAGCTGGATAAGCTGCAGAATGCTGGGGAAATGTTTAATGGAAATTGGGGACAATATGCACATAATAATCACTGCACCATGATAGGTAATCTCAACTTCACACCCACCCAAACGTAGGGGAATTCTGAAGCACCTTGTGAATGAGACAGCAAAATGGAAGGGGAAGGAAACTTTTGAGAAATTGGAGGCAAGTTTCCAGCACAGAGCCCCCAGGTCTGAACAGAAGGTGATAACCTGGTGTGTCACAAAAGCTCTGCCTGTAGGTTTGGCCTCCAGGCATTCAACCCTTAGTGCTTCCATGCCACCCTAGATAACATAAGAAGAGCCTGCTGGATCAGACGAAAGGCCCATCTAGTGCTGCATCCTGTTCTAACAGTGGCCAATCAGATGCCTCTGAGATGCCTACAAGAAGGACCCAACTTTAGTCTGCCATTATCCAGCCCCCATCCACCTACCTTCTTACTTACAGGGGTTATTCCTGGCTGTTCCTCCTCCTTAGGCTCAGCTTTGTCCTTGTAGAAGTCTGCAGAGAGGAGGATGGGGACAAATCTAGCCTTTGTTGACTCGGTCTGATGTTAGCTCTGCTTCTGCTTATAACTTGCCTCCTTTCCTACCAGCCTCAATGGGCACCAGCCATCAAGAGCCTTGTCCTCCATGTCTAATCCTCTTTTAAATCCATCCAGGTTGGATGTCACATGCGTGTGTGAACTTGCTTTGTTTGTCGTGCTTTGGGTTTGTTGTCTTGCACCTCTGACCCTCAGGTTTCACAAGGAGGCTTCTGGCAATGTGTGCAAACATCACAGCACCCGTATTTGCCAAGAGGTTGAGGGTTTATTCTTGAGGCTCAGTTGACGCACTCCTAGAAACTAGAATTTTAAAACAGATTCAAGTGAAAGCTAATGTGCCCGTCCATCTTTGACTTATGGCATTGTTGCTATGTTGCACTGTTGCATCATCAGGAGTATTAATGAGTTGCAAACAGCAATGGCAAACAGCAGTAGCAAAGGACAACTGACTGCAAACAGAAGTGTGGTGGCCGGTGGTGACTGGCACCCTTTGGGTTGAGTGGAAGGTAGGGACATCAACAGTCCGCAGAGCCACAGCCAATGACAGACAGAGGAAACTTTTGTCTCCATCCTCCTGCCTGTTTGGAGTTCTACAAGGGCAACATTAAGACTAAGGAGAAGGTTATTTATGTAAGCCACTACTGCGGCCAGTCTTTTGTTAGCCCAAGGATGGAAAATGAGTGAGGTCCCAACCAAAGAAGAATGGCAACTAAAGCTGACAGAATATGTGCAGCTTGCAGACTTAACATATAGAATAAGAGAGCAAGAAGAACGTACGTTTAGAGAAGACTGGAAAACGTTTATTGAACATATGGGGGGATATTGGGTAGACTTGAAAATGTTGGCAGCATTAAGATAAATTCAGCAATGTAAACAAGATTTGACAGATGTAATAAGGGAAAACTGAATGGCAGTGACGGAGCTTCATGCTCCGGCACCGGGGGGCGGAGAACAGGTGGGGGCATAGCTCCCCCCGTGCCCGTCTTCCTCCGCCAGTGCTGAATGGTATAGTTTTTGTAAAATATGCAGGGATTTATGATATGCAAAATGAACCATGGAAAGAGAAGAAGGGAAGTCATTGATATTTTAAGGATGTTCAAATGAGTTTTTTAAATTGTAAAACAGAAAAATTAATAGTGTGTGTGTGTGTGTGTGTGTGTAGACTACGGAGGAGGAAGCTGACAGGCAATGCCACCTGCTGTAAGAAGATAGGCTGGTGGGAACTGGCTGAAGGGAAACTGAAGTTGGTGGGGGCAATGTCCCATTCATTTTAATGGACCAACTTCCACTGGCTGCGGTAGTGTGACATGTTTTACTGTGGCATGAGCCACAGGCAGAGTGCCTTCTCAGTGGTGGTGCCCGCCCTATGGAACGCCCTCGCATCAAATGTCAAGGAAATACAGTGGTACCTCAGGTTAAGTACTTACTGTAATTCGTTCTGGAGGTCCATTCTTAACCTGAAGCACCACTTTAGCTAATGAGGCCTCCAGCTGCCGTCGCGCCGCCACCGTGCGATTTCTGTTCTCATCCTGAAGTAAAGTTCTTAACCCGAGGTACTATTTCTGGGTTAGCGGAGTCTGTTACCTGAAGCATATGTAACCTGAAGCGTATGTAACCCGAGGTACCACTGTAAACAGCCACCTGATTTTTAGAAGACATCTGAAGGCAGCCCTGTTTAGGGAAGTTTCTAATGTTTGATGTTTTATTCTGTTTTTAATCTGTTGGGAGCTGCCCAGAGTGGCTGGGGAAACCCAGTGGGATGGGTGGGGTATAAAAAATATATTATTTATTGTTATTTATTATTATGCACAGTCGCATCTTTTAACAGATATGCTTAACCGCCACAGCACAAATGGGGTACATCGTAGAATTCCATTACAAAGGAGACTCATTTTTCTCCCGTTTCCTCCTTCTATCCAGAGAACCACCTCTATGAGAATATCCTTCTTTCGGTTGATTGAGAATGTTGGCTGACAAAAGGCTCGAAAACCTACAGATCTATAAAGTTCTCCAGTGCGTTCGCCAGAAGGACAAGAAGCAGATTGAGAAGCTCACCAAACTCGGCTACCCGGAACTCATCAACTTCACCGAGCCAGTCGATGGGGAGGCTGCTCTTCACTTGGCCTGTGTTGCCAACGACATTGACATGTGCAACTTTCTCTTGGAGCTTGGAGCTCATCCGGATGTCCAGGATCGGATGGGCCGCACCCCTGTGATGAAAGCCGCTGAGCTGGGCCATGACTTGGCCTTGGATGTATTAGTCCAGGCCGAGGCAGACATGACCATCGTTGATGTGGAAGGAAAAGGTAAAGAGAATCAGGTGTTGGCAAGGGAGGTGGGGATTTCTCTTGTAGCTCAAGAAGTCCAATCCACATTGGGTCACATTTCAAAGTGCTGGCTTTCACCTTTAAAACTCTAAACCATGGGTAGGCAAACTAAGGCCCGGGGGCCAGATCCGGTCCAATCACCTTCTAAATGAGGCCCGCGGATGGTCCAGGAAACAGCGTGTTTTTACATGAGTAGAATGTGTCCTTTTATTTAAAATGCATCTCTGGGTTATTTGTGGGGCATAGGAATTCATTATTATTATTTTTTCAAAATGTAGCCCAGCCCCCCACAAGGTCTGAGGGACAGTGGACCGGCCCCCTGCAGAAAAAGTTTGCTGACCCCTGCTCTAAACAGCTTGGGGCCAGGTTACTTGAAGGATGATCTCTTCCCATGCATTCTTGCCCAGACCCTGAGATCTTCATCTGAGTTCCTTTCCCAGGTTCCCTTGGCTTAGCTAATGAAGTGAGTCAGGTGTTTGCTAGAAAAAGAAACTTGCATTACTTTCTCAAAAAAACCAGAGTCCTTTCTGTTGGGGATAATTCAGACTGAAATCCCCAGGTGTCAGAAAAAGTTATTTATGTATGCAAATCCCCAGGTGTCAGAAAAAGTTATTTATGTATGCAACAGAAAAAGTTATTTATGTATGCCCCGTGTTTTCTTAGCCGCAAAATGGAAAATGAGCGAGGTTCCAACCAAAGAAGATTGACAACTTAGGTTCACACAATATGTACAACTTGCAGACTTAACATATAGAATAAGAGAACAAGAAGCACATATGTTTAGAGAAGATTGGAAAATGTTTATTGAATATATGGGAAATAACTGTGTGCAGCTAAAAACACTGGCAGCATTAAGATAAATTCAAAAGTGTCAATAAGTTTTGATGGATGTAAATTAATATATGGATGTAATACTATAAAAATATAGTTTTTTTCTAAAATATGCAGGGATATAAGATATGTAAAATGAACCATGGAAAGAGAAGATGGGGAGTCATTGAAATCTGATGTAAAGTGTTTATTTGAAATTGTAAAAGAGAAAATTTTATTAAAATCATTTTTTTTAAAAAAAAAAAAAAGGAAAAGAGCCTTATCAGTAGTGACACCCATCCACCACCGGTTGATAGAATTAACCATCCTGATATCTACAGATGAAGGGCAGTCTATAAATTCAATCAATAAATAATAAAATAACTAGAATGTCATTCCCAAAGATGCTCTCCTGGCACCCACATTATGGTCTTTAGATACTTGCTGAAGATCATTTTGATTTCCCTGGCCTTCATAGTAATTATCATGGGTACAAATATCCAGTGCTTTTTTTCTTTTAAAAAAATGTTTAGGGGTGCTCTCATTTTCCTACTCATATTGAAATACTGCCCATCAATGAGCCCAAACTTAGGTTCACAAAATGTTTCGGGGTATTCGTACCCCTGCGTCCTCCCCCCCCCCGAAAAAAAGCACCGCAAATATCTGGTGCATTGGTTCTTTGCTCCATTCCTCCCCCCCTTTGCTAGTTTCGTATTGATTCCTCATTGTTTCAACTGATGTGCTTATGCTGGTTTTAGTAATGTACAGTGGTACCTCGCAAGACGAATGCCTCGTAAGACGAAAAACTCGTAAGACGAAAGAGTTTTTCGTTTTTTGAGTTGCTTCACAAGACGATTTTCCCTATGGGCTTGCTCTGCAAGACGAAAACGTCTTGCAAGTTTGTTTCCTTTTTTGAGCCTTTTTTGAGGTTATTGAAGACTTTGGTGATTTTTGAAGCGTTTCCAAAACTTCTTTTGCAGCCATTTGGTAAGTTAAACTTTTAAATCTTTTTGGGGGGTTTTGGATTTTGGGTTGGAATCCGTGCTCCGCAAGACGAAAAATTCGCAAGACGAAAAATTCGCAAGACGAAAAATTCGCAAGATGAAAAATTCGAAAGACGAAAAATTCACAAGATGAAAAAATTCGCAGAATGAATTAATTTTGTCTTGCGAGGTACCACTGTATATTTGGGTGTTGTGATTTTAACTAATCGGTTTGAGTGTTTATTTTGGTTTGGATTGTATTGGTATATTTTAATGCCTCTGCCAACCTCCCTGAGCACTTAGTTATGTGGGCATTATACAAAGGCAATAAGCAGATTATTTTACTACTTGGCATTTAGTGGTTGGTCTCTCTTTTCAGGATCACGGCTCTTTCCCTTTTAAGCCACTCTGCAACTATTCTCCACACAGGTGTTCTGTTTTACTGCATTCTGCCCACCAAACGGCACTTCCGCTGTGTTCAGATGGTCCTGGAATATGGGGCGGATGTTAACAACTGCACTTTTGAGGGGAAGCCAGTTTTCGTACAAGCCTGTGAGCAGGCGCATGAGATCAGAGACATGTGCATGACATTTTTGGAGAGAGGAGCAGACCCTAATGCAACAAACCCAGTAAGAATGTTCTTAGCCATTCTAAGAGTGGGGAGTGGAATGCCGACAGGCGTAAGCATAATAATAATTAGGGCTGCAATGGCTAATTGGTTAAATTAATCAACCATAAAAATGTTTTAAGAATATTTATTATCCTGAGCAACCAGGCAGCAGATCATATATATCACATACGGTGGTCCCTCGGTTCTCGAATGTCTCTGTTGTTGAACATTTCAGAACCCAGACACCGAAAATCCAGAAATAAATGCTTCCATTTTCAAATGTACCTCGGAAGTCGTTCGACTTTTTCAATTTTTTGATTGAAAAATTGTCGTTCGATTTTTTCAATTTTTCAATTTTCTCAATTGCATTTGCAACCAGCCCTTTGTGCCTCAGTTTCCGAACGTATCGGAACTCAGGCAGTCTTCCAGAATGGATAACGTTTGAGAACCAAGGTACCGCTGTAGTTTGAAAAACTGAAGATGGTATAATAATAATAATAATAATAATAATAATAATAATAATAATTTGTTATTTATACCCCACCCATCTGGCAGTGTTTCCCCAGTCACTCTGGGCGGCTTCCAATCAAGTGTTAAAAACAATACAGCATGGTAAGGAAGCGCATAAAAATAAAATCACACTAAAATACTGGTGAATTTCCAGGAAGCCTTTTTATGTATGGATATTAAGAAATTGCAAATTGATGTGGACATTTGGAGATGATTGGGAAAATGAGAAAAGGGGAGAAATGGAAATTGTCAGATTCATCTATCGCTCCTCCCAGCGTTATCAAGACACATTAATACACATGTAAATTCAAGATAGGGAGCAGGCCACAGAAATATCTCATCTTTTCTGCTAGGATCATGATCTTTTTCAGAGAAGCCTGCTTTGTACCTGAAGAACAATGGCTCCCATTGTACACACAGTCCCCTTTTTCTCAGGTAGAAGAGAGGGCAGCAGGGAACTACTTAGCAGCCCTAACACCTGTTCATGGCTTCCATTCTTTATAGAATAAGACATTTCCTCTGCCCCCCCCCCACTTTTTGCAATATAGTAAATGAGCAAATATATGTTAATTCTCCCCCCCCTCTCTCTCTCCTGCCCCTCTCTTCCTCCCTTTCTTTGATCTGCAGGCGACCGGCCGCACAGCCCTGATGGAAGCAGCCAGAGAAGGTGTTTTGGATGTGGTCCGCGGTATTCTTGAGAGAGGTGGAAATGTTAATGTTTTTGACAATGAAAGACACCATGCCGCACATTTTGCTGCCAAAGGAGGGTTTTTTGAGGTATTCTTTGTTGGTGGTGTCAGAAACAAAGGTACCCAGCCCAAGGAACTCTCTCAGTTAATTACTAATAATCAGGCTTGGCTAACAGAGGGGATCCCAGAAAATCCAATTTCGCTTTTTCGCAAAGCACACTTTTCAGAGTATTTAGCTTGACCAGAATAGAAAGAAACATGGAGATACTATAGTGGTGTGCTATGGTGAGAGGGATGTGAGTGGCACTGTGGTCTAAACCGCTGAGCCTCTTGGGCTTGCTGATTGGAAGGTCGGCGGTTCGAATCCGCAAGACGGGGTGAGCTCCCGTTGCTCTGTCCCAGCTCCTGCCAACCTAGCAGTTCGAAAGCACACCAGTGCAAGTAGATAAATAGGTACCGCTTCGGCGGGAAGGTAAAAGGCGTTTCCGTGCACTCTGGTTTCCGTCACGGTGTTCCGTTGTGCCAGAAGCGGTTTAGTCATGACCCAGAAAGCTGTCTGCGGACAAACGCCAGCTTCCTTGGCCTGAAAGCCAGATGAGCACCACAACCCCATAGTCACCTTTGACTGGACTTAACTGTCCAGGGGTCCTTTACCTTTACCTTTTTTGTGTGCTGTGATAACTTGGGGTTTTCCCTACTCCCTTGCACAGCCTGAGGGTCATTGTCCTGAAGGCAGAGCCAGTGCTGTCCAGCACCACTCAGCCTCTGCCTCCTTCAGGGAGGGAGAAACTTGAAGATCTGGAGAGCAGTGAGGAGGCGTGAGGATGGTTTTGAAAGTGGCAGATAGCTAGTTAAAGAGACAGAACAACGATCCCTTTGGGTAATAAAGGTAAAGTGAACCCTGACCATTAGGTCCAGTCGTGACCGACTCTGGGGTTGCGGCGCTCATCTCACTATTGGCCGAGGGAGCCGGCATACAGGTCATGTGGGCAGCATGATTAAGCCGCTTCTGGCAAACCAGAGCAGCACACGGAAATGCCGTTTACCTTCCCACTGGAGTGGTACCTATTTATCTACTTGCACTTTGACATGCTTTTGAACTGCTAGGTTGGCAGGGGCAGGGACTGAGCAACGGGAGCTCACCCCGTCGCGGGGATTCGAACCGCCAATCTTCTGTTCGGCAAGTCCTAGGCTCTGTGGTTTAACCCACAGTGCCACCTGCGTGTCCCTTTGGGTAACACTACATTTTATGTTCAATATGTCTTTGTGTGGTTTTTTAAAAATAGCAGCTGCAAAGGGCCCAGTCTAGATTGGGAGTGGGTTTGTGCCATACCATAAAAAAATGGAGCCCACCATCAAATTTACTATTTGCCCAAGAGTTGAAGCTACATAATAGCAACTTCTGTCTCAAGGCAATTGCCAATTTCAGCTGGGAGAAGGGATTTATGTTGGAAGTCACTGTAGCAATGATGGGAGGAGGATTAAACTCCCCTCTGCCTGTGCCTCAATTCTGTTGTGGATCACGGCTCCCCACGCAGGGCTCCTACTGGATAGCAGTGGGCTTTGGCCATCTTTGGTAGCACGGCGCTCTGAGCGAGGCCAAAATTTAGCACTTCCAAAGGAATCTTCTCAGTGATGGATCTTCTCAATTTGGAACCCTCTCAGCTTGGCGCCCCATGCGGGGAAGCCAACTTCGCTGCTCTAAAATGGGCACTGTTTTGAAACACCCACACAAATGCAAATTTCACGTGATATGGAGTTTGGCCCTTGTCCGAAGGAGAAAAAGGCTTGTTTTAAAGCACAGGTGGGCGACCTTCAGCTCTCCAGACCATAGTTGTCAACTTTTCCCTTTTCTTGCGAGGAATCCTATTCGGAATAAGGGAATTTCCCTTTTAAAAAAGGGAAACGTTGACAGTTATGCTCCAGACGTTGCTGGACTCCAGCTCCCATCAGCCCCAGTGAGCATGGTGCAGTGGTCAGGAAATATGGGTTTTGTAGTCTCGCAAATTTTGAAAGGCTGCAGGTGCTCCAGCCCTTGCCTTAAGTGGAGGTATTTCTGTGCAGGAATTTTGCCCTCTCACCATTACAAGTATTAATTAGGCCATGGGTAGGCAAACTAAGGCCCGGGGCCCACATCCAGCCCAATCGCCTTCTAAATCCAGCCCATGGACGGTCCAGGAATCAGTGTCTTTTTGCATTAGTAGAACGTGTCCTTTCATTTAAAATGCATCTCTGGGTTATTTGTGGGGCATAGGAATTCGTTCATTTCCCCCCAAAAAATATAGTCCAGCCCCCACAAGGTCTGAGGGACAGTGGACCAGCCCCCTGCTGAAAAAGTTTGCTGACCCCTGAATTAGGCCTTTCTCTGGTGTCCCAGTTTATATAGTTACAGTTTTTCAGACTGTTTAAATGGCATCCATTTGCTGCAATTTTGCTGAGAAGAAAACAGGTACAGTACATTTGGTTAAAGTATGTCTGTCTTGGTTTAATGGTGTTGACTTTGCTTCCCAGATCCTGAAGCTTATTTCTGCCTACAATGGAGATGTGGGTTTGATAGCCATGAATGGAAACACGCCGCTGCATTACGCTGCTGCTGGGGGTTATGCAGAGTGCTGCAGATTTATAGGTCAAAGAGGTAAAGGATGGTTGTCTGAGAATGAAGCGCTCCCCCCAACCCCGGGATAAACTCAGGGGTTCAGTCACCTGATTCAGTGAACAAGAATCTACTGCACTCAAGCAAGAACAGAGGAATCTTGTTTCGGTGCCTGTAATATACTGCATCAGGGTGGTCCAACCCACAGCTGTGGCCCTCGATGCCTTGTTTGGCGGCCTTCAGCAACATTCAGGAAAATGACATCTTAAAGCCTTAAGAAATTTTTGTGTGAAATCTTGTTGTTAGAAAAAGCACCCACGTCGGTTGGCGTATGAAATTGGTTTACTGGTTGCATGTATTGAATCTGTTAAATACACAATATGTATTTAATCAAATAGATGAACTGTGTATATTAAGTAGTATCAAATATATTGCAATGCTTTAATTTATGATATGGACATTTAATGTGTGGGGTGGCCTGTGGATTGTTCGCACATCCACAGAGGTGAGCAGGTTGTGTGCTGGTGTGTGGTGCTTGTGTCCAAGCAAGGGAGTGTGTGAAAGAATGTGGGGTGGCCACACCCACCTTTGGCCACACCCACCAACTGCATGTGACCCCCCCAAGGGTTGATCAAGGATGGGTGTGGCCCTCCGGCCAGAAAGGGTTAGTCACCTCTATTCCGTAAGAATCTTGAGAGCCATAAAATGAATGAGTCAACCACAGTTTTGATGATTCCCCAGATGTTGAGACTTTCTTTTGCCTCATTTTCTAAGATTTTAGAGCTGTCTTCATTGGAACTTACACTTTTGCCTTTTAGGCACTGACCCTACATGGAGGAACTTAGAGAAAAAGACCCCAAGGCAGGTGGCTAAAGACGGTGGATTCAAAGCAGCAAGTAAGGAGATTCGTAAGATTGAGCGGCGCTATGCCAAATATTCCAAGCCCAAACCTGGGGTAAAGAACCCCAACCCACCCTGGGCTGTTAGGCTACACGACTGGACCGTAGAACACCAGGCAAGTCTTCGCGAAGCATTTGAGATCGCAGATCGAGGGGACGGGGCTGTGAACAAGGAGGATTTTGTGTCCATCATCGAAGAGAGGTGTCCGTTTGTGGAGGCTGAACAATTAATGACAATTGCACAGGCTCACGAGAAAACGCGAGCAGGAGGGATTAAGTTTGAGGAGTTTCTTAAGGGCAACCGGTTCTTGCAGAAAGCCTTCCTCCTTACATCTTATGGTCCCAAGAAGAAGAAACCCAAGAAAGCGAGAGGCAGGAAAGCCAAGTTTGTTGCCCCTATGCCAATCTGCGTCATTCCGGACAGTGCGTACCCACGGCGGGCAGATGGCGGGCCGCCCGAGTACATGATCGAAACCTATAAGAACGTGACGGACTGCAACCGATTCAATCGGGACCACCCTCCCGAGCACCCCATTCAAGATGATTCCTGGTGGTACATTGACGACCCTTTGAAGACTTTCGCCCACATCAACTACCTCGCTAAAGATGGAGACCTTTCATCCATGAAGAAAGCCTTTGAGGCAGGGGTATCAGTGGACATACGAGACCATTTCTACAAAACTCCTTTGATGGCCGCTTGCGCAAGTGGGAACATCGAAGTGGTGAAGTTTCTCCTGGAAAGAGGGTGGGTTTACTTCCTCTGGTGGCTTACTGGGCTGGTGGGCATAGGAGGCAACCCTGTAGACACAAGTAATGTGGGATTTATGTGGGAATGTTGAGGAAGGTAGGAGAGGATGTATTGATGAAACATTATCCTTCCTCACTCATGCCAGTGAGCAAGCAGGAGAGCACATTCCCTTGCAGATAGTTGGAAGCAAGTTGATGGATTTGTTAGAATCATGTAACTTATGCAATCCAGTCTGGATTGTTTCTGGTAAGTTCCCCCTTTTATTTCCCTCTTAAAATAATAATAGCACAAGACAGTCTTGTGGAGAAAGTAGGAGAGTGAAGAGCTCAAAGACAGAGGGCACGTAGCAGCACCTGTAAGAGAGATGAATGAGGAAGTGGGAGAGACAGGGGGTGGAGATTCACTCGGGACAATGCCTTCATCCAAGAGGCTGGGTTATTTGTAATATTGAAATGAAAAGGGAGGGTAATAAACTTTTCCTTGTCTTGATACTTTCCTGGGCAACCAGGCAGGAGCCGCTGACACCATCTTGACAGTGAATAATAATAATAATAATAATAATAATAATAATAATAATAATAATAATTAATAATAATTTATTTATACCCTGCCCATCTGGCTGAGTTTCCCCAGCCACTCTGGGCAGCTTCCAATCAAGTGTTAAAAACAATACAGCATTAAGTATTAAAAACTTCCCTAAACAGGGCTGCCTTCAAATGTCTTTTAAAGATAAAATAGCTGCTTATTTCCTTCACATCTGAAGGGAGGGCGCTCCACAGGGCGGGTGCCACCACCAAGAAGTAGTGGGTAGCTTTGGACAGGCCACCAAGTCTTACCCTATCCGACTTCACAAGATGGTTGTGAAGGAAGCAACAGAAGGCTGCACCCAAAGGGATGGGCTAGAACAGTAGTCAACTTTTTCATATCCTTCCTTTAACCCAAAGATACACTTGGAGACCCATTTCTTTGTGTGTTCCTTGTGGTAGAGGTGCTGTTGTCTCCCACCTTAGTTCAGGCTGCAGGCCAGTAGTAGTGTGTCCTCACCCATGAGTTGAAGATAAATGGCTATGTCCAACACAAGTGACCATTGTTATATGACAGCCTAGGCAAGTTGTCATGGAAGATTGTATGTTTGACTGGAGGAGCCACGTTTCCAACCATGGTGGGAGCAATGGACCAGGACTGAGGAGATCCACAGCCAGATCCTTCTTCAGCCATGGAACTCATCTGGTGACCTTAGGTCAGTCACCATCTCTAAGCCTAACTAACCTAACTCTCAGATTTGTTGCAAAAGTGAAATGGGGTGGGGGAGAATGCAATGCATGATAGCCTTAGCCCCTTGGAGGAAAGGCAGTATATGACTGTGTACATATACCTTGAGGGACGTGGGTGGCGCTGTGGGTTAAACAACAGAGCCTAAGGGTTGCTGATCAGGAGGTCGGTGGTTTGAATCTCCACGATGGGGTGAGCTCCCGTTGCTCACTCCCTGCTCCTGCCAACCTAGCAGTTTGAAAGCACATCAAAGGGCAAGTAGATAAATAGGTACCACTCCAGTGGGAAGGTAAACGGTGTTTCCATGTGCTGCTCTGGTTCGCCAGAAGTGGCTTAGTCATGCTGGCCACATGACCCGGAAGCTGTACGCCAGCTCCCTCGGCCAATAGAGCGAGATGAGCGCTGCAACCCCAGAGTCTGCCACTACTGGACCTAATGGTCAAGGGCCCCTTTACCTTTACATATACTTTGAAGCACATTTAAAGCACGTGACTTCTCCAAAGAATCCTGGGAAAGGTAGTTTGTTATGGGGTGCTTGGAATTGTAGCTCTGGGGGGAGTAAATTACAGTTTCCAAGGTTCTTCCAGGGAACTCATGTACTTTAAATGTACCGTCCGTATGTGGATGCTTTGACCTTGTTGGCAAACTGCTTAGAGATTGGCTTAAAGAAAGGTGTTGCATCAACTGTTGTCAGGCAGCGGAGGAACCAACCCCCATGGCTGGTTGCCAGGAATGGACAAGACAAGGGAAAATCCTTATCATCTGCTTTTATTCAATATTCACAGAGAGAGGCTTAGAAATGTGGCCTCTCGGAATAATGGTGTTGCTCCGAGTAAATCTCTGCTTCTCTCCCACTTCCTCAATCATCATCCCTTCTACGGTTGGCGCTGAGGGCCCTTTGCTCTCCTATTTTTAAGACTCGCTGGGTTCTGGGAGATGGGTCTGGAATGCTTTCTTGTGATAATGTATCAGCCAACTGTCAGCTGTGACCTCCCTCAAACCCCTGTTGTAATTCTGAATGGTCTTCTTCTTTGAAGGGTCAGGCTGGGGAGGTGGGCTTCACCATTCCTCCTCTACCCAGTCCCAGACAATTGTGTACCATCATTGTGGTGATGAATAATGGCAGTTGGTCAGGGCCGGATTTAGGTTTGATGAGCCCCTAAGCTCCTGAAGGTAATGGGGCCCTTTATATGTCCAGCTGTCCTTTGACAGGAACAAACTGTGTCTGCTTTTTGTGTTGAATATACTGTATTTTTCGCTCTATAAGACACACTAGACCACAAGACGCACCTAGTTTTTGGAGGAGGAAAACAAGAAAAAAAAATATTCTGAATCTCAGAAGCCAGAACAGCAAGAGGGATTGCTTCGCAGTGAAAGCAGCAATCCCTCTTGCTGTTCTGGCTTCTGGGATAGCTGCGCAGCCTGCATTCGCTCCATAAGACGCACACACATTTCCCCTTACTTTTTAGGAGGGAAAAGGTGAGTCTTATACAGCAAAAAATATGGTATGCTATATGGTAATTTATGGACTCATTACTTACATCATAGGAGCCTACAGACCACAAAACACTTTTGCTGTATATAGGTTTTGTTTTATTTGGTTTTTATCTTATATTTTGGAAATGTACATCCAGGTATGTTTTTTTCCTTTAAATTTTTTTTGGAGGGGGCCCAAGAGAGTGGGGCCCTAAGCTATAGCTTGTTAGCTTACATGTCAATCAGGCACTGGAGTAGTTGTAACAGAAACCGGCATTGGTGTGTGCAAATTATTGGAGATTCATTCTCATTGTCTGCCGTCATGGGATTGTTGTCTATCACATGGCGGTGTATGTTTTCATTCCACAGAATGGGAAGTGACGTAGACAGTATGTTTGTGTTACTGTGTTCCATGAAGTGGGACGATTGTCCTTTGTTCTTTTTCTCTTTGCTAGAGAGAGAGGGAGCCATGTTGCAGTGCTCCGTGTGTGTTTATATATAAATAAAGTAGATTAGCCAAAATGCTGAGTTGCTGAGGTCTGTTACACAAGCTGCACAAACTCTATGGATCCCTAAGTGTGCTGATGTCTGTTGGCATCGGTCTCTATGATGTTCAGGAAAAAGAAAGCTTTTGAAGCTCCCGAACGATCGACCAGGAGGGAGAGAACATGCCAGTCGGGCATGTGTCTCTGCCAGGGTCCTACACGAGAGTAGGATGGATCCTAACACAAATCAGGTCCCTTCTCATTGGAATTCACTGAAATGAAATTCCTCAAATGTCCCTATGTGACAAAACAGCATATTTCTAATATAGAGAACAATTGTTCTTTGCCTGCAGGGCTAATGTGAACGCAACAGACAATTTCATGTGGACTGCTCTCCACCATGCATGCCATGCAGGCCAGCAGGATATTGCTGAACTGCTCATCAATTCTGGAGCAACAGTAGATGCTATTTCAATCAACTATGGAACCCCATTGATGAGAGGCCTTGAGAGCTGCCGACTGGACACGGTTCATCATTTGGTCAACGCCGGTGCTAAGCCTCAGCTGACAAACAGAAAAGGTAAAACCTTTGTGTTACTGCTAATTGACGGCCAATGCAACCTTTAAATTAGCTATGGTGTTTCAGCAGTAACTTCTGACCTAGACAGGCATTTGAATCATTGCCCCTTTACATTTTCTTTTTCTATTTTTTTTAAAAAATAACTCTTTCCAGCTTATGTTGTTGTTTTTGTTTAGTCATTTAGTCGTGTCCAACTCTTCATGACCCCATGGACCAGAATACACCAGGCACTACTGTCTTCCACTGCCTCCCGCATTTTGGTCAAACTCATGTTCGTAGCTTCGAGAACACTGTCCAACCATCTCGTCCTCTGTCGTCCCCTTCTCCTTCTGCCCTCAGTCTTTCCCAACATCAGGGTCTTTTCCAGGGAGTCTTCTCTTCTCATGAGGTGGCCAAAGTATTGGAGCCTCAGCTTCAAGTTCTGTCCTTCCAGTGAGCACTCAGGGCTGATTTCCTTCAGAATGGATAGGTTTGATCTTCTTGCAGTCCATGGGGCTCCCTGTCTGTGGAATGCTCTCCCTAGGGAAGTTCGTCTGGCACCCTCATTATGCACCTTTACACACCAGGCAAAAACATTTCTTTTTAACCTGGCCTTTGGTTGATCTGATTATACCCTACGCCCTTGTGTGGGGTGGGGGCTATTGGGTTGTTGTTTTTATTTCTATTATGTATTTTGTGGTTTTATGTCTTGATTTTATTCTGTAAACTCAGGCCTCCTCGACCTCAGCCCTCCAGATGTTTTTGGCCTACAACTCCCATGATCCCTAGTTAGCAGGACCAGTGGTCAAGGATGATGGGAATTGTAGTCTCAAAACATCTGAAGGGCCGAGGTTGAGGAAGCCTGTGTAAACTGCTCTGAGACCCCTGGGTATAGGGTGGTATATAATGTCAATAAATAAATAAATAAATAAATAAGAAAGAGGTAGGCGCCAATGGATTCAAAATCCAACCATTTTACAATACTTCACCACTGAACTTTATGCACCCAGGTTAGTTGTATCTCAATAGCATCTTTACCACCCAAATCTACCCCTGTATTCTTGGTGACATGGAATCACTCTGGCATCAGGCAGAAGAACGCCACTGCCCTCACATACTGAGCCACCTTCTTTTTTCAAACAGGACAAAACGCTCTGGAAGTTGCAAAGGCTTATGCTGACACCCGGCTGGTCCACTACATTCAAGACACGCTGGACCGCATGCCGAAGCCACCGGACAGCAAAGGGGACAAGCAGAAAGGGAAAAAGGGGGCCAAGCCAAAGGCACCGGCCAAAGCAGCCTCAGCAGCCTCAGGAGCCCCAACCACTCCAGCAACACCTGCCACTCCCAAGGCAAAGATGCCAGATCCTGCGTCGAAAGAGTCTGTGAAAGACGAGGTAAGGCGATGCCATGGTTCTGCACAAGAGATTTCTTCAATGGTGGGTTCTCCAGATGTTGCTGGTGATGGGAGCAGAAGACCTCAACAGCTTGCATGGTAGCCAGAAGCATCGTAGCCAGACACTGGAGAGATTTGTCTGGAGTAAGCATGGATGGACCAGTGGTATCAAATAGTGTGGGAAACAGCCTTATTAGAAAAACTAACCCATAAACTGAAGCTGACACAGGGACAAATAGAAGAAGATGCCTTCGGCCTGGTATAGCTCCCCTTTATCACATACACAGTCCAACAAGACGACACGAATCCGCCAACAACATACAAATCAATCTGACTAACCTGATCAAAAAATGCACACACACACCCCACTCACACACAAAAACAAATCTCACTACAGCCAGTCAAAGAGAACCACCCACACCCTAGACCACCCCCAAGCTTTCTCACCACCAAGGAAACACAACTAGCGAATAGTAAGAGAACCCACGCAAGTGACGCTGACACAAAACCCCACACGTACACTATGTAGAAGCATAGAAGCATTGCCACCTGACCCCCACCCCACCCCACGCCTCCCGCTCATCCCCCCTTTTCTTCCTAACCTAACATTGTATGTAACACTAATGTCTCACAACAAATGAAACTGATCTGTAGAAAGCACAACTTGAAAAAAGAGACAATGCACATAATTTTGTAAACTAAGAAATCTTTACTACAGGGGTAGGCAACTTAAGGCCCAGGGGCCGGATCCGGCCCAGTTGCCTTCTCAATCCGGCCCACAGACGGTCTGGGAATCAGCGTGTTTTTACATGAGTAGAATGTGTGCTTTTATTTAAAATGCATCTCTGGGTTATTTGTGGGGCCTGGTATTTTTACATGTCAAAGAGATGTCAAAGAGAACAACAACTACCAGACTTTTAGAAGACATCTGAAGGCAGCCCTGTTTAGGGAAGCTTTTAATGTTTAATGTATTATGGTATTTTAATATTCTTTTGGAAGCCGCCCACAGTGGCTTGGGAAGCCCAGCCGGATGGGTTGAGTATAAATAATATATTATTATTATTATTATTATTATTATTATTATTATTATTATTATTATTATTATTATTATTATCAGTGCTCACATTGCAATGGGGGAGCAGCCTCCATGACCCCCATACCTACTGCGACAGCCCCCTGCTTTTGGATTTTGACACATAATGAGAAACTTGGGTTGCAAAAAGGCCTCTTCCGGCTAATTGTGTTAGACATTTATGACACACACAAACACTTGTGCAACTGATGATGTTCTGTGTTTAAGGTTCTACCATCGTCGGAAACAATCGCTGAGAAATCTCTCTTCGAGGAGAAGAAAGAATCCCTCAAGGATAATGTCGTCCATCTGAATTCACTGATAACCAGAGGAGCCACAAGGAAAGTTAATATCACTTTCACACCACAGAGGGTAAGTATGTCTGTACAAAAAGACCAGCTCCCTCTGCTGATCTTGACACCCGAGTGGGTCTCTGGGGAAGAATGTGGTAGAATGGCTTATTTCTTAGTGTTCCACTCATCTGAGAGGGGAGGAAATGATCACAAAGAGATTCTGTTCTTGAATATTTCCCCTATTGGGAGTTGTAGGTGACAGGATTGTATATGATGCTTCAACTCTGCTGGAGTACTTCCGCTGCATAATTCTGAATCCTTTACAGCTAGATGTTGCTAACTTTATTCCAGAGCCCAGCAGTACTGGGGAGGGGTTCAGTTTGTGGGGGAAAAAAAATCCAATGCTTTTTTTCTGGGGGGACGCAGGGGTACACATACTCCTAAACATTTTGTGTATCTAAGTTTGGCCTCATTGAGGGGCAGTATTTCAATATGAATAGGAAAATGAGAGTACCCATAAACATTTTTTTAGGGGTGGGGAAACCACTGAAAATATCCTTCTGGAGAAGAAAGCTGCCTGGAAAATATAAAACTTGGGAATAAGCGAGATAGTAACTGGAGGTTGCCAATCTTTCTAGGTACCATAAACACACTATGACCAAGAACACACCAGAAACCTATTCCATCGGCTACAAAAGAAGGCTTCTTTCAATCCTAAATTCAGCATGGTGGGGACATGGGAGGGGATGATTATAAAATATATCAACCATGATTTTTCCTTCTGTTAAGAAATGTACATAAGGATAGCCCATTTGCTGAATCTTAATTATGGGATCCTTTTCTCTTTCAAGATTTGGAGTCCAGAAGCGACGACCCAAGACCTTCTAAGGAAGAGAGAGATGCGTCGGCAGCGTTTTAGTTATGAGGTGGACTTCGAAGACTTTATGATGCCCTTTAAGAGGAACTTTATGGAAAAAGCCCGTTTGTTGCAACAGGGTGCTGTCTTGCATTAATCACTGTGCAATTCTTGCAAGGATGTCTAGGACGGAAAGGATCCAGTACTGAAAAGGGCAAGAATCATGTTATCCTGAACTGCAATGGAAATTTTGCTTTGTTCTTTGCTTATGTAATTTAAGTACAGGGCATGCTTGAAGTATTCAACCAGGAGAACCACTCTGTCTTGCATTTGGGAATGGATTTGTTTTCATTTATTTATTTTGGAAGATTAATGTACATTTCAGGAAAGTGGGAGTCCAGCTACCCTACTGGCATTGCAGTTGACTTTTTATTACCCTCTCCCAGTCATCCAGATCTGAAACCATCTCCTTGCTTAAAAAATAGACTCTATCCTGCTACAGAAACTTGAAACCAATTATTTCCAGGTGCTATAAATATCCATTGTACTGAGCAGTGTTGGTGATACTTCTTAAATCTAGGACAGCTGTAGAATTTGTGCAGGTCCGCAGAATTTTCCCATGAGAAGAATGTCCTGGTGGTAACAGGAGTGTGTAGGTTTTAAAAAAAGTTTAAAAAAATACATGGAATTTTCCACAAGGCTCACCATCACCACCTAGTGTCAATTGTATATTGCACTTAAGACACACACAAAACGTTTTATTTGCAGCTATACAGCTGAGTCCCTAGTTTTGATCCATGTCCACTCAACTCTAAAAAATGAAGTTGAGAAAAATTTCTGTTTATCAAGGAAAGGAAAGAACAAATAGCCAGGAACAAACAAACCATGATTTACCCCAGTATGTATGTATATATGTACGTATGTGCACCCAATGTTCTTTGGAAGAGCCTTAATATGTTTGCATTATTTAGCTAGTTATCCAATAGTCTGTAGTGAATAACCACTATTTTTTGCTGCTATTCCCTCCTCCAAAACCAGGAATGCAAAGACAGCAGCTACAGCGCTCCAATGTTTCCTCAGCCAGGACAATACAGGGACAACAACAAACTGGGGTTGTTTCACTGGCCAGTGTGGTGTAGTGGTTAAGAGCGGTGGACTCGTAATCTGGGGAACCGGGTTCGCGTCTCCGCTCCTCCACATGCAGCTGCTGGGTGATCTTGGGCTAGTCACACTTCTTTGAAGTCTCTCAGCCCCACTCACCTCACAGAGTGTTTGTTGTGGAGGAGGAAGGGAAAGGAGAATGTTAGCCACTTTGAGACTCCTTTGGGTAGTGATAAAGCAGGATATCAAATCCAACCTCTTCCTCTTGTTTCACCTGTGTCCTGCCTCCCTCTGTCTTACTTTGTAGCATTTTTACTCACCACAGGCATACAGAAAAGTGGGTAAATCGACTTTTGTCTACCTGATGTTCTCCAGATGTTTTCGACTAGAGATCCCACGAGAGCCATGCTGGCTGGGGCTAAGTTGTAGTCCAAAACATCTGGAGGGTACCAGTTTGATGAAGGCTGGGCTAAATCCGAAGATGTTTGCCAATAGCCCAATGCTCCTGAAAAGCTTATAGTCACATTTTAACGGAGCAGGGAATCTGGGACATCATTGATTCCCCAGCCAAGTCTGGCCAGGTGAGCGAAGGGATGTTCTCAGAATGGAAGAAACTGCAGTGACGCTGTTAACCTCAGTAGTGAAATATAAAAGTTGCCTGTGTGCTTGTGTGAAAGCCCACATTCTTTGGGCTGAGAGAACACTCAGACAGGGAGAAGTCCAGCAGATCCCAGCTTCCAGGTTGCCGTCTGACTTCATTCCCAGATGGTGGGAAAGTATCTGCAAGAGTAATGATTAATGCTGCGTTGTAGAAATTCAGGACATTAATGAGAACAGTTGGATTCCTCTATGAATCACTGGTCTAAAATTGACAGATGGCCTATTAGCCTTTCTCATACCAGCAATTTGGATCCCATCTAGGCCTCTTTAACTAACATACACAGCACAAATTCCAAAAATCCCAGGCTACATTTTTATAAACTTTTGTGGCAGTTAAATGGAAGCAGGGAATTAAATAACTCGAGAACCACAAATACTTCTTGTAGCTTCATCTGATGGCTCATAACACCACTTTTTTTTGAGTAATATAATATTATCAGTGGAAGGATAATTTAATGAAGAATGTAATGCAACAAGGTTTGTTCAATTATCTGTATTCTGTCAAAAGTTATAGCCAAATAACCAGAAAAAAGGAAGCACAACTTGCTTAGGTGGATCTGCAGTAGCTTTCCTTCATTTGAATGTAGCCAATGAGTATAAGTGTTTAGAGAGCCAATCAGGTGTTATGAGCCATCAAACTCGGAAATGCACTTTTTCCAAAAGGATTCCACACTTTTGGCCACTGGTGTATCAGATACACACATATTTAGATTAAATAATAATAATAAGAAATAGCAAGCTATTTGAAGGAAGAGTGTAAGCTAGTTGAAGAAATGTCATGCGGTGTTTTTGCTCTGTCCAGAAAGAATGTAATAATATAAAAACAAAACACAAAACTAATTCCTTTGGAACTCTCATGAAAAGCCCATTTGCTGCCACAAAGGGGGTGTAGGTTTTATCTTCACTGTCGCTTGTGGGGGGAGTTGGTCCATGAGGGGAAATGGGGCACTGTCCCAAAAAGCTCAGTCTACCCTTGGCCAGCCCATACCTGCCTGCCTTCTTCATGACCTCTGGCCCGGGAGGTGGCCCTTGCTCTCAACACCCTCCTCCACAATCTCAGGGTTGCCCTTCAGGAACTCAGCGAGGATAAAGCAAAATGAGAACTCGTTGGCTCTGCCTGCCATTGGCTCTGGCGCCACCTTCTGTTGGCCTCCCAGCCTTCGGCCCTATCAGTCCCAATGGGCAGCAGCCACCATGGGTTGCTTGCCACGAAAAGGATATTGCATGAGTTGTGCTGCTACTGGTTTAGAATGAGATGGGCCATGCACATGAAGTTCCATGGCCGTTCATGGCAGTAGGGCTTTATGCTTTTCAAAAGTGTTTTTGTTTGTATGTTACAGTGGTGCCCCGCAAGACAAATGCCTCGCAAGACGGAAAACCTGCTAGACGAAAGGGTTTTCCGTTTTGGAGGTGCTTCGCAAAACAAATTTCCTATGGGCTTGCTTCGCAAGACGAAAATGTCTTGTGAGTTCCTGCGGGCTTTTTTTTTTCCTTTCCCCCCTTTTTCCCAAGCCGCTAAGCCGCTTATCAGCTGATCCACTAAGCCGCTAAGCCGCTTAACAGCTGATCCACTAAGCCGCTAAGCCGCTTATCAGCTGATCCGCTAAGAAGCTAAGCCGCTTAACAGCTGATCCGCTAAGCCACTAAGCCGCTTATCAGCTGATGCTGATGCGCTAAGCCCGCTAAGCCGCTAATAGCGCTAATCCGCTAAGCCGCTAATGGGCTTGCTTCACAAGATGAAAAAACCGCAAGACGAAGAGACTCGCGCAACGGATTCTTTTCGTCTTGCGAGGCACCACTGTATCTGGTCTTCTTCGGTGTACCAGTGAGGATTGCTTCAGCTTCCAAATCTATGCAAACGTCAAGGCACCCTTATTGTGCTCTCTGTACAGCATTCATGCTCCTTGTACCATGACCATGTGCATCTTCATTACAGTGGTACCTCGGATTACATATGCTTCAGGTTACAGACTCCGCTAACCCAGAAATAGTGCTTCAGGTTAACAACTTTTGCTTCAGGATGAGAATAGAAATCGTGCTCCGATGGCGCATCAGCAGCAGGAGGCCCCATTAGCTAAAGTGGTGCTTCAGGTTAAGAACAGTTTCAGGTTAAGAACAGACCTCCGGAACAAATTAAGTACTTAACCCGAGGTATTGTCCAATATCTGTAGAATCTCCACCATATGCTGTCTTTGATTGTCCCTTGGAATGTATATTACTGATTGAAATATAAAGTTCTGTTCTTGACTTCAGCAGGGTATGAATAATAATAAAAATAAAGGTAATGGACCCCTGGACGGTTAAGTCCAGTCAAAGGCAACTATGGGGTTGCGGTGCTCTTCTCGCTTTCAGGCTGAGGGAGCTGGCGTTTGTCCACAGACAGCTTTCCGGGTCATGTGCCCAGCATGACTAAACCACTTCTGGTGCAACAGAACAGCATGACGGAAACCAGAGCACATGGAAATGCCGTTTTCCTTCCCGCCGCAGCGGTACCTATTTATCTACTTGCAGAGGTGTGCTTTGGAACTGCTAGGTTGGCAGGAGGTGGGACAGAGCAACGGGAGCTCATCCCGTCATGGGAATTTGAATCGCCAACCTTCTGATCAGCAAGCCCAAGAGGCTCAGTGGTTTAGACCACAGCGCCATCTGCGTCCCCTTTATGAAGTTTCAATATGCTGGTCACATCATGCTAGGGAGCAACTGGCTGCAAATTAGCTACCAGGCTTCAAGGTGCTGATTTTGGGATATAAAGCCCTAGACAGCTTGGGACCAGGATGCTAGAAAGATTGTCCCATACATTATGTACCAGACTGATCACTGTGTTCTGCAAATAAGGGTCAGATGAGAGCCAGTGTGGTGTAGTGGTTAAGAGCAGTAGACTCATAATCTGGGGAACCGGGTTCGTGTCTCCGCTCCTCCACATGCAGCTGCTGGGTGACCTTGGGCTAGTCACACTTCTCTGAAGTCTCTCAGCCCCACTCACCTCACAGAGTGTTTGTTGTGAGGGAGGAAGGGAAAGGAGAATTTTAGCCGCTTTGAGACTCCTTCCGGTAGTGATAAAGCAGGATATCAAATCCAAACTCCTCCTCCTCCTCCTTTTCTTCTTCTTCTATCTTTCAGGTGGCTTGTTCTACACAGTGTTGGAATTAGCCCTTTGGTGTTGTGGCACATGCCTTTTGTAATACACTCCCCTCGAATATTGAAAAGGCTCCATCTATGTCGTTTTTTTCTGATGCCTGCTGAAGACTTTCCTCCTCCACCAAGCTTTCTAAGCTGAACGCTTTCTCAGTCTGCATCTGTACTGGGATTGTTTTAAATCTATTCTTGTTTTATCACTTGTTTGCCACCCTCGGCTCCTTTGAGAGGAAGGACTTGATAGGAATTTAATGCGCAAATAAAGCCATGAGGGAAATAACACAACAAAAGCTATGTGCTTTCTGGGGAATTCACATTCCAAAATAATATCGTTCATCTGAGGAAACAAAAAAAACAAATCCATGAGAATCACTGAAGAAACAAAAATGGCGACTGATTACAGTGCTTATTATGCAGCTTCAAAAATGTTGTGGGGAAATCTATTTCATTTGTGATAAATTATAAGAAATGTTGCCTGTGCAGTGGAAGAAGCAAGATCACATTTTGATTGATTAGCCAAAACAGATTTTCTAATTGGGAAATGAGCTGGATGATGGAACAGGTTGTCCAGGGAAATGATATCCTCTTCTACACTGCTGCTGTGAGGAATGGGATTAATCCAGGCATCCCCAACTTGCGGCCTCCAGATGCTTTGGCCTACAACTCCCATGATCCCTAGCTAACAGGACCAGTGGTCAGGGATGATGGGAATTGTAGTCCAAAATATCTGGAGGGCTGAAGGTTGGGGATACTTGGATTAATCTAAGGATTCCCAGCATTCTTGGAGACTAAGTTGAATTGGACAATCCTTAAAACCCCTGCCAAATATTTGAGTGCAAAGTGTTAACAAAGTCTTTTAAATAATGCCATCTGAGTCCAGAGAAAAGAATCCTAATATAAATTAACTGAAGCAACCGAACATAAACAGTATAATTTGAGGTGGAAGGAAGAGAGAGGTTTCTGTCTTTCTTATTTCAGTCTTTGTACAGCAAACAAGGGAAACATCCATCCAAACATGCAGAGGAAAAACTCACTCTGAGCTCCTCAGCCAATCAGAGCATGTTCTACCATCGACTCTGACTGGTTGCTAAGCAGCAACACCACACATACCCCCTTGGGTAGTTGACTAAGACTGAGGACAAAGTTAACCCTTTGGTTACAAACTGAATCATCTCTGTTGTAGCACTTCCAATACAGATGAAGAATGCAGCACAGAAATTAGAAATGTGTGCTTGAAACACAACCAGATTTGCTTTAGTTGAATGTTTCAATCACTCTGGCCTTTGGGATATGTTGAAACCAAAATCAGAAATGAGCTTCCTGAACCAAAAGAGCATCTTTTAAAAAATTGCTGTGGTTCTCCAAAGCTAAGTGGTAACTCCTTATTTTGATGTGCCTTTTCCGTCTTGGAAACAAGAAATTCATTGTCATCCATATCAATCTGTGAATTTAGATCCTGCCCTCTCTGGGATGGGAGAGGGAACTGTTGCAAAGGGAGTGGGAGGAAAAAACCCAAGTGTTATGTACTGAATTTCTCACCCTGGGCCAGCAGGGGGATACTGTAGATAGTTATGCAAATGAAGGATCGAAAGTGACGTTCATTGATTGGATAGTTTTAGATTGTTGTTACAGTAACAAGGTACTGGAGCTCTATATAAGCTAACCCTAACCCTAACCCTAACCCTTCAGTTCAGTTCTGGCATCTGAATAAAGAAGAGCTGTTTGAAGAACCGCTGTGTCGTCTGATATGTTCGCCCACAACCTAACACCAAGTATACACAGATTGCCTGTCTTCAGTTTCTTTGGTACTCACCCACTATGATGGCTGAAGCCTTGGACGGACAAGAACACCCACTTGATAGATACAGCGCAGTGGGTCTGTAGATCATGTCAACCATAGCAGTTGCTGAAAGCAGCTTGCAAAATTGTCAGCCTTCAGTGCGGAAGTGGTGGTGAAGATAGTAAAAAATACAAGTGGATCAGGCCATTCAATTCCATGTCTTACTCTGACCAGACCAATGGTACAAATCAGTTAAGTTTGAGCCCCATTGTGTTCCTTCAAATGCCCAAATGATTTCAGTTACTGGGGAAGGTTCAGAATGACAGAAGTACAGAAAATAATCATGCTTCTCGTTTGCATAATGCTGATTCCAAAATACGACAAATGATAGCACTTCATCAGAGAACCAGTCTGCCTGTCTGCTGCTCTGGTGAGCCATATCCAGCAATCTGCCTGCACTTGCAAATTACAGTGCTTTTAATAACAGTGCCCAATATTATACATGCATAATCTGAGCTGCACCAGTGAGGCTCCTAGGTAATAACTTAACATTCCTCAGAGAATGCCCCAAGCATTTAAAACATTCCCACCACATGGCACAAGATCTGAATTGCCTATAACCAAAACCCTCAGCATAAAATTTCAGGCGAGGCTTCCAAATGTGAAAATAGTTTGCGTGGCTAACATTGCATTTCCAAAAAATGAAGTACAGTGGTACCTTGGTTCTCAAGTGCCTTGGTACTCAAACAACTTGGAACCCAAACATTGCAAACCCGGAAGTAAGTGCTCCAGTTTGTGAACTTCTTTTGGAAGTCAAATGTGCTCCATTTTGAGTGTTATGCTTCCGATTTGAAGAATAATTTTATTCTGGAAGATAAGAAATCAAAATAACAAACTTTTTGTAAATGAAGGGAAATGGTTTATTGAATATTTACAGATAAATTGTAAACAGATTAAAAACATTGGCAAGATTATTGTAATAACCTGCAGTTTCATAAGAGTATATATCGAAAGAAGATGAATAAATGAGCAAATAAGGGTCATTTGGATATGCAGAAGATAGTAAAAAATAAATTAAAGCAGCTGCAGAAAGATGGGGAAGGAAGTCAAGTTCTGAAATGTCAAAATGACTGTAAAATGAATGAAATTTATAAAATTAGTGAAATGTATAAACTAGAAAAGTATAAATAAAATTTATAATTACAACTGTTTAAAAAAACCTAGTCCAGAATAAACACTGCTTTTTCACCATGGTGATTTCAAATTAAATTCCCAATTCTATACAGTTCTACTCAGAATTAAAAAGGTAAAGGTAAAGGTACCCCTGCCCGTACGGGCCAGTCTTGACAGACTCTGGGGTTGTGCGCCCATCTCACTTAAGAGGCCAGGGGCCAGCGCTGTCTGGAGACACTTCCGGGTCACGTGGCCAGTGTGACAAGCTGCATCTGGCGAGCCAGAGCCGCACATGAAAACGCCGTTTACCTTCCCGCTGGTAAGTGGTCCCTATTTATCTACTTGCACCCGGAGGTGCTTTCGAACTGCTAGGTTGGCAGGCACTGGGACCGAGCAGCGGGAGCGCACCCCGCCGCAGGGATTCGAACCGCCGACCTTCAAACGGCAAGTCCTAGGCACTGAGGCTTTAACCCACAGCGCCACCTGCGTCCCTCTACTCAGAATTAAGCTCAGCTAAATTTGATGGGTTGTTGTTGTTGTTATGCCACACACATCTGACTGGACTACCCTAGCAGTTCCCAACCAAAATACTGTACAGGCAACAACCACCACTACCACTTCAAAGAAAATTTTAATGTGTGACATTTTAATGTATTTTTAATCTTTGTTGGAAGCCACCCAGAGTGGCTGGGGGAACCCAGCCAGATGGGTGGGGTATAAATAAATTATTATTATTATTATTATTATTATTATTATTATTATTATTATTATTATTATTATCATCATCATTCCCGAAACTTACTCTCAAATAAATCGCCCTGCTGCTAACAGACACCTTTTTATTCTAGAAGAAAGGCATGGCTTATCTTCCACCTGAAAGTGGAATTTGAAACACAGACTTTGCTGCTCACTTCCTTATTTGCCAGGCAGTTTGCAATTTCAGGAATTGAAATCTGGTTCATTTTGCACCCAATATTTTGGTGGTTTTTGCCTTTGCTTAAAAAGAAAAAAGTTCACCTTTGGATGTTTATCCTCAAAGGTGAAAAGTGTTATGTAAATGCTTGCTGTTATTCCAAAGGTTTCTTCAATACTCTCTGGTGGCCTTAATTATCTGCTTTTCCAGAGTCGGGCTGGCAGCATGCAAGTTACTCAAGCCCATTATGTAAGCATTGATTGAACCATTTCCTCCCTTGTGATTTTCTCTCTTTTACTTACAGCTTTCTTCCTGTGGTCAGTTACTCTAGTGGTGTTTTTTCCCAAGGAGCTGAATATTGCAGCAGCGTACAGTGGTGCCCCGCAAGACGAATGCCTCGCAAGACATGCTACACGAAAGGGTTTTCCGTTTTGGAGGTGCTTCGCAAAATGAATTTCCTATGGGCTTGCTTTGCAAGATGAAAATGTCTTGCGAGTTCCTGTGGGGTTTTTTTCCTCCCCCCCCCCTTTACCCAAGCCACTAAGCCACTTAACAGCTGATCCGCTAAGCCGCTTATCAGCAGATCCGCCAAGCCGCTTAACAGCTGATCCGCTAAGCTGCTTAACAGCTGATCCCCTAAGCCCGCTAAGCCGCTAATAGCGCTAATCCGCTAAGCCGCTAAAGGGCTTGCTTCGCAAGACGAAAAAACCGCAAGACGAAGAGACTCGCGGAACGGATTCTTTTTGTCTTGCGAGGCACCACTGTAGTTCATAAAGGATGGTGGGGGAAGGCAAGTTACCCCCGTTCCCTGGCAGACAAATACCTCACCCCCTTGAAGGAACAAAATAAAAAAAAATAGAGACCAACTAAGTCAGTTACTGGTATGAGCTTTCATGTGCATACACACTTCTTCAGATACAGTGGTACCTCAGGTTACATACGCTTCAGGTTACAGACTCCGCTAAACCATAAATAGTACCTCGGGTTAAGAACTTTGCTTCAGGATGAGAACAGAAATCGTGCGGTGGATGCGCGGCAGCAGCGGGAGGCCCCATTAGCGAAAGTGGTGCTTCAGGTTAAGAACAGTTTCAGGTTAAGAATGGACCTCCGGAACGAATGAAGTACTTAACCCAAGGTACCACTGTACACTGAAACAGAAGTCACCAGACCCTTATATATAGTGAGAGGGTGAAGAGGGGGGTGATTGGCTGATAGGTGTGGTAAACCTGTTGGTGACTGTTAACGACTTCAATTGGTCTTACAGGAAAAAGCAAGAGGTGAGATGGCTAAAAATAGCTTTATCATATATAATGAGATAAGAAACCAATGTGTCTATTCAGACTAGGTCTCTCCATGGTTTTAAGTTTGGTAAATGTAAAGGTACAGGGACCTCTGACCATTAGGTCCAGTCGTGGCCGACTCTGGGGTTGCGGTGCTCATCTCGCTTTATTGGCCGAGGGAGCCAGCATACAGCTTCCGGATCATGTGGCCAGCATGACTAAGCCACTTCTGGAGAACCAGAGCAGCGCACAGAAATGCTGTTTACCTTCCCGCTGGAGCGGTACCTATTTATCTACTTGCACTTTGATGTGCTTTCGAACTGCTAGGTTGGCAGGAGCAGGAACCGAACAAGGGGAGCTCACCCCATCGCAGGGATTTGAACCACCAACCTTCTGATCGGCAAGTCCTAGGCTCTGTGGTTTAACCCACAGTGCCACCCGCGCTAGTAGTAGTAGTAGTAGTAGTAGTAGTGCAGTGGTACCTTGGGTTAAGTACTCAATTCGTTCCGGAGGTCCGTTCTTAACCTGAAACTGTTCTTAACCTGAAGCACCACTTTAGCTCATGCGGCCTCCTGTTGCCGTTGCGCCGCAGGAGCACTCCTGAAGCAAAGTTCTTAACCCAAGGTACTGTTTCTGGGTTAACGGAGTCTGTAATCTGAAGCGTCTGTAACCTGAAGCGTATGTAACCCGAGGTACCACTGTAATAAGTTGCAATTCAGCAACTTCTCTTTCCAGTTTATTCTTTTGTAATAAGACAGCTACTTGTAGATCTTGTATAGAATGTCCTAGGAGATCGAGGTGTTCTCCTACTGGTTTCTCTGTCATGTGATTCCAGATGTCAGATTTATGTCCATTTATCCTTTGGCATAGGGTTTGCAGCAAAGTTGGCATCTGGGTTTTTGAAGGAAATACGCTATCTGCTTGTGAATTATAAGTGACTCATGTACACAAAAATAAAAAAATCTGGCTGCAGCGGTAAACATGGCTACTTGAAAATTAACTTCATCAAAAGCAACAGGACTTGTTTCAGGTAAAATATGTTTAGCATGGGAAGTGTAATACAGTGGTACCTCTGGTTACGTACTTAATTCGTTCCGGAGGTCCGTTCTTAACCTGAAACTGTTCTTAACCTGAAGCACCAATTTAGCTCATGGGGCCTCCTGCTGCCGCCACACCGCTGGAGCACAATTTCTGTTCTCATCCTGAAGCAAAGTTCTTAACCCGAGGTACTATTTATGGGTTAGCGGAGTCTGTAACCTGAAGCGTATGTAACCTGAAGCATATGTAATCCGAGGTACCACTGTATGAAATACATCCATAGTTTTCTTTTGGAAATTATTCACGGGATAAAGCTCTCCACACTCAGAAATGCACTTTGCCCTTCTCTATTCCCCTATGAATTTGTTCTTTCTTTCTGGTGTCACCACTAGAAAGGTCAAAGAATTCCATGG
Source organism: Podarcis melisellensis (assembly GCF_964234715.1). NCBI lineage: Eukaryota > Metazoa > Chordata > Lepidosauria > Squamata > Lacertidae > Podarcis > Podarcis melisellensis. Next base: position 107,888,195 of record NC_138530.1, on the reverse strand, counting down.
AAAATTATAGAGGAAGCAATAATTGCAGCAGTTTGCATGTTTGTGGTTAGGAATCAGACAAGTGAATAAGATCTGTATTCATTCATGGTTCTGTGAACCTCCCTGAGACCTCCAGGTATAGGGCAATATATAAATTCCATTTTTTAAAAAAGATGTTTTTAAGTCTGCAAATGTTTTGTAATTAATGAAGGGTGTTTTTTGCATTTTATTGATGTTTCATTTACATCAGAATGAGCATTTTATGTAAATTACATAAATAGATATGTAAGTTACATAACTTGCATTGCATAGTGAGTAGTGAGAGAAACAGCATCGTGTTGGGTGGAAACTGAACTGCAGGAAAACGGAAACAGTGCTGATTGTGACGAATAAATGTCAGAATGGTTGCCTCCTTGTATCTTGCTGAAATGCCACCTCATCATTGGACCTATTTAGAAACTGTGAGGGCATTTAATAAGAAGAGAAGAAGAAGAAGAAGAAGAAGAAGAAGAAGAAGAAGAAGAAGAAGAAGAAGAAGAAGAAGAAGAAGAGTAGTAGTAGTAGTAGTAGTAGTAGTTTGGATTTGATATCCCGCTTTATCACTACCCGAAGGAGTCTCAAAGCGGCTAACATTTTCCTTTCCCTTCCTCCCCCACAACAAACACTCTGTGAGGTGAGTGAGGCTGAGAGACTTCAGAGAAGTGTGACTGGCCCAAGGTCACCCAGCAGCTGTATGTGGAGGAGCGGAGACGCGAACCCGGTTCCCCAGATTACGAGCCTGCTGCTCTTAACCACTACACCACACTGGCAAGACTTAACAGTGTCTAATTGACATACATAATTTGACATAGCTGGGCCATTCTTCTTCCATTATGGGCCTTCCAAGGTCTCTTTCCCATAACCCCTTAAATTTAAATCTATTTAATATTATTACAGATCAAGTTGCAAACCAAAGGGTGGGGGTGATACTCTGCTCAATAAGACAACTTTTTAGTCTGCAATCCTAGACACAGAAAACTGTGAGCAAACCCCTTTGAATTCAGTAGGTCTGAGCAGACACCCAAAAGATTGCTCAGCTCGATTCAGAAACCCATTATTCTCACATAAGAATAACCTAATACTAAATTCCATCTTTTCCATCTCCACACACATTAATAAATTAATCAGGATGAATTATTTATTGACATGAAATTAAAATTGAGTTTAATTTTTTTTTAAGTGGAGGGGAGAGAAAATGAGATTTTAATCAGGCCTGTCATTGGGTTCAGGCTGGAAATATGTCTTGCTTTAAACATGCTCCCAACGAAGCAGAGGTTGATCCTCATTCATACCCCAATCCTCTAACAATAGCCCAGTACGAGGAGTGTGTAAATGTGCATCTGAAACTCAAAGTCTGATAGCACCTCTGAGCTCAAATCTTGATTTTGACAATTCATAGGACTGAGTCGTGGGCAGCTGCCAAGCCAGGACCAGCTTTCCCCAACCCGGTGCCCTCTTAATGTTGATGAACTACAGCTGCCATCATCCCTGACTACTGGCCAAGCTGGTTGGGGCTGATGGGATTTGGAGTTCAGCAACATCTAGAGGGCAGCAGGTTCAGGGAGGACCTGCTGCTTAGGCAAAGACCCAGCTCAAACAAAAAATTATTCCAGGCAAGTCAGTTCAGTTCAGAGCCTAAGAACTAGGAATCAGGTCTTTCTGGTTTCCTTAAGTTTCTCATTTTTCCAATCATAGAATTGTAGAGTTGGAAGGGACCCTGAGGCTCATCTAGTCCAATGCCCTGCTGCACTGGCTCCCAGTGGAGTACAGGATCAGGTTTAAGGTGCTGGTTTTAACCTTTAAAGCCCTATACAGCCTAGGACCCTCGTACCTACGGGACCACCTCTCCTGGTATGTCCCACAGAGAAATTTACAGTCTGCAAATAAAAACATCCTGAAGATCCCAGGCCACAGAGAGGTTAGGCTGGCCTCAACTAGAGCCAGGGCTTTCTCGGCCACGGCTCCAATCTGGTGGAACGCTCTGTCTCAAGAGACTAGGGCCCTGCGGGACCTGACATCTTTCCGCAGGGCCTGCAAGACAGAGCTGTTCCACCAGGCCTTTGGCCAGGGCGCAGCCTGACCCCATCCTCTAGCAACCTGCACAGAATTTTGCTTAATGGTTGCCATTAATTTGATTTTAATTTGATTTTAATTAATCTTATAATGAATGTTTTTAGAATGTTGGATTATTTTGATTGTTGTTAGCTGCCCTGAGCCCAGCTTCGGCTGGGGAGGGCGGGATATAAATAAAATTAATTAATTAATTAATTAATTAATTAATTATTATTACTGCAACTCTTTCAAATCAATTTGTCATTTCTAAAAAAATATCCTCATATAATTCTATTAGCAGGATCAATCCCCGTATGGGACAGCTGCATATTCCTGCATTGGAGGGGGTTGGAAGAGTCCCTTCCGAGTCTACAATTCCACAATTCTATTTTTACTAATATATGCAATTTTTGTACAAATTACTTGACTATAGAATAGCATCACAGAATTCGGAGAAATGCAAATTTTGAAGAATCCCCGTGCTCCAGTTCCTGTATTCCAGGTATAGGCAGCCTCAGCCCTTCTGATGTTTTGGGACTACAGTTCCCATCATCCCTGACCACTGGTCCTGTTAGCTAGGAATCATGGGAGTTGTAGTCCCAAAACATTGGGAGGGCCGAGGTTGCCTATGCCTGCTGTATTCTTTCAGAAGGTGCAAATTAGGTAGGTTCGCCTTTAGAGGGGAAGCAAATCTAAATCCCCCTCACCACCCTCAGCGACAAGAAGTTCCAGGCTGCAGTTTTCATTGCTCACCACATGGGGAAGCTGCACACAGAACTGAAGTATTATTTCCTCGGCAGCTCCTATTCACAACCCCTTCCTCATTTTGTTTCCGAAAATACACTTGGGGGGTACCGTATTTTCGCTGTATAAGATGCACCAGACTACAAGACGCACCTAGTTTTTGGAGGAGGAAAACAAGAAAAAAAATATTCTGAATCTCAGAAGCCAGAACAGCAAGAGGGATCTCTGCTTTCACTGCACAGCAATCGCTCTTGCTGTTATGGCTTCTGGGATAGCTGCGCAGTCTGCATTCGCTCCATAAGATGCACACACATTTCCCCTTACTTTTTAGGAGGGAAAAAGTGAGTCTTATAGAGCAAAAAATACAGTATATATTACTCCTACTATGTCTACTTAAAGAAAACTGCATTGTTAAGTCTTTTTGAAGTTTGCAGCTGAGGCAATATTTGACCCTAAGGGTCAGCTGAGTTGAGTGATTCCTATGCTATTTCAGTGTTTTGTTTGAGTTTCTTTATAGATATAAAAATTACTTGGTTTTTCAAATTACAGTTTTAAAATCACATATCCAACATACAACATAAAAACAAGATTCCAAAGAATCTCCTGGACTTCCCTCCTCCTCTTTGTGGGTCTTACTTTTAGTCCTTTCCTCCTGTATCTTTTATAATAATCCAAATCTTTTACATCTCCATTATATACAAAATTCACCATTAAACTACAAAGTGTTACTCCAATCCTACTAACAATTTTAACAGTTTACCATGGTTTTTAAGATAAAATATAAAATTTCCCCATTCTTTATTATCATTTCGGTCTTCCCGATTTTTGATTCTTCTGGTCATTTTTGCTCTGGCGGGAAGGTAAACGGCGTTTCCGTGCACTGCTTTGGTTTTGCCAGAAGTGGCTTATTCATGCTGGCCACATGACCCAGAAAAACTGTCTGCGGACAAACGCCAGCTCCCTCAACCAGTAAAGCGAGATGAGAAACACAACCCCAGAGTCGTTTATGATTGGACTTAACTGTCAGGTCAGGGGCCCTTTACCTTTACCTTTAAAAAGGTAAAGGGACCCCTGACCATTAGGTCCAGTCGCGGACAACTCTGGGGTTGTGGTGCTCATCTCGCTTTATTGGCCGAGGGAGCCAGCATACAGCTTCCGGGTCATGTGGCCAGCATAACTAAGCCACTTCTGGCAAACCAGAGCAGCGCACGGAAACACCGTTTACCTTCCCGCCAGAGCCGTACCTATTTATCTACTTGCATTGGATGCTTTCAAACTGCTAGGTGGGCAGGAGCTGGGACTGAGTAACGGGAGCTCACCCCGTCGCGGGGATTCGAACTGCCGACCTTCCGATCGGCAAGTCCTAGGCTCTGTGGTTTCACCCACAGCGCCACCCGCATCCCTTACCTTTACCTTTACCTTTACCCAGGGCTTTGATAGAAAACAGAGCCACATGCCAGAGCAGATAAATCAGTCCTTAAATGTGCTGCTCATTTTCCCCAAACAATATGCAAGCAAGATGAAGAGCTAATGTGTTTGCATTGTCACACTTCAAACAGATGTCATTATGAAGACTCGTATGTGCATCTCTCTACACAGGAATAAATAAAAACCCTTGCCTCCGGCTCTTTATTATACTGCGCCGCAACCAAGCCATAAAGCAAAGAGAAGGAGAAGTGTAACAATCCCTTGCTTAATGTAGCAGCGGGAAGACTGCTGTGCCAGCTTTAGAAATGTCTCTGTGTTAAATAGATGGAGGATGCTTCTGTTGCCATTCATAAAAAAACAAAACAAAAAACACATCATTTTGGTTGAAATTCTGGCTTTTACTGGCCTCCAATTCCCATAAAATATGATAGATTCCGCAATCCTTATGTCTCTCTGAGAAATCTCTATGTGGGACAAGAAGCTACAGTTAGAACTGGATATGGAACAACTAATTGGTTCAAAATTGAGAAAGGAGTACAACAAGGCTGTATATTGTCTCCCTGGTTATTTAACTTATATGCAGAATTCATCATGCGAAAGGCTGGGCTGGATGAATCGCAAGCAGGAATTAAGATCTCCGGAAGAAATATCAACAACTTCAGATATGCTGATGACACAACCTTGATGGCAGAAAGTGAGGAGGAATTAAAGAACCTTTTAATGAGGGTGAAAGAGGAGAGCGCAAAATATGGTCTGAAGCTCAACATCAAAAAAACGAAGATCATGGCCACTGGGCCCATCACCTCCTGGCAAAAAGAAGGGGAAGAAATGGAGGCAGTGAGAGATATTTTTTAAAAAATAATATTTATTAGAGTTTTAAGGGTTACAGAAAGAAAAAAAGGAAAACACCATATTAAACAAAAACAAAACAGCACATCACAATAAGAAAAGAAAAAACAGAAGAAACAGAAAAATAGAAACAATTAAAAACACAATGAATATTCCCATAACTTATCTTTCATTTGCTTGTTTCCTTGACCTCCTCACCCCTCCCTTTTTTGTGTTCTAGTTCGGTTAGCTATTTCAGCAAATCCTTTCCATCTTTCCCAGTTTTTAACCTATAATTTATCTTGATATAGTGTAACTTTACTTTTCCTCCTTTCACCAATTAACAATCTATTTTTACTTAATCCTTTATAACATTTCTGTTAAAGCCACATAACTTCATTCCAACATCCTTCTAACATTCATTAATTTTACAATGTTTCTGTAAATAATCTTTAAATTTCTTCCAATCTTCCTCCACCAACTCTTCTCCCTGGTCTCGGATTCTGCCAGTCATTTCCGCCAGCTCCATGTAGTCTATCAACTTCATCTGCCATTCTTCCCGGGTGGGTAGATCTTGTGTCTTCCAGTGCTTTGCAATAAGTATTCTTGCTGCTGTTGTAGCATAAATAAAGAAAGTTCTATCCTTCTTTGGCACCAATTGGCCAACCATGCCCAGGAGAAAGGCCTCTGGTTTCTTCAGAAAGGTATATTTAAATACCTTTTTCATTTCATTATAGATCATCTCCCAGAAGGTCTTAATCCTTGGGCATGTCCACCAAAGGTGAAAGAATGTGCCTTCAGTCTCATTACATTTCCAACATTTATTACCAGGCAAATGATAAATTTTTGCAAGCTTGACTGGTGTCATGCTGGAGGAGACTCTTGAGAGTCCCATGGACTGCAAGAAGATCCAACCTATCCATTCTGAAGGAAATCAGCTCTGAGTGCTCACTGGAAGGACAGATCCTGAAGCTGAGGCTCCAGTACTTTGGCCACCTCATGAGAAAAGAAAACTCCCTGGAAAAGACCCTGATGTTGGGAAAGATGGAGGACACGACTAAATGACTAAACAACAACAACAATATCTCTCTGGAACCCCACAATCCAGTGACCAATGTTGCTGTCTCTCAGAGCTTCATTTCTGTTTGCAACTCTCCCCCCATTCTGAAAAAGGATACTCAAGCAAGTAATATACAACTCCCTAATGAGGCTGACTTTTTATTTTTATTTGCAAAGTCAATGGGTGGGTGTGACGGTTGCCTTCACTCCTCCTTCCTACAACTCCGCTTTTCAAATAAAAATGTGGGGTATTTAAGATGCAGTCAAGCCCAACGTTCACGTGTTGCTAGATAGGCACATGATAGGAGTTGAAGTTTTGAAATGTTTAGATTATTGTGAAATTATTGACATGTATAAAATTGAAAACCATAAATAAACTATTTTTTAAAAAAAAGAAATGTGGAGAACATCTGCTAGACTTAAGCAGGTCTTTGTAATTGAATTACCATTTTAAGCCTGCCTGTGCAAGGCCTACTATATGTGTTAGTCTTCAACAAGTGTTCTGAGTAAATGATTTTTTAATATATATTTTACAAGACTGTTTGTGTGATTGTTATTTTAAGGGGGGGAGGGGGAAATCCAGGAGAATCCAGTCTGCCTTAAAGCATCCTGGATTACTTAAACTAAAACGCTAAAACTAGACAATCTAAGCTTCCATTTTATGCTGCACTCTGCCGAACTTGCGAATGTGAGGAAGGAAGGATCATATCTAATAAATATATCCTCTCCTAGCACCTAATCACATCCCAGCAAAACTGTCCCTTTAAAATAGGTGGAAGTTAGCTCCAGATCATGTGCTTTTACAGCTTAAGCAGAACATACATACTGTAAATGGAGGCATCTGTTTCCAAGTCCAAAATACTGTGTGCAAGAGACTGTCCCTAAGGTCTATGCCTCAGCTAATAAATTGTTATCTGTACAGAGAAGTCAAATATGTCTTGCCTTTTTCTTTAACTGATTCAGAAGACATCTGAAGGCAGCCCTGTTTAGGGAAGTTTTTAATGTTTGCTGTTTTATTGTGTTTTTAATATTCCATTGGGAGCCGCCCAGAGTGGTTGAGGAAACCCAGCCACATGGGCGGGGTATAAATTATTATTATTATTATTATTATTATTATTATTATTATTATTATTATTATTATTATTATTATTATTTTACTGGGAGATGTTAAACTCTGTTTTCTGGCATGTTGACCAGGTGTGGTGTCTGATATGCCCCCCCCCAAAAAACCCACACAGTACTCCTGGATTCAGCCCACAGTGCTAATTAAACACTTTTCACTTCAAATGAGAATTTGTTTACCTATGGAACAGGTGAAGCTGAATCCCACATTATCACTTCAGAGGGGGTGTTTTTTGTGCAACCAGCCACGGGGGCATGGATCAGCCATGCTCAATTATCAAGGACGGCAGGGATGTTACTATTTCAGATCAAATGCCGTGCTTGATGCTGTGTTAAAAAAAGCTAAATATTACAAGGTTCCCAGATGAGTAGAATGATCAAAGGAATCAAAAGAAATCAGTCCCGTCTGCCAGGGAACATGACAAAACCCAATTGAATGAACTACAAGATCCATGAATTGGGAAATCATAGAATTGTAGAACTGGAATGGATCCCCAAACGTCATCTAGTCCGACCCTGTGCAATGCAGGGATCTTTTGCCCAACATGGGGCTTGAACCCTCAACCCTGAGATTAAGAGTCTCATGCTCTACCAACTGAGCCATCCCAGCAGGATAATGTCAAGTGGGCTTGGACTTCTCCACCCTGGAATTATATACCTCCTGTTTGAGCTGAGATATAAAAGATCTAGCTGCGGTTTCTATGCACAGCAGCAGCAAAGCAGCAGAAGTATACATGCCAACCCGGCAGGATCAGGCCAGCGGCCCACCTTTATTTTATTTTTATTTATTTATACATTTCAGATATATACATTTCACTGATTTTACAATCATTTCAACATTTTAAATCAATCTTTCCCAACATCAGGGTCTTTTCCAGGGAGTCTTCTCTTCTCATGAGGTGGCCAAAGTATTGGAGCCTCAGCTTCAGGATCTGTCCTTCCAGTGAGCACTCAGGGCTGATTTCCTTAAGAATGGAGAGGTTTGATCTTCTTGCAGTCCATGGGACTCTCAAGAGTCTCCTCCAGACCATAATTCAAAAGCATCAATTCTTCGGCGGTCAGCTTTCTTTACAGTCCAGCTCTCACTTCCATACATCACTACTGGGAAAACCATAGCTTTAACTATACAGGCCTTTGTTGGCAAGGTGATGTCTCTGCTTTTTAAGATGCTGTCAAGCTTTATCATCACTTTTCTCCCAAGAAGCAGGCGTCTTTTAATTTTGTGACTGCTGTCACCATCTGCAGTGATAATGGAGCCCAAGAAAGTAAAATCTCTCACTGCCTCCATTTCGTCCACTTCTATTTGCCAGGAGGTGATGGGACCAGTGGCCATGATCTTCGTTTTTTTGATGTTGAGCTTCAGACCATATTTTGCGCTCTCCTCTTTCACCCTCATTAAAAGGTTCTTTAATTCCTCCTCACTTTCTGCCATCAAGGTTGTGTCATCTGCATATCTGAGGTTGTTGATATTTCTTCCGGCAATCTTAATTCCGGCTTGGGATTTATCCAGCCCAGTCTTTTGCATGATGAATTCTGCATATAAGTTAAATAAGCAGGGAGACAATATACAGCCCTGTCGTACTCCTTTCCCAATTTTGAACCAATCAGTTGTTCCATATCCACTTCTAACTGTAGCTTCTTGTCCCACATAGAGATTTCCCAGGAGACAGATGAGGTGATCAGGCACTCCCATTTCTTTAAGAACTTGCCATAGTTTGCTGTGGTCGACACAGTCAAAGGCTTTTGCATAGTCAATGAAGCAGAAGTAGATGTCTTTCTGGAACTCTCTAGCTTTCTCCATAATCCAGCGCATGTTTGCAATTTGGTCTCTGGTTCCTCTGCCCCTTTGAAATCCAGCTTGTACTTCTGGGAGTTCTCGGTCCACATACTGCTTAAGCCTGCCTTGTAGAATTTTAGACTCCAATTCCCATCAGCCCCAGCTAGCATGGCCAATGATCAGGGATTATGGGAACTGTAGTCTAACATCTTCTGCAGGGCACCATGGTGTCTATTCCTGCCCTTTGCCTTAGCTCAATCCAGGTGAGGAGGTTGTCTCAACTTGGTCAGAAAAATGATGGACTTTCACTGTTCTGAAGGCTGCCTAGTCTTGCGCTTTAAAAATCAGCCCGCAGGGCCTTTTCTGCAAGTCTCTCTGTGCTGTACGTAGTTAATGGCTAGGACTTGGACAAAAGTCAAGGAAACGTTTCTAATCCCCATGTGATTTGGCAAAAGGCTTTCTCCTTGTTAAACAGGCACATTTCAGCTCGTCACTCGTGAAAATTCAGTGTGGCTCTCTTCATTCGTGATGGTACATTTGCACATTTGTACATAAGCTGACCTCAGTTCGTCCCATAGTAATAATGTGGCTTTTAGTTGCTGAGCTCGTGAACAGTGAGCCAAGAAATGATAAACTGCAGGGAGAGAGAAAGAGAGGCACAATTGAAAGTCAGATGCCAAAAGCAGGCTGTGAGTCACAATGACAAAGGAGTCAGCGGCAGAAGCGGCAGCCTGGCTGATATTTTACATTGTTTACACGGTCCCTTCAAAAATATGCTGGGTCATTTCCATCTTCTGCAACACAAGCACTAGCTGGAGAAGGAGAAAGCGATTAATGCTGAAACACATTTTCTAGAAGAGAGAAACAGCGCTGCTTTTAATGCAGCCAAGATATTACCCAGGGAAGAGGCAGGCTGGGCAAAGACATTGCATTTCTGAGCTGGTCCAGGTTTTATTTTCCCCCAGCTTAAGCTCAGGACTTATTGGGTTTAGGACTCAGCCCAGTGTTCTCCTGGTTCTGCTTTTCAGTTTGAAAGTAGGGACAGAACAACCCCCTTAAAAACAAAGCAAGGATCCCCATCGCAGAATTGTTGAGTTGGAAGGGAGCCTGAGAATCATCTGGACCAACCCCCTGCAATGCAGAAATAAGACGTGAAACTGTCCCAAGCAGGGATCAAACCAGCATCCTTGTCATTATCAGCACAGTGCTCTAACCAACTGAGCTATCCCAGGTGCTTTGGCAACACTCATTGTATCTCAGCTGTAATTGTGGTTAGAATCCACATGCTCAAATGTGGGTTTTCCGCCCTGTGTGTAGAGAGGTTGTTATTTTTGCTTGTAACTATGGTATGTATTTTTGTATTTTTATATTGTAAACTGCCCCATGACCCTTGGATGATCCATCATTCTGCCCAGACACTGAGGTCCAGCGCCGAGGGCCTTCTGGCGGTTCCCTCACTGCGAGAAGCCAAGTTACAGGGAACCAGGCAGAGGGCCTTCTTGGTAGTGGCGCCCTTCCTGTGGAACGCCCTCCCACCAGATGTCAAATAGAAAAACAACTACCAGACTTTTAGAAGATATCTGAAGGCAGCCCTGTTTAGGGAAGTTTTTAATGTTTAATAGACTACAGTCATACCTCATGTTACATCCGCTTCATGTTACGTTCTTTCAGGTTACGTCCTGCGTGACCTGGAAGTACTGGAAAGGGTTACTTCCGGGTTTCGCCACTCGCACATGCACAGAAGCGCAAAATGACGTCACGCGCATGCACAGAAGTGGAGAATCGCAAACTGCACATGTGCAGACGCGCCACTGTGGGTTGCGCTCTTTTCATGTTGCGAATGGGCCTCCGGAATGGATCCCTTTCGCAACCAGAGGTACCACTGTATTGTTTTTTAATAGTCTGTTGGAAGCCTCCCAGAGTGGCGGGGGAAACCCAGCCAGATGGGCGGAGTATAAATAATAAATTGTTATTGTTATTATTATTATTATGAAGGGGGGTATAGAAATGAAATTAAATAATAAGAATAAGGCATTAGACAATGTAGGTATGAGCCAATTTTGACACATTTATTTTGAAATGGGCCTTGCAAGTTCAACAATAACAATAATAATAATTCAGTCATTGAACTGAATCATCAATTCTCTCTGAATTCTTCTAGCCAAACTACTCTAGTCAGAAAATACAAGTGATTTATTGAAGGATATTTTTTTAAAAAAAGTAAAAGCAAACAATTTTGCAGTCTCACCGCTAACATGTGTTACCTAAATGAGATATTGTTTTGTACAATTCTCAAATCTTTACATGCTTCGTCCAGGTCATCCTTATTCAACCCCTGTAGAAAGGGAGTTGCTATAATGGCAGTTTTATAGCCTGGGGAGCTAAAGCGGAAAGATTCTGGATCATTGTTCCCCCCCCCCAGCATCGTAGTTTCCCTGTGATTAACCTGTGGAACTCTCTGCCACAAGATGTGATGGTTCCACCAATGTGAATGGCTTTAAGAGGGAACAATTCTTGGAGGACAAGGCTTACCAATGGTTACCAGTCATGGTTGCTAAGCATCAGAAGCAGAATACCAGTTCATGGGAAGAGGCATGCAGCTCAGTGGTAGAGCATCTGCTTTGAATGCAGAGAATTCCAGGTTCATTCTCTCTGGCGAGAGCTGCTGCCAATACCGAGTGAGATGGCACAATGGTCTGGGCTTGAAATCAGGCATCTTCTGATGCTCCCAGTTTCTTATGCATGTTATTAATTAATTAATTCATTCATTCATTCTATTCAAGTTTATACGTTTCACTAGTAATAATAATAATAATAATAATAATAATAATAATAATAATAATAATAATTTATTATTTATACCCCGCCCATCTGGCTGGGCTTCCCCAGCCACTCTGGGCGGCCTCCAACGAAACACTAAATACAATAACCTATTAAACCTTAAAAGCTTCCCTAAACAGGGCTGCCTTCAGATGTCTTCTAAAAGTTTGGTAGTTATTTTTCTCTTTGACATCTGGTGGGAGGGCATTCCACAGGGCGGGTGCCACTACCTAGAAGGCCCTCTGCCTGGTTCCCTGTAACTTGGCTTCTCGCAGCGAGGGAACCGCCAGAAGGCCCTCGGTGCTGGACCTCAGTGTCTGGGCTGAATGATGGGGGTGGAGATGCTCCTGCAGCTATACTGGGCCAAGGCCGTTTAGGGCTTTAAAGGTCAGCACCAACACTTTGAATTGTGCTCGGCAACGTACTGGGAGCCAGTGTAGGTCTTTCAAGACCGGTGTTATGTGGTCTCGGCGGCCGCTCCCAGTCACCAGTGTAGCTGCCGCATTCTGGATTAGTTGTAGTTTCTGGGTCACCTTCAAAGGTAGCCCCACATAGAGCACATTGCAGTAGTCTAAGCGAGAGATAACCAGAGCATGCACCACTCTGGGAAGACAGTTTTATACACTTCACTAATTTTACAATCATTCTGACATTTCAAAACTTGACTTCCATCCCCCTCTTTCTGTGGTTCCTTAAATTTGTTTCTAATACCTTCTGCATAACCAAATTAACTTAATATGCTCATCTGTTCATCTACTTTAAATATATACTCTTATAAAACTGCAGGTTGTTACAATAATCCTGCCAATGTTTTTATCTCTTTGCAATTTATCTGCAAATATTCCATTAAACATTTCCATTCATATACATATACGTGTGTGTGTGTGTGTGTGTGTGTGTGTGTGTGATCTCGATTTCTCATTCTTCTTGGTAAGTTTCACCATTTCAGCATATTCCATAAGTTTTTGTATCCATTCTTCCTTTGCTGGGACTTCTGCTTCTTTCCATTTCTGGGCAAGTAACATTCTTGTCGCTGTAGTAGCATACATGAATAAGTTTCTATACATTGTAGGTAGTTCTGTCCCTATAATTCCACAAAGAAAAGCATCTGGGTTTTGTTTTGATTTTACAAAGGTTATTTTAAACATCCTTTTCATTTCATTATATATCATTTCCCAGTAAGTTTGACCTTACTACAAGACCACCACATGTGAAAGAAAGAACATTCTTTCTCATTGCATTTCCAACACTTATTTGATTTAATTTATACATTTTTGCCAACTTACTCGGCGTTAGATACCATTGATATATCATTGTCATATAATTTTCTCATAAAGGTAAAGGGACCCCTGACCATTAGGTCCAGTCGTGGCCGACTCTGGGGTTTCGGCGCTCATCTTGCTTTATTGGCCGAGGGAGCTGGCGTACAGCTTCCGGGTCATGTGGCCAGCACGACTAAGCCACTTCTGGCGAACCAGAGCAGCACACGGAAACGCCATTTACCTTCCCGCTGGAGTGGTACCTATTTATCTACTTGCACTTTGAAGTGCTTTCAAACTGCTAGGTTGGCAGGAGCAGGGACCGAGCAACGGGAGCTCACCCTGTCGCGGGGATTCGAACCGCCGACCTTCTGATCAGCAAGGCCTAGGCTCTGCGGTTTAACCCACAGCGCCACCCACATCCCTCATAGACCATAACATGCTGTAAATTTTATAACCATATTCCACAATCGTTCCCGTGCTTCCATGTCTATATTAGGACCAATATCTATTGCCCAATGTTTCATTGAAGATTTTATTTCCTCCGTTTCTTATGCAATTGAGTTCCCTAGTTTATGGGGGAGGACCAGAAGGGATGCCCCAATTTTATTTTATTTTATTTAAGTATTCCTTTCATTTGGGACCTTAAAATTTGTAGTGGCAGTAGAGATGCGTGCTACGGCACTCTCTGACAATCTGCTTGCCACCAGCCTTGACAGTTCCAACAAAAGTTCCCTGAGATTCCCCTTAATTACTCTCAGAGAAGCTCCATTAATTTCCATATGCTTAGAATTCCCTACACACACACACACACACACAATTTCTGCAGATTTTAAGAGCCCACAGTGAATGCAGTCTTAGTTCTATACCAACAAAGAAACAGTTTGAAGCCTGCAATAATTCAGGGGCTCCCCCTTCTTGCTCACCCCTATAATACTGCAAAGGGTTGTGGCTGTTTAAGGGTTATTGCTGCAGGAAGACAGCTACCTCTTTAGCAATGTCTGGAAGGCAGAATCCTTTGGCGCTAATTTAAGGGCTGTGTTGCATAATGAATAAACACAAGTCACATTCACACCATACATTTAAAGCTCCTTGACAACAGTTTACCAGGGGTCAGCAAACTTTTTTCAGTAAGGGGCTGTTCCACTGTCCCTCAGACGTTGTGGGGGGCCGAACTATATTGGGGTGTGTGTGAACGAATTCCTATGCCCCACCAATAACCCAGAGATGCATTTTAAGTAAAAGCACACATTCTACTCATGTAAAAACAACAGGCAGCCCCCCCCCCAATAACCCAGAGGTGCATTTTAAATAAAAAGATGCATTCTACTCACGTAAAAACACACTGATTCCCGGACTGTCTTCCATTTTGGGGCTAACAAAACACAGGTCACAGTAGTGGCATACATAAATAAGCTTTTCTGACACCTGGGGATTTCAGTCTAAATTATCCCCAACAGAAAGGAGTTGGGTTTTGGGGGGAAAGTACTTTAAAACATTTTTTCCCCAATTCATTATAGATCATTTTCCAACACTCTTTTACCCTTTTACATGTCCACCACATATGAAAGAAAATTCCCTCCGCCTCTCTACATCTCCAACACTTATCTGATACAATCTTGTACATCTTAGAAAGGCTACTCAGAGTTAAATACCATCTGTGAATCATTTTCAGGTAGTTCTCCTTCAGAGAATAACATGCTGACTAAGCCACAATTCTCAGAGTGGTTTAACAAACCATCCCTCTTCATAGGGAATTCCTCTGGGAATTACAGATCTGTGAGGGGTCACCTAAGAATTCCTAGCACCCTTCACAAACTACAGTTCCCAGAATTCTTTGGGGGGGGAGCTATGCCTGTTTAAAGGGGTATTGTTATGTACTGAGTTGAATAGGATCCAAAATTCAGCAGTCTGATTGGTCCTAGAACAATAGGATTCAGAATGCAGCAGTCTGATTGGTCCTAGAACAATAGGATTCAGAATGCAGCAGTCTGATTGGTCCTAGAACAATAGGACCCAGAATGCAGCAGTCTGATTGGTCCACAGGAGCCACCCAATCCAGCTCCAGGTGGAAGTGAATCCGCAACCTGATTGGCCTACAGGAGAATTCCGGAATTAGCCAATCACGTGGGGCCCATTGTGTAAATAATGTATATAAAGCAGACCTTCTGGGGGAACTTCCATTCCTCCTCACCACTATGAGCTGAATAAAAAGCATGAAATCCACTCTCGACTCCAAGTATATTTCAGGTGTCATAACACTTTGAATGGTGTGAACATGGCCACAGTCCCAGTTCTGCAACCCTGGCTGGTGCCTTTCCTGAAAAACTAGTTTTAAAAAGCCTTTAAAGTACAATAAAGCATCTGTGAGTTTGAACCTCTCACAGACTCCTTGATTATGCACAAACCTGTTTTGCTTTTGCTGAGCACATTGTTTCAGGTCCCTCCCCACTCCACTTCCTAAGAGAAGACCTCAAGCCACAGGGAACCATCTTAAGAAATTCTCTTCCCATATGAAAATGATGTGCCATTGGTATCTAACACTGAGTAAAATTACTAAAATGTACAAAACAAGTTCAAAATTATGTTGGGAATGTAAAGAGGAGGGTACTTTTTACCATATGTGGTGGACATGTACATTGGGAAAGGCTTTCTGGGAAATGATATATGATTGTCAGGGAACTGCCATCAGTGCCAGAGGGAGAGAGCAAAATCCAGAGGGATTCCAGAGAGTGTCCCGGGATTGGGAGAGGCAGCCCATCTTCTGGAGAAGGGAATCAGCGTAGCACCAGTGGAGAAGGGGGGCAGATGGGGGAAGCTGCGAGGCGGTCCCATGACTCCTTGCCGGGGACCAGCAGGGAGAGTAGGGGTCCTCCGCTGCCTACGCCCTCCTTGCGCAGAAGGCTTTCGCGCAGAGAGAGTAGGAGGAGACTAGGCGTCAAAGAGCTTCTTTGCTGGAAGAAGATTAAGAAACGCCCACTGACGGATTCTGCCAGCGATTGAGTCAGCCACGGGTGAGTGGCTGTCCGGACAGAAAAGGTTCACTCAGGCAACCCAGCCAGGTGTTTGCACCGGCTTACTCATGAGCAACCCCTAGAACTATTACAATAATGAAGGAAAGAAAATGTTTAAAAATACATTTGTTAAAAAAACCAGAAGCCGTTTTGTTAGGTATAACAGGTGAAGAGTTACCAAGAGAAGATAAAAGATTTTTTATATATGCAACAATGGCAGCCAGAGTGCTGCTAGCCCAGTGATGGATGGAAGGAGAAGTATCAACAAAAGAAGAATGGCAGATGAAACTGGTGGAGTATGAGGAGATGGTGAAATTGACGGGGAAGATCCAAAACCAGGAAGATCAAGTATTTACTAAAGATTGGAGTAAATTTGTAATTTACTTAAAAGACCACTGTAAACAGTTAAAATCTTTGGCAGGGATGTAAGGACACTTGTAATGTGGAATTATTTACGATAATTATGGCTAATTAATAGATAATGGTAAAAGATGAGGCAAACTTAAATTTAAATATGGAATCCATGGAGGGAGGGGTAAAGGTCCGAAGGTTCAAAAGAACCTTGTTTGAAAAGGTTATGTTTTATATGTATAAAATGATTAAAAACCTAATAATATATATATATATTTAAAAGAAATTCTCTTCCCCACCCTCCAGCCCTCGCTTTCCCCAGCCACTCTATAAAAAACCCTCTCCTGTTTCACAGAATTTAATCAGCAAAAACATAGATATAGAGCAAAAGCTGCCCGGCGTGGCTTTCTTAATTTCTCAGCCTTACAACTGCTTAATTTTCCATGTAGGGTAGCAGCTTGGTTAGGCAGCCTCTGAGATCAGACAGCAGGAATCATCGGAAACAGCTTTAATGGAAGCTCCCATTTCCCTCCCTCCACCCTCCCATTTCTGGATTAATGCTAGAGGGTGCGTCAGCAAGCTACTGCTGCCTCTCCTTCAAGTGGAATGCAAATAAAAAGCCACTTCAGATACATGCTGTGAATAAAAATGAAGCCTGGAGAACAGAGTTCCCTCTTTGAGCCATGGAGAACAGTGTGTGTGTGTGTGTGTGTGTGTGTGTGTGTGTGTGTGTGTGTGCGTCTTTGCTTCAGTCAGAAGAAGAAGAAGAAGAAGAAGAAGAAGAAATTATACCCTGCTCATCTGGCTAGGTTTCCCCAGCCACTCTGGGTGGTTCCCAACAGAATACAGTGGTACCTCAGGTTACAGACGCTTCAGGTTACAGACTCCGTTAACCCAGAAATAGTACCTCAGGTTAAGAAATTTGCTTCAGGATGAGAACAGAAATTGCTCAGCAGTGGCACGGCGGCAGCAGGAGGCCCCATTAGCTAAAGTGGTGCCTCAGGTTAAGAACAGTTTCAGGTTAAGAATGGACCTCCGGAACGAACTGAGTTCTTAGCCCGAGGTACCACTGCATTAAAAACACGATAAAACATCAAACATTCAAAACTTCCCTAAACAGGGCTGCCTTCAGATCTCATAAGAGATGCTTCAAGCAACCATATATTCAATCAGGGCCATCTTGCCCATAGAGGCAAGTGGTGTGGGGCACCGGGGCGCCAGGTTCTGGAGGGCGCCAGGGACGAGACAGAGGCTGGATGTGGCGCCACCCTGCATCACCTTGCCTCCCTCGCCCGCCTCGCTGAAGCAGCGGCTCTCCCGGAGCCTCTGCCTCTTCTCCACCGGAGGAGCTGCCCTCCAGCCACCGCCTGCCTTCTCCAGCCCAGCAAAGTTGCAGGCAGCGCAGTAAAAAGGTTGTCAACTCTGGAAAACTGGGGGGGGGGGTGGCGCCAGAGGGATCTTTGTACCACGGCACCAGATATACTTAAGACGGCCCTGTATTCAATCCTCCTTCATCCCATTCTTGGAGAACAACTATTTAGAGAAAAGTGTTGGAGATTTTAATTCCCCCCCCCCCAAAAAAAACAGAACAGAACCCAGCAGATATACTGGAAGCCATCCAGGAAGGTTAGCATTGGAACATCTTCAAGATATAGAATCGTAAAAGCAAAGCAAAACATTTGGAAGCGCAACATTATTCCTCCTGTATTAGGTAAATGTCACCACTCCCCCCCCCAACCCCCAGGTACCAAACGGCTGCAAATATTTGAACCACCGCTGCCCTCTGGTGGCAATTTTGAAAGGATATTTTATATAGTCGGAGGATAAGCCTATCAATGGCCGGTAGCCACAATGGCTATGTTTCATCTCCTCTGTCAGAGGCATACCATACTGTATGCTTGTGAAACATGGACCACTTGTGAAACATGGACCACTTGTAAACCATCTCCAACTCCTCAAAAGATTCCATCAACGGTGTCTCCGAAAAATTGTACACATCACTTGGGAAGACAGGCAAACAAATGTCAGTGTACTGGAAGAAGCGAAAATCACCAGCGTCAAAGTATTGATTCTTCAACATCAACTTCGTTGGACTGGTCATGTTGTGCGGATGTCTGATTATCGTCTCCCAAAGCAACTACTCTATTCCGAACTCAAGAATGGAAAGCGTAATGCTGGTGGTCAACAAAAGAGGTTTAAAGACTCTCTCAAGGCAAATCTTAAAAAATGTAGTATAAACACCGACTACTGGGAAACACTGGCCTGCGAGCGCTCCAATTGGAGAACAGCCAATAGGCTTTGAAGACGCTCAAACTCAGGACGAGAGGGAGAAACGTACTAAGAGGAAGGCATGCTTGGCAAATTCTCACCATGTCAACTCCTGGCCGAAAACCTATGTCCCCACTGTGGAAGGACGTGTGGATCCAGAATTGGCCTCCACAGTCACTTATGGACTCACTGTTAAAACTGTGTTTATGGAAGACAATCTTACTCAGCTACGAGTGATCGCCAAAGAAGAAGAAAGAAGAAGCTTCCAAATGACAGTTGCTGGAAATCATAGAAGGGGAAAGTGCTGCTGTGCTCAGGTCCTGTTTGAAGCCTTTCTAAAGGCATCTGGTTGGCCACTGTGAGAATGGGATGCTGGACCAGATTTGCCATTGGGCTAATCTAGCAGAGTTTCTTCTTTGTGTGTATGTTAGAGTTGTTCAGCTGAATCCCTGGTCTGGACCTTGCGTAGAAATGAATTCTCTCTACCACAAAAAAATGTGTTTCAAGGCTTTACTGCAGAGCAATGTTAAATACTAGTTGCAATAAGTTAAATGTTCCAAAATAACATATTGCAAACAAACTACTGCCACTACTGAACATCTACCAGGCTTCTCAAGTTTCAGCTTCCTGCTGTGAGAGCTCTGCAGTTCCTGTTTCTGGAGATGAGACATCACGCAGCTTATCTCACTTTAATGGAAAAATACCAGCATTTTCTGACGCTTTTGCCAGAGTGCAACCTTTTGGCCTAAGGTAAACTTCCCATTGCAGCATTTTAAATACAATGCATTCAATCACAGCATTTTATGTACATTAAATTTATTTTAACAGTTTATATTTGGCAAAATTGCCTAGGAACTTCCTTTGGACAAGTCCCACTGAAAACGAGGAGAGTTCTTTGCTACTTCCATTCATTTTAGCTGGGAGAATGTCGCTTATGCATTGTGCCCATGTTGCTTCTAGTCTTGTATTTTACATTGTAAGAAGTGATTAATTTGTTGTATAGAATGATATATATTTTTTAATGTTATGACATGGTTCTGGAAAATTTGTATCTGAGCTGTATCACTTTTGGTTCGCAGATGAAGGAATAACATGTTTAAATGCTCTTCTATACAAAAGCTGCACATAGAAAAGTAGGGTGTCAGGGAAAGGGATGTTAAACTAGCCTTCTTCCTACTATGCTACTTAGGTAAAGACCAGAGAGACGTTTTGTAGGGATTAGGCCCATAGGATACTGTTGTTTTTGTTGGCATCTTTCTGCTAACAATGAAGTGCAGCTCCAGAGGTGAAGTCCGGTAACTTGTAACTGCTGCCTCCTGTATTGTTTTTGTTGCTTTAGCAGCACCAAAGTGACCTCTCTGGCCCACAAGCCTGGGCAATGTGTATGGAGTTCCTGGGCTGCCGAGACGACAAGACCCCCATCTTGGCCTCTCTGATGTGGTCCAAAAGAAAGCAGAGAAATACATTTGGTACCAGCTTGGCTGCAGGGGTTGCTGGAAAGAGGCATACACGATGCCATCCAACCATCTTAAGGGTTCTGTCTGAATGCTGTCAGCGGCTCCCGGCTGGTTGCCCAGGAAAGTATAAAGACAAGGAACAGCTTCTTACAGTCCTTTTTTATTTCAATATTACAGAGAGAGGCTATACAGTGGTACCTCAGGTTAAGTACTTAATTCGTTCCGGAGGTCCGTACTTAACCTGAAACTGTTCTTAACCTGAAGCACCACTTTAGCTAATGGGGCCTCCTGCTGCTGCCGCACCACCGGAGCACGATTTCTGTACTCATCCTGAAGCAAAGTTCTTAACCTGAAGCACTATTTCTGGGTTAGCGGAGTCTGTAATCTGAAGTGTATGTAACCTGGAGCGTATGCAACCTGAGGTATCACTGTAGAACCCAGCCTCTTGGATAACAACAACAACAACAACAACATTTAATTATACCCCGCCCTCCCCAGTCAAGAGCGGGCTCAGGGTGGCTAACAACCAATAATAAAAACAAGCTGATTAAAATACAATTTAAAAAATATTAGAATACAACATTAAAACATTAGAATGCAGCCTCTTCACAGGAGGAGAAAGAAAAAAGAAAGAGAGGGAGGGAATCAAATTGGCTCTAAGCCAAAGGCCAGGCGGAACAACTCTGTCTTACAGGCCCTGCGGAAAGAAATCAGATCCCGCAGGGCCCTGGTCTCATGAGACAGAGCGTTCCACCAGGCTGGAGCCAGTGTTGAGAAGGCCCTGGCTCTGGTTGAGGCGAATCTAACTTCTTTAGGGCCCGGGACCTGTAGGGTGTTGTTATCCATGGGGCATACCAGAAGAGGTGGTCCCGTAGGTACAAGGGTCCTAGGCAGTGAAGGGTGAATCTTTTCTGTTGTTTTTCCGTTGTTCTGAGTGAATCTCTACCCCTCGTCTTACCTGCTTCATTTGTCACTTCTACAGGTGCTGCTAAGTGCCCTCTGTCTTTGAGCTCTTTGCTCTCCTTCTTTTAAGGCTCACCAGGTTCTGGGAGATGGTGGGTCTGGAATGCTTTCTAATGGCAACATGTCAGCCGGGTGTCGCTCTGGTTCTCCCATGATTTCCCAACCCTTCCCCTCATCTTCCTCTGAGCTGCAACCTCCCTCAAACCCCTGTTGCAAATCTATTCTGTCTTCCTCTTCCTTCTCCCTGGAGGGCTCCACCATTCCTCCTCTGCCCAGTCCCTGACAGTTTCCAGGTTTGGCTATTTCTTGTTAGCCATCCTTTTCAACGTAATTCTATACATATCTATTCAGAAGTAAATCCCAATAAAGTTGGGTACTCCTAGGACTGTACCCTAAAAGCCGAGTAATGCTTACCATATTTACTCAGAAGTAAATTCTATTGCATTTAGCAGGGATTACTCCCAGGTAAATGGGATGGTAGCCTTGATTTAATAAGACATGATTTAATAGGACATAAAGCATCCCACAAACTTATGCTCTTTGCAAACTGACTGCAAGCTGGAAAATTATCACTTTAAAAAGGAAAAAAAGTAGTAAGGATTAAATAGCATTTCACCCAATACAGCAGACGAAAAGCATCCTTTTGCCAGTATCAGTAAAGACCTAGATTAATATTAATAGAGTTATATATAACTTCGTTTGCCAACTGTATATATTTGTCATTACTGTGCTAGTTGTTTAGAAGGGGAGAGGAAGAGAATGGGTTCCCCAAGGCTATTAAGATTCAGAGAAATCCTGAATAAGAGAGGTGGCAGGCTGTTATTGCTTGCAATATAACTAATTGATATTATTGATTGCTATGTATTTACTGGACTAAGTACTCCAGTCAGATATATCTTGGCTCAGTTGCTGTTCCAATTCTGTTGATGAGTGAATAAAGACACAGAACTTGATTCACTGCAGATGATTCTGAAATGAGAAACCCGAAAAGCAGCCCTCCTCTCTTTCCGGTATATTTATTTTCCTTTGGCATGTCTGATGTGGTTTGCATCCCAACTTTGTTATATGCAGAGCTGCAGATTTTGTGCCAGCTGGTCTTGACCTGGCTCTTCAGACCACGGGGTTTCAGATGGGCTTTGATATAATTTTTTTGAGACCTTTTTGCTCTCCATCCTTTGTGCTGTGGCCTGTTTCAGGCTCCTGTCCCTAAAGGCAGGCTTGGTAATTCTGCCGAATAGCTGTAGCAAGTGAACAGGAGATGTGGCCTATATTAATATGGGCACACAAGACAAGTGCTTCTTATATGTGCTGTTGTTAAGACCTAGAACTTAGGCTCAAACTACACTGCATTTTGGTTCTTTTTTCTCCAGGCATGCAGCTTTTAATCAGGTTAGGCAGGCTGTCAATTGGAATCCTGGAAGGGTAGGAGGGGAGGGGAGGGGCTTCTTCACCCTTTCCCCTCCAGTCATTTCACCAACAAGTGAGAATATACCAGCATTACTGGGTGTTAAAGTTAAAAGTGTAATGTGCATAAAATGTAATGTCTGTATGCATTGAAGTTAAAACTTGTGTAAAGGTTTGCATTTCCAAAGTAGAGAAGTTTGCATTAAGCAAGAGGTTTCACTCTAGGTGCAAGCGGAAGGCTAGTGCGTTTCCATTTCAGAGAGTTTAGGCTACCTGATGACTCATCCCTTGAGACCTGAGCCGGTCCCTCCCTGAGAAGCTCTGTGTCACTGTGTTGTGTGAAGCCAGCAGAGAGTTTGCCAACTCAGTGTGTTGGGAGAAGGAATTTCCAGCAAACTAGAGACTCTCTCTGGGATCAGAGAAAGAAGTTACTGGACTGTATTAAGGAACTTAAAAGACTGAACTACATTGCCTGCTACATGAGTGCAGTGTGATACTTTGCATTTTGTTTTTTGCAACATTTATATGTAACTGGTTTTAAGACTGTTTCACCTTTGGTCTTTGGGCCTGAGGTTCCCCAACCCTATGCTAACCCTTTGTGAGAAGATCTTTCCGTCCTTTGTAATATATTAGTAGTAGCATTATATAGAATTTATTATTCTTTATGTGATTTAAATTCCATCCCACACAATCTCAAATGCATGGAGCAGGGCACAACCATGGTCATGATCCAGACATCCTATGCTAAATGTAGGGCTGCAACACACAGCCCAGTGCTTCGATTTACAATCACCATCTCTTAATCAAACCAACCCATTCATAGGTTAGAGGGGTCTGCTGGAATTCAAACATAACCAGAGGAACATTGAGCTGTAAAACTGCAAATCCTATCATAGCCTACCACAGTTTTAATGGATTAAAGGCATCCAACAGGGTATTTGGTGTAATGCTGTGGTGGAGGACTTGTGGTCCTGCAGATGTTACCAGGTTCCCATCACCCCAAGCCACAATGGCTCATGGTCAGATGATGGGAGTTGTAGTCCCACAACGTCTGGAGAGCCACAAATTCCCACCACATTCATGGAGCAAATTATTTTTATCAATTCAGAAATCACAAAAAACAGATTTAAGGTGACTTAGCCATGATTTGGCAAAAATATCGGCATTGAGCCATTGGGTCTTGTGACCTGGTTGAGAACAAGTAGAAATTATTGCTGAATTGCTTTGGAAAAGAGTTGAAATAAATGTAGGGATGGAGCGAATCCACATTTTTTGAAATAATACGTTGTCATTTGAAACCCACACTTCTCTGAATTTTGCAATGCAGCTCTCCAACCAAGTAAAAGCATACAAAAAAAATGCACATTCTAGGATAGAGTGTGCGCATGATTAGTCGCACCAACAGGGTAAAGAACAGCTTCTATCTGTGGGCTGTTAGGCTGCCGAATGAAAAGATAACAACAGGGCAACTGACTTTCGGGTTTGGTGGGTGTGCGTCAGTAAACGAGGGGAATTAAGACTAAAAGAGCTGAGTGGGGGGGTGCTCGTTTAATCTCACTGTATACAAGTTGTACAAGTGACAATAAAGTATTTCAATATAAAAAAATATGCTGATAAATTGTCACGAGGACTTTAAAAAAAAAGAAATCTGCAAACTATGTGGAAATGTGAAAAACTGAACTTAAGGTTGGAAAAATGAAATACTGAAATTGGCATATTTCTCTGTCCCAAAATATATAGACACAGAGACCTCCTTTAATAAAAAAAAAATCTGTTTCTAGGTGTAGCTTCCTCTGTTGCAGGTCTGCTCTGCAGTGTACCTGCTGAGTTTCCCCCTGACACTATAAGCATCGGCGTCTGATGCACCAGGAGATGGCTATCCTACCCCTGTTGCACCACTAAAAATTGCTTCTGTGTATTAGTTACCTGGACGCCATGCTGAGGAATCCACCAGAAGCTGCTGTAGTGAGCACTTCTTGATTTAGCATCTGTGTATGAGGAAGGAGGCCAACACAATACAGCCTGCTGCTGATCTTTTAAGAAATGTCATCTTGATTTAAACCTCTGTTGATTTAAACCCTCCTCCCATACTGCAGCAAACTTTGCTAATGTACTCTCTCTCTCCCTCTCTCCCCCCCCCTCTCTCTCTGCCTTCACAGCCTTGGGCAGCGGGTAGCAGCTTGGATTCCTTTAAGACAGACACCACAATGTTTGCACTTAATCTGTGTTAACCTCAAAACACCCAGAGTGTGGAAATGGCACAAGAGGCAAGAAAAAATATTAAAGAAAGCTTCGTTGTTGCTTGAGGAGAGAGAGAGAGAGAGAGAGAGAGAGAGAGAGAGAGAGAGAGAGAGAGAGAGAGAGAGAGAGAGAGAGAAGCTAGGGACCCGAATCAACAAGGTGTATGAAGAAAATAGCATCATCTAATAAGTGGCAATTGTTTTCCTGCTGTCTGTACAGGTAACACGGCAAAAAGAGAGAGATGCTTTCAAGGCCTTGGTTTCTCCAGACCTAGAGCCATCCCTGAAAGTTATTCTGAATCAAATCAACACACCTTTTTCGGTTAGCGTTCGCTTTTCGCTCGAGGCTGCTATATTTCCTCGGCAATCATGTCCTTGCTTTCTTTGCTCTTTCTCGTGACAGTGTTGTCTTGCTCGATTTCTTGCCTCCGTGTATCCTCCACAAAGTTGATCCATCGTGGATTCCTTTCCCTCTCTCTGCGCTGCCTGTCTTTTTATATAAAAGAAAAGAAAAATATCTATTTCAAGAAGTAGAATGAGCATCTGTAATCAAGTCCATGACCCCACCCCGGAATATAAAATGTTTTTAAAATAATAAAGGGTGGGATGGTGCTGCAGTGACCTGTGGCAGTCTCATTGGGTTCAGGCATGTTCAGTTGCAGAAGTGAGATCTGCTTGATGCTCTCTTCATCATCTGTCACTTTTCACATGATGTCTATGTGTCAAGGATATGAGACTCCGGGCTTCAGCCAGGGGTGGAATATAGTAATCCTTGGTCATATGATGCACTGAATGAGCCCATAATTAGGTGTGCCCAAATGAATCGGACGCGGGTGGCGCTGTGGGTTAAACCACAGAGCCTAGCACTTGCCGATCAGAAGATCGGCGGTTCAAATCCCCACGGCGGTGTGAACTCCCGTTGCTCGGTCCCTGCTCCTGCCTACCTAGCAGTTCCAAAGCACGTCAAAAGTGCAAGTAGATAAATAGGTACCACTCTGGTGGGAAGGTAAACGGTGTTTCTGTGCGCCTCTCTGGTTCGCCAGAAGCAGCTTAGTCATGCTGGCCACATGACCCGGAAGCTGTACGCCGGCTCCCTTGGCCAGTAAAGCGAGATTAGCACCACAACCCCAGTCAGCCACGACTGGGCCTAATGGTCAGGGGTCCCTTTACCTTTACCTTTAAATGAATCTTCTCAGTCATAGAATCATAGATTTGGAGAGTTGGAAGGGACCATGTGCAATGCAAGCTGAGACCCTACCTGTTCGCAGACTGTCTCGCCAGAGTGGTGCATACTCTGGTTATCTCCCACTTGGACTACTGCAATGTGCTCTACGTGGGACTACCCTTGAAGGTGACCTGGAAACTGCAGCTAATCCAGAATGCGGCAGCTAGACTGGTGACAGGGAGTGGCCACCGTGACCACATAGCACCGGTCTCAAAAGACCTACATTGGCTCCCAGTATGTTTCTGAGCTTCTGTTGGTGCTGACCTTTAAAGCCCTAAACGGCCTCAGCCCAGTATACCTGAAGGAGCGTCTCCACCCCCATCATTCAGCCCAGACACTGAGGTCCAGCTCCGTGGTCCTTCTGGTGGTTTCCTCCCTGTGAGAAGTGAGGTTACAGGGAACCAGGTAGAGGGCCTTCTCGGTGGTGGCGCCCACCCTATGGAACACCCTCCCATCAGATGTCAAGGAGATAAACAACCATCTGACTTTTAGAAGACATCTGGAGGCAGCCCTGTTTAGGGAAGTTTGTAATGTTTGATGTTTTATCATGTTTTTAATATTCTGTTGGGAGCCACCCAGAGTGGCTGGGGAAACCCACCCAGATGGGCGGGGTATAAATAAATTATCATTCATGATGGTGATGATGATGGTGATGATGATGGATCTTCTCAATTTTGCAGCTCCTTGTCTCAGAGCCCTGGGGGGAGAACCTATATGCACCACCCTAAATCCAGCACACTGCTTCACCCTAGGCACCCTTTCTTTCCTGCACCACCTTGGGAAAGTCCTACAGAGGTGAGTTTCAGGTTGCAAGGATTAAGCAATCCCCTCCCACCTGCTGTTTCTCCCCGATAAATGCCCCCAACTCCCCGCTCCCCTTTTCCAATTAACTTGCAAACATGTGCTTTCTGACGCATCATGTACTTCTGCCCCCGGCTCCTGACTCAACAAGGGACCTTTAATCAGCCCGGTGATTAACCTGCTAAGCCTCAGGTTGCGCCAGGCAGCGGGGATTTGCCATGAAGCCATAACTCAAAGGGAGGCCTTGCCCTCCCCCAACGAGTTGCGCCAAGTAGCACTCGAAGAGACTACAGAGGCTTGGAGCTGAGCCTTAAGATTGGCAGTTGCCATGTGCGCACACTTACTGTGCTGCCGCCTTCCTCTTTCATGTTCGCAAGCTCTCCAAAGCAGCGCTGCACCCGAGACTTTGCCCTCAATTAGCCCTGTCTGCTGTAAAAGAATATATGGAGGCAGATTGAATACAAAGAGGGCTCCATTGCCCTCCTCGTCACACTGCCTCTGTGAGCTAACATTTTCAGGATCATTAATGCTCTCCAGCTTATCAGGGACAGACGACTGGCTCTTATCTCCCCATACCTCTGCCAGCATCTGTTGACTCCTCCTCATCTTGACCTTCAGCAAGATATTCTCTTTCTCCCTAGATTATTGCCCATTTCTCTGGAATAAAATGAACTGAAATGCATGTTCTTTGTTTTTTAAAAAATCATTTTTATTTGTTTTTGCAAATTATAACAATACCAAATGCATATCCATACAAAGAGATTTCTCTGAATCTCCAGACTTTTCCCCCAAACCTTCCAAGGGTCCTATTGTCAACATTTACAACTGCATATTATTCCATAATCTATGTTTTATATCCATCCATATTATCCATAGTATTTGTTACAGTACAAGTGAAATCCTGCTAATGTTTTCATCTGCTTATAGTGGTCTCCTAAACAGATTATCATTTTTTCCCATTCTTTTTGAACGTTTTTGTCCTCTTAGTTCCTGAACTTTCCAATCAGCTTTGCCATTACAGCGTAGTCCATCAGCTTAGTTTCCCATTCCTCTCTTCTTTCTTCTTTCCATCTCTTCTTTATTCTTTCCATCTCTAGGCTAATAGCATCCATGTGGCTGTTGTCGCATACATAAAAAGTCTTTTCTGCGCCTTTGGAATGTCGGCACCTATAATTCCGAACAGAAAAGCTTCTGGTTTTTTAACAAAAGTCATTTTAAACATTCTTTTCATTTCATTGTACATCATTTCCCAGAAAGCTTTTATTATCTTACACAACCACCACATATGATAAAAGGTACCTTCTTTGTCTTTACATTTCCAGCAGGTATTTGTGCATGTTCTATCCCAACATTTTTCTCCAGGGTGGCATCATGGCAGGCAACTTCTTCAACAGCATCATAAGAGCATGAAGCAAGCCCTGCTGGATCACACTCAATGGCCCAACTCATCTAGCATCCTGTTTTCACAGTGGCCGGCAAAATGCATCTAGATTTCTGCTGTTAGGTGGCCATTGTCACGGATGGCTTAGTTGAGATTCCTGCATTGCAGAGGGTTGAACTTGATGACCCCCAGCTTCCCTACCAAATCCATTTTGTAGCTTTTCTTGCAATTTCTATTTTTTATTTTTAAATATATATTTTTATTAATTTTCTATTAAAAAATTCACTTCTACTTTCTATTTGAATCGAGTCTGCAACTTTATGTAACTAAACAGTATTTTTGTATGATTACATTGCAGACTTCTGTGTTGCCATTTTTGTTGAGAGGGTTACTAAAGGGAACGATCTAGTCTGGAAAGGCATCCTGGATAATGATAGAAAGCCACACAGCTTTGTCCCAAGTTTCCATGTTAATGCTGCAAAGGGTGGTACAGTGGTACCTCGGATTACATACGCTTCAGGTTACAGACTCCACTAACCCAGAAATAGTACCTTGGGTTAAGAACTTTGCTTCAGGATGACAACAGAAATCATGCAGGGGTGGTGCAGTGGCAGCAGGAGGCCCCATTAGCTAAAGTGGTGCTTCAGGTTAAGAACAGACCTCCAGAACGAATTAAGTTCTTAACCCGAGGTACAACTGTATAGTCTTAATTCTGCTAAACATGATTCTAACCATACTTAAGTGAGTTATGGGTATGATCCAGCCAAAATTGATGCATTTTGGATCTCATTGATTTGAGTAGGAGACTTTAGTACATGTTTATACCCCTCCTGTTGAAATCAATGGAAATCATTAGAATTTAAAAGCACATGTTTATACTTCTCCCGTTGAAATCAATGGCGTTTTAAAGTGATTGATTTTTCTCGGGATCATGTCCACTGCTCTGCAGGGAGCACAGTAGTGTACCTGGGGCTGTGAGGTGAAAGTGTACCTAATAGCTGATGTTTCCTCTTCTGGGCAAACAGGAAAGGGTTGAACTATAAGCTTGGTGGTAGAGGACGTGCTTGCATGTGGAATTTCCGGCATCCTTACCTAAAAGATATTATTCCTTCCTCTGAAGGAGCAGGTTCGTAGCTTGGGGGTCCCCCTGGATACTTTGCTGTCGCTCAAGGCTCAGGTGGCCTCAGTGGCCCGGAGTGCCTTCCATCAGCTTCGGCTAGTGGCCCAGCTATGCCCCTGTCTGGACAGGGATAGCCTAACTACTGTTGTCTATGCTCTGGTAACCTCAAGGTTAGATTATGCAATGTGTTATAATGCAGTGCTGCCTCTGAAGATGGTTTGAAAATTTCAGCTAGTGCAGAATTCAGCGGCCAAGTTGCTCACCAGAGCAAGACGGTTTGAGCATATTACACCAATTCTGGTCCAACTGCACTGCCTACCAATTAGTTTCTGGGCCCAATTCAAAATGCTAGTTTTGACCTACAGTATAATGCCTTAAATGGCTCAGGACCACAATACCTCAAGGACTGCCTCTTTCCATATGAACCTACCCGAACCCTGGTCATCTTCTGAGGTCCTTCTTCATGTGCCTCCTTCTCAAGAGGTCTATAGGGTGGCAACACGAGAATGGGCCTTATCTGCAGTGGCTCCCCATCTGTGGAATGCTCTCCCTAGGGAAGTTTGCCTGGCACCGTCATTATACACCTTTAGGCGCCATGAAAAAAAGTTCCTTTTTATCCAGGCCTTTGGTTGATCTGATTGACAACCTATACACTTTTAAAATGTCACTCTTTTCAGGGGGGGGGGGTTATTGGGTCGTTGTTTTATTTTGATTATATATATTGTGGTTTTTATGTTGATCTTTTCTGTGAATTGCCCTGAGAACTCTGGGTATAGGGCGGTATATTAATAATAATAATAATAATAATAATAATAATAATAATAATAATAATAATAATATATCAGCATGGGGAAGCAAAACCTCTGCCTGTGACCCAGGTAAAGGTAAAGGGACCCCTGACCATTAGGTCAGGTCGCTGACGACTCTGGGGTTGTGGCGTATATCTCACTTTATTGGCTGAGGGAGTCAGCGTACAGCTTCCAGGTCATGTGGCCAGCATGACTAAGCTGCTTCTGGCGAACCAGAGCAGCGCATGGAAACGCCGTTTACCTTCCCGCTGGAGAGGTACCTATTTATCTACTTGCACTGGCATGCTTTCGGATGGGAGCTCACCCCGTCATGCGGATTCGAACCACCAACCTTCTGATCGACAAGCCCTAGGCTCTGTGGTTTAACCCACAGCACCACCCACATCCCGCCTGTGACCCAGAGCAATAGCTAAATCAGAATTGACAGTCCTGGGCCAAATGGACCGATACCCATTACCAACTTAACTTTATATACATCTTTGGTTGGTTGGTTGGTTGGTTTTTACTCCACCACAATATTGTTGAAGGGTAGGGAGTGTTTGTAGATGCCTTAAATAGCTTCATGCTTCCATAAGCAATCCAAGATCCGATGCTTGAGGAAATGTTAATACTAATGCATTTGGCTTCTGGAACTTCTTCCAAAGAAAATGCCAACAATTTTCCGTGCCCCAAATTGGGAGGAGTTCAAGGCATTCCATTGCTGAAGCTGAGGCTTCCAAGGAATACTTGAAAGTCTGTCATGGTTTAGCACTTGCATTGAAATGCTACAGTGCTGATCATTTTAAACCAACTTCGACATTGATTGGAATCCAGGAAAAACTAAAGTGTTTAGAGGAGCAGCTGGTACATTGTATCATGGCACACAATGGTCAGATTCTGTTGGACAGGTAAATAGCTTGGCATGTTGTCACGGTGCAGAAAAGATTAGCACTGCAACAGAGAGGGCCAGTATTCTGCAGAAATCAGGTAATAAAGCATAAAGAGGAAAAATGTTAGCTGGCATAGTATAGTGGCAATGAAGGCTGTGTTCATATAGATATTTACTTGGAAGTAAATCCAATTGTATAATTGTCCGTATAGCTAAAGCTATGGTTTTCCCAGTAGTGATGTATGGAAGTGAGAGCTGGACCATAAAGATTGCCGAAGAATTGATGCTTTTGGATTATGGTGCTGGAGGAGACTCTTGAGAGTCCCATGGACTGCAAGAAGATCAAACCTCTCCATTCTGAAGGAAATCAGCCCTGAGTGCTCACTGGAAGGACAGATCCTGAAGCTGAGGCTCCAATACTTTGGCCACCTCATGAGAAGAGAAGACTCCCTGGAAAAGACCCTGATGTTGGGAAAGATTGAGGGCACAAGGAGAAGGGGACGACAGAGGACAAGATGGTTGGACAGTGTTATCGAAGCTACGAACATGAGTTTGACCAAACTGTGGGAGGCAGTGGAAGACAGAAGTACCTGGCGTGCTCTGGTCCATGGGGTCACGGAGAGTCGGGCACGACTAAATGACTAAACAACAACAACAAATCCAACTGAAATTCATTTCTGAGTTTGTTCTCGTCATCCATCTCAAGAGAGAGAGACTGGAGTGCACCTCCAGGGGTGAAGTCAAACTGCTGTGTTAGTAGCACCAAAGTGACCTCCCCAGGGTGCAAGTCTGAGCAGTGTGTACGGAGGTCCTGGGCTACCAAGAGGACAAGATCTTGGCCTTGCTGATGTGGTCCAAAGGAAACCAGTTGTGCTGCAGGAGTTGCCAGAAAGAGGCATGCAAGATGCCATCCAACCATCTTAGAAACTCCACTCTGGATTTGTGTAGGGTTAACTTCTTAACCCTTTCTTCTCCCAAAATATTCCTCAGAGCAGCAGAGATTTAGGATCACAGTTTCCCTTCTACCTTCCCAGGTTGATGAGGTCCACCTGCCCCTCACTTCCCTTCTTGACTGTTGGACCCACTATTAGGGAAGTCCCTAATGTACCGAGACCCATTGGCTACCCTCTGAGTAGACATGATAGAACTGTACTAGAAGAGACCAAGCTATGAATCACAATGGTCCTACTTCAAATCTTGCCTCTACCAGGAACACAGCTTGCGGCCTTCCTCACCCTCTGCCTCTTCCAACAATATGGGGTTCTACATTTCAGGATTCTTGAAAATATTGCAGCAATGTAATAGCTCAATTCAGACCCACAACCAAACCATGGTTTGGAGATGCTGAAATACGCCACACGCTCATGGATTTGCTTTACTTGCAGTTTAGTGCTCACCATAATTCATTGTGACATCAGAGTTGGAACTCTGTAGTTAGTGCTTGCTCTCTGGGCCAGAATGGATGGAAAACTCAATTTCTGCATTTTTAATATTTAGATCCTGTCTTATCACCCAGGCACAAAACTGAAGGTGGCTTGTTCAAGTCAATAAATGCTTCTGTGGGCCAAATATCCACATCACCACCAGCACCACTCTCACAGGACCAAAGTGTCAAGGAACATCATACCCTTGGTCCAGATGTAAGCAATGTGATCACCTGCAGACATTGCTGGACTATAAGTCCCACAATTCCTGACCATTGGTCATGCTGGCTGGGACAGATGGGAGTTGCAGTCCAACCAACATCTGGAAGGCACCATATTGACTTCTCCTGATCTGCAGCATTCTGCAGAGGCTAGCCATGCCAGCCGTTGAAGGAGGAACAGCAATGGACTGATGTTGGCAATGTTCAAAAGGAAAGGGGAAAACCTCTTGCCATCTCATCTTGAATAAATAAAAAGAAGACTCATGAATATTTATCTAGCAGTTGTGGGCATCTCTCCTCTAAAATGATGACTCTGGGCCAGATTCTTGAGCCCAGTGCTTACATTCAAAATTACAACAACAACAAAACCAAAAACCCTAACTCAGAAAACAGCCTGATCTATAAAATTCTACTTTCTTGCTTTCATAAATATGACCCTTTAAAACTGGGGAAGTTAGTTCAGGTTGCCTTGACCATGCTGAAATGCTGAGGCTGTCACAGTCCAAGCTATGGCGACTGTCCTCTCTTTGCCAGGACTAGTGGCCCTTTAAAATTAGGAGGGAGAGTGCTTGTGCATGTGGGAGTCCATGCGGCCATCACAGGGTCATGCTGCTCTTCTCCTGGCAGAGCAGGATGGCCTGGACTGTCCAAGTTGCCTATCGTAATCTTAAAAGGGCAAAGGTAAAGCAGCTGGGGGAACAGAACACACTGGAGAGCCAGTGTGGTGGAGTGGTTAAGAGCGGTAGTCTCGTAATCTGGGGAACCAGGTTCGCGTCTCCGCTCCTCCACATGCAGCTGCTGGGTGACCTTGGGCCAGTCACACTTCTCTGAAGTCTCTCAGCCCCACTCACCTCACAGAGTGTTTGTTGTGGGGGAGGAAGGGAAAGGAGAATGTTAGAATGCTAGCCGCTTTGAGACTCCTGAAGGGGAGTGAAAGGCGGGATATCAAATCCAAACTCTTCTTCTTCTACATTGTGGGAATGTTCTTTTTTAAAAAAATAATTTTTATTAACAGGCCAATCAAATCACATTAATTCCAAATCACATTAATTCCAAATTACACAGCCAAATTTTTAAATTTTTGTTGGGGGTACCCATACTTCGTGCTCCGAAAGAGATCCAAACATCTCTCCTGCTGCTGCTTTGATGTACCTTCTCTTTGTTGTTTTCCTCATCTTCTTGTTGTTATCATATATTCCTTTCTTTGTGATCTCTGATAGTCTCCACAAGCGGGTTGAAAACAAACGTTGTACATTGTGGGAATGTTCGGGGATGCAGGAGAGGATATATTGTGTGACAATATATCTGTGATGGCCTGGGATTCCGAGTCTGAGAGCGATCCGGAGGAACCCCAGCCGGCACAGGAGTCCCCGCCTCCAGGGCCGGCTGAACTGGGGCAAGGCCTAGTTGCTGAGGAAACTCAAGAGCAGGCACCAGGTGAAATCATTCAGGCCCCAGAGGTGCTGGAAGACTCAGTGGCTACAGGTGAGCCTCCTCCAGGACCCAGTAACCCTTCGGCCTCTCCTGATCTGCAGAGGCTTAGGGCAGAGAGGCGAAGGGAACTGGTGTCTCCCAGGAGGAGTGCTCGTCTTAAGGCCAAGAGAGGCGGGGCTTCTGGGGGCCGGGACCGCCCCCGGCCTTAGAAGAAGATAAAGGTCAGGCAGCCCGGTCTCAGGTTGCGGGAGCAACGTCGTTGTGAAGTATCTGCTTAACCGAGTCCTTGTTTGGCACTCCCAGTGTGCCTATTCCTCGCCTGGATTCCTGCTTCTGCCTTACCAGTGTTCCTGCTTCCCCGCCTGGATTCCTGCTTCTGCCTTACCAGTGTTCCTGCTTCCCCGCCTGGATTCCTGCTTCTGCCTTACCAGTGTTCCTGCTTCCCCACCTGGACCCCTGCTTCTGCCCTACCTCCGTTCCTGCTGACCTGCCCAGCTCCCTGTTGATCTTGGCCTACGGTAATAATACCTCATCCCCCCTGGGACCAGCACAGTTTGCTCCCGCCACACCCGCACTCCCTCTTTGTTGGGGTGCGTTCGGGAAGATTCAGAGGCCATGGCTGACCAAGCGGCTACATTGTTGGCAATAGCCCAGGAGAACCAGGCCTTGACGCACACCGTGCAGCAGCTCAGTAACGTGGTTGCGGCACTACAGCAGCGTTTGGACGCCCTACCGGCTCCTGGGGCCGACGCCCCGGCTTCTGGCAAGTACCCAGTGGCCTTGCCTGAGAAGTTTGATGGGGCTCCGGCCAGCTTTCCCATGTTCCTTGCCCAGGCCAAGCTGTATATTCAGGGACGCGCCCGGAACTTCCCCGACGACCGCACCAAGGTGCATTTTTTGATTAGTTTGTTAAAGGACCAGGCGGCCAAGTGGGCGTTGCCGCTGCTCAGGCAAGACTCCCCCTTGCTGGCAGACTACGGGGGGTTTTGCAATCTGTTGGAGGCCGCGTTCGGCAACCCTTTGAAGGGGAGTCAAGCCAACCGGGCGATTCGGCAGTTGAGACAGGGCAAGTCCAAGGTGGCCGCATACACCACAGAATTCCGGCTGCTGGCACAGGACTTGACCTGGAACGACTCTGCTCTTCGGGACCAGTATCTCGAGGGGCTTTCAGATGAGATACTGGACCAGCTGGCCACAATGGAACGCCCCACCACGCTAGACGCTCTTATTCAGCGGAGTCTACAGATAGACGATCGGCTAGAGGACCGGCGTCAGGCTCGGGGCTGCCGGCGCCTCCAGTTCTCGGCCCCGGGGTCCACCAGCAGCCCCACAGGCCCAGCTGAGTCATTGGAGGAACCCATGCAGCTTGGGGCAGTGCGGCCACGCCTCTCCCCCGCAGAGAAGTCGCGGCGTCGGGAGGGGAATCTATGTCTCTATTGTGGCGGAAGCGGACACTATGCACGATCCTGTCCTGAGAAACCGCCAACCCCAGTAGCTGATGGCCCTGGCTCCCTGGGGTCCCAAACAGCACAGAATGGGACCGCACCAATCGAATTACAACACCTTATGGTTCCGGTACATCTATACCCTCCAGGAGGGCCATGGATTCTTACCCATGCCCTGGTGGATTCAGGGGCAACCCGCTCTTATATGGACGCTGCTTTTGCTGCCCAGCATCGGGTGCCACTTCGGAACAAGCCAGAACCGGTACAGGTGGAGGCAATCGACGGACGGCCACTGCGTTCGGGCGCCGTCACTCGAGAGACCCAGCCCCTGGTCCTGTGCCTCCAGCAGCACCGTGAGATGCGAACTCTGGATATTGCCTCCATGCCCCGGTTCCCCCTGGTGCTTGGGATGGACTGGCTAGAGGATCACAATGTGCAGATTGATTGGGTCAAACGGACTGTACACTTCCCAGACCCCAGTTCGTCTGCTGAGACTGAGGTGCTAGCAGCTGCGCCCACTGAGGAGGCTGCTGCAACGCTCCCCGCGGAGTACCGGGACTATCACGACGTGTTCGAGGAACGGGGGGCAGACCAGCTGCCGCCGCATCGGTCCTTTGACTGCGGCATAGACCTCCAGCCCGGAGCGCCTCTACCGGTGAGTCGCTTATACTCGTTAACAGAGCCAGAGCGCGAGGCTTTGCAGGACTTCTTGCGCAAGAACCTGGAGCGAGGGTTCATTAGACCTTCTACCTCGCCCACTGCTGCGCCAGTGCTCTTTGTTAAAAAGAAATGTGGGGAGCTCCGCCTTTGCCATGATTACCGGGCCCTGAACAAGATTACCATCCCGGACCGGTACCCCTTGCCCCTTATTTCGGAGTTACTGGAGCGGGTGCAAGGGGCGCAGGTGTTCACCAAGCTAGACCTCCGGGGAGCCTACAATTTGATTCGGATCCGCGCCGGGGATGAGTGGAAGACAGCATTCGGGACCCGGTACGGACAGTTTGAATACCTGGTTATGCCCTTTGGTTTGTGCAACGCGCCTGCTGTGTTTCAACGGTACATCAACCACGTATTTCAGGACTTGCTAGACAAGTACGTGGTGGTGTACTTGGATGACATTCTGGTTTACTCTCGTGACCCGGCGTGCCACGAGGGCCATGTCCGGACCGTGCTGCAGCGCTTGCGCGAGCATCGTCTGTATGCAAAGCTCAGCAAGTGCGAGTTCCATCAGCAGTCAGTGGACTTCCTGGGTCATCGACTCTCACCAGGGGGGGTGCAGATGGATCCTGGGAAGGTGGCAGCGGTTCGAGAATGGGCGGCACCTCGGAACCGCAAGGACCTACAGCGTTTCCTGGGGTTCGCCAACTATTACCGGACCTTCATTGCGGATTATGCTCACCGCACCACCCCGTTGACCCGGCTTCTGCGCCCCAAGACGCCGTTTTCCTGGGACAAGGAGGCGGAGGAGGCATTTCAAGGGTTGAAGGCCTGTTTCCAGAGAGCGCCAATCTTGCAGCATCCGGATCCTTCTCGACCCTTTGTGGTAGAGACTGACGCCTCCAGTATGGCTCTCGGTGCCGTCTTGTCTCAGCAGCACGAACCGGAAGCGCCACTCTTACCCTGCGCCTTCTATTCCCGCCAGCTCCTTCCAGCGGAGCGTAACTATACCGTGTGGGAGCGGGAACTGCTGGCCATCAAGGTGGCCTTTGAGGTTTGGCGCCACCATCTTGAAGGAGCAAGACACCCGGTGGAGGTGAGAACCGACCACCGGAACCTGGAATACCTCCAGACCACCCGCAAGCTGAACCAAAGGCAGATCCGGTGGGCATTGTTCTTTTCCCGGTTCCAGTTCCGGATCCGCTACATCCCTAGCTCCCAAAACCAGAAGGCGGATGCCCTGTCCCGGAAACCTGAAGAGAACGCAGACACGGTTCAGCAAGCAGCACCCACCACGATCCTACCACCAGCTGCATTCCTGGCCACCCAGGAGGTTGAGCCACTGCAGGCTCGGGTGCGGGAACAGCAACGGGTCGACGCTTGGGCCCAGGAACGACTCCGGGAACTGGCCGAAGGATCATGCCCTCAGTATCCAGGGCTGGTTTCGCATCAGGGTCTTCTGCTGCACCACGGGCGCCTGTACATCCCACCAGGGCCGCTGCGGGCTGAGGTTCTCCGGATGACCCATGACGCTCCAGCGGCGGGGCACTTTGGGCGGTATCGGACCACCCATCTGGTAAGCCGTGAGTTTTGGTGGCCCCGCTTGAAGGCTGACGTGGCTCGCTACGTCGCTGGTTGTGACGTCTGCAGGCGGGCCAAGGGGCCTACCGGGCGACCCCCCGGCCTTCTTCAGCCGTTGCCGGTTCCACCACGTCCTTGGCACACAGTTTCTCTAGACTTTGTAGTGGAGTTACCCCCGTCTCGTGGCTGCACCTGCCTTCTAGTTTTCTCCGACCACTTCACGAAGATGGTGCACTGTGCCCCCTGCCCATCCATACCCTCAGCTAAGGAAACCGCGCAGCTGTACCTTCAGCATGTCTTCCGCCTGCATGGCCTACCTGAGCGTGTAGTATCCGACCGCGGCGTTCAGTTCACGTCCCGGTTTTGGCGTGCTTTGCACCAGGCCCTCGGAACAGAGGTCTGTCTCTCATCTGCTTACCACCCACAGACTGATGGCCAGACAGAACGGGCGAACGCGGTACTGGAACAGTACCTCCGGTGTTACTGCAGCTACCAGCAGGACGACTGGGTCGACCACCTAGCATTGGCGGAGTTCGCTTATAACAACGCGGTGAATGCGTCCACCCAGCAGACCCCGTTCCAAGCCAGTTATGGCCTTCACCCACGGTTGTTTCCGGATGTGCTGCCGGCATCTGCGGTCCCTGCGGTGACAGAGTGGCTTCAGGAGCTCCAGTCCCAGCAACAGCTGTTGATGGAGCAGCTGCGCCAGGCCAAGGAGGCGTACAAGGTCCAGGCCGACCGCCACCGCCAGGTGGGGCCGGAACTTCACGTCGGTGACTTGGTATGGCTTTCCACTCGCCACCTCCACCCTTCTCGACCTTCGCGGAAGCTGGACGCCCGGTTCACCGGCCCGTTCCCTATTGTGGACCAGGTCTCGCCTGTGGCATTCCATCTCCAGTTGCCAGCAAACCTGAAGGTTCACCCGGTATTCCACAGGTCCCTTCTGAGTCCGGTGGCCCCACCCGACGAGTTCCACCCAGACCGTCCCCGACCGCAGCCAGTTTTGGTGCAGGGAGAGCCAGAGTACGAGGTGGAACGCATTCTGGACTCCCGATACCGCAGGGGAAGGCTGCAGTATCTCATTGACTGGAAGGGGTGTGGGCCAGAGGACCGCTCCTGGGAACCAGCGGTCAACGTCCACGCACCTGCCTGCATCCGGGAGTTTCATGCAGCGTACCCCAGCAAGCCGGGTCCGGGCCCTCAAGTAAGGGGGGGGGCCTGGGAGGGGGGATGGTGTGATGGCCTGGGATTCCGAGTCTGAGAGCGATCCGGAGGAACCCCAGCCGGCACAGGAGTCCCCGCCTCCAGGGCCGGCTGAACTGGGGCAAGGCCTAGTTGCTGAGGAAACTCAAGAGCAGGCACCAGGTGAAATCATTCAGGCCCCAGAGGTGCTGGAAGACTCAGTGGCTACAGGTGAGCCTCCTCCAGGACCCAGTAACCCTTCGGCCTCTCCTGATCTGCAGAGGCTTAGGGCAGAGAGGCGAAGGGAACTGGTGTCTCCCAGGAGGAGTGCTCGTCTTAAGGCCAAGAGAGGCGGGGCTTCTGGGGGCCGGGACCGCCCCCGGCCTTAGAAGAAGATAAAGGTCAGGCAGCCCGGTCTCAGGTTGCGGGAGCAACGTCGTTGTGAAGTATCTGCTTAACCGAGTCCTTGTTTGGCACTCCCAGTGTGCCTATTCCTCGCCTGGATTCCTGCTTCTGCCTTACCAGTGTTCCTGCTTCCCTGCCTGGATTCCTGCTTCTGCCTTACCAGTGTTCCTGCTTCCCCGCCTGGATTCCTGCTTCTGCCTTACCAGTGTTCCTGCTTCCCCACCTGGACCCCTGCTTCTGCCCTACCTCCGTTCCTGCTGACCTGCCCAGCTCCCTGTTGATCTTGGCCTACGGTAATAATACCTCATCCCCCCTGGGACCAGCACAATATCTTTCCAACTTGTGTTAATAAGTTCACAATTTAGCAGAATAACATTCCACCTTTAAAACTTGCAGCGGATGCGTTTGCTCAGGCTCACTAAAGCCTCTATAATAACTGTTCTGGTATTTCCCCCTTATTCCCTCATAAAAGATAAGACACAACACAGTCTTCTACAAAAATATAAAAAGGTTTACTCACACATCATTCTGTTCACAATAGGATCCCAGAAGGCAGACTTAGCTTAGAAAAGTAACATATATCTATAAACTATCTCATAAGAAGACAGTCCCTTTGTCCTCTCTTAGCTGGAAGCCAAGAGGGCATCTTTGGCTAAGCAGATGTTGCTTCTTCAATGCATGTAGTCAAAGAGAGAGAGATGGCTGCCCTGCCCTGTGCTTTTGTCGTTACCTGCACAGGTGAGGCCACGCCCACTTCTAGTCACATGCAGAGGAAGTCTGTCCCAGCCCAGAAGGAAACAGAAAGTTTACCTGCTGGCTGGACAAACATTCCTCCCCATGTGTAAACATGTTCACTCTAGGAATGTTGTACTTGACTGCTCTTGTGTCGCACATTCCACATACAATTATGTGGGCCCTGCGAATGGTGTTATGTCAGTTTGCAGTGTAGGCAAAGGAAACATACTTTAACTCTGGCAACACAGCCTTTAGCTAAATTGAAGGGACAGAGTGAAACAGCCATTTTACCCATGCAAGAGTTGACCCCTTCAATGTTTTGTCCATTCCTTCTAACATCATCATTACTACTACTACTACTACTGCTACTACTACTACTACTACTACATATACTCCACCCATCTGACTGGGTTGCCCCAGCCACTGTGGGTGACTTCCAACATATATAAAAACATAATAAAACATTACATTAAAAAACCAAAAAAACTTACAGTATACAGGGCTGCCTTCAGATATCTTCTATTTATTTATTTTTGTAAACACTTTTTATTAAATTTTCTGTTTTACAATTTAAAATACTCATTTAAACATACTCAAAATATCAATGACTTCCCTTCTCTTTCCATGGTTCATTTTGCATATCATAAATCCTTCATATTTTACAAATACTAAACCATTCAGTATTCCATTATTACATCCATCAAAACTTATTTACACTGCTGAATTTATCTTAATGCTGCCAACGTTTTCAAGTGTGCACATTCTTTCCGCATATATTCAATAAACTTTTTCCAATCTTCTCTAAATGTATATTCTTCTTGTTCTCTTATTCTATATCTTAGTTTTGCAAGCTGCTCATATTCTGTCAGCTTAAGTTGCCATTCTTCTTTGGTTGGGACCTTGCTCATTTTCCATTTTGGGGCTAACAAAACACGGGCTGCAGTAGTGGCATACATAAATAACCTTATTTGACACCTGGGAATTTCCATCTGAATTATTCCCAACAGAAAGGACTCTGGGTTTTTTGGGGAAAGTACTTTTAAACATTTTTTTCAGTTCATTGTTATTTCAGTTCATGATTATTTCCCAATACTCTTTTACCCTTTTACAAGTCCACCATAACGTAAGATGTCTTCTCAAGGTTGTATAGTTACTTACCTCCTTAGCTTGGGGGTCACATAACTCCATGCCCTCCAACATTTATCCAATGAAAATAAGGACATCCTAAGGAAAAGTGGAATATCAGAAACTGGGATGGCTTCTGTAAATCTGGGACTGTCCCTGGAAAATAGGTCTGCTGTCCTTTTTCAAGGGGTAGCGCTGAGGTCATAGCAAGGAACTCCTCCACTGTCTTCAGTGAAGGGCATGGAAGTTATTTTCATGAACCGGCCTTTGGCAGAAATGTGAGTCGCTTTAATCATGCCAGCCAGACACTTAAAAGATGAGGAGGCAGGGAAATCCTTAGCGAATTTCTCATTAGCACTGTGAAGATCAAACATGGAAAGTCACTGGCAACGAATGTTCTGTTCTTTAGAAGTGAAGGCTGATTGCTATGTGAGATTTTCGCAGTGCTGCCAACCCTCCAAAATGCAAAGAAAATTAAAACCCCAATTACAGAGGTTCTCAAGCTGTAGACAAGGGACCACCAGTGGTCTGTGAGTTTTATTCAGGTGATCTGTGGCATAACCGTGGATTTGTGGCTGAAAATGGGAGATGGCCCACCCGACACATTAAATAGACATATTGATTTTTAATTGTATTTTTATTGCTGATTTTATTTCTTATATTGTATTTGAGTGTATTGCACTTTGAGTTGTACGGAATACAATTCAATGCAATATATAAGAAGTAAAATAAGCAATAAAAATGTAATGGAAAACCGTTCGGCATTTGGCACAGTGCACTATAATTGCTATGGCAGGCAGAAAAATCATTAAGTGGTCCCCCAAGACCACCAGCAACTTTCAGGTGATCCATGGGCAGCGGAGAGATTTGGAAACTACTTCCCCTTAAGGACCTGAAGAAGATACCCTAATTTGTACATGGTATTGTTGGACTTCCAACTCTCATCAGTCCTAGACAGTGAAGCCAATGCTCAGGGATGATTGGAGCTGTTTAAACTGAATTCACCCAATTGGCATGACTAAGTTAGTGCAAGT
The DNA here is from genome assembly GCF_964234715.1 of Podarcis melisellensis. NCBI lineage: Eukaryota > Metazoa > Chordata > Lepidosauria > Squamata > Lacertidae > Podarcis > Podarcis melisellensis. Next base: position 107,845,944 of record NC_138530.1, on the reverse strand, counting down.
CCATCAGCAACTTTCAGGTGATTCATGGGGAGTGGGGAGATTTGGAAACCACTTCCTTATAAGGACTAAGTGGAATTAAATAAGAAGGCCAAGAGAAAATGGCTTGGGCAAGGCTTTTCGAGTTGTTGCATATATGGGTTGAAGGGACGCGGATGGCGCTGTGGGTTAAGCCACAGAGCCTAGGACTTGCCGATCAGAAGGTCGGCGGTTCGAATCCCCGTGACGGGGTGAGCACCCATTGTTCGGTCCCTGCTTCTGCCAACCTAGCAGTTTGAAAGCATGTCAAAGTGCAAGTAGATAAATAGGTACCACTCTGGTGGGAAGGTAAACGGCATTTCCGTGCACTGCTGTGGTTCGCCAGAAGCGGCTTAGTCATGCTGGCCACATGACCCGGAAGCTGTACGCCGGCTCCCTCGGCCAATAAAGCGAGATGAGCGCTGCAACCCCAGAGTCGGCCACAACCGGACCTAATGGTCAGGGGTCCCTTTTCCTTTTATATATGGGTTGAAGTAGGGTTCAGCTGCCCAGTCACCATGTATACATAGATCACTGAGATCTTTCTGGTGGTCCTCTACACCCCCGGAGTTTGCTTGGCCTTTCCTAGGGACTGAGCTTTTAGCATGAGCTGGGGAACCTCTGACCTACTGTTGGACTCCAAATCCCATCAGTTCCAGCCAGTGGTCAGGGATGATGAGAGTTATAGTCCAAGAATATCTAAAGGACCACAGGTTCCCCACGCCATAAACAGGCAGCCAGAAAGCAGCATTTTCTATTCCCAGCAGAGTAGAATAGAAATCTCTGTTCCCCGCCCCCCCTCCGCCAGTCTCCCCATCTCCTGTCACTTAGTACGATGGGTTTCAAAACATCCTTTTTGGTTAGCGGGGTGTGTGTGGCAGAATGCATCTCTTTCTTTCATCTTAGACAGCAGTGTCAGCATTTTCAGATGTGTTCCGCATCCTTACCAACTCCTCCTAAAGAATGTTTTATTTTTCCTTCATGAATTCCTCTGTAATTGAGGAGCTGGAGCTAGCTGATTGTGAATGATGGCTTCTCTATTTAGGGAAGAGCTGTTCTGCCTTCTGACTCCAGAGCACTGCTAGTACTTTCTGAATAATACTGTTAGGAATATGACACATAGTTGGAATCGTTGTCTTTCTCGGGGTCTTCAGGGAGCAGAGGGGATGTCTCATCCTTTCTCACAGTGCAGAAATTTAGGACCCATCCTGCACATGTCTTCAGAGTTGAGAAGCCCAGAGCAATAAATGGAACACTTCTGTTTGCTTTCCCTATTTATAAAAAAAAGCCACAATAGAAAGCTTGCTTCTTAGGACCGGTGATGGTGGGGATTGCATCTTATGCAAATACCCAAGGTGAATGTTCAGAGAAACAGAGAACAGATCAGAGAATTATATTTCCCTTGTTTTGCAGAGAATTAGAAAAAGAATTTAGGCTGTTGTAAGCAGAGTTACTTTATTCCCACTTGAGTATCATGTTAAAGATCCAGAAGCAGTTGGATTGCTTTTGACCTCGAACCAAGGGCATAAAAGACTGCTTGGGATTAGACTGTTGTTTTTTTAAATGCCAAGGTAGATGTGGTCTCGATGGGGCTAAAATGAACATGGTGAAACGATCTAGGGGACATATTCTGTGTTGTTGTAGCTAGTGTCTTTTTGGAGAAAGCAAGGGAAAGGGTAATGAAATGCTGAATTGGAAATGTCCCGTGAACTTTTAAGCTTGCCTTACAATAGAACTGGTGGTGGTTCGAGTCCAGTAGATTATGTTTATCATTAAAAGACAGACATATGCACACACATAAGTAAATGTTCTGCCATGTGTGTGGCTACTTCTGCTAGCAATGTGATCCAACAAGAGACATCTCATCAAAGTATCTCTTTTCTTTTCGGATAATAATTTTTATAAGTTTTCAATTATAATCCAATAATATCCTCATTATAACAATGTCAAATTATAATAAAGTTACTAATACCAATCGTTCAAATACCAAAATATATAATTTAGGTACACCCCCCCACATGCTAGAATTGACGGTTTGATTATTTTCTTTATTTCTGCGTTTCAAAATCTTATTAATTTCAATTTCATTCTGGTCAAAATAATAATCCCTTATAAATAACTGCAATATTAATAACTTATATTCATACTGACACATTAAATTATTTATAAATTTACAAGTGAGGCACTCAAACGATATTCTTGTTCTTCCTATGTGTGGCAATTATTCTGTCCATGATGTTTCTTTCTGTCCTTGAAAAATGTTATGTTATGTTCCCAGTTGTTGCTGTTCTCCATCATTCCTTGGGCGGAGTTAATATCCCATTGTTGTTTCAGAAATTTCTTCATTGCTCTGTCCCATCTCATCAAAGTATCTCAGCCAGTATATCTTATTAGCTTCCTTAAGAATGCTAATCAAACAAATGTAGCCTGGATATAGAAATCTAGGGAAGACATTTAGCTTATGGGTGAGGAACCTGTGGCCCTCCAAATGTTTATTTGTTTGCTTTATTTATTTGAGGGGGGAAAAGGTTTAAAACCCTAAAAAAGACTAGGTTATGGTCAGAGGAGATGACCCACCCAACTTCCACCTCCAAGCCAAGGGCCAGGAGAACTAGTCCAAAAAAAAAGGATCTTAAGTCTACAGTTTTGAACAGAGATAGAGCTGAGTTTGGGCCCTGGAAGGTAGTAGAAATTTGAGGAGTCATCTCTACTTTGAGAGCAAAGAGAAATCAGTGGACTTTGACTGTCTGATCAGGTGTCTTAGTTCCACCACAACTTCGGCTGGCATATTTGTAATTAATACATAAACAGTACAAAATGGCATTATGACTTCAGAGCCTAGGACTTGCCGATCAGAAGGTCGGCGGTTCGAATCCCCGTGACGGGGTGAGCTCCCATTGCTCGGTCCCAGCTTGTGACCACCTAGCACTTCGAAAGCACGTCAAAGTGCAAGTAGATAAATAGGTACCACTCCTGCGGGAAGGTAAACAGTGTTTCCGTGCGCTGCTCTGGTTCACCAGAAGCGGCTTAGACATGCTGGCCACATGATCCAGAAGCTGTACACCGGCTCCCTTGGCCAATAAAGCGAGATGAGCGCCACAACCCCAGAGTTGGTCACGACTGGACCAAATGGTCAGGGGTCCTTTACCTTTAACTTCCTTCCAAAGGGAACCAATGGGTTGTATTCAATGCTAGTCTGACTCAATTGAGATGAAATGGCTAACTTAGGTCCATTAATTCCAATGGGACTAATATTTGATTACACTATAAGCACATTTCTACCACTTTATTAGTCATGGTTTGCCCCAAAGAATTCTGGGAACTGTAGTTTGTTAAGGGTGCTGAGAGTTGTTTAAAAGACCCCTACAGGGCTACAATCTCCAGAGATCCCTGGGAAGAGGGGTTGATTCACTCTGGAAATCATAGCTCTCATCTTCAGAAGGAAGGATCTGTCCATTTCAATTCGTTCAGTTTCTCATTTTTCTGGTCTTCAATTCAGTTCTCCACATTTCTCAGCAATTCACGTGTTTTAAAAATTATAGCCGTCATGAAAATTCCTCAGCATGTTAGTGCAATTTCTCCCAATTAACTTATTTGCATATGTAGTTTGGACTAATGCTCACATTTTTACAAACAATTCCCCCTAATATAATGCAGTTATGTAAGTTACTTTCACCAATATCTTCATTTTTATGCATACTTTCCCCTAATGTATTTGTAAGTGGGGTGAACAAAGGAATGCTTTTTCCCCAAAAAAATAAAGAAGCAGTAAATTTGCTTATGTGATTTATTAACATTCCAGACTGTCAAATGGGATCAAATCACTGACATCATATTTTAACGTATTGGTTGTTAAGATCCATGGCTAATGGAATTTGCAGTCATACATAAAGTGTCATTAAAAATGAGCTGGCTTAAAATAAACCTCCATGCAATGAGACGCACAATCAGCAAGGGACCATTTGGTCAAAATAAATGGCCTTTCCTATCAAAAGGAAGGCATTTCGCTCTCTCCGTCTGAAACATGTACAGATCAAAGGAGATAAAGCATGAAAGTTAAATGAATGGCGGCAAAGAAAACTTTTTTTTAAAAAAAAAGTTCGTGTAATTTCCAGAGGCTATATTGTGACAACCAAAATATATATTATATTTGCACTAAGGTCACGGTATCAGAAGAAAATACGTGCTAGGAAATGGAATGTGTTTTCTACTGCAAAAGAGCCGGCTTCAACTTTGAGGGAGCTGATTTACTGTATCCTCAAAGCCGGGGGATTATATACAAATAAGCAATATTTTTGTCTACAGTGTTGTTGCCACTGATAGGCTATTGGTGGTTTGTGTGTGTGTGTGTGTGTGTGTGTGTGTGTGTGTGTTTAAGAGATGTCCATTTAATCCCCCCCACCAAAATGATATTTTCTTCCATTAATCTCTGTACAGTGGTACCTCGGGTTACAGACGCTTCAGGTTACAGACGCTTCAGGTTACAGACGCCGCTAACCCAGAAATAGTACCTCAGGTTAAGAACTTTACCTCAGGATGAGAACAGAAATTGCACAGCGGCAGCAGCGGGAAGCCCCATTAGCTAAAGTGGTACCTCAGGTTACAAACAGTTTCAGGATAAGAACGGACCTCCAGAACGAATCAAGTTCTTAACCTGAGGTATTACTGTATAGATGTGTACATAACCCGTCATGCACAAAGAAGGCTTGAGAGTATTTCTTTTTTGTTGTCACAACTTAATACAGTGTTGAAATATGAAATTTTGCGTGGGGGGTGTTATTTAGCAAAACAAAAAGCTGGTGAATAAATCTACTCCAAATTATCAGTGTAAAGTCAACTGCATTGATCTCGTGGCCAGAGATTATGTAGTTAGGGGAATCATCCCTTTTTCCAATCTGCTGGGTTGATTAAGATACAGATTGGAGGTTGTACTTCAACAGCAGTTTATATGCATGGTCAGTAGCTAGGGATGATGGGAGTTGTAGTTCAGCAATATCAGGAAGGTCAAAGTTTCTCACACCATTTCTAGTAGGACTAGTTAGATTTCAGTCCTGCTTCCATGGATGTGTGAACATTTCAATTCTGATTTCTTCCCCGTGTCATAGTATGGATAGCAGTGCTGCAGAGAGTGTGTCTGAAAAGTCACCAGAAATTGAAGTACCACATTTGCTTTATGGTGGGTAGTTATAGTCTGATCACTTCTCCTATCTGGACAGTTATCTTTCCACAAGGGCTGACACTGATGCCAAAATCCAGCAGTACCTGAACTCTGCAAATGCAGCTTTCTCTTGACTGAACCACTGAGTGTTTGAGGACCAGGACATTTACAGGGAAACCAAAATGCTTGTTTACAAAGCTGTTGTACTACCAACCTTACTGTATGCTTGGGAAACATGGACCACTTATAAACACCATCTCCAACTCCTGGAAAGATTCCAGCAACGGTGTGTCTGAAAAATGTAACACATCACTTGGGAAGACAGGCGAACAAATGTCAGTGTAATGGAAGAAGCAAACATCACCAGCATTGAAGCAATGATGCTTCAACATCAACTTTGTTGGACTGGTCATGTTGTGCGAATGCCTGATTATTGTCTTCCAAAGCAACTACTCTATTCCGAACTTAAGAATGGAAAGCGTCATGCTGGTGGTCAACAAAAGAGGTTTAAAGACTCTCTCAAGGCATCTATAAAAATGTAGTATAAACACCGACAAATGAGAAACCCTGGCCTGCGAGCGCTCCAATTGAAGAACAGCCTTTACCAAAGGTGTCATGGGCTTTAAAGATGTTCAAACTCAGGACGAAAGTGAGAAAGCAATGATCCTTCAACATCAATTTCGTTGGACTGATCATGTTGTGTGGATGCCTGATTATTGTCTTCCAAAACAACTTCTCTATTCCAAACTTTAAAATGGAAAGCTGATGGTCAACAAAAGAGATTTAAAGACTCTCTCAAGGCAAACCTTTTAAAAAAAGCAGTATAAACACCGACAACTGGGAAACAATGGCTGCAAGCACTCCAATTGGGGAACAGCCTTTACCAAAGGTGTCATGGGCTTTGAAGACACTCGAACTCAGGACGAAAGGGAGAAACGTGCTAAGAGGAAGGCACGCTTGGCAAACCCTCACTGTGATCAACTCCTGCTTGGAAATCTATGTCCCCACTGTGGAAGGATGTGTGGATCCAGAATTGGCCTCTGAAGTCACCTATGGACTTACTGTTAAAACCGTGTTCATGGAAGGTAATCTTAGCTACGAGTGATCGCCAAAGGGGTAGCTATACTTTTCCTTGTGTGTGATCATTAGGGAAGTCACCCAAGAATGATGCTGGGTTCAGTCCAACATACATGTACTCAGAATGGATCTATTGAAATTAAGGAACCAAATGTCATTTTGGCCCCTAAATTACAGTTGGTCTATTCTGAGGAGAATTAACTCTGGGGAAAACCCATTGTAATCTTTGTTGGAAGCCACCCAGAGTGGCTGGGGAAACCCAGCCAGATGGGTGGGGTACAAATAAATTATTATTATTATTATTATTATTATTATTATTATTATTCCTCGGCAAAGAGCTATACAGGTTGTGTGGACTCTATGACCATTATTGTTGGAGTTTTGTGCTTACTTTGTGGGATGCCATTGAGATGGCACTGCTGGTTTTATTACAACGAAACACTATTTTAATTTTTCAAAATAGACAAACAAATAAATAGGATTGGCTGCCTGAGAACTTAAGGATCAAGCGGCCCTATTTTATGAAGAATGTGCCATACTAAGGAAGTTATCTAACCACCCAAAAAGAAAACAACCACTCTATTTAATACCTTGTCTGGTTTCCTAAATACATTACTGATACCTCTCTCCCCCTCCCCAATTTACCTTTCCTTATGAGGGGTAAAAACAATTCCATGCCCTCTTGATCAGTTGCCAATGGGCGAAGGTGATTATTTCTCTCTATTCAATCTTTGCTAATTAATCAAATTGTTTAATTCATCTCTATTGGGTCTCAAGGCAACATACAGTAGATAATAAACGTGACAACAAGTGATTCTACACTGATTCTCAACAATTAACCCCCCATTCCGCAAGTACATTAGTATGCTTGACATTAAAAGAGTAAACGGAGCACCATCAGAAAGTAAAGAATCGATGGGTGGGTGTTATTTTATCAAAGGCCTCTCTTGCCCTCTTCTTCCTTGCACTGAAGTCAACCAGCCATAATGTGTGACTGGCTGCTGAGTGTGCAGAACCTCTCTGTGGCTTATCACACGCTCGTGTGTTTTCTTCCTCCCCTGCCTGAAATTGTCCCTTGTGTAGATAGGGGTTTGAAAGGCAAGAGAACTTGTATGCATCAAACCCAGAGTGCCTCATACCTGCATCTCTTCCTCCTCCTCAAGAGCCAGTATGGTGTAGTGGTTAAGAGCAGTAGTCTTGTAATCTGGTGAACCGGGTTCGCTTCCCTGCTCCTCCACATGCAGCTGCTGGGTAACCTTGGGTTACTTCTCTGAAGTCTCTCAGCCCCACTCACCTCACAGAGTGTTTATTGTGGGGGAGGAAGGGAAAGGAGAATTTTAGCTGCTTTGAGACTCCTTCAGGTAGTGATAAAGCGGGATATCAAATCCAAACTCCTCCTCCTCCTTAAATTTTATTTATACTTGTATTAATGTATTAATTTGAAAATACATTTCATTTCATCACATTTACAATCATCTTGATATATCAAAACTTGACTTCCTTCCCCTTCTTTCTGCGGTTCCTTAAATTTATTTTTAATATCTTCTGCATATCCAAATTAACTTAATTTGCTCATTTATTCATCTTCTTTAAATATAAAGCTGCAGGTTATTACAATATTTCTACTAATGTTTTTATCTGTTTGCAATTTATCTGTAAATATTCAATAAACCATTTCCATTCTTTTACAAAAAGTTTGTTATCTTGATTTCTTATTCTATCTGTTATCTTGATTTCTTATTCATCTGTGCATATTCCATAACTTTTTGTATCCATCCTTCCTTTGCTGGGACTTCTGCTTCTTTCCATTTTAGGGTGAACAACATTCTTGCCACTGTAGTAGCATACTTTTAAAAAAAATCTATAGAGTTTAGGTAGTTCTGTCCCTAGAATTCCCAAAAGAAAAGCTTTTGGGTTTGTTTGTTTTTACAAAGGTTATTTTAAACTTTTCAATTCATTATATATCAAATTCTCAGCAAGCTTTAACCTTACTACATAAGACCACCACACATGATAAAAAGAATCTTCTTTCTCTTCACATTTTCAACACTTAATCAGTTTAGATTTATACATTTTTGCCCATTTACTTCGTGTTAGGTGCCATCTATGCATCATTTTCATATCATTTCCTCTTAAACTGTAACATGCTGTAAATTTTACATCCATATTCCACAATTGCTCCCGCTGCATCTCTTCCTTCGAACGGAGCCACGCTCTCTTCCCCTCTCCATCTCCCCCTCCACGCTCCTTAGCACGGGGTGAACGAGTCAAAAGTCCTCTGTGCCGAATGCTGCAATAGGAAAGCGAGATACAGAGTTCTCCTGCTTGTCTGTGCCAAGCCACTGCTGCAATGAATAGATTCTGCCACACTCGGCCGCGATTCGTTAAACCCCCCTCCACCTGTGTGGGGGTTAGCTGGATTGCTGCAGAAAAGCATACTGCTGTTTGTTTGTCTCGTTTAACCACGTGACCCAAGTCCTTGCAGCCATAAACATTTGATTTCTCTCTCTCTCTCTCTCTCTCTCTCTCTATATATATATATATATTTCCTCCCCTCAATGGATGGAGATGAAAGGGCTGCATCTACACTCTCCCGTCTCCAGAATCTTATCAATGGGGAGAAGGAAAGAGAGCTCTGGCTTCATTAGTATTCCAGGGCATGCCTTTTCGCTCCTGCTGCATTTTGTTCTGTGGCACTCCAGGCACAGAAGGCAGAGAGGAGAGAAGCCCAGAAAATCTATGCAGGTGTCTGGAAGAATTCAGAGCTACTCGGCAGGAAAACACACTTAGATACGGCTCATTTTCAGGCTGCAGCCGCATCGAGATATTGCTAACTCATCTCTTTGTTTGTGGCTAAACATCTGAAGGTCAGAGGCTTGGTCAGTACAGTGGTACCTCAGGCTACAGACGCTTCAGGTTACAGACGCTTCAGGTTACAGACTCCGCTAACCCAGAAATATTACCTCAGGTTAAGAACTTTGTTTCAGGATGGTAAGAGAAATTGTGCAGCGGTGGCATGGCAGGAGCAGGAGGCCCCATTAGCTAAAGTGGTACCTCAGGTTAAGAACAGTTTCAGGTTAAGAATGGATCTCCGGAACGCATTCAGTTCTTAACCCGAGGTACCACTGTATGTTGTACAAATTTCATTATAATTGTTGCTTTTTAAAAAAAAAAGTTATCCAACATGACATTTCATTCTTCCTACAAAACTACTATTTTCAGTGTAGTCAACATTGAGCAAGATAGACCAAAAGGCAGCTCCCAATGTTCTTATGTAACTTTTGCTGATAAGTATATAACAGGCATGGCGCTGTGGGTTAAACTACAGAGCCTAGGATTGCCGATCAGAAGGTTGGCGGTTTGAATCCCCGCGACAGGATGAGCTCCCGTTGCTCAGTCCCAGCTCCTGCCAACCTAGCAGTTCGAAGGCACGTCAAAGTGCAAGTAGATAAATAGGTACTTCTCTGGCGGGAAGGTAAACGTCATTTCCATGCGCTGCTATGGTTCGCCAGAAGCAGCCTAGTCATGCTGGCCACATGACCCGGAAGCTGTATGCTGGCTCCCTCGGCCAATAAAGCGAGATGTGCACCACACCTCAGAGTTGGCCACAACTGGACCTAATGGTCAGGGGTCCTTTTACCTTTATATAACACGCATAGGCAAACTCGGTCCTCCAGATGTTTTGGGACTACAACTCCCATCATCTCTAGCTAACAGTACCAGTGATCAGGGATGATAGGAATTGTAGTCCCGAAACTTCTGGAGGGCTAAGTTTGTTTATGCCTGGTATATAAGGATGGAGGATGGCTTTAATAGATTGCTGCAGCTAAACTGGCAACGGGGAGCGGCTGCTGGGACGATATAACACCTGAAAGACCTATATTTGGCTCCCAGTACGTTTCCAAACACAATTCAAAGTGTTGGTGTTGACCTTTAAAGCCCTAAACAGCCTTGGCCCAGTATACCTGAAGGAGCATCTCCACCCCGGAGGTCCAGCTCCGAAGGCCTTCTGGTGGTTCCCTCCCTGTGAGAAGTGAGGTTACAGGGAACCAGGTAGAGAGCCTTCTCGGTGGTGGCACCCACTCTGTGGAATGCCCTCCCATCAGATGTCAAGGAGATAAGTAACTGTACAACCTTTAGAAGACATCTGATGACAGCCCTGTATGAGGAAGCTTTTAATGTTTAGTGCTTTATTATGCATTTGTAGATGCTGGAAGCTGCCCAGACTGGGGCAATTAATAAAATTAATATTATATGGAAATTTTACCTGCTTCAAGCAAGCATACTGTTATAGAGCTCCTCCCCTCCAGCACATTCCCAGTGGTAGAGAGTTCCAGGTGCAATACGAGAAGAGGCTTTAGTTGCCTGAGAGTACCCTCAAGACCCTGAGTGGTCTTGTAGTAAGGTTAAAGCTTACAGGGAAATGATATATAATGAATTGAAAATTATGTTTAAAATAACCTTTGTAAAAAAAAAAAACCAGAAGCTTTTCTTTGGGGAATTATAGGGACAGAACTACCTACATTGTATAGACATTTTTTAATGTATGGGACTACAGCAGCAGGAATGCTACTCATCCAAAAATGGAAAGAAACAGAAGTCCCAGCAAAGGAAGAATGGATACAAAAACTTATGGAATATGCAGAAATGGTGAAACTTGCTGAAAGAATAAGAAATCAAGGTAACAAACTTTTTATAAAAGAATGCAAATGGTTTATTGAATATTTACAGATTAAACTGCAAACAGATAAAAACCTTGGCAGGATTATTGTAATAATCTGCAGCAGTATAAGAGTAGATATTTAAATTAGATTATTAAATGAGCAAATCAAATGAATTTGGATATGCAGATGATACTACAAAAAATAATTTCAGGAACCTCAGAAAGACAAGGAAGGAAGTCAAACTTTGAAATGTTACAATGATTGTAAAATTAATGAAATGTATAAATTTGAAAAGTATAAATAAAAACTTTTTTTAAAAGAGTGCCCTGAAGAACGAAGGCATCTTTGTAACTCTGGTTGTATTTAAACCTATAATCCTGGCACAGTGAAGACAATTGGATGCACTATTAAGGAGAAAGCACAGCCTACACCAGCTTTCCCAAGAGAAACTTACAAAGTTCTGCCAAAGTTTGCAGCTAATGAAGTCCTCACAACTCCCTGAGTTCCTTTGCAGGATGAAACAACATTTTGCTATCTCTTCATCCATTCTCCCCAAGCGGAGGACTGTCACCATCTTTGAGCTCTGATGGGTATCTCATTCCAGAAGCTCGAGAGATATCTTCAGCTATCAGGAGGCCATCATTTGTTATTCGCTCCCACCGATGAAACATCTGCTGATCATGCTGAACTGTTTATCAGGTGATCTGCGTAGAGGAAAGATGGTCTGTTGGCAGCTTTTAGCAATATAGAAGATAAAAAAAGACTCCCCAAACACATATTTGACTCTCTTACCTAGTAGTTTCAAATCCATACGACCCATTTTTGCCAACTGAAATGAGTACTCTCTGCATGCTCATTGAAATATGTAGCTTATTAAGAAGCATAGCACAGGGTGAGAAAAGCCTAGGTGTCCTACATATATATATATGCTTTTGCAAAACATTTTGATTGCACATCGCCCTTAGATGTGTGGCCAAGCAACCCAGAGACACGTTGAAATCATATTCTCAAAATTACTGTAAATATTAATTGGCACAAATGCCATCTTCCTTAACTGACGTAACTGGCTGTGCTCTTAGAGAAATAAGATACACTATTCATTGTATCAAATTGTAAATTTCAACAGAAGTAACCCATAAAGTTCAACAAACAAACAAAGCAGTTGGTGGAGCGATTTGTCTCGTTAATTCCGATAACGAACGAGACTCTGGCACGCTAACTAGTTATGTGACCCCCGATCATTTTGTGGAACTGTAACAACATTTTATGTGGATAGTTTGGACTTTATAAACAGACAGGTGGAAAAGACACCATTACACAGATGGACCTTGTACATGAACTGACTAGAGAATGATCTGATCCACTGGGTCTTCTGCTTTGAACTTTATGAGTTACTGTGGTACCTCGGATTACATACGCTTCAGGTTACAGACTCCACTAACCCAGAAATATTACCGCGGGTTATGAACTTTGCTTCAGGATGAGAACAGAAATCGTGCAGCGGCGGCACAGTGGCAGAAGGAGGCCCCATTAGCTAAAGTGGTGCTTCAGGTTAAGAAGAGTTTCAGGTTAAGAACAGACCTCCAGAACGAATTAGGTTCGTAACCCAAGGTACCACTGTACTTCTGTTGAAATTTACAATTTGATATAATGAATAGTATATCTTATGAATCTAAGAACACAGCCAGTTACATCCTGTGTGTTTATTGAGGATGCTTTATGTGACCATAGCTTTGTTTGTTGTTATCTTCCTTAACTGAGGCATATACTTTCAGCTATTTGGATCGTCTAGGACTGACCCCTTTAAGCATAATCTAGCATTGTAAAGAAGCAACAAAACCGGGGGTTCTCACCCAGAGCCTGGTCTGTGTGCCTAAATAATGCTCCTCTCCCTTGACCTGAACCTCACCTCCCAGGTTTCTCATCTCTCCTGTGACAAGGCAGCTGCTGGTTCCTGATTCGCCATATTGCAACGCTCCCTGGCAACTGCTCTTACAGGCTTTTAAGAGCCGCTTCAGACACTATGGAAAGATGAGGCATGGGGACATGCCAGCTCCATCTGAAAAGGCACTGTTTTATTTCTGCACTATTTATTTCCTCAGCGCAACTGCAATATCCTGGAAGGCATTTTGAGACTCGGGGGCTGGATGCAGATGACCGTTTGCTGCACGACGTCAGCAAAGAAACCGGGTATGGAGAGGCAAATCTGACTCTGCCAGCCTCAGCTCACACGGTGAGATTTTCTGCGTGGTCAGATGCCACCTCTTGTACGTGGCCTGACTCTACCCCCTATTACAAGGGATTTCTTTGGGGCAACAGCAAAATATGGCACGGTATTCTGGTGGCCTTCTCCTCTCAGCCACCTGGAATCCCACTGAGCTGTGCACCTGGAGGCGGCTCACATTTATATTCCTTGCCAATGACTTCTGGGTGCCCAAATTCTTGCAGCTGAGAATTTCAGCACATTGAAGTCTCAGCTTGTCTTCACTCTGGCCTGTCACTCCTATGAAGGTAAAGGTAAAGGACTCCTGATTGGTAAAGGACTCCTGATTGGCAAGCCCAAGAGGCTCAGTGGTTTAGCCTCCGTATGACTGAGCTGTGAAGGCAACTCCTCCGGCTCTCCTCCGACGGTGATCAATGACCTAAGCCTTTGAATGAGACTTCAGGCACGCTCTCCATTCTGCAGAGTACCCAGACAACAGCAGAAGGAGACAGAAATATGTACTACATTGCTGCTTTATTTCTCACTATGCAAGACAGAAAAGAATATTGGTCTGCTCTCTGTGAGAGACAGAAAACAACAGGAACAAAGAAACAGGAAACCAGTAACTTCAGCATCCGTTTCCCATCTCCCGAGAGATTTCCAACAGCCTGGAATGTCAACAGAGTCTCATGACTCCAAGAACTGCACAGTGGCAATAACAGAAACCTAACAAGCTGAACTATCTCTACCATTAGGCCAAGTGAGGCAGCCGTCTCAGCTGATTCTGAGTATCATGAAAGAGTAGCAAGTTCTTATTTGTTGCTGTTGTTGTTTTCTTATTGTTACTATCAATTGTATTGTATACAATGATATGCAATATAATTATACAATGTAATATACAATATGATTTTTATAATATGATATAATAATAAAATTATAATTATAATTTGAATCCATATTTTATATTTTTCCATATTGTCCATAATATTCACTACATTACAAGTGTTATTAAAATCCTGCTAATGTTTTCATCTGCTTACAGTAGTCTTCTAGATAATTTTTTTAAAAAATTCCATTCTTTGTTGAACTTTTGATCTTCTTGGTTCCTGGGTTTCTGGTCAGTTTTGCCATTTTGGCATAGTCCAACAGCTTGGTTTGCCATTCCTCTCTGGTAGGGACTTTGTCTTCTTTCTGTCTCTGGGCTAGTAAGATCTGTGCGACTGTGGTCGCATACATAAAAAGTATTTTCTGTTCCTTTGGGATGTCTGTACCTACAATTCCTAATACAAAAGCTTCTGGGTTGTTGTTTTTTTACAAAGCGTGTTCTCACCAAAGGAGAGCACGTGTTGTGGATGGGGCCGGTCAAAGCACCCTGTAGTAAATAGGCAGCTTGGAATTAAGGGGCTTAGCGTTGGTTGATGTTTGGTGTTGCTGGGGCAAATTTGATGTTGCAAATTTAGGGGTGGGATCAGAGGTTATTTAAGCAGGGTCCACTGCAGGCTACTTTCTCTTTCTCTGAGGACATTGGATCACCCGCCCGCCCTCCCTTGCTTGGGCTTGCGCCTTGACCTTGCTATGCCTGTTATGGGGTCGTCCGCATTGGTGCGGGGGCCTGGTAGGAATTTTTCCAATTGGCTGATTAGTGTGTCCCTTTTGGGTTTTGCCTACTGCTTAGCAAATCGTCACAACTTGTAAGGTTGGCGGTTAGGCATTGGTTTAAATTGGTTGGTGGAGGGGTATGGATTGGCTGTGGCTGCCCCTCCAATGCTGCTGCTGCACGGGAATTCCGTAAAAGGAATTCAGGGGCTTACCATCCTTTCGTCCAAACCCCTGGAATTGGGTTTGGGTCGTGTAAGCCCCTAGGAGCATGCGGGGAGAAGCTGAGGGTTTGTGTCGCAGCTCCAGTTATCCCTGATCTTGTTCCTCCACACTGGCTTTCGCTGGAATCCGGGAGCCAGTGCTGTCCCCAAGGTGTGGGGGGGGGGACAGATAGTCATAACCAATGCCTAAGCAACCACTCACAATTTGTATGCTAATAAAGTTGTGACCAAAATTATGCCAAAAACCTTAAACAAAAATTATGTGTGATGTGTGAGTTATTGGGGTAAGGGGTGTTTTGGGGGACCTCAGCACGCAAAAGTTATTTTAAACATTTTTTTTTCAATTCATTTTCTATGATTTCCCAAAATGCTTTTATAACCTTACGCAACCACCTCATACGGTAAAAGGTACCTTCTTTTTCTTTACATTTCCAGCAGATATTTGTACTTGTCTAATATGCTTTTGCTAACCTACTGGGTACAATATGATGATTCAATAATACAATCAAAATAAGACTGTATTATTTTGACTACTGGGGGGAGGTGATTGCATGAATTGTTCTGCTTTTTTAAAACTCAAGTTTCAAGATAACTTGACTGGCCTCAAATACTGAGCACCTTAACTTGTGGGGCAGCATTTGATTCTTCGTCTCAGACAGCAAAATGTTTTGGTCTGCTTTGTGATCTATGACCACCACCAACCCCTCCGACTGTCAGGGGTTCTAATAAGATGTCAGATTCCTCCATCCCTATCCTTTGGCGCAGTCCAGCTTCCCTTTAAAAAAAAAATAGTATGAATCTTCTGGAGGGAAGGGCCTGTGGCTCGCAGCCAAACATTTCTGCCCCCTCGCCAAGTTTTGAAGCAGGCAAAAGAGTTGGAGCGTACATGGCATGATCTAGCCTATGGCAAGCAAAGCTGTCAAGGCAATTATCCAGCCATCGCCAGGACCTGTACGACTAGCAACTAGGCTGACTCATGAGCTGATGCTGTTCTTCTGGTGGGAAGACTGTTCCAAATTTGTAAAATTCTCTGGAAAATGATCACTAATCATGCTCCCATCTTTTAAGAATCCTGAATTCAAGCCAGGTTTCTGAATTCTGAATTGAATCCCGTGGATCTCTTGTTAAATATTAAGGCTGGGGATCTTGGCTCCAAATACCTATTTTAAGCATTCCCAAATGATTGCCCACACTCAGTGGGAGTCTGGATTTCTTTCTTTCTTTGAACATTTCCTCTGTGTTGTCTTTGCCACATGGCATTACATAAAGCAAACACATACACACCAATCACAAAATCCTTTTTGGCATGCAGACTTGGTTGAGCAGTTCTTTGGAACTGAGAGTATTTGGGCAGGCTGCTGCTGTATCGCTTGAAATACATGGGGGAATGTTGGAACATCTGGAATTAGAAAGCTGGGAGGAATCAGTTATGACCATGCATGAGAGCCTTTCCCTTCATTAAAGCAGCAACAACAAAAATAAAATGATGGCTATTTATATCTTTCTTGGGTTTAGAATTCACTGGTTGAAATTGTTATGGTTTTTAAGATGGGGGTTATGTTAATTTGGAATTATTTTAAATATAATGTTTTTCCCTGTAGCAATATACATCTTTAATGACAAATTGAGTCATTATTGCAGTCTGAGCATGGGCTGCGAAAGTAGTCTGATTTGAACAGAAAGCCTTTTTTGCAGCACAGAGGTGCTGCATTCAAGGTATCTCATAATAATAATGATATAATAATAATTTATTATCTATACCCCACCCATCTGACCGGGTATCCCCAGCCACTCTGGGCGGCTTCCAACAAAGATTAAAAATACTGTTTTTAACGCTGTACTGTTTTTAACACATGATTGGGAGCCACCGAGAGTGGCTGGGGAAACTCAGCCAGATGGGCAGGGTATAAATAAATTATTATTATTATTATTATTATTATTATTATTATTATTATTATACATTAAAATGTCACACATTAAAAAATTCCCTAAACAGGGCTGCCTTCAGATGTCTTCTAAATGTCAGGTAGTTGTTTATCACTTTGACATCTGATGGGAGGGCGTTCCACAGGGCGGGCACCACCACCGAGAAGGCCTTGCCTGGTTCCCTGTAGCCTTTCTTCTCGCAGTGAGGGAACCGCCAGAAGGCCCTCGGCACTGGACCTCAGTGTCCGGGCAGAACAATGGGGGTGGAGACCCTAAAGAATGATGCCTGATCATTCATTTGGAATATATTTTAAAGCTTGGATTGTGGGGGGAAGGGGCTCTGCCTTCTTCAGTATATGAAGCATCAGGTAACAGGTGATGGGGCTATTCAGATTATGTGAAAGCCATCTTTCTACCTGATACCCTCGAGAGCAGGAAGCAAATGTATCCCTCCAGGCCTCTCTAGCTGCCCCTTCTCCTCATGCCACCTTGAGCCACGCCCCATAGCAGCCCCACTTTGCCCCCACCTCACAAATGCACTCCAATGTGACACTGAATCTTCCATTCCAACAATGCAAGGATTTCTGCTTCTACACGGCCTAGGACCCTCGTACCTACGGGACCGCCTCTCCTGGTATGTCCCACAGAGAAATTTACAGTCTGCAAATAAAAACATCCTGAAGATCCCAGGCCACAGAGAGGTTAGGCAGGCCTCAACTAGAGCCAGGGCTTTCTCGGCCGCGGCTCCAATCTGGTGGGACGCTCTGTCACAAGAGACTAGGGCTCTGCGGGACCTGACATCTTTCCGCAGGGCCTGCAAGACAGAGCTGTTCCACCAGGCCTTTGGTCAGGGCGCAGCCTGACCCCCTCCTCTGGCAACCTGCACAGGATTTTGCTTGATGGTTGCCATTAATTTGATTTTAATTAATTTTATAATGAATGTTTTTACAATGTTGAACTATTTTGACTGTTGTTAGCTGCCCTGAGCCCAGCTTCAGCTGGGGAGGGCGGGATATAAATAAAATTTATTATTATTATTATTATTATTATTATTATTACAATGAGAAGTTTGCCCCTTCTCCTTCACCTCTTTTCATGCCCTCCCCCAGCCCAGATCTGTTCCTGGGGGTTCCCCTGACCCTCCGGAGCAGATCTGGGGAGGGCATGGGGTTTGAACAGGGAAGGAGAGGGGGAAAACCCCATTGTGCAAGCAGACATCTCTGCATTGAGGGGACATGGCAGTTGAATAAAGGTAAAGGGACCCCTGACCATTAGGTCCAGTCGTGGCCGACTCTGGGGTTGCGGCGCTCATCTCACTTTATTGACGGAGGGAGCCGATGTACAGCTTCTGGGTCATGTGGCCAGCATGACTAAGCCGCTTCTGGCAAACCAGAGCAGCGCACGGAAACGCCGTTTACCTTCCCGTCAGAGCGGTACCTATTTACTGTATCTACTTGCACTGTGATGTGCTTTGGAACTGCTAGGTTGGCAGGAGCAGGGACCGAGCAACGGGAGCTCATCCCATCACAGGGATTCAAACCGCTGACCTTCTGATCGGCAAGTCCTAGGCTCTGTGGTTTAACCCACAGCACCACCGGCGGCCCTTGGCAGTTGAATACCACCCCACAAATGCTTTCGCCTACCTGCGATGTTGTCCTTAAACTCTGATCAAGCATTTTGCTTTCCTGGAGGCAGGATAGAAAGGGTGGGTGTGGGTGTAGAATGTAGCCCACAGGGGGAAAAAAGTAAAATCCACATTGGTTGCTCTGCCTGCTTCTTTCCTCTGGCAAGAGGAGAGCTGTTGCCGGTTGGAATAGCACTGGGCTACATGGACAATAGCTCCTTTCACCCCAAAACCTTTCCTCATCTGTTTGTCCCCTCCCATCTCATTTTCATTCTCATCTTGGCTCACCTGGCCCCTTCCGCTGAGCCAGACACGACCCAGTTGCCTGTAGATTTCTGTAGATCTTCCGCACCCACTGCCCAGATTTAGTATGCACAGAGCAACAATTCTGCATCTTTCACCTCCACACACACACAATCAGCAAAGTGAGAGAAGCTTTTGTGGCAATCACACATCTTGGCTTTTATTTTTAGCTCTCCTCCTCTCCTGCTTCCCTTTCAGTGCCGCATTGCTCTGCATACTGTCTCTTCTCCATCAGTCTTGCCAGGGCTGTTTCTCTACCCGGCAGGAAAATTCTCATTGTGATATTTTGAGCATCCCTCAGGTGAAAATTCTGGCCTGGAGATTTGCATTCAAACCCAGTCCTTGGCATCTGCTTTATTTATGTTAACGAACCAACCCTTCCAGAAAGGTAGCCCCCCCACCTTTTAACGGTACCTCTCAGGCCAAATGTTTCTAACCATGCACCCTTCTTGCTAGCCTATTTTTGGTAAATAAATATTTTATTATGGTATGATAGGCTGACAAGCTGTGTTTATTCCGTTTCTGTTCACATGGCCTCATATAGAAGGGGGAGGGAATTATTTACACTGAATGGGTGGCATCTGTTTCTGGCCCCTTAAGACTGCTCCAGTCTTTTTGAGGTCAAGCATTCAAAGCTCTTCATAGCTAGTGAAGAATATGAAAAGCCTTAGGCTAGAGAGAGAGAGAGAGGAAGGAAGGAAGGAAGGAAGGAAGGAAGGAAGGAAGGAAGGAAGGAAGGAAGGAAGGAAGGAAGGAAGAAGTTATAAGTTATGCAGGAGTTTGTCAATGGCATATGAAGACCTAAAATACTAGTGGACCACCAGATGCTGTTAGACTACAACTCCCATCATCACTGACCATTCTAGCTGGAGACTGGTGGGAGTCAAGCATCATAGTGATATGAGTTCAAGGGTGCTAGACTCCCCTAAAGGCCTGGGTCTGGTAGAGGTTAGAATCAAATAAATACCTGGAGTCTTAACATGGGTGGCAAATTTGGCGAGTGTTAAAATATAAGACAGGCCAGCTTCCTGAGTTCAAGAAATCACCTGGGAGAAGAACCATTACGGAGAATGAATGGAAAGTAATAGGCCATTAACAAAGCAAATACTCTGTGACGGACGGCAGATGGGTGTCAGCTCCTCCTTCAACAGATAGTCAGAAGACAATGCCAGATTTTTAAGACTGAGTTTAGGATTGCAGTGACGCTGAATGTGACCTAGAAGAGGTTGCAGTCTGTTAAATGCGGCAAGCTGCAGAGAGACAGAGCCATGGTTGGTGTTAGTATCCACGGCTGCAGTTATGGGAGAAGCAAGACACTTGGAGTGTTAATGCTGTGAACCCCTCCATTGCACATATGTGTAAATAAACCATATATCATAAAGACACCGCAGTCTGTGCTGTACCTCATTTCCAAAGGGAAGCATGGACCCTGGGTTAGCAAAAGAGTAACTCCTGGTATCCCATACCACTAGGAGGTTGGGTGCTGTGCAACAATATGGAGGGCCGATGTCAGGGAAGAGCCAGAATGTGCAGTTTCGTCAGTAGCAGGGGAGGCTTCTGAGCAGGAACTGGCAGAAGAGGAAGACAGGGAACTGACACATGAAGCAGAGCAGGGGGTGGGCCATAGTCAGGAGGAGCAAGGGGTCAGGGATGGTGAAGAGCCCTACAACCCACCAGAGCCAGCAGGGGGCTTTCACACCAGCACATTCCAGGAGGGAAATGAAACTTAAAGAGCAAAGACGTATCGCGAGGTTTCCACACCTACTTTGTTGGCACTGAAATCAAAGGAAGCCACTCTCCGAATCTGACTCGACAGTTTCGGATGCATGATTTTGAACTGCAGCTGTTCTTTGTATATATGTAATAAAGACTGTAAATATCACACTGTGTGTGCTGAAGTTTTACTGCAAAGAGGGAGCACCACATTTACAGCCACTGATTGCCCATCACTGACCTAAAAGAAATAAATGGTGACTGGATCTAGCTTGTTGGGAGACTGTTTGCTTCAGTTCCAGATATGAGATGCCATGGGGGTAGGGAGTTAATCCAAATGAAAATAAAACTGAATCAGAGCTTGAAAGCTCATGGCAATTTAGTCTACAATCCAGTGTGAAGTTCCATTAAACTGAACAGGGCTTTCTTCTGAGTAGACCCACATAGGACTGAATTGCTGCTGCTGCTGCTGCTGCTGCTTCTTCTTCTTCTTCTTCTTCTTCTTCTTCTTCTTCTTCTTCTTCTAGCTTTAGTAAAAGCTGAACTGTAAATCTCTGAATTGCCAAGAACCAGAATTGGAACTGATTCCCTAAGGTTAAAAAAAAAAGTGGGAACCATTTCAGAATAACAGGTTTGATGTTTAATCAAAAGAATGTATTGTTAAATTATCTGAACCCAGTGATTTCAGATGTTTTAATTGCTTACTCTGGGATTTGGTTACCTTTGAATGAGCACACAAGAACTTAAGGTGCTAGATTAGGTCAATGGTCCATCAAGTCCCTATTCTCACAATGGCTAGCAAGCAAGACCTGAGCACAAAAGCACTCTCCTTTCCATTGGTTTTCAGCAAATGGTATTCAAAAGCACCAGAGAATTCCTTCTTGGGTACTAGGTTGACAATCCCTGCCCTGGAGCAACAGAAAACAAACTGGCTCCATCATCTATGTGATAGCCCAGGAGATACTTGAAGAAGGGTATAATCATTTCTTCTTCAGACTAAACATACCTGACTTCTCCCATTTTTCCTCCTAAGACCTGGTCTCTGAGATCCTCACCGTTTTTGCCATCCTCCTCTGGAAGCATTTTAGTTTGTTGATACCCCTTTTATATTGTCATCATTACTCAAAACTGGATGTGGGGCATTCATGCTCCTCAATATGAAGGTGCGGGGTCAGATCTCACAAAAGATTTCAAAGCCAGAGTGAGTATATTACTCATTCTTGAGAGGAGGAAACATAGCAGCACAAAGGAGATGACAACGAGTGAATGCAGGGGGGAATATGGGATGTATTTACTTCAGGACAAAGAAAGGAATGTAAGCACAACCTAATCATGGCTTGGCTCACTGCACTCAAGCTTTCTCAACCCAGGTCAGGGATGAAAAAGGTAGCTGGGAACAGGGAAGTGCCGGCTAATCAAAGATTCTCAAGGGAAAGCTAAAATACTGAGGGAGACAGAGGGACTGTCACACTGGGTTGCCGGAACTGCCTGTCAAGATGAAAGGAAGTATATAATAAATAACCACATAGCCTGCCTCCCTCCCTGCCTGCCTGCATTAGAGTGATTCAGAATGAAATGGTTGATCAACACACTATCCTTGAGAAATGATCCTGGCTTCTGCCCAAACACACACAGAAGCCCTTACTTGGAAGTAAGGAACAGGTCTTCATTCAGGCAAGCCATGGTACACATTCAGCAGCAGATACAGTTCTCAGGCAGGGCCAGCGCAAGAAATTCTGGCACCTGAGGCGAGCCACAAAGTGACTCCCCCTTCCCCACCAGGGAAGAAGCTGGGAGCAAAGATTGACATCAGGAGCAAAGGGGGTGGGAATAAAGATCTACATCAGGATCCACTCCCCCTATGGATCCAGCCACCTGAGGCAGCCACCTCACCTTGCCTCACGGGTGGACCAGCACTGCGCCCAAGGAGTCACGATTCAGGAGTTCAGGAGCAGGGCAAAAAGGTCAGAACCGGAAGGAAGTGACAAAGGTGTATGAACAAGTTTTCCCAACCCCTTCTACAAAGCTTCTAAAGAGGAGGCATGGCATGATCTCTCACAAGGCTCCCTTGCCTTGTGAGAATAGCAAGACTTCAAGAAAATGTTCTGTAGCAGCAGGTGGATCTGCTCATACCTACCAAGGCAGTGCCTGGTTTGAAGTGAGATGACTGCACCCTCTGATTCAACATCCTGCTCAGTCACTGTCACTTCCTGTTTAGCCCCCATCCCACCCCACTTCATTGATCAAAGCCCTCTGCATTCACAGAAAGTTTCAAGGGGAGAACCATCATCCATGCTCCCCCTTCCAAATCAACTGAAGTTGGAGTGGAAACAGAAGACCCTCTTCCAACGCAGTTCAGCCACCTCCATGTTTCTTCTTCCCAATCCCAATCCTGACAGTGCTGAGGGACTTGTGATAGACAACAGGAAAACTGGGTTGTGAGAGTCCTTTGCTTCAAGGAAAGCACCGTAGATGATGTTCCACTAGGATTTGTAATATTTCACACATTATTTTTGTACCTAACATAGTTTTGTTTTTGTTTTCTACTCTGTGTGTGTTCATGAAAATGTCATGTATGGGATCTCAGAGCTGGAGAGAAATAGACCATGGTCCATCAAGACTTTGGTTATGACTACAAAAACCAACATTGCAGTGCAAGTGTGAGTGGAAGTGGATACACATTTCTATATATTTTAAAGCTTGAACCCTCTGGTGCATTGGTCCGCTTTCAAGTGTGAAAGTTTCCTGATCGGTGGGGGTGGGGTAGGGGCAGGGAATGAGAGAGTGGAAATGCAACCATAACTAATATTAGAAGCTGTGGATTGTTTTCCCATGAAAATCCACTGCTTTGGGACAGGGGAATTGAGCGAGAAATTAAATTATTTCAATTCATTCATGCAGGAGAGTGCAGAGAAAGCTTTATCCTTGCAAAAAAGTGAAAGGGGACTTTAAGTTAAGTTTGACCAAACTGCGGGAGGCAGTGGAAGACAGGAGTGCCTGGCGTGCTCTGGTCCATGGGGTCACGAAGAGTCGGACATGACTAAAGGACTAAACAACATGAAGAAGAAGTTAAAATGAGTTGTGCAGAAACCATCTCACTGTCATTACATCCAACCGCTTTGCTTTGTTGATCTGAACCCAGTGACTCAGAGATCATATGCCTATCTGTGGCTGATTAGATGAAATGCAAAAACATTTTGGTCACAAAACCGGAGTTATTCAAAACATGAGCATGGCATTTTTATTGCAATGTGTCATACCTGTGCAAAGGGTTATGCACATTGAAAAAACAATCCCAGGTGCACATAGCACTTTAGCAGCGAGTCTGACTTTGTTTTTCCAGTGTGGGGGAGTTGCTCCTGTGTGGGAGACTTTCTTTCTATTGCAGATCTATACTCTGTGCCATGAAGGAGAACACAGACACACACGAGAGAAGAAGCTATAATTACCAAATAAGCAATAGAACTGGTGCATTGCATGGCAGGGATCCCAATAGAAATAGGATGAAGCCAGAGGGATAAGGACAAGCAATTGTTAGGCAGGTAAGCTTGACAGAACCTGCCATTCCATAATGGTCTGTGGTCTATTAATACACACAGAATGCTTTTGCCTGCACAGGCTCATCATTTCTGCATACTAATTGAGCGCAAAATAAGACGACTTCAAATGTCAGGCTAAACAGGTCTTACAACCTTTTGATCCTGCTGAGAAATGCAGTTCCACCAGGACTTAAGTAGCTTTCATCCCACCACCATTGCGCGACAAGGCCACAATACCTGAAGGAGCGTCTCCACACCCATTGGTCTGCCCAGACACTGAGGTCCAGCGGCGAGGGCCTTCTGGCAGTTTCCTCACTGCGAGAAGCCAAGTTACAGGGAACCAGGCAGAGGGCCTTCTCAGTAGTGGTACCCGCCCTGTGGAACACCCTCCCACCAGATGTCAAAGAGAAGAAAAACTACCAGACTTTTAGAAGACATCTGAAGGCAGCCCTGTTTAGGGAAGTTTTTAATGTTTGACAGACCACTGTGTTTTAATATTTTGTTGGAAGCCGCCCAGAGTGGCTGGGGAAACCCAGCCAGATGGTGGGGTATAAATAATATATTATTATTATTATTATTATTATTATTATTATTATTATTATTATTATTATTATTATTATTTTATTATTATTATCCACCCTCCCAGCATCGGGCCATAGTTTAAATGGGCCCCACGACCATGCCCCCCACGTTCCCATTGTAGCACCTCCCTGGGGTGACCGTGGAGCCATACTCCATCGCAAGACAGGACACCACCCCAATCAGTGCTAAAGAGAGGGTGTCCTGCGGCCAGCGTGCAACCCGGACCCTCAGTTAAGAGGACCCGACTTCCACACAAGACATTACTGTGCAAATACAATGGACATATAAGCATAGTTTTAGATTAGGAAACCAGCACTGGTTGCTACTAGGATCACCATATTTCTAGAAGTACACAAAACTTTCTTTCAATTCTTTATAAATTATTTCCCATTACTCTTTTACCCTTTTAAAAGTCCACCACATATGAAAGAACGTTCCCTCAACGTTGCATCACCAGCACTTATCTGATTCAGTCTTATACATCTTAGCAAACCTACTCAGAGTTATGTACCATCTGTAAATCATTTTCAAGTAGTTCTCCTTCAAGGAATAACATGCTGTAAACTTCAGATCGCTCTTCCAAAGTTTTTCCCAGAGATAAAAATCTATATCATGTCCTATATCTATTGTCCAGTGTGTCATAGAGGCTTTGACTAGCTTGACTTTTGTTTCCCAATCTAATAACAGATTGTACATTTTAGATAAAAGTTTTTCTTTGTTTTTTATAAGCTCTTTTTTAAATTGTGAGCTTTGGTCCGAGAAACCATTTTTCTTATCTATTCTTATCTCTTTTTAAATTTTTATTAAATTTTATTGAACAAGAAAAACCTTAAAATACATACAATACCGACATACAAACATTCAGTGAATTGTAGAGATTGTAAAGAGTATAAATAGAAAAAAGAACAGAAGAAGAAAAAAGAAAGAGAAGATAAGGGATGAAGGTGTGAATAGAAAAAGAATGTAATTATATCTGATGTGTGAATCAGTGAAGAAAAGAAACTTCCGACTAAGCCCATTGTACTGATTTATTTAAACTATTATTTACACAGTTACATAAAGTTGTTTTTCTTTGACTTAATTTGACATTTTCCAACAAATATTTTATATTGCATGGCTCATTCAATATCTGCCAGGAAGCTTTTATTGTTCCATTACCCTCTGAGATATTCCTTAATAAGGATATCCATTCCTTATTACTTCTTGTGTTGAGTTTCCTTTCACTGTCCCCCTTCTCCTTGCTAGTTATAAGTACTCTATTAATTTGGCTTGCCACTCAATATTTGAAGGGATGATTTCGCTCTTCCAATTTTTTGCTGTGAGAATCCTTGTTGCAGTTGATGCATACATGAATAGTGGTCTAAATTTCTTTTCATTTCTACTGTCATAAGTCCTAAAAGAAATGCCTCAGGTTTTTTAGGGAATGGGATCTTAAACATTTTCTTTAATTCGTTATAAATGATGTCCCAAAAATCTTTGATCTTTTCACGTTCCCACCACATGTGCATATAAGTTCCAATACCTTTTTTACATCTCCAACATAACTCTGACCTATTCTTGTACATTTTGGCTAATTTTGCTGGTCTGTTATCTATTTTAAACATTTCATGTAACTGATGATATTGTAGCCAGTCTGTAACATGGATCCTTACAATTTCCATTGATTTCAGTTTAGGTTCCTCCAATTTTGGGAAACAATATATAATGAAATGGGAAAAAAGTTCAGATATTCATTTAGGAAAACACCAGAAGGTTTTCTATTAGGAATAGTACCAGGAAGTCTAAAGGAAGAAGACAAGACATTATATTTATACACAACAGTAGCCGCAAGGCTACTGACTGCGAAAAATTGGAAAAGTGGTATTATACCGACAAAAATAGAGTGGCTTGCCAAATTATTGGAGTACTACAATATATCCAAAACAATGGGAGAAATTGGAAGGATCTCAAAAGAGAAGATAGACAGGGACTGGAAGGTGTTTAAAGGTTACTTGCAAAACCATATTGAAAAATCAGAGCTCCTATTAGAATAAACAAGTTCTGTTTTAAATACTGGAATACTAAATAAGATTGATAACAATGTGTAATGGAAAAAGAAGCATGAAATTAAGTTAAAGGTGTGTGAAAGAAAGTAATAGAAGTGGAAAGAAATTGCAATTGAGTAGATTGGAAGTCTAACACAAAGGTGGGGTGAGGGGTGGTGGGTGGTGATGCGAAAAGGAATTATCTGTGGGATTGAGTGTAAGTTAAAAAAAACAACAACAATTTAGGTTCCTTCTCTGTGAAATGCAACAATTCCCTGTAAATTGCCCATTGTCCCAGAATCAATCTCCATTAAAATGTTGAGTACACACAGACTAACTTGCGTACAAAAGCCCCGTGGCCCGCAGTTCCTCATCGACCAATAAACACACAAACACGTGCATTTAGGATTATGGGCTAAAACAGGCCACAACTTTATTGGTTACAGATCTGAGCAGTTTGGCTTAGGCATTGGGTGAAACCAGGCTATATCTTGACTCCTGCCCTTCTTCAGGGAGTCTAACTAAGGGTAAACCACCAGAAGGGAGAGCCCTAGGTGAGAGAGAGAACCCCACCCCCAGCCATGCCATGGTTTAAGACACCTGCAACCATGCCCCCCTCACCAGCCCTGATTGGCCAGGCAAGCGTGACACGGTCAGGGTTTGCACGAGGGGGGCGTCATGAAAGGTGGGTGGTCTTTTTTTAAAAAAAAACACCTGTCATAAATTATTGATTGTTTATGTGCAGGATATTTTTTTAAAAAAATAAAATAAAATTTATTTGAGTTTATAAAGAAAAATACAAAACTTAATATCAAATATCCAACATTAGTCTAAATAAGATTTAGAAAAATAGCAAAAGAAAAAAGAGAAAAAGTGAAAGAGAGAGAGATACAAAGAAAGGGATAGAAAAAAAGAGAAAAAAGAAAAGATTTCAAATTCTTCATTTGTCTGTTCTGTATAATCAATACACACTTCATCCACTCCAATATAAAACCCCAAATCCAAATGTCATTATTTCACTTTGTTTTTCACGCAAAAAGTCTATGAGAGGTTTCTAATTTTTAATAAACATTAGCAATGACTTTCTCTGATTAAACATGTCTCTCTTTTTTTGCAATCTCAGCTAATTTTAACAACCATTCTTTCATTGCTGGTAATGATGAGTCTTTCCATCTTTGTGCATATAATAGTTTTGCCGCCCACATGATTTTGATTTATTTATTTATTTGTAGTACGAGAAAGCTTTCAGATTGGCTGTTGCCTGTTTCCAGTCTGAAATAGCATTATCCAGGAACAGTGTGGTCACATAATCATTTTGTACAGGGTACCGCATCGAGTTACAATTTAGCATTGTTATGAAGTAGGTTATATATATATAAATTATATATATTTATATATATATATAGGTTATATATATATATAATTTATACTTTAAAAGTTTATACATTTAACTAATTTTAGACATTTCACTAATTTCACAATCATTTTGACATTTCAAACTTGACTTCCTTCCCCATCTTTCTGCAGTTCCTTAAATTGGTTTTTAACATCTTCTGCATATTCAAATTAGCCTAATTTGCTCATTTATTCATCTTCTTTAAATATATACTCTTATGAAACTGCATGTTATTACAATAATCCTGCCAATGTTCTTATCTCTTATCTGTAAATATTCCATAAACCATTTCCATTCTTTTATTTTATTTTTAAAAATGTTACCTTGATTTCTCATTCTTCTGGTAAGTTTTGCCATTTCTGAATACTCCATAAGTTTTTGCATCCATTCTTCCTTTGCTGGGACTTCTGCTTCTTTCCATTTTGGGGAGAGGAGCATTCTTGCCGCTGTAGTCGCATACATGAATGAGTTTCTATTTTATTTTAGGTTGTTGTTGTTTAGTTGTTTAGTCGTGACCCCATGGACCAGAGCATGCCAGGCACTCCTGTCTTCCACTGCCTCCCGCAGTTTGGTCAAAGTCATGCTGGTATCTTCGAGAACACTGTATATGCCTGTTGTCTTTGTCCATGGAGTTTTCTTGGCAGGGATACTGGAGTGGCTTGCCAGTTCCTGCTCCAGGTGGATCACGTTTGGTCAAAACTCTCCACTATGACCTGTCCATCTTGGGTGGCCCTGCACGGCATAGCTCATAGCTTCTCTGAGTTATTCAAGCCATGGCAAGGCAGTGATCCATGAAGGGGTTATTTTAGGTAGTGAGGTGTTATAAAATGGAATCAAGCAGACAATGATCTGGATTCCAAATGGCCACAACTTTATTGATTACAAATCCAGGTGGAATTTTGGCTCAAGCATTGGATGCACTTGGGTTCGAATCCCAACTTAGCCATGAAGCTCAATGGGTGACCTTAGGTCATTCACTGCCTTTCAGCCTAACCCAGGGGTCAGCAAACATTTTCAGCAGGGGGCCGGTCCACTGTCCCTCAGACCTTGTCGGGGGCCAGACTATATTTTGAAGGAAAAAGAGCCCTCTTATCTTGATGAAAAAAGAAAATATCATTACATTCTGGCCGAAAAGAAACAGAAATACGCAACCCAAAAATGGCTACAATTATTCGACTCAATTCAGAGTAAAAACAACAAAGCGTTCTGGAACTTAGTGTACGGAGGATTGAAAGCCGAAAATCAACTAACTCTACCACCAATTGAAGAATCCAAATGGTCCCAATACTTTACATCTGTATTTAACAATCTACACAGTGAACTTAAAGGAAATGAAACCACTAAAAATAAAATTAATAAACTCCAGGAGTGGCCAAGGGTAGAGGAAGAGGAAATTAGAGAGATAGTTAAAAATTTCAAATCGGGGAAATCTCCTGGGCCAGACGGTCTACCAATAGAATTATTTAAGACCTATATAGATTGGTGGGCAGAACCCTTAGCTCAACTGTTTACTCTCATAGATAAATATGGGATCATACCTGAGATATGGTTAAGATCAATAATTATTCCAATCTTTAAAAATGGCGACCCAAAAGAACCAAGGAATTATAGACCGATAAGCCTATTATCAGTGATAGGGAAAATCTACGCCAAGCTCCTCTTATCTAAACTCCTTACCTGGATGAAAAATCTAAATTTACCAGGGAAAGAACAAATAGGTTTCTCCAAAGGTTGCTCTACACTAGACCACTGTCTTATACTTATGCACTTGGTTGAAAAATACAGATTCCAAAGGCAATCTAAGATATATGCTGCTTTTGTAGATTTTCGTGGTGCATTCGACTCAATTGACCGCCCAAAGTTGTGGAGGAAACTCGCAGAATTAAAAATTGATCAGCGCTTATTGATTCTAATGCAAAATCTACACTCTTCCAATACCTGTCAAGTCAAACTTAACACCAAAGGTCACCTTTCATCAGACATCCCTAACTCGAAAGGGGTAAAACAAGGGTGTATCCTTGCCCCCTTTCTATTTAATTTATTTCTATCAGACTTGCCAGATTACCTTCAAAAAATAGAATCACATGCCCCTAAACTTAATCAGAAACCAGTTCCTCTCTTATTATATGCAGACGATGCTGTCCTACTATCATTAACGAGCTTGGGTCTGAAACGTCTTATATCTTCACTGATCCTTTACTGCGAATGCAACAAACTCTCTATAAATTATGAGAAGACAAAAATTTTGGTCTTCTCGAATGGTTGGAAATTAGAGAAATGGAAAATAAGAGGGCAAGAAATCCAACAAGTGAAAATCTATAGGTATCTGGGAATCTTATTCCAGAGCAATTTAGGGTGGGCAACCCATCGCACAAACGCCATAAAACAGGCAAAGTGCACCTCATCAGCAGTTGCCCGTTTTTACTATCAGAAAGGTAATCAATTTATTCCTGCGGCCAATCAGATATTTCAAACAAAAGTGCAATCCCAGATATTCTATGGAATCCCGCTATGGGTCCAAGCATATAACAGTGATTTAAAAAAGATTCACTCCAGCTTTCTGAGACGTATTCTTGGACTCCCAGCTATGATCAAATATGAAACAATGTGTGCAGAAATAGGCATACACACAATGGAATATTGGGTATGGTCCACCTCAATAAAGTACTGGTTATGCTGCCATTTTCGCTGCCCTCCATCAAGTCTGCTCGCTGATTTGCTCAATGACTCCTATAAATCAAGATGGTATCAGCACCTCGAAAAAAAGATTGAATCTTTAGGCATCGAGCTGGAGCCCCTGTACAATTCTAATGAGCAATACATTTTCCATAATATCCTAACTAGACTAAAGGATGTCGAGAGACAAAATATTATGGCAGCTGTAAACAAAATTTGCTCCCCCATATTCTATGATTTAAATATCTTAGATAGCAGAGCCAATTACGTCACTAAATTAATAATCCCAGCCCAACGTAGGGCTTTTATGCTGGCCCGTTTGAATGTTTTTCCCTCAGCATTTGTCAGGGGAAGATATCAAAACATTCCTAGAAACAAGAGATTCTGCAGATGTTCTATGAATGTCCCGGACACTGTAGAGCATATTCTCTTTCATTGCCCATTGTACAGTATGCTCCGTCAACGCGTGCTGTCCCCTCTCTCGGGTGGTCTGGAACCCCAGCAAGGTGAATGTGTGGGACTCTACCTATCCGACGTTGACCAAAGGGTAACGGCGGGGGTAGCCGAGTTTTTGGTAGCAGTCCTCCAAGGAGCAGGTTAACAAAGAAAACCATTGACTCTATATGTATATATATATATATGTATGTAGCCAACTGCTGCCCTTTTATATATATTTCAAGGCCTTTATATGCTATTTTCTCTTTTATGGTTTTATTCGCATAATGCCTAATAAAGGTTTGATAAGTAAGTAAGGAAAAAAATTAATGAATTCCTATGCCCCACAAATAACCCAGAGATGCATTTTAAATAAAAGCACATATTCTACTCATGTAAAAACATGCTGATTCCTGGACCATCCGCAGGCCAAATTTAGAAGGCGATTGGGCCAGATCTGCCCCCCAGGCCTTAGTTTGCCTACCCATGGCCTAAACCACCTTGTGGGATTATATGAGGAGAAGGTGGCCATGTATGCCACCTTGAACTGCCTGGAGAAAAAAGTGGGATAGAAATGAAATAAATATATTAATTAAAAAAACAAACCTATTTAAATGGAAGTTTGCCCCACTGAACACAGCGAAACTTACTTCTGGGTAAATATGCAGAGGTTCGCATATTAAGACTCATTCATCCATTCCTCTAATAATATTTATCACATCTCCTGAAACCTGATGTGCCATTCTCTCGCTTTCAATAATACCTAATTCTTCACAATTACAGTCATATTAAAGTTAGAAATAACATTTTAGTTCACCAGTTGCACGCTCTCTCTCACTCTCTCTCTTTTAAGCTGGCCTGGAAATTCGGATGATATAACAGGGGATTTTTTATTTTTTTAAAATATATTTTTATTAGTTTTACATATTGTATAAGAACAGGTAGAAAAACAAGTAAGAAAAGAAAGAAAAAAAAAAGAAATATAAATTTTTCATTTTTCATGATCCTTTTTTTCATAACTACTGGACTTCCCCACATCCTCCCGACCCTGCATTATTTATAGTACAAACTTCAGCAATGTGTTAACTTATTTTCGAACTTAATGTAACTTTCATTTATCATGTTACCTCATATCCTATATCCTATAACCCAATTTTTGTATGCTCTAATTTTAACATAATAAAGTTGTTTCATTTTCTATCTCTGACTCCTTGCGCCTTAATTTCCATTTCATTAATTTACTATTTCTGAAGCTGTACTTTCTTAAAGAAAATGCATTTTAACATTCATACAACTTATAGTATTTTTGCAAATAGTCCTTGAATTTTTTCCAGTCCTCCTCAGTTGTTTCTTCGCCCATGTCTCGGATTCTGCCAGTCATCTCGGCCAGTTCCATATAGTCCATCAACTGTGTCTGCCATTCCTCCAGCGTGGGCAAATCTTGTGTCTTCCAATGCTTTGCAATCAATATCCTTGCTGCTGCAGTAGCATACATAAAGAAAGTCCTATCCTTCTTTAACACTCTCTGGTCCACAATGCGCAGGAGAAAGGCCTCCGGTTTCTTGGGTAAGGTAAATCTAAGTACCTTTTTTAGTTCATTATGAATCATCTCCCAGAAGGCCTTCACTTTCGGACATGTCCACCAGAGGTGAAAGAATGTCCCTTCCGCCTCTTTGCATTTCCAACATTTATTGTCAGACAGGTGATATATCTTAGCTAACTTGACTGGGGTCATGTACCACCGGTATATCATTTTCATGATATTTTCTTTCAAGGCGGTGCACGCCGTAAATTTCATTCCGGTGTTCCATAACCTTTCCCAGTCTTCGAACATGATGTTGTGCCCAACATCCTGTGCCCATTTTATCATGGCGGATTTGACTGTTTCGTCCTGTGTGTTCCACTTAAGCAGCAAGTTGTACATTCTCGAAAGTAGTTTGTCTTTTGGTTCTAAGAGTTCTGTCTCTAGTTTCGATTTTTCCACCTGGAACCCAACCTTTTTATCCAATTTAAATACCTCCTGAGTTTGAGCATAGTGTAACCAATCTCGCACCTTGCTTTTTTATAACAGGGGATTTTTTAAAAACATCTTCTCTTTCACTAAAAATTAAATCTGAGTGTTGCGGGGGTGGGGGGGTGTTGTCATTTTTAGAAAGGAGAGTTGTGAAGCGGGGACTGTTTTCCTAAAGGACCTCAAGCAACCTCTTCACACATCCCCAATGAGAAACATGCTGTAATGAATACATTTTACTGAACATGTCATGAGCTGTATACAGTCGATTCCATTATAGCAAAATGTCCAGGGAGCTCGTGTGCTTCTGTGCTGAGGTGGCATTGATGAGTGTACACGTATTTTGTTATGGAATCACATTCTGCAGACCGTGTGGTTTCTCTGGTGTCTAGAGTCAGATCTTATTAGCATTGCCAGGCCCTTCTTTATGTGCAGTCAGCTTTCTTAGGAAATCTGTACATCTGCATGGAATATTTAAACCTTCTTTCATCTGGTCTCAGAGGGTTAAGGGCGCCCTGACCATCCCTTAAAGGACAATGTCCATTTCAAGTTGTGAGTGTGTTGTATAGACACCTGAGAGTAATGACAGGTCTTCTGAGGAATCCCTGCATGCTTTAAAAAAAAAAGTGAGGGCAGGGTCTGGACTTCTTCTGTTTAGGGAACTGTTTCCCAAACTTGGGTCTCCAGCTGTTTTTGGACTACAACTCCCATCAACCCTAGCTGGCATTACCAGTGGTCAGGGATGATGGGAACTGTGGTCTGAAAATAGCTGGAGACCCAAGTTTGGGAAACGCTGGTCTAGGGTATAGGTGCCAGCTCCTTAGGGGTCCCAATTTTGGGGGAGGGGGTGGTCTCCTTCAATGTTCAGAGGGTGTTTGGCTCCACCCCCTGGTGATATCGTGTGCGTGATGTCAGGATGTCGCACTGAGCCCTCTCAAACATCTTGAGAACTTGGCGTCTCTGGATGAATCCCAGTGATCCCATTGGTGGATCACTGGCAATTTCAGTTGCATGCTGCACTGAGCAGAGGAGTCAGAATGGGTGGTCTTCAAGCTCCCTTTTCAGCTATGTGATTTGGTGGGATTTTACAGTCTTAGCCAGCAAGGACTTTCTCCTGTTCTTGAACCAAAATCAATACATGAATGCCTACTTAGGATCATTTAACACAAAATAGCTCTGCCTCGATGCGGGTGGCACTGTGGTCTAAACCACACAGCCTAGGGCTTGCTGATTGGAAGGTCGGCAGTTTGAATCCCTGCAACGGGGTGAGCTCCCGTTGCTCAGTCCCTGCTCCT
Source organism: Podarcis melisellensis (assembly GCF_964234715.1). Classification (NCBI taxonomy): domain Eukaryota; kingdom Metazoa; phylum Chordata; class Lepidosauria; order Squamata; family Lacertidae; genus Podarcis; species Podarcis melisellensis. The sequence goes on along the minus strand of NC_138530.1, from coordinate 107,811,483 downwards.
GCCAACCTAGCAGTTTGAAAGCATGTCAAAGTGCAAGTAGATAAATAGGTGCTGCTCCGGCGGGAAGGTAAACGGTGTTTCCATGTGCTGCTCTGGTTTCGCCAGAAGCGGCTTAGTCATGCTGGCCACATGACCAGCATGCTGGCCACATGACAAACGCTGGCTCCCTCTGCCAGTAAAGCGAGATGTGCACCACAACCCCAGAGTCGTCCACAACTGGACCTAATGGTCAGGGGACCTTTACCTTTTCCGTTTAGCTCTGCCTCAGGTGTCGAGAGATCCTGAGGGCACACTCTTGAATTGCCAATTGAAAAACCCAAACTGTGGACCGAGGAGATGAGGATAAAAAAGAATGGCTATCCAAGATGGAAGGCATACTATAGCACTGATCAAGGTCCTAAATCACCATCCTATTCAATTACAAATTGGCTGAAAGGGGGCTTTTCAGTTCATTGTGAGTCTCACTGACTCCTTGCCTCAGCTGAATCCACCTTAGATGGCATCCAACATTTCCCTGAAGCCCAAAATTGCAGGGGGAGCCTGTCCATCATCCTCAGCCTTCTTACATGTGAATCCTGCAACATAGTTCAAAAAGCACTGACCTAGAATCCTTGCTAAACGATGAGGGAAGCATGCAGCGAACTCAAGTGAGTGAAAACGCTATTGGAGGTAAAGAAAGGAAGAAAGAAGCTCATATCCTAGACTTCTTCTGGTGGGAAGAGCTGATACATTAATGCAGGCGCCCCAGGCTGCCTACATCAAGCGATGCTGAAGGAGGGGACAGGCAAAGCACTGCCATGTTTATTATAGATATTTCATCATTACATAACAATAATAAAGCCACACTTAATAAGGTTGTAAAGTGATGGTGGAGTAAAAATGTGACATGTGAACAAATCGCTCATGAGGAATGCATGGGAAATTGCATGCTTTGGACCTACCATTATTATATAAGTGCTCAAGTTATTTCTGGAGAAGTCGAGGGAGGGAGGGAGGGAGGGAGGGAGGGAGGGAGGGAGGGAGGGAGGGAGGGAAGAAATTCCTTCAAGCAGGCTAATCAGCTAAGCAGCATTCAAACCTAGAAAGGCTTCTGTGCAATGCTGTGCAGAGACAACATTTCTTTGGGACTGCTATCCAAAAAGGAACTTGCTGAGACGTAAGCTCCGTTTAACTGAGCTGGGCTTACTTCCAAGTAGACCTGTATAGAATTGCACTGTCGGGTTTCTATGAAGCAATGGGAGATGGGTTTTGTGCAAGAAACCCAGGGTGCTGCAGTGGTTAGAACAATGACCTAGGACCAGGGTTGGAGTCCCTACTCAACTATGAAGCTGGCCTGGACTGGCTGAACGCAGAGGAATGGTGGGAGACATCTGCTGGGGAACCCCCAAGGGAAGTAGGCTCAGAGACTGGGGATTGGTTACGATGAGTGGTCAGAGGGAGAAGGCTGGGAAAAGGAGTTTTTGGAAGCTGATGGGATAACTACGCTTATTATTATTATTATTATTATTATTATTATTATTATTATTAGAATTTATATGCCTCCCTATACCCAGGGATCTCAGGGCGTTTCACAAAATAAAATCAAGAAATAAAACCACAAAATACCTAATAAAAATAAAAACAACAACAAAATAGCCCCCCCCCAAAAAAAACACATTTTAAAAGGGCATAGGATGTCAATCAAATAAACCAAAGGCATGGTTAAAAGGGAACGTTTTTGCCTGGTGCCTAATGGTGTATAATGAAGGCACCAGGCAAACTTCCCTGGGGAGGGCATTCCTCAGATGGGAAGCCACTGCAGAGAAGGCCTGTTCTCATGTTGCCACCCTCTTGACCTCTCGAGGAGGAGGCACACGAAGAAGGGCCTTAGAAGATGATCTCAGGTTTGGGTAGGTTCATATGGAAAGAGGCAGTCCTTGAAATATTGTGGTCCTGAGCTGCTTAAGGCTTTCTGGGTCAAAACCAACACTTTGAATTGGGCCCAGAAACTAACTGGTAGCAAGTACAGTCAGACCAGGATCAGTGTAATATGCTCAAACCAACTTGCTCTGGTGAGCAACTTGGCCGCTGAATTCTGCACTAGCTGAAGTTTCCAAACCATCTTCAGAGGCAGCCCTATGTGTAACGCATTGCAGTGATCTAACCTTGAGGTTACCAGAGTATAGACAACAGTAGTTAGGCTATCCCTGTCCAGACAGGGGCATAACTGGGCCACCAGCCCAAGCTGATGGAAGGCACTGAGGCCACCTGAGCCTCGAGCGACAGCAAAGGATCCAGGAGGACCCCCAAGCTACAAACCTGCTCCTTCAGAGGAAGTGTAACCCCACCAAGAGAAGGTGATCTCCCAGCCATCTGGTCTAGGGAACCACCCACTTATCTGGATTGAGTTTCAGTTTGCTGGCTCTCATCCAGTCCATTACCAAGGCAAGACCCTGGTCCAGCACTTCCACTGCCTCACCTGCAGATGGAAAGGAGAAACAGAGCCGAGTGCCATCAGAATACTGCTGACAACCTACTCCAAACCTCCGGATAACCCCACCCAGCAGTTTCATATAGATGTGAGCTGGGGGAATCTGTGGCAGAGAGAAGTCTAGAATCAGAGGCAGAAGCTAAAGCAGGGAAGGAGGGAGGCCAAGAGGCAGACAGGAGTCAGGCTGATGTAGAAGCCAGCCTGTCTTCTCCTTCCTGCTGGACAAGCTCCCTTCCCCACTTGTCTTCCAGGACCAAGAGAGGTATGAAGCGGGAGGAGCAAAGACAGGCACACAGGCATAATCTCCAATTGCTTGGGAAGGACCCAGGGTAGGATGAGACTGTGACAGCTGCAGGAAGGTGGGGACCTTCAACCACCACAACTGCCTCATAGGGGAAAGATCTACTGAGAAGAGTTTGTGCTCATTAGGCCTGGAACTCCTGAGCAGAAGACCTTGGTTCTTCTAAGAAAGAGTTAACTTCTACTCTGTGTCATTTATTGCTGTTTCTCTCCTGACCATGGGTGCCAGCCACTCAATCTCAGACTAACCTACCTCAAAGAGTTGTTTTATAGATTAACTGGAGAGGGGGAAGAACCAGATAAGCCACAATGAGCTCCGTGGAGAAAAAGTAGGGCTCTGAATGAAATCAATAAATAAAGCACCATTTTTAAAATTACACACACGCAAAACCAGATAAACATTAAAGTGACTGGCTAATCAAAAAAACCATCAATAATAAGCATTAAAAGGTATTCAAGAGAGAACTGAAAGTCAAAGGTGAGGACACCTGCCAAATCCCTACTGGAATTACCGTATTTTTTGCTCTATAAGACGCACCAGACCATAAGACGCCCCTAGTTTTTGGAGGAGGAAAACAAGAAAAAAAATCTGAATCTCAGAAGCCAGAACAACAAGAGGGATCACTGCGGAGTGAAAGCAGCGATCCCTCTTGCTTTTCTGGCTTCTGGGATAGCTGCACAGCCTGCATTCACTCCATAAGACGCACACACATTTCCCCTTACTTTTTAGGAAGGTAAAAGTGAGTCTTATGGAGCAAAAAAAGACGGTAACAATTTTCAAAGAGTGTTTCACAGTAGGGGACCAGTGACACTAAATGGCCAGCATTAAGTTGAAGCTCTGTAACTCAGGGGCAAGTATCAGCACTCTTCAATATGGGCTCAGTGGCTCACGCTTATAATGGGGGGCACAAGTGTATTTATTTATTTAAAATGTAATTTACTATAATACGAAACCTAATTAGTGTATGCATATGAGATATAAGTACTTGAGATAGGTTCTGATTAGTATAAGATTTGTATTTAGTATTGACTTAGACGTTGTTTTCAAGTAATCTCGCAACATATAAGTAGCAAAAGCAACACAAAATCCCCACATCCCAACCGCAAATCGAAAACCTCGCCGATCATCTTGAAGCCTTAAAAGAGTTTAAGACAGTCTTTCCCTGTTCCTTATAAAGGCTTTGGAGCCAACAGCATCTGACACTGAGAATTTTGGACAAAATCCAAATGAAGGGAACATAAAGCTTGTGCAAGCACATTTGAGTCAGGATAATTGGCTTGATAATCCCTTCCCCTGATTTCAGATTCATACTTCATGCCCTCTCTCTAAGAAGAATGAGAAGAACTCTGCTGGATGCAAACAAGCGGTCATCTAGTCTAGTTTCCAGCAGCAGCCAACAACCAGAAGCTTCTGGAAAATTCCCATGAGCAAGGCCTGAGCACAGCAACCTTTCCCTGCCGGTATTCTGAGATAAATTCCCTGTGCAAATGGAAGTTCTATTTAGTTTTAAAGGCAGATTGTTGCAATGAAGCGGTCAAGCCCCTTTGAGAATCATCTTAAGCCATTAGCCCAAAAATGGAAAATGAGAGAAGCCCCAACTAAAGAAGAATAAACTGAAGAATCAGTCATAAACTGATAGAATATATGCAGCTTGCGGATCTAACATATAGAATAAGAGAACAAGAAGAATATACATTTAAAGAAGATTGGAAAATGTTTGTTGAATATATGGAGGGAAATTGTGTATATTTGAAAACGTGGGCAGCATTAAGATAAATTCAACAGTGTAAATAGGTTTTGATGGATGTAATCATGGAATACTGAATAGTTTATATAAAATATGCAGGGATTTATGTTGTGCAAAATGAACCACAGAAAGAGAGGAAGGGAGGTCATTGATAGTTTAAGGTTCTTTAAGTGAATTTTCTAAAATGTAAAACAAAAATTTATATATACTATTTATATCAACTAAAAAGGTAAAGCTAAAGGGACCCCGACCGTTAAGTACAGTCGTGGACGACTCTGGGGTTGTGGCACTCATCTCGCTTTACTGGCCGAGGGAGCCGACGTTTGTCCACAGACAGTTTTTCCGGGTCATGTGGCCAGCATGACTAAGCTGCTTCTGGCGAACCAGAGCAGTGCACAGATATGCCGTTTACCTTCCCACCGGAGCAGTACCTATTTATCTGCTTGCACTGGCGTACTTTCAAACTGCTAGATTGGCAGGAGCAGGGACCAAGCAACGGGAGTTCACCCTGTCGCGGGGATTCAAACCGCCAAACTTCTGATCGGCAAGCCCTAGGCTCTGTGGTTTAGACCACAGCGCCAACTGCGTCCCAATTATTAACTAAAAAGCACAGAGCTTAATCTTTTCATCATATGAAAAGCGTCCCAGCCCCTTGGTTGTCCTTTCTTTTTTTATTTTAAAATAAGAAGCAGAGAGCTTCCCTCGCTCCCTTTCCAACCTGAGTCCACACTTAGGTAATAACTCATCTTCACAGCTGTTTAAGTTTTGTGGGTTCCCGACTCCAAAAATATTATTATTTTCTGTTTGCTGAGTCACAGAGTGTTACCTAGAATTTTAAGTAGTCGGACAGACAGCAGCATTGCTTTTCTTATATCTGAGAGGAATATCAAGGCAATATAAATTCAAAAAGCAGGGCTAAATAAAGGCTTCAAAAATCATCTCATGTCAAGGGTAGATGTTTCCTGGTTTTGATCAATGTCCTGTCATTTAAGTTGTTCTTTTTAAAAAACCAACACCTTTGTAATGTAATGATAGGCTTTAAGGGAGAGGATTTCTGGAGAAGCGGCAGGTTTCGACATTGTCAATGCCACTCTGGGAAAGTGTTCTAGACATTCAGAATTCCCAAATTCAGGGAGAGGTTCAGCAGGGCAATATTTGCAGCAGTGCTACTCAGCATCCAAAGCAACTGCCTAGGAACCAGATGCCATTGTGCCATAGGGATATTAATGAGAAGCATTATAGTAGCAAACCTGGAGAGTACAATTTGCTGCCATGTTAATTAAATCGCCATAGTGATTGTGTGGTTTTTTCCACAGTAAATGGTTTTTTCTGCAATCCTATACACACTTACAAAGGAGCAAGCCTTCTGGTTTTGAGCAGTCATGTATAGGATATTTGATATTTGTTTCCTTATTTATATCAAAGGCCTGTAAAAGGAGCATTCATGTTGCGGGAAAGCTTTTCCAAAACAGGTATTTTTAAGGGATATGAGCCCAATAGTCTCCCATTGTACTTATAACTCCCTTGCATGCCTGGCCATGAGTGCAATTGAATGGTTGGTTCTCCATAGATACTTAAATGCTCATAAACTACACTGTGTACATGTGTTTATATGGCGTTGCATGAAACAGGTACTCTGCCTATTGTGGGGACACATATGATGCATAGTCCATGCTGTGAGCTCCTTAAATTCGGGGGGGTTGGGGGGTTAAAGTGTGTGTTTCATAGCTGTCAAGCGTCCCTTATTTGGCGGGACAGTCCCTTATCCCAGCGCCATGTCCCGCTGCTGTCCCTTATTGATGATGTCCCTTAAATAAGCTACTGAAGGTAATGGGGCCCTTTCTATGTCCAGCTGTCCTTTGTCAACAACAAATTGTTGCTTTTTGTGTTGAATATATGCTATATGGTAATTTATGGACCTAATAGGTATCTAAAGCCTTTTGCATGCAACAAAATATGTATTTTATCAAAGTAATTGTTGATCCCTTATTTTGGCTGCTGATCCCTTATTTTCGAGGCTGCTGGTCCCTTATTTTCAAATCTGTAAGTTGACAGCTATGGTGTGTGTGTGTGTGTGTGTGTGTGTGAGAGAGAGAGAGAGAGAGAGAGAGAGAGAGAGAGAGAGAGAGAGAGAGAGAGAGACTATTTTGTGTTATTCAAGAGCTTTAAACCCTTTAGGCAGTAATTCTATACTCACTTCTCCGGGAACAAGTCCCACTAAACTCAGTAGGACTGACATCTCAGGAGACATGCATAGGATTGTACTGCAAGCCTGCAAGTCTATACAAAATTTACCTGGAAGCAAGCCCTAGTGGGACTTACTTTTGAGCAGACATGTACAGGATGGTGCTTTTAAAGAGCCTCGGCAGCCATAGTATAAAAAGCTTCCAAAGAGAAGCAAAAAAATGTCAGAGTCCAGTTTTCCTAAAGAGCTGAAAATCTCCCATCGTTTGTAGAGTTTCTGTGAAGGTTTCAGTGCTGCAATGCAGTGCTATTTTAGAGAAACAGAATGTGAAATGGAAGCAAGCAGAAGGCATTGTTGGTTACAGAGCTGCGAGGAGATATTGTTTTTATCAAATGGCTGCTGATTTGTTTTTCGATCTGTATCTCTGAAATCTTTAGCCTATAAAAAAAAACCACACATACAAAAAACCACAGTGTCCTTCACTGCATGGTTAAAATTGTCCCTCTCGGGATCTGTGCATATTCTTTAATTCCATGAGTTATTTCGGTGAAACTGTGCTTCATTCCAGGCCCTGTTTTAAGTACTGGTTCTGACCTTTAACACCTTCCCAGCCTAGGAGCAGCTTACTTGAAAGATCGCCTGGATCTATATATATCTGGTGTTATAGGAAAATCCTTGGGCTCACTTGGGCTGCCAAACAAAGATGCCAGCCAGGAATATAGGAGCAAAACAGCAGCCTGTAGGCCTGGTTTTTATTAAAATAACTGTTGCAAGAGGACTTCTACCCACCACATGGAAGAAGCAGGAAGAAGCTCCGAACAAAGGATGGCTCCCTTTTTAAAATAACTTTCCCTTTTTACCCACAACACCTTTAGTGAAGCATCACACATACATCATATATACCTCACAACTATGTCATAATCTGGGAGGGGTCTTCTGGCAGAAACCTGAGCATCAGGTTTGCTCCCATCCCTCCCTTGACCTCCACTTCACACCCATTAAGTAAAACAAAGGTATATGTTCCTGTCCTCCCAGTCAAGTTAATCACACCCCTTTGTCTTCACCAAGATCCTAATCAACTGAGGTTGGGTTTTACTATTGTCTCTGGAATGGCTACCTGTCTGGCACTCAGGGCCAGGATTCCAGTGAATATCTCCCATGCAAAAGACTGCTGACTATGTGGTATCAGGCTTGAGGAATTATGGCTGCCCACATCCCAGACTCCCCCCTTTGGTAGCCATTCCTTTCCTGAGCAGAACAAAGTTGGAATGGCACAGATCTGATACTGGAGCGATTTTTATATGACTTTCCTAAAGTTTTCCCATTGAGCCAGTACATAGATACATTTGTCAGTGAATTGTTACATTTGATGATGTGCAGCAGAGGCCCTTTGAATAGAGATAGGGGGAAATACTGTATGATGAAGTGTTTTGTGGAGACATTTGCAGGAGTCGGTGGGGTGTATGATGTCCGCTGGAGGGGCAACCCCCCAACCTTTCCATAAATTCCGTTAACACTGGCCATACAAGATATTCAACAGAGGGCTTCCTGTAGGTGCCCTTGCCATCTGAAATAAGACAGGTGGTTTTCCAGAGGCAGGGCCTTCTTGGTGATGGTGTCAGCTTTGTAACATTCTCTCCAGAGGCACCTACCTGGCTGTCTTCTCAGTGCCGCAAAGAAGCCCTTTTAACTCTGCTGCTTCCATCCTATGTCAAGGTTGAATATATGTGTAAATAAAACCAGATATGCTAAATACATCACAGTCTCTGTTGGCCTTCATTTCAAGGAAACCAAACCCTGGTTGGGCACAGGCCTTTGTGGAATCTCTCACCACTCAGAGATTGGGGTGTACAGTACTGTCAGGTGGCATAGGAACCAACCCCCATGGCAGGTTGCCAGGAACAGATAAGAAAAGGAAAAGTCCTTACCGTCTGCTTTTATTCAACATTTACAGAGAGAGGCTTGGAATGCAGCCTCTTGGAATAATAGCATTGCCCCGAGTGAATCTCCACCCCCTCTGTGTCTCCCATTTCCTCATGAGTCATCACTGTTGTTGTTTAGTCATTTAGTCGTGTCCGACTCTTCGTGACCCCATGGACCAGAGCACGCCAGGCACTCCTGTCTTCCACTGCCTCCCGCAGTTTAGTCAAACTCATGTTCATAGCTTCGAGAACACTGTCCAACCATCTCGTCCTCTGCCATCCCCTTCTCCTTGTGCCCTCAATTTTGTCAGCATCAGGGTCTTTTCCAGGGAGTCTTCTCTTCTCATGAGGTGGCCAAAATACTGGAGCCTCAGCTTCAGGATCTGTCCTTCCAGTGAGCACTCAGGGCTGATTTCCTTCAGAATGAATAGTTTTGATCTTCTTGCAGTCCATGGGACTCTCAAGAGTCTCCTCCAGCACCATAATTCAAAAGCATCAATTCTTCGGCGATCAGCCTTCTTTATGGTCCAGCTCTCACTCCCATACTACTGGGAAAACCATAGCTTCATCACTACAGGTGCTGAAAAGTTCCCTCTGCCTTTGACCTCTTTGCTCTCCTACTTTCAAGGCCCACCGTGTTCTGGGATGCTTTCTAAAGACACTGAGTCCTTCAGCTGTCACTCCCCTGGTATTGCTTCTTCTTCCTCTTCCTCTTCCTCCTCCTCCTCTCCCATTATTCCCCAGCTGTCCCCCTCATCTTCCTCTGAGCCGTGACCTCCCTCAAACCTCTGTTGTAATTCTGAACTGTCTTCTTATTCTCTGGAAGGGTCAGGCTGGGGAGGCGGTCTCCACCATTCCTCCTCTGCCCAGTCCCTCACAAGTACAATCTGTAGAAGATATGATCAGAAATAACAGGAAAACTGCAACTCTACAAAATCAAATCACAGCCTTCTTCTCCTGCTTTGTTTTCAGAGCTATTCCCTTACAAGGGAGTAGTGATTTCATAACTGAACATATGCACAGCAGTTGGTAAGCTGATTTCCCCCCATTATTTTATTTTATTTTTTCACCGAAACAAAATGGATCCCATCCAAAATGTGGTCCTACTAATTGGAAGTCCATAAGAAGAAGCCACCTTTTGGGGCCATGGCAGTTCGCCCTGTTGCCTGCTGACAACGTCAGGCGTGCATTTTAGCCCTGCACTTCTCTTCACTTAAATCCAAGAAAAGTTCAATCTTATTCCCCTTGATTCTAGGGGCCACTCCACATAACAGAGCCAGGCAACCGTGTTGTTATATGTCACTACAGTGGTACCTCGGGTTACATGCGCTTCAGGTTATATACACTTCAGGTTACAGACTCTGCTAACCCAGAAATAGTGCTTCAGGTTAAGAGCTTTGCTTCAGGATGAGAACAGAAATCGTGCTCCGGCGGCGTGGCAGCAGCAGGAGGCCCCATTAGCTAAAGTGGTGCTTCAGGTTAAGAACAGTTCCAGGTTAAGAACGGACCTCCAGAACGAAGTACTTAACCCGAGGTACCACTGTACTACCTGATTTTGCTGCAGCACAAATTCATACCAGCCGTGTTTCCCTTATTTAATGAAACAGAGTACTTTATGATCTTTATGGCTGTAACCCTGGCAGCTCCCACAGCTGTTACTAGGTATTTGTGTGGACTCAGGGGGAGTCATGATTGTTTTTCTTTGACCACCTGCCCATCCTTCCCTCCCTTGTGCGGCATTTCAAACTGCTCTCATTTTCAGAAGGAGCTTTCTGGAACATAGGAAGCTGCCTGGTACTAAACCACTGGTCCACTTAGCTCAGTTCTGTCTACTCTGCCTGGCCACAGTTTTCCTGGGTTTCAGGCAGGGGACAATCCCGTCTTTGCATGGAAATGCTGGAAATTGACCTTGAGGCTTTCTGCATCCACGACCAAGACTCTACAAGTGAGCCATTGCCTTTCCCCAGCTACAGTCCTTCTGTGACATAAGGATGGAAAGAGTATTATTTTGGGGGATATCAGAAATCCAGCTGTGTGCAGTCCTCTTGGATTTTGGCATTTTTCATCCACCAGCTCAGCTTCTATGATGCCAGCAAGGAATATTCCAATTTCACATAGTGGAAATAGACACCAGAACTGAAAGTGAGATGACTTGCCAAGAATTTCCAGTAAGGACAGGCTACACTGGAATTTAACAAAAAATAAAAACAAGTATCCTAGGGCACCAATCAACATATATTAACAGGAAAACATTTGCCTTCCCACAGGGATGCTTGCAATATCTTTGTGGGGAGCGGGTACACAACATGTACAGGGGTAGGAGAGGGGTAAAGTCCTGTTGCACAAGTGCTAATCCTTGCACTAGCACAATTACTTAGTTGAAGGCTGTCCATGATAGTACGTCATACTCCCTTCCTCTCATGCCCTCAGAAGTGGATGTTTTCAAATCCAGTTTGAATATGATGTGCCACATTAAAGGTAAAGGTTAAAGGGACCCCTGACCATTAGGTCCAGTCATGACTGACTCTGGGGTTGCGACGCTCATCTCGCTTTATTGGCCGAGGGAGCTGGCGTACTGCTTCCGGGTCACATGGCCAGCATGACTAAGCCGCTTCTGGTGAACCAGAGCAGCGCACGGAAACACTGTTTACCTTCCCGCTGGAGTGGTACCTATTTATCTACTAGAACTTTGACATGCTTTCGAACGGCTAGGTTGGCAGGAGCAGGGACCAAGCAGCGGGAGCTCGCCCCGTCGTGGGGATTCAAACTGCTGACCTTCTGATCAGCAAGTCCTAGGCTCTGTGGTTTAACCCACAGCGCCACCCGTGTCCCTATCTGCTTATTTCAGTAGGCTGAATCTCTTTCCCAGTGCCTTTTTAGAAATGCATCCAGACATAGCTCAAGATTTTTGAGATTATTATAGTGCCACCAGAATATTTAGTTTGAATATATTAGAAATAATCTGTATTCTGATGTGTAGAAGATGGCAGCAGCACTCAGAAGGAATTGTAAGGCCATGCACACATTGGCATCTTAAAATGCTGTGGGATAAACAGCCTCATATAACCAATATGCTTAAGTCTAATTGATGCATGGACGAGTTAATACCATAGAGTAAGCTGCTTTGCTAGGCTTCACCACTGTCTAGCTGAGAAGCTCAGTGTGCAAAGAGGTTTGAGCTGATTGCTCTAGCTCAACCGCATGACTCTCACAAGCCACTCTTGAGTTCTTATATCAATAATTTAGGAATTTTCACCACTTTGTAACTAAGCTAAGTTTTACTGCCTGTGCAACATTTCTGACTGATGTATGAAAAAACACAAGAATCAGACTTTTGAAGAGTTTGTAAGTCAAGCATTTTTAATCTTGCCAAATGTGTAGTCTTTTCCTATGCTGGAGGAAGTGGGAAACTCTGGAAAGAACTTGGAAGGGCATATTTTAATGATCTAACAGCTTATATTTCCACACTGTACTTTGCTGCACATTCTTTGACTTTAAATCTCTGCTGGGGTTCTTTCACCAAAGCGTACTTGCCCACACAGAGGGCAACAGCCAAGTACATTTGGAGGGCTAAGGTGGCTGGGGCAGGGTAGGGGGTCCTGCCATCTGCTTTTTTGTTTGAGTTTATAACTTTATTCTAACAAGACTCCCACGCCTCAGACTAGCTCTGCAAGGGCTTTCAAATTGCTCCAAACTTGGATCTTGGCATCTAGGGAATGGATGGTTTGGTTTCCCTGCCCCTTTAACCTCCCACCCCAGAACTCTTAATCATTAAGGTGTCATCTGTTCATGCACTGTCATCCATGCATGTGCAATGGCCATCTCAAATGTACACACCTCAGTTTAACTGCAAAATGAACATGGCTTACATTTTTAAATCTGATGGAAGCTGGTTTGAGGGGAAACACTTCATATACTATTTCTCAAGTGTGCATGCACACGAAATCTCATACCAATAACAAATTTAGTTGGTCTCTAAGGTGCTACTGGAAGGTTTTTTTTATTTTGTTTTGACTATGGCAGACTAACACGGCTACTTACCTGTATCAAGAAACTACAGGATAAAAATGGCTTGTGATGAAATGTCAGGTGTACAAGGATTCAAAAGAAAAATCTTGGACAAAAAATAGCCCGTAGCTTTCTTTCTTTTTTTCCTGGCTCAAATGCTAGGCACTTGGGTTATTTATTTATTCATTAGATTTATATCCCACCGTTCCTCCAAGGAGCTCAAATAGCACCACACATGGTTTTCCCCCTTCCCAATTCATCTTCACAACAACCCTGTGAGACAGGTTAGGCTAAGAGACACTTGACTGCTCCAAGGTCACCCAATGACCCCTGGTCTCCCAGCTCCTAGTACAGCACTCTTAACCACTACACCACATTGCCTCATGTGGCATGAACCTGGCTTTCTTGGAGCTGTAACATGCACAGAGCACAACTAGTGGAATGCATGCAAAAACCTTTTGAACATTTGTTCCCTTCACTTGTCATTTCTACGCTGAAGGAAACCTTACTTGACCTGGCTGCCTCTAGGCCTTAAATGCTTGGTGTTGCCAACGCCCGCCAAAACCCACTTCCTTACCAGGCAAGGTCCATTTCCTGTTTCTTCCCCACATCCCTCATGATGTAATCTCCCACAAGACCAGGGAACTTGTCTCTGTTGCCTGGTAACGCGGCCGACATTCCCCTCCCAAACTCAGCTTCAGGGCCACCCCCACACATCTGTTAGACATCCTCAGCCTTTTTTTTTTTGAAACAACAACAACTAGCAATCGAATCGAGAGCCAGATGGAATGATACATTTAATAACATTTCCTTCAAATGGAGATTGGAGATGTGGTGCAAAAGAACCGCAACACCATATCGCAAGTGATCAGGTGGACTTCAGTACATGGGTCAATGTGTCTGTGGGGAATGGGGGAAGTGGAGTTAGACAGGAACCTCAGCACATCTTATATAAATAATGATATAATAATTTACTTACCGTATATCTTGCTCTTCTGCTAAAAAATACCCTGGAGATGATCAAGATGGTATATGTGGTCCTTCCCATTTCATCTTTGAAATAGGGTAGGCTGAGAGATAATAATAATAATAATAATAATAATAATAATAATAATAATAATAGTTTATTTCACCAGCCACTCTGGGCAGCTCCCAACAGAATATTAAAAACATGATAAAACATCAAACATTAAAAACTTCCCTAAAAAGGGCTGTCTTCAGATGTCTTCTGAAAGTCAGATAGTTGTTTATTTCCTTGACATCTGATGGGAAGACATTCCACAGGGTGGGCGCCACTACCAAGAAGGCCGTCTCTCTGGTTTCCTGTAGCTTCACTTCTCACAGTGAGGGAACTGTCAGAAGGCCCTCAGAGCTGGACCTCAGTGTCGGGTCTGAACAATGGGGGTGGAGACTGTAACTGGCCCAAAGCCACCCAGTGAATTTCATGGCCTAGTGGGGATTTGAACCCTGGTCTACCAGCTCCTAGTCCCCTACTGTAACCACTACACTACACTGGTCATAAAACCATATAATGTCATAATATAGTTTGCTAATGCTTTCCCCTGGACAATGCAGAACTGGCATGCAGCATATGCCCTTTGCATCGACTGTGTTTGCAAATCTTTCAGTAGCGTGAGCGGCATGATACTGTACTATGGAGCCATGCGCAACCACACACCCCCTTGCTCCATATGGCCGTTACACTATGGTTCACAAGTGTGGCCTTGTGCTCTGGATTATTGCACAATCGCCTCAAAGATCTCCAAAGACAGCACCTAAAAAAAGATTATCATGGGCTGTCCTTACAAATACGTATCTTTTGGGAGGTGAAGTTAGGGGGCCTAAGTTATGTTTAACTTGTTCCAAAAGTGTCATCCTATCTCATTTCATTCAATGGGAGTTGTGCTGCTGCAATCAAAAGAAGGAAGGACTATTCTCACAGCTAACGTAAGCCGGAAAACCTGGCAAAATCAGGCTCTTGTTGGAGCAGCAGTACAGATCACACAGACTGTTGAAGAGTCTTCTTTATTACTTGTTCTTCCTTTCCTTGTCACAGACCTCCTTTTCCTCGTTTTAGAACACCTGTATTTAAATGAGGGGTTTTTTGTTTGTTTTTGGGTGGGAGAGCTATCCTTTCCTGGGTTTTCAGTGCACAATTAACTATCAAGGTTTTGGTGGGGAGGGAGGGGTGAAGGAGAATCAGCAATGCTCAAAGGGGGCCAAATAATCTGTATTTCTGCTTTTCTCCATGTTCCACACAAGCTCAGTGCTTGACAGGCACACTTTTAAATTTTGCACGGTATTTGATCTCTCTCCTGGAGGGCTCCATGAATCCAGCCAGAAATGTTTTTTTAGTGGGGAAAGATACATTTCAGTCTCAACACATAACGAAGCTTAGTTTCATTAGGATTCTGCTAGACTGAAGTAAGCATGCAATGGTGTGATTGATGCTTGTCTTAATAATCTAGGAGTAATACTTTACGTATGTCATTAGATATGGATTAAATAGAATGTGGCATTTGGGCAGATAAGAGCAAGAAAGCCTTCTCAGAGTTTAGCTTAAGCTTTTAAAATGAGCAAAATAGATACGATCTGAGAAATTTGGATTCATTCCATCCGTGTACTGCTGTTCTTTAGAGTTTTTATACACTGTAAATATAAAAAATAACTTTTGAGGTTTTAACAGCTACTCTACAGTGTAAAGCTGTCGACAGGAATGTAAAAACAAAACAACAAGGCGATTTTGTTTGCGTCCCCTTTGCTAAGGAGGAGGGGTCCCAACCAGACAGATTGGCATAATTAAAGCCCCTATGCAAAGTTGGCTTGCTTGCTGGGGGCACAGAAAACAACACAGAGAAGGAGAGAGAAATCTTACATAAAAATAGAAGCCCACGTCGACGGGCCATATATGGAGTACTGGAGACTTCAGAGGGATACCCTTTTCGGACCACCCCTTTGGCGAAAACAAATCATTACCGCATTATTGCTCTCCCTCCCCGCCCCCAACCAAAGCTTCAGCTAACAAATGCCCTGCAAAGGTGAACAAGATATCTTCAGGCTACGGTATGCACTAGGAAAGGTCACGCCCCGTCGTGTTTCCTTTA
Organism: Podarcis melisellensis; assembly: GCF_964234715.1. NCBI lineage: Eukaryota > Metazoa > Chordata > Lepidosauria > Squamata > Lacertidae > Podarcis > Podarcis melisellensis. The sequence goes on along the minus strand of NC_138530.1, from coordinate 107,795,746 downwards.
AATAATTTTAAAACAGATTTATCACTTTTAATAACCGGTGGAGGAAAATGCAAAGGATTGCGGTACAGTGCAGCAACAGCAGCAGCTTCTGATGAGTCAAGCTCCCACAGACGCCAGCCTGCCTCTCCAGTTCCCCTCGCCCCCACCCGCGCGAGCCCTCCTTTCCCTCTCCTCCTCCCCTCAATAGATGTCTATTAAAAGCTGCTGACGTTGGAAACAACGGCCATCTTTGATGAGGGCACAGCTCCCATTCCATTGAAGAAGGAGACTCGGGGAGGTCAGCCGCGGCTGTGCTTACTTCCCGACTGCAGCAGTGCACCCCAGTCTCACAACCTTCGTCGGAGGCAACCGGACAGAGCTCTTCTGCAGCCAAGGTAAGAGAAGCACCGGATAAAAGCCTCAAAGGAAGCCTTTTCTCCCCCCGCTTCCCCCGCTTGCAAAGGTGTGGAGGAAATATATTGCTGGGAGAGCTGTAATCTCACCAACCATGTTGTTGTTTTCTGACTGAGCAAAGAAGAGGAAAGGAGAAGAAATGAAACCCTATTTCACATGGCCGATTTTATTATTCTTATTATTTTATGTCGCTGTGCGTTTTAAGAGTTTTCCTGCAGCCTTAACTCTTTGTGCGTGAGGGGACGGGTTAGGGAGAGAATACTTAAACCTATATCGTTTCTTCTTTTAAGAGATGGTGGTTGTTTTCCTGTCTGGGAACAACCAACCTCTCTCTCCCGCGTTGTCGTGCATGGCTCTCGTCTGCGTATCTGGCGCTGGAGTGTCGAGGTGGGATACGATATCGGGCGGAGGTTGGGGTTTTCTTTTCGGTTGTTTTGCCCCCCCCCCCCGCCTTCCCGCCTTCCCGCCCTCCACATTGGCCGACAGCCTTCAATGGCAGATAGAGGTTCAGCACCCTGGATAGCGGCTACGGCTGCGGACTGCGTCGCAGCGGCGGTAGAAATCCATCAGGGCAGCTTGCGCAGCGAAAAGCTTCACTGCAGCAGTGGGCTTCGATTCAGCACCTCGGACAGCTAATCTCCTGCATGGAGACCGTAGGGTCGTGGTCAGCACCTTGGACAGCTCTCGCCTGGTTGCAGAGACCCCGACTTGCAAATAACTGCAAAATGATAACGTGAAGTGAGGTGGGGGGGAGTTAGAAGGCAGGGGACTGAAACCAAACTTAAATATGTCAGACAGATTGTATGTGCGCGTGTAGAGGCACATTAAAATCTTTAAAAGGTTACGCCGATCTAGTTCCAAGTTTCCAGCTTCTCCTTTGCGTCTTTTTGTCAACAATGCCCAGCGGTGCCTCTGTTTACACGCCATCACCCGAGATCACGCTGTTTCTCCATCTCAGAATATCCGCATTCATCGCCACTTAGGAAAGGCAAAAAGCAAAAAGCCTTTCCTAACCTCCGTATTGCAGAGTCCAGAGCTGCGAAACCTCGGCTTTTCGCCCACCCCCCCAAAAAAACAAAAAACCCCCCCGTGGATCCTCGTTTTCCTGCGAGGAAAGCCTGTGTTTAAGCAGATAAATTCTAAAAGGTGACGGGGGAGGGGAAGGCGGTGGGGGAAGGGGCGTAAGATAGCTTTTGGTGCCTTCACTTTCCAATATTAAAGTTCGTATTATTTGCTTGTCACGTTGTGTGCTCTGTTTTCAATAAGTTAAAAAAAATCGGGTATTTTTTATGTCTCTCCCTCTCTCTCCACCCACCCCGCCCACCTCATCACTTTAATGACGACGTTTGCAATGGCCAAATTGCTAAACTTCCATTGGGTTTGAAAACAAACCACTCGTGAGCCCGGCGCCCTGTAATTTTCCCATAGACTGGGTTGGGCACCTTCATTCATCTTTTCCTTGCTAGTACACGTCGGAGGGCCATTCCTACGAGGCTATGGGAAGCAATGGGGCCAGAGCCTCTGGGATGCAGTAGGGAGATCGGTGCTGGATGTGGGGGTTTTTTTTAAATAAAAAACAAGAACAACTGGCCAACCCACTCCCAAGCCCTCGACCGGAGGGGAGGGGAACCGAGCGAAGAGGACTCTGGTCTCGTGTGCACCGCAGAGCTTCCCTTAACTGCGCGTGTATCTTATGTAACCGATTTGCTGGAATGTCTAAAGCAACATTCCTGGCCCACATAGAACATGCGGGGTTCAGAACTGTCGACGCTTCTTCCTGTCATGGGGGAGGGGTTGCACTGAGAGGAGAGAAAAGGACAGCGGACCGGGGGCCCCTAAGCAAGGAAGCTTCAAGGGAGATTGTTTACTTAAGTGTGAGGGGAGCAGGGTATTCACAAATACAGCTTTGCGCTTCCGCGGAGCTCCGGGCCCCAGAGCGCTTCACATGTTTGCGTCAGAGGAAAGCTCTTACGTGCGAAATCACCAGTAAAAACGATTCCTGGTGGTTTTCTTCTTCATCGCAGGCGAAGGGGTGAAGAAGAAGAAAGCGAGCGGGAGGAGAGGAAGCCTGCAGTGTTACAGGGGGCGGGGGCGGAAAAAAAAATCCTTGCGTCTGAGACTGATAGGAAAACCAGGGGACCATGAGGCTTTGTTTCCATCTTAGCAGCGTCTCTGGATAAGTGATGCGGGGCGAGATCTCAGGTGGCGCCCATTCATGGCTGCAGGGTGGAAGGAGAGAGAGACGCGTCAGCTCAGCTCAGCTGACGGATTAAGAGGGCTGATTGAGAAAACTCCCGGAGATCAGGCAGCAAGCACCAGATTTGATGCGCCCAGCCCGACGTTTGCTTCCCACTGTCACGTTTCCTGGCCTCTGCGTCCATCTGCTGCATTAACTGCTGGCGTGGAGGAAGCACGTTGTATCAAGGGGTGCCTACATCGAAAAGAGGCTACTTAGCTGGGAGTGGAGAGGTGCGGTGACTTCTTCCTGTCTCCCACCCCCCACCCCACCCCACCATTCGGTTGTCTAAAAAGCTTTCAGTTCCAAATCGCAGGGGCTCTACTGAGCAGAGCTTGTTTTCCGCTCGGGTCCTGGTCTTGGCGATAAGAATCAGGTGGGGTTATTATTAATCTAGCTGGCGACGGCTGCCCAAGGCCAGCTCTCCCAGCAGATCTCTACGCAGCAAAACAGAAGCGAGCGAGACTTACCACGTGACAATCTAAACACGACTGATACACCTTTCCCTTAATCGATTTGTTAAACAAATTAACCCCTCCATGAGATTGTTGTTATCGTGTTTTTGTTGTTGTTGTTGTTTTGTTTTAAGGTGTGGGCTGGTCAGGTCCATCTGGACAAAGCAGGGAGGGGAAGAGGGGGGTGGTTTGAAGGATGCTGTCGCAGCAGACAAGGCGAGCAAAGGGTGTCTTCCTCGGGCTCACGACGTTAAGCAGCAGCAATGTCCTTCGGGTGCCTCGTGACTCAGAGAATGGGAACCCAGAATAATCTCGAGGAACCGCGAGCAGCCAAGACCGAGCAATCGTGCCTCGCAGTAGGAAGAAGAAACGAGGTGGGAGTGGAGAATGCAGCTGGTAGATCAGAAGAGGACCGATGGGGGGGATGAGGGGCAGGCTGTAACCCCAGAACCTGATTTCGATGCCAAGCCCATCATGGTCTTGCTGCTTCTGAAGCACAGATTCTGCTTGAGATTTTCCCATAGGCACCTGGTTGGTCCCCCATAAGAACATGATGACGGGTCATTGATGGAGCAGGAATCTTCTTATATCCCTATGAAGCAATAACAGCATTTCTAAGCATGGGCAGAATGCCTTTCTTGCAACAGCCAGGTCCAGGAAGGTTCTCCATCTATGACTTCCAGGTGCCTGGATATCAAACAAATGAGAAGATGGACCCTAAAAGAACTGACAGCGTCACCTTGCAGTGGCTGGCATGTGGAACAGAGACAGAGGGTGCACCAACCAACCAGCAATGCAGACCTGGAAGCAAACAAGCCAACACAAGCAGAAGTGGAGACCATCTCTTAGGGAACAACCTGAACAAAATCTTTCCATTAGGACCTGCCAATGCATAATTCCACAATGGCTTGTTTGATTGCCAAATGTTGCAGGCAGCGGGAATTGGATGGAGCTGATGGCTGCTGCTTTTGCAAAGAGTGCAAATCAGCCAGGAGGATATTTCCAGACTGCAACAACTGAGATGACTTTGGGCCTTTGGTTCCAAAGAGCTGTCAGAGAGGGTATCCCAAAGAATGAGTAATGCATGCCCATGTGTGTCAAGATTATTATTGTTGTTGTTGTTTATTAAATTTGTGTAATAAATTTGTAGCGCCACTACAGAGGGCCTTCTCGGTAGTGGTGCCCACCCTGTGCAATGCCCTCCCATCAGATGTCAAGGAAAAAAACAACTATCTAACTTTTAGAAGACATCTGAAGGCAGCTCTGTATTGGGAAATTTTTAATGTCTGATGTTTTCCATTATTTTTTTATATGCTGTAAGCCGCCCAGAGTGGCTGGGGAAACCCACCCAGATGGGTAAGGTATAAATAATAACAATTATTATTATTATTATTATTATTATTATTATTATTATTAACCCTTCAAAACTACCTTCTCCTGAGTCAGAACACTGATTTGTTTAGTCCAGGCTGGTCGTAAGCTGACTCAGGCAATGGTTTTGCCCATTCCTAACACCCAAGTTTCTCACTCATTCAAGGATTTATGGCAAGGATTTAATGTTTAGTTTTATATCTTGGAGCAGCTAACTTTTTTGCCCTGAGCATTGGCTACCCCTCAGAGGGTTATATGCCAGTGATGAACTGAAGTAGGTGTGGTCAATGCACACTCACATGCATGCACCTCCAACACACACACACATGCATATGGACCACATTCCCACAGCAGAGTGTTTTTCCTGCCCATTGCTGGCTAGGAGTCTCTTTTCTTACTCCAGCGCTGCAGTGGGGAAGAAGAATAAATGATTGATATGCCTTTTTAATTTGCAATGACGCCTCTTCCCTGTCTGATGCAGCAGCATTGCAAGAAAGTCTTAGGGCTCGGCGAACGGGATGCAGTGTTGCTTTGGGTTTCCTGTTTTCTTTGAACAGTTGTATGTCTTTAAATATTATTCACAGATGGGGAGAGTGATGTTATGCTTAGGTTCTGCTTGCTATGGGCATCTGGTAGGCCACTGTGAAAGCAATGTGCTGGACCAGATGGACCTCTGGCCTGATCTTCTGTTCATTCACATTTCCTGCTCCCTTTATGTTTTGATATGAGCAAATGCATATTTGAATATAGTATATGTTTTTTATATTACATTTATGCCTTGCTCTCAGCTGCCCATCCACTTTATGCTTTTCCTCTGTGATATTCCTTTGCCACTGTAGGTGGATTGGGTTGGGAACTGAAAATAATACCAGGCAGGGAACCATCTGACATTTGAACCATTTTTCCAATCTAGGGATAGCAATTTTTAGCTTCTCATAGACTGTTTAGATTGTGTCCCACATGTAGTGTAGTGTTTTGCCTGTTGGTCATTTCAGTTCTCAGACCTACTTCCAGTGCCAAGATAAACTAGCAAGGGGTGAACTGGCCACATCAAAAATCATCATAAATATCCTCAAATCAAAAATAAAAACTTGTGCTGCTTTGTGAGACTCATGCCATGATAGCCAATAGCAGGCTTCCTCCAACTCGGCCCTCCAGATGTTTTTGGCCTACAACTCCCATGATCCCTAGCTAGCACGACCAGTGATCAGGGATGATGGGAAATGCAGTCTCAAAACATCTGGAGGCCTGAGTTGGAGGAAGCCTGGTCAATAGGGTGCCAACGAGAAGTTCTCATAATTTGTTACTATTCAGTTTCTCACCCACCTTTCCTACAAGGAGCTGAAGGTGGCATACATGGTTCTCCCTGCCCTCCATTTTACCATCACAACAACCCTGTGAGGTAGGGTAGGCTGAGAGAAGGTGACTGGCTGAAGGTCATCCAATGAGCTTCATGGCTGAGCTGGGATTGGGCTCCAGGGTCCATTATGTCATGCTGGTTCTCAACTCCTGTTAGCATAGCATAGCACAGAAGGTGTCAGGTTGGCTACCCCTGGCTGTGTGACTGCCCCTGGTGGCACTGTGGTCTAAACCACTGAAGCTCTTGAGCTTGCTGATCAGAAGGTCAGTGGTTTGAATCCCTGCAAAGGGGTGAGCTCCCGTTGCTTGGTCCCTGCTCCTGCCAACCTAGCAGTTCGGAAGCACACCACTGCAAGTAGATAAATAGGTACCGCTGCAGCAGGAAGGTAAATGGCATTTCCGTGCGCTCTGGTTTCTGTCACGGTGTTCCGTTGTGCCAGAAGCGGTTTAGTCATGCTGGCCACATGACCCGGAAAGCTGTCTGTGGACAAACGCCGGCTCCCTCAGCCTGAAGTGAGATGAGCGTCACAACCCCCTAGTCGCCTTTGCCTGGACTTAACTGTCCAAGGATCCTTTACCTTTTTACCTTTTCTGTGTGACAAAAAACAGAGGAAGGCAATTCAATCTTTGGGTTGGGGCAGGTTAAAGCGGCTTTCTGCAGGTGACACCATAAGGAAGAAGGGTGGGTGGGACTGCTTTAATGGTGCAAAAATCAATGCCCTAATTGTTAGCAAGTGGGAGCTGTAGTCCAATGACATCGGAGGCCACCCTGTTGGCTACCCCTGGAGCAGCCAGCATATACTGTATGCACTTAGGAAATAATTTAAGCATGTACTAAATTGCATGGCAACATTTTCCGTTTCACAATAGGGAAGTGGGAGCTTAGCAAGAGAGACAAAACACAACCGCAGCAGCTCCATGTGATGTATCTGTGGTTGGACTGCACCACATCAGACTGTACTGAATGGTTGAATGCCCCTGCTGCGTAAAGCAAATCAAAGTTAGCATGTGCCTAGCTAGATCATTCTCTCTGACATGCCATTACCCACCCCCAAACTCCATATATAGCCTTCTTCTGAGTCAACAAATTGCGGGCATTCACCATCCCATTCCTCTTCTGTCCCATCCGAATTGGCCATACAGTCTGGCCGCCATCTTATAGCATGGAGCTGCTGATTGTGGAGCTTGGTTGCCCAGACAAATTCTTAGCCGCATTGTTGAACCCGAGCCTTAGGGCTCAGCTGACATCCTTTGACAGAGTCTTGAAATATCATTACTGACATAAATTGATGGAGCTGAAGTGAATTCATTCTACTGTAATTAATTTCTTCTGGTGTTGATGCTGGACAATGGCCTGAGCAATCTTCCTTGGCAGCTGAATTTAACTTACATTGATGAACATCTCTGCTGAACAGAGCTAAACTGTTTGCATTCTAATTTACTGGACTGGGAGGGCAGTATTTATATATCTGCATTTCACCAGCTAGATCTTTAGTAAGCAGCATTTAAATGTTATGGCTCATGTGGGGAAACCCCTGTCATGCAGAAGACCTTGCTTTTCCGGCTTTGACTCTATACAGTGGTACCTCGGGTTAAGAACTTAATTTGTTCTGGAGTTCCGTTCTTAACCTGAAACTGTTCTTAACCTGAGGCACCATTTTAGCTAATGGGGCCTCCTGCTGCTGCCGTACAATTTCTGTTCTCATCCTGAAGCAAAGTTCTTAACCCGAGGTACTATTTTTGGGTTAGCGGAGTCTGTAACCTGAAGCGTCTGTAAACCTGAAGCATCTATAACCCGACGTACCACTGTACCTATTTATCTGGGAGTTAGTTCCCTTGAACGTAATGGGACTTGCTTCTGTGTAGGCATGTATAAGGCTCTGCTGGCAGGATCTTCCACACTGGGGGCTATCATCCACCCAATTATTTCTTGCTCTAGGGGTGAGTGTTACACCATTGCTTCTCTGTCATAAATGCAGTAGGAATGTGCAAAGTAGAGCATGTTATATAATTCCAGGACATGCAATTCCAAGATGCAGTGTTGATTCTCCCATCTCAGCCAGTTGGGAATGACGCATACAACCAATTTTCTACAGCTTACCTCCACTGCAAATTTTGGAAACCTTCTGCAGTTTAAACATTAAGAGGCTACCCATGCACGCACATGGGTGAAATATATTGTTATGCCTCATCCCCTTTATCATAGCTTTATAGTGTCCCTTCTTTGGCAGTGGTAGATACGGTATCTCATCTTTCCCAGTTGCAGAAGCTGAATTTCTAATCCAAGGGGAAAGAAAGACCAGAAGCAATTTGTCCTGAATGTTTCACTGTTACTTTGGATGATGAATTCTCATCTGGCATTGACCAAATTGAATTCATGCTGGCTGCAGCTATCAAATGCATTTAGCTTTCCAGCTGGAACTATCCCAAGCCATGTGTGTTTTGTGTTCTAAAAAAGCCCCCATTAAAAACTGAGATCTGGGCATCAAAATCATTTATAACCACATTAATGACACCTAATGGGAATATGTTGATTTACACCCATCAGGTATTTTCTCCAGTTATATGTGTGCCACTACATTCATACAGACTGGTGATTTAATCTCAGGATTGCAAATCTGATTTTTCTTCTTCTTTTATGCATTCATTGTTTCATAGATTTTGAGGTATTAGAGATTTAACTGTTGTGTGAATAGGTGAAATAGTTTCTCCTACCCCGACCAAAATGCATTTCTTTCAAACTGTGAAAGTGATGGCGTAGTTGATAGGTTTGCTAAAGAAAGAATATATAGCCCTGTGCTAAACAGGGAGAGGGTTAATATTTGGAACTGGGTTTGTTGCACTCCTGGAAGTAATCATTTTTGGTCAAACCTTATGCCAAGAGTCTGGTAATTCTGGGTCAGAATCTCCCCTTTCTAGCAAGCAAAAATAATTTTCAGTTGACGGGTTCACATATAAGAATCTAGTGCTGATGTTGACAATTTGAAAATATGAAACTGCTTTGAATATATGAAAATTGAGCCCTAAACACTGGCTCATCAGGCTCAACAGAAGACATCCTTTCAAACCCTTCTGCTACCCAAGAACCTCTTAAGTGCAGATAGTGGGACCTTGTGGGCTACGAAGAAATGCATCTATCAATCTTAAGCATAAATAAATAAAACTAATGGATGAAAGCAAATCTCTTAACTTTGAAAAGAGCAGCATATTTTGCTTGCAATCATTGCCTTACCATGTCTGCAAGTAAGTCAGCCCTCCCCAACCTGGTGCCCTCCATATGTCTTGGACTTCAACTGGTAGGGACGATGAGGGTTGTTGTCCAGAACATCTGGAATGGGGAGGCAGATGTTAAAATTTGGCTGGATTTCAGAATTTATTAATTTTGTATACCACCCTTCATCCACAGATTCCAGGGCAGTATAGAAATTTCAAAATTATATGTCTTTGTCTTGAAGAATAACATTTTTTAAATGCACACACACACACACAAATCATTCTATCGTTGTTCTTCACTGTGCCTGGGATATGACTCAGCAATAAGAATATTTACACGGTGGAGGGGAGGAACTATCATTGAAAGTACACTTCTAACAAGGGAGGGAGGGACCATTTGTATACATGTACAAGTAATTATGTTTTGCACATCGTTTTCATTTTTCAAATTTTTAACGTCCACTATTTACTACTAGAGAAACTGGATAACTTTAGAATGATTGTAGCTGAGCATAACTGCTGATAATAACTGGCAACTTCCATCATTAACCATGAATACAAAAAGATGCTTCTTTATATGTGATTTCTGACATGAATGCCTTGTATTTGGTTTCTCCTTTGAAGCCTATTGTCTAATTGAGAAATGCCCCATTAGAGCCACAAACAAAAGGAAAACTTCTCATGAATCGTAGCAACAAGATCAATAACTATTAGCTGGGCTTGTTTGTAGTCAGTAGGCTTCAACACAAGCATACCCCACCTTAAAAAAAAAGTTCCCTAGCCATATCAAGACCAGTAGGAAGTCAGTGGCAGGGAATATTTTGCAATCCATATCCAGAGCTATATTCTCTCCAGTACTACATTCTGGAGGCCTAATAGTAGTAGTAGTAGTAGCAGCAGCAGCAGCAGCAGTTTATTTATACCCCACCCACCTGACTTGGTTTCCCCAGCCACTCTGGGCGGCTCCCAACAGAATATTAAAAAACACGATAAAACATCAAACATTAATGCCAATGGTGAGCAGGACCAGAGTCAAAAGTGGGAAGGGCAAAGGATGTGGTTCTTACTTTTGTACAGTAGGACTATATGTTGGTGTGATGTGAACTGTGAATTAAATCGCACAGGCTTGAGCTTGAGCTCTAGCATATTCCCCATGCCTGGATCTTGTGAGATAAGGGTGCCAGGTGCACTGGGTTACCATAGCAACACCAGCAAGGTTGAATGTCTGACTTGTTGTATCATTCAGCCTCCCATTGGTTCAGGAATTAAGCCTGCACGTGGAGGCAGGCATAGTAGTCTCTAGGGCATTGCTTTCATTACGTCTTGTCCTGTTGCACATCTATGTCCTGTCCTCTTTGCTGTCAGGGGCTGACTCTGCGAGAGTCAGGAGATGAGGCTGTGGGTTTTACACAGCAGCATTTGCTAGCATGGCGATAGTGTTAGGGGATCTTCCTGCACATAAAGGTAAAGGTACCCCTGCCCGTACGGGCCAGTCTTGCCAGACTCTAGGGTTGTGCGCTCATCTCACTCTATAGGCCGGGAGCCAGCGCTGTCCGCAGACACTTCCGGGTCACGTGGCCAGCGTGACAAGCTGCATCTGGCGAGCCAGCGCAGCACACGGAACGCCGTTTACCTTCCCGCTGGTAAGCGGTCCTTATTTATCTACTTGCACACGGAGGTGCTTTCAAACTGCTAGGTTGTCAGGCGCTGGGACCGAACGAGAGGAGCGCACCCCGCCGCAGGGATTCGAACCGCCGACCATGCGATCGGCAAATCCTAGCCGCTGAGGTTTTACCCACAGCGCCACCTGTGTCAGCGTTTTACACAGCAGCATTTGCTAGCATGGTGATAGTGTTAGGGGATCTTCCTGCACATAGGTATATTCAAAGGCCAGAAGAAATGCAATATATAGTAGACAGTAGTGTTTTGCTGCATCTTAGAAACACTTTTTTACTTCGAACTGTGCGGGAGAGGCGTCCTCGCCCCCTGTAATTGGGGACTCTGGGAGAAGCTGTCTGCTGGTGACAGGGAATCTCTGGAAGACTCCGCTGGGGTTCTGCATACTCTGTTGACATATTGCACTGGTTGAGATGTGGTGACGTCAGGGAATGGGCAGAGGAGGAGTGGTGGAGACAGCCTCCCCAGCCTTTTAATACCAAGAAAAAGAAGAACAGTGAGTTTAGGGTTGGGGGGGGGCGAAGCAGTGGGATCGCCACTGACACTGCCCTTCCAAGGGCTTGACAATCCACCTACCTATAGTTGTCACATTATCACGCTGTGACTTGGCGCATGGAGCCCCTCTGAAACAATATGGGTTGGTTATGTAATCATCTGAAGTGCCTTGTAGAGTCTGCCCAACATGTATTTAACTCCACAAATAAACTGCGTCACCAGCTAGAAAGCATTTCCTCTCTCATCATACAGGGCACAATCTATTTAAGATGCTGATCGTCATTATCTAGTGTTGTTATCCAGTGTATATTTTTTGAAAACAGGTAAATGGCTTTGAGAGAGATGGATTTTGGATGTGGTAGCAGTTAGTGTTTGTGAAAGTCTGTTCGTCCGGTACCCTTTAGAAAAGGAGAGCATAATGAAACGGAATGGAAAAACCTCCAGGGTTCTGAGTAGTCACTGAGCACTGATACATAGATGTCATCTTTCATGTTGTGCTGTAGGGAAAGCTTAACAATTTTTTTTTTAAAAAAAAATCTACACTGTGCAGGGATTTCTAAGACATCAATATTCTCTCCTCCCCTCTGGTGGCAGAAGCCTATTAGGCTATTGTGTCCATCCATTCTGTATCTCAAATTTCACAGTTTCGGTCCCTGCCCTGAGAACACGTTCTGACCTTGAGAATGTCCCATTCACTTATTAATAAAAAAGTACACCCCTATATTTATGGCCACGGAAGAAGTGACAATCCATTGCAACCTACTGTTGTCAAGGAGAAAAACGGTGCCTGGGGAAATTATCATTTGTCGTTACTGAATCTATCACATTTGTGTACCACCGTTCCCTCAGTAAGATAAAGGTGGTGTCTGGAGATGGGGAATAAATGTGATTCTGTTCAGATTCATGAAGCTGAATATATCTAATCTGTGCTTTCCAAAACAATATGAGCCTCGAAACACAGCCATCCCTTAAGATTCACACTTATCTGAATTTTGTGATGCAGTTCTCCAGCCAAGCAGTGTTTATAAAAATTCATATATTAGGGGAAATGTGTGCAAAAAGGAATATATTTGTGAAAATAATATACAAAAATGCATTGCTTGCAAAAAAAGTGCATATTAGTCAAAACCACAGGGAAAAACCTATTTCTTAGGTGAAATTCACACTAAAATATTGAATTTTCATGAGGATTTTTTTTATATGCAAATTGCTGCAGAAACACGAAGAACAGAAATTATGATTAGAAAGTGAGAATCTTAGAGAACTGAAATTAACAGACCCTTCTATCCCTTAGTGGTGAACATAACCTCCCTCCCATTGGGTATAGGTTAGACTGCTATATTGTGATTGGTCCAAACTGAGATAGAGAGCTTCATGACTGAGAGTGTATTTGATTTAAATCTCCTAATTAAAAATCCAATGCTCAAGTACCTATACTACATTGGGTACATGAAGGGTGGAGCTAAGCAGTTTTTACTGTGCAGCAGAACAGAGTAATAACACTCATCTATCTCTCTGTATGTGTCTGTGTGCGTAAGTACTAGCTCTCTGAAGGGAGGACCTTAGCCATTGCTAGATACTCAGAGCAGACACAATGTTTTTTGATGCCCTGGGTCAGAACAGCAAATGGTGCCCCCATTCCAAAGTCAAGAAGCATAATACTAAAAGCAGGCGAGTTATTTTGACATCTGAGGCAGAACATTCAACAAGCACCTCGCCTACTCCCTAGCAGTAAAAACACAATAAAAACAAATTACATAACTAACATTTTGCTGCCCCCTCCTGACACCCAAACTCTGCTACCTGAGGTGGTCATTTTACTCTGTCTAATGGCAGGGCCAATCTGAGTGCATTGCAGAACAAGCTGGTAGCATTCAATGGATCTGTAGATATGTATTTATTAATATAGATTTAATATACAAAGACTGCATGCATACCGATACCCTCTCACACACACATACCAGTAAATATTTGGGACCCAGGAAATGAGGCCAATATTTTGATAATTATCAGTTTTCTCATTTTGCTCTGGATTTGGATGATGACTGGCTGGACACAGAGGAATGCTGGGAGGAACCAGCTGGGGAACCACCAAGGGAAGAAGGCTCAGAACCCAGGGAGTGGCGGTGGGACAACAATGAGTAGTCAGAGGGAGAAGACTGGGAAGAGGAGGTGTTGGAAGCTGATGAAGAGACAGGACTTAGTGAGCTGGGAGAGTCCATGGCAGAGAGAAGTCTAGAATCAGAGGTAGAAGCTGAAGTAGGAAAGGAGGAAGAACAAGACATAGATATGAGTCAGGCTGGTGAAGAGTCACAAATGTATCCCCCTCCTGCTGTGACAAGCTCCTCTCCCCACTGTCTTCCAGAACCAGAAGGTGACTGAAACGATCAGAGCAGCAGCAGGCTGCATGTGGGCGCTAATAATAATAATAATAATAATAATAATAATAATAATAATAATAATAGTTACAGATAGGTAGCCGTGTTGGTCTGCCATAGTCAAAACAAAACAAAATTCCTTCCAGTAGCTGCTGAATTGCAACTTATTACCAAACTTAAAACCATGGAGAGACCTGGTCTGAACAAAGACATTGGATTCTTATCTCATTATACATGACAAAGCCATTTTTCAGCTTCTCACCCCTTGCTTTTTCCTGTAAGACCTATTGCAGTCGTTAAGAGTCGTCAACAGGCTCATCACAGCTATCTGCCAATCACCCATTCCCACCACCCTTCTGAGTAATACCCCTCCCCACCTTCTCACTATATAGAAGGGTCTGGTGACTTCTGTTTCAGTGTATCTGAAGAAGTGTGCATGCACACGAAAGCTCATACCAAGAACTAACTTAGTTGGTCTTTAAGGTGCTACTGGAAGGAATTTTTTTTGTTTTGAATAATAATAATGATGATGATGATGATGATGATGATGATGATAATAATAAATTTATTTATACACTGTCCATCTGGTTGGTTTTCTCCAGCCACTCTGGGTATCTCCCAACAGAATATTAAAAACATGATAAAACATCAAACATTGAAAACTTCCCTAAACAGAGCTGCCTTCAGATATCTTCCAAAAGTCAGATAGTTGTTTATTTCCTTGACATCTGATGGGACTACCAAGAAGGCCCTCTTCCTGGTTCCCTGTAGCTTCACTTCTCACAGTGAGGGAACCACCAGAAGGCCCTTGGATCTGGACCTCAGTGTCTGGGCTGAACAATGGGGGTGGAGATGCTCCTTCAGGTATACTGAGCCAAGGAGAAAGCCATTGAGAGGAGGGGACTTAAATGACTGTGAGGAGACAGGGACTTTCAGCCTCAGCAGGGCTTTTTGCAGCCGGAACTCAGTTCTGGAACCTCTCAGGTGGGCACTATTGCCATTCTAAGAGAACAAAGGAGGTGTTTGTGGTGAGTTCCGGCACCTCTTTTTCTAGAAAAATAGCACTCCCTACAGGAATGAGGTGCTGTGCTCATTAGGCCTAACATTCTGCCAAGCCTGTGCAAAATGTGTTTTTGTTAATAAAGAGTTAACTCCAACTTTGAACGGTGTGATTTCCTGCCAGCTCACTCTTTGACACTTACTGATATGAGCAAGAGAACTAATGATACCTTGTTATGATAGCCAGAAATAGCAAGTAGTCTCATGGCATATTGAAGAGTATTCTGGCTGGCCTTACATGGGCAACAGCCTACTTTGCCAGATGTGTGAAGAGGTCCAGAAAAAATTGTGTGTGTATATACTACTATGAAAATGCAATCTAGCACAATGTAGCAAAGGAAATGCAATGAATTATAAAGTCAGGTGTA
Source organism: Podarcis melisellensis (assembly GCF_964234715.1). NCBI lineage: Eukaryota > Metazoa > Chordata > Lepidosauria > Squamata > Lacertidae > Podarcis > Podarcis melisellensis. Next base: position 107,780,742 of record NC_138530.1, on the reverse strand, counting down.
AAAAATATTACAGTCCATTTACAGTGATGAAGGTAGATGCAGAATCTATTGACAGTCTTTCTGCAGATCTATTTGTCCTAAATTGATTAACTGGGATGGGAGTTATGGTTTTTTCCGTCCTCAATTCTTCTTCCATATTTCTCATTCTATTTGGCTTTTTGTCAAACATTCTCTCAGCTTTATCATTTGACCTTCCTAAGCTACTCTAAAAATGATTGATCTGGAATCCTTCGGCCAAAGTTTAATAGTTTCAGCAAAAACGGTGGGGACAGAGTGAGCCACTGGAAACTCATGGCTGAGTCTTTTGGGTACCTTAATTGGGTCTCCAAAAATCAAGTGAAGCACTTCGTTTGATTTTTGCCTATAAACCAGCTTGAAGATAATGAAGATCTTTAAGTACCGGTGGAATATGTTCATCATGACAAACAACTTGGGGTGCCAACTTGTATAAAATATGGTGCCTTACCTGCCCCATATCACAAGGCACAGTGCATGCACACCATTTGAATGGCAAGCCCCATCAAATGGGCAGGCAGCTTCCTCAAATATTTTATTGGGGGAGCCAAAGGGCCCCTAGGAGTTGGCTCCTATGGCTGCCATATTCTAGAACCACTGAAATTTCCCAACATTTTTCAGAGGTAGCCCCATGTAGAACACATTGTGGTAATCATGCCTGGAAGTTATGAATAACTGTGGGCAGGCCATCTTAGACATTCTAAACTTTGCGCAAATAAAACCTTTTAGGTGCTTTGGTCCTTGACATACATCTATAACAATATGAAACTGATTTGATTACAAAGAACTTTGACATGCCCCTTAGATGATTGTGGACAAGTGTTTTTCTCTTACATTAGCACCTGTGTGCGATGAAAAGAAGATAGAGAGAGCACTTGATGAAGTATAAAGTAAAGCCATTGCATGGTGGTTGCAACCTATGGTTCATTGACTGGCAAGACGCAAAGATTAGTATGCTCTAAGCCCCCTTCACCCCATTAGCGTAAAACTTTCTGGCATGTTTCATCCATCTGGTAAGTGTGAGTTATAGAGGAAAACCCAGAATTATCCATGAAACTGACTCCATCTAGACTGCAACCACAGGAATCACTATGGCAATCTCTTTGTATAGCCCAGTTCATTCCTTTCTCTGTGTGTGTAATTATATGCATTTGTGTGTAGGAGAACACAGGCCTTGGGGCAACCTCAGTGCAAAGAGTGAATGACATTGTAATTCCTTCCTCCTGTACAACTTTAGTGTTTGTGAGTCTAGTGCAACAGAGGATGAAAGAAACCTCTTGACCTCTATCTCCACCTCACCAAATCTAGTTCTTCTGAACAGGTCCAGCAGTTCAGTGATGAACCCTCAGCAGTCTAACTCTCTAGAGATTTTGCGTGGGGAATGTGTAGGCCAATTATTGCATCTCTTTAATGTTTCTTCGTTTTTCAAATCTAGCACCCACAAATCAGCTTTCCTGTTGTTAGCTAACAGCACAGCTGGTACCAGCTTGCATGTGCCCAGATGCCTGCAGGAAAGCAATGTTTGCAGAGGGTGGGTATTTTAACGGCAGCTCAGATGGCATCTTATCAGAGAGTCAGGCCTGTGAACAAAGCAGTAAATATTGTCACACAGTTGGGTGTGGCATTTGAAATGCATGGTGGAGACTTTCACAGCATGCCAGCAGCATATCAATGTTTTGGACTGACTCAAGGTGTAGAATGTTTGAGCAAATGTTCAGTGGGTTTCATGAGAGGGGACTGGAATATTTCTGAGATGATACAGCTGAAACGATGCATCCTCAGCAAATATTTGAAAGGTTTTTAAAATAATAATAATTGCCCCTGAAGAGAACATTCCACAAATGAGGAGTCAGGGCAGAAAGGGCTCATTCTTGTGTTGCCACCCTCCAGACCTCCTGTGGAGGAGGCACATGAAAATTGACCTTTGATAATTATTGCAGGATGTAGGTCGGTTCATATGGGGAGAGGTTACCCTTGAAGTATTGTGGTCCTGAGCCATTTAAGGCTTTATAGGTCAAAGCCAGCACTTGGAATTGGGCCTGGAAACTAATTGGCAGCCAGTGCAGTTGGCTAGGATTGGTGTTATATGCGCAAAATGTCTTAGTCCAGTGATCAACCCAGTTGCTGAATTTTGCACCAACAGAAGTTTCTGAACTATCTTCAGAGGCAGACACATTCTAGTAATCTAACTTAGAGGTTAGCAGAGCATAGACAACAGAAGTCTGGCTTTCTGCGTCCAGATAGGAGCATAGCTGGGCCACCAGTGAAAGCTGGTGGAAGGCACTCCATGACACAGAGGCCACCTGAGCTTTCAGTGACAGGATGGCTCCAGAAGGACTCCCAAGCTGCATACCTGCTCCTTCAGAGGGAGTGCAACCTCATCAAGAGCAGGCAACCTCGCGTCTATCCAGTCTAGAGAACCACCCACTATAAGTGCCTGTCTTATCTGGATCGAGCTTCAATTTATTGGCTTTCATCCAGTCCATTCTTGAGGAAAGTCCAGCACACCCACTGCCACAGTTGCAGTTGTAAAGGAGAAGTAGAGGTTTGTGTCATCAGCATATTGCTGACAACATACTCCAAAACTTAAACACCGTGGTGGTGCTGGTGGGGATTCAAACCCTGAGGAACCCCACACTGAAGGTTCCACAGGGCTGAAAGCACTCCCCAAGCATCACCCTATGGAAACAACAATCTAAGTAGGACCAGAACCACCACAAAGCAGTCCCACCCACCCCTAACACAGACAGCCACTACAGAAGGATACCATGGCTGATGGTATCAAAAGCTGCTGAAAGGTCAAGGAGAATTAACAAGGACACCTTTGCCCTGTCTCCTGACAGAGATCACAATCCAGGGCAACCAAAGCAGTTTCTGTGCCAAAACCAGGCCTAAATCCCAATTGAAATGGATCTAGAAAATCAGTTACCTCCAAGAGCACCCATACTGATAATAATAACAACCCATAATTATGGTACACATTGTTTATGGTCTAAGAAAGCCTCTGTATTTGGGTCCAACCTAAGGATCTAGCCCAGAAAAGAAACTTTTGAAATCATTAGAAAATAATGCATAAAAAAGAAGTGCCTTGATTTTCAACATTATATGCAAGAGCTAGCATGTTCAGACTTCCTTATTTATTTACTTCTCATATCAAGCCAGAAATGGTTCAATTGCACTAATTATTTAGCACGGAAAATGAAATATCAAGCAGAATGTCACAGGGAGCCAACCAACTCACCAGCAGTTCAGTAACTGTCTGACCATCTAAAGAGAAACACTTGAAGTATGACTCAGCTGTTTATGTGGGATGATAATTTGCATCCAGTCATTTCTAATGGAATGTGGCCTCTCTTTTTCATTCATGGATATTCCATTAGCATGTTCCCAAGACAGGTAACCTGCTTACAATTAATTGCTGAATTTCTACAAATAATTACTGCCTTATGTTCTGGGTTTCTTATGAATTGACTGCAGATATCCAAGTTTTAACCCTGCACTGCTTTGTTTACAAATGGGAGTCATATCAAACATATACCATTCTATTTATTTATTTACTTGCTTAGTTACTTACCTTAGAAATGTTGTTTGCATGTGAAAATCCTTTGAGAAATGTATAGGTTTTGTATTTTTCCTCCTGCAAATATGTTTTATTTCTTTACTTTGCCTCACATTCTTAGTACACCCAGAGTTACATAAAATGCAGCACAGCAAAATCTGATAGCTACAGTGGTACCTCGGGTTACATACGCTTCAGGTTACAGACTCCGCTAACCCAGAAATAGTACCTCAGGTTAAGAACTTTGCTTCAGGATAAGAACAGAAATCGTGCTCTGGCAGCTCAGCAGCTGCAGGAGGCCCCATTAGCTAAAGTGGTTAAGAACAGTTTCAGGTTAAGAACAGACCTCCGGAACGAATTAAGTACTTAACCTGAGGTACCACTGTAGTTAACTATAAGTAGTTAACTCTGAGTAGTTAAGTCAAGGTACTCGAAGTCCAAGAATGAGCTCTGTTCAGCTCAATTTGAAATTGGTTTGGTATTCATAAGATTTCTTGATGAGTATTGTGGGAAAGCTAATCTCCTCTCTGGGGGTTCTGTACAAACATGTAATGTTGGCGCACATGACTAGCCCACCCATGGGGCAAGGTGAGGCAGCTACCTCAGGTGGCAGGATCCACAGGGGCAGCAGATCATGAAACATCATGAACCTTCTGCTTGCTTCTTTCACACAGAGAAGCTTCCAGAAGCTTCCAGAACCCTCTTGAATTAATTAGAATAGGAAAGATCGCTACACATCAGATCAATACTTTCTGCCCTAAGAAATGCAAACTGACAATGGGTTCTCCTGGGCTCTGCACCCGGCTGATGTGATTCAAAACAGGAGCCTTTCACTTCCACAACAGCCGTTGGTTTCCACTTCAACTGTTGGGTAAGGTTGATTTGATTCCCCACCTTGCTCCCAATGTAGATCTTCATTCCTCCCTTGTTCCTGAATTAGATCTTTACTCACCCTTTCTTCCCTGGTGGCTGTTGGATGCCACTTTGTGGTCTGGCCGGCACATAAGCTAATAGAGCTACACATGTGCATTATTGCATTGCTCCCTGGTGTTCTGTTTTGAGCAGCAGGCAGGGCTTGGCCTGGTTTCAGTAGCACCCTGGACAGCTCCATGCAGAGACTCCATAAGAGCAGGGCTCAAATGTTGTTTCAGCACCAGGCATCCTCAAGCTGGACCTGAAGAGCTGAAACTCTGTCTCAGTAGCTACCACTGCTTTCCATGCGAGAAATCTCTTCATCTAACGGGGCAGAGCTCAGTTACAGTCTTCAGAATCAGAGGAGGGTAATACACCAGTGCTTTGGGTTCAGTATACACATCTGAGGCTCACCCTGAGAGCAATTTCACTCTGAATCTTTGACTTCACCCCTGATGAAGAAGAAGAATCATGGCACTTAGGTACTAGAGTATTATATCCATTTATGTGTTACACATATACTAGAGTGTGCAAATAGGATGGTGAAGGAGAAGCTTTAGGAGACAGTCAGCTCTTCCGCAAGATGCTGCTTCACAAAATGGTCGACACCCCAAAAAAGGCTGCCCAAATTCCAAGCAGTGTTTTATAACAACAAAATGAAGCACAAAGCACAAAGCCAAAGCGTGAGAGGAAGCAACTTCTCCCTTTCTTAGGCAGAGGCCCAACTGAATCTCGTACCTCATTTTGTCAGTCTTCAGCAATGAAAGAGGATTCAGCATTTCTGTCTTACGACTGTAACATTCTAGAGCTGGATTGTGCAGCAGACAGAAAATCCTTGCACAATCCATGTGTTGCAAAAGGGCAGTTAGCATTAAATATTTAAAAAGCAGCTGATTTTCCAGCATTATTTAAAAGGAGTTGCAGTGCAATCCTTACCATGTCTCCTCAGAAGTAAGTCCAGTTGCATTCAGTGGTGCTTACTCCTCTGTGAGTAGGGTTTGCTGACTAAATAACCTGTTTTTTTGGAACATGTACTCAGAATGCAGTATATATTCAGAGTGCATATATTTCTGAGGCCAATGCTAGGTTGCCTCACAATCACCATTATTATTATTACTACTATTATTATTATTATTATTATTATTATTATTATTATTATTATTATTACTATTATTATTATTATTATTATTATTATTATTATTACTGCTACTATTACTATACCCCATCTATCTGGCTGGGTTTCCCTAGCCACTCTGGGCGGTTTACAGCATATATCGAAACATAATAAAACACTGAACATTAGAAAATTCCCGATACATGTCTGCCTTCAGATGTCTTCCAAAAGTTACGTAGTTCTTTATCTCACTCACATCTGAAGGGAGGGTGTTCCACAGGGAGGGTGCCACTACTGAGAAGGCTCTCTGCCTGGTTCCCTGTAACCTCACTCCTGGTGTTTCTTGTCATCTGAGTTGTCCGTTGATTATATCTCTTTAAATATTACTTCACCTGACTGTAAATAAAGAGAGATGTTTACTTCTGTGCATCGTGATTAGCTAGGATTATATTCTAGTATCGGTAATGAGACACCAAAGCAGAGTTCCAGAGTCTGTTAGATTTGCAGCAAGGCAGCATGCAAGAGTATAAATATTTTGTGCTTTTGATACAATGGTGCTGCCCTCTGTCTCCATGCTCAAGGACAGGAGAGCTCTTGGACGTATCTATCATTCCCAGGATAGAATACCCACAGTCTAGGGGAATTTATGGGAAGAGTCATAGCCCTGAGGTAGACCATCTGCTTGCATGCTTCAGTCCCTGGCATTCCAGGCAGGGAAAGATAACCCTAGAGAGCCCTCTCCATTCAGTGTATACAGTATTATACAAGATGGATGCTTGCTCTGATTCAGTAAAAGGTAGCTGCTTTTAGAAATGGCGAAACTGACAGAGAAGATCAGGAACCAGGAAGTTCAAGTATTTTTAAAAAGACTGGAGTAAATTCTTAATTTACTTAAAAGGCCACTGTAAACTGTTAAAATCATTGGCAGGGATGTAATGACACTTCTAATGTGGAACTAATTATAGTAACTATGGATATATAAAAGATGCATAATGGTAAAAGATGCAGAAACCCTTAAATATGGAACCCATGGAGGGAGGGAAGGAGGTTCGATGGTTCAAAAGAACCTTTTATTTTAATGTTTGAAATGGTCAAAGTTAAAATGTATAAAATTATGTAAAACCAATAAAAATGTTATTAAAAAAATGAACCCCCCCCCCAAAAGGTAGCTGCTTTTGATCATTAAAAACAGTGGTGCAGTTTCATGCCTTGCAACTGTGTCTACAGTCCTGATTTCTTAGAGCAAGTTAGCAAAGAAAACATTTGCCAATCTTGATTTTTTTTATTTGGGGGGGAGAATGAAAAGAAAACAAATGCTCCAATCATGCACAATTTTGCATATAAATTGAATCATAGCAGTATCGTGACGAAGGGAATAAAGATGAGATTTGCTTTCTGCTGCGGTGGTGGTTAGCACATTTGCTAGGGAAAATCACTGCTTTGCTGAATATTTTTAAAGTAAAAATAAAACCATGAGCGTCTCAAAACATGTACTAGCCATTCCCCTGACATATATACATATTGTTACAAAAGTTGGGAGGCACCTCCATTCTCTGCCAAGCAATAGCAAGATCCCAGGGGGTTCCAGGGTTTAGGTTCCTTCAGAGAATTGGGACATGACAGAGACTGTTGTAGCTTTAATAAATATGGTTTATTCACCTGTTTACACCTTCAGTCTGCATGGAGGGAGTCCAGATCTCATAGCATGAACATTTCAAGAGGGGCTTGCCCTCCACAGCAGGGCAGCCATGGAATTCCAAGCCATATCTTCCAGATAGTCCTCACACAGCCTGTCCAAGTTGGATCCCAGTCTTTCTTCCTCCTCCTTCTCCCCAGCAAGACTCCCTTTCCCAGTCACCTCACACCCAGTTAGCCTGGCAGCCTTCCCAATCCCCATTCTCTGTTCACATCTCAGGGCAAAGGGGAAGGGCAGTTCTCCTGCATTGCCAATGGCTCTCAAGGGCCCTGTATTGTTTCTTAATGGCCCTTGCTTGGCCAGGTCGTTTTACGTAGGCTAGCTCAAGAATTCCTCTGCAGCTTGTATTCTATCTTCATATTCCAAATATGCAAAATCCTGCTATTTATTGATTTCTAGGGAAAGATGCTGCAGTGTCCAGCCTCGGTAGACCTGTTTGCTGCTGCCCACATCATTTATAGCCCGCCCATCTGGCTGGGTTTCCCCAGCCACTCTAGGCAGCTCCCGACAGAATATTAAACAGAATAAAACTTCAAACATTAAAAACTTCCCTAAACAGGGCTGCCTTCAGATGTCTTCTAAAAGTCAGATAGTTGTTTATTTCCTTGACATCTGATGGGTGGGGGTTCCACATGGCGGGCGCCACCACCGAAAAGGCCCTCTGCCTGATTCCCTGTAATTTGGCTTCTCGCAGTGCAGAAGGCCCTCGGAGCTGGACCTCAGTGTCCAGGCTGGATAATGGGGATGGAGACACTCCTTCAGGTATACTGGGCCAAGGCCATTTAGGGCTTTAAAGGTCAGCACCAACACTTTGAATTGTGCTTGGAAATGTACTGGGAGCCAATCTAAGTCTTTCAGGACCGGTGTTATGTGGTCTCAGCAGCCACTCCCAGTCACCAGACTAGCTGCCGCATTCTGGATTAGTTGTAGTTTCCGGGTCACCTTCAAAGGTAGCTCCACGTAGAGCACATTGCAGTGGTCCAAGCGGGAGATAATTAGAGCATTCACCACTCTGGCGAGACAGTCTGCGGGCAGGTAGGGTTCTTTTAAAATGAGATTCAGTAGTCATACAAAACACAAGTGAGTGAGAATATTAATTTTTTTAAAAAAAAAAAAACAGCAAGCAATATACACATACCAAGCAAGCGCTTCAAACTGCCACTTGGAAGCCCTCAAGAAGCGGCAAAGTGACTTCCCCCAGGTAGCCACAGTTTGCATGGCCCCACGACCGATTGATCTGTGCACAAGCTTCTCCCTAACTCCGCCCAAAACCATCCAAGTTAGGCATAGCTAGCCTATGTTGCTTGCCCAAATGACTACATGCAGATCATTCATTACTGGATATGTGCAGATTATTCATTACTGGCTATGTGCAGATCATTCATTAGTCACCTCCTCCCAATGCCTCCCTTTCTCAAAACAATGTCCAACATCAAAGAAGGCACCAAGCACTACCCCTTCCTTCCAACTGATTAGGGCATTAAAGGCTGTTCTCATGTCATCAAAGAACTTAACAAGAGATAAGAAGGGGAAGGAACAGAGGCAGTAAGGGCAACCATGTCAGATCACTAACTCCTCGAAATACAATTTATCTTCCAGATAGATTGCCCATACAGTGCCCTCCAGTGGACCTCAGCTCCCGTTATCCCTGACCATTGATCATGCTGCCTGGGACTGATGGGAGCTAGAGAGCACAAGCATATGGAGAGCATCATGTTGCCTGCCCATGCTTTATAGTGTAGCTTTGTTGCCAGACTGTTGGAGAAACTGCTTTTCTCCAGAAGTGGCCATGCATCCAATCCTGGCTCATAGCCAAACAGAGGGTGTTTAAGTTATTGCAAGGCCACTTTATTTCCAAACTGAAAGTGCAGTAGACCAGCCCCAAACACATCAAAGGTGCATGGAAGTAAACAGAACCTTCCTAGGAGCTGGATTTAGATATCCACTGGTAAATCCAGAGGATCTTTAAACACAGCCATTCACACTGGAGCCTACTCCCCATTCGTTGCTGCCACTTTTGGAGAAACAAAAGGAACATCACAAGAAGATTTTTCAGGCCAAGGAAGTTAAGGTTGCAATGCACAGTTAACCTGGGAAGAAACCCCATTGAACTCGAGGGACCTTACTTCTGAGTAGGCATCTTTAGGAGTGCACTGCTCAGCTATCATGCGGCAATTACAGCTGTACCTCGGAAGTAGAACAGAATCCGTTCTGGAAGTCTGTTCGACTTCCAAAACATTTGGAAACCAAGGTGCAGGTTCTGATTGGCTTCAGGAAGCTCCTGCAGCCAATCAGAACCAGCGTCTGACATTCGGGTTCCAAAGAACGACCGCAAACCGGAACACTCACTTCCGGGTTTGTGGCGTTCAGGAGTCAAAACGTTCAACTCGCAAGGCGTTCAGGATCCAAGGTACAACTGTACAATGAATGGTTGTCTGAAGCCATCGATTTGTGAAAGAGGCACAGCTGAACATGAACATCACTTTCTTGAACTCCCAGCTCCCGTCCCCGCCCCCCAAAATCTTATTTTACTCATGTTTCTATGCTTCTACCTGTAGATTCTATATGCACACCCACACAATCCCCCCACCTCACCTCTCATATAGCAGAATAACAATGAAAGAAAAAGACTCAGCTTGTATGAATCAGCTTGTTTTATAGTTCTCCTGCCGCCTGGTAATAAAGCAAGGCAAAGATTGTTAACGTAACAATTAGTTTCAAGCAGTTAGCTTGCAGTTGGATTTTCCCTTGGCGGGAGTGTCATGGGGGAATGGGGAATTCAGGTTCGCTGTTAGAAAGGAGAAGGCTGTCGAGGGGGAAGTACAGGCTGCAATTTTCAAATTGTTTGCTTCCAAGTTGACATGCTTGCTTGATTCAGGCATCACACTAAGCCATGGTTTGTGCTAACAATTACTTAGAGCTGAAGCCTATACCTATACCACGTGCTTCTCTGAGAGCTATCGCCAAATGATGATGGGTGGCTATGAGAAACAGAGTGTTTTCTTGGTAGTAGCACCCCAACTGTAGAACACCCTCCCCAAAGCAGCACGCCTGACCCCGTGTGGATTTCAGTGGGTTTAAGGTCTTTTTGCCCTGCTGTCGTCTCTATTGTAGGTATTTATTCCCGTGCTGTTTTACTCTGGTTATTGCGCATGTGTTGTTTGTATTTCTGGTTTTAAATAGCCTTACAGTGGTACCTCGGGTTAAGTACTTAATTCGTTCCAGAGGTCCGTTCTAAACCTGAAACTGTTCTTAACCTGAAGCACCACTTTAGCTAATGGGGCCTCCTGCTGCCGCCGTGACGCTGGAGCATGAAGCAAAGTTCTTAACCTGAAGCACTATTTCTGGGTTAGCGGAATCTGTAACCTGAAGCATATGTAACCTGAAGCATATGTAACCCGAGGTACCACTGTATTGTGAATCACCAGAGAGCCTGACAGGAAATAGTTCACTTGGCAGAGCTGGGGTGGGGTTAAGGATGTTCTGACACCAACCTTGCTGTCGGCCAGGTCAGTGGGCTTTGTTGCCCCCTGGCCTGGGGGAGGCAGGTAAGATCCTCCCCCTATTGTGTGGGCAGGGTGGTCCCTCCGCCTACCTGGCCTAATCACCTTGGCAATGCCTTCCCAGGCAGGATTGGGCAGCTGGCTGAAGTAGGCGGAGACCTCCAGGTATCTCACCTGGGGAAGGCGAAGCCAAGCCTGTTTTGCATAGGGTCCAGAGGGCTGCGCACGACCACGCAAAGGGCACCCCACATTTAATGTGTGGGGAGCGGTCATTGCTGAGATGTACCAAGTGCCAACCAGCTAGAGGGTTTTGCAGCTTGCAAGCCACCGGCTAAAGTGATGTGTTGCACTTTATAATGACACAGAAAGGACACTGCCTCCACCTGCGGTTCAGTCCTTGGCGCATGAAGGTAACGAGATGAGTTTGGCAGCAAAAGGAAGAACACCTGCTCAGAGTTTTGTCCTGTGAACCTGCATTGCAGCAAGCTAGTGGCATTGAGCGGGTAGAGGCGTTGTAGAGTCCTGACTCCATTTGAGGCCACAGCGCACCAGGGATCACGCCAGGCAACGGGCGAGAGACCACTGTGGCGGCAGAAACAGCAGCTCTTCTCAAAATTCCTCTTTTTCTCTGAGAACTTAGAGCTCTCGAGCCAGAGCCCTGCAGATGACAGGCAGAAAGGCGCAAAGTGCTTTGTCACCCAGAGAGATCAATTTTTACACCGTTCTCCAGGAATCTGCAGTGGTGTCTGGTTCCCCTCTGTGCTTACCGCAGTGGATGTCAAACGCAGCGTTTGTCTTACTCATGCTTGCCTTGAAATGCAGCCCGGCTCTCTGAGAGAGGCCTCCCTGTAGCATTGTAGCTATGATGATGCTGATTTGTGCCCGCATGCTGTTTCCTCGGTGGTCTTGTCAAATCCTCTGCCTCATCAGGCCAGCACCTTATAAGGCAGGATGAATTCAAAGCTTGGCATCCTCAGTGCCACCTTGTGGTCAGCAAGACTCAGAAAGCCTTGTGACTAAGGCCATTTTTATTTTTTTTATTTTTTTATTTTTTTGCTTTCGAGCATGGCTGCTGGCTCTGAGTCATTCCTCCCCCTTTGGCCCCCACCGCTTTTTTAATATGTTGCTGTGGAGTCACTTTTATTAACATGGCTCTTGGCCTGGGGCCCAATGTGCCTCTAATTCCTAATGACAAGAGCCTAATGTGGCTCCGCTGAAGGTTACTTTGGATTCCTAGCCATGTAAATAAGAACAAATGTAGCCAACGGAGCATTTGTGTGCAGTCCAACCTACCCTTTTCATGGGGGGGGGGTGCAATTCTGTATAGGCTAATAGAGAAATGTAATGCTTGTTTTTCCGCCGCTCTTAATGAGTGCTGCTTTTAACGATTGCATTTTGTGGTTTTAGTATTCTGTATAGGGTTCCGGTTTCTTTTGTAAGCTGCTTTGAGTATTTGTTTTCATTGAAGACTGGGGGGAGAAGCTGTGGGCATGCGCCTGTCTCGGGAGATAATAGAAGGGGGGACCTTCTGTAATGCCTGCTGTGGCTGTAGAGACTGATACAGGAGGGGTAGAAGAATTAAAATAATAAACAAGAATTTGGAGACACAGTTCATTTCTTGAGGAAAGGGACTTCTGGTGAGTGTTGTCATTTTACAAAGTTTGCAGCAGCAAACGGGAACTCGGGGAGCTCTGCCGACAATTGCTTTGTGAAATAAGATCATATATATATATATATATATATATATATATATATATATATATCACATAAATTTATACATTATAATTTTAACCGTTTCAGAACATTAAAATAAAAAGGTTCTTTCAAACCTTTGTAACTCCTCCCCTCCCTCCAATGGGTTCCATTTCCAAAGAAAATAAATTCTTTTTTCTTTCTCTGCATCTTTTACTGTTAGTAAAGGTAAAGGGACCCCTGACCATTAGGTCCAGTCGTGACCAACTCTGGGATTGCGGCGCTCATCTCGCTTTATTGGCTGAGGGAGCCGGCGTACAGCTTCCGGGTCATGTGGCCAGCATGACTAAGCCACTTCTGGCGAACCAGAGCAGCGCACGGAAACCCCGTTTACCTTCCCACCGGATTGGTACCTATTTATCTACTTGCACTTTGATGTGATTTCGAACTGCTAGGTTGGCAGGAGCAGGGACCGAGCAACGGGAGCTCACCCCGTCGCAGGGATTCGAACCGCTGACCTTCTGATCGGCAAGCCCTAGGCTTTGTGGTTTAACCCACAGCACCACCCACGTCCCTCTTTTACTGTTATCTATCTGTTATAGATTCATAATTTCCAAAGTTCATTTCACATTACAAGTGTCACTGTATCCCTGCCAATGATTTTAACTAATGGAATCCATTATTCAGCCTATGATGGTGGAAGACAAGATCAGCCCGTCTTGTGCCACTTCCCGTAGTTCTGTATCAGCACCCGCACCAAAACACAGCAGCAAAACAAACCTAAAGAAGGAAATCAATAAAACCTTCTGCAGAGGGGAAGGGCTTGATCCTTGGATAGAAACAGTCTGAGCAGAAAGGATTTAGCTTGCTGCATCTTTCCATTAATCTGCTGCTCACGCGACATGCTGGTGCCCTAGAAGCCTTGCTGATTGGTCACGGGGAGACAGGGGGGGGTGCAAGTTCAATGCCTGTATTAGTACAAGATAAATCCTCTCCTGCCAAGCTATGATTTAATCGCTGGAAACACAAAGGTTGTGTGTTTGTGTGTTGGTTTGTGTTAAGTACTCCGAGGGGTGAAAACGAAATTTGGTGTTCACGTTCTTCTATCCTGGCTTCCCAAACCAGACATGTGCAACCACTTTAGCGTCCTGGACTTCCCTTCTTCTCTTTCCATGGTTCATTTTGCATATCATAGATTCCTGCATATTTTACAAAAACTGAACCATTTAATAATAATAATAATAATAATAATAATAATAATAATAATAATTATTATTATTATTATTTATGCCCAGCCCATCTGGCTGGGTTTCCCCAGCCACTCTGGGTGGCTTCCAACAAAAGATTAAAAACACATTAAAGCATCAGTCATTAAAAACTTCCCTAAACAGGGCTGTTTAATACTCAACATTCCATTAATATAGCCATCAAATGTTATTTACACTGTTGAATTTATCTTAGTGCTGCCAATGTTTTCAGGTGAACACAATTCCCCCCCCATATATTCAATAAACGTTTTCCAATCCTCTCTAAACAAATGTTCTTCTTGTTCTCTAATTCTGTATGTTAAATCTGCAAGCTGTGCATATTCCATCACCTTAAGTTGCCATTCTTCTTTAGTTGGGACCTCGCTCATTTTGCATGTTGGGGCTAACAAAACACAGGTGTGTGGTTCTTGGGGCTTCTTCATAATAACATTACTGAGCAGGATGCGTGCCGTAGCTCAGGACCAGAAATTGGGGAGTGAACCGGCACCGTGCTTTGGAAACGAGCAAATAAGAATTACGTATGCGTCTGTGGGGTTCTGTTGAACACTCCTGTGGCTAATATAATTTGTTAGTCAGCCTACAAATGTCAAACGCTATCAAATGTGTATGAATAGCAAAGCTACGGGTTTTTATGCAGTCGTCGGCCTCGGCTCCGAAACATTATCGCGGGAGCAATTTGACCTCCAATTAACGGATTGGCGTGAATGCTTATATGATTTTGCCTTTCAAGTGGATGAATATGCCTGCCAAAAGGGATGGTGGCAAGCCTAAATCAAATCATTTGTACCTTTTCTTTAACGAGTCACACCTGGAGAACCCAGGGATTTTATTTCCAACGTCAAGCCGTTGCTGTCTAATGATCACGTTGGGAACCATTGACGTTGGTGAATGTTTGCTTACTTTGCCTGGGCCAACAACTAATGGAATGAGCAAATACAGTGTTTTTTTTCCAGGGACGGGGGTCGCAAGGGTATGCATCCCCTAAACATTTTGTGAATCTTTGTACTTTTGTCCATTTACTGTATTTATTTTTCCCGATTTGAACTATAAAATGGTGGTTTTCTTGAGTCAAAATGAGAGAACCCCTAAACATATATTTTTTTTTAGAAAAAAAGCACTGGGCAAATGTGTTGACTATCTAGGGTTCTGAGGCTCTTGGGACCATTCCAGTCAGATGTCAAGGGGTGGGAAATGATAAGGAAGACACAGCACAGAGCTACAATCAAAGAACTTCCCTTTTCCCCTTTTCCAGATGTGTGATACATAGGCAAATTTATGCAGTCTTCACCAACTGATTCATAACTAAGCAGCATCATAACACTTTCAAGAGTCATGGCTTTCACCCAATAAGATCCTGGGAACTGTAGTCAGTGGCAGAGGAAGCCTCTCTGGCACCCGGGACGGGGCGTCGAGGGGCGGGGCAAACCGCCAGGCGGCGTACGTGAGACGCCCATACAGATAGCACACATGCGGCAGCCCGTACCCTTGGCTGCTCTACAGCTGGGGGGGGGGAGGCAGTGAGCCATCTTGTCAACCCTCCCCAGGGTGGTACACAGGGCAGACCGCCCCCCGCCCCTCCCCTTCGTACGCCGCTGACTGTAGTTTGTTAAGGGTGCTGAGAGTCGTTTAAAGGTAAAGGTAAAGGGACCCCTGACCATTAGGTCCAGTCATGACCAACTCTGGAGTTGCGGCACTCATCTCACTTTATTGGCATACAGCTTCCAGGTCATGTGGCCAGCATGACTAAGCCGCTTCTGGCGAACCAGAGCAGCACACGGAAATGCCGTTTACCTTCCCGCTGGAGTGGTACCTATTTATCTACTTGCACTTTGACGTGCTTTCGAACTGCGAGGTTGGCAGGAGCAGGGACCGAGCAACGGGAGCTCACCCTGTCGCGAGGATTCGAACCGCCGACCTTCTGATCGGCAAGTCCTAGGCTCTGTGGTTTAACCCACAGCACCACCTGCGTCCCCCTATTACCCTTACAGAGCAACAGTTCTCAGTACAGTTTAGCAACCCAATTGCTGTTCCTGGCAACTCTGAGAAATGGGCGGAGGGAGTAGGAGGTCTCCTCACAACCCTCAGCGCCCTTAGCAAACTACAGTTCCCAAGATCCTTTGGGCGAAGCCGTAACTATTTAAGGTGGCATGACGCTGCTCAAAATCTACAGTGCAGATGGAGCCTAACGCTAAAACAATTTAATAACTTATAGTGCAATCCTCACCATGCCAGCTCTCTTAAATTCAACAGGGCTTATTCCCAGCTAAGTGGGGTTAGAAATGGTAGCCTGAGATTGTTTCAACTGCCTAACTCCTAATTTTAAAGGAGTATTTGAGAGAGTTCAGTTAAATACAAAAGGGAAGGGAGTGGAGGGATGCCTCTGGAAAGAGAGTAAAAAAAGACCACCTCAAACTACAACTGCCCAGCAACAATAAGAAGTGCATTACCAAATATTCCTTTGCACACTCAGGACAGTTTATATTCAGTGCTAAATGCAAGTCCTCTGCTTTCTGGTGATCCACTTCAAGTCAGGTGGGTAGACTACCAAACCAATGTGATCCCATGTCACATCTGGAGTGGGGGTTGTTTTTTGCATTTTGGTTAAATGGGAAAAATACTTTAGGGTAATATCACAGAATCGCAGAACTTGAGAGCTGGAAGGGATTCGAGGGTTATCTAGTCCAACACGCTGCAATGCAGGAATCTCAGCACATGGTCTCCCATCCAATTTGAAACCATACCAGACCCTGCTTAGCTTTGCAAGTGTGCTAGTAGTTTTATTGCAGCACCTCTAGGAGGGGTTAACAAAAAGGGGAAATCCTCGGATGCCAAGAGCCAGGTTAGAAAACTCCAGCAGAGATTATTTTAAAATCACAAAATATGCAGCAACATAAAGCCTAATTTACCGTTAAATCCATAAAATATCCCCTTCTAAATTGCTCCCAATTTTCCCCAGTTCCCTTAGCATAAAGAGAGATGACCCATTTAGTAAGTTTTTTTTTTAAAAAAAAAAAGTTTACTTACAAATTCCTCAAAGGTCAGAATCATGTGCTTTTCCATACAGCAGCAAGAAAAGACAGGCAGTAGAACTTAGGTTCTAAAACAGTAAATGTTTCTAAATTATTTGAAACACAAAGATGACTTCCCTAAAGCCACACGGTCTAAGCTTGGAGCCTCTAGATTAGACCTCCTTACTGGTGGGATTCACATGGTGGAAGTAGGAGAACAAAGAGTTTGGTAACCCTTCCTGTCCCAAGGAGAGGAGGTGTGACCTAGCTAACCCTGGCAGGACAACTTAGTCTATGGTCATGCATGAATTAAGCATGCTGATTAAATGAAGCTGGATTTATCCCACAGAGGGCACCACTGTTTTGCCTCTGCCATCAAGAATAGACACACACTTGTGTGGGTCAGCCAACGATTACTCAGTTGGTTGTGGTGGGGGGACGGGACGATTGCAGGATTTAGGAAAAAGCTTGGGGGAAAAACTCTGCAGGCTGACTTTGTCTGCCGATCTGCACATCAGCTCTGTGAAAGGTCTGGCATGTGATCTCGCCTTCCAGAGGGATTCAGGGAGCTGCTCCTCACAGTTCACGGAGAAGGTCCATGTGACAGGCCTCTGTGCAGGCGGCACGAGGGGGTGGAAGCTGCCTGTTCCCTCCTCCCTCCCTCCCCTTTAGTGCTTACTCATTTGCCTCAGGGCTTGCCACAGAGCCGCTCAGATCCTGCTTATTAGTCATGACTGTAGGCTGCTTCGATCAGTTGGCTTCATAAGATGACAAGGCTCGATTAAAACACAGTCATATCTGGTGGCTGAAGGGAGATGGTGAGGGCAGAGTGTGCGTTCCATGCACGCATTATGCACAGCAGTTAACATGGAGGGGTGGGCGGGGACTTGCATGGCTGTTTACCATTCCTAAGCTCCACACACACACACACACACACACACCACAGTTAGCCAGTATTATGCATTAGCACACATGTGTGGGTATGCATCAGATGTTAGTGGAAAGCCTCCTCTGTGTGTGCATCTTTGCACATGTGTGTGTTTGCACACATGTATATGCGCAAGCATGTGTGTGTTCATATGCAAGGCTGCGTGCATGTTTTCTCCTGGTGAATTTATTATTATTATTATTATTATTTTGCATGCTAGATCAGATACTTCCACTGACAGCAGCTCCTTCTGCTTACATCATAACATTAGTGTCTCCGCTGCTCAGAAAACGTAAAGGGTGGTGGTGATTTCTTCTCTTCGCTGCATTTTTTATTTTATTAAAAAAATACAGCAGCCATTCTGCAATGATATTTTGTTTGCTTAGCTTTTACTCAGGGCCGAGAAGGAATAAAGAGATGCACACTGCCAGAACATCAGGTAGTGAATTGGAGACTAGAAAAGAGAGAGAAGGAGAGCTGTTAATCATCCGTTCTGTGAAATACAAGAGCAGAATACTAGTTCTCTGTTGTTGTCAATTTGGAATTATCTTGTTATGAGTGGGGGAATGGGGTGGGGAGTAGGCTGTCTGCAATACCCTTCTAACTCCTGGATCCAGTGTTAAAATATAACCAGGCTGGCTTTCTAATGAGCCAATCACCTGGGCGATGGGCCAGTAAGAGAACAAAGGGTTAAGGGGCTTGGTGTTAGATGTCAAATGGATGGGGGCTCCCTCCCTTAACAGACAAAACCAGAGTTTGGGGGCTGTGATGTGAATGAGAGAGAAAGCAGCAAGCTGGAGAGAGAGCATAACGTTTGATTTCTGTTTGAATCCAAGGCTGCAGACAGTTATGGGAGAAACAGGACCCACTTGGAGCGTTAATGCTGTGAACACTCCATCACTGGCTCGGGTTGCATATTTGTGTGAATAAACCATATATCCTCAAGACACCACAGTTTCTGGTACTCCAAAAGAAAACACAGACCCTGGAATCTCCCACTGCTCAGCGATTGGGTTGCCATGCCACAATAGATTACCAGGGTAGAAGTTAATCATATTTTTACATAACCAAGGCCTCTGTTTTGTTCTTGTTGATGCTGATGCTGATAACGATGTTTTAAAAAACAAGCACTGCCTTAGCTTGCAACGCATGCACTTGAAAAGAATAACAAAACTTAACATCGGGGGCAAATAAAGCACACAAATAAAATATCCGCTGTTTGTTCAGGCAACAGAGCTAAAATGTATTTGAGTTGGTTTTCACTGCCTTTTAACAGAATACCCCCAAGGCAGCTCTGTCTTGTTGATGCTGCCCCTGTGTGCATGCTTTGAAAGGGGCCGAACTTTTAAAAGAGAACCTTGTCTGTCCATTGTGCTGGTTTTGCTATGGAAAATTACAGTACTTTATTTGACTTTCCTGCAAGGCATGCGGACACTTCCGCTGGGTTACCCTGCCAAGATTGTTAATTCTAGTTTTCCTTTGTTATGGGAAGAGAGACAAACTGTGGAATAACAGCACGGCATCTGGGCAGGAATAAAACTGAGCATTAATAGAATACTATCCAAATTTCAAGTTCATAATAAAAGGAGCAGCACTCGATTGCTGGGCTGTATTTGTTTGACTTCCTTTCGTTCTTAGGCTGAAGTCTGAAAACTGATGAGTAGCCTCTATAGAATTTCACTGGGGACATGGCGTACGTTGTTTTGTGACCAAGCCATAAAATAAACAATCGGAGGCATATGGGATCAAGGGAAGAATGAAGCAAGCGTTGCATTGACTCGGTGCAGCTGCATGCTGCTCTTCCACATGGAGCCATAGTTTAACACTACATGCTAACCAGTTTAGCATATGACTCAGGGAGTTCCAGATTTGACTCTTGCCAGTGGCGTGGCGTGGGTTGTCAGCACCCGGGGCAAGGCAAGTAATTTGCGCCCCCTAACCCCTAACCTGCCGCCGCTGCCAGCTTCTTCTTGCTGCTGCCTGGTCTGGTCTGGTGTGGTTCTCTCCCGCGCTCAGTGCTGCGCTGGGCGGCCGCTGCACTGTCCCTCCCCCAGATAGTCCCTCGCTCTCTCTCCGCACCGCACGCCTGGCACCCACCCCCTCCACAGTGGGCGGCAACCCGGCGGCTTGGATCGGATTCGCACAGCCAGCACTGCAGTGAGAGTGAGTGAGTGAGCCAGGTAGGGGCAGAGAGCTGCGAGTGTGCCCCCAGATGTTGCGCCCGGTGCAGCCGGCCCCCCCTGCACCCCCCAAGCTACGCCACTGACTCTTGCCATTGTCCTGAACTCTCTGCAAGTCTCTTTCTCTCAGCCTCAGTCTGGTGTCTGCAATATGGGCCCGATAATGGTTGTTTGCCTTACATAGTTGTAAGGTTGCAGGTTTATCTACATTTGAAACACTTGGATGCTAAAAACAAAAGCAGAAAAGCAGAAAAACAAAGCAATTATGAGACATTCAGGGCATCTAGGGTGTGTTGCATCCTTCTGCCTGAACCCTCTTATCTGTGTACATACAACATTCAGGAAAGTTTGGGGTTTGCTGTTGCTGGGGGTTTTCAAGGAGAGAGAACAGATTGGAACTGCTGCAGATATAACCCCGTTTCCTGCAGGTGGAAGATGCCTTCAATGCACATACAACCAACACTGAAAAATTTGCACATTTGGATACGCATTACAAGTGCATTACATCTCAGTGGCCTTGAACACATTTGATGCAGCTGTGTGAGAATATCCCCATCCAAAACTATTGGGCGGAATGAGGGCCAGAGCATTCTTTGAATCAAGTAAGAACAGATGAGCTCTGTGGTCTTCCCAACCAGTTGCATGAGCTAAAAAAAGGTACACTGGGATTTGGACTGTGGACCAACTGAGTTTTACTCATAGTAGACTCACTGAAATTAATGAACTAGCCTAAATTAGGTTAATTATATTCAGCAAGTCTACTCTGACTAAAACCTATGGCTTATCCACACTCTGCTCTATCCAGGCGGGTCCACACTTAAAAGTGTATGCTTTGTGTGTGTGTGTGTGTTGCCCTGAGCTTTCCCCATGAAAGCTCACTCTTTAGCATTCAATTGGAGCAAACGTCAAACTGGGATTCCTGCAGATTGCTGTTTGTGCCAAGTGAGCTTTAAAGAGTGGGCTTTTGAGGGGAACACTCTGGAGCAAAAGGAAAAAAGGGCACTCAGACGCAAAGCTTTAAAGCGCGACCTGCACCTGGAAAGAGTTGAGGAAAAGTAAGTTTGGATAAGCCCTTTGTAGGGAACGCAGGTGGCTCTGGGTGTAAACCATTGAGGCTCTTGGGCTTGCCAATTGGAAGGTTGGCGGTTCGAATCCCCGCAACTTGGTGAGCTCCCATTGCTCTGTCCCAGCTCGCGCCAACCTAGCAGTTTGAAAGCATGCCAGTACAAGTAGATAAATAGGTACCGCTGCAGCAGGAAGGTAAACAGCATTTCCATGAGCTCTGGTTTCCGTCATGGTGGTCCATTGCGCCAGGAGCGATTTAGTCATGCTGACCACATGACCTGGAAAACTGTCTGTGGACAGACACCGGCTGCCTCAGCCTGAAAGCAAGATGAGCACCGCAACCCCATAGTCGCCTTTGACTGGACTTAACCGTCCAGGGGTCCTTTACCTTTACTTTTACAGTAGACTCCATGATAAAATTGCTGCTTGCATCAATAATAGCATCATTGCAAGGGTTATGAGTAATCAAAGATTTGATCCTGTGCTTGGAGAGGTCAGATTACATTGACATCAGCCCAACCCAGAGCTCTTTAAAAAGAGCTGTGCACCTGACCTAATATGTATGATGCAGCAAGCATTTGAGAGCTAACCTGAGGCACTCCTGATGTCAACTCCCATAAGTATCAGCCAGCATGACCAAGGGTCAGAGGAGATGGAAACAGTTTTGCAGCAACATCTGGTTAGCTATCCCTGGCTTAGCGCTTGAACCATGGATCCATTGCATAGATTTATTTGTTGAATTTGACCAGGGGTTATTGAGCCGAGGAGAAAAGGAATCGTGGCTTCGAACGGTGGTGTGCATCATAGCCTTTTATTCCCCAGGAAGAGACACAAGGAAAAGAAGGACCTAAATTTCCCACAGCCTGTAGTTCCACAGACGGAGAAGTGAACAAAGGATATTTCTCACCAAGAAAAGACTTCTTATACTTTCCCTTGGATCTCTGCACAGATAGACTGAGCAGAACAGAAATGATTGTGCTTCTGAGTATTTCTGAGCCATAGGACTTCACCACAGCTACCCTGAGGGTGGGAAATGAATTTCCCAACGCCGGATCTTCTCTCTGGCTTAGTTTCTGCCCCCAGTGGCTTGGCATCTGCTCCTTGAAAACTCTTTCCAGCTAGGAAAAATTGCAGAGAGCAAGGCGTGCAGCACTATTTAGAAGTTCTTTCCAGTACAGTGGTACCTTGGGTTAAGAACCTAATTCGTTCCGGACATCCGTTCTTAACCTGAAACTGTTCTTAACCGGAAGCACCACTTTAGCTAATGGGGCCTCCTGCTGCTGCTGCGCCGCCGGAGCACAATTTCTGTTCTCATCCTGAAGCAAAGTTCTTAACCCAAGGTACTATTTCTGTGTTAGCGGAGTCTGTAACCTGAAGCGACTGTAACCTGAAGTGTCTGTAACTTGAGGTACCACTGTACTTGGGAACGGTCATCTATCTATGGGTAGATCCATCTGGTATGAACCAGATGAAACTCAGCAATTTTAGTGTGATTCAGAATTAATGTGTGGAGTAAGATTCTACAGCAGGTTCCCCTCCAATACTAAGGGTTATTTCAATCCCGTTGATTTCTTTATTTACATATATAGTGGAACCTTGGTTCTCGAATGGCTTAGTTGATGAACAAATTTGCTCCTGAATGCCGAAAACCTGAAACGGTTGCGGTTGTCAGCTATTGTTTCCGGGGCACCTGTGCCAATTGGAAGCTGCGCCCTGGTTTTCAAAGTCAAACAGACTTCCCGAACAGATTACGTTCGAGAACCAAGGTACCTCTCTCTCTCTCTCTCTCTCTCTCTCTCTCTCTCTCTCTCTCTCTCTCTGTGTGTGTACAGGCCTTTTTTTTCAAAAAAAAATATTTAGGGGTACTCTCATTTTCCTACTCATATTGAAATGTTGTTGTTGTTGCTTAGTCATTTAGTCGTGTCCGACTCTTCGTGACCCCATGGACCAGAGCACGCCAGGCACTCATGTCTTCCACTGCCTCCTGCAGTTTGGTCAAACTCATGCTGGTAGTTTCCAGAACGCTGTCCAACCATCTCGTCCTCTGTCGTCCCCTTCTCCTTGTGCCCTCCATCTTTCCCAACATCAGGGTCTTTTCCAGGGAGTCTTCTCTTCTCATGAGGTGGCCAAAGTATTGGAGCCTCAGCTTCAGGATCTGTCCTTCCAGTGAGCACTCAGGGCTGATTTCCTTCAGAATGGATAGGTTTGTTCTTCTTGTAGTCCATGGGACTCTCAAGAGTCTCCTCCAGCACCAGAATTCAAAAGCATCAATTCTTCGGCAATCAGCCTTCTTTATGGTCCAGCTCTCACTGCCATTCATCACTGCTGGGAAAACCATAGCTTTTACTATACGGATCTTTGTTGGCAAGGTGATGTCTCTACTTTTTAAGATGCTGTCTAGGTTTGTCATTGCTTTTCTCCCAAGAATAAATAATGCCCCTCAATGAGGCCAAACTTAGATTCACAAAATGTTTGGGGGTATGTGTACCCCTGCATCCCCCCAGAAAAAAAGCACTGCATATATATAGATATTGTTTTCTGTTTTACAATTTAAAATACTCCTTTTACATCCTCAAGATATCAATGACTTCCCTTCTTCTCTTTCCTTGCTTCCTTTTACATATCATAGATCCCTGCATATTTTACAAAAAATATACCACTCAGTGTTCCATTATTGCATCCATCAAAACTTGTTCACGCTGTTGAATTTGTCTCAATGCATCCAGCGTTTTCAGCTGTACGCAGTCATTTCCCATATATTTAAGCAACGTTTTCCAATCTTCTCAAGCCCATTGATTTCAGTCAGATAGATCTAACTGGGATAGCTCAGTTAGTAGAGCATGAGCCTCTTAATCGCAAGCTCATGGGTTTGAGCCCCATGTTAGGCAAATGACTCCTGAGGTTGAACTAAACGATCCTCAGGGTCCCTTCCAACTCTATAATTTTATGATTCTATTATTTAAGCATTATTTAAGATATTACAGGCAAACAGCTTTCGTTGGCTTATGTTCACTGTGTCATTCTGATTAGGGAAGTCAGTAATCTGAATATTTTTTTCATTGTGTGGACAGGTGGAGTCCCCAGATCCCGCGCGGTCCCCCCCGTCATGTGGAATAACGACTCAAGACAACGTGCTATGGGATTAAATTGGCCACAACTTTATTAAATTTCAAATGTGGGTAGACCTTGGCTCAGGCATTGGGCGTTCTCCCTCCCCAGTCCCCAGCCGGGGACCTAGGGAGCATCAGGGTTATCCAGTGTAGAGAACATATGTTCAAGCAGAGATAGCCACCCCCGTAACACCGCCGCCACAGGGGAGAGCAATGACGACCTTTCGGCGTACGGTCAAAGCCTCCCTTCAGAAACCCCTTTAACGGGGAACCCTGGTATCACCGCCACAAAGAGGAAGGTGGACAAAAGGATTCCGCCCAAGGCCTGATACCGCCAAAGTTGTGACGTTTTGCTTCGGGAAAGGCGAAACCTGCCAATGCAGGGAAATTCCTTTCCGGCCCTTTAACAGCGACCTTAACGTAGCAGCGCCCGCATACCTGTGAAGAAAAGTTAACCTGCAAAACCTGTGAAGAAAAGTTAACCTGCAAAATAAGACATTAACTGAGGGTGGGTAGGGTGGGAGAAGCTCTGGAGCCAAGTGAGGATTCCCAGGTAAGATCCTCCCTCTATTGTGTGGGCAGGTAATCCCTCCCCTACCTGGCCTGGTCTCCTTGGCAACGCTTCCCCCAGGTGGGATTGGACAACTGACTGAGGTAGGCAGAGACCTCCAGGTATCCCACCTGAGGGAAGGCAAAGCCAAGCCTATGCTGTTGGAGCCGCTCCAGATCTAGGGGCTGCACGCGTCCACACAAAGGGCGCCCCCTGTTTTAAGCGGGGAGCGGTCATTGTTAAACTTTGGCTACAGTCCACGGTGGAGCTTACACTGCAGTGCAGGCATAGGGGAACCTTGGCCCTCCTGATGTTACAGAATTACAACTCCCATCATCCCAGTCCATTGGCCATGCTTGCTAGGGCTGATGGGAAATGTAGTTCAGCAACATCTGGCCAGCCAAGGTTCCTCACTCCTGCTGTGGTGGGCAGTTCTTTGAACCAAGTGGCTCCAAACCTTTTCGGAATGGCAACCCCCAAGTCCAAATTTCAAGCCAGTTGATTTATTGTCCCATGAACTGTGCACCTTAGGTCTTTGCCAGCCATCAGTTTGAGGCATCTGAGCAACAATTTTCTTGCCGTCCCTATTAATGTGGAATTTCTTGAAATGTGCACAGCACTGACTGTAATGTAATTTAAATCAATAAGATTTTAGAATGCAGAAATAAAGAAAATCATCAATTCTAGCCCTAAACGGCCTCAGTCCAGTATACCTGAGGAGCATCTCCACCTCCATCGTTCTGCCCAGACACTGAGGTCCAGCGCCGAGGGCCTTCTGGCGGTTCCCTCACTGCGAGAAGCCAAGTTACAGGGAATCAGACAGAGGGCCTTCTCGGTAGTGGCACCCGCCCTGTGGAACGCCCTCCCACCAGATGTCAAAGAGAAAAATAACTACCAAACTTTTAGAAGACATCTGAAGGCAGCCCTGTTTAGGGAAGCTTTTAATGTTTAATAGGTTATTGTATTTTAGTGTTTTGTTAGAAGCCGCCCAGAGTGCGGGGTATAAATAACAAATTATTATTATTATTATTATTATTATTATTATTATTATTATTATTATTATGTGGGGGTGACCTTATCTAAATTATATAATTTGGTATTTGAATGATTGGTATTATTAATTGTATTATTAATTGGTATTATTATAATGAGGCTATTATTGGATTATAATTGAAAATTAATAAAAATTATTATCAGCAAAAAAAAAAAAAGAAGAGAGAAGGAATGATAGTATAGAACACTAAAAAAGAAAAGAAAAAGAAATATGCACAGCACTGACAAAGCTATTTGCCATTTATTTTGATGGGAATGTCAGAACCCCAATCACCCAATTGCAGGATATTGCCTTGTAAGCTATAAAATATTATTATAAAATTGATTTAATCTAAAAATGGTTTATTCTAAAAATGGTTACACAAGCAATGTTATATATAACCAACTATAAATATTCTTTTTTTAAAAAAAATCACAATGAAGTCCCATTTGGGCAAGTATCAGCGGGATAGCTGAGCTTGCGTTTTGCCAACAAGTAGGTCAACGCAGGGTTTGATGGCTGTCGCCCATGGTCTCAGATCATTATTGATATGTAGCCTGCCGCTGTATTTCATCTTCACAGCAGTCGTTGCTGAAAAATCTGTCTTGCAAAAATATGTACCACCAAATGGCAGCAGCACAAATGTAGCTTCATCGGCAAGGTCAGTAGAAACTCAGTAATTCTGGTAACATGAAGCCAGAATTCAGGTAACCTCTCTTCCAAAAATCTATCCTTGAGGGTTCTATGTATCACATGACAATGGGTTGTTCTTCTCATGTAAAGACAACTTGGCGACATCACTTGCAAATGAGTTTCACACCCACTTGAACATATGTTTCTTTTATAAAAAATATATATACTTTTCAAGTTTATTCATTTCACTAGTTTTACAATCATTTTGACATTTCAAAACTTGACTTCCTTCCCCTCTTTCTGCAGTTCCTTAAATTTATTCTTAATATCTTCTGCATATCCAAATTAACTTAATTTGCTCATTTATTCATCTTCTTTAAATATATACTCTTCTGAAACTGCAGGTTACTACAATAATCCTGCCAGTGTTCTTATCTGTTTACAATTTATCTGTAAATATTCAATAAACCATTTCCATTCTTTTATAAAAAAGTTTGTTATCTTGATTTTTTATTCTTCTGGTAAGTTTCGCCATTTCTGCATATTCTATAGGATTTTGTATCCATTTTTCCTTTGCTGCGACTTCTTCTTGTTTTGGGGCAAGTAACATTCTTGGTGGCGCTGTGGGTTAAAGCCTCAGCGCCTAGGACTTGCTGATCGAAAGGTCGGCGGTTCGAATCCCTGCTGCGGGGTGCGCTCCCGCTGCTCGGTCCCAGCGCCTGCCAACCTAGCAGTTCGAAAACACCTCCGGGTGCAAGTAGATAAATAGGGACCGCTTACCAGCGGGAAGGTAAACGGCGTTTCCGTGTGCAGCTCTGGCTCGCCAGAGCAGCGATGTCACACTGGCCATGTGACCCGGAAGTGTCTCCGGACAGCGCTGGCCCCTGGCCTCTTAAGTGAGATGGGCGCACAACCCCAGAGTCTGTCAAGACTGGCCCGTACGGGCAGGGGTACCTTTACCTTTACCTTTAACATTCTTGCCGCAGTACTCGCATACATGAATAAGTTTCTACACAGTTTAGGTAGTTCTGTCCCTATAATTCCCAAAAAGAAAGCTGATGTTTGTTTGTTTGTTTTTCAAAAGTTATTTTAAACATTCATTTCATTTCATTGTACAGTCATACCTTGTTTTGCAACCAGGATCTGTTCCAGAGCCCCAGCCGCTAGTCGAAAAGGACACAGGGCAAAGCGCCGCATCTGCGCATGCATGTGGAACGGTTTGTGCTTCTGCACATGCGAGAAGTGCAATTTAGCGCTTCTGCACATATGCAAGTGGCAAACCCGGAAGTAACCCATTCTGGTACTTCCGGGTTTGCCATGGACGTTCGCCGGAATGGATGCTAGACAAGGCGGATGTTAGCGGAGGTATTACTGTATATTGTGGTTCGAGGACCCGACCCCCGCAATGTGGAATGAATACACAAGGACACGTGATATAAGGTAAATGGAATACCCAAAAAATTGAAGGCATAGGTGATGGCCACACCTAGCCCTTCGACACACCACAACACATTATTCCAATGCCTAACCTACCCACCAATACCACGAAAGTTGTGACGATTGCTACGAGGTAGGCGAAAAAACCAAAAGGCCTAATGCCAAATGGAAAAATTCCTACCAGGCCCCCCAGACAACCAGGGCGACCAACCTAAGGTCCATAGCAAGGCCAAGGAAAACTAAGACCCTGAGCTCAAAGGGAGTGGAGGGTGGGTGACTCGCGATGGAACGACGGAGAGTGAGGCCAAGGAGGGGCTGGCGCCGCAGCATTTAGACTGCTGTAAACACCCCCTTGGAGGCACCTGGTTGGGTGCCTGCCGATGGGCGTGGGCGTCAGCCAGGTGAATGGGGGAGGCAGGGGGCTAACGCCCCCTGCTAGCGGCTCCCGCCCACAACCACTCCCCTCTCTTCCAGGGAGGAGAGTCTTCATTTCCCAGTGGAAAATGAATTTCTGTTTCTTCAGCAGAAAAGTAGCGACCAATTTTGACTAAACAAACTTCAAATCACCCTTGGCTAAACTATTAATTAGCCCTGGTGGCAGAACTGGTGAAACTACAACTAATCCAGAATGCAGCAGCTAGACTGGTGACTGGGAGCAGCCGCCAAGACCACATAACACCGGCCTTGAAAGACTTACATTGACTCCCAGTACGTTTCTGAGCACAATTCAAAGTGTTGGTGCTGACTGCGTCCTTTATCACCTTAACCATCATCTATGTTATATCTAATATAATATTTATCACTCATGCAATTTGCGAAAATTAGTCTAGGCAAATAAAGATTTTAGTTGGGAACAATGTTTTTTTTAAAATACCCTCTATAACATTCCCACCCCTTTGTAAACTTTTGGGTTGTTTGATTCCTGAATATTTCTGTCATTTTTGCAAGTTCCAAATACTCAAACATTTTTATCTGCCTTCCTCATTCAATGGGGTTTTCTCTCCCTTCCAATCTCTGGCAACCAACATTCTCACTGCTGCTGTTGCATATAAAAATATCCTTTTCTTATCACCTGGGATGTCTGTGGACAAAATACCTAGATAGAAGGTTTCTGGGTTTTGTTTTGTTTTACAAATATTTGTTTGAACATTTTCTGGGTCCTATTATTAATCATTTCCTCCTGCATCTTTTATGATAATCCAAATCTTTTACATCTCCCATTATGTCCAGAATCCAACCTTAAACTACAAGTGATATCCTACTAATGATTTTAACTGTTTACAATGGTCTTTAAGATAAGTTATAAATTTTCCCCATTCCTGCCAATGTTCTTATCTGTTTACAATTTATCTGTAAATATTCAATAAACCATTTCCACTACACTTTCACACCCCTCTGCACTTTAAAAATATCCCAAACCTGGGGGCTTAATTCATGGATGATGAAATGATCTTGAAAGATGTTGTCACCATCCTTCCTTCATATTTGGCTTAACGCTACAAGAAACTATTTTTCTAGCTGCTACAATGAGTGGTTGTCTGAGGCTCTGAGCATCAAACAGCTTCAGAATCATTACCTGAGACATTTTTTTGTCTCTCCCTTCTCTAGCCTATGCACCACAACACAGCTGTAACGTTAATTGTATGCAATTAAGACAATTTATTGCAAAGATATCAATTAGTAGCAAATTGTGCAGATTCTGCAGGGTCCGTAGCTGGAAATCTGGAATTATTCTTCTGTGCAACGTACTTTTTGCAAATGAGTAACCTTGTTGAATTGCTCTGCTGTTTCTATAAATAAAGATGAGCCAGGCCTCCTGGGGGGCATCGTTAATTATGACTAAATACTGGTATACAATCCCCTTTTCTTAAAGAAATCATTTGCGGTGCTTTACAAACACGGATGACCTTGTCAGAGCAATCCACATATTACAAAACACTTTAGCTGTTCTGACCCCTGAGGAGCTGGATGTGGGTGGTACAGCATATCGGAGGCTACACTTCTAGGAATAAGGAAAACCTCTGTTATAAGACAGCATCTTAAAAAGTAGAGACATCACCTTGCCAACAAAGGTTCGTATAGTAAAAGCTATGGTTTTCCCAGTAGTGATGTATGGAAGTGAAAGCTGGACCATAAAGAAGGCTGATCGCCGAAGAATTGATGCTTTTGAATTATGTGCTGGAGGAGACTCTTGAGAGTCCCATGGACTGCAAGAAGATCAAACCTATCCATTCTGAAGGAAATCAGCCCTGGGTGTTCACTGGAAGGACAGATCCTGAAGCTGAGGCTCCAATACTTTGGCCACCTCATGAGAAGAGAAGACTCCCTGGAAAAGATGTTGGGAAAGATGGAGGGCACAAGGAGAAGGGGATGACAGAGGATGAGATGGTTGAATAGTGTTCTCGAAGCTATCAGCATGAGTTTGACCAAACTGCGGGAGGCAGTAGAAGACAGAAGTGCCTGGCATGCTCTGGTCCAGGGGGTCATGAAGAGTCGTACACAACTAAACGACTAAACAACGACAACAACTGTTATAAGAATCTCAAATATAAAATAAATATTCATAAATGCAGTGCTTTTTTCTAAAAAAAAATGTTTAGGGGTACTCTCATTTTGACTCAAGAAAATCACCACTTTATAGTTCAGATTGAGAAAAATAAATACAGTAAATGGACAAAAGTACAATGATTAACAAAATGTTTAGGGGTATTTGTACTCCTGCATAGCCCCAGAAAAAAGTACTGCATAAACGTACAAGGCAAACACACTTACACAAGCATATAAACCACGTGTCTGAAACAGTACAGGAGAACAATCCTGAAGCCATTTTGACTCTCCCAAATCAACCTCAAATATTTCTCTGCAAGGAGGAAGGAAATGGGAAAAGCTTTCCAATTGTCTTTGGAAAGCCAGTGTGGTGTAGTGGTTAAGAGCGGTAGTCTCTAATCTGGGGAACCGGGTTCGCGTCTCCGCTCCTCCACATGCAGCTGCTGGGTGACCTTGGGCCAGTCACACTTCTGTGAAGTCTCTCAGCCCCACTCACCTCACAGAGTGTTTGTTGTGGGGGAGGAAGGGAAAGGAGAATGTTAGCCGCTTTGAGACTCCTTAAAGGGAGTGAAAGGCGGGATATCAAATCCAAACTCTTCTTTGGACTGTAGGGGCTTACACCTCCCTTTTCAAATACAGTCGGGTAAGTATCTGTTAAGCTGAGCAAACTATCAATATGCATAAGAAATTCAGGAACTAAACCACAGTGGTCAAACTTAATCCGTTCCGGAAGTCCGTTCCAAAACCAAAGTGTTCCAAAACCAAGGTGTGCTTTCCCATAGAAAGTAATGCAAAATGGATTAATCCGCTCCAGACTTTTAAAAACAACCCCTAAAACAGCAACTTAACATGAATTTCACTATCTGACAAGACTATCTAACAAAAAGCAAAAGCAAATCAATAATCAATGTGCTGTACTATAAAATAAATAAGACAGTATTGTATACGATAAAAATTAAAATTAATTGTTTTTCTTACATGCACAGATGATAGTCATTGTTTGGATGTGGGGCTTTTATCCATTTCCGCAGTCACACAATCAATCAATCAGTAGCTGAACTGGGTTCCACACAGTCAGAAAAACAAATGAAGTGAAAAAGCCTCAAAAGCAAAAAAGCAAAATAAATAGCAAAAACAAAAGCGCCAAATACAGTGGTACCTTGGTTCTCAAACTTAATTTGCTCCAGACGTCCGTTTGACTCCCAAAATGTTTGAAAACCAAGGCGCAGCTTCTGATTGGTGCAGGAGCCTCGGAAACAATAGCCGACAGCTGCATCGGATGTTCAGCTTCAGAAAAATGTTCGAAAACCAGAACACTTACTTCTGGGTTTACGGTGTTTGGGAACCAAGGCATTTGAGTACCAAGGCATTTGAAAACCAAGGTACCACTGTATTTACCATCTCAAAGGAATGGCCAGGCTATCCAGAAAATGCAACCAAGTAAGGCATTATGAGGTATCCCGGCAGACAGGAGAGAAGAACACTCAAATTTCCGCTGCAGACCTCCTCCTTCTGTGGTGTATGTATGTTTTGGAGGGGGTGGTCTTGGGTTACAGAGGGAGCAATTTCAAAAGTCTATATAGGGGCTCACACACCATTGTTCTGGGTTCTCCCTCCTGCATGTAGTGAGTGGGGACTCTGTTGCAACAGTTTATTTCCTTTAATAAAGATCAGGCTTACTAGCCGCTTTGCTTCTCAATATACTCTGGTTGGCCTGTTATTTTCTCCTACCTATAGGGAACCCACGTAAGGACTCTATATGGGCTCTGGAATACCCCATAAGGGAAAGGGAGCAGTTTTTCTTATAACTCCTTGTGCAGATTCAAGACCATATAAGCTGTGACATAGCATCCCAACCAAATAGGAAAAGACAATTTCAGTTTCTCTTTGTTCCGATCTTAAGTTCGCTACATTTCTGCATCAATTCGCATTTTTTAAAGTCCTCGTGCAAAGCTGTCAACAATCTCTACTAATGTAGACCTTTTCATATACACCTTTTAACATACACATTTTGGCTAACACACTTCCCTAACAATTCATTTTTAGTTTTTTGAAATGAATCTACTCTTTTAGGACCCTGTGTTTTTGTGTTTTATTCTATTTGCATCTCATGCACTCCTTTGATGGCATCATGCTCTGAAATGCTGCATAAATTTGGTAAATAGATGGTGATATTTTTGAATATTTTCATGAATGTATGCATTTTCTGCACATTTCTCTGTCTGGAGCACCGCACAGCAAAAATGTGGAGAAGTGCAAATGGGAAAGGATAGCTGTAATTCAGTTTTCACGGTTTTTCAGTGAGTTAAAATTAGGTTGCTTCTCATTAAAATGTGAGCTGAGCTGATTTCTCCCTGCACAGATCCATCCTTACCACAAGAAGACCTAAACAGCTTAGGTGCAGGATGCTTTAAAGATCACCTCATCCCATACCATCCTGCCTGCTCCCCTAAGATCCAAAGAACAGGCCTTTCTCGGTGTCTCTCCAAAGCACAGCTGGGTGGAAAATAGGCAGGGCCTTCTCAGTGGTTGCCCCATGTAGGAATGAAACACTTTGCTCTAGGAAGTGCAGGTCCCTCACATGTTCTTCTCTTGTTACTGAAACCCTATTTATTCTAGAAAGCTTTCATTTTATGAGACTGTGTTTTTATTATTTCTTTAAACTACTGCATCCCCCTACTTCCCCCCCCCTTTATACTATGTTACAAAAGCACTTTATGTTGTCCCAAGCCACCTTGAGTGTGTTTTGACACTTAGAAGGGTGGGGTAAAACTTTCAGCTAAATAAATAAATTGCTGTTAGATAAGTCACCAAGATGCAGCTTACGGGAGTTGCTGTAACTTTTGCAAGATATTGGTCTGCAGAACGTGAATCTTAATGAGTGAAAAAGTATATCAGCTTACTGTGAAGAGGAGATGCATAGCCCTGGGCTGTAGTCCTTGTATTTTGCCCTGTCTTGCAGAAGTAGCATAGAAATAAGTTCTCATAGCATATTAGGAAATATTATTGTCCCATCTCCTGAAACCTACTTTTTAGCTGCCTGAATGGCTTTATTCCTTTCAATTTTATTGTAGCTACATCATGTATTTTCAATCTCCCTGGTCCTGAATGGGAGAACTGTGCCCCTGAAGGACCAGGTACGCAGCCTGGGAGTCATTTTGGACTCACAGTTGTCCATGGAGGCGCAGGTCAATTCTGTGTCCAGGGCAGCTGTTTACCAGCTGAGACCCTACCTGCCCGCGGACTGTCTCGCCAGACTGGTGCATGCTCTGGTTATCTCCCGCTTGGACTACTGCAATGCGCTCTGCGTGGGGCTACCTTTGAAGGTGACCCGGAAACTACAACTAATCCAGAATGTGGCAGCTAGACTGGTGACTGGGAGTGGCTGCTGAGACCATATAACACCAGTCCTGAGAGACCTACATTGGCTCCTATTACATATCTGAGCACAGTTCAAAGTGTTGGTGCTGACCTTTAAAGCCCTAAATGGCCTAAGCCCAGTATACCTGAAGGAGTGTCTCCATCCCCATTATCCAGCCTGGACACTGAGGTCCAGCTCTGAGGGCCTTCTGCGCTGCGAGAAGCCAAATTACAGGGAATCAGGCAGAGGGCCTTTTCGGTGGTGGCGCCCGCCATGTGGACCCCCCACCCATCAGATGTCAAGGAAATAAACAACTATCTGACTTTTAGAAGACATCTGAAGGCAGCCCTGTCGGGAGCTGCCTAGAGTGGCTGGGCAGCCCAGTATAAATGACCTCAGCCCAGTATACCTGAAGGAGCGTCTCCACCCCCATCGTTCAGCCCAGACACTGAGGTCCAGCTCTGTGGTCCTTCTGGCGGTTTCCTCCCTGTGAGAAGTGAGGTTACAGGGAACCAGCAGAGGGCCGTCTCGGTGGTAGTGGCCACCCTGTGGAAAGCTCTCCCATCAGATGTCAAGGAAATGAACAACTATCTGACTTTTAGAAGACATCTGAAGGCAGTCCTGTTTAGGGAAGTTTTTAATATTTGATGTTTTTAATCTGTTGGGAACCGCCCAGAGTGGCTGGGTAAACCCAGCCAGATGGGTAGGGTATAGATAATAAATTATTTTTATTTTTATTTTTATCTGAAATGTCTAAGCTTACCACCCTGAAATCCATTTCTGGATGAAGGGCGATTTATAAATTTAAAAAATAAATAAGCCATCTTGGATCTCAAGGAGATCAGGAGCCACAACTGATATTCCTCCACATAAATGTCATGTGTGCCAACTCTGTCACTGGCCATTTCTGTGTCTGTCATTTTTTTGCTCCACCCATCTGCACATGTCTAGTCCCTCTTCATTGCCATTCCTGGTTGTTTTTCCTCTTCATATTCTGGTGGGTTCCCGAGATGCTCCCCCAATCTCTACCTACCCCTCACTTCCAAGTCAATCTTCCTGTTAACAGCCAGATTGCTGCACAACGACAGTGGTACCTCGGGTTACAGACGCTTCAGGTTACAGACTCCACTAACCCAGAAATAGTACCTCAGGTTAAGAACTTTCCTTAAGGATGAGAACAGAAATTGCGTGGTGGTGGTGGTGCAGCGGCAGTGGGAGGCCCCATTAGCTAAAGTGGTACCTCAGGTTAAGAACAGTTTCAGGTTAAGAACAGACCTCTGGAATGAATTAAGTTCTTAATCTGAGGTACCACTGTATTTCTGAAGTGGAGGAGACACTGAAAATACATTCATGTGGAATACAGTTTTGACAATCTGAGTCTCCGATATAACGCTTGATGGCTTATTTAAGGTTTGTTTGGTTTGTCATGTTTGCGAGATAGCGGTTATGTCAACATCCAGGCAATTGCCTCTTGTTCAGATTTAATTAACAGATGCATGTCAGTGAGAAGAGTCCTCTCTCCCACAGTGGTGATGCGTCATCGAGGAAAAGCGATTTCATAAACTGAAATCCTCTCACTGTCAAGGGGCCCAGGTTTCGGAGGAGTTCCCTGATGCCAAGTTCATCCTATCAACTAAAGTAGGGAAAGAAGGAGGGCACAAGGAGAAGGGGACGACAGAGGACGAGATGGTTGGACAGTGTTCTCGAAGCTACCAGCATGAGTTTGACCAAACTGCAGGAGGCAGTGGAAGACAGAAGTGCCTGGCGTGCTCTGGTCCATGGGGTCACGAAGAGTTGGACACGACTAAACGACTAAACAACAACAACAAAGTAGTTTAGATGCTCTCTGAAAGCTGGGTCAGCCTTAACTGCTGTAAATTATGACTGATGGACTTCAGTCCTTATAGAAGACAGGTGTCAGTTCAAGGACTCAGCTCCCCCCCCCCCCCACGCTTTGGCAGTAGATGTAGATAAGTAGAACAAAGCGAAAGGAGTCTCTTACCAGTTAGAAATTTTAATGATCACAGCGAGAGAACAAAGAATCCATTCCAAGGGATGAAGGTGCTCCCAATTAAGGGTTTCACCCACTTCCCCCCTAGTCACCCACGTCACTTCTACGTCTGGCAACCTGATCTTGCAACCTCTGTGCTTTCTGTGCTGCCACCTTATCTGCTCTCCTTGACCTTGGGCTGAGCAGATGGGCGCTTTCCAGCGAAAGTACATCTGTTAACTCTCTGCCCCAGTTCTTCTCCTAGCTGTTCACCACCCAGTTCTTCCCAACTTCTGTCTTCTGAACTATGCCCCTTTGCAAGCCACTGTTCCAAATCTATATTGTCCTACTGTCCCTGGGAAGATTCAAGATCCTGATCAGGAGCAGGGTGAGGGGGAGACTCCCACCATTCCTCATCTGTGCAGCCCTCCTCAGCACAATCCCTGACAACAGGTGTGCTTCATCAGTTTATGCCAATAGTGAAATGTCACCATTTATGGGACCTCCCATGGTGTGTCATAGAAAAAAGAAGGGTGTCCTTGCTGCTTTTCCTCAGAAGTTCTTCCTCAGTGTGAAGTGAGGTGGGGAACATTTTGTGCTGTACGACATCCATGATCAGAAAGCATTATGGCATTATGGAAACCAGCTTTGCAAGCATGGCAATGATGCTCAAGGAATATGTTCAGCTTGTATTCCAGTGTGTATGGACCTGTTCCATACCTCCTTTTTCAATGCACATTTTCACATGGATTTGAGAGTTTCTAAAAATCTGCACAATAACATGGAATGGGGTGTGTGGAACAGACTTTAAAATGTGCGACTGACATGGACTGGAAGTAGTCTGGGGAAACTCAGTCAGATGGGTGGGGTATAAATTAGTATTAGTATTATTACTTAATAAGTTATCAAGCTCCATTGCTTTATCCTTTCCTGAGGGCATAGGGGGTAACAGAGAAAGCCATGTCCCTATATTTCTTCTTTCAGTGAAGACAACTTTCATGCAGGACAAAGACCCAACCCACAGTCCAACCATTTCTACTCAAGTTTTGAAGCTTGGGGAAAGGGAACAGCTGGGGCTTTGTGGTACATTCTGTTCCTTATAAATTGCTGTTTTAATTCTGTCACCAACTTTGGATAAAGTTCTGACCATCTGAGGTAAAACGTTGTTTGTGAGATCTTTCCTTGCAGTCACTTTGCATCGGATTAGCAGCTCCACGGAGGCTGACTTGGTGTCTTTAGAAAACAGAAATGAATCAGTTCTTCTTCGTGATTGCACCAAGGAAGCAAACATTTGGGTTCCTATTGAAGAGGGTGACTAATACCCCAGAAATAGAACAACATCACCTTGGGAACAATCTATGACTGTTCTCTAGCTCATAAGAATTGCCTGGCACAGTTAAATGATTTGACGGTGAGAGCAGTAATCTAAGAGGGTTCTTTGAAATTACCTGGCACTGACGCACGGATATAATCCAGAAGAGAATTGTTTGTGTGAGGCCACTAATCTAATGTTGCTTTTCAAAATGATCATCATAGCACGCAAATGTCCAGAGTGAAACCGGTTTGATTTCGCTTCACTGAATTTATTCCTCTTTCTTTCTTTCTTTCTTTCTTTCTTTCTTTCTTTCTTTCTTTCTTTCTTTCTTTCTTTCTTGTGTTCTAGGCTTGGTGGCAGGACCAAGGAAATTTGCTTGACGCAGAGGGCCAGCCCACACACCCACAGCCAAAATGGCCGAAGATGCTGACATGCGCAACGAGTTGGAAGAAATGCAGCAGCGTGCTGACCAGATGACCGATGAGGTGAGGGAAATGTGGCTGGAATGATAAGCAGGAAAAAAAACACCACAGCCTCCTCCTGCAGCCTGTTGTCTGCAAGCTAAGATCCTCACCCAGATAAATGTAGACTTTTTCTGTTGGTTCCTGCATTCTCAGCTCCATCATTTTGATGTTCTGAACTCAGAAATGAGAAAGCTGCGGCTACACCTTCCACCATCCCTAGCCATTGGCAGGGGCAGAGGAAGGGGGTCCGGTGGGTGCGGACCGCCCCAGGTGCCACCACTGAGGGGGTGACAAAATGCCAGGCGGCACTCACCATGGGGCCTGCAGCGTGCCCGAGCCATGCATCTCTCCTGGGAGAGAGGCTGTGGCTTGGGCACACGCAGGCTCCGTGCTGCCCAAATGGTCTGCCCGCTGCCTCCCCCCCCCCCGCTGTAGGGCGGCTGAGTGGGAGGAGGCAGGCAGACTCCGGAGGCCCCGTGGTGTGCCCCGCCCCTATGGGCAGCTCGCCCCGCCCCAGGCGTGCTGCCCTAGGTGCCCAAGTGGCTTCCTCCGCCCCTGGCCATTGGCCATGCTGGCTGAGACTGATGGGAGCTGGAGTCCAAGAGCAAGCAGAGAGCCATGGCTTCCCCACCAACTAAAGAAGCAAGAGTTTGAACCCAGGGCCTTCTGCATGAAAAACCAGGTGCTCTACTAATGAGCTGTGAAATGAGCTCATGAAAGAATGCAGAAGAGTAATTCCAGAGGGGTCAAAATATTGTCCAACGACAAGGCCTCTCCCAGATTCTGCTGTTGACTTTGTGAAGTCTTCATGTAGGAAGGGAGAATGCCTCTGGTGACTTAATTTTTTAAGTGTCTTCTGTTTGTTTAATACATACCAGAAAGTGCACATTGAGTCATTTTTCTGTGCCTTTCATTGATGCACCTCGGCAAGCAAAGAAGAACCTGTGGCCCTCTAGAAATTGTTGGACTTCAGTTCCCATCAGCCCCAACCAGTATAGCCAGTGACCAGGGATGGTGGGAATTGTAGTCCACCAATATCTGGAGAACTATAGGTTCCTCTTCTCTGTTCTAGGCTTTACAACCAACAAACAAGCTAGGGCATTTAGCTAGGTACAGATCTAACAAGTTTCTTTGGGCAGCCTCTTTGAGCAGTATTTTGGGTGGGGAAAGGTGGCATAAATTATCTAAATAAGCAACCACACATGTACTGCTCATTGAAGGTATATTGCTCCTTGTGGGGTTTAGTCCATGATATGCCGCCATCACAAAGAACTCTAGAATGAAGCTTCTCCCCCATTGGCGATACATTTATCACCAATGCTTCTCTCAAGTAACCTGCAAATTTTTGGTTGTAAGTTTCTCATGACTTCCTCTACTTAGAACCTGGACAAGAACCTTGTCCTTTTCACTTGAAGCAGCCATAGTCTGGTGTGGTATAGTTGGAAAACAATCAGAAGAGTTAGAGTGGTATAGTGTTAGACTAGGACTAGAGGGACCCAGATTCAAAGCCCTGCTTCACAAAGCTCACTGGCTGGTTGTGGGCCAATCACTATCTCTTAGCTCAGCCTATGTCATGGGGTTGTTGGGGAAATAAAGTGGGGGGGGGGAGAGACCCATGTAAATAAATTAAAATAAGACAGATGTCATCATTTATTTATTTTTGATGTACTTATGCTCTGCATGTTTCTGAGCTGAAACTGTTTAGCAATTCTAACTCTCTTCCTCTGTCCCCACCCCCCCATTTCCTTCTCAGTCACTCGAAAGCACTCGTCGTATGCTGCAACTTGTGGAAGAGGTAAGGAATCAATGGTTTAACTTCAGTGTTTTCTCGGGAATGCTGAATGGTTTGCAGGAGTTGACCCATCTCAAAGCCCATGATGCGCATGGTGACGAAGGTCCCACTCATTGCCTCCTGGAGATTGTCCCATCTATGGAATGACCTCTCTAAATGCAGTGGTTTGTTTTTCTTTCAAAGCACTTCTACAGTTTTTGGTGCATGCACATGCTCATCCAGCATACATTAAGCCAGGTGGTGGTTCCCCCTCCATGCTCATTGTCAGGAACGTGACCCCCCAAAGCGCAGCGGAAGAGTCAGCCTCAGAAACTAAGCTAAGCGAGCAAGAGGCCAACTCTGCAGATGAAAGCTGGCTGTCAGAGTCTAGAAAGGGCAGCCCAGCCCCCCTCCTTCCCAGGGAAGATGTTATCTCACAAGGAGAGGGAGAGTTAGAAGGCGGCCAGAGCATTGCCAGGCAGCCAGCAGATAAGCCAGTGTCTGATGCTGTGTCTTCTGGGAGTGGGGAGGAGACAGGCCAGCCGTTTAGTCTCTGTACTAGGAGACTGGAGAAGCTCAGAGAACAATGGAAGGGAAGGAGAAGAAAAGTGGGATTTTGGCGTCCTTCCTGTTGGAGGAGGGATGATCATTCAAACTGATCAGCTACTGTTAATGCAAGCAGGCAGGGGCCGTGCTCTGGATATTTATCTTGTAAATAAACATACAAAAAACTGACGGAGAGTCATTGCTGCAATGCCACACAACGGAAAGCTTCCTGCAGCTGCTTTTTGGTGTGGCAGAAGAATACATAATACCAGAAATGTTGTGTTACTGCTGTCCTGTTAAGATGGATAGAGCCAACAACTTTCAATTTGACATCAGTATGAATCCGTCAGATTGACAGGTATCAAAGTTGGCTTTCTCTGTGGTGAGTCATGAATTCAGAGCTCTTTTTGTCCATGCTGTCACTTCTGGATGGAGGTGATAGCTCTCATTGCACCCTCCCTTTGAAATGCTATGCTGTCCAGAATAAATGCAACCCAAGCCTACAAGTGCACTCCAGATTGTGCATAAAATAGGCTCCAGCACTACTGCTCATCAACTGATAGGCAATAGAGCTGGATTTGGTGGTCACATACCCTGTGCCTGGGCTGGGCAGAGTGTTTTGAAGTCCTGAGACTTCCAAACTCCTAATTGCTTGGCAACAAGGTGGGCATTCCTGCCCCGTCAAATTTGGGCCACAAGAGTAGACCCTGGCCTGCATGGAGCCCAAAAGGTTCACGACCCCTGAGCTACTCTGCCCACCAGCAGCTCTCAGATGAGGATCATGCCCATCAGCTGCTTTCTGCTCTTTCCTACTGGAGATGCCATTGACTGAGCCCAGATACCAGCTCAGTGCAAGCTATTTGCTCTAGTACTGAGCCTCTCCCCTGTTGGTGGTGATGTCTTGGCTGTGATCATGAAGCAAATCTATAACAGGGCACTGGGGCAGAATGAAGGCCTTTTGCAAAGGGGAAGAAGGGACGTTTCACATATAGGTGAGTGTCACCAAATCTGGAGCAGACATCCTTTCCTATTGAAACATTTGACCTCTGGGCCAAGTCTGGAGGAGAAAAACATGAAGGAAAAGGCCAGTTCTCATGATAAATCAGCTTGGCATTTAAGCATTCTGCTTTCAGAAAAGAACAGCTATCAAGGGAAATGTCGTGAACTACTGGTGTTAGGGATGGGTTTATTTTTGCAGTGATAACAATTGGGAGGGTAGGGAAAGCATGTATGAAATCTTCTCCCAAAGATCAGCACTGTCCTAGCATAAAGCTGCAGTCCTGAGCACATTTACTTAAGAGAGTAAGCTCATTGGCCACTGGGAGGGCCATAGCTCAGGAGTCTGCATGCATCAACATTGAATGCAGAAGATGTCTGCTTTGAACCCTGGTGCCTCTAGGTGCGGCTGTTAGTATTCCCTGCTTGAAACCATGGAGAGCCACTTCCATTCGGTGTAGACAATAATGAGCTAGATTGAGTCATTAGTCTGATTAGCTTCAGACTTTAGATTAGCTTCAACCAGAGTCAGGGCCTTTTCAACACTGGCTTC
This sequence comes from Podarcis melisellensis, assembly GCF_964234715.1. Lineage (NCBI taxonomy): Eukaryota > Metazoa > Chordata > Lepidosauria > Squamata > Lacertidae > Podarcis > Podarcis melisellensis. Next base: position 107,739,496 of record NC_138530.1, on the reverse strand, counting down.
GGCCTGGTGGAACGCTCTGTCTCATGAGACCAGGGCCCTGCAGGATCTGATTTCTTTCCGCAGGGCCTGTAAGACAGAGTTGTTCCACCTGGCCTTTGGCTTGGAGCCAATTTGATTCCCTCCCCCTCTTTCTTTTTCTTTTCTCCTCCTATGATGAGGCTGCATTTTAATATTTTAATGTTTCAATATTTTAATGTTGTATTTTAAGTTGTATTCATTCAACTTGTTTTTATTATTGCTTGTTAGCTGCCCCAAGCCCAGCCTTGGCTGTGGAGGGCAGGGTATAAATAAAAATTATTATTATTATTATTATTATTATTATTATTATTATTATGTAAGAAATCTTCCTATATGCCTAATTAGTGCTGCACATCACCTTTTCCTCTGAAGTCATGACTCTCTTGAAACACACACACACACAAATGCACACATTATGGCAAAGATTTTTTCCCATGTTCGCATGCCCCAGTGGAAATGAAAAGGTTTCTTTATGATGGGGGAAGGTTCTCTAAAAAGGGGCTCCATTTTTTTGCAGGAGTCAAGAAATGAGCAGGAGTGGGTGGCATCTAGAGGGAGATGGTTGCCTTCCAAGTGATTACCTTTCCATATTTTAATGGGCCATTGGGCTACACCAGCCTTTAACCTGGTGCTCTCCAGATCTTTTAGACTACAACTCCAAAACATAGTAGTCCAAACCATATGGAGAGCACCTAGGTGGTTAAGGCTGGGCTACAGGATGGTGTCAACACACGCAAATGGTAAATAAGGAGTTCCTTGTACAGCTGGGAGGCACAGGACTGAGAAAATAAATTGTAACTCATGCCTAAGAAATGGTTCTGCAGCCATTCCTGTGTCCTTAGGCAACTGACACATCCTTTTAGTGTCTTCTAACTGTTGGCAATGTCAGGCTGTCCTAGTAGTTTAATGTCTCTCCTACCTCAATCAAAACAAGGTTGCTACCCCAGAGTAAATGAAATGAAATGTATTTAATTGCCTGCTTTTAGACTGTGTGCTATGTTCCTCCAAGCAGACATGATATGTTCCCTTTCGATCTTGAGGAGTGCTTATGGGACATGATGACATACAAGTGTTTGGAGTGGTTTCTCACACACAATCTCTTGCTGCACAGCCCATTCTGTTCAGGAGGGTCTTTTCATATCCATGAGCAGGTGGGAACAAGGGATGGACAAGTCCTCTTCTACCATCCCCCATCCATGAGCTCTTCTTAGCAGGGCTGGCCCACCCATCAGGCAGAGGGAAGCAGCTGCCTTGGGCGGCCGAAGCTCCCAAGGTGGTACCCCTGTGGGTGCCCCACTGTCCCCCTGTCTCCACTGGTGGCAGAGAAGCAGTGCCACCATCAACACTGATTTTGTTGAGATCTTGCAAGACCTTGCCAGAACCTGCAGTAGGTGCCGCCACTTTGCTTCTTAGGATTCAAGCCTTTCTCTTTGCTTAGACAACTTTTGACCCACCAAGCTGAAACCATAACATCTCAGAGAGAGAATCTTCTCATAACTTTTCCGAGAGCTCCCCTGTCCCCGCAGCCTCTTCACTTTTGGGGAAACTCTGCCTCCCTCAAAAGAGACTGTTCAGTCAAATCCTCCACTCCCTATCCCTGTTTGACTCAGCATGGGTATTTGTGAAGCCCATTCTCTGTCAAGCTATGTGTGGCATTCACTAACCAAGGTTCAGATTCTGTTTCCGGTTCTCACTCAAGCAGAGACTATTCTTTTCCACATTCCTGCCTCTGCCTTCCTTCACCTTAATCTTAATTTCTGGTTTTTTAATATTGTATTTATTTACCCTTATCGTGACACGAGTGGCACTATGGTCTAAACCACTGAGCCTCTTGGGCTTGCCAGTCGGAAGGTTGGCGGTTCGAATCCGCCTGATGGGGTGAGCTCCTGTTGCTCTGTCCCAGCTTCTGCCAAACTAGCAGTTCGAAATCACACCAGTGCAAGTAGATAAATAGGTACCACTGAGGTGGGAAGGTAAATGGCATTTCCGTGCGCTCTGGTTTCTGTCACGGTGTCCCGTTGCACCAGAAGCGTTTCAGTCATGCTGGCCACATGACCCAGAAAGCTGTCTGTGAACAAACGCTGGCTCCCTCGGCCTCAAAGCAAGATGAGCGCAGCAACCCCATAGTTGCCTTTGACTGGACTTAACTGTCCAGGGGTCCTTTACCTTTTTTTACCTGTAGAATATCACCCACTGACTCCATGACAAAATTGCTGCTCGCATCAACAATAGCATCATTACACGAGTTATGAGTAATCAAAGATTTGATCCTGTGCTCCAACGGAACAGACTAATTGAGTTCAATGGAAATTTGACTGGACTTAACTGTCCAGGGTCCTTTAACTTTAACATTTTTTACCTTAGTGACTGGCCACATATGCATACAGAAGTAGTAGTAATAATAATAATAATAATATTTATACCCTGCCCACATCTGCCTGAGTTCCAACAGAATATTAAAAACTTGAAGCAGGGTCTCATGTCAGTGGTAGGTGGCAGAAATTTGGTAGGTAGCCCCAAAATTTGGTTCACACATCCAGTTTTTTTAAGACGAGCCTCGCTTTTCCTTTTGCTCCTTCTCCAACTGTCAAGTATTGCAATGAATACTAATGCAATAGAGAATCTTCCATTTATTTCATAGTGTTAATGGATGCGATTGAGGAATTAGATTCACTTAGCATGTAAAGCTGAACCTACCTGATTCACATTCCCCCAAAACGAGATGCAAACCCAAACACAGCAATCCCTCAAAATTCACATTTTTCTGAATTTTGTAATGGAGTTCTCCAGCAGAGCAATGTGTTCAAATACGCATACGCCAAGGTAAAATATGCATTAAAATGCATATATTAGTGACAATAACATGCGGAAATGCATTATATTAGGGAAAATAGAAATACTGAAGAAAAAATGTCTATATTAGGCGAAATTGCATTTGAAAATGTGTATATTGGGAAATGTTCACTAAAATGCTAATGACTTCTTTTTTACAAACATTGCAAGCAAATGTAGAAATGTGGAGAAGTAAATTTAAGACTGGAAAAATGAGAAACTAAATGAAAGCAACTGACAGCTTCATCATCTCTCATGTGATGGGTTCCTGTTGATTCCCTTATCCCTTGCCATTCCTTTCACTGTTGATCTTTGAGCTTCTAATTTTTTTCCAGATCTAGGGCTGCTTGTTCTCCCACTAATTTCTTTCTTTCTCTATCTCTGTCTCTTCGTTTCATCCTCTTATTCTTACTGGAATGTAGAGCAAAGATGCTGGTATCAGGACCTTGGTTATGTTGGATGAGCAAGGAGGTAAGTTCAGATAATTTACATCATCATCATAATTATTTTATTATTTGTGCCCCGCCCATCTGACTGGGTTACCGAAGCCACTCTGGGCAGCTTCCAACAAAGATTAGAAGTCAAAAGCATCTTTTCAATGAAGTGAATGATTAACTGTAGATATCTTTTAAAGGTATCAGTAACACATGCATGTACGAACCTGGTTACCAGTGACAGAAAGTTGAAAAAGTCTTTTCCCAGCACTCATCAGAATCAACAGGAATTCCTGAACCCAACATTTCCAAAATAACCCCACTGCTTTTTAGAGTGTGTGGTTTGAAGACTGTAGCCTTTCCATTTTGCCCATGCTTATCTACACAAAGGATCTGTAAGCCAAAGCTCTATAAGTCCGCAGTGCGCCTACAGAACTCTGCACAACCTGACGTTGCCCTATCATCTTTGAAGTCAACAAACATAAGCCTTTGCACACATGGAACATGGACAACATTGAACAGAATGGGGCACATCCACCTTGCTGTTGGCTCAGTAGAGCTCTCTCCAGAGTAGTTAAATTGAGCAAGGGTGCTTAGTAGTTCAACATCAGTTTCACTCCTAAGCACAGGTTACCTGGGAGATCAAATTCTCTAAACTCTGGATTTAAGAAGTAATCTTGATACTCAATTCCTATTGAGCATTGAGACCTAAAGGGCAAAGCTGGTTATAGAGAGCATGCAACCATATTGCAGAGGCAGGTGACAAGATTTTGAAAGTGATCACCGCACCGATTTCAATGTTATTTAACCAAATTTGTATCACTTTTTTTAAAAAAAGCGTTGTGCAGGTTGGATAAATACGACTTGGGGAAAATGTGATTTGCCTATTGTGTGCAGTTGGAGCAGCTGGGCCTCTGGCTGTCTTCGGGGACCCCTCCTGTCATTTGTGCCTTAGCAATGTATGCCTCGGCAGATGATCCGATTAATGAAACCGTTTGTTAACCTTGCCATGTGATCTTTTCCCAGATGACCCTGACAGCAGAAGTTACTTAGGATTGTTAGGTGTTATATAGAGGATTCTGATATGAATCATTGGAACGTGCAAATGACAAAGAGTATCACATTCCTTTGTGTGCCATACCCCTTTTCCCTGCCCGGTTTTCATAAGGCACCTGTTTGCTTTGATGCTGCGAGTAATTTGCAAGACAGAAGCCTCCTGAGTCAACTTCAGTGAAAGCGCTATATAGGAGAATAAGGGTTTATTTCTGGTATAGAAAGCAAGTGCCTTTGAGGTCATCAGTGCAGTGACGTGATGTGCTGAGTGTGTAGCCCACATGGCAAATCACAAAGCACCTCCATGAAGCCTCTTGGTTCTCTTGCTGATATCTTGAGGAATTCAGTTGCATGTGAAGATCCCCAAAATAAAGACACAATAGACACAGAATTTAGTTTAAGGTTTTTGGCATTAATTTTGGCCACAACTGAATTGATTACAGCATGTGAGTGGTTGCTTAGGCATTGGTTGCAGACTACATGAACCTGCACAGTGGCAGGAACAGGACTGAGACTGGGCACCACCATATGTCAGTAAGAGAAAGGGGAGCAAGAAGCTGACTTCCATCTCACAGCTCACCCCAGATGCTTCCAGGGGATCTGGTGTGGCCCTAGCCCCTGGACAGGGTTCGGACAAAAGCAAGGAGAGCCTCTGGATTCCTTTAACGGAATTCCCTAGCAGCAGTGATGGAGAGGCAGGCACAGCCAACCACGTCCCCTCCACAAAACATTGAACCAATGCCTAACCGCCAACCTTACAAAGTTGTGACGATTTGCTACACGGTAGGCAGAAACCAAATGGCAACAGCCAATCAGCCAAATGGCAAAATTCCTACCGGGCCCCTGCTCCAAAACAGACGACCCCTACACAGGCATAGAAAGGCCAAAGAACAGCCCTAAATATAGGGTGGGAGGGTGGGTGATCCGATGCATGTCGCAGGAAAGAGAAAGCTCCCAGCAACGTGCAGCAACTTAAATAGCCCCTCAGTAGCCAATAGATGACCCAACAGGCCAAATTTCTGCCCCAGCAACCGAGGGGCAACCAATGGGGTGTTGTGGCTATCCAGACAGTCGCACCCCACAACAGGGAGGCAGTTTAGGTGATCTCACCGCAACACATGCCCTCCATGATGGAGGACACGATCCGCCATTAGAAGGGTTGTTAAGCACATTTAAAGGGTGTGTTTTCGTGAGACGTTTTGGCATGTCCCATGTATCTAATTCTGGTCCAGGTGAAAAAAAATCCAGTTTCAGTTCTATATGCTTTGGTTGCCTATCAATGGTTAGTAAAACCAAGCCCAAAATGATAAGACTACACTAGTGGCCAAAATTGTGGAAACCTTTTGGGAAAAGTGTAATTCTGAGGTTTGATGGCTCATAACACCATTTTCTTTTAGAGTAATGCCATAAAATTATATATCAATGGAAAGATAATTTAATGAAGAATGTAATGCAACAAAGTTTGTTCAATTATCTGTATTCTATCAAAGGTTATAGCCAAATAACCAGAAAAAGAAGTACAGCTTGCTTAGGTTGATATGCATTAGCTTTCCTTCATGTGAATGTAGCGAATGAGCATGAGTGTTTAGAGAGCCAATCAGGTGATATGAGCCATCAAACCTCGGAAATGCACTTTTCCCAAAAGGTTTCCGCAATTTTGGCCACTAGTGTAGCTGTGCTAGAGAGAGCATAATATGCAGTTCTGTCCTAAACACATTTACTCAGAAGTACCGTAAGTCCCACTAATCAATAGATTTTATCCCGTAAAAAGTGTGTTCGGTACTGCAGCCATAGGTTCCCATTCCAAAAACATATAATTCAGTCACTGTGGCTATGTTACATTGAGTTATATTAGGGGTCAAAACTGGATTAAGTCCAAGCGCTTTAGGTTAATTGGAGTTTACTAGGTCTTAACTTGCAGCAGGTCTTGGTTTTGCTGAATTCTGGGACACACTTTCAGTCCTAGGCTCATCCCCACAACATACAAAGTAAACAACAAAAGGCCTCTGAGCATGTACAGAGAGCTTAGCCTTAGTAATTGAATAATGTTAAAGTGAGTAAGGACATGGAAGTCATGCAGGAGAGTTTCCAGGCATGCATGAGCCACAGCACCTTTCTGTGCGGCAAAATTAATTGTCTGTTGCATCAGGCTTTCTTCCTGCGCATTCTCTCTACTCCTGGCAATTGTCCCTTAGCCGGCTGCTCAAGTCTTGAAATAGAAACAGGCAGCTGCTGCTTCTACTCCAAAGCCACCTGAACATTGCCCTACACTGAGGTCATCCTCCTGCGGCTAACTAAGCTGGCTTCCTGGAAGATTTGCACGGGCAGAGCAATGTAAAGCTGCCCTCGTGGCAAGCAAACTCTGTCCTGACGTACCTGACTCTTCCTCTCTTGTTCTCTCACCCATTCCACAAGCTCACTCAAACCAGGACCCTGAAACTTAGATTTTATTTGATTTTACGCATTATATTTCTACGCTGCTTTTCATTCATGTGAATCGCAAAGCGGCTTGCAAGCAAGCAATAACTGTAACAGAACAGAACATCGGAAATGCAATGTAAATCGTATAGAACGACTGACAAATCATCAGTAAAACAATTGCAATCTGTCCCAATCATGCTATTGGCAAAACACCTAAAAAATAAGCTAAACAGCACAATTACAACAAAATTCTTATTACAGTCGTACCTTGGAAGTCGAACAGAATCCATTATGGAAGTCCATTTGACTTCCAAAACGTTCAGAAACTAAAGCACAGCTTCCGATTGGCTGCAGGAAGTTCCTGCAGCCAATCGGAAGCCATCGAAGCCCCATTGGACGTTGGGCTTCTAAAAGAACATTCAAAAACCAGAACACTCACTTCCGGGTCTCAGTCGTTCAGGAGCCGATTTGCTTGTGAGCCAAGGCATTTGAGATCCAAGGTACGACAGTATAGGAGTCACAAAGTACTATTGTCCCCTCTCCCACAAACCAGTCTACCAGTGCTCATTGTACAGAGGAGGACTTTGTAAAAGCTCAGGGGCCTTGATTTCCTCCGCTATGAACATGGATGGAGTTTTCTCTTTATGTTCTCATGTCTTCCTCTGTTCCATGGATAGTTAAGGCCTCCAGACTCAAACTCTCATAATCACTAACAACTGGCTATGTGGTTTGGGGCTGATATGAGCTGTGCATCCTAGTTCAGGAGTAGACAATATAGTGCCCTGCAGAGTACCACTCCCATCAACGCCAGCCAGCACGGCCAATGATCAGGAGTGATGGCAGTTGTTATCCAGAACATCTGGGGATCACCACATAAGCTACCCCTGTCCTAGTTTATGTAGCCTAGACCAGCAGGTGCTCTGCATGCATTAGACCCTATGTTCAGTCTTGGGTAGGAACGAAGGAGGAATTTGGTTCCGTAAGGCTGTTGATGCAAATCTATCCAATTAATGCTTTCTGAAACAGTATGCAAAACATTCTTTTCTCTCTCTCTTCTCTTTAACTTCAGGAACCAGCCTTGTATTTGTTGTTTGTGAATCGATTTCTTCTTTTCTTCTGCTAATCTGTTGAAACATGCATCTATATTTTCGTTCCAATGCAGAAAATAAGAATAGAACTTGCTTCGGGATTCTAATATTTCATTTCTTTTCCCTGAGTAGCTGCGATGATTTTTCCTCCTTGGATTAAAATGTTTCTTTCCTATAACTGGCTAACACACTGTGCTTGAAAGCTGGGCTCTGAATCAGATTGTTCTCTTAAGGAGAACCAACTTGGGATAGGCCAGCAAAGTGATTTGGTCTACACTGGTGTTGAAACAATTGACTAAGAGGGTGGTGTCTGACCAAGTTTTACTCAGTAGACCCATTGAGATTCATGACCATGCCTAAGTTAGGGCCGTTTATTTCAGTGGGTCTACTTTGAGTGAAATTGTCAGTAAGGTGGCAACTCTACCCATGCTTAGATTGTCCTGCACGGTTGTTTCTGCAATCTCAGTGCATATCATTACATTGGAGTGGGTTATTTTTGCTGCTATAGATATAATAGTGGCATGGAACCACTGTCTCCTGCTTGAGAAAATGGGGGGTGCAATTTGTGCTACCCTAAGTAAGCACCAGGCTGTGGGTGTTCATGAAAGTCATTTATTGTTTGCATGTGAATCCACTGTGATGGGCCGGATAGTTATGTTAAACTGTTATGATGAAAAAACAGGTGTAACTCCACTGAAGTAAAAGGAATTACATTGGCCTAATCATGTCCTGGAAGTCATGGCAAAATGAGGTAAGCAGCAAGAATAGGGAATTATGCTAGTCAAGAACAGGAAAATGCAACAGTTTGTATCCTTATGTAGTCCATCTGCTCTGAAGCTACTTTGGAGCAAATAGAAGTCCTCTCATCCGCTTCTCTGGGCATCAAACTAGGTCTGCCGATTCTTGTAGTTCCTCCTACTGCAGTGGGGTTACTCCTGAAGTATAACAATGTCACGGACAGAGGAATAAGACCCATGGTCTTCTCTTCTTTAGAGATGGACCACGGCCAAAAAATCAGATCTGAAGAGCCTCAGTCTTTGAAAAAGTTTGTATCTAGACATGGATCTTAACTCAACTCCTCATATCCATTCTTAATACCATTATTAACTGTCTGCTTTCCCACCAACTCTCAAGTCATACCAATTACATTTTCAACCACCATCAAACTCATAAGTGGAAGTACTGTAGATATTTTCCATGGAAGGCCACCATTTAAATTGTGTTGGAGTTTTTTTGTAATTAATGTACATACATACAAGGTAATAACCCCATTTCTTTCTTTCTCTTGGATGCCATTGATGTCTTAGTATCTGGATATATAGTATTATGTTTCTGGATACTGAGGTATTTGGTAGCACCTCCACGTTTACATTTTGTTCAAATGACTAGATCTCATTTTATTTTTATTTTCATTGTATGTGAATGTGCGTGTGCTTTACCATATTAGCAAAGGGCCTCACTCTTCAGCCTCTAGGTTTGCTTCCATCTTTGCTTCAATGCATCATTTGCAATTAATGCATTGAAATGCCCCCATCACGATTCAGTTTCTCCATCAAATCATTTCTTCATGTTCTGTTGAAGACAAACAGCTGCAACCGTGAAATAAAACAAAAGTACAATTCATTCCATACTGTCATCCCTTTGTCCTGACCAGAGCAACTCGATCGTGTCGAAGAGGGCATGAACCATATCAACCAAGACATGAAGGAGGCCGAGAAAAATTTAAAAGATTTAGGGAAATGCTGTGGGCTTTTCATATGTCCTTGTAACAAGTAGGTACTGGGTACCAGCTCTGCTCTGCAATGTCCAGTTCTTTGTCATGAGTGAATGTCTGAAGTTTTCTTTTCTTTTTTGTCTTTTTTCTTTTCTTTGTCCCTTTCCATCTGCTTCATACTGTGGGGATAAAATACTTGTGTTTAATCAGAACAACTGGAGCGCATCGAAGAGGGAATGGACCAAATCAATAAGGACATGAAAGAAGCAGAAAAGAATTTGACGGACCTAGGAAAATTCTGTGGTCTTTGTGCCTGTCCATGCAACAAGTAGGTGTTGCCTGCCTGCCTGCCTGCCTGCCTGAAATCTTGAGCACCCAAGGCTGACCGCAAGCTAGCAAGCCTTGTGATGCTCATCCTTGCTTAAGGCACCTGGGCAGGATGAGCATGTGGCATGCAGAGAGAACAATTCTGGTTCCAATGCGTTCATCTCATAGCGTAGACCAGAGGTTCCCAAATTTTAGGGACCGACAAACCACTCTTGCCCTGCTTTTATGAAAAAAATAAATAAAACCCTCCCAGGTTCCTCCTCTTCTCCCCACTGTCAGCATCCAAATTCCCAAGCGCTATGGATCCAACCATTTATTTCCAAAAGCAGCTACCTGGAAACTTGAATGTTGACACGGGGGAGCGGGGTTGTGGCTTCACATCAGTCCCAGTGGAGAAGAAGTGGCAGATTGCCCTTCCCCTCCATGGATGGTCACTGGTGTGACATGGGAACTAGACGAGGTCGAGATCATGGTGGCTTCGTTAGCTATTTGAGAGCCACTTGCCATCATCTCAGAGTTCACGAGTGGCTTATGGGTTTAACGTTTGGGAATCTTTGGCAAAACAGTGAGATCACCGTAGCTGCATTTAAAATCAGGCATACCACAATGAAACCTTCACTGTGGACACTTTTAAATGATGAAGATTTCAACATTTTACAGAGTGTGTACTATGTCGTAATAACCTAAGCTTCAAAAATTATGGCGCTATCTCAGAATACTGACTTCTCTCTCGTTCTCAAGCTTTAAAGGGAATGCTTTCTTGACCATGAGCTGTGCTCCAAAATTGAATAAAATGACCATTTGGGGCCAAAAACAATACCAACATCCTATTTAATCAGATAATCTCTCTTTGCGAGGTCTGGAGACGTGCCGTAGTTTCTTGCTCGATCCCAAGAAATGGGGAGTTTTTAAATTTATTTTTATATATTGGCAGGAAAACTAGACCCATTTTGCTAACTGTCATTCCCCAATTGGGTAGTGTACACCAAGCAGAAATGTTGAAATGTGCTGGGTTTGCTTGCATGTTATTGTCACAAAATGAAAATGCAGCATTAAAAAATGTGATGTCTGGACTTTGGAGGGAGGCAGTAGACATGAAAGAACAGGCTTCCTGATGGATAGCAGACTTAGTATGCACTGACACTGCATGAAGCAATTACTAAAAGTACGTTAATAAGTAAGCTGCCCCAAATGGTGTGTATGTTAGCGAGTGACTGAGTGTGTTCAAGTGTGTTTGTAATCTGTTTCAGCATTTCATTACTCCAGCTTTACAGTAGGCTATTTGCCTAGTCACCTGGGGTGAATAATAATTCCTCTGGGTGAATAAATTGCCAAACATTTCTGGGAAGGTATATTTCTTGTTCTGATGTGCAAGGCTGGATCAGTCCTTCAAAGCAAGCAGCAAAAACCAGCCAGAGCCCTTGCAGAACTTAAAGAGAATATTGAAACAGGAGATACCAAAATCTGCAATGGCAGTAGAAAGTTTGGATGGCTGAACTTTATGCTGGCTACCCTTTTGCATAGATAAGAGAGTCAACCAGTGGGTAAAGTTGTGTGTGTGTGTGTGTGTGTGTGTGTGTGTGTATGTGTGTGTTGAAAGGGGGAAAGAGTCTATTATCCTAAGCAGACCTGACAATCTGAAGGAAATTCTAATCTCAAGTGTCAATTACTGTGCTAAAAAAAGTCACCTGAACTAACAAAATCCAACTAGCATTCAGGCTGGTAGAATTGTTTGTTTACCTGTTCAGTCATTATTATTTATTATTATTATTATTATTATTGTTAGCATTATTATTATTAGCATTATTAGCATTATTATTAGCATTTGTTAGCCACTTTATACCAAAGATAACCAACAGCATACAACACAAAATTTCTGGATTGCTTATCAAGCAACACAGCAACTTCTTCTAACAATCCCTGCTAGTATGCAGCCTGTTCATCTGTATGGTTATTAAGAAGCACACCCTAATGAGTCTTATGGGCCCTACTACCAAATATCCCTAGGATTTCAGCTGGACAGCACAACCCTAACTATATTTATTCAGAAGTAAGGCCTCTTGATTTTAATGCAACTTACTTCTAACTTAACAATGCAGTCCTATGCATGTCTACCCATAAAGAAGACCCACTGAGTTCAACGGGATTCATTCCTGTGTTGACATTGAGGGCAATGAAACTAACACCTGGGTCAGCAAGTATATGTTTGTGCTATTAAGTCCAATGGCAGTTTATGGAACTACAGTCAAACTTTGGTTGTCAAACGTAATCCGTTCTGGAAAACCATTTGACTTCTGAAACGTTCAACAACCGAAAACTGAAAGCGGAAGTCTCAATACAATAGGGAAACTCAAAAGAGAAGCCATGTAGCCCGTTCGGCTTCTGAAAATCGTTCAAAAACCAGAGCAGTTACTTCCTGGTTTTCAGCTTTCGGTAGCCAAAACATTAAAAAACAGAGCCATTTGAGAACCAAGGTTTGACTGTAGTAAGGATTCTTCATTTAGTCCACTCAGTCTCCAAAAGTACTCAACTTAAAATATCTTTCTTCACACAATTTATGAAATACAGCACTCATTAACAGTGTTGTTGATTAGCACATTGTTTGAAATCTATGGCCAAATGGAAAACATTGAACAGTGTTCAGATCATACGTGCCACTATTACGAAGTAGCAATAATGGACATTTCTTACTAACGGCATCCCAAATTTTCAAATTCTCCTTTCTTCCCTCAGATAGGAGAGCTTCATATTTAAAACACAGACTTGTACATACCTCATTAATAAAAGTAATAGCTGTCTTTGGTTTAAAGCCCCAAGAGGGACTTCCTGAAAGGGAAATAATTCTGACAATGAGCTTCCATCATGTCCAATTTGTAATCTCGGATAGCTTTTGTTCTGAAACAACCCAAAGGAATGCTGCGCATGCTAATATTATCTGTCGCCTCCTGGTATGCCTGGATTTTAACTTCTCCGTGGTGACTCAGTCAAAGATGGCTCCTCAGTTGCCCTGTGCAATTGAATTCGCAACGTGGCTCTCCAAGACGTGGCTTTCCAGGGCTGAACGTTTTAAGATTTGCAACATAGCTGAAGATCCATTTTTGCCTGTGTCCCACTCGCTGAGTAGGCTGTTACTGCTAGTGCATTAAGAGAATGTTTGAACCACTGGGGTTAGCTGTGCTTTATGGAGAATGCTTCACTTTCTTATTCATGCCTGTACCTGGTGCATGAAAAAAAAATTATATCTAGAAGAATTTCCCTTTCTGATGCTCAGCTGCTACACATGCTTGTATTATAGTTATTTATCTGTTTCTTCATTTTTCCCGCACTCATCCCACTAATTTTACTTTTTGTCTCTGTGGACAAAGGTTTGTGCATCAACTCTGGATGTATATTCTTTCCAAGTACTATACCGATATATTATTAAAATATCTAATCTAAATTGCCATATATGACCCCAGAAGGCAAACAAGCCAAGATTGATTTCACTGGAAATCACTGACAAGTTTGGCGGAAACAGAGGTTTATTGTGCCACACATAAAAAAGCAAGTTGGCCATGGTTTTGTGTTCAAGAGACCAGATCTGTGTGTCTTTTAATCTTAATCTGTCGCTGTGATGTACACACTCCCCTCTGTGGTTTCTGTCTTCATGTCTGTACGGCCGTATGTTCTCTGTGTTATATGTCCAAATATCCCATGTGTCATGAAATACAGGTTTTCTAGCTGCGTTTCATTTCTTTAAAAAAAAAATAAAACGAAACAACAACAAAAACGCAAGCCCAAATTCTTGTTGACTTGGCAATCGCAGGCAACTTGATTGGAAATGAAATTTCTAAACATCGCAGTTGTTGTGGCAGCAAAACGATGAAAATGAAATCAATCCTTTTGTTCAGTTGTATGATATATCGGTATACCAGACTCTCCCGTCCCACCCCCTTGTATGAAATGCTCAATAGCTTGACTCGGCTCTTAGCTTGAAGAAATAACAATTGTCACATTTCTTGCAGTTGCTTCCGCCCAGTTTCTGCTTCGTTACTCACCGTCTCTTTTTGCATAGGCTTAAATCGAGTGATGCTTATAAAAAAGCCTGGGGGAATAATCAAGATGGGGTTGTAGCCAGCCAGCCGGCACGCGTTGTGGATGAGCGAGAACAGATGGCTATCAGCGGTGGATTTATCCGCAGGTGAGGCTTGTTCTGGGAATCTTATTTTTAACCCATTCTTACTCCTCTTTCTTTCCTGTAACTGGCGCATTCAGACCATATGGTCCTACGGAGAGGGTTTGTGGTGATGCTGTACTGTTGTTTATTCTCCAAGTTGACAACATCCAAGTCAAATGAGTCCGAGTCTTTTGTAAATTTCCACTGACATCCTATGTCCTATGTGGGAGGGGTTCTGAAAAAACTTCAGATTGGCCCGCAGGTTGGTGGACTTGTAAAAGGGTAAAAGGGTACAGTGGTACCTCGGGTTACATACGCTTCAGGTTACATACACTTCAGGTTACAGACTCCACTAACCCAGAAATAGCACCTCGGGTTAAGAACTTTGCTTCAGGATGAGAACAGAAATCGTGTGATGGTGGTGCGGCAGCGGCGGGAAGCCCCATTAACTAAAGTGGTGCTTCAGGTTAAGAACAGTTTCAGGTTAAGAACAGACCTCTGGAACAAATTAAGTACGTAACCAGAGGTACCACTGTACTGTACTAAAAGAGTACAGTGGAACTTGGGTTACGTACCGTCATCCTTACGAATGCTTCGGGTAACGTGGCAAATTACTATCTCAGTCTTTTAAGGATGTATATATGACACTTTAGGATAAAATCTTTCCTGCGTGGCTTAGAAATGAGCACCTGTTTCATGACTTTCTGACAGTAAGCAGCGATCAAGTGCATTGCTCTGAACAGGCAAAGAAGTCTAGCAGTTTGGGATGAATATGTAGCTTTATGATACAGTTCAGATCACCTTTACTCCTTACTACTTGACAGGGTAACAAATGATGCCCGAGAAGGTGAGATGGATGAAAATCTGGAACAGGTCAGTGGCATCATTGGAAATCTCCGTCATATGGCCCTGGATATGGGCAATGAGATTGACACACAGAACCGCCAAATTGACAGGATCATGGAGAAGGTAAGGGCTGACCTGCTGTTCGTACCCTATATTCCTTGTTCTGAGCATGATAATAAGTTTTTCTTTTCTGGATCAAAATGTTGGGATAAAAACTAAGAGTGTGTTTAATTTCCCCTCCAGTTTGTGGGGTTGTAGGGGTTGTAGGGATGCAGGTGGCACTGTGGTCTAAACCACAGAGCCTAGGGCTTGCCGATCAGAAGGTCGGCGGTTCAAATCCCCGTGACGGGGTGAGCTCCTGTTGTTCGGTCCCTGCTCCTGCCCACCTAGCAGTTCAAAAGCACGTCAAAGTGCAAGTAGATAAATAGGTACCACTCTGGCGGAAGGTAAACAGCGTTTCCGTGCGCTGCTCTGGTTTCGTCAGAAGCGGCTTAGTCATGCTGGCCACATGACCTGGAAGCTGTCTGTGGACAAACGCCAGCTCCCTCGGCCTATAGAGTGAGATGAGCACGCAACCCCAGAGTCATCTGCAACTGGATCTAATGGTCAGGGGTACCTTCACCTTTACCTTTTGGGGCAAAGCATTTAGTTTCTATGCTAAACTGATGCATGCAGGGACTTCCTTTTTAGCAGTATATAAAGGCTTCAAGGCATAAGCCTCATGGCATTTGCATGAAATTTGTTTCTGGTCTAGATAGATACTTCTATGTCAGCCTTTCTCAACCTTAAATTCCCAGATCATAGAACTGTAGACTTGAAAGGGACACTGAGGTCCTCTAGTTCAGCCTCCTACAAGACAGGAATCTCAGCTAAAACATCCATGACAGATGGCCATCCAACATCTGCTTTGAAACTTCCAATAAAGGAGAGTCTTTGGTTGCCTCAAAAGATAATTCCTCCATAATGCGTATAGGACTAGGTATCAAAAGATAAAATCAGAAAAAAATAGGTATCTCACCATGCGCAAAAGATAGGAATGTAAGATTGAGACTGCCATAAATGCACACCTTCAGGGAATGAATTCTGCAGCTAGGTAATTTTCTTTATCCAGTAACTGAATGTAGTGACAGATCCTCACCGGACTCGAGAATAAGTACAGCAACGTTAGCTTTTCAATGCCCAGCTGTACCATTTGTTAAGGGAACTGGAATGGCCCCTTTCAATCCAAATATAAAATGCATCATGCTTTATCCTGAAGTTCTGGAACTCCTCGTCACTGCAGAAGACCTTTTTACACATGCACACAGTAGTGGAAAGTTCAGCTCATCTGAATGAGAATTTGGCTTTATTGTCTACTCTGCATGTATCTAGAATCAAAGAATCATAGCATTGTGGAGTTGGTCATCTAGTCCAAACCCCTGCAATGTAGGAATGTCAGGTAAAGCATCCATGACTGATCCAACCTCTGCTTAAAAACCTCCAAGGAAGGAGAGTCCACTACCTTCTGAGGGAGCCTGTTCCACTGTCAAACAGCATCTTACTGCCAGAAAGTTCTTCCTGGTGTTTAGTCGGAATCTCTGTTCTTGTAACTTGAAGCAGAGCAGGGAAAAACAAGCTTGCTCCATCTTCCATGTGACAGCCCTTGAGATATTTCAAGATGGCTATCACATCTCCTCTCAATCTCCTCTGTACCAGGCTAAACATACTCAGCTCCCTCAACTGTTCCTCACCAGGGTTCGTTTCCAGACCCTCTCTCATCTTGGTTCCCAGATGTTCTCGAACCATAACTCCCATCGTCCATGACACTAGCTAGAAATGATTGATTGATTTTTATACTCTGCCCTCCCCGGCCAAGACCGGGCTCAGGGCGGCTAACATCAGGTATAAAAACAATTGATTAAAATAGAACTTAAAAACAAGATTAAAATACTACTTAAAATGCAGCCTCATTTCAGTGGAAGCCCAGATCAAAAACTGTTTGGGGGGAGAAAACGTCAAATCTTCACCAAGGCCAACTATCCAGACTAGTCCTACATGGGCCAGAAAAAAGCCAGGGAGGTCCCCAAATAGGGGTTTCATCACAGAAGGAAAAGGAAAAGAATGATAGTTGTAGCCCAGCAATTTCTCGAAACCCAAGGTTGAGAAAGGCTGCTCTAAGCAAATAAAGATGGTGGTTTGTTCGTTTCTCGCCAGCACTGAACTTTTAGTGTGCCCAGCTGCACTCTAAGCAACCTGGGTCATCCCCAGATAGACTGGACGGGAATATTACTCAGGATAAACTTCAGCCAACTCAGTTGCACCTATTCCACAATTACATCTCTCTCTCTCTTTCTCCCATCTAGGCTGTTTCCAACAAAACCAGGATTGATGAGGCTAATCAACGTGCAACAAAAATGCTGGGCAGCGGTTAGATGTGCCCCTGTGCTGATTCTCGTTCTAAACACTGTCCGCAAGGGCAGCACTTTCATGCTTTTTTCTCATGGTATTTACCAACTAGGTTTGCACACATGCACATATCAAAAAAACCCCACACACAACAACAACCACCCCACCCCTCTCTTTCTGCTCTCCCAGCCCAGCCCATATCCCAGTTGTAAATGTTGTCCTGTGTAGGTTGTCAGCTTTCCCAAAACGATACTTGTAAATTATTATCTTCCAGATCTCTTCCTTTCCAAAGGTTGTATATAGTACTGATTCGATGGCTATAGCTCATGACAACGTTCGATATATTTGTTGGATTTCTATTGCCCCCTCCCTCCCCTCTCCCTCTCCCCGCATTTCTTTCTGTCTGTCTGTTTTTGGTTGGTGAGGTTTTTTTAAACAGCAACAACGACAACAACAACTTTATGATGTTTTTTGCTGAATGACAAACAAATGTAGGAATGCTCAACGTGCTGTTAAACTTTTAACTATACAGTATTGTTCTTGTAAAACTGTTAACATTCCACAGAGCCACCCGCAAGAGTATTTTCTTTGGGTGTCATGTCGTTTAAGCACTTAAGAATTTGGTGTTTTTCTCTCTTTCTCTCTCTTTCTCGGTTCTCCATCGCTCTCTCCATTGGTCGTTATAAGTTCATTGATTAGACAGTGTGGAATTCTATAAGTTATAACAAGCATTGCACTAAAAAATAATGATACTAATAAATAAAAAGTGACGTGATTTTATGCATTTATTGCATGAGAAATAGACTTTTAGACTCCTTAACTTAAGTGAGACTTTTCCATGGCAGTAGCAACATCAACAACAACAAAAAGAAAAAAATTAAAATTAGCATGCTCCGTATTGGGACACTGTCAGGACTATGTTATAATACCAGCAAGTTTGCAGTAGTGCCATTTATTTCTTCTTGTCAATATATATATATATTATATTATATTATAAATATAAATATAAATATATATAGTTATGAGCCATGTTCATTTCTTTTCTTTTCCCTTTTTCTTTTTTCCCCTTACTTTTAATTTCAAAAAGAGATGGATTTGGCACTCATTTAACCATTGCCAGCAAATTAAATGTTTGGCTGATACTATTGTCAAGGACAAAAAAGATATTTAAAAATGAAGAAAAAAGCATCAACAAATAAGAAATAAGTGTAATATATATAGTTTGTCTGCTGCTTTCAAAGACTATCTTTTTTCGGGGGGGAGGGAATGGCTATCATATGAAATGTTGCAGAGAAATGTAATTTTTATAAGGCTCTCTCTATCTTTCTAGCTACTCTCTCTCTCTCTCTTTCCATTTCTCTCCCCTTCCCCAATGTGGTTTGTTATTGGTAGAGTTCTCTGTTTGCTTATCTAGAGCTATGCACACCAAAATCACTGCGATGTTTAGTAGCTGTTATTAATTAAAAAAACAAAAAACAAAAAATAACCTACATGAATGAAAATCTAGATAAAACTGTGAGATTAAATATAGTTGCCGCATGTACTATGAAATTCCTTCTGTCTCCTGTCAGTTTGTGACGTGATTGACATTTTGTAGCTAGTTTAAAAATATTAAAAATTATAGACCCTCTGAAGGCTTTTTTCTTAATCTGTTTTTTGTTGGCTCTTTGCTGCCCATACCTTGTTATTTCCCACCCATCAGGAAACAAAAGGGATTCTGTGCTGATCAGGTGGCCCAGGTGATTCTGAGCAAGCAGCCTGCCTCCCGAAACGCAATGTAAATTTTGTGTTTGAGGCGAGCAGAGAAAATAGCCCTGCCCTGCAGATCTGTGGCGTTCCTGCAGCCCTAGGATATTTCAGTTCTCCTTCTTGTGAGGGTAGAAAGAGAGAGGGAGATGCTGCTACCCTGGGCTCCTCGCCATGTCCGTGGATTCTCCCCTAGAGTGTGCCAGGAGATGTCTTGCCAGATGCAAGGTGCTTCTTTTAAAATGAGATTCAGAAGCAATACAAAACACAAGTGAGTGAGAAGATTAAAGATTTCCTTCTAAACAGCAAGCAATATGTACATACCAAGCAAGTGCTTCATTCTGCCACTGGGAAACCCTCAAGAAGCGGTAAAGTGACTCAGTTGGCACGGCCCCATGACCAATTGATCTGTGCATGAGCTTCTCCTTAACTCTGCCCCAAACCATCCAATTTAGACATAGCTAGCCTGTGTGGCTTGCCCAACCGGCTACGTGCAGATTATTCATTAGTGGCTATGTGCAGATCATTCATTAATGGCTACATGCAGATTATTCATTAGTGGCTACGTGCAGATTGGGACGTGGGTGGCGCTTTGGGTTAAACCACAGAGCCTAGGACTTGCTGATCAGAAGGTTAGCGGTTCGAATCCCTGCAACGGGGTGAGCTCCTGTTGCTCGGTCCCTGCTCCTGCCAACCTAGCAGTTCAAAAGCACGTCAAAGTGCAAGTAGATAAATAGGTACCACTCTGGCAGGAAGGTAAACGTCGTTTCTGTGCACTGCTCTGGTTCGTCAGAAGCGGCTTAGTCATGCTGGCCACATGACCCAGAAGCTGTAATGCCGGTTCTGTCAGCCAATAAAGCGAGATGAGCGCCGCAACCCCAGAGTCAGCCACAACTGGACCTAATGGTCAGGGGTCCCTTTACCTTTATGTGCAGATTATTCATTAATGGATACGTGCAGAGTATTCATTACTGGCTTGATGCAGACTATTCGTTACTGGCTATATCTAGATCATTCATTAGTGGCTACGTGCAGATCATTCATTAGTGGCTACGTGCAGATCATTCATTAGTGGCTATGTGCAGAATTATTCATTAGCCACCCTCTCCCAATGCCTCACTTTCTCAAAACAATGTCCAACATCAAAGAAGTTACCTAGCACTATCACTTCCTCCCAATTGATTAGGACATTAAAGGCTTTTCTCATGCCATCAAAGAACTTAGCAAGGGATAAGAAGGGGGAAGGAACAGAGGCAGGAAGGGTAACCATGTCAGATCACTAACTCCTCGAAAGACAATTTATCTTCTGGATAGATGGTCCATACAACTCGGTGAAGACATGGATCCAAAACAAGCAAGACACAGTGTTGCAAAATTTGGATGCCCCCAATCTCTGCCATGCTGTGGCAAGTTTCTAGGGGGTCCAGGGAATCCCCAAGGGTCAGTATCCCTGCGAGAATCAAGATGCGGCAGAGGCTATCATAGCTTTAAGAAATAGGATTCATTCACATATTGGCATGGACTGCTTGGATGCAGAGGAATAGTGGGGGGAATCAGATGGGGAAGCCCAAGAGAAGAAGGCTCAGGGCTCAGAGCCCAGGGAATGGTGGTGGCATGATGACGAGTTGTAAGAGGGAGAAGATTGAGGAGTTGTCAGAAGCTGAAGGGGTAACTGGGCTTAGTGAGCTGGGGGAGTCTGTGGCAGAGAGAAGTCTAGAATCAGAGGCAGAAGCTGAAGCAGGAGAGTGGGTTGAGGGAGGCCAAGAGGCAGAGATGAGTCCAGTTGGTGAAGATTCATAAGCATCTCTCCCTCCTGCAAGCTCCACTCCACCCTGGTCTCTCAGAACTAGAAGAGGCAAGAAAAGAGTGGTGGAAGCTCCTCCCCCTCCCAGCCTTCTCCCTTTTCTTCCTCTGACCAGTCATCATTGTCCCACCACCACCAGTCCCCAAACTCTGAGCCTTCTTCCCTCAGGTGTTTCCCAGCTGGGTCCTCCCACCATTCCTCTGCACCCAACCAGTCCCATATTTTCACCTGAATTTAGATGGAAGGAGCCCAGATCTTACAGCATGGTCATCTCCAGAGGGGCTTGTTCCCCACAGTAGTGCAGTTCATGAGTGCAAGGCATCTCCCCCAGCCTGCCTTCAGCCAACTGGCCAGAAGTCCTGTAACTCCACACTTTGTTGAGTGGAATCCTCACGATTGCTCATGCCACCAACTCTTCCTGAGACATCGCACCCAGTTACCCTGGCAACCTTCCACACCTCCTGTTTCTGATCGCACCTCATGGCGGGGGGGGGGGGGGAGAGAACAGATCTCTTGCATTACCAATGGCCTTCAATCATTACGTGGTCTGCCAAAACCCTCCGCAGTTTTCAAGTGGTCCATAGGGTGTCTGGGAACTGCTGACTTAAGGCATGCTGAATCATAGAATAATAGAATTGTAGGGTTGGAAGGGACCACAAGGATCATCTAAGTCCAACCCAAATCTTTTGTCCAACATGGGGTCTGAACCCACAACAATCAGATTAAGAGTCTTGTGCTCTCCCAACTGAGGTGTCAATGGCCTGTTTTATTTCTGAATGGCCCTAGCTTGGCCAGGTCATTTTGCTTAGGCTAGCCCAGGAATTCTTCTGCAGTTAGCTTTTTCCCTTCATATCCCGAATAACCAAAATCCTATAATTTCTCTCTGCTATTTACTAATAGACTCAGTTACCTCATAGCTGTAACAATACACTAGACCTGAATCGTTAACACAAATAGAAGTCATTAATATTGCAGTAATTGAAATTAATAAGATTTTGGAATGCAGATAACATAAAAAATCATCAAAACATCAAGTCTAGCACATGAGGGGCCACCTAAATTATTTAGTTTGGTATTTGAATGATTGGATTTTATTAACTGTTTTATAATTTGGCATTGTTATAATGAGGCTATCATTGGGTTGTAACTGAAAACTAATAAAACTTATTATCATCAATACCTGAATTCCACCCCCTTGGGTTTTAGGGGAGGAAAGCAGGAAAGGTCAAAGGAGCACAAGGATGTTCTGACCTCACTTCCGCTTTGCCAGCACAAGCGACGGACAGGAAATTCTCTCTCCCACCCTGTCCTTTATGGTTGTGGCCTGAATCGTGAGGATTCCACTCAACAAAGAGTGGAGTTACAGGACTCACCGGAAAAGTGGACCTTCTAGGAAGAGATGGAGAAAGGAAAAGATGGGGCATCAGGCTGGTCTTTGTGGGGAGGGGGGCAAGAACAAGGGAAAACTGGAAGGGGGAAAGTAGAAGGGCTAGTTATGCTGGCTGCTGTTTTTGCTGCCCACAATGAACAGATAATCTTCATACACCCCTCTCCTTTCATGCCTTTGAAAGGCTCTGCTTTGCAGATTGCAGAAAGAAGAGTTTTTGACAAGCAATGGAGCAACTTAAGCAAGGGAACCAGCGATGCTTTTCTGCAGGGCTGGAGGAAATGGGACTGTCTGCCATTAGCTCTGGCCTGCCTGGCAAATGGTCAGCAATTGTGGGAACTGTAGTTCAGCAAGATTGGGAGGGCCATGCAGGCTCCCAATTCCTGCTTTGATGCCCTCACATTATGGGACGCGGGTGGCGCTGTGGTCTAAACAACTGAGCCTCTTGGGCTTGCCGATCAGAAGGTCGGCAGTTCAAATCCCTGCAACGGAGTGAGCTCCCATTACTCTGTCCCAGCTCCTGCCAACCTAGCAGTTTGAAAGCACACCAGAGCAAGTAGATAAATAGGTACCACTGCGGCAGGAAGGTAAACGGCGTTTCCATGCACTCTGGTTTCCATCATGGTGTTCTGTTGCACCAGAAGCGGTTTAGTCATGCTGGCCACATGACCCAGAAAGCTGTCTGTGGACAAACCCTCGGCCTGAAAGCGAGATGAGTGCCGCAACCCCTAAGCCCTTTGACTGGACTGGAATCATTATTCTTTGTGGAAAGAAGAAAAGAAAACCAGTAATTTTTTTTTACCAAAAATAAAAAAGGTTAACCTTCCTTGGTATGTGTTCTTTAAAGGCAAGATCTAAATAGAAGAAAAGAAATAAAACAATCACATCCAGCGCACAATCCCAGTCATGGTCCAGCAGGCGAACAGCTGAAATTGAGGAATCAGCATTCTAGAGATACTAAATAGCAAATAGCATTCCAGTCAACCCTGACCTCTGGTCTCTTGTTTCCTGTTTTGATCGTCTGCCTTCTGCGCGGAGGCAATGTGGATTGTACTTTGTGTGGCGCAAAGGGGGAAGGGAGGGCGTCGGCCTCCCATCCATTAAAGGCTGAGCTGAAAATATACCCAAGTGGGGGCTCTTAAATGAAGCTCTTCAAAGAAAGTGCAGGATTAGACTGGATTAGCTGCCGACGTCACAGAGCCACACACAGAATGAGTTATGTAATGTGATTCTCTTTGTAGTGCAGCGACTGGACAAGAGTGCCGTTCCTAAGAATGACAGAAATAAGCAAGAACAGGACCAAGAAGGGGGAAGGATATTTTGACAAGATGTTTCCCCAAAAGCTCACCCCCATTAAAGTGTGTGGTGTTGTTGGCCTCCATGTGTCTCAAAGGACTGCTTTGAGCTGTGTTAGCAGCACCAAAGCGACCTCCCCGGGGCACAAGTCTAAGTAGTGTCTAGTCTAAGGAGATCCTGGGCTGCCCAAAAGATAAGACCCCTCTCTTGGCCTCGCTGATGTGGTCCCACAGGTATTCTGCAAAGCAGTGGAGGTTTAGAATCACCGTTTTCTTTCTCCTAGATGTTACAGTGATAGTTTGGCCCAAAACCCTACGTCGTGCGATTCACTCAAAGACGATGCCAAAGGCTGCCATATGGCCCCCTGAAACTATTAGCAGTGAAAATGCCACGTTTCATGATAGGCCCTAAAATGAGTCCTCCATGCCCTCCGTGCCCTCGTGGTCACAGTTTTGGCCAAGAACCTGACGTCGTACAATTCACTCAAAAACAGTGCCAAACACCTGCAAATTGCCCCCTGCAATGTTTGGCACTGCAAACGGTGCATTTCCAAGTAGGCAACAAAATGAGCAGTAAAGAAAGAGAAATATTTGCTTTCTACCCCTGGATTATTTGGAGATAATCAAGCAATGAAGCCAGGTTGGAATGACGCAACAAGCTGGACTCTTACGGTGTGGCAGAGCAAGAGGGAGGGAGGAACACCACAGAGTTTTTGCACCAATATAGTGCTGGTTCATATTAAACTATAGTTCGTTTTAAACCATGGTTTAATGTGGCATGCGGGGACGTGGGTGGCGCTGTGGGTTAAACCACAGAGCCTAGGACTTGCCGATCAGAAGGTCAGTGGTTCGAATCCCCGCGACGGGGTGAGCTCCCATTTCTTGGTTCCTGTTCCTGCCAACCTAGCAGTTCGAAAGCACGTTGAAGTGCAAGTAGATAAATAGGTACCGCTCCGGCGGGAAGGTAAACGGCGTTTCCATGTGCTGCTCTGGTTCACCAGAAGCGGCTTAGTCATGCTGGCCACATGACTCGGAAGCTGTACGCCGGCTCCCTCGGCCAATAAAGCAAGATGAGCGCCGCAACCCCAGAGTCGGTCACGACTGGACCTAATGGTCAGGGGTCCCTTTACCTAATGTGGCATGCAAACCAGGGCATTATGAATCTAAACTGTAAAAGACACTGACTTTTTACTGGGTCTTTTACTTGTTGTAACACTTTAAAATCTTTACCACAAGCTTCCTGCCTCCCCCTTTTAACTAAGCTTCTATTCTGTCCTAAAAATAATCTGCCTATTTTTTTCCTGGGGAGAGAGGATCTTTTCATGTGATTATGATAAAACCAAATGCATTTGCTTTCTCTGTACAGAAATAATCCTCTTGGCTGAGGCTCAGAATCGGGTCGTGTCTCCGCTTCCCTCGGTTATTTGCAGAAATCTATTTCTTGCACACCCTGAAATTGCATTTTTGAGGCCTAGCCATTGCCACCGGGTTTGCTGCTCCTCTTGCTGCAGGCCAATGCCCCCTTGCTGAAAAGAATAGAAATAAAGGGATGAAATTAAGATTTGGACTGGGTTTTTGCTTTGCAAAGAGTCAAAGCTGTTACAAATCTGCAAAAGTGTCTACAAGGCCTCATGGGAGAAGGGGAAGGGGAAGGGGAAGGATGATTTCTAAGCAGATTTGCACATTTATTTTCCAGTTCTGACATATGCAATTGAGTCTTGTCACCTTCTTAAATGCTTTGACGGCTGCTGTGTGTGAACAAAGCTGCCTAAATGCTCATTCATTTGGGGGAAAGGAGGCAGGCTAATCCTGTTTCACTGATGTTTTGAGAAATCTGACATGTTCGAATTGAGGGGTGTGTTCAAATGAGCAGGATTATTGGGATTCTAGCCTTTTACAACCGCCACACAAAGACTTTCTAAGTGGTCGAAATGCCCAACCGTGAAGCAGTAGAGGCAGTGGCATAGCATCGGGGGAGGGGGGCTGCTGCTGCTGGGACATTTGCCCTGGGTGCATTGGGGGGGTGCTGATCACACCACACACCCCCAGCCAGCCCTGCACCACTTTGCACGGCTGGGATCTGATGCTTACGGCTGCTTTGCGGAGGGCGGCAAGAGAAGGATGGCATGAGAAGCCACCTGCACTTCGATCCCAGGCCCTTGGGGGCGTGGCTGTGATTGAAGGGTGCAGGACGTCATTCTCACAATATGGTACGATGATCTTTATTGTCATTGTTCCATACAGAACAACGAAATTGAAAATCTGCATCAGACATTCTGAAACCCACAAGCCTGCTATCCCAGCTATCCCAGCCTGGTTAGCCCCCTAAAAACTCTGATACAGTGGTACCTCGGTTTACATACACTTCAGGTTACATATGCTTCAGGCTACAGACTCCGCTAACCCAGAAATATTACCTCGTGTTAAGAACTTTGCTTCAGGATGAGAACAGAAATTGTGCTCCGGCAGCGCGGCGGCAGCAGGAGGCCCCATTAGCTAAAGTGGTGCTTCAGGTTAAGAACAGTTTCAGGTTAAGAACTGACCTCCGGAACGAATTAAGTACGTAACCAGAGGTACCACTGTACCACATAACTGAATACAATATACTCCCATAGAGACTACCTTACACTGTGTTTAAAACCAAAATTGCATTTGGAGAGAAACTGTTTCTCAGGTGGCTAGTCCTAGTCTTTATAACCCTGTTACCTTCTTCCAGGGGATGCGGGTGGCGCTGTGGGTTAAACCACAGAGCCTAGGACTTGCCGATCAGAAGGTCGGTGGTTCGAATCCCCATGGCGGGGTGAGCTCCCATTGCTCGGTCCCAGCTCCTGCCATCCTAGCAGTCCGAAAGCACGTCAAAGTGCAAGTAGATAAATAGGTACCGCTCCGGCGGGAAGGTAAACGGTGTTTCCGTGTGCTGCTCTGGTTCACCAGAAGCGGCTTAGTCATGCTGGCCACATGACCCGGAAGCTGTATGCCGGCTCCCTCGGCCAATACCAATTAAGCGAGATAAGCGCCGCAATCCCAGAGTTGGTAACGACTGGACCTAAAGGTCAGGGGTCCTTTTACCTTTACTTTTACCTTCTTCCAGAAGGCAGAAGCTGAAAGAGATCGTTTCCGGGGTGCGCACACCACCCTCCCAAGAGCGGCTTTGCGAGGCTAGGATCATTCCAGCCTCGCAAACAGCTCAGGGCTGGGTTTGCTCTGGCAGCATCGGTGGTGAGAGCTCTGTTTGCGTATGGTGAACTCCTTTCGTCTTCCATGCGTTGCCTCATGTTTGAACCCTGGTGCGCATGTTCACCCACCCACCCTGGGCATTATTAAAGCACGCTCTGCCACTGCGTACAGGCACACCCTGATCTAGGCATGTTTACTCAGAAGTAGAACCAACTCTCTTGAATGGGGCTGACTTCCATGCCAGCATGCATAGAGTTGCAGTCTTTGGTACATTTCCTAAGGATAATGGAACCCATTTCTTAGTCTGAAGGCTTCTTTTTGGGTCGTCCTGCCAAGAGGATATTGCTGACTTTAATTACTGACTGTGTTGCAAACCTGTTCGTCAAGGGTAAGTAAAATAAGAAAACATATCTGGGGAAAGCAGCAAGAACTGCCTACTTTGAGCTGAGTACCAGACAACTGCTCTAAGATAAAACTAATGTCTCCTCAAATAAATAGAAGGAAGGGGAGTTCCGTTCAGAGATCATACACACACACACACACACACACACACACACACACACTGTATTTTTCTGTCTATAAGACGCCCCCATGTATAAGATGCCACCTATTTTTGGGGACCCATATTTAAGAAAATGGGGGTGATGGCCCCATGTATAAGATGCCCCTTAATTTTTGACATTATTTTTTTGGGGGGGGACCTAGTCTTATACACGGAAAAATACGGTCTATATAATTTTAATTAAATTTTCTGTTTTACAATTTAGAATATTGAGAAAACCTTACAATCTCAATGCCTTCACTTCTTCTTTTTCCATGGTTCATTTTGCATAACATAAATCCCTGCATATTTTATATAAACTAAACCATTCCGTATTCCATTATTACATCCATCAAAACGTATTTACACTGTTGAATTTATCTCAATGCTGCTGTTTTCAAGTGTACACAATTATCCCCCATATATTCAATAAACATTTTCCAATCTTCTTTAAACGAATGTTCTTCTTGTTTTCTTACTCTATAAGTTAGATCTGCAAGCAGCACATATTCCAACAGTTGAAGTTGCCATTCTTCTTTGGTTGGGACCTTGCTCGTTTTCCATTTTTGTTCAGTTCAGAAATCCTCACATGCAATAGACAAATCAAACAGGTGATAGGTGCTTTTACTGCTGACATATGAACTGTGTGGATAGTGTTGTTATATAGCTTATCCACTAGGTGGCGCTGGATAGAGTCACAAGTTTCCTGCTGTTGCTCTGTCCTTCATTCAGCAAGACAATAAAGTTCTTGTCTAGCTTCCCAACTAGAGTCTTCTCTAAGCCCTCCATCACGGGCGCCTATATGGTATTGCATGCCATTTCTGTGGGCAGACCCAGCCTTGCCACATGCAAGTGGAGATGTGTTCCACTGGTACACCAAAATCTGTCCTCCATTTTCTCAAATGTTCTTTTCCTCTGCAAAAGAGGCTTCTCGGGGCACTTTAGAATTGCCCTGGAAATTATAAAATAAAATTATATATATATTAGAATTGCTTTAACATGGGATTGAGGTGACTTTATTATTGCAAAGTGGCTGTGGCGGACTCCTTCTCCCCTTGATATTTAATTTTCTGCATGCAGGGAATTGTCTTTTATTTTTTTTACTGCGAGGAAGAATTCAATCCTGTGAGCTCTCCTCTGTAATCTGAAATAGCACAGCTCAGAGACAAATTTGCCAAGATAGTAAGAATGAGACCTCCTTGACTCGAATTACTGAGGCATTCTTTATATAGAAGTGGAACAGATTAAATGTCCACAAGGATGAGCCATATTCATCAATTGGATTAGGTCTGGAGATTTTTAAAGAAGCTTGCTTCAGGGTACTGGGTCAAGGCAATTACTTACTTGAGGTGAAACTTTAACAAGGGGCAAATTGTAGAGAGCAGGTATCTAGACTGGGTTTTATTGGGTACTGGGTTTTTTCTCTCTCCATATTTCTGATCCAGTCCTTATTTCCTCAACATTAATTTCTCCATTTCAGTTTTTCTCTGTGTCTCATTTTCCCAATCTTCAATTCAGTTCTCTACATCAGTTTGTAATTTTTTAAAGAAGTCCGTACAAATATTAAACAGCATTTTAGTGCTATTTTCCCTGAATATACACATTTTGCATGCAGTTTTGCCTAAGATCCAAACCAACTTCCCCTAGTATAAAACAAGTTTTCATCTTATATATATATTTATGCAAACTTCCCTCCGGCGTATGCATTTTGAGACTGCAGAACTGCATTGCAAAATTCAAAATTGGCTGCAGAACTGCATTGCAAAATTCAGAGAAGTGTGAATTTTGAGGACTGGCTGTGTTTCGGTTTGTGTATTTTTCCAGAAAAGCACAAATGAGGCAGATTCACCTTTAAATGCAAAATAAATCAAATCCTCCTCCTTGGGTGCTAACCATTAATTGAACAGCGTCAACTATCGCTTGGGCAGGGGAGCAGGGAATGATAATTTTCATTGCAGTTATGTGTTGCGTAACAAGAATATCAGGTGCATCAGCATTCAGCATCTGTTTGAGAGTGTGGTGGGGAGGAAAGGCAGATACTGAAGAGCTCTTTCTGAGCATATTATTCATGCATCAACTGTGTATGTCTCGTAGGCACCGAGTTTGTTGGCCTAAATACAGGTTTCCTCTCTGCATCAGGGAGTGATCATTTCTTTCCATGTCACTTGGGATATTCGCAATGAGGGGTGACGTCTCCTCTTCCGCGGCTCCAAAGGGAGGAAGTTAAGAAATGTGGGAATGTTAAAGATAGGATGGGCAAGCAATTTTATAGGTAATGAGCTTCTTAATTTGGGAAAGGATCTATTGAATAAGTATTATCCTCGTATCTATGGGACCGCCTCTCCTAGTATGCCCCGCAGAGGACCCTTAAGGTCCATGAATAACCATAGTTTAGAGGTCCCAGGCCCTAAGGAAGTCAGACTATCCTCCACCAGGGCCAGGGCCTTTTCAGTGATGGCTCTGACCTGGTGGAATGCTCTGTCCCATGAGACTAGGGCCCTTCAGGATTTAACCTCCTTCCATCAGGCCTGTAAGACAGAGCTATTCCGCTGGCCTTCAATTTGAATTCAGCCTGATCTTTTATTTCCCTTCTCTCCCCCCCCCTTTATGGAGATCACCCGCTCTGAGACCCCACAGCTAATTCTCCCCTGGCCTCCTTGCTGGTCCAAGTAGAACCAATTCAGCCAGCTAGCCCTGGGGATTGATTTTTGAATTTTATTGTTATTCATGTTTTTATACTGTATTTTATGCTGCTTTTATAATTAAGTGTTTTAAATTTGTTGTTAGCTGCCCTGAGCCCGGTTTCTGAACCGGAAAGCTATAAATGAATTTATTATTATTATTATTCCTTCACTAACGCTAGTAAGCAACGTAGCAGAACAGATTCCCCTCAATATAGCTGGAAGCTAGTTTGCAGATTTGTTTGAATCTCTTAGTTAAGATTATTTCCTGATGTCCCATTTAATCCCTCTTAAAACAATAAAGACACAAGAGTCTTTCTGAGTAAAGTAACAAAAAGTTTACTCACATTTCAATTCACAAT
Source organism: Podarcis melisellensis (assembly GCF_964234715.1). Taxonomy (NCBI): domain Eukaryota; kingdom Metazoa; phylum Chordata; class Lepidosauria; order Squamata; family Lacertidae; genus Podarcis; species Podarcis melisellensis. The sequence goes on along the minus strand of NC_138530.1, from coordinate 107,709,229 downwards.
TAGATCCCTGAAAGGCAGACTTTACTTAGTAGTTGCACAAAGAAACTGTGAGGGCCTTCTCGGTAGTGGCACCCACCCTGTGGAATGCCCTCCTATCAGATGTCAAAGAAATAAACAACTACAGTGGTACCTCGGGTTACATACGCTTCAGGTTACATACGCTTCAGGTTACAGACTCCACTAACCTAGAAATAGTGCTTCAGGTTAAGAGCTTTGCTTCAGGATGAGAACAGAAATCATGCAATGGCGGCACGGCAGCAGTGGGAGGCCCCATTAGCTAAAGTGGTGCTTCAGGTTAAGAACAATTTCAGGTTAAGAACGGACCTCCGGAACGAATTAAGTACTTAACCCGAAGTACCACTGTATCTGACTTTTAGAAGACATCTGAAGGCAACCCTGTTTAGGGAAGCTTCTAATGTTTGATGTTTTATTGTATTTTAAATATTTTTTTGGAAGCCGCCCAGAGTGGCTGGGGAAACCAAGCCAGATGGGTAGGGTATAAATAAAATTATTATTATTATTATTATTATTATTATTATTATTATTATTATTAGACTGAACTCACAGGATGCTGGCTAAGAGCCAGCAGACAGAAAAATTACATTAATACAGCAAAATAGCTGCAGGAGAGCAGCAACAAGATAGTAAGCAAGATAAGGCAAGACTGGTGGAGTAGACTAAGAAAATGGCTGCATGACTTGGCTCTTTTATGGAGTCAGTCAGGGCCACACCCATCTCCCAGATCGCAAGCAGGGGGAATAAGGAATGTTGAATTTGACTATACCAGTGGATTACATCCCACAAGAAACGGATGATTTCTCAGCAGTAAAAGTGGAGGAAGGAGACGGGGAGGCGGGAAGCATTTTCTTCCGGTGCTGCTTCTTTTAAGGAGTTAACCGGAGCTGAAATCACACCGTTGGTAGAGAAGCGTTAAGCAATTCTCGGCATGTACTAATGGTAATAGGATATCAATAATTTAGGAAATTAATCTCTTGGCGAGTGAGCGAGCAATCTCCCCAACTCGACATGCCCAAAGGAAGGAGAGACATCTGCTGTTTACCGAGCAGATCTAAAGCACACTTTGGGGTTCCTCCCCAGCCCTCGGTTTAGTAGCCATTTTTAATTAAGCAGATGGCAACAGAGCTCTCCTAAGGTTCCCAGTGACAGAGCTATGCTTTTGCGCTAGCGAGGGGGAAAGCCTTCTGTGCAAATATTTGGTTTCAGCTCCGAACGCAAACATGCAAACCTTGTCATTGCACCCACCGTCTAAATGCTCAGCACGTCTAAATAATAATAATAATAATAATTCGCCACATTCAGCCTCCGGAGAAGATACAGAAGCAGGGTGCGGAAATCAATGCATTGACTTAGCGCTTATGAGACTGGCAAAGAGCACTCCAGACTCATCCTGGACACTGTGGGAGGGTAAACACATCCACACACGTATATTGGTACAATTCGCCCAACAAATATGAAATCTGTTTAATAAAGGGCAAAGTTCCATTGTGGATTTTTATTCGAGTCCATGGAGATAGACTAGCTCCAGGAAAAAGGGGGGGGGGACCGATCAGCTTTCAGTTGAGGATGATCACAATTTTCTTTAAAAAGCAAACCTAAAACTGCAAAAACATGGGTATATTCTGCAACAGCTTTTCTCCCGCTTGGGGTGAGGGTGGACAAATAGCAGACAGGCAGAAAGTTTCTCAGGCATTTCCCTGTTTTCCTGCAGGTTCCCAGAGGCAGCAAATGCTGGTCTATTAGGGCGAATGGAGCCCTGTCCCACCAAGATCTGTCTGCCCTCACTTGCCTGCCAACCTGAACAGAGCAGAGGATGGCTCTGAATATCAGCTGCCTCCTTCCTAGTCTCAGTGCTGCCTTTTGTATAATGCAACAAGGAGGACGATGGAAACAAATGCAAAATGAGTTTGTCCTTCCTATTATTTGCTTTAGTTCCACTTGTGGCTTCCTCCTCCTCAATTTCTTTTCTTTTCTAAATTTTATTTATGCTTTTATAAAAATAATAATAATTCATTATTTATACCCCGCCCATCCGGCTGGGTTTTCCCAGCCACTCTGGGCGGCTTCCAACAAAGTATTAAATTACAGTAGTCTGTTAAACATTAAAAGCTTCCCTAAAGAGGGCTGCCTTTAGATGTCTTATAGAAGTCTGTTAGTTGTTTTTCTCTTTGATATCTGGTGGGAGGGCGCTCCACAGGGCGGGTGCCACTACTGAGAAGGCCCTCTGCCTGATTCCCTGTAACTTGGCTTCTCGCAGTGAGGGAACCGCCAGAAGGTCCTCAGCGCTGGACCTCAGTGTCCGGGCAGAATGATGGGGGTGGAGATGCTTCTTCAGGTATACTGGACCGAGGCCGTTTAGGGCTTTAAAGGTCAGCACCAACACTTTGAATTGTGCTTGGAAATGTACTAGGAGCCAATGTAGGTCTTTCAAGACTGGTGTTATGTGGTCTCGGTGGCCGCTCTCAGTCACCGGTCTAGCTGCCGCATTCTGGATTAGTTGTAGTTTCCGGGTCGCCTTCAAAGGTAGCCCCACGTAGAGTGCATAATAGTAGTCCAAGTGGGAGATAACCAGAGCATGCACCACTCTGGCAAGGCAGTCTGCGGGCAGGCTACGCACCAAATGGAGCTGGAAGACAGCTGCCCTGGACACAGAATTGACCTGTGCCTCCATGGACAGCTGTGAGTCCAAAATGATCCCAGGCTGCGCACCTGGTCCTTCAGGGGCACGGTTACCCCATTCAGGACCAGGGAGTCCTCCACACCTGCCCGCCTTCAGTTCCCCCAAAATAGTACTTCTGTCTTGTCAGGATTCAACCTCAATCTGTTAGCCGCCAGCCGTCCTCCATCTGCCTCCAGACACTCACACAGGACCTTCACCACCTTCACTGGTTCTGATTTGAGAGAGAGATTGAGCTTATACATTTCACTACCTAAACTCTACAGTGCTACCTTGGTTCTCAAATGCCTTGGTACTCAAACAACTTTTAACCCAAACACTGCAAACCTGGAAGTAACTGTTCCCGTTTGTGAACGTTTTTTGGAAGCTGAATGTGCTCCATTTTAAGTGTGACGCTTCCGATTTGAGTGCAACATTTCCATTTTGAGTGTTACGCTGAGGTCTGGGGGGGGGGCGGGTTGCTATTTATTTTCGTTTTTGATTTGGCGGCTCTATTTTTGTTTTTGTGACTTTGTGGAACCCAGTTCAGCTACTGATGCATTGATTGTTTGACTGCAGTACATTGTTTATTGCTTTCATTTTATGGATCAATGGTCTTGTTGGATAGTAAAATTTATGTTAAATTCATGTTTTAGGGATCGTTTTTAAAAGTCTGGAACGGATTTATTCATTTTGCCTTACTTTCTATGGGAAAGCACACCTTGGTTTTGGAATGCTTTGGTTTTGGAACAGACTTCCAGGATAGATTACGTTTGAGAACCAAAGTACCACTGTATAGAACTACCTAAATTATTAAAAAAAAAATATTTATGTATGCTACTACAGCAACAAGAATGTTACTTGCCCCCAAATGGAATGAAGTAGAAGTCCTAGCAAAAGAAGAATGGACACAAAAACCTATGGAATATGCAGAAATGGTGAAATTTATCGGAAAATTTAGAAATCAAGATAACAAACTTTTTATAAAAGAATGGAAATGGTTTATTGAATATTTACAGATGAATTGTAAACAGATAAGAACATTGGCAGGATTATTGTAACAACCTGCAGTTTCATAGCAGTATATATTTGAAGAAGATGAATAAATGAGCAAATTAAGTTAATTTGGATATGCAGAAGATATTAAGAATAAATTTAAGGAACTGCAGAAAGAGGGGGAAGTTTTGAAATGTCAAAATGATTGTCAGATCAGTGAAATGCATAAACCTGAAATGTATAAGGAATTCATTGATTTATTTTTTTAAAAAGGTGGGTGAGGACTGAGCATGCTCAGTGGGCACAAAATCCTGGCCAACAGCTGGAGGACCAAAAACGGGCGGGGAGATGCAATAGAATGGAATGTGTAGCACTCCACCTTGCAACAGATACTTGTATCAATCTTATCATTGCCTTCTGTATCATCAGGAGCTAGCATTTGAGGGGGGTGTCCAGATTTTCATATTTTTATAGCCTCTCTAACCCCAAAAAGATGAGATATTTTCTAAGACATTTTCAGAAATTCCAGACATGCAACTTTAATCTAGATTCTCTCCATTCCCTGCACACAAACACCCAAAAAATTCTATATAGTGTGTGTGTGGGGGGGGAGTATCTCCCCTTTGCAGTAGAAGTAGGTTGCTTACTCACAGCTACTAAAATTGTCAGTCAAAAAAGAGAAAGTGGGAAGGGGAGGGGTGCTGAGAAGATCCGAACTTAATTATATGCTTTGATTTGAATTACACAAAGTGGCGTCTTACTGCTGCTTCCTTTATACAACTCGAAACAAACATGAGACAAGAAGATTCCCTGTGTGAGTAATTCAGACCTAGTTTATGGTAAGGGATGCCAAAAGCAACTTGTCCCCTGTAGGCAGAAAACGAGTCTTTGCAAGAACTGTTTGATCTCGCTTGGGAATTGGAAGTGTGGCAGGTGGGGGGATGGAGAGGGAGAGAGATTTTCGTCATTTCCTCCACTCCTTGCGTAAGCTCACCCCAAACTCTGGTTTGTTTCTTAAAGAGAAGAAGGCGTTCAAAGGATGAAGTGGGGCGTTTGTAAGTGGCATGCTGCAGTGGCGTAGTGTGGGTTGTCAGCACCCACGGCAAGGCAAGTAATTTGCGCCCCCTAACCCGTGGATTTGCGCCCCCTAACCCTAACCCCCAGGTGTTGCGCCCGGCCCCCCCTGCACGCTACGCCACTGGCATGCTGAGAAAAGGGAGGAGGAAGTCCCAGCCAGCAGTTGGAAGATCTGCCATGTTTGGTGGAAATCTGAGCTTTTGCAAACTACAAAACACTTCCAAGGTTGGAAAAACTAAATGTGCACCTCCATCAAACAGGCCAATGAGGACTGGGAACCCTCAGGGATCATGAAATGTTGAGTGCCTGATGGAAAAGAACAGAAAGGGAAGAGGGGGTGGAATAAACTGCCTGGTTGGCTGGCCGGGCCCAAATATCAGCTTGTAACATGGGACCGCTCCCTATTTATTTTATTTATTCAATTTATATATCGCTCTATACTCGGAGGTCTCTGGGCGGTTCACAGAACAAGATCAAGGCATGCATCCCATGATTCCATCCTACACATACCATCTCACAAATCATGAAAGAAAACTTTCTGTTTTGAGAATACAATCACATTTTACACATTTCTGAAATCACACTGTGGTCCTCCATATTGGGCTTTTCTACGATGACCCAAATACCTCCCCACTCTGGTCTGGCTTACATAATAGTCTAAAGAAGAAGCCTAGTTTCATACAAACAAGCAAAAGTAGGAACTGCTGAAAAGACAGCAGTCACTTTGCGATTCTTCTGGTTGTGCTGAGCGTTCCCGACATTTTTCGTTGCAAAATCATCACACACACACACACACATGCCTATTTCTCTGTCGAGGTCACAGAAAAACAAACGAACAGGTAGACAGCTGAACTATTCTTTGAAAAACCGGAGACCTGTTTAATATCTCTGTTGCATAAAGACTCTCCTCCCTGAAAGAGAGGGGAGTGGTTGTGGGCGGGAGCCCGAGCACCGCCCAGCAGGGGGCGTTTGCCCTCTGCCTCCAGCTCACCTGGCTGGCGCTCACGCCCCCGCCGGTGGCCATCCAACCAGGTGCCACAGAGGGGGCGTGCTCAGCAGCCTTTTGCTACAGCGCCAGCCGCTGTATGGCCATTGAAAGAACCAGGAAACTCGTAAATCGGGCGGTAGCCCGTTTGGTGCGCTTTATGTATGGCCGAGTCATTTATCATGATCGTATCCGGATCGGCGACCAAGCTTTATACCGGAATGACGGTATCCACCTATCGGATCTGGGGAACGACATTTGGTTAGGTAGTGTCATCAAAAGCATCTGGGATTGGTTGCAGCCGTGAAGGTATTGGCGGCGAGCCTTGTGGGCTCGGGTGGCGGTTAGGCATTGGAATAATGTGCTGTGGTGTGTCGAAGTGCTAGGTGTGGCCATCACCTATGCCTTCAATTTTTAGGGGTATTCCGTTAAAGGAATCTGGCGGTCGTGTATTCTGTCCGATGCCTGCTTGGCGGGAGGCCATGGCACGACCCTCGGTGACAGCAGGGGTGAGCCTATAGTTGGATTAGCATCAACAGGCTCCACCTACTGGTGAATAAACCCACCTGTTTTGCGATCCAATGCCTAAGCCAATACCTTTTCACTGCTGTAATCAATAAAGTTGTGGCCTTTCCTAGCCCATTAACCTTATATCACATGTCCTTGTGTCTTCATTTCACTTTGCAGAGGTCGGGTCCTCGAACCACAAAGACTCTCCTCCCTGAAAGAGAAGGGAGTGGTTGTGGGCGGGAGCCCGAGCATCGCCCTAGCAGGGGGCTTTTGCCCCCTGCCTCCAGCTCACCTGGCTGGCGCTCACGCCCCCGCCGGTGGCCATCCAACCAGGTGCCTAAGCCAATACCTTTTCACTGCTGTAATCAATAAAGTTGTGGCCTTTCCTAGCCCATTAACCTTATATCACGTGTCCTTGTGTCTTCATTTCACTTTGCAGCGGTCGGGTCCTCGAACCACAACCTCATTGCATTTCTGGCTGACTGATTTGTACCGATAGCTAGACATGGCAGTGCTTCTGTGAGTGTAACGCCCCCCCCCCAAAGCAGCACTGGCATTCAGTGTCCCTGGGATCAGGGTTGTTTTAGGGTGCTTTGTACCGCGCCTCTCTCCTCATGCCTTTGCACAAGTTTCTCTAGTATTAGTACTCGAGAGAACATGTCACCTAGGGAATCATAGCTCTCTGTCTCTGGAGAAACTAATCCTAGATTACCTGCACAAGCACACACTGTACGTTCCAGGAAAGGACCTGGGCTGGTGATTCACTGTTCAGAAGTCAGAGCACGTTCTGCTCTAACACTAGCTACTGACTCCAGGAAACCTCACAAGGTCTTTGCAATACAAATATAAACACAGGGAAGTTTCCACAGATATCTTCAAGTGCGAGCTACATTACAACCAGCTCTTTCCCCAGCCTGATGGTTTGACTCTTATTCCACATCACTCCCCCAACAATCACTCTTGGTGACTTGCAGATTGAACCCTCAGAATGAGATAAATAAAAGTGGGGGAGCAGTGCAAGCTCCAGGATTTGGGGTACCCTCTGACATGCTTTTAATGTTTAATAGGTTATTGTATTTTAGTGTTCTGTTGGAAGCCACCCAGAGTGGCTGGGGAAACCGAGCCAGATGGGCAGGGTATAAATAATAAATTATTATTATTATTATTATTATTATTATTATTATTATTATTATTCCCTCCCCCTAACCAGGTTAGACCAGTGGTTCCCAACCTTCTTTTGGCCATGCCCCACCTAAAATCTTAATGCCCCCTCCCGTGACATAGAATTCTTATTACAGTGGTACCTCGGGTTATACGCTTCAGGTTACATATGCTTCAAGTTACAGACTCTGCTAACCCAGAAATAGTGCTTTAGGTTAAGAACTTTGCTTCAGGATAAGAACAGAAATTGTGCTCCGGCGGCGCGGCGGCAGCAGGAGGCCCCATTAGCTAAAGTGGTGCTTCAGGTTAAGAACAGTTTCAGGTTAAGAATCGTCCTCTGGAACGAATTAAGTACTTAACCCGAGGTACCACTGTATTCAAAAAGTGAACTATTCACGTACAGGAAACCTAAAAGGCCATTTACTGCTAATAACTCCTTCTTGAATTGTCCCTCCCTTAAAAATCAAATTGCCCCCCGTGGAACATATGCCCCATGTTGGAAACCACAGGGTTAGACATACAAACTGACAATTCTATTTAGTTGCACCTGCTCTTCTTGGGATTTTCTGCAGGAAGTGGCAACGGTAGCGCCATTATGTTAGTTTGCCTTCTGTTGGTTTGTGGATGCTGTCAAATGCCCACCCATGCCATTCTCTGGAGCTGGAGGATAGCAAACGTTCCTGCCTCCCATGGGGACATGGTGGGCAGCTGGATGAAACTTCTTGGAACTGTATGACATGGGCTATGAAGGAATCTGGTGCCAAGCATGAAGTTCAATACTTATTATTATTAGATTAAATTTATATACCGCCCTATACCTAGGGGTCTCAGGGCAGTTTTACTAGAAAGCTGGACCAAGAAAGGCAAGAGGTGGACGTTGTCTGCATAACGACAGTATCCTTCCCTTTCAAAAATTGCAAATCAAAAGCAGAGTTGTTCATAGTAATCAGGCCTGCTTTAAATACATCAATACTTAAAAATAAAGTAGTTTACACGTCCCTTCCCCATCTGCTGATTTTGTTTTTATTTAGTAGGATTATTTGACATCATACTGCTTGCTGCCAGATGGTACAGTATGCTTTTCGAAGTGACCAAGCGAATATTTGTTAGGATGTTCCAGCATGCCTTTTCTTCCCCCCCCCAACAGCTATCCCACCATGGTTCCAAAAATAGAGGCAACACTTTCTCCACATGGACAAATAAAAAACGTTATTTGTGGCAACTTGTTTGGTTCTAATTTTTGCCTTTAAAAAAAAGGACATTGTGAGAAAATAATTTCTGTTCTTATTTAGAGCTGCATTAAGGAAGCTTAATGACTTGGTCATGTCCCATGGGATTCTCTTCCGTCTTAAACAGCAAGTCCCTGTACAGTGGTACCTTGGGTTACATACGCTTCAGGTTACAGACTCTGCTAACGCAGAAATAGTGCTTCAGGTTAAGAACTTTGCTTCAGGATGAGACAGAAATCGTGCTCCGGCGGCGTGGCGGCAGCAGGAGGGCCCCATTAGCCAAAGTGGTGCTTCAGGTTAAGTACAGTTTCAGGTTAAGAACGGACCTCTGGAACGAATTAAGTACCGTATTTTTTGCTCTATAAGACTCACTTTTTCCCTCCTAAAAAGTAAGGGGAAATGTGAGTGCATCTTATGGAGTGAATGCAGGCTGCGCAGCTATCCCAGAAGCCAGAACAGCAAGAGGGATTGCTGCTTTCACTGCACAGCAATCCCTCTTGCTGTTCTGGCTTCTGAGATTCAGAATATTTCTTTTCCCTTGTTTTCCTCCTCCAAAAACTAGGTGCGTCTTATGGACTGTTGCGTCTTATAGAGCGAAAAATACGGTACTTAACCCGAGGTACCACTGTACATTTTTTATCATCACCTTTATTTTTAAAAATGTGGTTGACATATGGAACAGGGAGCCACTGATTAACAGCTTCACTTACAAAGCCATCTCGGGTTTTAATTCAGCTGTTGGAGTGCAGATATTTAAGTCTGTGGCTGCTGGTAAACCTCTGAACTCTGGTTCTGTTTAAAGATTGTTTGGCCAACAAAGAATGCATATATTTCTCAATCAAAAGTCTGTTCATCAATTAAGGGTTATGTTCCCAGACTTCTATTTTTCCTGCAATATCATGGATGTCATTTAGGTATTTTAATTGTGGACTGTACAACTGCGGCCTTCAACTGGTGAATCGTGTTTTCGAAATCTAAGTTTCAGCTATGGGGATAATTATCTGAGGAAATTAACATAATATATGGGGTTACTACTTCTGAACCCATCTTCAACCATACAGCTGGATTCAAAATGGCCAATTCAAAAGTCTATAAGGAACACACACACAAACACAAGATTTATTCTTAATTTCTAGTAAGGAAACCATCCATAGTGGCCTCCAAAGAAATTCATAACAGCAGCAAGTAGAAGAAGAGATGTCATTTTTATTGACAAAATATAACCATCAAACATAAACGACATCAGGAAAAGCTAGATGTTTGCATCATGAATTAGGCCTGAAAAGAGATTTGGGGTTGTGTACAAAACTCCAGCTCCACTTGCTCAACAGACCTCCATGCCTTTGACGGAAATTCCTTTCTCTTTCTTGTTCCCTGCAGCCCGTGTGTGGGACCCTCCAGAGCAGATTGGGAGGGGTGTACAAGGGAGGGGGAGGTGAGGAAATGGAGGACAATTATAGCAGAATTGAAGCATCCCCTTACTAATATTGGCTTTATAGATTCATCCGATGCTTCGAGCTGCCATGTGATACAGGAATTCTACAGCTGACATCGCGTGCGACACATTTTGTAACCTGCTTTTAATACATGACTAACCCATCAGATGTTTTTAAGCTGTTATTTTATCAGCCAAGTAAGGTAACCAACCTCCATTAACTGCCACCATTGGACCGCTGGCCCATCAGTCAGTAATACTTCCTAGAGAAAGGTTTTATTACGATGTATTTATTAAATAGGGATTTATTTGTTTTTCCAAAAGGAAAAAATACATGTTCCAATTTTTGCAGCCGTCTGTTCCCATTTTTGAAAGCAGCCATCCCAAGGATGGAGGCAGGGATCCCAATGAGATCTTGTGCATGTGCAAAGAGCCTTCAGGTGTGTGGGAGGAGCTGGCGTACTTTTCCAACTGCAGCTCCTTGTGCAAAGTCGAATGCTTCTTCCGGACAGGTCCTTCAAGAGGTTTTTCAGTGGGAGCAAGGAGACGTGATGGGATGGGGGGGGGGCACTAAATGGCAGCACACATGTGGAACGCAGAAACACTTGCAAACAAAACCTAATTACGATCTTCCACGATATAGGACAGATCTAAAAGCAGACTGGCCGTCTCGACGGCGACTTGTAGGCCATTCCTTTTCGCCGCAAAGCAGTCCAGAATGAGACTGTCGGCGGAGGTTACGGAAGACTCGCCAACGCAACTTTGCGGGGGGAAAGGATGAGAATGGCACTGCAGAATCTTCCAATTGAGACCTTGCTGGGGGCCACAAAGGCCGCAGCCGCACCTCTGAACTACGTCAGACCAATCGGACCCGCTAGGAAGATCAGGTAGAATGCTCCAAAAATGTCCCCATTTCGTATCGGTGAGAGCGTCGCCGCCATCATGCTCTAGGCAGCGAGACACAGATTCTAGCGAGCCGCAAAAGGAATCGGCCACCAACTGGAACTCTGCCCGAGAGCAGCACAAATTTTCCAAGGTGCTGGATGTCACAGCGCAACTCTAAAATAGGAAGGGGATGGGGTTGAGAAAACTATTTCCTAGTATGTTATGATTAAGATACAAAACAAAGATATTCAACGTGCAGAGCAATCCTATGCGCTGTTTACTTGGAGGTAAGTCTTGCTGTATTACTCTCAGGAAACTGAGCATAGGATTACAGCCTCCATATAGGGTTTGAGCCAGAGGAACCAAAGCAACAATAGCATTATTTTTAGAAAGCAAGTGTCTTAAATTAATATTTTGCCTGGAAAACAATGTTAATTACAATTCCACTCCTTTTATTTATTAGTAAATGTCACTGGGGTGGTTCCAGACTTAGTCATACTCAAAGTAAACCTAATGAAATCAATGGGAACTAAGTCTGTCATGACAGTTTAATGATTATTTATTCTTCCTCTTTCTGTATTATTTTAAATTTACAATTTACTCTGCGTATGATTAAGTCTGGATCCAAACTATTAAAGATCGTGTGCTCAGCAGCAGGCGACTTAGGTGGTTTGCAATCTAACAAAACCACCTTCGCCATTGGGAGTGGCCACCGGGACCATATAACATCAGTCCTAAAGGTTCTTCATTGGCTCTCAGTGCGTTTCCGAGCACAATTCAAAGTGTTAGCATTGACCTTTAAAGCCCTAAGCGGCCTCGGCCCAGTATACCCGAAGGAGGGTCTCTACCCCCATCATTCAGCCTGGACACTGAGGTCCAGCTCCGAGGGCCTTCTGGCAGTTCCCTCACTGCAAGAAGTGAGGTTACAGGGAACTAGGCAGAGGGCCTTCTCGGTGGTGGCGCCCGCCCTGTGGAACAACCTCCCATCAGATGTCAAGGAACTAAACAACCATCTGACTTTTAGAAGACATCTGAAGGCAGCCCTGTTTAGGGAAGTTTGTAATGTTTGATTTTTAACATGTTTTAATATTCTGTTGAGAGCTGCCCAGAGTGGCTGGGGAAACCCAGGGCAGGGAATAATAATAATAATAATAATAATAATAATAATAATAATAATAATAATAATAGCTACTACTCAGGGTTCATTCTGCATTATTATTATTAATGATCATCGTAATAATACAACTAATGGATTAATTTTATTACTCAGACTGCTTTCATACACTAAACATCAGATAAGTGATGAACAAATATCTCACTCCACAGTTTCAATTTACAGCAGGAAAAGAATTTTTCAAATAGCCATTTACGCAATACTGAAGAAGGAACGAAATAGATAGGAGAGTAAATGAGGCTGAGGCCTTTCACTAGAATGCGCTGATCGGATAAGATTTTAAGAAGTGCTTGTGCGTTTACTTTTTTCAAAAAAGAGCAGTACAGGCTTGAGGACGCTATGGCTCAGACTACTCAGTAACACACAGGTATCTGTGATGCTTTGTAGTCCAGTCATGCTCATCGGAGAAGATATCTGCAAGGCGGGGGAGACCCTGCTTTTCTCTCTCGTCATTTTCCAGACCAAAATTACCCTTCCCAAGCACGGCAGAGGTGGGGGAAGTTGTATGCCTTCCTCTCCCCTACTTCTCAGCAGGGGATAAAAACAACTTGGGAAGGTTTTTGTGCTGGAGTTTTCTCCATGTGGGAGGCAATTTTGAGCTGACAAGAGAATAAAGAAGGAAGGAGAGAGCATCTTCCTTCGCTTCACCCTTCCTGGGAGCCCGCCTATGCTGTTTTGGATTTAGACAACATCAGCAGCAGCAACAAAATCTCCAAACCATACAGGGTTTTAAGAATCACAGGCATTTAGAGCCTCGGAAAGGTGTTTCACCTCCGCCAATAAACCAATAACCCTCAATGCTCTGAGTGGATTTAAGTGCATTAAACGGCTTTAAAAAGCCACGCGGATCTCAGCATACCTTGTGCCTTACGTAGGACGACAAATGAGTTTCTGTACAGCCACCACCTAACAGTACCCAGGGGTCGGAGACAGTTAATTGCAAAACATGCTCCGCCGTTTGACAAGCCAGCTAGGAAAGAAGCAAAGGACTTTCTGTTGTTATTGTTCTTTAAGCCGAGGAAGAAAAATCCAGGTGAAATAAAGAAATGGTTTTAAAGTGGAGGTCTCCTTATGCAACCCATCTAAAACAAAAAGCCATTCGCTCATTGTATCTGCATACGCCACATTCCCTCAAGGAGCTCTGTGTAGCGGACGTAAGGCTTATCCCGTTCTGTCCACAGCAACCGTGTGAGCTGATTGAGGCTGCGAAGTCCTAACTCGCTCACGTCACCAGCTGAGCAGAGACTTGAACCCAAGACCAACCACAACTGGGAAGCAACACATTGGGGAAGGCTGATTTAGGTGAAAGGTCTCGCTCAGCTGCAGCCGATTTTGCTACCTACGCGAATTAGCTCAAGAGACCTCACTCGTAAACGCAATCCTGATAGCATAAGGCAGGCTTCCTCAACCTCAGCCCTCCAGATGTTTTTGGCCTACAACTCCCATGATCCTTAGCTAGCAGGACCAGTGGTCAGGGATGATGGGAACTGTAGTCTCAAAACATTTGGCGGGCAGAGGTTGAGGAAGCCTGGCATAAGGTCACTACTCTTGCAAACTGCCTCCTCAGTTAGCGTAAGCAGTGGTGGACTGGCAGATTTCCACAAACTATTAATGATTCGTCCCCTCAATGCTTCTCCAAGAATAGGCATCACAGCCGATATTTAGAGAGATTACACCTACCCTCAGCTCCTCCCATGCAGTCTCGTTCCTGCTACAGAGCACCAAGCTGCAGACAACCGGGTCGTCAGGGATTAGATGCAAGAACCGTTTTGAAGCAAACGACTCGGCCCGCAAGTCCTTCAGGCGGCCATAGCAAGCAGGGGACAGAAATTGCAAAGAAGGCATCGGCTGAGAACCTGTTCAAACGAGGAGAAGTCACAGCATGGCATTATTTCACAAACATTGCGCGTAGCGTTGCATGGAACCGAAGTGAACTTTTCTGCAGTGGCTCCCTGTTTGCAGAAGGCTCTCCCAAGGTAGGTTTGGCTGGCGCCTTCATTAGACACCTTGAGGCGCCAGGCACAAACTTATTTCAAAATGTAGGGGTGGGCTCATATCATTTTCTATAAAAGGTAAAGGTAAAGGGACCCCTGACCATTAGGTCCAGTCGTGACCGACTCTGGGGTTGCGGTGCTCATCTTGCTTTATTGGCCGAGGGAGCCGGCGTACAGCTTCCGGGTCATGTGGCCAGCATGACTAAGCCACTTCTGGCGAACCAGAGCAGTGCACGGAAATGCCATTTACCTTCCCGCCAGAGCGGTACCTATTTATCTACTTGCACTTTGACGTGCTTTCGAACTGCTAGGTTGGCAGGAGCAGGGACCGAGCAACGGGCGCTCACCCCGTCGCGGGGATTCGAACTGCCGACCTTCTGATCGGCAAGTCCTAGGCTCTGTGGTTTAACCCACAGCGCCACCTACGTCGCTATCATTTTCTATATGGTCCTCTAATTCTTAGTCTTCTTCCCCTGGGTTCTAGCCCAGGGATGAGGAACTTCAGGCCGGGGGCATGCAGGCCTCCATCTCTCATCTAGCCCTCAGGACTTTCCCAGAGGTCATGCCCCCTTCTGCCTCCCTCTCCCCAGGCCATCCCCCTCATTTGTCCTGCATGGAAACCTCAGTGTTTTTGCCAAGCTAAGATGCGTTTCTCTTCCCACTTGGTTTCAATGCATCTAAGTCGGGTTCATTGTCTGGGGCTTTTTTTTTTTGTCTGGTTGTAAGTTGTTTTGAGTTGCCCTGGGCTAAATAAAGCGACTTAAAAAATTAATCATAATAAAAAATAAAAAATCCTTGAATTCCAGTGAGGGCTCTTGCTCGCCTGCTTGGAGGAGAGGAGTTTTTAGAAACTAGCCTGCTGGATGAAAGGTAACATTCACATTAGTTCCTCTGCCCACCAGGTTGCCCAGAGAGCTGGGCTGAAAAATGTTGCTGTCAGTTATATGCACCACCATGTGCCCTCTTAAGTCTAGACCAGTGGTTCCCAACCTTTTTTTGGCCAAGCCCCAGCTAAGCATCTCTAAAATCCTGATGCTCCACTCCCCCCGTGACATAATTATCATTATTCAAAAAGTGAACTTCTATTCACGTGCAGGAAGCCTAAAAGTCCATTATCTTGGTCTAAACAAGCTTCCTAATTGCCACCCTTAAAAATCAAATTGCCCTTCTGTGGGGTGTGTGCCCCACGTTGGGAACCACGGGGCTAGACGTAGGTTTGCTACATGAAAACTACCCCGCTGGCGAGTTCAGGTACAAAAGGGAAATGGATAATGCAAGCAAGTTCTCTCGGAGGCTGAACGCCTGCTCACCTTTGATAGCCTAGCCAGATTCTACAAAAACTGGGTTGCATCATCACTGTTTATTCTTATTGCTATTAAATTTATATGCATTGTCGTAGTTGGGTTGCATCAGCAGAGCCAATGAAGAGCCACGTGAACCATTAGCTAAATGGACTATATTTGAACAGCGCACCCTCATTAACGAACCAAAACATGGGGGTGGAAAGTAGCACATCGGAGGAATTGTCACGAGCGAGAATACTGCTTATGGCATTACTCTTCCCCGAGAAGCACATCGTGAACATTTCAAGATCGAAAACTCTTTTTAAAGTCTTCATTTTGGCATTTTCACATGAATAAAGGTAAAGGTAAAGGGACCCCTGACCATTAGGTCCAGTCGTGACCGACTCTGGGGTTGCGGCGCTCATCTCGCTTTATTGGCCGAGGGAGCCGGTGTACAGCTTCCGGGTCATGTGGCCAGCATGACTAAGCCACTTCTGGTGAACCAGAGCAGCGCACAGAAATGCCGTTTACCTTCCCGCCGGAGTGGTACCTATTTATCTACTTGCACTTTGACGTACTTTCAAACTGCTAGCTTGGCAGAAGCAGGGATCGAGCAACGGGAGCTCACCCCGTTGCGAGGATTCTAACTTCCGACCTTCTGATCGGCAAGCCCTAGGCTCAGTGGTTTAAACCACAGCGCCACCCGCATCCCCTTTCACATGATTAGGAAAGAACAAAAATCTGCTCGTTACCTGTTATTTGCTTCAGCGGCTCCATCATTGCCGCCCCAACTCTTTCTACAGCCACAACATGTTTCTCCTTCAAGTACTGCTTCAGGGCTGGGTGGATAACTTTTTGGCACACCACAAGGCTCACACCATCGTCTACCATTTGCCTGCCTAAATTCAGCAACTGGCCTAAGACCTCTGCTTCCAGAAACATTCTTTGATGGACAAAGATGGTTCCTTCTCCCGTGTCAGACAAGTCTCCTGATAGGGACAGAGAGAAAAGCGCCATCTTGATTGCGCACGAAGCAGCCGTTCTGACAGGAAGCTCTGTGGTCAGATTCAAGTCGGGTGTTTCAATTAGAAGTCCAGGATAGACCGCAGAATCCATAGCTCTCCTATCTTTCACAGGTATATAAAGACATTTCCCGAAGGCAACGCTGGTCTCCGTGTTTTGTGGGCTGATGCTCAACACAAAGGCCTTCAGCACCAGAGTGCTGATATGATTTGCCTCACACCTGCTAAGCATGCAGGCCCGTTTGCTGGTCAGCACACTGCGCACCAAACCGAGAGGGATCTTGGAGCTGCCGAAATCCACCGGCACTCTACAGCCGCATGCTTCGGATGAGAGATAGTCGGTGCACAGGCTCAAAAGGTGCTGGCAGATTTTAATGGAAGTGCATGGAGCAACGTTCAAGGCTCTGATTTTTTCAAGCAGGCTGCAGCAGAGAATGGCCGTGAATAAGCCGCAGTCGCTGAAACGGGAGAGGTGACTCTGCACAGAGGCTGTCAGAAGTTTTAGCATTGGGTGGGTGACGCAGAGGCCAGCGAGCAACGCGGATGACTGTGATGTGGTGCGGACATATCCTCCCATACCATTGTGGAGCTGTTTAAACCTACCTGTGGGGCCATAGCAAGACTTGGCGATTTCACTGAACACAGACAGAACACAGCTAATGGCTTCCTTAGTCAAAGGTTCGCTGGTACACAATGAGGGCTTTTTAGCATCGAGGCGAGACATTTTTCTCCCCCCCAGGTAAGATTCCAGTCAGGACTTACTGCACCCCATATAGTTGTCTCTTCCTCCCAGTACTTATGGAAATGTTAAAAGGAAAAGAAGAAGAAAAAGGATATGTTTCCATTTCCACAAAGCACATTTAATCAACTATGGAGTCAATGACAAAACAAATGCACACTTGCTATGATAGCTACCAATGTGAAGATGCAGAGATTGCGTCATTCGTCAAGACCCTTTGATTTAATTTCCAAGCTTGTTTTAGCAGAGGACTTTGCGGCTCGTTGAATGAAATAGGTCCCAAGATGGACACCGACAAATGACAGTCCAGCCACAAGGAGCCAGTTTTTCCGAATCCAGCTGATCTTCTTCATCTCTTTAGTTCACGGCCCGAAACTCAAATTAACAAAGTGAAGTGTACCTACAGTTTTAGAAAAAGAGACGGGTGGTGAATGAGGCTGCCGTTAGAGGCACAGTTACTTGTTACTTGTTGTAGATACAATATATTTCAATGAGACCTGCGGGCAAACAGCAGGCCAGCTCAGCAGAATATGAGATTATAGCATAATGTGCAATCAAACTGGTTAAAAGACCCTCACATGTCCTTCCCTGTATAATTGGTTATGCAAGCACAATGCAAAAATCCCGTGTTCATTTAAAATGCTGGGAGGGAGAAACAGTAACCAAAGCAACCAGCCAAGGGAACACCCTAATTTTGACTTGCAGGGCTTCATTTCACCTATATTTTGGCGTACGAAGCAGAAACGTGACCGAAATAATCATGCATTTTCTCAGCTCACATTTTAGCAAGACAATTCACGCCAAACGGATCACTCTGCTTATCTTTTTAACACCGTTGGGGCTCATTTAAAGTCCTGTCATGTATTTGACAGAAGGCACATCATGTGATCTGGTATCCGATAACTCTGGCTGCACGAGCAAGGTGTGTGAAATATTGGAAACATCCTGTTTATGCTAGGGAAATGCTACCCCCCCAAAAAAAACAACTAGTGTGAATCCTTAGACACAACATATCCCAGCGACAAGATGTTAGGGGGCATGGCTGAATGGTATAGACTTTAACTGTCTTTTCAGGAGCCTGATATGTCATTGTAATTTTCTATTCAATGAAACAGAAAGCCTATTAACCTCTTGAATTTGGGGGGAATTATCAGTTAAATAGGGACACGGGTGGCGCTGTGGGTTAAACCACAGAGCCTAGGACTTGCCGATCATTAGGTCGGCGGTTCGAATCCCTGGGATGGGGTGAGCTCCCGTTGCTCGGTCCCTGCTCCTGCCAAGCTAGCAGTTCGAAAGCACGTCAAAGTGCAAGTAGATAAATAGGTACCACTCCGGCGGGAAGGTAAACGGTGTTTCCATGCGCTGCTCTGGTTTGCCAGAAGCGGCTTGGTCATGCTGGCCACATGACCTGGAAGCTGTACGCCGGCTCCCTCAGTCATTAAAGCGAGATGAGCGCGGCAACCCCAGAGTCAGCCACGACTGGACCTAATGGTCAGGGGTCCTTTTACCTTTACCTTACCTATCAGTTAAATACACAGCTCGAAGAGGAAAATAGTAAAAGTGGAATTCTTCACTGTAAGTGTTGCATCCCTTCTTGGCCAACCAATTCTTTGTCTGCTCCCATATCCTACCCACATTGGTCTCCAACGGTTGCCCCATGAGTCCTTGGCAATAAAATTCTAAATTGAGGGGGAGAGCCAGAAGAAAGGAAGCCACAATCCACAACTTCCCACTATAGCCGAAACCCATAAAGCCAAACCTTCAGACCAACATCAAAATGCAACAGTAGGCAGTGCAATGCAGCAGAAGGTTCCCAAAATCAACCCATGTGCCCAAGCAATACTACCAGCGTGGCCACAAAGTTCAGACATTGCAGCTGCACACCTTTTTGTCATGGCCCAACTAAACAAGGGAGCAGCAAGAGCACCCACAATTCATATGATCAGGTTTGCAGATGGGATCTGTAAGTGTCATTGGCCGTGGGTAGTTCTTGGTTGATGTCAGACTATGTGGCCTTCAAAACTTGATATGCTGGTGGAAGATAAAGCCACAGTTGCCATGCCCATCCCTGTAGGTGGGCAGGAAAGGGATCTCAGCCATTTGCTGGCTGCACCTTGTCATGGGCACTGGAATATGGAGGGCAGAACTGGAACAGTGGTTGTTCCTATACTCAGTCAATGGGAATTATAGAGACAGAACTACCTAAATTGTGTAGAAACTTATTCATGTATGCTACTACAGCAGCAAGAATGCTATTTGTCCAAAAGTGGAAAGAAGCAGAAGTCCCAGCAAAGGAAGAATGGACACAAAAACTTATGGAATAGGCAGAAATGGCCAGAAGAGTAAGAAATCAAGATAACAAACTTTTTATAAAAGAATGGAAATGGTTTATTGGATATTTACAGATAAATTGCAAACTGATAAAATCATTGGCAGGATTATTGTAATAACCTGCAGTTTCCTAAGAGTATATATTTAAAGTAGATAATTAAATGAATTTGGATATGCAGAAGGTATTAAAAAATAAATTCAAGGAACCACAGAAACTTTGAAATGTTAAACTGATTGTAAAACTAATGTAACGTATAAACTCGAAAAGTATAAATAAAAACTTTAAAAGAAATACTCAGTCAATGGGCCTACTCTAAACAGGATGAGTCTGGAATGAATTTGTTGCGCCTGGGCAATTTATCTGCAATTCTTGAAGCAGCTGGAATGAATTTGCTGTTCCTAGATTTGCTCTGCCAGTGGCCACCTCTTGGCTGCCTTTACCCATTAGGCTTGTATTCCTACTGGGGGCCAACGGCCACATCAGTCACACATCACCTTTGACCAATGCTGCAGGGTGGTTTGGGTACTGCACTGGTGATTACGATTGTTGTTGGGGTGGGAGTGTGTGATTCGGATCACTGCCATAAGGATCTGACCTAATATGCTTAATTTGTCTCCTTTTGCAATTGGCCCAGCAGCCCCTGCCTATATTAAATGTATGTTTATGAGCCCATTCTTCATCACAACCATTCTCGGATC
This sequence comes from Podarcis melisellensis, assembly GCF_964234715.1. NCBI lineage: Eukaryota > Metazoa > Chordata > Lepidosauria > Squamata > Lacertidae > Podarcis > Podarcis melisellensis. Next base: position 107,689,035 of record NC_138530.1, on the reverse strand, counting down.
ATGCTACAATTATGGGAGTCCACAGGAGGAGAGGAAGAGGGCAATGGGATCTTCTGAGCCTCAGCTTTCTTGTTGAAAATATATATATATATTTAACATTTGCAGAGATATGAGGCAAAAACACACATGCAATATTCTCATATTGCCAGCTCCCCCTTTTAGTGTTCAACTTTCTATTCCAGGCATAGGCAAACTTGGCCATCCAGATGTTTTCGGACTACAACTCCTATCATCCCTAGCTAACAGGACCAGTGGTCAGGGATGATGGGAGTTGTAGTCCCAAAACATCTGGAGGGCCACATTTGCCTATGCCTGCTCTGTTCTCACCCCCACCCCAATTCCTGCAGATATCATTACAATGCAATTAAAAGAAACACAATTGAAGAGCCCAATGAAGATCTACAGCAGATTTAAAACCAAACCCTAAGACAATGTTTAAAACACACTTGTGCATAAAGACTGCATTTATGTTAATGCACTATAATCTGTCGGTATAAATTAGCCGAAGGACTGCAGTATTGATGACAAACCTTTTTTTTTCTACGTTTACAGAAACGACGGTTTTTAACTTTTTTTTTTAAAAAAAACACCTTAGTAATAATTATTGAAGCTTGCAGACAGGCGGGTTCAGAAAAATTAGGTTAGGCATGTGCTTCTATGCATTATGCATGGAGAACCGTATTTGCAGCAGCTCTGCAAAGGCAGGTGGTGAACCGCAGCTGGGATGCTTCACATTCATTACAGATCTGATCAGTGCCCGTGTCCCATTTTGCCACCCTGTATGAAAATGTAAACTGATGAAAAATGTCACAGCAGATGAATTCAAGCAACCAGGATGGCACATTTTTAAAAAGATAAACAGGCGGCGGTGTTGGGGGAATGGCTGCACCTTAAATTTAAAGCAGCAAATCCCATATTCAGACGTACGCCCCACAACCAAGATGAAATAAAAGCAAAAATGAAAGCTCGGATTCTTAAAGAACCCAGTTGCCCACCGCTGATTTAAGTGTTGCTAATCCCGGTGCATTTTCCTGGGTCACACAGCTGCCTGGTTTTCAGTTAGCAGGAAGAAAAATCAAACCAGGTTTTTATTGGGTTTTTCTGTGAAAACAATTTTAGTCATGGAGCTGTACACAACAATGTTACTTAGCATTTATTGACCGCTGTCGGGTTTTCAAAGTGCTTCACATTTTTGCTTTTTACAACAACCCTATAAGGTAGGGCCTGTGTAATTCTCTCAAGCCCCAGGGAGAACACCTTGCCTAGGACAACTTAGTGAGCTCAGGGCAGAGGTTAAATCTCAACCAAGGCCTTCCTGGTTTGTAGCTCAGCCTCGTAGTTACTATGCTATTAAGGGAAGTGGAGCAGATTTGCTTCCAAATATTCTTTCTAAACCCACCTCTCTGATTGACTGACTTTCAGAAATTGCTAGCGTAAAATCTGTGCCTGTCCTTGACAGGCAGAGCCAAGGACTGCCTATTATGGACCACTGCTGTTCTGGGCACAGGAAGAGGCTCTGGACTGTAGAGATGCAGGAAAAGGGAACAATTTCTATAATTTTGCTGCAATACAAGATTCTCTTTTATTTGCATTGCCTTGATGGTTTTGTTCTTGCTGCAGCAGGAACTTACCTTTCGATTTTCCTGCAGCACCGTTATTGGCTATTTTTTTTACTTTTGCTGTCCTGTTGCAGTGCGTATGTCACAAGGCCAGGGTCAGGGATAGTGTCCTCACTCTTTGGCTGGAACATAGGATTGGATTTGATGTTATACCAGCCCCAGTGTATCAACGCAAGGCTAGGTCCCATAACAATCAAAACTTTGTAGTTCTTCCAAATGCTTTTAATGCCCATAGCGTGTCTGGCTGCTACCTATGTAAAGAACAGGAAAATTTGAAATACGTTCTACTGAACACAATTTAAACACGCATGCACCCTCATACCCCAACAGTAATAATTGTGCAATCAAGCAAAGACTGAACATTTGCATTTGGGTCGCATGATCCTAGATACTTTCTCAGAAATAAGCCCCACAAATTTAAGGAGTACAGTCATACCTTGGTTGTCGAACGGAATCTGTTCTGGAAGTCCGTTTGACTTCTGAAAACATTCAACAACCAAGATGTGGCTTCTGATTGGCTGCAGGAGCTTCCTGCAAGCAATTGGAAGCTGAGTAAGCCGCATTGGACGTTTGGCTTCCAAAGAACATTTGCAAACCGGAACATACTTGCAGCGTTCGGGAGCCAAAAGGTTAGACTCCTAAGGTGTTCAGCTTCCAAGGTATGACTGTACTTGTTTCCAAGGTCATGCCATCTAGCCATAATCTTATAGCAATTTTTTTTTTCGATTCATGTTTGGAGAAAACCTGTGCTCTTTCCCCCACAATTCCCTCCCTATGCTCTGTGCCCATTAAATAATGAAATCCTTAACTACTTACAGCATAAGACCAGAGTCTGGATAGCTCGGTTGGTATGGGCATGGTACTGATAAATTCAAGGTCACAGGTTTGATCCCCTGTGGGACAGCTGCAGATTGCTGAATTCTAGGGGGTTGGACTAAATGATCCTCAGGGTCCCTTCCAGCTCCACAATTACCGTATTTTTCGTCCCATAGGACGCTCCATCCCATAGGATGCACCTAGTTTTTTTTGGGGGGGGAATAAAGGAAATTCCCCCCTTTATTTCCCCCCCAAAACCAGGTTGGGGAAACCGAACCAGGTTGAGGAACAGCGGGATGGCGGCGCTGTGCCCCCTTGCTGTCCCCCGAGCTTGTGGGGCTGGCCGATGTCTGTCCGGCGCGCGGGGCGGCAGGCTGCTATCCGCAGCGTAGGGAGCCCTGCAGGAACTCCCGCAGGGCTGTCTAGGCTGCGGATGTGTTCCTGAAGCCTGGAGAGCGAGAGGGGTCAGTGCACACTGACCCCTCTCGCTCTCCAAGCTTCAGCGAAAGCCTGCATTCGGCCCATAGGACGCACCCAGATTTCCCCTTCATTTTTGGAGGGGAAAAAGTGCGTCCTATAGGGCGAAAAATACGGTATATGATTCTATCTGGCGATGCACTCTTAAAAATCCTGCACTTACCAACTGTGTGATATGCAGCAATATGTGAGAGGGCTTTTTCAACAAGGGAACCTTGATTATGGAATCAAGCTGGCCTTGCCCCTGGTAGGTTTTGGAGGTGTCTTCTGAACAGGGCTGGATTAAGCATTAAGCAAAATAATCACATGCTTAGGACATCAAGGGAAGGGGGGCACCACAAAAAAATTCCATTGCTGGATTTACTATGGACCATATGGCACAGCTGAACAAAACATTATTTATATGGAAAAATAAACATCATTTTCCATCTTACTGTAGGTTGCTTCATTTCGAAAAACAAAATTTTATTTTATGGTTTATATTTTGAATTAGATATATATGAAGAGGAACCCAAATCTTTTAAGCGCTTAGGGCCTCTAAAGGTCTTAACCCAGCCCTGCATATGAAGACATTTTTGTTACCCAGGCATTTAGCTGATTTAAAGTCAATTTGTTTTGTGACTTGATCTGTATCTTTTGTTTGTTTCAAAATGGTACAATGATGTTTCAGTTAGGTTTATTAAATGTATATATTGCTTTCCACGACAAAAAAAATGCCCTGAAGTGATTTGAAAACAAATTAAATACACAAAAAAGAAACCACATAAGCACGTTAAAAACAGAGTTGGAATAAAATGCTTCGTTCCCACCAATCCAAAGCTGAACACCAAAACATTGCAAACACCCATATTCTCTGGCATATTTTGTAAGTGCCCTAAATAAATAATCTCTTTCAAAAACCTAGCTATATCAATTCTCCTTTTTATTGGAGGAACTGGGTTCGTATGTTGTTCTTTCTTTAACCTTTTGTTTTGCTTACTGAAATTAAGAGTCTGTGTTTCTAAAAGTTCCAAGTTCATTTGTTCCCAAATTCAGTGGTACCTCGGGTTACATACGCTTCAGGTTACAGGCTCCGCTAACCCAGAAATATTACCTCGGGTTAAGAACTTTGCTTCAGGATGAGAACAGAAATCGTGCTCCGGCGGTGTGGCGGCAGCAGGAGGCCCCATTAGCTAAAGTGGTGCTTCAGGTTAAGAACAATTTCAGGTTAAGAACAGAGCTCTGGAACGAATTAAGTACTTAACCCGAGGTAAAAGTGTCCTTAATTTATTAAGAACTGTTTTAAGTGGCTGCCTTCTTATGCTCTTTTTCTTCATTATTAATCTCCAGTACAAATTCGTTTTTCTGTTTTGCCTGCTCTTTTCTTTTCACGATAAGCACTGAGTGGGTTCAGAATACCTCTTAGAAATGCTTTGCTAGCATCCCACACTTGCTGTCTCTGGAACATTATTAACAGGGAGGGGAATGCAATTCTTCACATATCCTGATTACTTCTGGGTTTGAGAGCAAGAGCACATTTGACTTCTGGGGGCAGGCAGTTCTTGCTCTAGTTGCAATAATTGCATGGAAGTATGACTGTGCTCTATATAGGTTGATGTTTCATGAAACCTCCAGAGCAGATTAAGGGGTGGGTGGGGGGCAGAGTGGTGGAGGAGGAGTGGGGGACAAAAGACCAGGATCCCCATAGCGCAAATGGATTTTTGATGCACAAGCAGGCAGACTTCATTGGATTCTGCCTACAACCTCTGTTACAAGAATTCCAAGGTCTCAAATATAGAATAAAAAGGTAAAGGTACCCCTGCCCGTATGGGCCAGTCTTGACAGACTCTAGGGTTGTGTGCCCATCTCACTTAAGAGGTCGGGGGCCAGCGCTGTCCGCAGACACTTCCGGGTCATGTGGCCAGCGTGACAAGCTGCATCTGGCGAGCCAGCGCAGCACACGGAAACGCCGTTTACCTTCCGGCCAGTAAGCGATCCCTATTTATCTACTTGCACCCGGGGGTGCTTTCGAACTGCTAGGTTGGCTGGCGCTGGGAGCGAGCGACGGGAGCGCACGCCGCCACGGGGATTCGAACCGCCGACCTTTCGATCGGCAAGCCCTAGGCGCAGAGGCTTTTACCCACAGCGCCACCCGCGTCCCTTGTCAAATATAGAATGAATGTTCATAAATGTACACGGCAAACACATACATAAGTACAGTATATAAACCAGGCTTCCTCAACCTTGGACTTCCAGATGTTTTGAGACTACAATTCCCATTATCGCTGACCACTGGTCCTGCTAGCTAGGGATCATGGGAGTTGTAGGCCAAAAACATCTGGAGGGCAGAGGTTGAAGAAGCCTGATATAAATCATGTGTTTGAAATAGTACAGTCATACCTTGGGTTGAAGTTGCTTCAGGTAGAACATTTTTGGGTTGCGCTCCACGGTGACCCGGAAGTAACAGAATGCGTTACTTCCAGGTTTCTCCGCTCGTGTATGCGCAGACAGTCAAAATGACGTCACGTGCATGCGCAGAAGCAGCGAATCGCGACCCGCACAGGTTGTGTTCGCTTCAGGATGCGAACAGGGCTCCGGAACAGATCCCGTTCGTATCCAGAGGTACCACTGTACAGGAGAACAATCCTGAAGCCATTTTGACTCTCCCAAATTTACCTCAAACATTTCTCTGCAAGAAGGAAAGAAATGGGAAAAGCTTTCCAATTGTCTTTGGACTGTAGGGGCTTACACCTCCCTTATCTGTTAAACTGAGGAAACTATTGATTTTTACTGTTTGGCCTTCCAAATCGTGTATTTTTGCCCTTAGAGCTACCCTGGGCAGGACTCAATGCCCCATTCCTATCTACTGCTATCAGTATTTCCTAGTCTGAAAAATTAGATACAGTAGTCATAAAATTTAGGTTGGCCATCATTTGAGCATGTTTCCCTAGTGATCTGTTTACATTTAATAAAATAAACTGCTTTTCAGGGGCTACCATTTGATTTTCCGCAGTCTGTTCCCGATTCTACAAGTAAATCTCTGCAGGGCTGATTGTTCTGTGGGCTGCATATTCTCCTAGGCGTTTATTTTTAACAATTCTTCATTTCCTTATACAAATGTGTGTGTGCTTCTTGAAAGCTTTCACATTAGCTTTGACAATATATTTCTCCTTCTTCAGATTCAAAAACATTCTTCCCTTTTAATTAAAATGGTAATGCCAGGGTTACACAACGTGCTAAGAGGAAGGCACGCTTGGCAAACCCTCACCGTGATCAACTCCCACATGCAAACCTATGCTCCCACTGTGGAAGGATGTGTGGATCCAGAATTGGCCTCCAGAGTCACTTACGGACTCACTGTTAAAACCATGTTTATGGAAGACAATCTTACTTGGCTACAAGTGATCGCCAAAGAAGAAGACAACTTCAGAATTCCACTAGAGGCTTCCATGATCACAAAGCTGTAGAGTTGGAAGGGACCGCAAGGGTCATCTAGAAACTATTTTTTTTAAAAAGCAATAGATCTCTGCACATAGGAAAGTGGTGCATCAGGGAAAAGATGAGGCTAGAATCTTTCCCTCGATGTCTAGTCTTCTATGCCAGGGGTGGCCAACTCCCAAGAGACTGCGATCTACTCACGGAGTTAAAGACTGGTAGTGATCTACCCCCTTTTTGGGGGTTCAGGTCAAAGTTGTTGAACTTTTTGTAGGGAGGAGGGAAGCCCCTTTTTGGGGGTGCAGAGCTTTTTTTAGGGGAGCCAAACTTGTTCTTTGGGGAGAGCCAGTGATCTACCAGTGATCTACCACAGACATCCAGTGATCTACCGGCAGATCACAATCTACCTGTTGGACGTGCCTGTTCTATGCTAAGGGAATATTTTGTAGGAGCCAGTCAATCATCCTAAGGCACATTATTCATAGATATGAGCCTCATACATATGAGTATGCTAAATTGGTAAAGCTCAGGCACACCATTATCATCTCAGTGAGAACTACGTTTAATCTGCAGACTCACCTCCCACGTGTTAAAGAGCATATATAGATTCAGTTTTAAACTGAACTAGTCTTTTGCTTCCAATAAATGACCAGTCAGAGACATCTGTGCCAATTCAGTTAGAGCTGCAGGCAGGATGAACAAAAAACCATAAATGATTTTTACAATTTCACATCTTTTTTTCTTTTAAAATAAGCAACATCTTCTTTTTTAAAACAAACAAACCACCCCCCCCCACATTATTTGGTTTAAAATGAAGCCGGCTTTTAATACAAGCCAACATGTTTAAATGGCACTGAAAATAAATCCGTGCTCCTCTGACAAACACCCTTTTGCTTTTCTACGTAGAAGAACGAACGGGAGGTGGGAGGGAGAATCTGAATTTAGGTCATATGACTGTCAAACAAATGGCACGGACATTTAGGGCACAAGCCACCTAGAGTTAGGACATTTTTAAGCCAGTTGACTTCAAATGAAGGTTTAGGTTTGTGCTCCTGTCCTAGATTGTGTAAATGCTCTGCTTCATAGCAAACAAACATTATCATCGTTACAGCAAACAGGAACATGTGTTATCTTGTTCAGAAAATATATGAATTAAATAGTTGAATTAAAGTCAGTATTTTAGGGTGGGGGTGGGGTTATATAATCCATCCTAGTGACATAAAAAGGAACAATGATATTTACTGCTTGCACAGTCACGTAGATGGAGTAAAAGTTCAGTTCTGCGCTACTGAAAGCAATGCAGTACAGATAGAACAGCTCTGCAACTGAAGCTGCGTCCAATTTATGATGGTGGTTCCTGCTCCAGCAAGTGACATGCATGTGGAAGCCTTGCTCCCGTGGGTGGATCACATTATCTGCACTAGGGTGACAGTGTTTTGCAAATGGCAAACTTTCCTGCCCAAGCAAAATGGCAAGCTGTTAGTCAAAATGGGCATGTGCAGCTGCCCTTGGTCAAAATAATCCCCTTTAAGGCCAAAATCAATTGGCAAGTGCTGGCAGGATTGTATCTGGGGTCCGAATGGAGTACCTTGGAAAACAACATGCCTGGTTGGGTGGGTGGAACCCTGATCAGAAGCATTTTATATTGCAATGTTTTGTTGCCGGTTCCACTTGTAAACTCATAATACCATAGCTTAAGAACACAAAACGCAGAAAAACAGTGCTTGCAATACAGATGCCTGCATGATCATTAACTACACCCAAGTCTACATGAATTTAAAGACATAACAAGAGCATAGCTGTCAACTTTCAGATTTGAAAATAAGGGATCAGCAGCCTCGAAAATAAGGGATCAACAGCCTCACCTGTCCCGGGTACGGTCTACGGGATATCTAACAATCCGGGATAGCAGTGGGAAACGGCGCTGGAATAAGGGAATTTCCCGCAAAAAAAAGGGAAGGTTGACAGCTATGAACAAGAGCCTTCTGCATCAGGACAAAGGACCATTTAGTTCAACTTCTTATTCTCAGAGTGATCAACCAGATGCTTGCAGTAAGCCCCAAAGCAGGATTTATATGCCTAATGGAAACGCAAAACAAATCAGTTCTGGGTTTTGTTGTGACTGGTCATAGGTTATGAACTACAACAGGCAGAGAGAGACACTATTCAGGGCACAGTTCTGTATGCTAGATTTGCATAAATATTACAAGCAATGACAGGTTTTAAAATCTAAGTCACACGAGCAAACTTCCAGTTTCATAAATTACAGTAGTTCATTTCGTAGACTTGTAGACTTAGAAGGGACCACGATCTAGTCATCTAGTCCAATGGAACCCATGACCCTGAGATTAAGAATCTCATGCTCTACCAACTGAGCATATTTGGATAGTTACAATTCAATATTTGGACTCCAATATTCAAGATCACAATGAGGACGACCCAACTTTTTACACTATGCAATGAGCTTCCCAGTTCTAAATGAGATGTTAAGCTGGTTTCTGGGCTACACAACACTCCAGATTGCATGTGGACGGACTTATTTCTGCAGACAAAAAAACTTCCTGTTTAAAAACTAGTTTTTTACACAAGAAAGCTCCTCTCTGGCATGATCCTTTTTTACATCTGTGAAACAATAGCACTATAGTCAGCAGGTGGTGGTAATATGTCCTTTCCTTTGGTCTTGCAACACCACGAAACCCCGAAATAAAGAAGACTTTTGTTACCCTGTCAGTGCACACATGGATAAATGGGGATTCTGCTACTAAGGGCTTGAAAGCAGTTGTGTTATACTGTAGTGGTTGAAGTGCTGAAGAGAAACTATCAAGACATGGGTTTGAATCCCTACTTGGTCATGAAGGTCACTGGATGACCTTGGGCCAGTCACCTTCCCTACCTCTACCTCTCTCTTAAATCAGAGCCAGTGAAGGCGGTGAATGTCTTGTGTGAGTGTCTGGAGGTGGTTAGAGGATGGATGGCGGCTAACAGATTGGGGTTGAATCCTGACAAAACAGAAGTACTGTTTTGGGGGGACAGGGGGCGGGCGGGTGTGGACTCCCTGGTCCTGAATGGGGTATCTGTGGCTCTGAAGGACCAGGTGCGCAGCCTGGGAGTCATTTTGGACTCACAGCTGTCCATGGAGGCGCAGGTCAATTCTGTGTCCAGGGCAGCTGTTTATCAGCTCCATCTAGTATGCAGGCTGAGACTCTACCTGCCAGCAGACTGTCTCCCCAGAGTGGTGCATGCTCTGGTTATCTCCCGCTTGGACTACTGCAATGCGCTCTACGTGGGGCTACCTTTGAAGGTGACCCAGAAACTACAACTAATCCAGAATGCGGCAGCCGGACAGGTGACTGGGAGCAGCCTTTGAGACCACATAACACCACTCTTGAAAGACCTACACTGGCTCCCAGTACGTTTCCGAGCACAATTCAAAGTGCTGGTGTTGACCTTTAAAGCCCTAAACGGCCTTGGCCCAGTATACCTGAAGGAGCGTCTCCACCCCCATCGTTCTGCCCGGACACTGAGGTCCAGCTCTAAGGGCCTTCAGGTGGTTCCCTGCCTGTGAGAAGTGAGATTACAGGGAACCAGGCAGAGGGCCTTCTCGGTGGTGGCACCCTCCTATCAGATGTCAAGGAAACTATCAATTTTGGGGTCTTCCTAAAAAAAATTCAACAATTTGCAGGTGTCAGGAATTTGAAATTAATTTTACGTGCTTTTCAATTACCCTTCTCCAGCATTTCTAATTTTTTTAAAAGGGGAGGAAGGGAAAAAGTAGCCAAGTCTCTTATCTTTCTCTGCTGCTGAGAAAGGTTACAATTCAATGAATTCAATTCAATGTCCCTCCAGTAGTAGTAGTAGTAATAATAAAAATAAATAATAATAATAATAATAACAGAGTTTCCCTCCCCTGCTGCTCCAGTACCTCTATCTCTCTCTCTCTCTTGGACGGGCCAGCAAATACTCTGCAAACCTCTCAGGCTCCGCAGCTCTCCTGAAATGGACTTCAAGGAGAAATGAGACTACATATCCCAGGATGCACCACGAACGCGAAGAGCTAGGCCGTCCACGGTAAGGGGCCCTCTGTGCATTCTGGGAGCTGTAGTGCGCATGTAGGAGGGAGACTAGGCCTCTCTCCCATGAAACCGGCAGGCTAATTGCCGGAGCGTGGGCTGTGACGAGCTATTGGCTGCCGCCCGTCACGTGGCCCCGTAGAAAAGCCCTTACGTAAGGGCGGAAAACGGAAGTAGTCGGCGGACATCTTTGAATGGGCCGGAAGACGTCAAGCCTAGAGGAACCTTCCTCGTTTCCTATACGCGAATCGGCTCTTTTGAACCGGGCGGGGGATCCCAAGGGCCGAGCACTGCTGCTCGCGCGCCAGATTTCCGAGTCGTTTTCGAAGCGAGGGAGAGTGGCAAGGCCGACAAACGGCGCGTTATAGAGAAGCAACAGAAAAGCCGACTAAATGTTTTGGGGCTGGAAGCAAAGTGCGAGGCCCAAGTGGAGCTGATAAAGAGCGCCTCGCGGTGTAGTCCGTTCCATTCCCACCCACCCCCCCTCCGAACACAGCCGGAAGTCTCGTGCGCTAGCCTCGCCTCTCTTTCCCTCTAAGGAAAAAGGAGCCGAATTCAAGGTTGCCGCGGTGAGTTACTGCGGGGGAAAGCAGAGAGGGGAGCTGCTACCCGGAATCAAGGGCTCAGCTGGGGGTTTGGCCCTCTCATAGTGGAATTACATCTGTTTCCCCTTGGTGCATCTTATTTTGGAGCCTTTTGCACCAAGGTGTGCCGCTTTATGCCCCTGGTTTAGATTCCTAGAATTGCAGAGTTGGGACACCCGAGGGTCATCTAGTCCAACCCCCTCTGTCTGCCAGGAATCTTTATTTATTTTTTTTGCTCGAACCCACTACAGTATCCTGAAATGAAGAGTCTCCCAGGCTTTGATCGACCGAGCCATCCTGCTGCCTTCATTTAAACAGCCCACGAACCTTAAGCATTTGTGTGTGTTTCTCAAATTTATTTATTTGGTTTTTCAGATTTAAAATTTTACAGCCACGTATCGAACATACAACATAAAAACAAGATTCCAAGGAATCTCCTGGACTTCCCTCCTCCCCTTCGTAGGTCCTATTGTTAAGTACGTCCCCCGGCATCTTTTGTGATAATCCAAATCTTTTACCTCTCCGTTGTAATATGTGATGCTAGAGAATAATATGTTTAAAGTTAAAATGGAAAGAAAGAAAGACGTTAAGTGATTAAGTTAATATTATGAGAAAAATTGGTTTTGGAAAACTGTTACAATGATACACTGAAATTCATCTAGGGGAATTTGAGGAAGTCACTTAACAATGTCACTAAGACTGGATCAAGTTCAGATATGATTTGTGTCTGTTTGTTTAAAATTTTGGGAAACCAATAAAAAAAATTGGGGGGGGAAAATCACCATTAATCTACAAGTGCTATTCCAATCCTACTAACGTTTTTAACTGCTTGCAATGGTTTTTAAGATAAGTTATAAATTTTCCCTATTCCTTATTAAAATTTTGGTCTTCCTGATTTCTGATTCTTCTGGTCATTTTAGCCATTTCGGCATAATCCATCAATTTGATCTCCCGTTCTCCTTCTCTTCTTTCCATCTCTGGACCAATAATCTCTCTGCAGCTATGATCGCATACATAAATAATCTTTTCTGCTCTCTTGGGATTTTGGCACCTCAGAGATCCAGGGATTGCCCAGGCTGCAATCCTTCGTGCTGTGTTGGGATTTCATTGGAAGTAGTAATTCTGCATTCCGTTCTCTGCTTTAGTAGCTTTGTGCAGAGCAAATGGACGTTAATACATTTTTCAGTATGTTCAGGGGGTGAGATGAACTTAGAAACATAGAATCATAGAGTTGGAAGAGACCACAAGGGCCATCGAGTCCAACTCCCTGCCAAGCAGGAAACACCATCAGAGCACTCCTGACATATGGTTGTCAAGCCTCTGCTTAAAGACCTCCAAAGAAGGAGACTCCACCACACTCCTTGGCAGCAAATTCCACTGTCAAACAGCTCTTACTGTCAGGAAGTTCTTCCTAATGTTTAGGTGGAATCTTCTTTCTTGTAGTTTGGATCCATTGCTCCGTGTCCGCTTCTCTGGAGCAGCAGAAAACAACCTTTCTCCCTCCTCTATGTGACATCCTTTTATATATTTGAACATGGCTATCATATCACTGACCAGAAGCTGTTGGACCTGCACACCTTTCTAAACTGTGACCTCATGCCAGCTTTCTTTGGTCACATCCATGAGCACTACTAAACTGTGAATTATTATTCTGAAAGTAACATCATATAGAACTGGTTGACCACCACATTCTTAAACAGATGAGCGCTTCTATCTGCATAGTTGCTTGCAGTCTCTGGGAGCTTGTGTCTAGGAGCTCATGACCAGGACTTGTAGAAAGGGGATGTTTGTAAGGGGAATTTGTAATTGAAATTTTACCTGAGGTAAAATTAAACTTAACCTGAGGTACCACTGTAGTTAAATGTCACTTTGTCTTCACTTAGCCCTCACCCCATTGCTCTGCTCACAGCTGTGAAGAATATTCCTCTGTTATTAATTGTCTGGTTCACAATAAAAAAAGAGAGGGGGAGGGAGGAATAAACCAATATATATGTGGACTGTCCCTGGATAGAGTGACTTTTCTTTATCCTTTGCTGTCTCTTTGCAGTAATAATTCTTTTGGACACTAGATGTTGCTGTTGTATTATAAGTTTGAGGTGGATGAAGAATTTTGGGAGTGTTTCTGTTGTTAAAGTGTTGCACTGTTTTTTTTTCTAATTGAGTGTTGCTGCTGTTACGTATATTTGCTATTGCATCAGCTTTTGTTATATGTTTATCATATTTTCAGTGGTGCGCCATTTTTGTTGTACTATAAAATAATTATTAATTGCCTTTGGCTGAGCAAAACAGATGTTCTAAGGACAGCACAAGCAGTCAGGTTTTCTTCTAGCTTGATATGAAACTGTGCAGAATTGAAAAGCAGAAGGTTATAGAGGGATTTAGTGTTGACCCACCAGAATATTCCCATCCGCTCAGAAGCAGGGTAAGGTCATTGCACCATCGTAAGTCTTCGGTCTTTCATTGCTTGTTGAGTTACTACAAGTGGCTAAGCGCTTTGCAGTTAAATGTGGCTTGCCTGCAGGCCTGCAATCACAAATAAACAGGCCATTACAGTATAGGGAAGAGGAAGGATTGCACCAAATTTGTCCGGGGAGGATGAGAAGTTCTTTGACAGTCTCATGGCTGTGGGATGCTCGCCATTAGCTGTGGCAGTAGAACAACTTCCTTTCTCTTCTTCTCATTTTTTGTTTATTTATTTTTGCATTCGTGGATCATGTGATGTATCTAATAGCATCCTTGCCCACAGCAGACAAGCATATCGTGGGGAAGAGATTTAGCCTAGACTTCCCCATTAATTGCTAGCTTTCTACATGTGGGGGTTTGTTTTCTTCTGCAGAGGACTGTTCAGTCCTGTGAGTCTTTAGCTGCAGTCTCAGGTGGTACAGCCCTGGCACAGAAGGAGAGAAGGAGAGAAGGAGAGAACGAGACCTCAAAGACCACCTCTCTCCGCAGGAATTTGGGTTGCTCCTGAGATGATCCATTGAGTACCTTCTTTATGTGCCTCCCCGAAAGGTCCTGAGGGTGGCAGCATAGGAACGAGTGTGGAATGCACACCTTTGGTTGAAAATGTTCTGTTTCAACCAGGCCTTGGACTGAATAACATCTGATACCCTTTTAAATGTGTTGTGGGAATGGGGATTTTTGTTCTTGTATCTATTGTGTATTCTCTGTTTTATCTTGTATTTTTATGTGGCAAACTGCCCTGATGAAGGGCCCGTATACAAATTTTAATAATAATGGTCATAAAATAGATTGGCTCCAACCACCTAAAATACAGTGGTACCTCTGGTTGCTAACGGGATCTGTTCCAGAGCCCCATTCGCAACATGAGCAGAACGCAACCCGCATCTGTGTGTGCACAGGTCACGATTCACCGCTTCTGTGCATGCCCGTGACATCATTTTGAGCGCCTGCGCATGCGCAAGTGGCGAAACCCAGAAGTAACCCTTTCCAGTACTTCCGGGTCACCGTGGGATGCAACCTGAAAAGATTTAACCTGACGCAAACGTAACAAGAGCCATGACTGTAGATTGGCTCCCAGTTGTAACTACTCTCTTTCTCTAGGGTTATGGGTTATGCCCCATTCTATCCCTGTTCCACCCTACCCACCCCCCGTTCCAACCCTTTTGGGAGGGACACAGGTGGTGGGTGCTGTGGTCTAAACCACTGAGCCTCTTGGGCTTGCCAATCAGAAGGTCAGCGGTTCGAATCCTTGTGATGGGGTGAGCTCCCATTGCTCTGTTCCTGCCAACCTAGCAGTTTGAAAGCACACCAGTGTGAGTAGATAAATAGATACCACTGCGACAGAAAGTTAAACAGCGTTTCCGTGTGCTCTGGTTTCCGTCACAGTGTCCCTTTGTGCCAGAAGCAGTTTAGTCATGCTGGCCACATGACCCAGTAAACTGTCTGTGGACAAACGCCGTCTCCCTTGGCCTGAAAGCGAGATGAGCGCCGCAACCCCATAGTCGCCTTTGACTGGACTTAACTGTCCAGGGGTCCTTTATTTTTACCTTCCACACCCTTTTCCGGCCGCTTCCATGCACCATGATGTGCATGGTTGCGCATCATTTGGATGTTGTCTGTGCATACACACAATGAAAGCGCACACAAACAGAGTGGCTTGTCTTAAAACTGCTTAGCTAAAGGATTCTTAGTAGCTGTTTGGACACTTCAGAATAGAATTCAGTGCTTTTATGGTCCTAATTTGCTTTGCTTTTATTGGGTGGGTTTTTTCATTATTATTTAAAAAAGCTTAAATTCTGTCTGAATAGCTTGTTCCCTCTCTTCCCCTTTGCTCCGCTGCTCTTGCTCAACCAGCTTTTATCCTGCCCTGCTTTATTTTGAATCCAGGAAACATTTGCTTTTAATTACACAGCATTAGCCCTTCTGTCAGACCGTTAAGTGTTGAAGTGCAAAGATTAGTAATAAAAGAATCCAGCCTATTTTTCCCAGGACTTGAGGAATGCAGAAAGCATTTTGGTCGGTCTGATGAATGGCCTGTCTTGCATTTCCACCCCTCCCTCCCCTTTGCCTGAAGCACGATTCAGGACAGTGTCTGGAAAGGCAAAAGGGAAGCTAAGCATTTATGGCAGCAGATGATACAGGATGGAACATTGGGAAGCCTTTTTTCAATCTAAGGGTTGTCTCCCCGGCCAGAAAAATAAAAAATAGGCCGCTTCCTTCATTTGGGTCTATGCGGACATGAATTCAATTTTGGAACTGTGGCAAATTGAGCTGAGCTCTTCCCCACTTCATGACCCATTTGATTGACCTGTTGTTGTTGTTGTTGTTTAGTCCTGTCCGACTCTTCATGACCCCGTGGACCAGAGCTCGCCAGGCACTTCTGTCTTCCACTGCCTCCCGCAGTTTAGTCAAACTCATGCTGGTAGCTTCAAGAACACTGTCCAACCATCTTGTCCTCTGTCGTCCCCTTCTTCTTGTGCCCTCCATCTTTCCCAACATCAGGGTCTTTTCCAGGGAGTCTTCTCTTCTCATGAGGTGGCCAAAGTATTGGAGCCTCAGCTTTAGGATCTGCCCTTCCAGTGAGCACTCAGGGCTGATTTCCTTAAGAATGGAGAGGTTTGATCTTCTTACAGTCCATGGGACTCTCAAGAGTCTCCTCCAGCACCATAATTCAAAAGCATCAATTCTTCGGCGATTAGCCTTCTTTATGGTCCAGCTCTCACTTCCATACATCACTACCTGGAAGACCATAGCTTGAACTATACGGATCTTTGTTGGCAAGGTGATTGACCTACTGCCAGGCAAATAGAAGGCTGATTCAATATCCTTGTCTTGCCCTTCTCCCAACAGTCTCAGCCCACAGAGTAGTGAAGCAGAGCAGAAAAGTTTCTAGAAAAGTGGATCGGGTTACAATCCTGCTCTCACCCTCTTACACCAAGCACTGAATTAACTTTATCTGGAAGTTGTTAACCATAGTTTCCCAGGCTGTGTGAACTGTCAACCATGGCTAACAGCTTCCTAATAAGCCTACTGTAAACCATGGCTTGTTCTGAAGCTGTTAGCCATTGCTTCTGGGTTTGCACGTACAGTGGTACCTCGGGTTAAGTACTTAATTCGTTCTGGAGGTCCGTTCTTAACCTGAAACTGTTCTTAACCTGAAGCACCACTTTAGCTAATGGGGCCTCTTGCTGCCGCCACGCCGCCGGAACACGATTTCTGTTCTCATTCTGAAGCAAGGTTCTTAACCCAAGGTACTATTTCTAGGTTAGCAGAGTCTGTAACCTGAAGTGTATGTAACCTGAAGCGTATGTAACCTGAGGTACCACTGTAATCGGAAGCTAGGATTGATGCTGGATCAAATTCTTCAAGTGCCCCCCTTTTTTTTGGTAATTGGGGAACTCGGATTTTTCTGAGCACTCCATCAGCATGGCGGATTTTAGGCTCAGTTGAATCAGACTTATGTTTAATAAAATGTGGGCACTAGGAAAGAAATGGAGTTGTCCAGAGCCTTTAATTTTTCTTCTCCTGTTTGTTTATATCTGTTGGAGCTAGCCAATAAATTCACTTCAGTAACCTGCATCCTTTCGCAAAAATATTCCAGTTCATCAAAGCAACACATGGGCAAATAGCATTTAGCATGTGGCATTCTTCTTTTATTTGAAGTGGTGTTTTGTTTTTTTAATTCCCTAATGTAAAAGGATAGAAAATGCTTGTTTATTTATTGCCTCTGTTAAAGTCTTTATTGCCTCTGTTAAAAAGGAATATAGATGCCAGCATGATGTTTGATATTAATCAGCTATTGGAATAAATGCAGAAGTGATAGCAGGACAAGTCAATCTTCTGTGGTTCAGAAATGCCTATTCATCTCATAGTCTGCAGCAAACAAAACAGATTCAGCTGGGAGGCCAGATCCTTACCTCCTCCATCAGAGACAACTTTGGCAGGACTATCCAGCTGTCAATTACCTGATGCCACACTGACACCCTGTGTGGCCTGTTTTCCTTTGCCTGTGTGGTTTGAAATCAAACCAACATATAGAGGCTCGACACTTTTCGAGCATCGCTGATCATCAGTGCATGCAAAACCCCGTGTCTTTGCAAGTAGCAATGATGCGCAGTCCATCATTTCTTTATTTTGTCTCATGTCTTCCATCGTATATGACCAGAGATTAGGGATTTGCTCAGAAGCACAACCCACAGACAGAGATAGAAATAGAAATATTTTTAGGCAAAGGCCTTCCAATGCAACCTTACGTAAAACATACAATTGCTTCATTTGTTCCATTGTAATCTGAAAACAGCAGTTGAAGCATCTCACAGCCTAGCCAAAAACTCTCATAGAAATGAAGACATTTGGAAACAATGTAATGCTTGATGGATCCGACCCTGTATTCCTCAGGAGTTCTAAAGCTAGGGGGCCATCACAAATATGTCCCTTTTTCTGGTTTCCAATGCTCCAATCAAATTAACTGGTTCCCAATGCTCTGATCCAATCCTGTGGCCGCAGGATTCATTAATTCATTCAATTTGCATGCTGCTTTTGCACCAAAGTGTGGGATGCGATACATAAATAACAGTCAAATACAACATTCATTGTTTGCCTAGAGTGGACATGCAAAGGGGATGTTTGTTCCAGCCAGTCAAAAACTTCCTGTTTCCTCCTGGCCTGGAGCATCCTTCCTTTTGCATGTGACTAGAGATGGGCGTGACCTTACCTGTGCAGGTAACAAAAGCACAAAACACGCAGCCACTCTCTCTTTTTGACTTCGTTGTTGGAGCAACAGCTTTTAGCTAGAGATGCCCTGTTGGCTTTCAGCCAACAGAGGACAAAGAGATTATCTCTATATGGGATAGGCTCACATATATATATCTGTAACTAAGTCTGCCTTCAGGGATCCATCTGTGAACTGATGGTGCTGTGAGTAAACTACTTTTATATATCTTAAATAAGATTGTGGCATATTCTTTTAAGAGGGAAACAAGGGATCTTACCAGGAATCTATATTGAAAAGCTTAAGCAAGCTTTCAACCAGCTATCTGCTATGCACTTAAAAGGGGGGTGTTAAAACTCTGCTAAATTATAGAACTTGCTAGCGTAAGTTAGGAAGGGTGTTAATAAACAATATATCCTCGCCTGCCTCCCTGAACATTCCCACACAAAGGAATCAGGGTGGCTGGGGAAAGTCAGCCAGATGGGTGGGGTATAAATAATTTATTATTATTATTATTATTATTATTATTATTATTATTATTATTATTATTATTAATCATGCTCAGAGCTGCCTGCAACAAGGATACAGGGATGCATTTTGAGCAGACGCTACAAAAGCAAATTCCTAACATAGCAAAGCAACACAGCAACGATTTTGTAATGCAGCAAATTGATAGCAAATATAATAACATACCCCAAAACCAGATCCCAATACTGTAAATATAACAAGATCACTTAAACAACATGCAGCGTCCCATAGCAAAAATGACAAGTTTCATCTAAGTCCTGGGAACAACCACTCTCCCATGATGTTGCGCATCTGGGGACACCTAGTTTGGACCTCAGCTGTGAGTTGTTAAGTAAAGAGATACATGCCTAATGATGTACATAACATGTACATAACATTTCTCCCTCTAAGTACCATATTTTTCTGTGTATAAGGCTTTGGGGACCCCAAATTCAGAAAATGGGCATATGCACTATGTGTGCATAAGATGCCTCCAGATTTTTAACCTTATTTTAAAGTAAAAAAAAAACCTTGTCTTATACACGGAAAAGTACGGTACTCCCACAACTGTGTGCTTTTTGGAACGTTGACTTCAAATGCCGGTGTTTCTTGCCATTTTGCTAAAGCGACTCTCCTTCCACTTTACTTGCAGGCTGCATCCGAAATTGAAGAGGCTGCCGTGATGTTGCACAAATTGGTTATAAAGGTAAGCTGCTTTTCGGAACCTAAATAGCAGCAGATTACTGACTTGGTGAACTTTCCTTGCTTTGAAGTGCACAGCCTTAGGATCTCGACTTATTCCGGTACAGCGGCAGATTAGCATGGCAAATTGTGGTCTTGGTCCAGAGAGCAGCAGAGCTTGCGGCTTTCTAAACCATGTGTTAAGTGCACCTAATATGCTGAAAAATAAGCCATATAGGTGATCAAATAATAAAAAAAACAAATAAAAGCAATATACCAGCTGTATTATTGGTTGTTGGCAAAAGATGTTACTAAGTTGGATCCTAGGAGGCATGAATGGAAATCGGATAGCCAGTACAGCTGCTCGGCAAATTGTATTCAGAAGAGTTTTCTCCAAATAATTTTTATTGGCATTCGGAAGAGTTTGTGCAGTATCATAACTGATACGTTCTATGAGAAATCTCATCAGTCTGCAAGGATGATGCTTGTTGGGTGGAAAAACACATCTAGATTCAAGTTCACTTTTCTGTGCAATAGCACATGGTATAACAGTGTTTTCGAGGGCTGAAGATGCCTTCTGCATGGAGAAGGACATCTTTGGATTCAGCCAAGGTGGATAAAAATCAATGATTTAAAAAATATCAAATTGGATTTTTTAAAATTTAAATCGGATTTTTTAAAATTTAAATTGGATTTTTAAAATAAAATGCTTTTGGAGGAAAAATCTTTCTAAAGATAGTTTTTTTATTTAAGTTACATTATAGTCCAAAGGCTGTCCATCAGGAAATAAGGATTTGTTTTAAGTTTTTCTTGTGTGCTAAAACTCAGTCTAAGTTTCTGTTTTTGTTTTAAATTGTTTAACCACATCAGTTAACAAACATGGATACATGTTCTATAATGTTATTGCTTTAGTTAAATAAATGGTTTAAATTGTTATTAAGAAAATGATTGTTTTTCTCCTTCTAATAAAGTACAGCAGAAACGTCCAAATATAAAACAGTTAACTTATTAAACCGCACAATCATTTTATAATTATCTATGCAATAGTATTCAAATAGTATAACCAAATCAGTCATTTTGGATACAACTGTAAAGACTACTCTGAAAATTTATTATTCCAAAAAATGAAACCTTCATCTGGTTGAAAATATTAAGATTATACCAGCAAGAATGAATCTTTCTGTAAAAAAAAAAAGGTTTAAATCAAGTCTTACTGACTAGTGATTTAAATCCAAACCCAATGTTTTGTCATTTTCATATAATATCATTTAAAAAAAACAGAAAACCTTGAGTGGATAACCATTAGTTATTAAAATTAGTCTGTTCTCCTTGCAAGATTTTCCCATGTCAGCTGTGTGGAAAAACAAATGAATTTTGTGTGTGTGTCTTGGAAGTAATTGCACACTTGGGTGGTCATTCTATCACATTGGTAATGCCTGCACGAAATCTTTCATTTTTCCTATAGCAGCTTATCTGAACCCATCTGCCGGACTTTCCGAGTTTAAAAGTTAAGGGGAACATTTATGGGCTTCTAGCACAGTGCATCTCAGCTCTATTGAGGTGCATTTTCACAGTTTCCCCCATTGCATGGCTTTGCAGAATGTCAAGTCGTACTGAGCAGGCAGACCTGGGTAGGGTCAAAAAGCTGGAGGGCATTTAAAATCCCTGCTGCATTCAGTGTAATACGGAGGGGCAGAGGAAGTGCTTTGGGAGCACACTTAGGATTATATGGCTATTTTTGAGTTGCAGATAATGTAGTTCTGAAACTATTCAATTTACAGCAATCCCACTAAGTTCGGTTGGGCTGCTTTCGCTAGTGACTTGAGTTGATGCGCTTAAATATTAAATGCTACTAAGTCGTAGGGCAAAGGAAAGCAATCCAGTTAGAATGTACGCTTCCTAGCCTAGGTGCAATTAAATGGTAAAGGTAAAAGTAAAGGTACCCCTGCCCGTATGGGCCAGTCTTGACAGACTCTAGGGTTGTGCGCCCATCTCACTCAAGAGGCCGGGGGCCAGTGCTGTCCGGAGACACTTCCGGGTCACGTGGCCAGCGTGACAAGCTGCATCTGGCAAGCCAGCGCAGCACACGGAAACGCCGTTTACCTTCCTGCCAGTAAGCGGTCCCTATTTATCTACTTGCACCCGGGGGTGCTTTTGAACTGCTAGGTTGGCAGGCGCTGGGACCGAGCAATGGGAGCGCACCCCACCGCGGGGATTCGAACCGCCGACCTTCTGATTGGCAAGCCCTGGGTGTTAAGTTGTGGGTGAACCTATCAGACAACACAACGATTCTTGTTTATTCACAGGCCAGGACAGAACTGAACTGAAGGGTTCAGTCAGCCTGCTTTTAGAGCTCCAGTACAACTAACTGTAACAATTTTCTAAAACTATCCAATCACTGAACGTCACCTTTGATCCCTTATTTGCATAGCTATCTACAGTATCCCCCTGCTGGCCCAGGGTGAGAACTTCAGTACATAACAAGTTTTGTGGGTGGCAGCCTAGTTTGCCAGATGCGTAGAGGTGTACAGTTGATTTCTCTTGCAGAAAGAAACTTGGATGTTCTCTCCAAAAAGAGAGAGCTATCCATGGGGTAATTACACCCTTAGTCTGTGGCACTTCCTACACCTCTCCTCCATCTAGCCAAGGAGGCAACACAAATTAATATGTCTCCAATTCTCTCAACAAAAGCCTTGGAAGAGACTGCCTTTTTAGCATGCTTTAGCTATCTAGGAGATTAAAAAGCTATTAAGCAGCGAGCCAGCCCACAATTAAGTTACAGTGATGGCGTTTCTAGTTGCCTTTGTGCAGCGCAAGGGCGAGGAACCTGTGGTCTCAGATCTTGGATTCCATAATCCCTGGCCATAGGGAATGTTGGTTGGGACTGATACGGAGTCCATAACTTTTCAAAGGCCGTGGATTTCTCACAAGGATGTCTCTTCCAAGAGACTTCCTTTCACAGTCGAGTCTCTGGACAATCTTGGGGAAGGATCCTGAGCAGTCGTTTGATAGGACGAGATTCCTGCCTCATGCGAAGCCCACCCACCCACAATTTAGTAATGGATTTAACAGCTTGAAGAGTATGAGAGCGACACATTATCTCAGAGTGCAAGAATAGCCAGCCTTGGTTAACGCTGTGCGCCGTTACATCACGGATTAGGATGACTAATGTTCTGCATGCATAATACCATCAACTCAGGATGGAAGGAATGGCAGTCCGGCGATCTTCTGTCAATGTTTGGCATTGTTCATGCGCTACTGCGATTAACTTCCACCAAGGAATGCGTCAGGGGATACAAGCTGCTGTTGGTATTTTCGGTCCCCGGCAGAGCCCAGCTAATTTTACCGTGAATGTCCAAACCATGCTGTGGTCTGGAGACCACTGACTTGTAAACAGCAAACCCTCATCATGTGATGAGAGGAACGGTTCTAAGAAGGGCTATTAGGCTTGATTATTCGAGTCCTCCTGGTTTCCTTAGGAGACATGCGGCTGCCAAAGTAAATAAGTGGGTTAGGTTTCCACGCCGTATCGGGAGTCCAGAAATTGTTATGGTTGCTGATCAGCAATCTTGTGTAGACTCCTGGTACAAATGCAGAAATTCAGACATTCGCAGTCTACCTCTCCATTTATTTTGGCAATCAGCTTTCGGCCGTGACATCAGGATAGTTAAGCAAAACAGTCGCTTCCTCTGGAGGGCTTATTTCTGCCACACAAGTAAATATACTCTCAGCGTAACTTCCGCAGAATGAGAGAGACACATTTAACAATACAGACATATTTGTATTTCTACTTGTGAAATGATAATAAATCTGAATATTTTCTTTTTTCTTTTTTTAAAAAGAAAACAGTGTGAAGGAGGATCTGAACTGTCTTCTTCACTATGGTATCTGCAAATACATTGGGATCATTCCAGCCCACCTCATTCTCTGCAGTCTTATACACATACAGTCGTACCTTGGAAGTCGAATGGAATCTGTTCTGGAAGTCCGTTTGACTTCCAAAACGTTCACAAACCAAAGCGCGGCTTCTGATTGGCTGCGGGAAGCTCCTGCAGCCAATCAGAAACCACAGAAGCCCCATCAGACGTTCGGCTTCCAAAAAACCAGAACAGTTCATATCCGGGTTTGCAGCGTTTGGGAGCCCAAACATTTGAGAACTAAGCTGTTCAAAAACCAAGGTACGAGTGTACTCACCCAAGAGTAAATGCCATTGAACATAGAGGGACTTACATCTGAGTAAACAGTGCTTTGTTAATGTTTTGCTAAATCATGAAGGCCAAAAGACTTCCTTCTGCTCACTGGTGGAGAAAGCTGATGTTTTCTAGATTTTATAGCTTTCTAAACTGTTTACCCAGAATGTCTCTCCCTGAATGCTTTCCAGTTGCCCAGGCAGTGGAGGAAACGTGGGAGTATAAAAATCATTCCTTGCAATTGGTTTCAAATGATAAATCGGTAGCAGCTTGCATGATAATGCGTTTGGTATCAAACTGATTTTGTTTTCTGTGCTGAATAGATTTTGTTTTCTGTTCTGTAATATATAACTCAAAATGTTTTCACTAAGAAGACTCTGGAAAATTCGCCTCGGTGGTTTCAAATGCAATTTAGAAGGAGGAGAACACCTACAGTCTTAATAGCTTTTCTTCGTGGGAGCACAAGTATCATATTTGAAGGATCCCAGAGGGTTTCAGCGCAGTTTTCCTGATGCAGTTATGCAGCATTTTCTGAAGAGGGAGCACTTGATCTACATTTGAACTGCAAATCTTTAGTTGAAAAATTAACACCACATTAACTGAGGATTGTTTGACTAATCTTATGGTATGCTATGGAGGTTGTTAACATTCCAAATGCATGCATTTTGGTTGTTCCTTGGCTGGAATGGCAAAATGTGCTGCAATAATATATATTTCAAACAGACATGTGCTGCAAAGCAGCCCTCAGGTTGCATTCAAACATCAGTTTATTCCCCTTCTCCCGGCGTTTTCCTATCTGCTAATTTCCACATTACATTTCAGCATTCGCACAGATTTTTTAATTTCTTTCTGGAAGCAAATAACATGGAAATGAACAACGCTTAACTTAACACTATAGGTAAAGGTAAAGGGACCCCTGACCATTAGGTCCAGTCACGGATGACTCTGGGGTTGCGATGCTCATCTCACTTTATTGGCCGAGGGAGCCAGCGTACAGCTTCCGGGTCATGTGGCCAGCATGACTAAGCCGCTTCTGGCGAACCAGAGCAGCGCACAGAAACGTCGTTTACCTTCCCGCCGGAGTGGTACCTATTTATCTACTTGCACTTTGATGTGATTTCAAACTGCTAGGTTGGCAGGAGCAGGGACCGAGCAATGGGAGCTCACCCCGTCATGGGGATTCGAACCGCCGACCTTCTGATCGGCAAGTCCTAGGTTCTGTGGTTTAACCCACAGCGCCATCCGCGTCCCTACTTAACTCTATAGTCCACCGTATTCCAAGAAGTGGTGTTGACATCATGTGGAAGGTCAAATACAATGTGGAATTTAATACGTTAAAGTGACGTGTGAATGCAGTTGAACATAAGCCTTGTTGACGCACACAAAGCCACATAACTGCATGTAGATTGAAATGCAATGCTGATGGTAGCACTGCATTTTCACTTCTTTACATTGCATTTTTTAAAAAGCGTGCTAAAATAACAAGTAAGTATGCAGAGTAACAGTCATTGGTTGTTCTTAAAGCAGCTGGTAAAGGACCTCTGGACAGTGAAGTCCAGTCAAAGACGACTATGGGGTTGTGGCGCTCATCTCGCTTTGAGGCCTGGGGAGTCTCAGGTTAGCTCTCAAATGCTTGCTGCATCATACATATTAGGTCAGGTGTTGAGCTCTTTTTAAAAAATGCAGATCTGGGTTGGGCTGGTGTCAATGTAATCTGACCTCTCTGAGCACAGGATCAAATCTTTGATTACTCATAACTATTGAAGCTATTGTTGATACGAGCAGCAATTTTATCATGGAGTCTACTGTAAAGGAGTTTATCATGGAGTCTACTGTAAAGGAGTTTATCATGGACGCGGGTGGCACTGTGGGTTAAACCACAGAGCTTAGGACTTGCAGATCAGAAGGTCGGCGGTTCAAATCCCCACAACGGGGTGAGCTCCCGTTGTTCAGTCCCTGGTCCTGCCCACCTAGCAGTTTGAAAGCACGTCGAAGTGCAAATAGATAAAACTTGCCTCTGGCGGGAAGGTAAACTGTGTTTCCGTGTGCTGCTCTGGTTTGCTAGAAGTGGCTTAGTCATGCTGGCCATATGCCCTGGAAGCTGTACGCCGGCTCCCTCGGCCAATAAAGCAAGATGAGTGCCGCAAGATGAGAGTCGGCCACCACTGGACCTAAATGGTCAGGTGTCCCTTTACCTTTACCGTAAAGATAAAGATAAAGGACCCCTGGATGGTTAAGTCCAGTTAAAGGTGACTATGGGGTTGTGGCACTCATCTCGCTTTCAGCCGAGGGAGCTGGCGTTCATCCACAGACAGCTTTCCAGGCCATGTGGCCAGCATGACTAAACTGCTTCTAGCGCAATGGGACAACGTGACCAAACCAGAGCGCATGGAAACGCCGTTTACCTTCCCACCACAGCGGTACCTATTTATCTAGTAGCACTGGTGTGCTTTCAAACTGCTAGGTTGGCAGGAGCTGGAGCAGAGCAACAGGAGCTCACCCTGTCACGGAGATTCGAACCACCCACCTTCTGGCTCAGGAGACTCAGTGGTTTAGACCACAGCGCCACGTTAGAACATAACCAACCATACTACAATTGACATTTGCATTAAAATATGAAAACTTGGGGGGGAGCAAGTGGAGGCAGCAATGCTATGCACTTGGAGTAAGCATTGAATGTCTTACTTCTCGGTAAACGTGGTAGGGTTGTTCTCTGACTCTACTATCTTAGATAAGGTGTATAAAATAATATTTAAATCCGCAAGAGATGGAGCCATTTAATTGTGGCAACAATACTGTCAGTTCCACCAATTTCAGCGGTATCCAGATTTTATTTTAAAACAGCATAAACAAACAAATTATTTGTTACACAAAACTAAATTTGTGGCTGATAAGGTGGGGGCATTAAAGTAAGAGGTTGCCAGATTAATGGCAGCATCTCACTCAGAGTAAGAGTCAATCATCCACAGCTTTAGGTTTGTTATCATTTGCAAAGATGACAGAATACTACCCCCTGGACCAAATTTTCAGAAGGGCTCAGCGCTCTGAAGTGGTGTTGGATTATCAAAATAATCTCGTTTCTCCTTCTCCTGCTCGTACTTCTCTTGGCTCTTAGGTGTGCCAACCTCCTTCACCTTCAATGTTGTTTTTTCAAGAGCTTTTTATCTTTCTGTGTTCCATATCTCCTCGAGGGGATGCAGCCTACCTCCTCCCCCTGCCTCCAGAAAATAAATAAGATGTTGCCCAACAAATGAATGCGCTCTTGCCATCTCTGACAGCCCTGATTAAAAGATGAAATATGAAATGCTCTCCCCACAAAAACAAAACAAAAAAACAAGTTTGAGTTCTTCGTACTTCCTTAGGGCGCCCTCTGGAAGGCTTTAAAGTAGACTCCTAATAAAACTGGGATTATCTGCTCATTCCCTAACTTCCCTACTGGTTCCCCTGAGAAATTGTTTCCTTGCCAGGCAGCGTGCACCTTTTTGGATTCGTATCAGTGAACTGCAAGAATTTGGCTCAAACTAAGACCTGGATGCACTGTCTAGAGGAGCTTCTGAGAGCAGAATGCAAGTCTGAGCACACCCTTTGGCCAAAATCCAGTTACTTCCCCTCCTTTTTTCCTTTCTTTAAAAAATATATTATTTATTTGGTTTTTCAGATTCCAAAATTCAAGTGTTATTCCAATCCTATTAACGGTTTTAGCCTTCTAATCTTGCCCCTTTCTAAAATTTATTTATTGGTGTGTGTTTTCCGTTGTGCAAATCTGCCAAAAAATGAAATAAATTAAATCAGGAATAGGGGTTTTCTCAGGATAGCGCAGGTTTTGTGTGCTATGTCCTGTTGGTGTTTTGGCATTGGAAATGATCTGTGGGGGGTCGGTCAACAAAAAATGGGGGGCCAAGGAGTGTCAGTTTTGGGGGGGAGTGAGAAATGGCCCCATTGTACTTCAGCAGTAGATTATCTGTTTTTAATGCAGAAGGTCCCAGGTTGCCTTCCTACCATCTCTAGGTAAGGCCAGGGATGCTTGGAAATTGTTCAGGTCTGGCTGAAGGTCAACACCCTGGCTTTTAAGGACCATAGTGAATCCACAGGAATGGCTGGTTTGATTGGCTTCCGCCAACGTGGTTGGCTTTTGTACTACCAACCTTACTGTATTCTTGTGAAACATGGACCACTTATAAACGCTATCTCCAACTCCTCGAAAGATTCCATCAATAGTGTCTCCGAAAATTTTACACATCACTCGGGAAGACAGGCGAACAAATGCCAGTGCACTGGAAGAAGCAAAGATCACCAGTGTCAAAGCAATGATTCTTCAACATCAACTTCACTGGACTGGTCAAGTTGTGCGGATGCCTGGTTATTAACTTCCAAAACAACTAAAGTGGTACCTTGGTTTAAGAACAGTCTGGTTTAAGAACTATTTGGTTTACAAACTCTGCAAAACCGGAAATAGTGTCTTGGTTTGAGAACTTTACCTCGGTCTAAGAACAGAATCTGAACAGTGGAAGGGCACCGGCGGCAGGAGGCCTCATTAGGGAAAGCGCACTTCAGTTTAAGAATGGTTTTGGTTTAAGAACGGACTTCCGGAACGGATTAAGTTCGTAAACCGAGGTACCACTGTACTCTATTCCAAACTTTAAAATGGAAAGCGTAATGCTGGTGGTCAACAAAAGAGGTTTAAAGACTCTCTCAAGACAAATCTTAAAAAATGCAGTATAAGCACCGACAACTGGGAAACACTCGCCTGCGAGCACTCGAACTGGAGAACAACCTTTTCCAAAGGTGTTGTGGGCTTTGAAGATGCTCGAACTCAGGACAAAAGGGAGAAACGTGCTAAGAGAAAGGCACGTTTGGCAAACTCTCACTGTGGTCAACTGCTGCCCGGAAACCTATGTCCCCGCTGTGGAAGGATGTGAGGATTAAGAATTGGCCTCCACAGTCACTTACAGACTCACTGTTAAAACCGTGTTTATGGAAGACAATCTTACTTGGCTATGAGTGATTGTCAAAGAGAAAGAGAAGAGGGCCATTCAAATGTGATCCAAGCTATGTTGGAGCTTGTCGCGGAAAATGGCTCATGTAGCTGATGTTGACGTCATCGTAGTTGCAATCAACTGCAGGCGCTTTCTGTGAAGTTCCCGCGAAGCCAGTTCATGGAGGGGTTTGCCGCTGTGACTGCTCCTCTGCAAGACAGCTCAGTCTCGAGAGCCAGGCTTGTGCTGGGCGAACTGTTGCATTCAGAACATCAAAACCAGCCAAGCTCATCTCGGAAGATAAGCAGAGAAAGCTGGAGGGGATCAAAGCAGGGAAGCTGGAACCACCTCTCTCTAGAAGCTGTTATCACCACTTATCTTCCATTTCCTTAAGTGTCTAATTGTCCCTCCTCCCTGTTCCAATCCCCAAGGCAAATTAGTGAGAAGAGATGGGATAAGCACCGTTAAACAGGTGACAAATGGCCAATGCCTCCTGCTTCCCTGTTTCTTGGCCTAACATCAATCCTCTGAAGCTTTCTCTGGCTGTCTTTGGGGGAGTTCTCAATAGTCATCAGAACTGGTTTCAACCTTTATCCTGATCTACACTGGACTATTTTTGATCATCATGACTATAACATGTCTCCAGGCCCTTGACTGCATTCGCAGTTGGCGATGCTACCTAGTCTAAGGTCGTTCCAAGCAATGCACTGTCGATATTTCTTCTGTCCTGGAATGCAAATTGATTCGTTTTACTTGGTACAGTAAGAAACAGCACAATGCCCATAGCACAGGAGCAAGAGAGAAAAGCAGGTTTCTGGAGCCAGCCTTTGATGAAGGTTATCTACTATGTTTTAACTTCTGCTTCAAATGGTGCTGGGTTAGACCTCCGGCTGAAAGTAGGAAGGTGAGAATTGAGAGCGTGGTACAGATGCTGGAGAGAGTGTACCTCCACAGGCACATACCTCCACATGTGGTGGGAATGCCCCAAAATCCAACTATTCTGGACAACAGCCATACGAGAAATATGTAAAATAACTAAGCAGGTATTAGAAATCACCCCAGAATTGGCCCCACTAAACATCTTCCAAGACAATAATACCCATTTACATCACAAAGATCTCAGAGCCCACCTACTTTTAGCAGCCAGAAACATCATAACCAGACACTGGAGAGACCTGTCAGAAGTAAGCATGGACCAATGGTAGCAAATAGTATGGGAAACAGCCCTGCTAGAAAAATTAACCAATAAACTGAAACTGACACAGGAACAAATAGAAGAAGGCGCCTTCACCCTGCTATGGCTTCCCTTTATCACATACACAGCCCAACAAGACAATGACAGAAATCCACCAACAGCATACAAATCACTATGGCTAACCTGATCCAAAACACACACCCTCCCCACTCACACATGAAAACAAAGCTCACTACAGCCAAACACAAACAAACAACCACACCCTAGGCCAACCCCATCCTCTCTCACCACCAAAGGAACACAAGTGTATAGCATAGAACCTGCACAAGCGACACTGACACAAAACCCCACACATATATTAAGTAAAATAGAAATATCGCCACCCGACCCCATCCCCACTCGCCTTTCCTCCCTCTACCTCTTTCCTCCTTTTCTTCCTAGTCTCAACAAATGAAACTGATCTGTAAAAATGTTACTTGGAAAAGAAAAAAAGAGAGGCACTGCTCATACTTTTGTAAACCAATATTTTTAAAAATAAAAATACATTTACAAAAAGGGGGGAAGGGGGGGCAGCGTTTAAGAGTCTTTATGAATTATGAGTCATGGAATGATCGTACTTTAAGAATGTGGAAGAATTGGATTTGTTCCTTTGCGTACTGTAGAGTGCGTGGCAAATCTTGTTTAGCCTCTTTCAGTAAAAATATTTGTATTCAAAGTGAAATATCTGCTGATTTTGAGAAGGGAGTTACATTGGCCTGGTTCACACATAACACTAAACCATAGTTTATTGCTGTGTGGTGCTGTGGGTTAAACCACAGAGCCTAGGACTTGCCGATCAGAAGGTCGGCGGTTTGAATCCCTGCGACGGGGTGAGCTCCCGTTGCTCGGTCCCTGCTCCTGTCCACCTAGCAGTTCGAAAGCACGTCAAAGTGCAAGTAGATAAATAGGTACTGCTCCGGCAGGAAGGTAAATGGCATTTCCGTGCGCTGCTCTGGTTCGCCAGAAGCGGCTTAGTCATGCTGGCCACATGAACCGGAAGGTGTACGCCAGCTCCCTCGGCCAATAAAGCGAGATGAGTGCCGCAACCCCAGAGTCGACCACGACTGGACCTAATGGTCAGGGGTCCCTTTACCTTTACCTATATGAGCTGTAGGTTTTGTGTGCTCCCTTGCTTCTCCCACCGTGTGAAGGAGATCAGAAATATTTGCTTCCATTTTCAACGGACCATTATGTCTGAATTGGGACAAACCGTGGTTAGTGTTAACTGTGATTCATTGGAAAAAAGTGAACCGCGCTTTGTTTGCAATAAGCCGTAGTTATTTTATCCAGGTATGGACATAGTGTCAGACCGTTTAGTTGAAAATGGGAATGAATGCAATCTTTTTCTCATGGCTGTGTGGAAGCGAACACAACAGCCAAAGGTGTGTGCAGTTGACACTAAACCGTGACTCAGCATGATGTCTGGACCAGCCCAGTAATGCTCTGTCAGATAATTTTTCAGCATTTTGAGATAAACTATGATGGTATAAGCTGGAACGGAACAGATAAAAAACTTGCAGCTTCTGCACATGGGCTTCCCTTTTTCTGTTGACGTTTTTACTCAGTTATTTCCTCCACGCAAACCCCAAGCCCAGTTAAACACAAATAAGCTAGTTTAGTTCATTGTGTAGCGAGGATGTGGGTTTAGTTTCACTTCTCTAATCACCAGGGTGTTACTTGAGCGTCACACACAAACTGTTATTCTTAGCACTCTACCATGACTCTGCAAAAAGTTGCTGCATTTTGACAGCTTTGTGTTGATTGATTTTTTTTAAAAAAATGCCTCTGTCATTGCGACTAGTAAGCATCTGACTCATGGCTTTTGGAGAAACCCCTTTTCAACGCTGACTGAGGGTCAGCTGGCTGCAATGGATGTGCGTTCACGCTGACGGTCTAGCCAAAGTACTCATGTACTTCATCCATAAAATGCAACCATCATTGTGAAAGCTGCAAGTATAAACTCCCCTTGGCTAAAAATAAATTCAGGAACTGAAAATATGTCTGGAAGGTGAAGAAATTGCAGTTGCTCCATGAAACATCTATGGAAGTATGTCTTGCTTGGTGTTTTCTGACATGAGTGGTGCTAGTAAAATATTATATTGCCTTCCTCATTGTCAGTTAAATCAACTGAAGCCAAGGAATATGGTTCGTGGTTACTTTTGAAGCCTGTTCAATACATGGTTACTTTTGAAGCCTGTTCTGTACATCTATCTTCCTTATATTGTTTGTTAGAATGCCGTGATGTGTAACTGAGAGAGTAACTTTTCATTTATCCAACAGCATTCTAAATTTCTCTTTAAATTGCCAGGCACCAGTATCTTGCTATCAGTTAGAACCCAAGAGTTATGAGGTGATTTAGACTTCTAGTGGAAGTCGCTATGGCAGAATAAAGTTTTATTCTGATTTATGGGGGGGGGGGAACATATTAAAGAGAACACCGTCACATTCTCTGTTTTTTCCTTGATCAGCGGCAGCCTTGCAAATACATCCACACAAGTTTATGAGCACATGTAGAGGTTTTTTTTCCCCAAACTGCCTGCCTATGTTAAGTTTGATCAAAGCATTAATAATATGGGACTTCCCTTGTCTTAGCCATCTTTCTTGCTAATCCCCCTTTCTCCAACACTTAATTTTCATGTTTCTTACCCATTCTTTAAAAAAAAGAAAAAAATTCTACTCAATGGCTGCCTGATTATTATTATTTTTAATTCAAAGCAGAAGTAGGAGACAAACTTTTCTGAGTTATTGAGAAGGCACATAGCTGAAGAATGATACAGAAATAAAATGTGATCCAGCATAACAATAGCCCTGCTGGTCAAGCCCAAATTCCTTCTAATCCAGAGACGGGGAACCCCATCAGTCTCAGGCAGCATAGCCAAGGGTCAGGGATGATGATACAAGCTGGAGTCCAGCAACATCTAGGGAGCCACCAGTTCATCAAGTTTCCTCTAGGCCAGCCTTTCTCAACCTGTGGGTCCCCAGATGTTGTTGAACTACAACTCCCATAACCCCTAGCTAGCAAGGCCAGAGCTCAGGCATGATGGGAGTTGTAGTCCAACAACATCTGGGGACCCACAGGTTGAGAACCGCTGCTCTAGGCCATCATCCTGTTCCCCATACTAACTGGCTAGGTAACTGCTTATGGAAAACCCAAGCGACGCTGTTGAAAACAATATACCTTCCCTACGCCTAGTTACTTGGAATGTCCCATTTAAGTTCAGAAGGATTTATTCCCAAGTAAATATGCACAAAACTGTAACCAAAGCCTTCCTTTTTTTAATATAATTTTTATTAGGTTTTCCATATTTTATTACATTTCAGTATCAAAAAAACCCTTAAGACATTGCTTAAATAAAGCATCAACCTCCTTCCATCCCTCTAACAGACTTCCATATCTCATTACCAATTTCTCCACATTCCTAAATTCACTTTTTTACCTTAAATCAATCTTTTAACAATCACCTACTTATAAGTAAATCAGCTCCTTAATTTCCCATTACCAAACATTTCAACTTAAGCCTACAAATGTATTCAACTGTTTGCAATTTTCTTTCGTATAGAGTATAAATTTGCCCCAGTCCTTTTGGAACAAATCATCACAGCGATTCCGAATCTCCCCCGTCAACTTTGCCAGCTCCACGTATTGGACCATCTTTACTTGCCAATCTTCCAATGTGGGGAATTCTTGTTGCTTCCATTTCTGGGCCAGGAGTATTCAACGCCTTCCTTATTTAAAGGGAACCTGCCAGTGAACATTTCCTCTTCCTAGGAGTCCCACCTAGCACCCTAGCCCTCCACCTCTTGTTGTATTCTGAGCAAGAAATAACCAATGGGTGGCGTTGCAATGCCTGTTTGTCGATCCACTGGATCTTGTTGGTTGACCCACGTGTCATTTGCCCGTGGTCAGATATTCCACGTGATCCGGAATGGCTTTCTGCGAGTTAGGACCCACCTTTTCAATTGCAATGTGGTATCTTCTTAAGAGGGATGCGGGTGGTGCTGTGGGTTAAACCACAGAGCCTAGGACTTGCCGATCAGAAGGTCGGCGGTTTGAATCCCCGCGACGGAGTGAGCTCCTGTTGCTCGGCCCCTGCTCCTGCCAACCCAGCAGTTTGAAAGCACATTAAAGTGCAAGTAGATAAACAGGTACTGCTCCGGCAGGAAGGTAAACGGTGTTTCCGTGCGCTGCTCTGGTTCGCCAGAAGCGGCTTAGTCATGCTGGCCACATGACCCGGAAGCTGTACGCCGGCTCCCTCAGCCAGTAAAGCGAGATGAGCGCCGCAACCCCAGAGTCGGTCACGACTGGACCTAATGGTCAGGGGTCCCTTTGCCTTTACCTTTACCTTCTTAACACCCTCCAACGGATCCTGCTAAAAGAGGGACTCGGGGGCGGTTTCACCAGCGATACACCACTAAGTGAAACCGACATTGTGGTCTGCTCCTCAGACCGGTCCTGGGCGATGTATCGATGTATTGCTCAGGCCTAGTGAGTACCAGCCCCTCTCTCTTTTTGGTTAAAAAGTGTGACACTTGCTGTAACAACTTCACGGCAAGTACCGGCACCTATTTTTTCTAGGGAGTGGGGCGTAGTAAGTAGAGTACAGTGGTACCTCAGGTTAAGAACTTAATTTGTTCTGCAGGTCTGTTCTTAAACTGAAACTGTTCTTAACCTGAGGTACCACTTTAGCTAATGGGGCTTCACACTGTTGCCACCGGGGCGTGATTTCTCTTCTCATCCTGAAGCAAAGTTCTTAACCCGAGGTACTATTTCTGGGTTAGCGGAGTCTGTAACCTGAAGCGTCTGTAACCCGAGGTACCGCTGTACTTGCTTCATTGAGTCTTATAAGGTGGTGGGGAGGAGAGACCCAGGCAGAGTGGGATGAAAACTAAGGAAGCATTTTGCTTGGCAAGCTCCAGCAGCCGTAATCTTTGTGAGTCAAGCTTTCGTTCGATAGCTGAATCATTTGGCAAATTTTGGTTCTGTGCTAAGAAGCCCCTCTTGAAATAGTGGAACTTCTTGGGAGTTTCCCTGCAGTACTAAGTGTAATCCAATGTCATTTGCAACTGAGTGACATTGGACAAACAGAGATGCAAATGTGAAAGGGGAGGGGTGTGCAGTTTGTGTATTTTGCTACTGCCTTTTTTCTTACATGGCATCCCCTGAGCATTTATTTGCTCATTTTTAATTCCGCTCTTCATCAGCCATGCTCTCAAGGTTACAAAATAACACAATGCTACAACAAAATGCACAACGCTGATTAAAGGTTGTGAAATATACTCAGAGTCGCAAAGTGATTTCATGCTCTTTATTCAGCTCATAGTGGTGAGGAGGAATGAATGAATGTCCCCTCAAAGTATCTGCTTTATATACATTATTTACACAATGGGCTGCACATGATTGGCTAATTCCGGAATTCTACTGTAAGCCAATCAGGTTTTGGATTCACTTCTATCTGGAGCATGATTGGGTGGTTCCTGCCAACCAATCATACTGCTGCATTGTTCTAGGACCAATCAGACTGCTGCATTCTGAATCCTATTGTTCTAGGACCAATCAGACTGCTGCATTTTGGATCCTATTGTTCTAGGACCAATCAGACTGCTGCATTTTGGATCCTATTCAACTCAGTACATAACAGGTTGTATCAATTAGTTAAACTCAGAGTGGTCGCATTGAAAATAATGAACACGGCTAGCTTGGGTTCCTTAATTTTAATAGATCTATTCTGAGTTTAACTTAGTTGGAGAACACCCTAACAGGAGCATCCTAGCCATGTCTACTCAGAAGTAAACCCCATTCAGTTCATCAAGGCTTGTAGGTTAGCATTTGCAGCCTAAAACATCTATTAAAACTAATTAGCAACAATTTCACAGCTAATTAACATATCGCCTGGCTGAATTAAATCCCCATAAAAGCTTGGGTGAAGGGAGAAATCATTAGTGATTCAATGGCATCACCATCAACTGGGCTCTGTAGCATATAGGCAACCAGTGCATGTTTTTCTGGATTGGGGTTAATGTGCTACAGGTTCCCTGTACTGCTAAAAAAAATCTGGCAGCCCCATTCTGCCTATAGGACAGCTTCCAAATTCTTTTCAGTATAGCATTATTTGGTTTTGAACATCACTTTCCTGACCATAGTATATTGATTCCTCTGACCAGCATTTGTTTTGAGAACGTCTCTAAAGCTCAGCAACCAAGAAGACAAACTTTTAAGAAAGAATGGGAAAAATTTATTTAGGAGACCACTGTAAGCAGATAAAAACATTAACAGGATTTTAATAACACTTGTAATGTAGCAAACACTGTGGATAAACATGGAGAGATATAATACATGGATTGTGAAACAATATGTAGCTGAAGATGTTTGATAATTGGACCCACGGGGGGTGGGGGGGAGTTGGGAGAGTCAGGGAAATCTCAATATATGGTTATCTATGTGGTATTTGTGTTTGTAAAATCAAATAAAATAATTTCAAGAAAGAAAAGAAAAAAAGAGAATGTTTCTCGCTGTCCTAAAACGTATTCGCTGCAATTGCAAAATCGTTTCACCCTTCGTTTTTAGTTTTAGTAATTTTCTCTCTGTTGCTTTAGACTTCCCCACGATTTCACCAGCTGTAGTGGCATAGCGTGGGTTTTCTTCCTAGGTCATTTGGGGTGTCATGATCTTAACATTTCTGTGCATTTGGAAACAGTTCGAGGGAAGAGCGCTGCTTTCGTTCTGCAAGCATGGGCTTGCATTTCCCCCTCTTAAACACACATCTAGAAAACTACCCTCCTTAGCCCACAGAATGGCTCTGTAGCAAGCCTGGGGAACTCCAGTTTCTGTTGCTATAGCAATTGAAACATTATCCTGGTTCACATGGATACTCTCTTACAGCAGAGCTGGGCAAGGTTTGCACGGCCGAAAAAATGCCATTCTTCATTCTTCCATATATTGAATCATTTGAAGATTATATTACCATTTGTCTTTGCTTCTGACATGGGAAATACGGTCTCAGGCTGCAACATGAAACTTTAATATTTAAGGGCTTCTAATGGAATTCCTCGGGACAAAAGGTTAGTCTCCAAACTAAACCTGGAGAAGTTAGCTAAGTGCAGTAATATAAATGATTTAAGGGGGGGCAGGAACCACTTTCAAGCTAAGATAAGATCCTGCAGCTCACCACTTCTGTGCAAGGAAGTCGGGCCTTTCCAAAACAAAAGGGTTGTATCCAGCGGGTGGCTTTGCACAAACAGAAAGTATTGTGTAGTTTTCACACATGCCCACACCTACACACACCAAGCTGCTCTTGAGGGTTGGCGGATCATCTGGAAATACAGGCCCTGTTTTCCATGGGCAGTCCCGGATTTACAGAAGCTGTCCTGATTTCTGATTTGATCCCAGAATATCCCGCTTTTCCTTAGGACGTCCGTATTTTCAGTGGAGAAATGTGGGTGGTTTGGTAAAGGGACGCCTGAACTTTAGGTCCAGTCGCGGATGACTCGGGGGTTGTGGCGCTCATCTTGCTTTACTGTCCGAGGGAGCCGGCGTACAGCTTCCGGGTCCTATGCCCAGCATGACTAAGCCGCTTCTGGCGAACCAGAGCAGCACACGGAAATGACATTTACCTTCCCGCTGGAATGGTACCTATCTATCTACTTGCACTTTGACGTGCTTTCAAACGGCTAGGTTGGCAGGAGCAGGGACCGAGCAACGGGAGCTCACCCCATCATGGGGATTCAAACCGTTAGCC
Organism: Podarcis melisellensis; assembly: GCF_964234715.1. Taxonomy (NCBI): domain Eukaryota; kingdom Metazoa; phylum Chordata; class Lepidosauria; order Squamata; family Lacertidae; genus Podarcis; species Podarcis melisellensis. Next base: position 107,651,557 of record NC_138530.1, on the reverse strand, counting down.
CTATTTCAATCCATGAAATGTTGGAGGGTATGGAGTTATCTGACCCCCAAGCCAAGGAGATAAGTAGCTATACAACCTTTAGAAGACATCTGAAGGCAGCCCTGTATAGGGAAGTTTTTTAAAAATGTTTTATTATGTTTTCATATATGTTGTTAGCCCCCAGGGTGGCTGGGGCAAGCCACTCAGATAGGCAGGGTATAAATAAGAAAATTACTACTACTATTACTACCACCTAAGGGAGACCTTTAAGGAAGCCATGTGTGGGATGTGGGTGGCACTGTGGTTAAATCACAGAGCCTAGGACTTGCCGATCAGAAGGTTGGCGGTTCGAATCCCCACGACGGGGTGAGCTCCCGTTGCTCGGTCCCTGCTCCTGCCAACCTAGCAGTTTGAAAGCACGTCAAAGTGCAAGTAGATAAATAGGTACCGCTCCAGCGGGAAGGTAAATGGCATTTCCGTGCGCTGCTCTGGTTCGCCAGAAGCGGCTTAGTCATGCTGGCCACATGACCTGGAAGCTGTACGCCAGCTCCCTCGGCCAAAAAGCAAGATGAGCGCCACAACCCCAGAGTCAGCCACGACTGGACCTAGTGGTCAGGGGCCCCTTTACCTTTACTATTATTATTACTACCACCACCACCACCACTACTACTACTACTACTACTACTACTACAACTACAACTACAACTACAACTACAACTACTTCTATTGAACAAGGAGCCCCCATTTTCACTGGAGAAATGTTGGAGGCTTTGGATAAAGCATGGAGGGCTGCAGCGGGATAAGTGAAAACTGGATGCGCCATCTTATGTGACCAGAAACACTTTACGGCGTTGCACAGCCACCTCTGGATGAAACCTGAGCTCCTCGTAACGCTGCACTGTAATTCTGTGCAGGAGAGGAAATCCAAAAGCCAATGGCGATCTCTCGGCCTTCTGGCGATCATGCCCTGATCTCAGTGTGCGCACATTTATAGAAGAAGTTTCAGTAGCTTATGTGGTCCGTTCCCTGAGTTTGGGGACAAGCCATCAAGCATCATCATTACGGACACACACACATACACCGAAACGAAAAGGGACGCGAGTGGTGCTGCGGTCTAAACTAGGCTTCCTCAACCTCGGCCCTCCAGATGTTTTGAGATTACAATTCCCATCATTCCTGACCACTGGTCCTGTTAGCTAGGGATCATGGGAGTTGTAGGCCAAAAACATCTGGAAGGTCGAGGTTGAGGAAGCCTGAAACCACTGTGCCTCTTGGTCTTGCCGATCAGAAGGTCAGCGGTTTGAATCCCCACCACGGGGTAAGCTCCCGTTGCTCTGTCCCAGCTCCTGCCAACCTAGCAGTTCGAAAGCACGCCAGTGCAAGTAGATAAATTGGTACCACTGTGGTGGGAAGGTAAATGGCGTTTCCATTCGCTCTGGTTTCTGTCATGGTGTTTTGTTGCACCAGAAACAGTTTAGTCCTGCTGGCCACATGACCCGGAAAACTTTCTGCAGAGAAGCGCCGGCTCCTTCGGCCTAAAAATGAGATGAGCACCGCACCCCATAGTTGCCTTTGACTGGACTTAACCATCCAGGATCCTTTACCTTTTACTTGTACCCATAAGACATAAGTGTTGTGGCATAAGACAAGCTTATATATGCCTGCAGGAGCTCTTCAGAAGTTATCCAACATGTACCAACGTTTGGTTGCGTAAGGGCGTACAGCAGTGATGCCACCCTGCGACGTGCCAGATGTTGTTGTAATCCACTCCTGGCCGGTTTGAGAGTTGTAGTTCAGTAATATTTGGTGCGCCACAGGTTCCTCATTCCTGGTGCACAGCGTACAAAAGAATCTTGCGCTCTGCAATATATCCCTGCTATGTTCGTGTGTGTCGGTTGCATGCGCTTATCTCAATGCTTATTCTTCTGCTTGCCCTTTCTCCATCTCTCTGGGTGGGCAGGGAATCTGAGAAAGTAATTGGGACGAAGGCCCAAGAGGTAATAGAGCTAAGGGATAGGGCTGGGCAGGAAATGCGGGGTGGGTGGGACTAAAGTCCAGCCAACTGAGGGAAAGAGACGGATTAGCCTGTGTGCATGTGAGAGAGACGGAGCTGATTTTCACATACCAATTGAGATAACCATCCACATCTTTTTGCAGGTCCCTGGTGAGTCTAGCACTCGGCTTGTATGCCACCGGCATTATCTGCCCTTTGAAACTGCAGGCAGGTGTTAACCACAATTAGTACCGAGGTTTGGTTATCCTTCCCTTCTGGCAGATTGAATTGCTTCTCTTTAATAATAAAACAACCCAGCAAAGCAAAAGGAGAGACAAAATGGCCCAGGAAACCTGATCTAATTCCAGGATAATACATCACTTTTCTCTGTCAAGTGGTTTTTTGGGTTTTGTTTTTTTTTAAAGATAGTGTGTTTCTCTGCTGTGGTGGTTTTCCTTGACAAGCATGCAGTGAGCAAGTGATACTCCAGACACATGTTTGCTTTCTGAAATTCGCCCAGAATGATTACAAATGCTCTTGGGCTGGTGGCGAGATCTTCATATTCTCTGGTAATTGTTCTTTTTTTTAAAAAAGTCATACCTCAGGTTGCAGACGCTTCAGGTTGCGCGTTTTCGGGTTACGCACCGCGCCAAACTTGGAAGTACCGGAACTGGTTACTTCCGGGTTTCAGCACTTGCGCATGCACAGAGGTGCTAAATTGTGCTTTGCGCATGCGCAGAAGTACTGAAGCGCGACCCGCGCATGCGCAGACGCGGCGCTGAGGGTTCCGAATGCTGCAGGTTGTGAATGTGCCTCCCGCACGGATCACATTCGCAATCCGTGCGTCCACTGTACAGTAACTGTTAAACACTTAGCCAGCAGTTTCAGCTAATGGTGTTTGTGTTATCCGTTGTTTCTAGACATATGCTTACACATGCAACATTCAAACATGCTACTTAACGCAATCTCTGCACTGAGAATCATTGCACAGACGTGGATGCCGGTTTTGAACATAAAATGTGGCATCTGAGAAATATATCTTAAATTCTTCCTGCAGATATTAAGCCCCGAGGGTGGAGACTTCATGGGCCAAGAATGGAGCATCTAGCCTCTCTCTCAAGCTATTTGCCAACCTTGTTGAAAGTTATACAGTGGTGCCTCGCAAGACGAAAAGAATCTGTTCCGCGAGTCTCTTCGTCTTGCGGTCTTTTTCGTCTTGCGAAGCAAGCCCATTAGCGGATTAGCGGCTTAGCGCTATTAGCGGCTTAGTGGGCTTAGCAGATCAGCGGCTTAGCGGATCAGTTGATAAGCGGCTTAGCGGCTTGGGAAAAAGGGGGGGAGGAAACAAAACCCCGCAGGAACTCGCAAGACATTTTCGTCTTGCGAAGCAAGCCCAAGGAAATTCGTTTTGCGAAGCACCTCCAAAACGGAAAACCCTTTCGTCTAGCGGGTTTTCCGTCTTGCGAGGCATTCATCTTGCGGGGCACAACTGTATAGGTTTTGAGAATAAGTTGAACGGACTCCCATTGTAGGTGGTGGGCTCTGCTTCTTGGAGATTTTCATTGGAGATTGGATGACCATCTGTCTTGGATGCTTCAGTTGAGATTCCTGCATTGTTGGATGAGATGGTCTCAGGGTCCCTTCCAACTACAATTCTACGATTCTGTGAATTTCTCCGAATGATATACAGTGAAATTGCATATGCCCATTGTGCTTAATTTGCAGAAATCTGAGTAGAGTGCATAGCACCTTAGTTTATATGAGCATTTAAAAAACGCGTTCTCTTTTGGGGAAAAAAACCCCCAAACCAGCATCAAAAGTGGTATCAGAATGGAAATGTATGGTTTTTGTTTTGGTTCTCAACTATGTTTTCAAACACGGGTGGCGCTGTAGTCTAAACCACTGAGCCTAGTGCTTGCTGATCAGAAGGTCGGCAGTTCAAATCCCCGTGACGGAGTGAGCTCCCGTTGCTCGGTCCCTGCTCCTGCCAACCTAGCAGTTCGAAAGCACGAAGTGCAAGTAGATAAATAGGTACTGCTCCATCGGGAAGGTAAACGGCGTTTCCATGCGCTGCTCTGGTTTGCCAGAAGCTGCTTAGTCATGCTGGCCAGAGGACCTGGAAGGTGTACGCCGGCTCCCTCAGCCTGTAAAGCGAGATGAGCGCCGCAACACCAGAGTCGTCCGTGACTGGACCTAATGGTCAGGGGTCCCTTTACCTTTAAGTTTTCAAGCACAGCTCAGACAGCACAATTCCCATCACCTGATTTTGCCCTAGAAATAAGTTGCCATTTCTGTACACCACCCACCACCTGATATTTTTGTATGCTACTTAAACACAACTGTTTTCCTACTACTCTCAAGCAGCAAGGAGATCCAGTCAGATTGAATTCCTGAGCAGGATTTATTATCTGAGCAACCGCAGCTATAATGGCAAATAATTGTTTCGTGTAGGTAAAACTTAAGATGGAAAGCTCTGCCTCCTGTCTCCCCTTTTGTGGATTGCTAAGAGCATCTTAGTTTGACTTGTGTCTTCAGTAAATCCCGAAATTGCTCGTTAGATTTCCTGTCTCCTCTGCTGCTGTTTATCTTCTGCTGAATCATTTTTATTCAGCGTATGTGTGTTTAGAACACGCTTTAAGTTGTATCTTGAGAATTTCAGTAACCAAATTGTGGCCTCCCTTGCAACTAAAATGATTTCCATGCTGCTGCTCTTTATATTTGAGGTTATAATACTGAAAGATAGACCACACACAGACAGCCAAGTCTCTAGCCACTTAAGCATGTAAACAGTCTGGATTCTTACGAAGTGGAAACATTTATTGTGCCCTGTTCTTAATATGATCAGCATGTTAAAAGTTCTGTGTGCGACTATGTCAGCCCTGTTTGGCGAACTCTTCCATTCTGTAGCCTCCCATTAATGTGGAACTAAACTGTTTACTTATGCAGATTTTATGCAGGAATTAGTGTCTGGACCGAGTTAAGTATTATTCATAGTTTTGTGTCAGCTGCCTTTAAAGCAAAGGGAGACTCCATGTTCTTGGAGGTGACCAAAATAATGTGTTGAAAGAACCCATTTATGAGCAGTAATAGCTCTGCATTTGATTACCTTTCTTCTTTAATGAACATTCGTAGCCGAGTAAGATTGTCTTCCATGAAAGTGGTTTTAACGGTGAGTCCGTAAGTGACTGTGGAGGCCAATTCTGGATCCACACGTCCTCCCACAGTGGGGACATAGGTTTCCGGGCGGGAGTTGATCACGGTGAGGATTTGCCCAATGTGCCTTCCTCTTGGCACATTTCTCCTTTTCATCCTGAGTTTGTTCTTCCTCAAAGCTCACCACACCTTTGGTAAAGGCTGTTCTCTAATTGGAGCGCTTGCAGGCCAGTGCTTCCCAATTTTCTGTTCTTATACCACATTTTTAAAGATTTGCCTTGAGAGAGTCTTTAAACCTCTTTTGTTCTCCACTGGTATTTCACTTCCCATTGTTAAGCTGGGAGTAGAGCAGTTGCTTTGGAAGACGATAATCAGGCATACGCACAACATGACAAGTCCAATGAAGTTGATGTTGAAGAATCATTGCTTTGATACTGGTGATCTTTGCTTCTTCCAGTACACTGGCATTAGTTCACCTGTCTTCTCAAGTGATGTGTAAACATTTTTGGAGACACCGTTGAGGGAATCTTTTGAGGAGCTGGAGATGGTGTTTATAAGTGGTCCATGTTTCACAAGCGTACAGGAAAGTTGGCAGTACAATAGCTTTGTAAACAAGCATTTTGGTTTCCCTGCGAATGTCCTGGTCCTCAAACAATCTGCGCTTCAATCGGGAGAAAGCTGCACTCGCAGAGCTCAGATGAGGTTGGGTTTCAGCATCGATGTTGACACTTGTGGAAAGTTAACTGCCCAGGTAGGAAACATTGGAAACAACGTTTTCCAATGTTACTCCATTAAGTTGTATTTGTGGCGCTGTGGAGGGGTTGATTTGTTCTTGTTGGTGCAGCACTTTGGTTTTTTGGATATTGAGCTATAGGCCAAGCTTTCCATAAGCCTCTGCGAAGATATTTAGGATGGTTTGGAGGTCATCCTCTGAGTGTGCACACACTACGTTGTCATCTGCATATTGAAGCTCTATGACGGAAGTTACGGTTACCTTAATCTTTGCTTTGAGCCTACTCAGTTTAAAGAGCTTCCCATCTGTTTGATACATAATTTCTACCCTGTGATAATGATCAAGTGATTGACAACTTTTAGTTGACATTGAAGTTTCCTTCCATTTCTGAGTTTTGACTTACTTGTAGTTTGGGTTCGGAATCCCTGAACAGAACTCAAGGCTGAGACCAGGGCCATCTCACCCTCGAGGCAAAGTGAGGTGACTACTTCAGCATAGCTGTCAACCGTCCCTTATTTGGTGCCGTGTCCCGCTGCTGTCCCTTATTGATGATGTCCCTTAAATTTCCCGGGTTTCAAAGGAAGCAGCTCCTCTCTCTCCCTCCCTGCCAGCCAGGGAGGAAGGAGGCTCCAACTGTGTTGCTTGGCTGCGTTGCTCACCCAATAAGGAATCTAAGAACGACTGGGGGGGTGGAGCTTGCATGCCTTGTGCCAATCAAATTGGCCGTGTTGCCTGGGGACTCGCCTTTGCTCAGCGCTTCCCAGCGGAGAGGTGAGGGTGGTTTCCCTTGCTGCATCCCCTTTGCCGGGTTGCTGTGCTGTGGGAACCACCGCTTGAGGCTTCGTTTGGCTGCTGGCTGGGCTTTCTGCCTTTGGCTCAGAGGGGCTCAGAAGTTGAACACACCTGTGCTGGGAAAATCCCTTATTTTGGCTGCTGATCCCTTATTTTCAAGGCTGCTGGTCCTTTATTTTCATATCTGTAAGTTGACAGCTATGCACCTCTCAGGCTGCAGGTTAGAAACTCACAGATATATAAGCTATGTACCAAAATGGTTCCTTAAACCAAGGTTTCAGTCACCAAAACTGAATGTATAGTTGAAATTCTGGAGCAAGCAAGCTCTAAAGTCAGGATGCCAAATGCCTTCAGTCAGTATTAATGGGGGAAATCATTCCTTTTTGCCCGAGATCTCTGCTACACCAGCATCTGATAGCAAGGTTAAAGGGCAACAGCGCTGAGGAATATCCCCGCTCTTTACTGCAGCTTTGCTTGCTTGCAAGAGCAGGTTTTTGACAGTGGGAACCTCTGAAAGAGATTAGTGCAAGTTGAAGGGCACTTGGGAACCCAGACTGATGAAGACCAGAGCAGCATTTCAGCAAGTAGGAGGGAGAAAAGCAATCTTTAAAATATTAGTGTGCCAGCAATTATTCATGGGTTGTATAAACCAGAATTTCTTTCTTTTTATTATTATTTCTAATCTTGCTGTGATGATAGATAAAAAGAAATGGAGAGCTAAAACATTATTGCTTTTGTTGGCGCATAAGACACACGGGAAGGGGGAGAAGATCCCACCCCACCCCCCACCCCCCGTTTAAAAGCTCATAATTTACATTTTCTGAAAACCCCGTTTAAGTGTAGAATGCCTTCCTTTCTGCCGAAGTGTTCTTTATGATCCAGACACTCCTGAAGAGTTTGGAAGTCTCTCTTTGGAGATTTACTTGCTATTGAACTCTCATGTATGTTTGCTTGTGAGTGGGTTGTGTTTGATGGGCTCCACTCCCAGGAAAGTGTGCATAAGATGCTGGCCTATTGGGGTGTATTTGTGGAACATTTATGAAAAGTGACAATATGGGTTACCCAGTTATTTCTTGGTATAACTGCTAGAACAGCGAAGACATCTGGAAGGATTTAGCCTTGATTAACTTGAATTGATGGCTTTATTACATATATTTTTCATTAAAAAATATTGAAATAACTGTGGCATGGACATGACAGTAAGTCATGTAATAGATTATAATCCTTTTAATCAAGTGCATGCAAGGCAGATGGATATCCACGGGTCCATTGCAGTTGCAGGGAACCTTTGGCATTGCCTATGCATGCTAATGGGAGTTCTGATTCCGCAATATCCCGAACATCGATAGTTCCCCACTCTTGGTCACTGGGAGTGGCCACCGAGACCATATAACACCGGTCCTGAAAGACCTACATTGGCTCCCAGTACGTTTCTGAGCACAATTCAAAGTGTTGGTGCTGACCTTTAAAGCCCTAAATGGCCTCAGCCCAGTATACCTGAAGGACCGACTCCACCCCCCCTCCCCCATCGTTCAGCCCGGACACTGAGGTGCAGCGCCGAGGGCCTTCTGGTGGTTCCCTCCCTGCGAGAAGTGAGTTTACAGGGAACCAGGCAGAGGGCCTTCTCAGTGGTGGCGCCTGTCCTATGGAACACCCTCCCATCAGATGTCAAGGAAATAAACAACTATCTGACTTTTAGAAGACGCCTGAAGGCAGCCCTGTTTGGGGAAGTTTTTAATGTTTGATGTTTTATCATGTTTTTAATATTCTGTTGGGAGCTGCCCAGAGTGGCTGGGAAAACCCAGCCCGATGAGCGGGATATAAATAATAAATTATTATTATTATTTTATCATTATTATTATTATCATCATCACCATCATCTTGGCCCATTGAGTTGAGCATCCCCTGACATCTTTTACTGTGGTGTTCAGAAACATGATCAATAGCCATTTTTCTTTCCAAAGGAAATGCATTGTCTCTCTTTTTCTTTTTTATATTTATTTTTAATAGTTTTCCCAATTATTACAAATCCGAACAAATTACTTTAATTTAATGTACTTTCTTTAAAATTAGGTTTCCCAATCCTGTTGCAAACTTATGTCCATCTCTTCCTCCTGTTGCCACTTCTTCTCATCTTTCATTTCCATTTCAACCATTACTCGTTGTCCAACTTGCAGCCAGCCATATTTTCCTCCTCACAGACAGCACTTCTGTCTTTTCAATACTAAATCCATTTCTCATGCACAGTCTTTTATAATCTTCATGTTGTCTCAAACCTAGTGTGCCGGGAGAGTTGAATATTCTCCTTTCCTTGCGACTTTATTCTCTTTATTCTCTCCTATGTACAGTTTGCTCGCTGAGATTCTACCAAATACTACATTCAAATTATTACCGCGTCAGAGATCCTTTTTGTGCTCCCTTTCACCCAAAAAGAGTGGCTTGCGAAGGGTGAAGCACAAATCGAAAGTCGCAGTGCAAAAAAGTTACAAAAATGTAAGATAACAGAATATTAAAAGAGAAAGACTAGAAGCCAAATACACCCATGTTCCTGCCAAAAGGAACATGGCAATCTGTACAAAAATATCAGAGAGAGCAGAAGCAAACCTTTAGGCAGCATGCGGCTGGCGCTGTGGGTTAAACCACAGAACCTAGGGCTTGCTGATCAGCAGGTCGGCGGTTCGAATCCCTGCGACGGGGTGGGCTCCCGTTGCTTGGTCCCTGCTCCTGCCAACCTAGCAGTTCAAAAGCACGTCAAGTGCAAGTAAATAAATAGGTACTGCTCTGGCGGGAAGGTAAACGGTGTTTCTGTGTGCTGCTCTGGTTTGCCAGAAGCGGCTTAGTCATGCTGGCCACATGAGATGAGTGCCGCAACCCCAGAGTCGGCCACGGCTGGACCTAATGGTCAGTAGTCCCTTTACCTTTTAATAGGGTAGCACTTATTGTAAAGGTAAAGGTAAAGGTACCCCTGCCCGTACGGGCCAGTCTTGACAGACTCTGGGGTTGTGCACCCATCTCACTTAAGAGGCCAGGGGCCAGCGCTGTCCGGAGACACTTCCGGGTCACGTGGCCAGCGTGAAATCGCTGCTCTGGCGAGCCAGCGCTGCACACGGAAACGCCGTTTACCTTCCCGCTGGTAAGCGGTCCCTATTTATCTACTTGCACCGGGAGGTGCTTTCGAACTGCCAGGTTGGCAGGCGCTGGGACCGAGCAGCGGGAGCGCACCCCGCAGCAGGGATTCGAACCGCCGACCTTTCGATCGGCAAGTCCTAGGCGCTGAGGCTTTAACCCACAGCGCCACCTGTGTCCCGCACTTATTGAGGAGGCGTTAAAAAGGCTAGTCCGTTTCTGTTCAGTTGCAGTCCATCCAAGGCATGGACTAAGAAGGTAGAGCATGGGTAGGCAAACTAAGGCCTGGGGGCCGGATCCGGCCCAGTCGCCTTTCAATCCAGCCTGCGAACGGTCTGGGAATCAGTGTGTTTTTACATGAGTAGAATGTGTGCTTTTATTTAAAATGCATCTCTGGGTTATTTGTGGGGCATAGGAATTCATTCATTCCTCCCCCAAAAAAATATAGCCTGCCCCCCCCCCAAGATCTGAGGGACAGTGGACTGGCCCCCTGCTGAAAAAGTTTGCTGACCCCTAAGTAGAGCATCTGTGTGGCGAAATAACATTAACCGAGAAATCAAATTTGAACTTGGGGCGGTGAGTGCCATTTTAATTTATTTCCGAATCAGAAGCAGCTCTCCCATTTACGAATCTGGCAAAGATATCCTGCTTTTCACAGATTTTTCGTTTTGGTTGGTTATATTAATGGCACTACAAAATCTGTCAAGCTTTTGTTTTTTTTTTAGATTTTGAAGAGCAGCATTCATAATTTGAATCAATGTCGTATTTCCCAGGTGGGTGGGTGTCTTCGTTTTCCTAATTACTGCCCATTACCGCAGCCGCTTGACATGATAATCGTTAACTGTGGGAAATATTTTCCGCGTAGTAACACAATCCAATGGAAATTAAAAAAGGAGGCTTTGAAGTATTAAAACTTGTAAGGGCAGGTTTGGAAATGCACTTCTCAGGACTTGCATCTTTGCTTTTGGGAAGTATATTTGGAAATAGTCGCCTTTGGTCAGTAATGTTTCTATAAATGGAACATGTGGATTCTTGAATGCTTTATCTGCAAATCGGAAGCCTGTGAAGATTCGGGCAAGTGCTGTCTTCGCCCTCGCAGACAGGAGAGCTGTGGCTGAGCTCCCGTTTGCAGGATCCTCAGCAAGCTCCCCTCTCCTGGCTGCACGGCACACCCTTTCCACCTTGGCTGGACCGATTCCCGATTCTTGTAAAACAAATTCTACTTGGTTTTCGGTGTGAAATGCTCACATCTTGCATCTATTATGAAGGATGCACAGTTGTCTAAAGCATGACATTTCATATATAAACACAGGAAGCTAACTTATGCTCATACCCTTCAGCATTCCTCTGAAAACATGGACATTCTGCTAATACCAAGTGAAACCATTGGTTCAACCAACTCAAGATTGTCTGCACTGGGCACTGGGGTGGATTGCACCCTGCGCCTTGCAGAGTCAGGCCCAGGCTGCCACCCGGCCCAGCACTGGTGGCAGCAACAAGCAGATCGGGCTTGCCCAGTCCTACCCATTGCCACCCTACTGTTAGAATTCCTGCTCCATGATTGCAGTCATGGGATTTTTGTCTATCACATGACGGTGCATGTTTTGATTCCACAGAGTGGGAAGTGACGGAGACAGGATGTGTGTGTTACTGTGTTCCACGAAGTGGGACTATTGTCCTTTGTTCTTTTTCTCTTTGCTGTCTGATGCTAGAGAGAGAGGGAGCCGTGTTGCAGTGCTCTGCGTGTGTTTATATGTAAATAAAGTATATTAGCCAAAATGCTGAGTTGCTGAGGTATGTTACGCAAACTGCGAACACTCTGCAGATCCCAAAGTGTGCCAGTGTCTGTTGGCATCGGTCGCTGTGATGTTCGGGCAGAAGAAAGCTTTTGAAGCTCATGTCCAAACGACCAGGAGGGAGAGAACATGCCAGTCGGGCATGTGTCTCTGCCAGAGTCCTACTCGAGTGTAGGCCAAGCTCCTAACACCTACCACCGCACCTACCTGACCTGGGGGTCCCGGATCATGGGCTCTACCTGTCAAAACGGGAGCCTCAGCGATCGCCCTCTCCCACCAGAAACATACCAAGACTGCTCCAAGAAAATGCACGTGCCAAAAAGGAGCACTAGGCCCTAGTGGGCTGCCCCCTTACCCACTTCTGATTGACCAAGCAGATAGCCAATTAATCTGGATTAAAAAATAATAATGATGATTTCCCCCTTCACTTCTTACTTCCCTCTGTGGCCCCCAAGTATTGTGCTGTGGCCCCCCATTTACACAATTTGAACCTGTGCCAACCTTGGGATACCCTGGGACCATATGCCCCCTGCTTGGGAAACACTAGTCTATGTAGCACTGACTAGCAGAGGCTGTCCAGGGCTTCAGTGAAGAATTGTCTTTCATTTGCCAGGAATTGAAGCTGTAATATTTCATCTGCCAAGCAAGTGCCCTTCCACTAAACTTTGGTCCTTCTCCTGTGACTGGTGGGGGCAGAAGGAGCATTGCATTCCTATTTTGCTGTAGAGAGGAATAGGCTGTGGTTAATAAAAACTTGGTGAATATGTACTTTGTAATGTGGGCATTGGAAATACATTTGTACCTTGGAAGTGAAAGAGAATCCATTCCAGAAGTCCGTTCGACTTCCAAAAAATTTGGAAGCCAAAGCGCGGCTTCTGATTGGCTGCAGGAAGCTCCTGCAGCCAATCAGAAGCCGCAAAAGCCCTGTTGGACGTTCGGCTTCCAAAAATAGTTTGCAAACCAGAACAGTCATTTCTGGGTTTGCAGCGTTTGGGAGCCAAAACGTTTGAGAACTAAGCTGTTGGAAAACCAAGGTACGACTGTACCCGAAATAAGTAGTAAACGATGCAAAGTACCTGCATCTCCAAATAAAGTTTTGTTTGTTAAAATACATATTTTGTGCCATCCTTCGCAAAATGTACCAAGGCAGCTAACGGCCTGTAACTCTACGTTTACTATTTGCTTATTTGTATATTTGTCTCTTTCCACACACGTCTTGAGGCAGTGTACAAAATACAGTAAAACCAGCGAAAAGCAAGACGCACAAAATAGCAGCAGATGAAATTAAAAACAACGCAAAGTGGACACCCATGGCAGAGGTCTTTTCATCCGGCTGGGAAAACTTGTCAGAACAAAAGATGTATTTTCAATTGTTTCCGGAAGGTGTGCCTGTTGCATCTTGACAGGAATGCTATTCCAAGCCTAATGATTCTTATTAGGCTTACATTCCAGAAAATCAAAACAAAGGAAAAAAATCTTCCGGCAGCCTAGAGACAAGGAGATTGCCATAAACCACCATAGAGGACAATCTTGAGAGATGCAAAGGTTTTAATGTTCTCAACAATTATGTTCAGTGGTATTGTAGCCTTTCCCCCGATCCCAGTTATGCAGAGGTCTAATATTATTCCACAACAGCCATGACAATGAATCTGACCATCTGAGTTAAGAGCAGAAGTTCTGGCCTTAGCACCTTGTAAGTGCTGATCTTCAGTACATGTGGATTAAATGTTGAGTAGCAATACAATCCTACTGCAGCAGGAGACCCCATTAGCTAAAGTGGTGCTTCAGGTTAAGAACAGTTTCAGGTTAAGAACGGACCTCTGGAACGAATTAAGCACTTAACCCGAGGTACCACTGTAGATAAATAGGTACCACTGCGGTGGGAAGGTAAACAGTGTTTCCATGCTCTCTGGCTTCTGTCACGGTGTCCCGTTGTGCCAGAAGCGGTTTAGTCATGCTGGCCACATGACCCGGAAAGATGTCTGTGGACAAACGCTGGCTCCCTCGGCCTGAAAGCCAGATGAGCATTGCACCCCATAGTCGCCTTTGACTGGACTGAACCGCCCAGGGGTCCTTTACCTTTACCTTTAACTAGTCCAGTTTATTTTTCAAGGAAGAATATGAACTGAGTCAAATGCATGAGCTGAAGCTTTGCCGTGTTACAAGTTCATGCCTGCGCAATCAACACATCTTTTAATGCACTGCAGTATTTTGGCATAGTAATGTAACATCTGCAGATGTTTTTTTGTGTGTGTGCCGGAATATGGTGCGCACATGATGACTTAATGAGTTGATTGCTGCGGTAGGTAACATAAAATAATGGGAAAATGAAGAGAGCCGAGGCACATGGGACCCGACCCTCCCTTCTGTCAGTGGAGCTGGGAAGCTGACTTTTTATGGAATTAATTGCAAATTTGGAGGAATCTATTCCCTGCTTGACAATCCTTTAGTGGCATGGCTGAAAAGTAAACTTCTTCCACTTCCCAGCTTTCTGCCAGACAGTATGCGCAGAGATGCCTCAGGATGTTAACTCTTTCCAAACTCGCCTGAAGGGTGCGGGTGCCTTTCAATGCTCTTCCATCCAGCATTACCTTACCCGAACTTTCATAGCTTTGAAAGCCTTTCTCAGGCTCCGTCTGACTAGGTGAGCTTCTCAGTGGAGTAATAACGCACATCAAAAGCTGCAAAGATGATAATCTCCTTCCTAGATATTTCTCTATTTTATTGTAATTGGATGTGTTCTTGTGCTTCATTAAATCAAAAGAGTTCAGAGCAGAGCCCTTCATTCCTATTGCTTCGCAGTTTATATATATATATGAGAAAAAATTCATTTTGGTTTGCACTTGCAACAGCCCCCTTGATGGAGATTGCATATAGTAGTTCATTTAATAATACTTTTAAAAAAGAAATTATGCAAGTGTTTACACTTTCACATCAACTAATCTCAGAAAATCCAGCCAGGACAGCTATACCTTTGGACTATGAAGTTTTGCTTAGCCTGTTTTGCATATGTCAGGAAGATTGGCAGCAAGTGAAAAGGTTGCCTCTCTGGCATCCAAAAATCATGAGCAGGCAGAAGATACTGCTGGTGGTATCCTTGGAAGCAATTGCCAGTGTAAACGCCTGAAATGGGGTGTGTTGAGCATGGGCAGGAGGTGGAGCTAAGGCAAGGATCTGCCAGATCCTAAAATAATCCAGCTACCAGCACAGTGTGCAAAGAAATCCAAGCCAGGCCTGTTTACTGTGCCAAGCTAGAGCTGGCATGGGAAACCTGCGAACATATCCATGCCCTTCGAACAGCTCAAATGGCAAGGCATCCACCGCTGCCTGGCAAAGAGAATTCTTTCTTTTTCCCCAAGCCATTTTTGTTTTTGTTTCCATGGACTCAGCGACATTAGCCAAAAAACAACAATTTGAATATGTTATAAACCTGCAACACCAGGTGGTGGCAGAGAGCAAAAATAAAATAAAATTCTATGTGATTTTTACATAGTGTTCCCCCCCTTTTGTTATAACAATTTAATTCTGATTTAAAGGGTTCCCCCTCCCCTTTGTGTAGATCCACTCCATCTCACACAGGCAATTCAAATAGCTCCTCTTTACCCCTTGTTTTCTTCCATTTCCTTTGCAGCTCCTTAGACGAAATAGTTTGCTGCTTTGAATTTCATCAGCATGTTCTGATGCTTTCGAATGAAATTGCCATACATTATGAGTGCCTGTGAGTACGGTGCGATTCTGTGCTGCTGAACTATATAGTGGATTCACACCGACAGAGATGCTCCCGGCGAAATGATGGGACAATATTTTGCAAAGTCCTCACTTCAGAGAAGTACTGTTGTTACTTCAGTAGACTTGCCACAAATATACGAGTGACGTTGGTGTTGGAAGGCTCCATTTAAACCCGTAAATTGAGTACCGACAGCAGGATCCTAGGCATGTTTACTCAGGAGCAAGTACCACTGTGTTCTGTGGTGCTTCCTCCTAAGGAGGCATACATAAGATTGCAACATGAGTGCCATGTGAAACTTGAAATGCCCATTACCAATGGATTTCTGTTGCCAATTTTCACTTCAAGGGAATATTTGATGCAAGGTGAGTGAGGTTGCATGAGTTGGGACGTTCCATTCCACCCTAAGGAACAGACGTGGGATTGTTGCGTGTCACATGTCTGTAACACATACTAGTATTGCATGCTGGGAACTTCCATTTGAGTATAGCTTTCTGTTTCGCTTTGGACACGAAGGAGATCAGACATGCTTCCTTTTGTCCTGATCTACGCTGATCTATCCAGTTCAGCCAGTGTTTTCCTTCTGCTTCGTGATTAACTTATCACTACCTCACCAGACCATTTTTTTCAGGGAGAAGGGAAGAGACTGTTTTTGTGACTGAGCAGATCTTGTGAGTCACCCTCATGAAGCAGCAGTCGGCTAGGAAAAGAAAAGCCTTTCCTGCAGTTATTATTATTATTATTTTTCTTGTTGTGGGCAACTGGCCTTTGGATTTCCATGCACCTCTGCAAGTAGGAAGCTGTCAGATGATGTGTAATGAGGTTGCAGTTTCAGATGCTATCTCCAGTTGTTCCTTACTCATGTTCGGAGAGAGCTTGTGTTTCATCATCTTTTGGCTTTCAGAAGAAGGAAAAGTGCTCCGGCAGCATCAGAGAGACTCAAAATTCCCAACAATTAAAATAGCGAGGTGACTCTTCGGTTATGAAATATGGCAGTACCAATTTTGGAGAAATTGCTGCCCCGCTTGTGAGCCACGGGGAGCTTAAAGAAGGTGACTTTTGTGGCATCCTGTTTTGGAAGGGAGAGTGTTGTTGGGAGTGGAAAGAAATGCAGCCCCCTTTCTGCGCAGACCAGGCCACCCCTCCCTTCCAGTGGAATGTACATCCAATTTTCACCCCGGTGAAAGAAATGCACCAAGAGGAAACAACACACTCGGGTGCCATTCCACTGTGCTACGTTATACTTTCTCTGGGATGCATCCAGCTCTTCGTCAACATGCAGAAGTTCTCATTCGTCGTCCCTGCCAAGCAATAGAGCAGGGAGGAGAATGCACGAAAACAACATTGAAAGTACGGGTTGTTGTTGTTGT
This sequence comes from Podarcis melisellensis, assembly GCF_964234715.1. Classification (NCBI taxonomy): domain Eukaryota; kingdom Metazoa; phylum Chordata; class Lepidosauria; order Squamata; family Lacertidae; genus Podarcis; species Podarcis melisellensis. The sequence goes on along the minus strand of NC_138530.1, from coordinate 107,634,888 downwards.
TGTTTTGTAAAATATCCCCATCCCCAAATGGGAACATTTGCAGTGAAAACCAAACCTTGCCAAAATTCAGTATGGCCCTACTTGTAACGCTCCCAGATCCGTTGGACATCATTCTCTCTGCAGTTGTGAAGCTTTAAAAGGTAAAGGGTAAAGGGACCCCTGACCATTAGGTCCAGTCGTGACCGACTCTGGGGTTGCAGCGCTCATCTCGCTTTATTGGCCGAAGGAGCCGCCGTACAGCCAGCATGACTGAGCCCCTTCTGGCGAACCAGAGCAGCGCATGGAAATGCCGTTTATCTTCCCACCAGAGTGGTACCTATTTATCTACTTGCACTTTGACGTGCTTTCGAACTGCTAGGTTGGCAGGAGCAGGGACTGAGCAACGGGAATTGTAAAGCTTTAGCATGTTGCTAAATGTGTTTTTTTGTTAATGCTTAACAATTAAGAAAATTCTTAACAAAGGAGCTCCTCCCATGGCAGTGTCTCACCAGTTCCATTTTCTTAAATGATGAGCAACTGTTATTATTTTTTTGCAAATAAAGGGGCGTGGGTGGCGCTGTGGTCTAAACCACTGAGCCTCTTGGGTTTGCCGATTGGAAGGTCGGCGGTTTGAATCCCCACAACAGGGTGAGCTCCTGTTGCTCTGTCTCAGCTTCTGCCAACCTAGCAGTTTGAAAGCACACCAGTGCAAGTAGATAAATAGGTACTGCTGCAGCGGGAAGGTAAACGGCATTTCCATGTGCTCTGGTTTCCGTCACAGAGTCCCGTTGCACCAGAAGCGGTTTAGTCATGCTGGCCACATGACCCAGAAAGCTGTCTGTGGACAAACACTGGTTTCCTCGGCCTGAAAGTGAGATGAGCGCCGCAACCATGTAGTCGCCTTTGACTGGACATAACCGCCTGGGGTCTTTTACCTTCGTTTACACACAACATATTCTGCTTCATTTGTTTTAGCTGCAGTCCGAGGAAGAGTTCTGTGAAATCCAAAGCAGGAGTGGGAAATCTGCGGCCCCCACAGATGTTGTTGGGACTACAAATTCCACCATCTCCGACCGTTGGCTGGGGCTGTTGAAAGTCCAGCAACATCTGGAGAGGCATCTCTATCTGAAGCAACCACACTTCTTTTTTGGTTGGCCCTAAGAAAGATACTGTTCTGTTACTATCCCTTGGATCTCCTTCAAAACAGATCAGCCTGGCTGCTTGGCTTTTCTGTGCGCTTGCTTTGAAGAGTTTCCAATAAGCAATCAATAAGCTACATTCGGGTTTCTTCCTTCTCAAGTTCTGCTCTGATGCACTGTGAACCTACTGGCGACTGGCCACAAATTAAGAGCATGAGTGAAAAACCCCAGTTTCCTTAGCAACCAGCTGTTTTCCCCATCCTCAATCCAGTAAACTATTTATTAACAGAGGACATGGGGAGGGGGACAGTGAGTGCAGGGATGAAAGTCTGTCTGTCAGTTCCCAGCGCTGCATATGAAACTGGAGGAGCTGCAATGATTTATCATGGAACTGTTGGTTCTCTTAGACAATTAAGGGAATCTTAAAGTTGATGATTTCTAACCCTTGGCTGCAGTGGAAGGGCGTTTCGCATTGAAAAGTAGGAGGTAGTCTGGAGCAAAGTCGAATCAGACAGTTTTGACATGGATCTGTTTCCATTTTTTCCCAGTAGGGAGAGTCATACAAGTACCTCCTCCCATGACTCACGGTTCATTGTGGCTGGACTATAGACTCATCTTTAAAACTTGGTTATATGTCTCTGCACGTCTGGAATTTGTTTTTGTTTTTATACCGAATATGCACCATATATGCTTCTATTATTGTTTATATGGTTGTGTGTTAGATTGTATGTATAATCTTCTTAAAACCAAGGTTACAATCACCCAAATGGAAAATGATGGACTGGCTGTGATTTATTCTCAGCTGAACATCTGGCTAGTTTAGATGGCAACCTTGAGCTAGGTTGAGAGCTTTGAGAAAGAAGAAAAGTCACTTGATCCAGGGACAGTCCATACACACACACACACACACACACACACACACACACACACCTCTGTTCCGACCTCTTTTTCTTAATGGTGACTGCTCGGGCTTCAGAGAGAAAGCATTCCAGTTGTGTAGAATTCTACAGCAGGGATGTCCAACAGGTCGATTGCGATCTACTGGTACATCCCTGCGAGGTTTTGGTAGATCACAGTCGATCTCTGGCTCCCTTTCCTTAGCATCGCTAAAACTGACTCCTGCCCCACCCTCCATTGTTGTATGATCTCTGGGTGGGAAGACGGAGCTTTCTCTGTGCTGCGATCTTTTTGAGTGACTTTACCCCTTTGTCTCTTGCCTTTAACCCCCAACATGGAACTTCCCCCCCCCAAACAGTCATTTTTAAGCCCCCTTTAACTTCTCCCTAAAAAAGTTCTACAGGATGGGGTATCAGTGTGTGAAATGATCCAATGATCCCCAGGCAGGCACCTCCAGCTGGTGTAGATGTCATGGGCCAGCATGACCAATGGTCAGGGGAGATGTTCCCCAGTAACACCAGGAGGGCCACATTATTGTGAACTGCTTTGAACTCAAAGTACATTGCGTGGACAGGCGGAGTCCCCAGATCCTGCGCGGTCCCCCCGTCATGTGGAATAACGACTCAAGACAACGTGCTATGGGATTAAATTGGCCACAACTTTATTAAATTTCAAATGTGGGTAGACCTTGGCTCAGGCATTGGGCGTTCTCCCTCCCCAGTCCCCAGCCGGGGACCTAGGGAGCATCAGGGTTATCCAGTGTGTGTGTGGGGGATGGGCCGGCTCTGGAGAACATATGTTCAAGCAGAGATAGCCGCCCCCGTAACGCCGCCGCCGCAGGGGAGAGCAATGACGACCTTCCGGCGTACGGTCAAAGCCTCCCTTCAGAAACCCCTTTAACGGGGAACCCTGGTATCGCCGCCGCAAAGAGGAAGATGGACAAAAGGATTCCGCCCAAGGCCTGATACTGCCAAAGTTGTGACGTTTTGCTACGGGAAAGGCGAAACCTGCCAATGCAGGGAAATTCCTTTCCGGCCCTTTAACAGCGACCTTAACGTAGCAGCGCCCGCATACCTGTGAAGAAAATTAACTTGCAAAACATGTGAGGAAAATTAACCTGCAACATAAGACATTGACTGAGGGTGGGTAGGGTGGGAGAAGCTCTGGAGCCAAGTGAGAATTCCCAGGTAAAATCCTCCCTCCTTTGTGTGGGCAGGTAATCCCTCCCCCACCTGGCCTGGTCTCCTTGGCAACCCTTTCCCCCAGGTGGGATTGGACAACTGACTGAGGTAGGCGGAGACCTCCAGGTATCCCACCTGAGGGATGGCATAGCCTAGCCTATGCTGTTGGAGCCGCTCCAGGTCTAGGGGCTGCACGCGTCCACGCAAAGGGTGCCCCCCGTTTTAAGCGGGGAGCGGTCATTGTCAGAAAGATGGGATAGAAGATTAAATTTAATCAAATAGAATAGCAAGTTCCCCGCCCACGGTTTTACAGCATGCAGACACTAACCGGCGAAGATGTAGCCATCCATTGCATGAACTCCCTGATGTCACATGGGTTGTTGCCAGTGTTAGAAACTCGGATATAAAAGCTAGGCGCCAAATGGCTTCTTAGCCCAAGGGTACAGTCCCCCAAACAGAATATCTAGTTGTCATTTTGGGTTAAGGTAAAGGTAGCAGGACCCCTGACCATTAGGTCCAGTCGTGGCCGACTCTGGGGTTGCGGCGCTCATCTCGCTTTATTGGCCGAGGGAGCCAGCGTACAGCTTCCGGGTCATGTGGCCAGCGTGACTAAGCCGCTTCTGGCAAACCAGAGCAGCGCACAGAAACGCCGTTTACCTTCCCACCGGAGCAGTACCTATTTATCTACTTGCACTTTGACATGATTTCGAACTGCTAGGTTGGCAGGAGCAGGGACTGAGCAACGGGAGCTCACCCCGTTGCGGGGATTTGAACCGCCGACCTTCTGATCGGCAAGTCCTAGGCTCTGTGGTTTAACCCATAGTGCCACACAGCTCTAAAGTCTTATTTTTCAAAGGATAGCCTGACTGATTGATTCCTAGGTCAGATGGCTACTTTGAGAACTTAAGCAAGAAAAGCCAATAATAGTAGTAGTAGTAGTAGTAGTAATACTAATAATAATTATAATAATTTTATTATTTATACCCCACCAATCTGGCCTATTCCGACCTCTTTTTCTGAATGGTGACTGCTACCCAGGATGCACAAGAAAAAGCAATTTGGTCCCAGAAATTCATTCTGATTGTGCCGATAAAATATAACGGATCGAATTCTACAGTATGGGGTATTAGAGTGTGCGAAAAGTCCAGATCCAATGATTCCCAGGCATGCATCTCTAAGTGGTGGAGATGTCAAGTGCCATCCTGGCACCAAGGCACCTTCACTTGGTCGCAAATGGTTGATAGCTGGATGCAAAATGATCCTGATGCCTGGCTAATTTCAAAGACGCCGTCGGAGGTGCTTAGGGGCAGACCTTCATCGCTGTCTTTTGGTAGGTCCAGCTTCCACAACTCTTCCCCCCAAGTTGGCCAAGGTTGCACTCCTGAAGAGCTTAGTTTGCATTTGCCTGGGTCTAGCTAACGCATCACGCTGCAGACGTAGAATTACTCGAGGCAGTTTTCAAGTATTGAAGGTTATTCGAGTACTAGAAATATCATATCAATAGCAGGAAGGCACCTTTACAACTGGGTCATTGTGAAATCAGTTTTGCTAGGCTTCTGTGTTACAGGTATCACTCACCGAAAGAACAGAATGCTTTGATCTTCTTTTATCAAAAGCCTGCCCTCTGTTTTCTTCCCAAGAATGAAGAATTAACAGATGGCGGCTGGACCGAAACTTTTCATGTTTTTAATCTGATGAGATAAAGAGCTCCTGAAAAATATCTATCCAGTCAATAGTTAACACTGAACGGATCTGGGAACATTCTGTGGCCATTTTAAAATGTACTCCCAGTATATCGTATAAAAAAACCTAGCATGTTACATTCAACAAGTGATAACGTGAATCCAGTGGTCACAGGGTGGACTGTTCCTGCTCAGGATGCCCATTCAAGTTCCACTCCACCCACCCCAGTTTTCCAGTCGACCCTGACAAGAATCATTCAGTATTTTGTACCGCCTGAGCATCCTTGCTGACATGTTTGGGGGTGCCCCACCTTGGTTTCTTCCCACCGAAAAGTTGTTTGAACTTCTGCAAACCTCAGGGATTCCCTGAGCCTCTGTTACTTCCACCTTGTGTGTGGATGGTGCCATTCTGGCTAAGTAAGGATGGTCAATATGAGTAATGACCAATACCCAGTACGTTGTTGAGCACAATTGAAAGTGTTGATGCTGTCCTTTAAAGCACTAAACGGCCTCGGCTCAGTATACCTGAAAGAGCGTCTCTACCCCCATTGTTCTGCCCGGACACTGAGGTCCAGCTCTGAGGGCCTTCTGGCAGTTCCCTCCCTGCAAGAAGTGAGATTACAGGGAATCAGGCAGAGGGTCTTCTTGGTAGGGGTACCCTCCCTGTGGAATGCCCTCCCATCAGATGTCAAGGAAATAAATAACTACCTGACTTTTAGAAGACATCTGAAGGCAGCCCTATTTAGGGAAGTTTTTAATGTTTGGTGTTTTATCATGTTTTTAATATTCTGTTGGGAGCCACCCTGAGTGGCTGGGGAAACCCAGCCAGATGGATGGGGAATAAATAATAATTATTACAGTGGACCCTCTATATACAAATTAAATTCATTCCAGGGGTCCATATTTAACCTGAAAAGTCTGTAACTGGAGGTGCCGCTTTTATGCACGCGGGCAGTGCAATAGGGCACTTCTACACATGCATGCGCTGCGAAACACGGAGGTATACACTTCCGGGTTTGCAACCCGAAGGTTACATATCCATAGCGGTACGTAACTCAAGGGTCCACTGTATAATTAGTAGTAGTAGTAGTATTACCAAGATGAAGGTCTACCAGGCTTGCGAGCTGAACACGCTGCTTTATGGAAGTGAGTTGTGGGCAACTTCTTCCCACCATAAGTGACACCTCAATGCCTTCCATATGTGCTGCGTCCAGAAGATTTTTGGCGTCACATGGCAGAGCAGAGTCTCAAACAGAGATGTACTCTCCAAAGCCCACATTCCCACCATGTTTACACTCCTGTCTCAGCAAGGTCTACACTTCGCTTGTTCATGTACATGGAATGGAATGTGGCAGGATCCCCAAGGATGTGTTCTATGGGAGGGTTGGCTTCAGGCACTCAGGTCATTGGCAGACCAACCCTGCATTGCCAAGACATGAAGGCAAATGGGACATGAACGCTGGCAACATTAACCCTGCCATGTGGGAACCCCTTGCAGACGACCACAGCGCCTGGAGACAGACAGCCCGGTCATGTATACACAGCTGTGACCAGAAGAGGAATGACCCCTGGGAGGAGTTCAGAGATAAGAAACGCCATGGTGCGACTGTAGCAGCAAAACCGGACACCTTCATCTGCCCCAGCAGCAATAAAACATGTCTCTCCCATATCAGTCTCTACAGCCACAGCAGACGCTATAACTCTCCAACAGTTGGACTTCATGCCTGAAGACACACTCTTCCATTGTCTCCTGAGATGGATAGATGCCAACTACAGAGAACATGTGGAGGAATATTCAGTAAGCCTGTAGCTGTATAACCCATTCCCTATTAAAGTTTGTAACCCATTCCCTGTTAAAGCTTCTCTCCTCCTGGTTTCTGACTTTCCCAGTCATTTTCACCATTTTGGTGTAGTCCATCATCTTCATCAGCCATTTGTCTCTGGTCGGAACTTTAATTTCTTTCTATCTCTGGGCCAGTAGTATCTGCACTGCTGTTGTCGCATCTGTTCCTTTGATATCTCTGCACCTAAAATTCCTAATTAAAAAGCTTCTGGTTTTCTCACAACGTTATTTTAAACATTTTTTTCCAACTCATTATAAATCATTTCCTAGAATGCTTTTGTTATCTTGCATGTCCACCACATGTGGTTGAACGTATCTGCCATCAAATCTTGAGCCTCTCCATCATTTGGTTGATCCCATGGTGTGCCTTTAAATCGCCTCGAGATATGTATGGGAAACGAAATTCTTACATTCATTTAAATAATAATAATGATCCTGGTAGCTTCTGGCAGGGCGTGTGGAGAATTTCAGCATGATAATTTCCCTTTCTCCTTTCATCCTTGGCAAATCAAGAGTTCTGGCAGCACCTTCAGAAACCTGAGTCCTGTAATGGCACACAGAAAGACATCATTTGATTATGCTTTTTTTTCCTAAATAAGGGCCAGCTTGAGGTTATCTTACAAGTTCCTTGATAAGGGCCACCCATTACACCTGTCAGCCTTAATATCCCCATTTTTAGAGCCCCAGATTTCATCCCAATTTACACAGCTTGGAGAATGACTTGGTAGATGAGAGAGGAAACGTTCTCACTGCCTTCCTTTCAGAGGTTTCTTACTAAAGGGTTAAGACAGGAGGCAAGTCAGCTGTGGTGTACCTGTTAATGTTTTCAGATACAGCCAAGTTCTGTGGGTGGGAAAATCTTGCTCTGCCTCATCGCCTGCTGGTTCCTGTGTGTCTTAATAGAGCTTGTGTTAGCAAAAAGTGGTTTTGGAGGAAAGAATTGATGAAAGGCTGCTCACTCCACCTCATTTACTGCTGGAATGGGGGATTCAAACCTGGCTTACTTATGTTTGCATTACCATGGTGCCCCGTGTAATATTTTTCGTGGTTACTTGAATTGCGTATGACCAGCTGTCTATAAATAGCACTTATATTAAGTACTTACATGCCGCACAAATTCTTTCTGCTTTCACAAATAAATTTATAGGACACACATAAATCTTCACCGAGAAGTCATACATTGCAAAATAACATATATATATATATATTTTAAAGACAATCCCATAGCATTTAGAAATCAACGGAACATGTTTTGACACCTGTCTACAGATGATTTCCCACTTGTGTCATATTTTGGCTATCATCGCTCGCCGCGAACATGAGCAACTCCTTGTGAACTTTTGAACCTCTGTAGTCTCGTTCACTCATCAGGATAAGAATTTGCATTCTTCCAGCAGGTAGCTCTCTTTCCCTCTGAATTAGCGTCCTGATCCTAGTCCCAAACGGTGGGAAATGGAAGCAGTGGTCTGTCCTTTTAGACAGAAAAGAACGTCATGTTGATGCCTCCATGTAGATAGGAGCCTTCAGTTGACGGGCCAAATGCACAGAAATGTAGATTTATGGTTCTCGGGGAGAACTTGAGACTTCTTTGCAAGGCGAGTTGCACCAAACAATTCACTCACTGTGCACAGGTAGTTCAGATAGATGAGTTACTGACACCTCCTGTTTATGCTTGTTTGATGGCAACGTTTTGTGGATGGTGGCAACTGGTAACCATGAGGCTACTGCCTTTGAAAGACAACTAAGGACTAGGGCGGCCACACCCTTGCGTGCAAGTGCTGCTATGCAGTGAAGGCATGAGTGCTGCTGTCAGTATGTCTACAAAGTAATAGTTTACAAAGCTGTTGTACTACCAACCTTACTGTATGCTTGTGAAACATAGACCACTTATAAACACCATCTCCAGCTCCTCAAAAGATTCCATCAATGGTGTCTCTGAAAATTTTTACACATACTTGGGAAGACAGGCGAACTAATACCAGTGTACTGGAAGAAGAAAGATCACCAGTGTCAAAGCCATGATTCTTCGACATCAACTTCGTTGGACTGGTCATGTTGTGCGGATGCCTGATTATCGTCTTCCAAAGTGACTACTCCATTCCAAATTTAAAAATGGAAAGCTTAATGGTGATGGTCAACAAAAGAGGTTTAAAGACTCTCTCAAGGCAAATCTTTTTTTTAAAAAAAAATGTAGCATAAACACCGACAACTGGGAAACACTGGCCTGCGAGAGCTCCAGTTGGAGAACAGCCTTTACCAAAGGTGTCATGGGCTTTGAAATAAAAAAAATCCTTTCAGTAGCACTTTAGAGACCAACTAAGTTTGTTACTGGTATGAGCTTTCGTGTGCATGCACACTTCTTCAGATACACTGGAAACAGAAATCAACAGACCCTTATATATACCCTTCTGAGTAATACCCCTCCCCACTCTCACTATATGACACACGAAAGCTCATACCAATAACAAAAAAAATTCCTTCCAGTAGCACCTTAAAGACCAACTAAGTCAGTTCTTGGTATGAGCTTTCGTGTGCATGCACACTTCTTCAGATACACATCTGAAGTGTATCTGAAGAAGTGTGCATGCACACGAAAGCTCATACCAAGAACTGACTTAGTTGGTCTTTAAGGTGCTACTGGAAGGAATTTTTTTTGTTTTGACTATGGCGTATCAACACGGCTACCTATCTGTAACTGGAACCAATAACATAGTTAATCTCTAAGGTGCTACTGGAAGGATTTTTATTTTTATTTTATTTTTACAACGCAGACTAACACGACTACCTACCTGTAACTAGAACTATGGGCTTTGAAGATGTTCGAGCTCAGGACGAAAGGGAGAAACGTACTACGAGGAAGGCACGTTTGGCAAACCCTCGTCATGATCAACATCTTGCCTGGAAACCTATGTCCCCACTGTGGAAGGACATGTGGATCCAGAATTGGCCTCCATGGTCACTTACGGATTCACTGTTAAGACTGTGTTGATGGAAGACAATCTTACTCGGCTACAAGTGATAGACAAAGAAGAAGATGTATTTCTGATGTCATGACACATATTTGTGCTGGGCAGCTGAATAGTGATGACGACATAGCCCTTGTATCTCTCTGTGCTTCCACGGATGAATATTCACCAATAAGGATGTCTACTTTCTCTTGGGTACTCGTCAGTCACAGCTCCCTCTTCTCTACCAAACTACCTCATCCGCTGGAAAAGGGATACTTGAGGTCCTTGGTGATAGAGGTGACCCCCAGACCCTCACCTGGTCTTGCCACAGGTGAGACCTAGAACACCACAGAATGCTCCTCCACTCATTCATTTCTGTTTAGGCCAACGTAGCTAGGAAAAGGCGGTTCTTAATTTTTTTAAAAAAAGTAACGTGAACAGTTTGATAGGTTAACGTGAAATGTCAGGCACACAATTCAAAGAAGAATTTCTCAATCCATTTTTAAAAACTTAAGCTGGCGTGAATTGGGTAATTTTTTTATGTTAAAGTTTATACATGCTAGTTGATGCATTGATATTGAATTGATTAGGTTTTCATAACAAAATATGAAGATTCCTATGCTAAACAGCATGTTCGTAGGGCAGTTATGATGCTATGTTATATCCTGCACATGGGTAATATTCAGTCATATAAGACCTAGCTTTGAACTCCAAGAACCACACTAAGCTTGCAGCAATAAAACGGCTAGCATGTTTGCAAAGCTAAGCAGCGTCTGGTATGGTTTCAAATTGGATGAGGAACAGCTTGTTGAGATTCCTGCATTGCACAGGGTTGGATCAGCTGACCCCTGTTGTCCCTTTCAACTATGATTCTATGATGATGTGTATAATAACACTGTTATCTCCCTCTTCTTCTTTCTACCACAAACATCCGAAGTGTGGAAACTTTGCTGTTCTGGTGGATTTCCATGTTACGTCGCGTGACTCCAGTAAGGACACAGTGTGGTTTTCTGATCGTAAGAGAGAGGTAAGGCTCAATCGTTTGTGCTTTAAAAGCACACATTTTAAGCGGGGGAAGCAGGAGATTGCATTGACTTCTTCACATTTGGTTATTGCATGTTCCTAACATCTTGGGAGGGACGCGGGTGGCACTGTGGGTAAAACCTCAGCGCCTAGGACTTGCCGATTGTCAGGTCGGCGGTTCGAATCCCCACGGCGGGGTGCGCTCCCGTTGCTCGGTCCCAGCGCCAGCCAACCTAGCAGTTCGAAAGCACCCCCGGGTGCAAGTAGATAAATAGGGACCGCTTACTAGCGGGAAGGTAAACAGTGTTTCCATGTGCTGGCCATGTGACCTGGAAGTGTCTGCGGACAGCGCTGGCCCCCGGCCTCTTAAGTGAGATGGGTGCACAACCCTAGAGTCGGACACGACTGGCCCGTACGGGCTGGGGTACCTTTAATATCTTGGGAATTTTTATTTGTGCTGCTGGAGGCTCCCTTTTTTCTTCTTTTTTTTTGGAATTGATACAATATTTGAAGATACTGCAGGGGAAAACTCTGGAAAAGTGATCTGAAGTTTACAGCATGTCATTCTTTGGAGAAGAACTACCTGAAAATGATTCACAGATGTTATTTAACTCCGAGTAGGCTTGCTAAGGATGTATAAGACTGAATCAGATAAGTGCTACAGATGCAAAGAGGTTGAGGGAACATTCTTTCATATGTGGTGGACTTGTAAAAGGGTAAAAGAGTAGCGGGAAATGATCTATAATGAATTGAAAAAAGTGTTTTAAAGTACTTTCCCAAAAAACCCAGAGTCCTTTCTGTTGGGGATAATTCAGGTGACTATTCCCAGTTGTCAGAAAAGGTTATTTATGTATGCAACAACTGTGGCCCATGTTTTGTTAGGCCCAAAATGGAAAACAAGTGAGGTCCCAACCAAAGGAGATTATAACTTAAAGAAGACTGGAAAACGTTTAATGAATATATAAGAAATAATTGTGTACAGCTGAAAACGCTGGCAGCATTAAGATAAATTTAGCAGTGTAAACAAGTTTTGATGGATGCAATAATGGAATACTGAATGGTATAGTTTTTATAACATATGCAGGGATCTATGATATATAAAATGAACCATGGAAAGAGAAGAAGGGAAGTCATTGATATTTTAAGGATGTTTAAATGAGTATTTTAAATTGTAAAACAGAAAATTTAAAACAGATATATAGATGATAGATAGATGATAGATGATAGATAGATAGATAGATAGATAGATAGATAGATAGATAGATAGATAGATAGATAGATGATAGATAGATAGATGATAGATAGATAGAGATAGATAGATAGATAGATAGATAGATAGATGATAGATAGATAGATGATAGATAGATAGATAGATAGATAGATAGATAGATAGATAGATAGATAGATAGATAGATATAGATAGATATAGATATAGATAGATAGATTTGAAGATACTGCCTGCATGTATGATCTGGAGTTCATGATCTTCTAGAACAGCTGAAGCTGCAGGTATTTGTGCTACTGCAGCAAAGGAGCATCTCCCTTCCTTGCTTCTCTTTACTCCCAGCTGGAGGGGTGTGCCTGTCTTGCTGATTCCTTAATGTCACAGCAGCCCATAGAGCAGCATATGTAGAAAAGAAAACATTTATATTTGCCTAAGGAAGAATAAGGGCAGTGATGTGTTGCATTTATATTCTGCCTTTCCATTTAAAAGACAGCAACTAAGCAGCGTCAGTCTTGATGCTTACCTTTCTGCCTCCCCCACTTTGCTTGCCTTCTCCTGTTTGCCAAATCCCTTTGCCTGCAAGCTTGAGGGACGTCTCTTTATTTTGACTGATGTGTACAAAGTACGGTACAAAAGCAAAGAGCAGTCACTTTGCTGCTCCTGCCCTCAGCTGTAAGATTGCTCTGGGATTTGTCACTAATCTATTTTCTATTATTTCCCTCCTCTCCGATATCCAAAATGCTCGCTTAGTATACGTGGATCTAGGAATGACCATGATGTACTTAAAAATATATGCAGTTGATTTCAAATCAAGTTTAGAACTGCAGCCTGCATTGCTTTTCAGCTTGTTTGCAAGGACACTGCACGATAAACAAATCTGAGAATTCACAAGTGGTTTCTTAGACTTTGTAGAAGATGCTCCAACCTGTCTGAAAACAAATATTTCTTCTAGGATGTCTGCTTGCTGCTAAAAGATGTGGTTGATTCAAGGGTGACGCAGTACCTGAAAGGTCGCAAACGGCACGGACAGTCGAAGGAAACAGAACACGCAAAAGTTAATCCTTTGTCTCTGAAAGGTAGGAGCTGCTTATAACAACAAGCACAGTGCGATTTCCCCACGGTTGTTTTTTAGCTTAAGCTTTTGAGTGTTGAATTGTCTCATTACCTAGACTTCCATCCAATAGTCAGGCTGAACACCTTGGAAATAGCTGAGCACCATTAGAAATTATTTTGCCTATGATAACATTGGCTTGGAGAGGGATACAGTCATTGCGTCAAGCCAGCACAAGGCATTCTGTCCTTGGGGTACAATGGTCCAGAATTCAGTACAGACCAATAAGACAGACAGCCTACCACCTGAGAAGACAACAACCCACTGTTGGGTTGAATAGAAAGAAGAATTTCACTGGTAGCGAATTAGCTAGTGACAGATAGAGCCAGCTAGCAAAACTCCATGGCTCAGACTGGTCCCTTGGTTTGCTTCGGCCCGGTCTTATTCAACATCTTTATCAACGACTTGGATGATGGACTCAAGGGCATCCTGATCAAATTTGCAGATGACACCAAACTGGGAGGGGTGGCTAACACCCCAGAGGACAGGATCACACTTCAAAACGACCTTGACAGATTAGAGAACTGGGCCAAAACAAACAAGATGAATTTTAACAGGGAGAAATGTAAAGTATTGCACTTGGGCAAAAAAAATGAGAGGCACAAATACAAGATGGGTGACACCTGGCTTGAGAGCAGTACATGTGAAAAGGATCTAGGAGTCTTGGTTGACCACAAACTTGACATGAGCCAACAGTGTGACGCGGCAGCTAAAAAAGCCAATGCAATTCTGGGCTGCATCAATAGGAGTATAGCATCTAGATCAAGTGAAGTAATAGTGCCACTGTATTCTGCTCTGGTCAGACCTCACCTGGAGTATTGTGTCCAGTTCTGGGCACCACAGTTCAAGAAGGACACTGACAAACTGGAACGTGCCCAGAGGAGGGCAACCAAAATGGTCAAAGGCCTGGAAACGATGCCTTAGGAGGAACGGCTAAGGGAGCTGGGCATGTTTAGCCTGGAGAAGAGGAGGTTAAGGTTATGATAGCCATGTTCAAATATATAAAAGGATGTCACATAGCGGAGGGAGAAAGGTTGTTTTCTGCTGCTCCAGAGAAGCGGACACGGAGCAATGGATCCAAACTACAAGAAAGAAGATTCCACCTAAACATTAGGAAGAACTTCCTGACAGTAAGAGCTGTTTGACAGTGGAATTTGCTGCCAAGGAGTGTGGTGGAGTCTCCTTCTTTGGAGGTCTTTAAGCAGAGGCTTGACAACCATATGTCAGGAGTGCTCTGATGGTGTTTCCTGCTTGGCAGGGGGTTGGACTCGATGGCCCTTGTGGTCTCTTCCAACTCTATGATTCTATGATCCCTAGGATGAAAACTGTCTCATATAGGGTGAACATAGCTTCATGGAACTAGAAGGACATTTGTTCATTTTTGCTAACTTGCTTCTTTAAAATAGCCACTAGGTTATATCATGAGTGAATAGTAGGGCATCTGGTGAACTGGATTTGCCCCACGAGCCTACTGCTATTCTAAAGTTTTTTTGTTTTTGTTTTTACTAGAAAAGCAAGAAATTGCATCTCTCTGCTCTCCATCTCCTGCTTTGGGGCTCATATTGCCTAGCTTATTTCTAAAAGCAGCATGGATATCCTTTCCCCATTTTCAGAAGACCTTGTGCACCCTAAGTTTTTCTCCCTATGGCTCCTGTGTCTGGAAGGGATAATGTGAACAGGATGTCCTACAAAGGAAAGGGTAAAATGAGTTTGGAGACTGTTTTGATTTGGACATTTGGATAATGTGTGAGTGTCTGGAGGCGGTTGTAGGATGGATGGCGGAAACTACAACTAATCCAGAACGCGGCAGCTAGACTTGTTACTGGGAGCAGCCGCCAAGACCACATAACACCGGTCTTGAAAGACCTACATTGGCTCCCAGTACGTTTTCGAGCACAATTCAAAGTGTTGGTGCTGACCTTTAAAGCCCTAAATGGACTTGGTCCAGCATATCTGAAGGAGCGTCTCCACTCCCATTGTTCTACCTGGACACTGAGGTCCAGCACCAAGGGCCTTCTGGCGGTTCCCTCACTGTGAGAAGCCAAGTTACAGGGAACCAGGCAGAGGGCCTTCTTGGTAGTGGCGCCCTTCCTGTGGAACGCCCTCCCACCAGATGTCAAAGAGAACAACAACAACCAGACTTTTAGGGTTAGGGTTAGGGCAGCCCTGTTTAGGGAAGCTTTTAATGTTTGATGTATTACAGTATTTTAATATTTTTTGGGAAGCCCAGCCAGATGGGCGGGGTATAAATAAATTGTTGTTGTTGTTGTAAATAAATTGTTGTTGCTGCTGTTATAAGCTTTTAGGAGGTGGGATAGAAGAGCCCCTATCCCCACCCCTCTGGATTTCTTGTAGTATGGATAGCAAGAGAAGATCTGCCTAGTTTTCACAACATTTTTACTTGCACTTGCAAATGCATTTGTGCATATCCATCCCATTCTCCGTTGCTCTGCCTTTCCCTCCCTCTGTTGCCTCTCCTGCTGTTGACATTTAAATTGTAAGTTCCTCAGGACGGAGGACTGCCTTTCTTGTTCGTTGCTTTGTAAAATGCCACACACACTGATGGTTTTACGGAAATAAACAGTAATAAATGTATGTGCTGGGAGGAGTTGCCCGTGTGCCTGTTTTGACTGGATTATTACAGGCCTGGCTTCTTGGAAAGTGGGGCAACTAGTCTGTTTGCTTTCTCTTCCACACTTTGTAGTCCTAATTCACACTAATAGCAGACGAGATGGTAAACCTGTGTCTGGTCTAAACTGCTTCAGACCATGGTTGGGAGCTCATATGAATGGATCTGGCAAAATGAAAACCTCTACACACAAAAATTAGAAAACTAGATGTTGGGGGAAAGAGTTCTTGACTCATGTTCTCTGTGACATACTAGTTTCCTGCTTGGATGTTTTTGAATTAAGTTTTATGGAAATGTTTTCTCTTCAGCCATGTAAAGTCCCACCTGCAGCCTGAGGAAGTACACTCTGGATCAGAGATTGCCAATCTTTTTGGACCAAAAGGAATTTTTTCCCCTACAAAGTAATAATCATAAATAAATAAAAATAAAAATGTGCACCCCACCACCACCAAGACCATTCCATCGTAACTATCCAACCTCCCAAAATTTCAACACCTCTTTTGATGGTTTGATCCCTTTCCATTTTAACAGTACAAATTCTACAAACAGCCTCCATATCTCCTCAAAATCATCTCTCCTACATATTCCCCGTCTTACCTTAATGGCACATTTTAATTTATCATTAATATCTTACACCTTTTTGTACCATTCTTCCATTTTATATTCGCTTGCCCCTTACACTCCCTAAAGGTAAAGGTAAAGGTACCCCTGCCCGTACGGGCCAGTCTTGCCAGACTCTGGGGTTGTGTGCCCATCTCACTCAAGAGGCCAGGGGCCAGCGCTGTCCGAAGACGCTTCCGGGTCACGTGGCCAGCGTGACATTGCTGCTCTGGCGAGCCAGAGCTGCACATGGAAACGCCGTTTACCTTCCCGCTAGAAAGCGGTCCCTATTTATCTACTTGCACCCGAGGGTGCTTTCGAACTGCTAGCTACACTCCCTAGCTACCCCAATTTGTGCAGCTGTCAATAATTTTGTGAGCGAGGCCTTCATAGCCTGCAAACCTTCTACCCCGTCATAAATTGATAACAATGCTACCTCTGGACTTTCGGAAATTTAAATCTTGAGAGAAAGTGCTATGGTGCCAGTCACAAAATGGCCCCCATGGGGCGCATGGCATGACACAAAACTGGAGACCATGGAAATCCATGCTATATCCTGCTGGTCCTTACTGCAGAGATCACTCTATATTATTCTGCACATTCACTAGCTCACTGATGTTGTTTTTGCCTGATAGCAGCAGGGAGCATTGTCCTGATCACACTGAGCTCAGTGGTGTAGCGTGGGTTGCCAGAGCCCGGGGCCACGCAGAAGGGGTGGGAGGAAGGAAAATGGACAGAGTACACATGTGCATTCAACTGTGTCACCCAGGAGATCGCAGCTGCAGAGATAAAAATAAGAGTCATTCCGTTGTCTCGAGAAGTCACTTCCTGGTTTGCATGGAGAAGCCTTTTTCAACGGAGCCCAGCAACAGAAGCACACAACTATATTCAACACTGAGTGTTGAGATTTTGTTCCCTTAATCATTTTGTGCCTGGGGTAATCGCCCCATGGCCTTCTCAAACTACGCCACTGACTGAACCCCAAGTCAAAAGCAAATGCTCTTGCATCAGAATTTCATTGCAGAGAACCCAACCCAACACACATTTGCTGCAGAAGCAGGTAGCGATGTCGGGAGCGGCACACATTAAAACTCAGCCTCACTCCTCCGTGAACATGGCAACATGTGAGTGGCGCATGAATTGGGCTCAAATCCTTTCCCGTCCAGAACTCTCATATCCAGGGCCAGATTTAGGTTTGATGAGGCCCTAAGCTACTGAAGGTAATAGGGCCCTTTATATGTCCAGCTGTCCTTTGTCAAAAACAAATTGTTGCTGTTTTTTGTGTTGAATATATGCTGTATGGTAATTTATGGACCTAATAGGTATCTAAAGCCATTTGCACATGTTGCCATGCAACCCATCCATGCAGAATGTAGGCACCCTATACATAGAAATGAGCAAACCAGTGATATTTTAGGGAGCAGGCTAGCAGGCGGGGCCCATTACTTACATCATAGGAGCCTACACAACACAAAGCACTGTTACTGTATGTAGGTTTTATTTTATTTGTTTTTTATTTTATATTTTGGAAAGGTACATCCAGTTTTTTCCCCTTTAATTTTTTTGGGGGCCCCCAAGAGTGTGGGGCCCTAAGCTATAGCTTGTTTAGCTTATACGTAAATCCGGCACTGCTCATATCCCTTTGGTTCATCTCACTAGGTTTCCAGACAAAATTGCTGACAGCAAATAGTTGTGAGAATAGGAAAAAGAAGAGTTTGGACTTGATATCCCGCCTTTCACTCTTAAGGAGTTTCAAAGTGGCTAACAATCTCCTTTCCCTTCCTCCCCCACAACAAACACCCTGTGAGGTGAGTGGGGCTGAGAGACTTCAGAGAAGTGTGACTAGCCTAAGGTCACCCAGCAGCTGCATGTGGAGGAGTGGGGAATCGAACCCGGTTCACCAGATTACGAGACTACCGCTCTTAACCACTATACCATGCTGGCTCCTATATATCTATCCATTTCCACTCCCCAGCTA
Source organism: Podarcis melisellensis (assembly GCF_964234715.1). Lineage (NCBI taxonomy): Eukaryota > Metazoa > Chordata > Lepidosauria > Squamata > Lacertidae > Podarcis > Podarcis melisellensis. The sequence continues at coordinate 107,616,653 of NC_138530.1, read as the reverse complement.
CTTTTCCAGGCTATCTGCCACCAATTGCCCCGAGAGAAGATTGCAGGAGAGAGATTCAGGCAGGCAGGCTGCCCTTTAGGAGGGATTGTTGTATTTTGACATCATTGATTGTGATTTTGTATTTATACGAACAAACGTAATAAAGCACCCCCTTTCTCTGTTTCCCCTGCGGCTTCCCACCACCACCCAAAAATTGCTCTGAAACTTCTTTGAACCCCAAAGGAAAGATTTGACGCAGGGTGCTATTGATGGTCATTGGCCGTTCTCATTACCTACCCACCCCCACATTAGCCAGATATATGTCACAAGTCTCAATGGGATTTCTCAAGCGTTTGACCTGCTCTGGAATTTTTTACTGGGAGCAGCAGGCAAACTTTAAATGAAAGCTCTTTTCTGTAGCTTCCAGGCTTCGCTGTTGAAATATTGAGCAGAGAAAGATAATTAAGGGATTAGATATCATTAAACGTCCCGAAAATGCAGAGAGCTGGATTTGCTAGTAGGGATGCTAAATATTTATGTGCCTACATGGGCTAACAAATGTTACGCTCTTAAAAGAAATTAGCCAGATTAGACAATCAAATCTTTTAGCACTCTTGCGAACTTCTGCTTCAACCAATTATCTCGTCTACTGTGTGTCACATTTTAAAATATATATATACTTTAATTTTTAATGTATTTTTTCCAGATATGTGAGGTTTTCAGTCCCTGCAGCAAAGAAAAATGGCCTGTCTTAAAACATAACTGAGAAGCAAAGAACAGAGTATCTAAAATGACTGGGCGGTAAAGTGGGGGGAAATACATAAATTTTGGAACAGAGCAAACAATGGGAGCGACACGTACAGAAATGTTTTGGATCACTGTGGGCCTCCTAAGGCCTGTTTTGTGGTTTTGAAGAAGGCTTTGCTGAATTCATTCGTGGAGCTCTTCAGCTGCCAGTTTTTGCTGGGAAGGGCACACCTGCCAGGCTATTCCAGATAACTCAGCAGCAAAAAAGGCATTTTCCCAGGCTCCCCAGGTGAACGATCTTTAATAGCCGTGGGAGACAGCTTTACGCTGCTCTATCCTGTGCTGCAGATTCAGGTACTGCCTTAGTAAGCTTTCCGGAGGAGGTTGCAGGTGACCGGGCAAGTTCAGGGACTTGCAAAGCAAACCAAGGAGGCTGAAATACCACTTCCTTCAAAATGCTATAATTAGGGGCAAAACAACACTACTTGCAGCACCAGGCTTAGTCCAGCATGCTGTGGTTTCTGCGGTTAACTCAAAAATCTCTCTCTCTCTCTCTCTCTTGCATTTTTATTAAATTTTCTGCTTTACAAGTTAAAAGGTTGCTTAACAACCTTAAACTATCAATGACTTCCCTTCTTCTCTTTCCATGGTTCATTTTGCATAACATAAATCCCTGCTTATTTTACATAAACTAAACCATTCATTATTCCATTATTACATCCATCAAAACTTATTTACACTGTTGAATTTATCTTAATGCTGCCAACTTTTTCAAGTGTACACAATTTCCCCAATATATTCAATAAACATTTCCCAATCTTCTTTAAACGTATGTTCTTCTTGTTCTCTTATTCTATATGTTAGGTCCACAAGCTGCGCGTACTCCCTCGATTTAAGTTGCCATTCTTCTTTGGTTGGGACCTCGCTCGTTTTCCATTTTGGTCGCGAACAAAACACAGGCCGCAGTAGTGGCATACATAAATAACCTTTTTTGACACCTGAGAATTTCCATCTGAATTATCCCCGACAAAAACGTCTCTGGGGTTGTTGTTTTTAAAAGTGCTTCAAAAAGTTTTTTTCAATTCATTATGGATCATTTCCCAATACTCTTTTACCCTTTTATAGGTTCACCACATATGAAAGAACGTCCCCTCAACCTCATTGCATCTCCAGCACTTAACTGATTCAGTCTTCTACATCTTAGCAAGCTTAATCAGAGTTAAATACCACCTGTAAATCATTTTCAGGTAGTTCTCCTTCAAGGAATGACATGATGTAAACTTCATCTGAAGTTAACTCAAAAATCTCGACAAGACCTCTGCTGCTGGGGTCTTGCCTCCTCCAACCTTAATTTCTTTGCAAATGGTGGTGTTTTAAATGGCACATCTCATTGACTGCTTCTTCAGCTGCATGGAACAAATACAGGGAACTGGACGCAGCAGACATGCAGATTCTTAATTCCCCCACCCACTGCGGTTTGGTCTGCCAGTCACCTGATGCTGGGTGATTGGCACCTGTCAGTATTCCAAGGAGGCCACAGTAACTGCCAATCAGCTGGCCGGTGGTTGCAGGGTCTCCATTTGGAGGAAGCAGTTTGGATTACGGTAATACTGCCTCTTTGAAATGGAAAAAATAAGCCCCACTCAATAGTAGTTGATGGGGAGCTTCCTGCTTCTTCTGTTCCCAGTGAGGCTTCTGGTCAGAGATCCCTGCTTGCAGAGGAACAAACGGTCGTTCGCTTGAAGCTTCCAATTTATTTCTTTGCAGCTGTTCTATTGTACCTGCCCCTCAACTGAGGACATCAGGTGAGGGAGGCAGGCAGGTGTGGCTTATAATAATATGAGCCAGAATAATAATTATGACCCAGGATGGGCAAGGATCAAGGAGACAGGTGTTCGGTTTCACTCGTCCAAGCAGCCTGTCCACATCCTCGGAGGTAATGGATTGGAATTGATCCCATGTAACATGACTAGACAGCACTCTAGCACTCTCCTGCCCTGGCCCTGCTCCCACGGTGGAGTCCACCTCTTTCTGAATCTGAGCGACTTTATCTGCAAAAAACTGCAAGATCGTTACAGAAGATCTTGAGGTCCTTACAGGGCCCCGATAATGAAGGTGGGTCTGCTGAATTGTGAACCGCCTGAAAGAGTCTCCTGCTGCTGTTTTCGGCAGTGAAGAAGGTCCTCTTTGCCATCACTATCGCCACTTAGTAGTGTTGACGTTGAGGTCTAACCATCTCAGTGATTGTTTCATTGCCCTTAAAGGTAAAGGGACCCCTGACTATTTGTCCAGTCGTGGTCGACTCTGGGGTTGCAGCACTCATCTCGCTTTATTGGCCGAGGGAGCCGGCATACAGCTTCCGTGTCATGTGGACAGCATGACTAAGCCTCTTCTGGTGAACCAGAGCGGCACACGGAAACGCCATTTACCTTTCCGCCACAGTGGTACCTATTTATCTACTTGCACTTTGATGTGCTTTCAAACTGCTAGGTTGCAGGAGCAGGGACCGAGCAACGGGAACTTACCCCGTCGCGGGGATTTGAACCACCAACCTTCTGAGTGGCAAGCCCAAGAGGCTCTGTGGTTTAACCCACAGCGCCACCCGCGTCCTTTCATTGCCCTTAGCCCTGGAGAAAACCACGGGGCTGTCCAGATTCCATGCAATCAGAGAGGGCACTTCAGACCCAGATAGTCTATAGCCCTGGTTAACTCTGCGTTCCAGTGGGCCACCAGCAAATAAGCTGAAAGGCCATCAGCATGAGATAAAACATCCCCTACTACTCTCTGGAAACCATTTAGGTCCATCCAAATCGGTCCCACTTCCCTGTAGAGTAGAAGTGTAGCTTATTGGGGGTTGCCTTGCGAGCCAAATTGTGACTTATTTCCAACTGCTAATATAAGCATTTGTGGTAGGCCGGAGCCCCCACGGGCAGGTGCCTGAGATGATCAGCTGACTGGATAGAGGGCCATTTCCTGCATCCAGTGGCCCCTAAAAGCTTATTCTACATAAGCGATTAATCTTTGAGGAGCCACAAGAATTTTGGTTGTGGCGGCTGCCATGGGCTAACCTGGCTAACCCTCAGGAATTTATTCTTTTTTCGAAATGAAAATGTTGCTGCCGCCTAAATAGAAACAGCTATTTTTAAAACAAAGAAAATGTTGGCACTGTCAGTTCACATTTAGGGTCTTTTGCATTCAACACACTAAAGACATAGGATGCGGCTGTTGATCAGCTCCTCTAATTTTTCTAATCTCTAACCACAGGGGTGTGAACAGAGTGACGAAGGCCTTTGTCTGTAGTTGTCATATCAAAGGCACTTTTCCAAGTGAAATTGGTATCATTTGAATGAGTTCCAACTCCCAGCGGAAACAATTTTTTCCTCCTCGTAGATCATACGCTTTTTCTCTCAAAGCTACATGCCGTGATGAGGAACTAGGCTTTAGGGAAACTTTTGAATTTCTGTGGAAGGTGTTTAAGCCTCCTAAAATAATGTCAGGATCCAGTCTTGGCTTATTGGCTCTCATCCACTACATTGCTGTATCCAGGCACAGATCCATGACATGCGCACCTCTCCTGACTCAAATGTTACAGGGAAATAGAGCTGGGTGTCATCCACATACTGGTGACACTTTGCTCCAACTCTCCTAATAGCCATTCTCAGCAGCTACATATAAATATTAAATTGCATTGGCAACCGGATAGGGCCCTTCAGTGTTCCAGTTGCCAGGGAGCCACCCCATGCTATTTTCTGGAACCATCCCTGCGCGTAAATTCCCCCCCCCCAAAAAAAAAATGTTTTATTGATTTTCATACAATTTAACAAATTCAGTTAAGTTTCAATGCCGTCTTTCCTTAATATTTTGACTTCCCTTTCTTTACTCCCATGATGTTTCTGTTCAAATCCTTTATCTACTGCCTTAAATGTTATGCGGTAGTCTATTCAAAAGGGGCCTTTCATTTGGTCCGGTTAGTTATAGATCAGTTACTTTGCTACCTGTAATTAGCAAATTATATGCAAAGCATCTTTACAGTAAGCTTGTTGATTGGATAACTGATGAAGCTGTTTTTGCCGAAGAGCAAACTGGGTTTGGACAAGGCAGATCCAGTATAGACCATTGCTTTGTACCAGCCCATTTGATAGATAATTATTTATGTATTTGATAGATAATTATGTTAAGAAATCAAGTGGTGTGCTATACGCAGCTTTTATTCATGTGAAAGGTAAAGGTAAAGGTACCCCTGCCCGTACGGGCCAGTCTTGCCAGACTCTGGGGTTGTGCGCCCATCTCACTCAAGAGGCCAGGGGCCAGCGCTGTCCGAAGACACTTCCGGGTCACGTGGCCAGCGTGACACCGCTGCTCTGGCGAGCCAGAGCTGCACACGGAAACGCCGTTTACCTTCCCGCTAGAAAGCGGTCCCTATTTATCTACTTGCACCCGAGGGTGCTTTCGAACTGCTAGGTTGGCAGGCGCTGGGACCGAGCAACGGGAGCGCACCCCGCCGCGGGGATTCGAACCGCCGATCTTTCGATCGGCAAGCCCTAGGCGCTGAGGCTTTTACCCACAGCGCCACCCGCATCCCTGTGAAAGGTGCATTTGATTAAATCTCTCAAGTAAGACTGTGGGATAAGTTGGACTCTTCAGGTATATATAAAAGATTATTGTTCTTGATTAAATGTCTGTGTAAAAACACTGGAGGAGACTCTTGAGAGTCCCATGGACTGCAAGAAGATCAAACCTATCCATTCTGAAGGAAATCAGCCTGAGTGCTCACTGGAAGGACAGATCCTGAAGCTGAGGCTTCAATACTTTGGCCACCTCATGAGAAGAGAAGACTCCCTGGAAAAGACCCAGATGTTGGGAAAGATGGAGGGCACAAAGAGAAGGGGACGACAGAGGACGAGATGGTTGGACAGTGTTCTCGAAGCTACTAACATGAGTTTGACCAAACTGGGAGGCAGTGGAAGACAGGAGTGCTTGGCATGCTCTGGTCCATGGGGTCACGAAGAGTTGGACATGACTAAACAACAACACATTCCAGTACCCAGAAGTGAAGAGCTTACTTCCAAGAAATGACCAGTCCATAATTTTAATGGTATGTTTATTGTAGCTGTGAGAGACAGAGTAACAACAGGACAACCCCCAGAAACCCAGAAGACAAAAGTCAGAGATTGATGTGCATTATAATGAGTGAAATAAGTATTTGATCCTTTTGCAAAAGATGACTTAGTACTTGGTGGCAAAACCCTTGGTGGCAATTACAGAGGTCAGATACTTCAGGTAGGTGGCCACCAGGTTTTCACAAATCTCAGGGAGTATTTTGTCCCACTCCTCTTTTGCAGATCCTCTCCAAATTAGTAAGATTTCAAGCTACATTTTTTCACGTGTAAAACTGAACTGCTGCAACACAAAATCTCTGATCCCTAAGCTTTTGAAATGGTGCAGGGGAATATTGTGAGCAGAGGTATCCATAGCTGCTGAGACAGCCAGCCAGATTAACAGGCTCTCACTCGCCCATCTCTCTCCTGGACCAGGTCATCAGAACGACAAATGGCCAATTCGGCCCCCAAACCTGACCTCCCCAGACAAAGGTGACTTTTGGAGCCAATACAAAAAAATTCCTTCCAGTAGCACCTTAAAGACCAACTAAGTTAGTTCTTGGTATGAGCTTTCGTGTGCATGCACACGAAAGCTCATACCAAGAACTAACTTAGTTGGTCTTTAAGGTGCTACTGGAAGGAATTTTTTTGTTTTGACTATGGCAGACCAACACAGCTACCTATCTGTAACTGTTTTGGAGCCAATGTATTAGTGAGGTCACACGCAGAGTGGCAGTAAAACACCGCTCCGCAGCAACAGTTAAATATGAGTCAGTGTGTCATGGAGCTAAACACTAGAGATCCATGGGATATCTTTAATTACTACTTGTTCCTAATAGCAGGTAAATCATGAATTAAGATGGCTCCATGCAGGTAAACTGCTAATTATTGCATTTTAAAGAGTAGTGTGGAAAGACATACAGTGCCTTCTCTCATCCATGTGGTTTGGGCAAGTCCTTAAATAAATGCAACGGCCTGGTTTGCATGTAAGGTAAAAAGTAAAGGACCGCTGGACAGTTAAGTCCAGTCAAAGGTGACTGAGGTTGCAGCGCTCACCTCACTTTCAGGCCGAGGGAGCCGGCGTTTGTCTGCAGACAGCTTTCTGGGTCATGTGGCCAGCATGACTAAACTGCTTCTGGGGCAATGGGACATCATGACGGAAAACAGATAGCACGGAAACGCCGTTTACCTTCCCGCCGCAGCGGTACCTATTTATCTACTTGCACTGGTGTGCTTTCAAACTGCTAGGTTGGCAGGAGCTGGGACAGAGCAACAGGAGCTCACCCCGTCATGGGGATTCGAACCACCAACCTTCTGATCGGCAAGCCCAAGAGGCTCTGTGGTTTAGACCACAGCACCACCCGCGTCCAACAACTGGCATTTAGATCCATTGCTGCTTCCTACTGTGGATGCCGAGCCGAGCTGTCATTGCTAGTAGCCACCAGTCCTGTCCTCTGTGAAGTTGCCTGTTCCTCTTTGAAAGCCATCAAAGTCATTGGCCTTTGCAGCCTCCTGTGGAAGGAAGTTCCCTTGTTTAACTCAGCGCTGCATGAAGAACTACTAGTGCACAGTGAGAAAACCACCAGCACATCACTCCTTCCCCTGTTCCTGCTGGGCTTCCAGGAACTCATCCATAGTTTACACACACGTCCCAAAAAAGCCATGAGGGGTAAGCCACGAACAGACTTTAGTTACAGCTTGTAGTTTGTTTACAACAGCATTTCTCAATTTAGGTTCCCAGCTGTTGTTGACTACAACTCCCATTATCCCTAGTAAGGAGGACCCGTGGTCAGGGATTATGGGAGTTGTAGTCCAACAACAGCCAGGGACCCAAGTTTGAGAAACACTAGTTTAGAGGATGACAAACCACAAGACCAGGTTCAGATTTACAGTGGTACCTCGGGTTACAGACGCTTCAGGTTACAGACTCCGCTAACCCAGAAATAGTACCTCGGGTTAAGAACTTTGCTTCAGGATGAGAACAGAAATCGTGCTCCGGTGGTACGGCAGCAGCGGAAGGACCCATTAGCTAAAATGGTGCCTCAGGTTAAAAACAATTTCAGGTTAAGAACGGACCTCCGGAACGAATTAAGTACTTAACCCGAGATACCACTGTAATGCCAAGGCTTGGCTCCTAGTATAGCACAGGAGGAGGAGGAGCAAAACACCACAATTTTCAGCAGTTATTTTCTTATCATTGCATTTATTAGAGATAAACTAGGAGCTTTGGAATGACCTTATAAGGAAGGTAGATTTAGAGGTGTGGGAGACAACAGGGAGACAACAGGGCAGATAGATAGTCAAAGCTGGGGGGAAATATGGGAGAAACATACCTTGGAAATGTTAAAGAGATCTTCTTATATGCCACGGTTGCAGCAAGAGTTCTCGTTGCAGCAAATTGGAAAAGTGACAAAGTCCCGTCAAGATTAGAATGGATTCAAAAATTGGCTGAATATGCGGAATTAGATAGCATGTCAGAAAAAAATAAAATAAACCAAAACAGGTATTTATCTCAAAATGGGAAGTTTTTAAAATATATTTGAAAAATAACAATTGTAGTCTAAGGTTATTTGCAGCATTCGAATAATTTCAGTAGCAGTTGTAAGAATGATGTAAAACTTATGAATGGATCAAGGGTAATTAAACTTGAACAAAACTAGTTATGTAATGGCAATGAACAAATGATACAGAATCTGTAATAAGGAATAGACGGGAAGTCTGGTCGATAGAAAAAGACCACTTTTATTTTATGATTTGAAGGCTAATAGTTGATGTATTAATTCCCTTCATTTTTGTTTGGCGGTGATAGAAATTTGCTTTCTTTTTTCTTTTTGGTGTGTTAGAGTGAATGATAACAATCAAATCTTTAAAAAGAAAAAAAAGAAAGAAAATGTTGTCCATAAGAATAAAAGAAAATTATTATAAATTCATGGTATTTAACACCAGTCAGATTAAATCAAATAAACAATGAATATTTGGTGTTATGTTGAAGGGGATGCCAGGAAACCGGGAATTATGTTCACATGTGGTGGGGGTGTAAATATGTACATTCTTTTGGCAAAGGGTGTTTAAGGAGATAACAGAAATCACTGGGTTAAAGCTGACTGAAAGCCCAGAGGTAGCATTATTATTAATTTACGATGGGGTAGAAGGTTCACGGGCTAGGAAGGATTTGCTCACAAATTTATTGACTGCTGCACAAATTATTATAGCTAGGAAGTGTAAGGGGCAAGCAGAATATAAAATGGAAGAGTGGTATAAAAAGGTGTGGGATATAGCTATTAATGATAAATTATCATATGCCATTAAAGTAAGACAGGGAATATGCAGGAGAAATGATTTTGGGGAGATATGGAGGGTGTTTGTAGAATTTGCACTGTTAAAACAGAAAGGAGTCAAACCATCGCAAGAGGCGTTGAAATTTTGGGAGGTTGGATAGTTAAAATTGAATGGTCTCGGTGGTGGGGTGCACATTTTTACTCTTATTTATGTATGATTATTACTTTGTCAAAATAAATATTTTAATTAAAAAAATAAGGAAGGTAGATTTATAGCAAGTGTCATACCTTGGATTACAGACGCTTCAGGTTGCGTTTTTTTGGGTTGCGGACCGCTGAAACCCAGAAGGACCAGAATGGGTTACTTCTGGGTTTCAGCGGTCGCGCATGTGCAGAGGCTCTAAATCGCGCTTTGCGCAGAAGCAACAAATCACAGCCATGTTCAAATATATAAATGGATGTCACATAGAGGAGGGAGAAAGGTTGTTTTCTGCTGCTCCAGAGAAGCAGACACGGAGCAATGGATCCAAACTACAAGAAAGAAGATTCCACCTAAACATTAGGAAGAACTTCCTGACAGTAAGAGCTGTTTGACAGTGGAATTTGCTGCCAAGGAGTGTGGTGGAGTCTCCTTCTTTGGAGGTCTTTAAGCAGAGGCTTGACAACCATATGTCAGGAGTGCTCTGATGGTGTTTCCTGCTTGGCAGGGGGTTGGACTCGATGGCCCTTGTGGTCTCTTCCAACTCTATGATTCTATGACAGCACGTGCAGACCCAGGTTGCGAACACTGCGGGTTGCGAATGTTGCAGGTTGCGAATGTGCATCCCGCACAGATCACGTATGCAACCCGAGCGTCCCCTGTACTTACTTTTCAATACAGTTGAAAAATATGAATACAATGGTACCTCGGGTTACAGACGCTTCAGGTTACAGAGGCTTCAGGTTACAGACTCCGCTAACCCAGAAATAGTACCTCGGGTTAAGGACTTTGCTTCAGGATGAGAACAGAAATCAGTTTGCAGCAGCGGGAGGCCCCATTAGCTAAAGTGGTGCTTCAAGTTAAGAACAGTTTCAGGTTAAGAACGGACCTCCGGAACAAATTAAGTTCTTAACCCAAGGTACCATTCAACCAGCATTTACTATGTGTCATTCACCTTGTTCAGATTAAACAGTTTGCAAAAGAATTAAGGACATGGAAACCATTGCATTTTATCCAGGAATGTAGCATACACTGTGCAGGAAGGAATGCAACTTATAGCTGGTTCTTGAGCATTTGCCGCAACAATTGCATCTACAGTCAGACCTTGTTCTGTGTCTGCAGCAAACCCAGAAGTACTGCAACAGGTTACTTCTGGGTTCGTCGCTTGCATAATGCGCAGAAGCACTAAATCATGCCACGCGCAGACGTAGCGCTTTCACGTGCGTCATTTTCGGCTTGCAGACAGGCCCCCGGAATGGATCCCATCCACAAAGCGAGGTTTGACTGTACTTTGCAAACAAACATTTGAGCCTCCCCAAGCATCTGAGACCAGAGAGGAAAAATTCTCAGTGCGGGAAATATAATAGTATGGAGAAGTGGCCATCCTTAGATGCCACAAGGGATATTTCCAGTTTGAGGAAAGAAGCAGACGGATTCACTGCTTTTTGGCCTACTTTAAAGCCGTACAGCAAAACATACATTTTCGTTTTGTTTTCAGTTCAGGCTTGTTTGGTAGCTAGGATTAAGTTGCAGTCTACTCTGTTGACTTTGTGGATTTCTATTCTCTAGATTTTTGGAGAGGCATATTCTGATAACATGTGCTACTTGTGTGAAAGCAGCATGGATCAATAAGCCTGTCCAGGTGATTTGTGCTTATATTGTGATGGCCATTGGCTTTAAACAATGAAAAAAATCTATTGATGGCTGTCCTCATTTTTGTTTTTTATGTTGCAGCTGGCGACTTTCACATTTCAGCCTACTTTGTCAAAAGATGGACGAATCTTCGATGTATTACGGGTCAGCACCATGGCGGTAAGCTGTCTGTTTAACACTTTGGAGAAAGTGAGTGATGGCAGGAGAGGTTTATTTACAGAATGGCCAGACCAGCAAATGTATTATGAGGCAGTCTGTTTGTGTTGGTTAAAATAATGGATTACACTGGAGAATGCAGGCATCCTGAACTTAGAAGACCATGATTTCAAATTCAGCGGGCATGCATGTCTTTGGCATGGGAAGGCAAAATTTTATAAAAGTTTTATGAACCATATTCTTAGGAAGAATCTGTATAGAGTTTGAGAGACATATAAAAAAATCTGCTGGAAAGGAAAACACCTTTATGGCTATATCCTATCAAGGCTATTACTATTAAGAGAGTTAATATCGATAGACAGTGGGCGACTTACAGGGAACTGCTGTACTTTACGGGGAGCGGGACCCAAACTGAAATCAATGGAAAATGTACGGAGCCATGTTACGGATTGGTTACAATACCATCAGTTGCATGAAATGTTTAAATTAGATTTGGGGGGGGGGAGAGATTTTTCAGAGCAAAGCTCATAATTCGAAAAAGATCTACAAACAAAGAGAATGGCCCCAGTCTCAGTGGTGTTCTAGAACAGAAAAAAAGTGTAGAGTGAAATGATCCCTTCCACTGGCGTCTCCCTTTCGCTTGCTTGAACTAGTGATGTTTTCTCTGGTTGTGTTGACCATGTCAGGGTGAATACATGTGGCACAGACATACGTACCCCCCCACACACACAATTGAATGTCACACAATCCCACGTTTATGTGTGGGGTGAAAGGAGGATGCTACCAAACAGCAGCAGCAAGTGTACATGCCCTTCTTTTGTGCGAGAAGAATGGAGACAACACATCGCAGCTGCCGGAAGCACAACAGCAAGCACTGATGTGCTGATGATCCATTTCAGCCACACCCTGAAACACAGTCTTTCTTTCAGCTGCTAGGGAAGCCCGTCTGCTGAATCAGGGCCAATATTTGCGTTCAGATCTGGCTGTCGTCCTGTCGTTCTTTACTGCTAACTAACTTCTTAATTTTTTTAAAGTTTGCTTTTAACTCGGGTCAGGGTAATTGGCTGGGCCGCACACCACATTTCTGCGAGGACAAGACTCAGCGCTTTCTTCCCCGAGTCTCCAGATTGTAAATCAGTGGAGTTTGCTCTGTGAGTCAGGCCTATTGTCAAAGGGTGGTACAAGCCCATGCAAGGAAGGGCTGTTGCCCAGCCTGCTTCTAGAAAACCGATTCTAGGTGATGTCATTGGACCTGGTCTCTCTTCATGTTTCCCCAAGCCAAGGAGCAAATAGGAGGATATGACATCAAATCTTACGCTGCCAGAAATAACATCACTTTCAGAACTTTTAAGAGTTAGGCTGAAATCCCTGCTTGAATCATGTTCGTCTTTAAATTAATGCTACATTTTTTAAAACACTGGATGTTTACTCTTATAGTAGAGCTTAGTTTTTAAAATAAATAAATGCATCAGTCTAGTTCTTCACTTTTGGGGCATGTGGGGGTGGGGATAAGAATTCAATTAAGTTTCAGTACAATCTTTCCTTAACATTTTGACTTCCCATCCTTACTTCCATTATGTTTCTGTTCAAATCCTTTATCTAGTGCAGGCATCCCCAAACTTGGTCCTCCAGATGTTTTGGGACTACAATTCCAATCATCCCTGACCACTGTCCTGTTAGCTAGGGATGATGGGAGTTGTAGTCCCAAAACATCTGGAGGGCCAAGTTTGGGGGTGCCTGATCTATGCCTTAAATGTAATCCTTTTTTTCCTATAACATGCATCCTACATGATATTCCTTTATGATTTGCATTCCTTTGCTTATATCTCAAGTCCTGCCTGCAATTTCATTTGACTATAGTATTTTCTCAGAGGGTTTCCACTCTTCCACAGGCATTTCGTCTTTTGGCTCTCTTATTTTTGCAGTCAATTTCACCATCCCCACATAGTCTTAATAGTTTTAAAGTCCACTCCTCTTTTGTTGAAACTTCTTCTTCTTTCTACTTCTGTGCCTGCAAAATTCTGGCTGCGGTAGTAGCGTACATAAATAATTTAACCAACTTTTTTGGTTCAGGCTTTTTTGAGACGACTGTTTTAAACATCTTCTTCAACTCATTATGTATCATTAACAAGTCCACCACGTATGAGCGAATGGCAATTTCAGAGGTGCTGTTTCTCTCAGGACTACAGAGAGAGAGAGAGCGCGCAGCTCCCCATCCCCACAGCTACTATTTGAATAACAAAAAAGGGTGTTGTTGTTGTTTAGTCGTGTCTGACTCTTCGTGACCCCATGGACCAGAGCACGCCAGGCACTCCTGTCTTCCACTGCCTCCCGCAGTTGGGTCAAACTCACGTTAGTAGCTTCGAGAACACTGCCCAACCATCTCATCCCCTGTCGTCCCTTTCTCCTTGTGCCCTCAATCTTTCCCAACATCAGGGTCTTTTCCAGGGAGTCTTCTCTTCTCATGAGGTGGCCAAAATATTGGAGTCTCAGTTTCAGGATCTGTTCTTCCAGTGAGCACTCAGGGCTGATTTCCTTAAGAATGGATAGATTTGATCAAAAAAGGGTACATTCATTCTATTCTCACAATGCCACAACTAGCTTGGCTCACGGAATCTAGTTTCCATGCCATGTGTTATGATATGGGTTAAGAAATGATTGAGAATTGGAAAGAAGAAAAAATCCCTACTAAAGAGGAATGGCGAATCAAGGTGTTGGACTACGCCGAAATGGCAAAATTGAGCAGGAAGCTCAGGAACCAAGAAGGCAAAAACATGAATAAAGAATGGGAAAATTTTATATTTAGGAGGCCCTTGTAAGCAGATGAAAACATTAGCAGGATTTTTAATAACACTTGTAATGTAGCAAATAATATGGAGAGGTATAAAATATGGATTATGAAATAATATGCAGTTGAAAAAGTTGATAACAGGACTCATGGAGGGGATGGTGGGAAGTCTCGAGATTCAGAGAAATCTCTAAATATGGATATGTATTTGGTGTTGTTATAACTCTACACTTGTAAAATAAATTTTAAAAATAGTCTGAAAGTCAAAGGCAAAGCTGCGTCATTAAAACATATTTTGGTAAAGAAAAAAGAAAACAGCAGATTTATGACAACATGATGCACTGACTCTACCCACATGAATATCATTAGTGTCATACTCTATCTTCTCATCTTGTGACAGAAAGAAAAAGGAAAGAAAACCTAATTCAGACTTTTTCTTTTTTTGCTTCTGTGCTGCATGATGTGTAGATCTTTAAATCCCAATAAAACATATTCCCAAAAAGCAAAAAAAAGAAAAAGAAATAATTGGGCAAGGTGCAAAGAAATAGAAGTGTAATATTTTATTTTCTGTCCTCTGTGTGTGGCAAAATCTTGTGGTTTGGGGTTTTTTGGGGGGGTTTCTTCAGTTCTAGCGATTGACTTCAGCATATTTCCATGAGGCTTATGCAGTTTGGGTGCTCTTGTCTGTCAAGAGAAGTAAGTAATGCCATTAGCATAGATGCCAGTTGAAAAAAGTGCTGCGTGTTTAAAATCTTAAGGGATGAGGCAGCTTAGAGAGGGGTGTCTAAGCTTGTTAATATGTGTGTATTTGAGGGAGCGGGGCAAAGATACACACAACATCCCTGTGCTTCCTTCTTTTGCAGAGTTGCGAGTGTTTCCTGACCGATTTGTGGTTTGTGTCACAAGACTTGACTCCAGTCCACCTCCTCAGGTCAGTGAGAGTGTGGCACCGGGACGCACTGAAGGGTATTAAGAAACAGCACATTTTGCCATGTGTTGGTTAGAAACGTGGGTGGTTTTTATATTGGCCTTTGCCATTCACAGATTCTTGGCACGTGCTGGAGATGGAAAATGTTACAAAAATACTTAGGCCAAGTAGTTTAAAACTTGGAGTCAAGAAAATGTTTTCTGGGATCACAAGCTACACACCCAAGCAGGGGGGATGATGAGAACTTCTGGCAAGCGGACCACTTCTGCAAAGCAGGGTCGTTCCTTAGGGTGCAGAATAAAGCGACTTTACAAGCTTATTTTTTTCTAATTGCAGCCTTTTTAAAAAAATATTTTAAATGCTTTAATTTTGAGTGCTTCTGCAATCCATACTAAGCAGCTAGGGATTCTTGCAGAATTAATTATTTGCCACATTGCAATATGATACAGATCTCCCGCAGTAACGTCCAGAGCGAAATAGAGTCGTCCATTGGATTTCACACTTCTTCAAATTTTGTAACGCTAAAAACAAATGTGGATAAGAAGGCCTAGTTTACAGGGGGCAGGGTTAGACGTTCATACATTGTGAAAAATATGTATTTAAATGCTATTTTTGCGTTAAAAAACAACAGCCCGCAGATGAATAGAGGGAATGGATGATCACAAGTGAAACTGACAGTGACTGCTTGATTGATTGATTGATTGATTGATTGATCCATCCATCCCCAACTTTAGCTGAAGTTAAGGTAACATCCATTTAGTAATTAGAAGTATGTTTTGTGATTCTGAAAAAAATCAAAAGTATATGTAAAATGTGTTGGGTATATGTTGTTGTTTAGTCGTGTCCGACTCTTCGTGACCCCATGGACCAGAGCACGCCAGGCACTCCTGTCTTCCACTGCCTCCTGCAGTTTGGTCAAACTTATGTTAGTAGCTTCGAGAACACTGTCCCGCCATCTTGTCCTCTGTCGTCCCCTTCTCCTTGTGCCCTCAATCTTTCCCAACACCAGGGTTTTTTCCAGGGAGTCTTCTCTTCTCATGAGGTGGCCAGAGTATTGGAGCCTCAGCTTCCGGATCTGTCCTTCCAGTGACAACTCACGGCTGATTTCCTTAAGAATGGATAGGTTTGATTTTCTTGCAGTCCATGGGACTCTCAAGAGTCTCCTCCAGCATTGTGTGTCTGTGTGTGTGTGTGTGTGGAAACTGTCACACTATTGGAGAATGCTAATGGTAACCAGTCTCTTTTTAATGAATTGGGCAATGGGCATTGGTTCTTGGCACTATTGGCAGGCAGCAAAACCTGGCACGAGAGAAATTAAAAGTGCTTCTGGGACTAGTTTTGTTTTGTTGTAACGCTCAACATCATAAGGCGTTTCAGAACAGAATTATTTTTTTCTGGGTGTGTTTTAAAAAATAACCATTCTTTGTGAGCCATGTCCAAATCAAACAGGGAGGGAGTTGATTTAACACTATTTTTTAGGTTGGCTGACCCAAAATGAGTGTATACAGGTTCCACCACTTCTGACCACTGTAGGAAGCATCAGTAGGAAGCCTTGGATTCAGAGGGCAATTTCACACTTAGACCTTTCCAACACATCTTTCATGGGAGTGCAGTGGAAAGGAATTTGTCAAATGGGATGCATGTATGCTCAACCATTGTGGAGTTGCCTCCTTATTTCAACTTCCAACTTCCATTCATTTAATTCAGTGTTTCTACAGCCGTTGAGAATCTGCCTTATTTTTGCACATTTCATTGTTGGATGGTCTGCAGATGAAATGATATTTGCACATAATATTGGACAATCTGCTGATGAAATAATTTTGTACTGTGATTTGAAGCTGCCGGACACCGATGTCTTCTTGGCTGTGAATGAACAAATATACAGTGGTACCTCTGGTTATGAACTTAATTCGT
The DNA here is from genome assembly GCF_964234715.1 of Podarcis melisellensis. NCBI lineage: Eukaryota > Metazoa > Chordata > Lepidosauria > Squamata > Lacertidae > Podarcis > Podarcis melisellensis. The sequence goes on along the minus strand of NC_138530.1, from coordinate 107,599,912 downwards.
TCCGGAGGTCTGTTTTTAACCTGAAACCGTTCTTAACCTGAGGTACCACTTTAGCTAATGGGGCCTCCCACTGCCGCCGTGCTGCTTCTGTGCGATTTCTGTTCTCATCCTGAGGTAAAGTTCTTAACCCGAGATACTACTTCCAGGTTAGTGGAGTCTGTAACCTGAAGTGTTTGTAAACTGAGGTGTTTGTAACCCAAAGTACCACTGTATAGACAGCTGTTTGAGGTTCTTTCAGAAGTCATTTTTGTCTGTTGTCATTTGAGATGCTTTTTAAGAGAAACACACACACACACGGAAAGAGCATAGCACAGCTTTCATTAAAAAGTATGGGTCTGTTGGAAGGTCTCTTGAACTACCAGGATGGTGGATAGACCTCTCCCTGCCCCACCAGATTTTTTGGATAGTGCTGCTCCCAGCTTCTTAGGTGGTCTCTTATCCATTGTTTAGACTGCTTTAGAATGCCCTGTGTAGGAGAAAGGTTTGATTATACATTTGTGTACATCTGAAATACGGCTGGTGTTCTATTCTTAAATACGTGGCTTTAATAAAAATATTTCCCCACTGATAATGCATTATGCCGCTGATGGTGGCAAGATTCATATTAAACTGTCATCTTGCCAAATAGATGGTGCCTCCTGTTCTTGAATATATTGTTTGCTAGGGTGACTGGGGCAACCCAGCCAGATGGGCAGGCTATAAATAATAAAATTATTATTATTATTATTATTATTATTATTATTATTATTATTATTTTAAAATGAGGTGAAGCTAGCTTGAGCTCGAGGGAGAAGGGAAAGTCTAAGGACATCTTTACGCCAGTGTTTCACATCGAATGCCAACATCAAACACCGACTGAAAGCATGAGAGATGAATGGCGATACCAAGATAGACTGCTATGATGTTATCCACGTTATCAGAAACAAGCATTGCCTTTTTAAAGGATGCCGTTCCTTACTGCAACACCTTTAATGCAGCTTTTACATTTTCCTAGGATGGAGGCATATTGGTTTTTGATTGTTGCTTAGCAGATGCTGAGCATCTGCTTGAAACAGAGAGCTGTTGTGGTGTAGTGGTTAAGAGCGGTAGTCTCGTAATCTGGAGAACCGGGTTCGTGTCTCTGCTCCTCCACATGCAGCTGCTGGGTGACCTTGGGCCAGTCACACTTCTGTGAAGTCTCTCAGCCCCACTCACCTCACAGAGTGTTTGTTGTGGGAGAGGAAGGGAAAGGAGAATGTGAGCCGCTTTGAGACTCCTTAAAGCGAGTGAAAGGCGGGATATCAAATCCAAACTCTTCTTCTTCTTCTTCTTCTTCTTCTTCTTCTTAGTGGTCCTGAGCTGCCCCCTGCGTGTATTCTGAGCTGACTCCTCTATTCAGGGCAGATTTGGGGCCAGTATATCCATTCAGCTACCATACATCAAAGGACAAAGCTTTTTCTTGGACTGCGCCACTTCAGGTAGCAGGGCGAAAGGATATTGACAAGCTGGAATGTGTGCAGAGGAGGGAGACCACGATGATCAGGGGTATGGAAACTAAACCTTAAGAGGAACGGTTGAAGGAGCTGGGAATGTTTAGCCCAGGAAAGAGACAGAGAAGAGATGTGAGAGCCATCTTCAAATATCTCAAGGGCTGTCACATGGAAGAGGGAACAAGCTCTGAAGGAAAGGGCTCAAACCAATGGCTTCAAGTGGACAAGAAAAGACATTCTGACTAAACATTAAGGAAGAAATTTCTGACAGTAAAAGTTGCTCAAAGGTGGAACAGTCTCCCTTGGGAGGTGGTGGACTCTTCTTCCCCCTTTTCAAGAATCTACACAAAAACCTTACACATTCGAAAGTAGTTGGATAGGGGGAAGTTTTGAGATGACTTTCAGACATTCCGCCCCCTGCCATTGTTCAGGAAGGTTTATCATAAGCAATTGTTCAAACAAGGTATGAAGATAAAGGACCCCTGGATGGTTAAGTCCAGTCAGGCGACTATGGGGTTGCGGCGCTCATCTTGCTTCCAGGCCGAGGGAGCAGGCGTTGGTCTACAGGCAGCTTTCCGGGTCATGTGGCCAGCATGACTAAACCGCTACTGGCACAACGAAACACCGTGATGGAAGCCAGAGCGCATGGAAATGCCGTTTACCTTCCCACCACAACGGTACCTACTTATCTACTTGCACTGGCATACCTTCGAGCTACTAGGTTTGCAGGAGCTGGGACAAAGCAACGGGAGCTCACCCCCTCACGGGGATTTGAACAGCCAACCTTCTGATCAGCAAGCCCAAGAGGCTCAGTGGTTTAGACCACAGCGCCACTTGCGTCCCAGTTGTTCAAACCAGCACCTTCTTCACCCGTGGCCTGAAATGGTATGGTCTGGGGAAAGCTTTATTCCGCAATCCAGTGGAATGAATAAACTGGCTCTCGAGAAAGCTAAAAAGTGGAAATGGGGCATGCCTATAAAAGGAGGTGGTATAAAGTTATGAAAGATGGCAAATATTTTGAAATAGCTGTGCACAGAATATAGCTAAGAGGCCCTTAGGGCTAAGCAGTAAATATTTCCAGCTTTTCTGAGAGATCTGCATTTGTTCAGTGTTGAAATAATGGAGATATTTGGGAAGATGGGGAAGTCTGGATGAAACAAAGCTACTTTGAGGGCACACCCAGACTTAGGTTAGGAAATAACTTCTAAGAGAGCAATGATACATTTTCACTCTCCATAACCATGATTAATGGTTGTCAGTACCTTCAACAGGAATAATTATCTAACAGATACATTCGGATATCACTTTTTACGGGTGGGACACCAGAAAGGGAAGTGTCTTTTAGCATAGACCGATTTACAAAGATAAGCCGTAGATTTTGCAATGTATATAAAATATATATATCACCAGGTCCCTCGGTTGTTTTTCAAAGATGCCAAGATAGTGAAGAGTGGAAAGCAATCCTCATGAAATCAGAATTCTGAGTGTTAACTCTCACTTCAAACTAAGAGCTTGTATGTTTATGTCAGCTGTAATGCTTTTATTTCCTAAAGTCTTTTCGTTGTCCTGCTTTTACCCTAGGTCTTGTAAAATTCGATGCCTATTTTGCTTTCTAAATATTTGATTACACTTTATTGCCTATTGAAAATAATGTTTTATACCTTGCTGAATTGCTAATTGTCTAGAAGGACATCCCTTCCTTCTGTTTGCAACGGTGCAAAATGCACATAAGCTTATTTGGAGTGATTTTATACAATGCGATAGAAGTGGGGGAAGTTGGTGAGGAGCTTGTTGTACTAGGGAAAAAATCATGAAAATTTGCCTTATGCCTATTGGCTTCTAACTTTTTGGAAGTCGGTGCCATGATTTCTGAAGCCTTCCTGGGAGAACACATATTAGCAGACCTGCTTCCTTTCCAACAGTGGGTAGCTGAATCTAAGCCAAAAGAAAAAATAAACAAAGGGGAAGGACACTGAAGCAGGGGCAAGGTTCATTTTCTTCAATTAAATATGCATTTATACCAAAGTACTGATAAAAACACTATTCACCCTTGCATTCTAGTAATGCATTAATACAGTGTGCTGTTTTTGCTTTCCCTGGCAATAAAAACTGAGCTCGCCTCTTGAACAATTTTCTTTTTCTTTATAATTTTTTTTCAAATTACAGTTTTACAATCACATATCCAACATACAACATAAAGACAAAATTCCATAGAATCTACTGCACTCCCCTCCTCCCCTTTGTGGATCCTATTGTTAATCATTTCCTCCTGCATATTTTATAATAATTCACATCTTTTAGATCTCCATTATATCCAAAATTCACTATTAAACTACAAGTGTTATTCCCATCCTACTAATGGTTTTAACTATTTACAATGTTTTTAAAGATAAATTTCCCCATTCCTTATTAAATTTTTGGTCTTCCCGATTTCTGATTCTTCCGGACATTTTTACCATTTCGGCATAATCCATCAACTTAATCTGCCATTCTTCTCTGGTCAGGACTTTATATTCTTTCTATCTCTGGGCTGAACAACAATTTTCCACCTGGCATCTGTTGCAATCTTCTTCTGAAAGGAAGAAGCCAGGATGAAGACCACATGAGTAATGGCTGGGATGAAAGTGTGAGAGAGGGGATTTTGTCCTGGTTAGTGATGCTCCCCATGTCTGACCACTATTCTCATCGAGGGCAAGTTGATACTATCAGCTGAGCCTCCCTAATCCAACTATAAATGGCAAGATCAAGGATAAGTGCTATTGACCTTTGAAGTCATCAACAGTTATTGTCCATGCTGCCATAATTAGATCAGCAAACAGCCACTTCTATTGCTGTTTTGGAATTTACCCTCGTAAAATAAGGGTGTTTATTTCCAGCAACCGTTTGGGATATTGCATAGGTGAGTTGGCAGAAAGTGTGCTCAGTGGAAGGGAGAATGAGTGAGAGGGATGCTTAATGCAGCCTTCGACAACCTGGTGCCCTCCACCTGTTTCGGACTGGAACTCCCAAGGCTGGCTGGAGCTGATGGGAATTGCAGCCCAAAACATCTGGCGGGCACCATGTTGACAAAGTCTGCCTTAGTCCCCCACCAGTCCTCCCTCTTCCTTCCCAAAAGGGTTGGGACTTGCAAGTGAGGGGGGAGAATTGGAAAGAAGAGGAATAAATTGTTTTAATATATTAACACATTTCTCTCCCTCTGTCAGCTCTCCCCAACTAATGCCTTGTTGCTCTGTGTAGTTCATCTGTCATAAGTTAGTACTTACATGGGTGTTCCTTTATTTTGATATCCAGCAAAACTTTGATACAGTTGTACCTTGGTTAACAAACGACTTGCGAGTTGAATGTTTTCGCTCCTGAACACCGCAAACCCGGAAGTGAGTGTTCTGGTTTGCAATCATTCTTTTGGAACCCGAACATCCATCACAGCTTCTGCGACTTCTGATTGGCTGGCAGGAGCTTCCTGCAGCCAATCAGAAGCCGCTCCTTGGTTTCCGGATGTTTTGAAAGTCTAACGGTTTCTGGAACAGCTTTCCGGATGTTTTGAAAGTCTAACGGTTTCTGGAACAGCTTTCCGGATGTTTTGGAAGTGGAACGGTTTCTGGAACAGCTTCTGTTCAGCTTCCAAGGTACCACTATATTTGGAAATCCATGTTCATTTTCCCCTGTAGTTTTATTAACATTTCCACTTTCTTTCTTCTTAAAATATTTTATTGATTACCTTCCTCCTGTGTTTCTTTCAGCCAAATGATAAAATAAGCTTTCAAGATTCCCAAGTCAGAAATGCAATAGTTTTGTCTTCCCTCCTCCATAACCGTAGCCTTCCTATGCTTGCTTTAAAGTAGGGAAATAGAGAGGGTTCAGCAGATAAAAGAGCATTGTTAAAGCATTTAACAACCAGAAAGAAGTAAAACTCCGAAGACCATCTTGGCTTCAGTTTCCTTTGTATGTTATTAAGCAAACGTTGTCTTGACTATAAAACCACTGACCTTTCCCCCGCCTTTGTGTTATCGCTGAACAATAGATCCATTCTCTGCAAATATTCCCTCTGAACCCACCTTCAATAGACACATGACATAATGTACAATCGGAAGCAATTCATGCCTCAATTAACATCTTAGCCTTGGAGTAACAGTATTAAGCATATGTCTTCAAGGTGTAGCTGTTTGCATGTGGCAGCACAAGAAATGCTCTGTATTCTACAGTAAAAATCCAATCAGGTAAACAAATACCTAGCTGTTGAAGCAGCTTGGTTTTGCAAACTGTGAAAACTTTCTTTTGTTTTTTAGTACCCCTGCACATTTAAAAAAAATAATGCACATGGGAGAGTTTAAGAGAACCATGTGATTGTATTATTCACCTCATATCCTCCCCTCCCTTTCCTTTAAAATATGGCTAATGTTCATTCTAGTCAGTGACAAACCTAGACAGCATCTTAAAAAGCAGAGACATCACCTTGCTGACAAAGGTCCGTATTGTTATAGCTATTCTTTTCCCAGTAGTGATGTATGGAAGTGAGAGCTGGACCGTCAAGAAGGCTGATCGCCGAAGAATTGATGCTTTTGAATTATGGTGCTGGAGGAGACTCTTGAGAGTCCCGTGGACTGCAAGAAGATCAAACCTATCCATTCTGAAGGAAATCAGCCCTGAGTGCTCACTGGAAGGACAGATCCTGAAGCTGAGGCTCCAAGACTTTGGCCACCTCATGAGAAGAGAAGACTCCCTGGAAAAGACCCTGATGCTGGGAAAGATGGAGGGCACAAGGAGAGGGGGATGATAGATGACGAGATGGTTGGACAGTGTTCTCAAAGCTACTAACATGTGTTTGACCAAACTGCAGGAGGCAGTGGAAGACAGGAGTGCCTGGCGTGCTGTGGTCTATGGGGTCACGAAGAGTCGGACACGACTAAACAACAACACATTCCAAAACCCAGAATTGAAAAGCTTAGTTCCAAAGGGGGGCACCAGAAACAGACGTTCTTAGAAAGGTGATGTGCAAAGTAGTCAGGGAGCAGCCCCTTCCTTTTCCCTCAAGTGTTATAAAGAGGGCACCAACCTGGCTAGCCCTCAGGTGAGTGCAAGGGACTGGAATTGACAAGGTCTTGAGAATAGTCGTTTTCAGTTTCCTTGTGAATTCCTTCTTGGAAGGTGGAGTATTTGTGCTAGAACTCAAAATGGTGCAGTCTTGGGGAAGCAGGAGTCAGCAACAGGGGCGAAGAACAACAAAATGAGTCACGGCATCTTGAAGGCACCTTGACTATGGCGCAAGCTTTTGACAGATACAATCCTCTACTTCAAGATGCATTAGCAGGAAACTAGGAGGGAGCCATTTAGTTACCGTAGATTACAATGGTTGATCAATCTCATTTCTATGATTCCCCCCGAAGACATATTATTTTATTTATGTTTTTCAGTTGTATACATTTCAATAATTTTACAATCACCTTAACATTTCAAAACTTGACTTCCTTCCCCCTCTTTCTGCGGTTCCTTAAATTTTTTATTATTATTATTTTCTGCATATTCCAAATAACTCAATTTACCCATTTATTCATCTACTTTAAATATATGTTCTTATAAAACAGCAAGTTTTTACAATAACCCTGCCAACTTTCTTACCCGTTTACAGTTTATTTGTAAATATTCAATAAACCGTTCTTTTATTTAAAAGTTTGTGATCTTTCTTTCTTATTTTTCTGGCAAGTTTCGCCATTTCTGCATATTCCATAAGTTTTTGTATCCATCCTTCCTTTGCTGGGTCTTCTGCTTTTTTCCATTTTGGGGCAAGTAGCACTTTTGCCACTATAGTCGCATACATGAATAAATTTCTATATAATTTGGGTAGTTCTGTCCCTATAATTCTCAAATAATGTTCCTATAATGCCCTGTGTTATTATTCATCATTCATATGATTATCAGCACTAGAATGAGATCATAAAGGCCAATCTCTCTCCTTCAGGTGGACAACACCAGCATGAGGACACAAAGACCAGTCTCTCTCCTTCATTGGCCACTATCAACATGAGGTCACAATGGCCAGTCTCTCTCTCTCTCTCCTTCAGGGAGGCAGCATTCTCATGAGGTCACAGTGGCCAGGAGAGGGTCAGAGAAACCAGATCACAGCAGGCTGTGTGTGCAGATGGTAGAGGCAAATATAGCCTGGCACCCCAAATTCAATGGTGAGCCTTCAAAGTCCAGTAGCCATCGCAGGTTGAGGGCAGAGTAGAGAGAAGAGATGGACTCGGCAGCAAATGATGGGGAAAGCAGCAGCTGAACAGCCAAGAGGAGACTACAGTGGTACCTTGGGTTACAGACACTTTAGGTTACAGACGTTTCAGGTTACAGACTCTGCTAACCCAGAAATATTACCTCAGGTTAAGAACTTTGCTTCAGGATGAGAACAGAAATCATGTGGCGGCAGCGGGAGGCCCCATTAGCTAAAGTGGTGCTTCAGGTTAAGAACAGTTTCAGGTTAAGAACGGACCTCCGGAACAAATTAAGTTCTTAACCCAAGGTATCATTGTACAGAAGAAGAGAGGAAGGATAGGAGATAGCACCCAGCACTTGGAGAGGAAGAGAGAAGGTAATTTGGACAGGAGTAGCAATGTTCATCAGATTTCTTATTCTTCTGGTAAGTTTCGCCATTTCTGCATATTCCATAAGTTTTTGTATCCATTCTTCCTTTCCTGGGACTTTCGCTTCTTTCCATTTTGGGGGCAAGTAACATTCTTGCTGCTGTTGTCGCATACATGAATAAGTTTCTATACAGTTTAGGTAGTTCTTTCCCTATAATTTTCCTGTGAATTTCTCAAAGCCTTCCAAACTGGTGGCCACATCTTGTGGCAGTGAATTTCATATGTTAATTCTGTCCTGTGGGAGGAGGTCCTTCCTTTTGTCTCTCTTGAATATTCTGCCAATCAGTTTTAGCAGGTGTCCCCAAACTCTAGTACTATGGATGGTGTTTTCAGACCTGTCAAGTTTCCCTATTTTCCAGGTACCGTCCTGGATTTACAGAAGCCATCCCAGAATGTCCTGCATTTCCTTAGGAAATCCATATTTTCATTGGATAAATATTGCAGCCAAGGAGATAACTATACAACCTTTAGAAGACATCTGAAGACAGCCCTGTATAGGGAAGTTTTTAATGTTTTATTATTTTTTTTTATATGTTGGAAGCTACCCAGAGTGGCTGGGGCAGGGTATAAATTTAATAATAATAATAATAATAATAATAATAATAATAATAATAATGGGATAGGATGTCCATATTTTCATTGAGGAAATTATTTTTCTTCTGTGAAGAATGTGTCCGAGTTCCATTGATTATTTGTTCATCCTTTTCTGCGTCCCCTTTTCGCTCTCGCAGTAACACTATTATTATTATTATTCATTTTTAGATTAAATTTTCTGTTTTACAATTTAAAATACTCATACAGTGTCTAACCTCTGCAGTCATTCTTTCTGCCTGTGATATTTTTCTTTATTTTACTGACTTAAAAAAAAAAAAAGGGATTCCCAGACAGGATGAGAACAGATTTAATCTTCCCTTTTTCATTCAGAAGCTTTGGCATTCCCACAGGAAATAAACAACAGAATTATCAAAAGAGGCTCCTCATCCGTCCTCGCCTGCCAGTCCCCTTCCCACATCTCATCAACTAATTATTAAAGCAGGTATCACCATTAATACTTAAGATATATGAAGTGTCCACTTTTTGTTCCATATATATATATATATATATATATATATATATATATATATATATATATATATATATATATCTGGTGCTATTCCAGCTTCAGGCAACTTAACATTCCTCCTAAAAGCAAAAGGCTCTCTGGTTCCCACAGAGTCGTTCAAAGAATGACTCATATTCCTTATGTTAATTGTTCAGTTCTCAAAATATAGCACTTACAGGGTGTGGCTCTGAGGGGAAAATCTACTATACTTACTGGGCATGTTGAGAAGTGTTTCACATATGCATCATTTTTCCCTTGTTATTTTTCAAAGTTTTAACCCTTTTCCGCCCCCTCTACGGACAAATGCTATAAAGCAAACCAAAAGTCAAAGAGTTCAATCTTTTCCCCTCAGCAACACTTTCCCTGCAGCTAAACTGCAAAGAGGGTTTAGGCCACGAGTTAAAAGGCATGCATGAATCTGGCCTTGCAAGACTCTTCTTCATGTCATCAAGGCACAATGTTATATGACATGGGAGAAGTGTGGCACCTTTTGCTTCAGTGATGCTCTGTGGACCGAGGCCTCCAATTTTTGACCGGCTAGGCAAAAAGGCAAATGGATGCCACACCTTTTCCCCTCAGCAAGATGGTCCAATTTCAAGTATTCAGAAGGGTTGCAGTGAGGAGCGTGACTTTTACAGGAGCAGTGTGTGAGGGATACATAAATAAAATTCTCTTCCGTTCATATATATAGGTTTTAATAATGAAGAGAACAATCACGGTTCTGTGTGCATGTACAAACGTATATATTTATTAAAGTCACTTTGTTGTTGTTTAGTCGTTTAGTTGTGTCCGGCTCTTTGTGACCCCATGGACCAGAGCACGCCAGGCACTCCTGTCTTCCACTGCCTCCCGCAGTTTGGTCAAACTCATGCTGGTAGCTTTGAGAACACTGTCCAACCATCTTGTCCTCTGTCGTCCCCTTCTCCTTGTGCCCTCCATCTTTCCCAACATCAGAGTCTTTTCCAGGGAGTCTTCTCTTCTCATGAGGTGGCCAAAGTATTGGAGCCTCAGCTTCAGGATCTGTCTTTCCAGTGAGCACTCAGGGCTGATTTCCTTCAGAATGGAGAGGTTTGATCTTCTTGCAGTCCTCCAGCACCATAATTCAAAAGCATAATTCAAAATGAAAGTCACTAGCAAAGCTGAATATGATGGATGGATAGACAGAGTTTTGCAAGTCTCTGTATCCCATGTAGTTAATATGGGAGATCATAGGAATCCTTCAGAGAATAACGGAATAGACACGGTTCCATTAACTCTTCAATAACAAGTGACAAAGCAAGCTGCTGTTGTCTGCTACACAGACTCCTGGCATCTGTCACAGTTCGAACCACAGAGACATCAAATATTTGCCAGCAATTTCTTCAGATGGCTTGGAATCCAGCTCATTGGCCTTGTTTGTTTGTGGTTCAGTTCAGTGGCTCAAAAATGTGTAGCAGGAGATTTCTGCAGGAAAGACCGCCCTTGGCTTAGTGCAATCTGGTGTCCCTTTTCATCTGGAGAGCTGGAAGAGGTAATAACGAATACATGTATAAACTATGGGGGGGGGGGGAATGAGTAAAATGAGTAAACTGGCAAAAATGTAGAAATCTAAATCAAGTAAGTGTTGGAAATGTAAAGAGAATGAAGGTTCTTTTTATCATATGTGGTGGTCTTGTTGTAAGGTTAAGGCTTACTGGGAAATGATATATAATGAAATGAAAAGGATGTTTAAAATAACATCCTTTTGTTAAAAAAAAAAGAAACCAGAAGCTTTTCTTTGGGGAATTATAAGGACAGATCTGCCATCTGCACACACAGCCTGCTGTGATCTGTTTTTTCTGACCCTCTCCTGGCCATTGTGACCTCATGAGGATGCTGCATCCCTGAAGGAGAGGCAGAGAGACTGGCCATTGTGACCTCATGTTGATAGTGGCCAATGAAGGAGTAAGACTTCTCATTGTGTCCTCGTGCTGATGTTGTCCACCTGAAGGAGAGAGATTGGCCTTTATGATTTCATTCTGGTGCTGATAATAATATGAATAATGAATAATAACATAGGGCATTATAGGAACATTATTTGAGAATTATAGGGACAGAACTACCCAAACTGTATAGAAATTTATTCATGTATGCAACTACAGTGGCAAGAATGTTACTTGCCCCAAAATGGAAAGAAGCAGAAGACCCAGCAAAGGAAGAATGGATACAAAAACTTATGGAATATGCAGAAATGGTGAAACTTAACGGAAGAATGAGAAATCAAGATAACAAACTTTTTTTAGAAAAGTATGGAAATGGTTTGTTGACTATTTACAGAAAAATTTTAAACAGATAAGAACATTGGCAGGAGTGTTGCAATAACGTGCAGTTTCAGAAGAGTATATATTTAAAGAAGATGAATAAATGAGCAAATTAAGTTAATTTGGATACGCAGAAGATATTAAAAATAAATTTAAGGAACCACAGAAAGAGGGGGAAGGAAGTCAAGTTTTGAAATGTCAAAATGATTGTAAAATCTGTGAAATGTATAAAGAATACAGTGGTACCTCGGGTTACATACGCTTCAGGTTAGATACACTTCAGGTTACAGACTCCGCTAACCCAGAAATATTACCTCAGGTTAAGAACTTTGCTTCAGGATGAGAACAGAAATCGTGCAGCGGTGGCGCGGCGGCAACGGGAGGCCCCATTAGCTAAAGTGGTGTTTCAGGTTAAGAACAGTTTTAGATTAAGAACAGACCTCCAGAACGAATTAAGTTCTTAACCCGAGGTACCACTGTACATTTATATTGTAATGTTTTGAAAAATGTAGTCTGATGGGTCACCGTTTGAAAGCTTTGCATTACCTTTTGGATTAGGAAGAGGCCCTTCCTCCTGGGACATCTGAATATTTCGGAGAATCTGCGGCAGCTTCCTTGACTCAGCAGGAAAAGCAAAACGCCCTGAAAAAGATGTGAGTGCTCTCCCCTGCTCTCACTCACACACCACATACATGTTTAAGATGGGAATAGGAAACCTGATAGTGCCAAGGCTGCAGCACAGTCCCCAAAGTCCCCACGTCATTCATGCATATGCATGGTTTTTAATAAAAAGCAACTTCCTAGAAATAAACAGCAACGACGAAAAACTGGAACCCACACAGGGTGGGTGGGAAGGAACTGTTTTTCATTCCTACCCTTCCAGCTTTCTCTCACAGTTAATTGATCATGGGGAAAGTTGGGTCTTAGGAAGTCAGGGTGGCGGTCCGATCACCAGTCTAGCTGCCGCATTCTGGATTAGTTGTAATTTCCGGGTCACCTTCAAAGGTAGCCCCAGGTAGAGCGCATTGCAGTTGTCCAAGCGGGAGATAACTAGAGCATGCACCCAGGGCTGTCTTAAGCATATGCGGTGCCAGGGTGCAAAGATCCGCCCAGCATGCCCCCCCCCAGGTTGCCTGGTCCCAGGCGTGCAGGAGGGTGTATCCAGCCGGCCACCTCAGCATCTCGCTGGCTCTGTCACCCCCGAACTTGTGGCGCAGAACCGCCTGCAGCAAAAGAGCCGACCAACGGCCGGGCTCTTCCCCAAACTCAACGCTCGGGCCCCGGACTCTCAGCCTGGCGCCCCTGAGAGCCCAGTGCCCAGGTGCCCTGCACCCCACCCCTTGCACCTATGGGTAAGACGGCCCTGCATGCACCCCTCTGGCGAGATAGTCTGTGAGCAGGTAGGGTCTCAGCCTGCATACCAGATGGAGCTGGTAGACAGCTGCCCTGGACACAGAAATGACCTATAGCATTTGTGTGCTTCTTTATGCTGCCAGGTATATGGGTGCAGTCCTTGGCCCACGTCGTGTTTTGGGGTGCAATGAGAGGTATTCTACCCCCTTGCTTTCTGGAAATGGATATGCTTCCTAACCCATCTGTGAGAGCCATCTGTCTAACATGTAGCAATACATATGATGCATTTATTCAGAATTCAAAGTAGAAATTCATTTTGCAACAGGCAAAATGAAACCCCGTGTCCAAATGAATTGGGCAGGCAGGGCAAAGGTGCTTGTTCCCCTTCGTAAGTTACCAGTTGGCTGGTCAATGTTCCTTTGATCCTTCCCTTGCATTCCCAGAGCTTGCACTGCTTGGGAATTGAATCAGTTCCCAAGGTATAGAATAAAATTTGGGTCCTTTCTCTGTTCGTTTGAAAAGCAGCTGAGGGTCCTCTATGCTTAAGTAATCACTTGGCCAAGGAACATTCCTTTTCTCCTCCGTGCTCTTTACGCCAACCGCAAATATTAGTGTTAGTTGAACTTCAGCCTTCATTATGCTGTGGCCTTTGCACAGAAGACTTACCCCCCACTTTAACTTAGCCTTAAAGCTGAGATTTCCTGACAAAATCCAAGACACTGCCCTCTTCCTTCTGCCTGCGGTTAACAGCCTAGCCTGTTTAAAGTTCATCTGTGCCAGTGGCATGTGCTAGGGGAAAGCATTTGATAGCATGTTGTCTGGGCTTTTCATCTTCCTCATTTTGCCTCCTGAAAGATCACCCAGCTCCTTAACTACATGTTTCCCCAGATAGCCGGGGAACGACTATAACCATGGGCGCATCAGTCTGGAGAAGCGAGGACGTGGGTGGGCTGCAGGAAGCCACATGTAGGTCACTTTGAGGCAGTGGTGTAACGGCGTTTGCTGGTGCCCGGGGCATGCATGGAGCACAGAGGGCTAATGGAGCCAGGTGGGGCCACACTGCATTGCCTGCCCATCCACGCAGGGAGGAGCCTGGCCAGCCGGCATGGCTCTTGGGGGGCAAATCCCCCCCCCCAACGCCTGTAGAGAGGAGGGCCAGGCTGGGGTTGCCCCATGCCTGCCTCCCTCTGTCTGAACTCGTTCACCATCCGAGTGACGAGTGAGCAAGGGCTAGCCGAGTGGTTGTTCAGCGAGAGGGCCAGGGATGCTGTGGCAAGGCCAGGCCGGGCTCCAGGGCCCAAAGACCCCGGTGTCAGGCAGGGTGGGACTTTTTCAAAAGGTTTTGCTCCACACAACAGTAGGGATACATCTGATAGTGAAGAGAATATGGCCAGCGGGGAAGTAGGATGGAAATCCAGTTGATTCTCAGTCTCTTGGCTTCAAGTTTTTTTGTTTCCAGAGGATTGACTAAGTAGTTTATGGGCTGCCCATCCTCATCTGTTCAATTGGAGGCAGCAGGTCCCTGGATGTAAAGGAAAGCATATGTGGATCTACCTCCATTGGAATGAATCAGCCAACCCATAGGGGCACATGGATTCAGCATGGGAATCACAACACTTCCATACCTCTGCTAAATGTTTATTTGAAAGATTTTCACCCTGGTCCAAAAATCAACAAGGTGCTTTATGATCACCTAAAATGCATATCAAAAGGGACACGGGTGGCGCTGTGGGTTAAACTACAGAGCCTAGGACTTGCCAATCAGAAGGTTGGTGGTTCGAATCCCCGCGATGGAGTGAGCTCCTGTTGCTCGGTCCCTGCTCCTGCCAACCTAGCAGTTTGAAAGCACACCAAGGTGCAAGTAGATGAATAGGTACCGCTCTGGCGGGAAGGTAAACGGTGTTTCCGTGCGCTGCTCTGGTTCACCAGAAGCAGTTTAGTCATGCTGGCCACATGACCCGGAAGCTGTACGCCGGCTCCCTCGGCCAATAAAGCGAGATGAGCGCCACAACCCCAGAGTCGGCCACGACTGGACCTAATGGTCAGGGGTCCCTTTACCTTTACCTTTAAAATGCATATCAACATAAAACCAAGGCAGAGAAAACAGAAACATGCATAGTATTTAAATTAAGGATGCACACCAGCATAACAGAAAATCTAAAAGTGGCAAGCATTGGCCCAAACCTCAAGTAATGTGGCGAGTTGTGAAAATATGGAGGTTTGGTCATCAAATTTTATGGGTCTGTGGCCTTCCGTGCCCCAATTTTTCAGACTCTCCCTCTCTGGAATCCATAAATGAAATGGACCAGTTCCTAGGACTCCCAGAATCATCCCTCTCACCTGTTCTTGGCCCCAATCTTACCTGGATATAGTAGCTTCCATAGTCTTGGAAAGTGCTGCAAAGATGTATCAAGTCTGCAAGGAAACATGGGAAATGTACTTCCCAAACAACATTCCTCGATCCAGGATTACCAACGTCCTGCCCTCTAGATGTTGTGGACTACATCTCCCTTTGGCCATACTGGCACTGAAGGGAGTTGGAGTCTAAAACATCTGGAAGATGTTTTGGCTACCCATCCTCTGCTGCCATGAGCATCCAGAAGATGTTCGTCACCATCATTCCCCCAGAATCATTTTCCAGTGTGGACTGGGAAGGGAGGGTTCTCTCTAATATTAAATCACAGGACTGAGAATTGTGTGCTGTGTTCATCTGCTATAGTCTAGCGTCCGCTGTGTTAATGAAAACGGCATACAATTTGTGCAAGCCGAAAAGTCTAGAATCCCTCTCTGGGCACCTACGTCTTTTTCTTGTTTTTTTATTTATTTTCCTGAAAACATTGTCTTTCAGTGGGGAAGGATGTGAAGACAACGTGCATTGTGGGTTGTAACATCTGGATAAAATTCCACCCTGCCCTGTGGATTTGGACCCGAAGCCCTGCACAACTCATTCTTTCGTAAATTCCCCCATTGCAGACGGCGGCTGCTTGATCTTACCCATACTGGGCAAGCCGTAGGTGTTTGCCAAGACAATAAGCAGGCTTGTCATTGACAAAAGCCGATCCTCCCGTAGCCTTCCTGAATTCGTAGAAAGAGCAAAGCTGCTGCGAGCTACGCATTATTAAAGAAAAATATATCTTTTCTAAAATTCTTATTAGAGTGAAGAGGACCAAAACAAAGAAAGCTGACGAGAGCAAGCAGCCCAGCAAGGACACCATGAAAGTGTATCTTGGCTCTCTGCACTCAGACAGGGAGTAGGAAGAATGCATCTCCAGCTCCTTCCGATGCTCAGCCCGAAGCAAAAAACGTAGGCGTGGAGCTCGACCAAAGGATTGCATAAATACAGCTGAGAGCAGCTTGGGGCTTCCTGTTTCAGAATGGGACAAGTGATGTGAATTGGAGACAGCCGAGCCGTGCAGCCAGCCAGCAAAAACTTCATTTTGCGGCGTGGTTAGACAGGGCTTCGACGCAGGAACCCTCGGCGGTGCTGTGAGTCAGCAGCCCTGCCGCATCCAAACCAAAGTCAAAGGGTGACTGAAACGACTGCTGTCCTGTCCTGCAGGAGCAATAAGGTTGTCTCCGAGGCAGGATCACTCTGTTCCCAGACTTGCAGTCGTGCTGGTTGTCCGGGGACATCTTTCAGAGAAGTTCCCCCCACCCCCAAATCCCACATTGTTTTTTCTACACGAGGCTTTGGCAGGAACCGAGTCTGATGGAGAGTTGCTTACTCGAAGAAAAAGCCTTCCTGAGAGACTTGTTTTTATGAGAAATACGACGGGGCCCATCATGCAGACAAACCAAAACCGACTGCAGTCACCAAAGAATAACGCTTAACCCCTCATATGCCAAGCTTGCAGAGAGACTCATTCAGTTTGTGTGTGTGTGTGTGTGTTTTGACTGGGAATTGCGGGGGTTGTGGGTTGGGGGAAAGGCAATTCTAAAAGCAAGCCACAGAAAAAGTTCCCCAAATTTAAAGCTATCATGATTCTGTCTTCTGCCAGGGCCATAGTTAATATATATTGGTTTCTTGGGGGGCTTGCTAAGTACCTGCAAGTATCATCTAAATGGGCATTTCTCCTGAATTTTCTTAAGGTTTCAGATCCTTGACATCACTGAAATGTAACAAGAAACAAGTTGCATATATCATTGTATTCTACACCTGGTAGTGATCTATGACAGGTAATTGGAGAAGTGAATTTTGATCTGTTTTTGGCTTCCCTCAAATACCCTTCTTCATTTTGTCATGAATCCATTATGGGCCTTTATCTGCTGCAGTTGTTTACAGCCTAATTGTCATCGTTTACTTCCATGGGAATCAAACTGGGATTTAGGTTCTTTTGCCCCTATTTCTCTCGGCCTTATTCCTGTTTTTTTGTATAGCTTTTAATATGCAAAAGCCATTTAGAAGAAATAGAGTGTGCTGAATGGAATATATTTCCCCAACCAGCAGGTTGGGAAGAGAGAGAGGCAGAAAGGATAGAATTAAGCCCACCTCTGTATCTCAAATCCACTTAAATTTGTTTGGAGCTGAACCTCTATTATTGGATTATTATAAGATTTACTATTCACTTGACTCACTTTTCTTTCTCCGTTGCAATAAATGTTTACGAGGACATTAAAACTGCATCAGAATTGTTTTAAGGAGGCTTGAGATCTAAGAGCTCACAAAACTAGTAGTGCAATTGATCAGGAAGACAATACACCCATTTTCTTTACTTCTCTGTTGCACGTTTGCCCCCATTTTTATGCTTGCGAAAACTGCCAAAAGGATCTGATTGGTCCAAGATCATCTAGTAAAGTTTCATGGAAAGTGGAGATTCAAACTGCTGTGATATTCCACTCATATCACTGCCCTGGTGCAGTGATTGGTGTACTCAGCTGTTTCCACTGTTGGTTGCCTATGGGCTTCATGAAAGGTGGCAGACGATTGCTTGTATGTGAGCTAGGCAGTCGCTTCATTCCACAATTTGCTTTCAATTCTCTCTTTTTAATATATATTTTTTATTAAATTTTCTGTTTTACAATTTAGAATACTCATTTTTGACCAAACTTAAGATATCAATGCCTTTCCTTCTTCTCCTTCCATGGTTCATTTTGCATAACATAAATCCCTGCATGTTTTATATAAACCACACCTTTCAATATTCCAGTATTACATCCATCAAAACTTACCTAAACTGTTGAATTTATCTTAATGACGCCAACATTTTCAAGTGTACACAATTTGCCTCCATATATTCAATAAACATTTTCCAGCCTTTAAACGTATGTTCTTCTTGTTCTCTTAGTCTATATGTTAGGTCCACAAGTTGCGCATATTTCATCAGTTTGAGTCAGGCTTCCACAAACTCGGCCCTCCAGATGTTTTTGGCCTACAATTCCCATGATCCCTAGCTAGCAGGACCAGTGGTCAGGGATGATGGGAATTGTAGTCTCAAAACATCTGGAGGGCCAAGTTTGAGGAAGCCTGGTTTAAGTTGTCGTTCTTCTGTAGTTGGAACCTCGCTCATTTCTATTTTTGGGCTAACAAAACACGGGCCGCAGTAGTGACTTACATAAATAACCTTTTTTGACACCTAGGAATTTCCATCTGAATTATCCCCAACAGAAAGGAGTCTGGTTTTTCCCCGAAAAGTGCTTTTAAACATTTTTTTCCAATTCATTATAAATTATTTCGCAATACTCTTTTACCCTTTTACAGGTCCGCCACATATGAAAGAACATACCCTCAACCTCATTGCATCTCCAATACTTATCTGATTCAGTCTTATACATCTTAGAAAGGCTACTCGGAGTTAGGTACCATCTGTAAACCATTTTCAGGTAGTTCTCCTTCAAGGAATAACATGCTGTTTTCTTTTTTCTACCTTTTGTGTCTTGCCCCATGGGGCAAAGAGCTGTTTCAGAAAGTGATTTCAGCTGAGAAAAACTGTGCAGAAGAAAGGATAGAACCCCCCCCCCCCTCCCCTTCTTCCAGCATTGTGATCCTGGTCAGAAAATGTTCTGTTTAAGAAACCTCGTTGGATCTCTCAATGGCTAGCTCGCCTTGTTTGGCTCTAAATTACAACAGTAATCTTCTTTTATTTTTCAAAAAGTTAAGTAGGCATGCAGTGACTTGCGCATAGGAAATCGCCCTGTTCTTTTTTGTTTTCTTAAAAAAAAAATTAAAAATCATTTTTTGTCCATTAAGAGATTCTCTCCCCGCTTTGTCAAGACTCATTTACTAGATTTATTCTATGAGTCTTAGCATGTTTCAGCAAGTAGGGCCCAAACATCACAGCTTTAGTTTCTTAAATACTTGAAATCCTTTCCTTGTATAAGGAGGAGGGGGAAACTCAGTACTCCGTTTAAACAATTACAGAAGGAAAGTTTATGATCTCATGTAGTGTGTATAGTATATTAGTAGACTGAATGGGTCTGTGGGTATATCTGAATTTTCTTTCTTGGGGGAATACCCTTTTAATCAAATTTCCCCTTAATTGAATAGTGAATAGAATGAAATGCTCCTGTTTTTCATCATGAAGTTTAAGAAAGGGCACACATCAGTAAAGGATATCATGGATGTTGTGTAGAACCACCAGGTACTACACCATTCTTGGTCTTCTTCTTTTTTGGTGATCACTCGCAGCCGAGTAAGATTGTCTTCCATAAACATGGTTTTAACAGTGAGTCCGTAAGTGACTGTGGAGGCCAATTCTGGATCCACACGCCCTTCCACAGTGGGGACATTGGTTTCCGGGCGGGAGTTGATCATGGTGTGGATTTGCCAAGCGTGCCTTCCTCCTAGCACGTTTCTCCCTTGCATCCTGAGTTTGAGTGTCTTCAAAGCCCATGACACCTTTGGTAAAGGCTGTTCTCCAACTGGAGCTCTCGCACGCCAGTGTTTCCCAGTTGTCAGTGTTTATACTACATTTTTTTAGATCTGCCTTGAGACAGTCTTTAAACCTCTTTTGTTGACCACCAGCATTACGCTTTCCATTTTTAAGTTCGGAATAGAGTAGTTGCTTTGGAAGACGACCATCAGGCATCCACACAACATGACCAGTCCAACGAAGTTGATGTCGAAGAATCATGGCTTCGACACTGGTGATCTTTGCTTCTTCCAAAACACTGGTATTAGTTTGCCTGTCTTCCCAGGTGATGTGTAAAAAATTTTGGAGACACCATTGATGGAATCTTTCGAGGAGTTGGAGATGGTGTTTATCTACTTGCACTTTGAGGTGCTTTCGAACTGCTAGGTTGGCAGGAGCTGGGGCAGAGCAACAAGAGCTCACCCCGTCGCAGGGATTCGAACTGCTGACCTTCCGATCAGCAAGCCCAAGTGGCTCAGTAGTTTAGACCACAGCGCAACCTTCTCTCTTAGCTGTAGTCTAACCACATCTAGAGGGCTGCATTCTGATCTAGAGAGACGGGGCCATTTCTTAGGGACAGAGACTGCCGTGACTTGGAAATCTTGCTTGAGGGAAGTGTGGCATTGATGACGGTTATCTTCAGCGAAAGGGGATGAAGGTTTGTTTTAGTGAGATCATGTGGAAAGGATCTTATGGCAGGTGTGTTTGCAGAGCTGAGTGCGCTGGGAGCGCAAATGAGTTGAGTGGATGAGTGCAGTTTTGGGTTGCTGAGGGAGGGGCTGTGGCCATAACAGCGAATGTAGCCTGGAAACTTGGATATAACTGAGTGGGTGTCTTGCACAAATTAGCAGGGAGTGTTACTTCATGGCTGTTGGTTCTGATATTTCCACACCAGGAGTGTCCAAGAACGAAGATTTTATTACACTGGGGGGTCAGTGCATTGTGAACTTCGATTTAGTCTTCCAGTGCAAACATTCATTTGGATCTCAGTATAGGCTTATAGACAGCAATTGTTCTCTGAGGCATCTGTGGTGCTCTTAAAACACAGATTAGCAACATATATCAAGGGGGGAGGAATTGTGAAGGAGAAGGAAAGTTTTCTGCGGAGGCTGAACAGTAGGTTTAAATGACCTTTTAAAAAAATAATATAGTACCATCTCACTGCAAAGAACTGAACAATGGAAGATAGTAATTAATTATCCTAGCATACCAGGTCTGAAAGAACAGTATTTATGAAGGACTACATAAGGGTGGCGCTGTGTGTTAAACCACAGAGCCTAGGGCTTGCCGATCAGAAGGTCAGCAGTTCGAATCCCCGTGACGGGGTGAGCTCCCGTTGCTCGGTCCCTGCTCCTGCCAACCTAGCAGTTCGAAAGCTCTTCAAAGTGTAAGTAGATAAATAGGTACCGCTCCAGCGGGAAGGTAAATGGCGTTTCCGTGCACTGCTCTGGTTCGCCAGAAGCAGCTTAGTCATGCTTGCCACATGATCCGGAAGCTGTACGCCGGCTCCCTCGGCCAATAAAGCGAGATGAGCATTGCAACCGCAGAGTCATCCGCGACTGGACCTAACGGCCAGGGGTCCCTTTACTTTTTACACATGTAATACTTGTAAGATGTAACAAAGGCACTGTTTGTAAGGAGGAAAATGTGGTCAGCTGCAGGAATGATGTAACGGAGATTGACAGATAACAACTGAAAACTAAATAACAAATGATGCAGCTATGGGATGAAATGATGGACTTATGTTTGCAACAGGCACAGGAAACCTGATTTTAAGAAATTGTATTAAAGTAATTAGGTTGGATTTGTAATAAGTTGGAAAATTAATAAAAATAATTGGGGGGGTAGTGGAACAAGTAGGAGTTAAAGTTCGCCCCCTGTGAACCTATTTCCTTAAACTTGTAGTTCTGTCAAACAGTTCATGTCTATTTTTAGAATGCTTTTAAATTATTTTTAGAATGTATATAATTGTACTTTAGAATGTATATAATTGTTTGAGTGCTATGTTTCCTGCCCTGGGCTCTTTTGGGAAGAAGGGTGAGATATAAATACTAGTTGTTGTTGTTTGTTTTCATTGGGGCTTATTGAAAGGACCATTCTGGCTTATTCTACCCCTAATCTGTGAAGCATATTTTTTTGTGTGGCAGTAACGTTTGCTACACTTTGTGATGGCTAGCAATATTATTACAGACACCCCCCTCTCTTTTTTCTTTTTTTGTCCAACGGGATTTGCATATATGACATGAGATTTTTTTTAATACATAAGACACATTTAATTGTATCTAATAGCAGATATAAGGGACGAGGGTGGCGCTGTGGGTTAAACCACAGAGCCTAGGACTTGTCAATCAGAAGGTCGGCAGTTTGAATCCCCGCAACAGGGTGAGCTCCTGTTGCTCGGTCCCTGCTCCTGCCAACCTAGCAGTTTGAAAGCACCTCAAAGTGCAAGTAGATAAATAGGTACTACTCCAGCGGGAAGGTAAACGGCGTTTCCGTGTGCTGCTCTGGTTTGCCAGAAGCGGCTTAGTCATGCTGGCCACATGACCCAGAAGCTGTACACCGGCTCCCTCGGCCAATAAAGCGAGATGAGCACTGCAA
Organism: Podarcis melisellensis; assembly: GCF_964234715.1. Classification (NCBI taxonomy): domain Eukaryota; kingdom Metazoa; phylum Chordata; class Lepidosauria; order Squamata; family Lacertidae; genus Podarcis; species Podarcis melisellensis. The sequence continues at coordinate 107,577,631 of NC_138530.1, read as the reverse complement.
TCCTAGAGTCATCCGCGACTGGACCTAATGGTCAGGGGTCCCTTTACCTTTACCTTTCAATAGCAGATATGGAAAGTTCTAATGATATTGCTGATCAGAGGCACTCCCCAAAAATAATCTTACGTGGCCTGAAATTGTGTTTGTGTGTTAGGAGACTCACCCCTCTATGAACAAATCAGCGTGTCATATCTGGTCCATTTCAGAAAGGTTTACATAGTTATGTGCCATTTCAGTTTACGGGTTACATTTTTCTGGGCTCTGCAGTCTCCTCTTCCTAATCTGGTCTGGTTTGTCCCTACCTGCTTGATTTAGTTCAGGAGATAAATTTTGAGTTGTGCCAGTGGCCCATTGGGCCTAATTTTAAATGTACACCCAGTGCCTGGATAATTAAAGGTGATTTCCAGAAGTTAATGTGGGGTTTTTGAAAAGCGTGGGAAGGAGATCCAGTTCTTAGTATTGTCTCCCAACTGAGACTTATTGGAGCTTATTATGCTTCTATTCGTCTCCTTAGTGAATGTGTGGGGTTTTGTGTCATTGTCACTTGTGTGGGTTCTCTTTCAATTCACTTGTTGTATTTCCTTGGTGGTGAGACAGGTGGCCAAGGGTGTGGTTGATTGTCTTTGGTTGGCTGTAATGTGTGAGAGGGTGGGTTTTGGGGTCAGGTCAGCCATATTGATTCTTATGCTATTGTTGTTGTCTTGTTGGGCTGTGTAAACGATAACAGGGAACCATACTGGGGTGAAGGTGCCTTCTTCTATTTGTCCCCATGTCAGTTTCAGTTTATTGGTTAGGGTGTTTTTTTCTAGTAAGGCTGTTTCCCATACAATTCCATACCATTGATCCATATTTACTCCTGACAGGTCTCTCTAGTGCTGGCAATGATGTTTCTGGCTGCTGAGACTAGGTGGGTTATGAGCTTTTTATGATGTGAGTGGGCATTATTATCTTGGAAGCTGTTCAGTAGGGCCAGTTCTGGGGTGACTTCTAATACTCGCTTAGTTATTTTGCATATTTCTTGTGGGACTGATTTCCAGAAGAGTTGGATTTGGGGACATTCCCACCACATGTGGAGGTATGTGAAGGCCAGACAAATTACTTTGATGGCTGAGACAGGAAATCCTAGAAGCATTCCCTTCCTTCCCATCCCTAACAAAGGAGGGAGGGAATTATAGTAACGCTAATACATTAGGCATGTAATGAATTTGCTGCCTTTTCAGGAAACCCCAAATCAGCTGCCTAAAGCTGATTATAGTGGATGTGACCTGTGCCTAAACACTTGTCCTGTATGTAAAAAAGGTAAAAAGGACCCCTGTACAGTTTGTTGTTGTTTAGTCGTGTCCGACTCTTCGTGACCCCATGGACCAGAGCACGCCAGGCACTTCTGTCTTCCACTGTCTCCCGCAGTTTGGTCAGACTCATGTTTGTAGCTTCGAAGACACTATCCAACCATCTCGTCCTCTGTCGTCCCCTTCTCCTTGTGCCCTCCATCCTGTACAGTTAAGTCCAGTCAAAGATGACTATGGGGTTGTGGCACTCATCTCACTTTCAGGCCAAGGGAGCCAGAGTTTGTCCACAGACAGGTTTCTGGGTCATGTGGCCAGCATGACTAAACCGCTTCTGGAGCAACAGAACACCATGATGGAAACCAGAGCTCACGGAAACACCATTTACCTTCCCATCACAGTGGTACCTATTTATCTACTTGCACTGGTGTGCTTTCAAACTGCTAGGTTGTCTGAAGCTGGAACAGAGCAATGGGAGCTCACCCCATTGCATGGATTTGAACTGCTGACCTTCTAATCAGAGGCTTGCTTGTATAATACAGTTTTGTCCTGTATTTCAGGCCTTCTCTCTCTCTCTCTCTCTCTCTCTCTCTCTCTCTCTCTCTCTCTCTCTCTGCCAAGTTAGGCATCCTCTCCAAATGCATATGTTTGAAAGGGTGTGTGAAATGTCCTATATTTAAGCTCCGAGTGGCCAAGCACAGACAAGGGCTACAAATTCATGTTTATGTGCCTGTGCGACAAATTCCAGAGGGGCCACCCTATAAGGTTGCAACAGATTGTAATGGATTGCTTTGAATTCACTTCGGCACCCAGATGAAAAAGAAAAAAAATCACCCCCCAAAGGCCCCGCCTGGCCCTGTCCTGTACTTTGCCAGAAGAAAGGTGGCAGCCCTAATTGGAGCAAGAGAGTGGAAAAATCTAATTACAGAATTTTGAGAAAATGAAGTCCAAGGTACGAGATTGGCTTCATTACTATCAAATAACGGAAGTGTTCAAACAAGACAGGAAAATTGGCTTCCAGGTGGAGAGATCAAAATTAGAAACAGAACTGTTAGAACCCAATACTAAGAATTTGTCAAGAATGTACAACCTGCTGTTGAAATGGAATACACTAGATGAGACAGTTAAACCAGCTATGATTAAGTGGGCACAAGACATTGGTCATGATATTATGTTTGCTGACTGGGAACAGTTATGGACCACCGGCATAAAATTTACGGCATGTAATGCCTTAAGAGAAAATATTATGAAAATGATTTACAGGTGGTACATGACCCCAGTCAAGCTTGCAAAAAATTTATCATCTGCCCAATAATAAATGTTGGAAATGTAATGAGACGGAAGGTACCTTCTACCACCTTTGGTGGACTTGCCCGAGGATTAAGGCCTTCTGGGAAATGATTTATAACGAAATTAAGAAGGTGCTTAAATGTACTTTTCATAAGAAACCAGAGGCATTTCTCCTGGGCATAGTCGGCCAACTGGTGCCTAAGAAGGACAGGACGTTTTTTTATGTATGCCACCACAGCAGCAAGGATTCTCTTAGCAAAGTATTGGAAGACACAAGAACTACCCACATTGGAAGAATGGCAGACGAAGGTGATTGACTATATGGGACTTGCGGAGATGACCGGCAGAATCCGTGACCAAGAAAAAGAGACGGTGGAAGAAGACTGGAAGAAATTTCAAGTATATCTTAAGAACTGTTGTAAAATTGAAGAGTGCTAAAATGTCAAGGGAAAAGAAAATATTGAATTATAGCTACAATTGATTAAGTATGAGAAGAAGCTAAAAAAGAAAATAAGTAACTAGACAATTGGTGTGAGGAGTTGTTGAAAAAATCTCAAAATAGGGATGCAGAAAAGGGGAGGTAAGGGGAAGTCTGGGAAGTAAGGTTTATGAAAATGAGGTTTGAAATTATACATGTTTATATGTTTTGTTTGTTTATGTATGGTGTCTTGTTTTGTCTTTAAATCTGTGTTGAAAAAACCAATAAAAAATTATATAAAAAAAGAAAAGAAAAGAAAGGTGGCAGCCCTAGTCTAAATGATAGCATGAACTGCTATTAAATGTGGTTATCCCTCGTTTGCGGGAAGGGCAGCAGAAAAAGCATGTTGTATCGATAGCTGTGTTGTAGAACATGGATGATCTGGAAGCAGCATGGCAGTGTCTGCTTCCCTCCTAACCTCTGATTTGGCAACCCTTTCAGTCTGCTCTTAGGAAAGAATGAGGCTTGACAATGGAAGGCAGACAAAGCCTCAACCTTCAAAATAATTTTGCTTCCAATTTGTTACCATCACAGCAGCCCCCTTGCTTGCATTAAAGGTGGAGATCAAGGCCCACAGAGAGAAGCAGCAACTAAGCGCCCATCCCTGGCAGAAGGATAACAACTTGGGTGAATGGCGTTTGTTGGATCTTTGCACAAATGGTACAAAGAGAGTTTCCCCACCCACCCCAAAACCACAAAGAATGAAAAGGGTCTGGGCTCAGTTGTTCTAAAGCTCATGTTCAGCAACAGGATTTTTAAGCAAGCCCTGGGGTAGCCATTCTCAACCTTGGACTCTTGGCACAGGTTCTGGTTATTCGGTGATGAAAGAAATGGCCTCTGCGCATGCTCGCAGGCACATCTTGCTCAAGTTCTAAAGCTGATGCTGAAACCTGGTTTGAGCACTTCATCAAACCTAAGACACTTCTCCTGAGAATTAGGACATAGTAGGACATCTCCTTATTTGGGGAATATTTAAATTGCATCTGCCTGTTTTTCGGTGCACTGAGTTGCTGCTTTATGCAACTTGGTTCCTATAAGCCTGAAAATCTTTCTGTGTCCTTAAACATTTGCATCACACTGTTTCAGATCCACGAAGAAGGTTCCACGTGGAGAGTTTTCTGCCAGCGACTGCCCTGTGAAAGTTGCAGGGCTGAGGAATGGCTAGCATGTTGGGTGATCTGCTTTCTTTCATTTTGTCACTTTCTATTTGTCCTACCATTTATGCCCGCACAGAGCCCTCCGCTTTGGCTGGGAGCCTCCACTGAGCATGCAAGGGAGGCAGATCTGAGATTGCCGTATTTGGCTCTAGTATAAATATTGCCCGCTTGGGTAGGTGAGTTTTGGTCAGGAAGGAACGGGCTGGATTTCACAAGAACAAAGTTGACAGAAAACAAATTTGTTTATGAAGTAACTCTAGAAGCAAACTTTTTCCAGCCTCCAGCTGACTCATTATCCGAAGCACAAACATTCATTATTCTGTGTGAGGCCTCTCTCTGACAGACAAAAAAGAAAATCTGTGGGTGCCTCTTCCAAACTAGTATACTGTGAAACAGTAAGATGCAATTTCCACTCAGATAAACACAGTCAAGTCTTGTTTCTTAAGCTGAAACATTCTTTGCTTTCCTTTTTGTTTCTGCAGCAGAGGAAACAACGAACCGCAATAGTAGTTTCATATTTCAGAATCCTTTATTTTGAGCTCTCTCCTGCAGCGGTCGAGCAGTTATGTGAATATTCTATCGGTGGTCCCTCCATTATGAATTTGAATTTAAGGCTGCTCTTTGTCTTACGTTCCTTATCTTGTTTATCTTCCAACTGCAGCCCCAACCATCTTGCAGACGGGGAACCGAAGCTAATTTACTTGGCCCAATAACCACATCTGCAGTTGGGATGCTGGCTAAGTTCACCAAGCTCAGAAAGAGGCTTTCAAAAGTCCATCTCAAAGCAAAGAGAAGCTCTTCTGCTCCCACATTTCTCCAATTTAATCCGAGCCAGAGAAGAATTCCCAGCTTCCTCTGTAAAAGGAGCAGCCAAAGTTGTGCCTTCCAGGTGTTGTTGGATTACAACTTTCATTGTTCTTATGCTTGGCAATGCTGGCTGGAGCTGATAAAAGCTGTATAGTCTAACAATTAGAGGAGCGGTCAGCAAAGCACGCATGCGCAAATGCTATTTCTGGCGCTCCTTCTGGCATGGAGGAGGCATGCGCAGCTTTCCATTGGCTGCAGGTGTCACAGGCAATCGAAGTCCCAGCTGGGGACGTCGGGAACGGGGGCAAGATGGTGGGGTGGGAGCAGGAACAGGAATCCAGAAGCCAGGAGTCAGAAAGCCAAGAGTCCAAGGGTCAGAGAGCCGGGAGTCAAGAAGCCAAGGGTCCGAGGGTCAGGAAGCCAGGAGTCACAAAGTCAAGGGTCCGAGAATCAAAGAAGCAAGGAGTCACAAAGTCAGGGGTCCGAGGATCAAGAACCAAGGAGTCAAACGCAGCAAGGCAGGGAACGTGTTGCTGTGGCAAAGAGCCGAAGGGAAAATGCTGACCGCATATCCCTTCCCGGCTCTTGCCACCAGGTGCTGTAAGTTACCAATCGGCCTCACCTGTCTGGCCACGCCTTGCCTCTTCAGAACAAACTTAAGAAGGCCCCAGTCCTGCAGAGTCCTGTTGGTCACAGGGCCTGGCTCCTGCACGCACACCCAACAGCAGGAGCTGGCCAGCATCACACCTGCTCTGCTCCGTGCTGGTTTAGCGCGGCGCATGGGAGCCGATTGAGCAGGGGGCAGGGGTCACTGAGCGGGCAGCGGTGGGCCATGGGCCAGTTAAACGACCCCCATGGGCCCCTTGTGGCCCATGGGCCTTAGGTTGCCGACCCCTGAACTAGAGGGCCACAGCTTGGTTACTCCTGCCACCTTCACTATGCCTTCTAGTTCCTTAACTTCTTATTTTTGATAATATTTTTTATTAGTTTTCAATTACAGTACAATAATAGCCTCATTATAACAATGCCAAATTATAATACAATTACTAATACCAATCATTCAGATACCAAGTTATATAATTTAGGTGCCCCCCCCCCATGTGCTAGAATTGATGTTTTGATGATTTTCTTTATTTTTGCGTTCCAAAGTTTTATTAATTTCAATTACACTCCAGTCAAGATAATCCATTAAACGACAACTGCAATATTAACAGCTTCCATTTGTGTTGACACGTTAAATGATTTATGAAACTGCAAGTGAGGCACTCAATCTATATATCCTTATATTCTTCCTGTGTGTGGCAATTATTCTGTCCATGATGTTTCTTCCACCTAGTGCCTTAACTTCAAAGCTTTCTTCCAGCCACAAAACACATCACTTTCAGTGGCTTTTCTAACTGGCATGCTTCTAGTGGGCTCGGAGGGCTTCACGAAGGGGGTCTTGAAGGCCTGGGTGGGCATTTTCCCCATCCCATTGTAGGATGGTTTTATAAAAAATAATCCAAGATGTTCTGGAGAAACAGGAGGACCCTGGATCATTTTGGAGCTAGTCTAAGGTGAGTTAGGGAGATATCACCTCTCTTCAGCTTGTATCCACCCCTGCTGGGCACCGTTGTCTCTCATATTTATTTGCCATCTTGTGTCTGCAGCTGGCAATTCTCAAAGGGAGCCTTCTTTTCAAGGGAAATGTGCTGAGAAGGCTTGACTTCAGGTGCTCTACCAAAGCCTTCCTACCCACCCAGAGAGAGGCATAGACCCCGAAGGTCAGAAATGATCTACAGATATCCCTAGAGGTAGAGACAAATGGCAGGTCCAGTTTTCAGCTTCCTAAGTGAGTGGCTGGGTGGCGTTGTGGGTTAAACCACAGAGCCTAGGACATGCCAATCAGAAGGTCAGCGGCTCGAATCCCCACAACGGGGTAAGCTCCAGTTGCTCGGTCCCAGCTCCTGCCAACCTAGCAGTTCGAAAGCACGTCAAAGTGCAAGTAGATAAATAGGTACCGCTCCGGCGGGGAGGTAAACAACGTTTCCATGCGCTGGTCTGGTTTGCCAGAAGTGGCTTAGTCATGCTGGCCACATGACCCAGAAGCTGTATGCCAGCTCCCTCGGCCAATAAAGCGAGATGAGCGCCGCAACCCCAGAGTCGGCCACGACTGGACCTAATGGTCAGGGGTCCCTTTACCTTTACTGTGTGGAGCAATCCCAGACTTCCATTAGGGAAAACCTCCACTTTATAGGGAGGAGAGAGATGTAAGAAGTGGTGCACATGGGCTTTTAATGCCTCGTTGCCATCTGGGATGCCATGAGCCTGTCACACCAGCATAAGAGACTTTGCTGCTCTTCAGCTCAGCATTCACACTGTACAAGGACTGCTTGCTACCCTGCAAATGACTCATTATCTCTAATTGGTTTGTTTGAACCTGCAGTGGGAGGCAGCTACAAAATGAGCAACTGTCCTTGTGACTATGGCAGATACAATCTGATGGGAATGAATGAAGCCGGGGCTCTTTGCACTCCGAAACTGGGAGTGGTGCTTTTAATCTTGAGAGCCATTTCCTTAGGAAGGCAGCAGGGCTACTCTAAGGAAGGCTTGCAGGAGGCAGCTGAAACATTACGTGATCCAGTAATTTAAACTCTCTTAAGGCCATTTCCTAACAGCAGCAGGCCAGAATGCTGTTCGCAAATCCTGTTTTGGACTACAACTCCCATCATCCTAAGACAACATGGTGTGCTGGCTGGGGCGGATGGGATCTGTGGTTCAAAACACCTGGAGGGCAGCAAGTTGGAAAAGGCTGGTCTTAGCTGCGGGGAATGGGTGCTTCTCTTATCTATCTTAAAACTGGTTTTTACTGACAGGGGCTCGTGCTTTTCCAGCAAGTTGTATGTTTAGACATTTTGGCAGAGAATTCACTACCTTTATAAACTGGTTTGCTGCCACAGAATCCAGAGCAAGCTGTCGTGTGCTTTTTGGGGGGTGTTTGGGGAGAATAAATCTCAAAGTGTATTTTAACAAGAGCGACACCCCCACATCTCTTTGCTGCTTGGTACACATGGGGAATAGTAGAAACTCCTGACTCTTCAAGTTTAGTCACTTCAGTGCAGTAATTTTCCTTACCCGCTTATATTCCATTGCAGCAACAGTGTCTATCACAGAGGTGATCATTTTCCAGAATATGTGAGAAGGTTGGATCTTCTAGACCAGCGTTTCCCAAACTTGGGTCTCCAGCTGCTTTTGGACTACAGTTCCCATCTCCCTCCGACCACTGGTCTTGCTAGCTAGGGATGATGGGAGTTGTAGTCCAAAAACAGCTGAATTGGGAAACACTGTTCTAACACTAAGTTTCTACAAAACCAAAGTTCAACTGAGTCTGCATCTAACTCGGCCTTTCTCAACCTTGGGTCCCTAGGTGTTGCGGGACTACAATTCCCATCATGCTAAAGGGTTGTAGATCAAGAACATATGCGAACCCAAGGTTGAGAAAGGCCGAACTCAATGACTAGCTGCAGCACTGGGATATATTCTCTCTACCACCCACCACCCACCCATTCACATTTCAAAGTCAATATCAAATTGCTGTCGGCCACCATGCCCAATGTCAAGTGTGCCTGCCCTAAAACATGGAAAGATGAAGTTACCAAGAGTGGCTTTCCCCCTGCGGTGTGTTTTGCTCAAAGATACACAATTAATCCAGAGCTTCTGAGTAAAGGTACAGATTTCAGAAGTTCCTGCTCACTTCCCACCATGATAATAAGCACTTTGCTGGTGAAAAGAATTCTGGGTTCAAGGCTTTCTTGAAGAAACCTTACAGAACAGCCTCAAGGGCATGATAAGAAGGTATGGGATACCCCAACGCCACTGAAACTGAGCACCTCTGCTCAGTGCCTGGGCCACCTTGTGACCGCCATCTTGAGCTCCACGATGCAAGAAAAGTGAGATAGGGCTGTTGAAGCATAAAAGAAACCAGGCCAAAGACCGTTGAGATAAATAAGGCCGTTCCACTTGCATCCATCACCAACACAACCTTGTTGGAGACAGGACTTGGACAGCCCACAAAACCAGATTTGGAAAGGGGCTTTAGCCACCAGTGCTTTCAAAAACTGGTCATTAATACACTTTCATTGAGTCATCCTCTCGATCTCAGTGAAAACAATTCAAAAACAGACCAAGTTTACAGCCCTGACAGTTCTCCTTCTGGACCCGGGGTAGGCGGTGGGAATCCCAACATGCACATTATGTAGTCCACCGAGTATACCCCAATGAAACCACTGGGTTGCCCCATGGTAGGAGCTGGAGGTGAACAGCTTTATATTGCTTACTCCTATAGCGTAGCTCTGGGACGCGGGTGACGCTGTGGGTTAAACCACAGAACCTAGGACTTGCCGATCAGAAGGTCAGCGGTTCGAATCCCCGCGACGGGGTGAGCTCCCGTTGCTCGGTCCCTGCTCCGATGAAATTTATTTTGAAGATTGGCATAGAAGTACCTTAAGTAAAAGAGTGTGCTATCCCGAACGATCCTTCTTTGAAAAGTGGATGTATAGTGTCTATTCACCTTTTTCTCTCCCATGCCCTCCAACATTTCTCCGATGAAAACAGGCATGTCTTAAGGAAAAGCGGGAGGGACACGGGTGGCGCTGTGGGTTAAACCACAGAGCCTAGGACTTGCCGATCAGAAGCTCAGCGGTTCGAATCCCCGCAATGGGGTGAGCTCCCGTTGCTCGGTCCCTGCTCCTGCCAACCTAGCAGCTTGAAAGCACGTCAAAGTGCAAATAAATAAATAGGTACCGCTCTGGCGGGAAGGTAAATGGTGTTTCCATGCGCTGCTCTGGTTCGCCAGAAGCGGCTTAGTCAGGCTGGCCACATGACCCGGAAGCTGTATGCCGGCTCCCTCGGCCAATAAAGCGAGATGAGCGCCACAACCCCAGAGTCGGCCACGACTGGACCTAATGGTCAGGAGTCCCTTTACCTTTATAGCATTGCTATTGTTGGAGGTGGGGGAAGACATTTGAAGACATTCATGTTGGAAGCATCTCAATGAAGCTCAATCTTCACGCTGTTTTTATACAAAAAAATTTAATAAATATTTTTCAAGATTTATTGCCAGGAATAAACACATCAGAGATGTATTTTCATGTCCGTGTAACACTAAAATTACCATACAAGATATCCTCGTGATCCCGGTGGTTTACCCAGCGAGATTACTCAGTTATAAGCCTTTTTGTTGTCTTTTTTTTGCAATTTTGATTTTTTGATCTTCCAACTTTTTGTAATAGCACTTTGATTTCCTCACTCCTTAAGGCGGGCAGTGTAATCTATGGCAAATCTACACAGTGATCTTAACTGGACACTCTACTGTTCAAGTATTCAACAACTAGCTTATCGGAATACTTTCTACATGCAGTAGATTACAAAGAAAAGAAGTTTTTTTTAAAAAAAAAAAACCTACAAGTGGTTCAGCACCACCTATCTGTGCTGGTGGGTGGGGGTGGGTGAAATCAAGAGTTTACAAAATAAGATTTCGGTGTTTCCAACTCCACACGCTAATTCGATATTTTTTTCTCTTTAATTACATGCAACCGGTCACACGTTCATCTACAGAAGGTTATCGCTCAGTTGTGTTCCCTTAAACTGCTTCGCGGCAGAGGATCTGCCTGCCCTCCTTTTTCCCCCTCCCTCCTCCCCCATGCCCCAACTTCTAAAGCAGCCAGGAGGGGGGGAATTAAAATAAAATTCTAATCTAATTCTAAACTGCCTCAGCTGGTACTTAAACAAATATTCTTAAAGTGATACTATCAAAGGTGTTCTCAAAGAATAAAGACAAAACGCGCACTCGACATCGTACAGAAAGCCTGTTTCAAGGCCCCAAAAGCCTTCTCTATCCTTTAAAAACAAACTGATTTTCAGAACACCTTAAATTTTGGCATGTAGGCAAACATGTAACAAAGGGGTGGGGGGTAGAATAAAAAGATTTTTAAAAAGATAAAGAAGCCATAAGCTTACAAATGCTATGGGGGGGGGAACACCTTCAACTCTAAACACATACATATAAATTAAAAAAAAAGGAATGATATTTAAGGCTCTTGATTATTAAGTTAATAAATCAAATATACACAGTGATTAATAAAAAAAGGAATTATTTACATAACTATACAAACTTCTACTTTTGACACATTTCCTCTCAATTCTTCATTTTTTTTTACCAGCAACTGCTGACAAGAAGTCCCCCCCAATCCCTCCCCACCTGCCCTCCCCACAAAAAAATACAATTAAAAAAAATAAATAATAAACTTTTTAACTTTTTTTTCTCGATAGTTGCTGTGGTTCCGAGCTGCAAAGGCACTTTCAAATACAGAACTAGTTGTACGTCATCATAAAACCAATATACAAAAGAACTCTAATTTCAATAAATAAATAAAATTTATCTCCTTCCCTCCCCACAGGGACTGTATAAATTGTGACATCGAGAGAGAGAGAGAGAGAGAGAGAGAGAGAGAGAGAGAGAGAGAGAGAGAAAGAGGAAGGAAGGAAGGAAGGAAGGAAGGAAGGAAGGAAGGAAGGAAGGAAGGAAGGAAGGAAGGAAGGAAGGAATTCTTTGTTAGGTGAGGGAAGGCTAAATAATAAAAGGCTACATGATACCTTTATGAAACTTGCCAGGAGATGCATCAGCGGCGGCTGAATTGACGGGGGGGGGGCACTTTCGACTAGTTTTGCATAGATGTGGAATGCAGCACTTGGTATTCCAGCCAACCACAGCAACTATCACTGCCAGTGTAAGCCAGCTTGTCAAAACTTAAATTAACACAGGGATTCTAAGCAAATAATAGCCTTAGACTCAAAATATTACACAACCGCTTTGAGAACTACAAGCTCCGAGTTGACTCCAACTGGTAAGTATGGATTAGGAGGCAGCGCCCGGCTGCCTGCTATACAATGTACTCCATGCGGTTCAAGCTCTGCGCGCTTTCCAAGTCCCGGTTGTCCTGCTTGTTTGTCCAGTTCGGGTGCTTTGCGGGCGTGCCGTTGGGGGGCTTTTCGTCTCTGTCGACCAGCGTGTAGGTCGCCTGCTTGGCGAAGCGGCTCTTTTGCTGGTGCTTGTCCATGTCGTCTTCCTCCACCTCGGAGTTGTGTGTCCTTATTTTGGCAATCTTGGAGTTCTTGTTCTCGTAGTCCTTGATGGGGATGGCGTTGGCGCCGTGCTTCTCGATGGGGTTCTTGATCTGGTTCAGCTGCTCCCGGACGTTGTTGGTGGTGTTGTCGTCCGACGGCGTGTGTGTGTGCGCGCTCTGCTTCCGGCGCTTGCGGATGCACCAGTAGAAGGCCGTGACCAGACAGCAGATCCAAGCCACGGTCAGAACGGAGCTCAGCAACGGGACCAAGAAATCTGGAAGGCAAGAAGAGTTTGGATTTGATATCCCGCTTTATCACTACCCAAAGGAGTCTCAAAGCGGCTCACATTCTCCTTTCCCTTCCTCCCCCACAACAAACACTGAGGTGAGTGGGGCTGAGAGACTTCAAAGAAGTGTGACTAACCCAAGGTCACCCAACAGCTGCATGTGGAGGAGCGAGGAAGCGAACCTGGTTCACCAGATTACGAGTCTACCACTCTTAACCACACTGGCAAGGGTGACTCTTGTCAACAAACCCACCATCACTACTCAGCTCAGATAGCTCAGTGGTAGGGACGCGGGTGGTGCTGTGGGTAAACCACAGAGCCTAGGACTTGCTGATCAGAAGGTCAGCGGTTCAAATCCCCGCTCCTGTTGCTCGCTCCCTGCTTCTGCCAACCTAGCAATTCGAAAGCACATCAAAGTGCAAGTAGATAAATAGGTACCGCTCTGGCGGGAAGGTAAACGGCGTTTCCGTGCACTGCTCTGGTTCGCCAGAAGCGGCTTAGTCATGCTGGCCACATGACCCGGAAGCTGTTTGCGGACAAACGCTGGATCCTCGGCCTATAGAGCGAGATGAGCGCCGCAACCCCAGGGTCGGACACAACTGGACCTAATGGTCCAGGGGTCCCTTTACCTTTAGGGCATCTGCTTTGCATGCAGAAGGTCCAGATAATGATAAGAAGAAGAATAATAATAAAGGTTAAAAAAGGTAAAGGACCACAGATGGTTACATCCAATCAATGGCAACTATGGGGTTGCGGTGCTCATGTCGCCGGCGGAGGGAGCCGGCGTTTGTCCACAAACAGCTTTCCAGGTCATGTGGCCAGCAGGACTAAACCGCTTCTGGCGCAAGAAAACACGGTGACAGAAATAAGAGCACACGTTTACCTTCCCATCAGCAGTATCTTTTTATCTACTTGCACTAGTGTGCTTTCAAACTGCTAGATTGGTTGGAACTGGGACACAGCAATGGGAGGTCACTCCCATCGCAGGGATTCGAACCGCCAACCTTCTGATCAGCAATCCCAAGAGGCTCGGTGGTTTAGACTACAGTGCCACCCACATCCCTACAACAACAATAATAATATTTTACCTAATAGTATTTATATGCTGCCCATCTGACTGGGTTGCTCCAGCTACTCTGGGCGGCTCCAACAGAACCATATAGCACTGGTTCTGGAAGACCTACATTGGCTCCCAGTAAGTTTCTGAGCATAATTCAAAGTGTTGGTGTTGAGCTTTAAAGCCCTAAATGTTCTCTGTCCATATACCTGAAGGAGAATCTCCACCCCCATCATTCAGCCTGGATGCTGAGATCCAGCACTGAGGGCCTTCTGGTGGGTTCCTGCCTGCGAGAAGCGAAGCTACTGGGAACCAGGCAGAGGGCCTTCTGGGCAGTGGCACCCACCCTGTGGAACGCCCTCCCAACAGATGTCAAGGAAATCAGTAACTATGTAACCTTTAGAAGACATCTGAAGGCAGCCCTGTATAGGGAAGCTTTTTAATGTTTATTGTTCTTGTTTTAAAAACACAATAAAGCATCAAATGTCAGTTCAAGCCATTCGTTAAAGCTCAAATCAGCACTATCCTGTATTTGGAGCTTGTGTCTAACAATGAATAAAAGTAATTTTAGGGCAAACTTGAGATATGTTAGAATTTGTGCCGAAAAGCAAACTTGCATAAGAATAAGCCCTGCTGGGAAGTCTGGAAACAGGCTATGAGTGAAACGGCTTCCTATCCACTTTCAATTTCCATTCCTACTGCCAGCCCTCAACCAATGCATGAGAAAATGCAGTCCCCTCTTTTTAAAAAATTACCTGTTTTGCTTTTAATTGGCCGCCTCTGTACCCGGACTTCTGCAACCGCTGCAATAAGCGTGCTATTCCCATCACGCTTGCTCACCAGATCAATAATTTTGTCTGTTATTTCTTTTATCGGGTTCTCTTCCTCCTGGATATCTTCGGCAGACTACGCGAAAGAATAAGATTGCGTATTAGAGATAACATGAAGAAGAATCTCTAACCCAATGCTCACAAGAGGACCAAACAAACATGGAGACTCTGGTCTAACATCAAAATATGGGGAACACTGGCTTCTATAAGTACAGGACATGCATCAAGTTATTACCAAGTCCCAATGTCAATCCAGTGAATTGTGCAGAATGCCAACCCTTTCAAAACATCCTTTGGGAGGGAAGCTAGACTCTAGAACCCTCCAATAGGCTTGTTTGGGGGTTAAGATCAGCATTGGCTGTCTTGTTCTTGGTGCTATCTTGGAAGATTTGATGAGTGAGCACAAGACAGGATCTTCTTTGTGGTGGTGATATGATCCCAGAATAATCCCCCCCCCCCCCCAGGTTCTGGTGGTACATTCATTTTGATGGCTGAGGACCACAATACCGTCTCTTTCCATATGAACCTTCCCTGACATCATCTTCTGAGGCCCTTCTTTGTGCGCTTCCTCCATGGGGGGTCCGGAGGGTGGCAGCACGAGAACAGGGCCTTTTTTGTAATGGCTCCCCATTTGTGGAATGCTTTCTCCAGGGAGGTTTGCCTGGTGCCTTCATTATACACCTTTAGGCGCCAGGCAAAAACATTCCTCTTTATCCAGACTTTCGGCTGATTGATACCAAATACGCTTTTGAAATGTTTTGGGAAGGGGGGGCAGATTATTGAGTTGTCCTTGGTTTGTGTGTTTGTGTTTTTATACTGTGATTTTATGTTGTGAACCGCCTTAGACCTGCAGGTATAGGGCGGTACACAAATTTAACCAATAATAACAATTCACTTCCACAATCTTCCAAATGTGTTAACATCCAAGATTCACTGTTGCTCATTTTAATGCACAACACCTTGCTGCCACTAGATTACAAGTTGGTTGTATTTTGTCATGGCTTTCAGAACCTGAATTGTTGCATTTGCCGTTTTATTGTTTATATCACATGTATTTATGTCTATGGGTGATATCCAATTAGATCGTAGTTAAACAGAGAACCCACTCTTTCCCACTGAGACAGAGCAATGCGTCTCAACGTTTAGAGAAATAAGTCAGGCATGCCAACCATCAGACTTACAATCGCAACGTGGATTTCATCGTGTGCCAAGTGCGACGGTTCACACGTGATGTAGATGGAGTATTCCACGGACACGTTCTTCAAGATACTTAGATTCCTCAGCTCGTTACAAATATGCTCAGTTGTAAGGCCCTGTGGGAAAAGAACAAACACGGAACATGAGTACTTTTGACAGAAGAGGACATATGGCAAGAACATAAATCAATGGCACTTCTCTCGTTGCCATTTGCGCCTGGCTACAGAGAACGTTGCCTCTTAGGTCAAGAGTGAACCTGTGGTCAACCTAAAGTCTCATCCGTCCCAGGCAACGTGGCCAATGGTCAGCGATGACGAGAGTTGGGCCCCTCCAAAGGTTGTTCAACTACAAAGTTCCCCATCCTTGATCTGCATTATAGCAGAAGCCATAATATCCACAATTGCCAATTGGGTCACTGGCAAGGAATAAAGGTCACTGCCCAGAGAAGGTCCATTTCTCAGTGGTAGAACACATGTTTTGCATTTAGAAGGTCCCTGGTTCAGTTCCTAGCATTCCCAGGTAGAGGCACGCCCTCCCCCCCCCCCAATTTAAAATCCTGGAGATCTGCTGACAGTGACTCTGTATATGGCGTCGTCCACGTGTGGACTCCATAGGGAACTTCAGACTGATCTCAACTCCCTGATGAGTACACCTGGATGGGACATGTTTTTAGCATTCATACTTTTCTAAACGCACGCCTTTAAAACATGTCAAATGTGAGGTAGCCCCCGGTAGATAGTTAGGCTTGGCTTTGGGAAATGGCCTCGGCCCAGTATACCTGAAGGGGCGTCTCCACTCCCATCGTTCTGCCGGGACGCTGAGGTCGAGCGCAAAGGGCCTTCTGGCAGTTCCCTCATTGCGAGAAGCAAAGCTACAGGGAACCAGGCAGAGGGCCTTCTCAGTAGTGGCGCCCACCCTGTGGAATGCCCTCCCATCAGATGTCAAAGAGATAAACAACTACCTGACATTCAGAAGACATCTGAAGGCAGCCCTCTTCAGGGACGTTTTTAATGTATGACATCTTAGTGTATTTTTTGTCTTTGTGGAAGCCGCCCAGAGTGGCTGGAGAAACCCAGCCAGATGGGCAGGGTACAAATAAAAAATTATTATTATTATTAATCCCTTGCTTTATAAATGCCCCATTAGATTAAGGTCTGGTTAACTACAATAACAAATACCCCCCCTTTTTTGTAATGTAAACAATATCTTGTTTCTGTTTGGTTTTCCACACAGGTACTATTTCTCGTTTCTTCAGGTCTCCCTCTGTGCACTTGTACTTTTTACTTTTCAATAAAGGATATAAAATTTAAAAAGTTCAATCCCTTGCTCAACCGAGTTGCTGTGAGCAAGTCAAACTCCTTGGGCCAAAGGGTGGATGCCAGAATACAGCAAGACATACAGGTAGCCTAGAGAAATGGGAGGGAAGGGTGTGCTACAGTAGTTTGTGTGGCAGATGGCTTTTTTTAACCTCAGGGGCGAGGGAACTTCAGGACTCAGGGCCGAATGAGGCCCATCAAGGCCTTGAGACTTCCCCCAGGCTGCATATCCTATACTGGCCTCATTCCACACTCTCCTCAAGTGCTTTTGCCCGGCTGAAATCTATCATTGATCTATGGCGGTGCCTCCTGCTCGCCTGGGTTTAGAGCGAGAGTGGCCTTCCAACTTTCCCGTGGTTCGAATGTAAACCTGATGTCGAAAGCTAAGAGTCACATCTGCTGCTGCTCCCACTTTTCTACCTCTGGTCCTCCCCATGGAGCATCCTAGAAGGTTGTATTTCCTTGACATCTGATGGGAGGGCGTTCCACAGGACGGGCACCACTACCGAGAAGGCCCTCTGCCTGGTTCCCTGTAACCTCACTTCTTGCAGTGAGGGAACCACCAGAAGACCCTCAGTGTCTAGGCTGAACGATGGGGGGTGGAGACATTCCTTCAGGTATACTGGGCTGAGGCCATTTAGGGCTTTAAAGGTCAGCACAAACACTTTGAATTGTGCTCGGAAACGTACTGGGAGCCAATGTAGGTCTTTCAGGACCAGTGTTATATGGTCCTGGCAGCCACTCCCAGTCACCAGACTAGCTGCCGCATTCTGGATTAGTTGTAGTTTCTGGGTCACCTTCAAAGGTAGCCCCATGTAAAGCGCATGACAGTAGTCCAAGCGGGAGATAACTAGAGCATGCACCACTCTGGCGAGACAGTCCGCGGGCAGGTAGGGTCTCAGCCTGCGTACCAGAAGGAGCTGGTAGACAGCCACCCTGTCAGTTTATACTTTGGAATTGCTTGCAAAGGCATTTGTGTAGCTGCTCGTTTCGAGACCAACTTACTGGAGTCATCATCTTCTTATTGAAGGTGAAAGTGATGTTGGCACAGTTGTCCTGATAGTAAGCATCGGAGTTGCACGTGCTTTTCACGGGCTGCTGATTGGAAGGCCAGCATTCACCTATGTTGTCGCAGGGA
Source organism: Podarcis melisellensis (assembly GCF_964234715.1). Taxonomy (NCBI): domain Eukaryota; kingdom Metazoa; phylum Chordata; class Lepidosauria; order Squamata; family Lacertidae; genus Podarcis; species Podarcis melisellensis. Next base: position 107,559,688 of record NC_138530.1, on the reverse strand, counting down.
CCTATGAAGCAGTGGTCCTCTTTGACAGGGTGGCAGGTATGGCCTGTGGGACACTCGCTGTGACCTTTGGCGCTTATCAAGCAAGGCTTCGGACCGCACCAGACCTAGAACGGAAAAGACCATTCAGTTGGCAGCCGGACACTTGGAACGCATGGAAAAGGTGGCAGGCCGAGGCAGCCAGGAGTCCCAGGACAGTACCTTAGAGCACGTGACTTTTCCGTTCACACACTGACAGCTATTACACTCGTCGTCCCATTTAGTTCCATCTGGAATAATGTGGCCACTGCCGATGCAAGGCCTTCCTGAAACTGAGAGGCAAAGTGGTTCAGGGATTGACTCACAGAGATGCCTTAGACTCAACATTTTATGAATTATGAGATACTTTAAGTAAAGGAAGCCGAGTATTGGGTTTGATTTTTTTAACAGATGTGTACATATGTAGAATTTTTTCCAACAAGCTGCTTTTTTTGGTATTTCTATTATTATTATTATTATTATTATTATTATTATTATTATTATTATTATTATTATTATTTATTATTTTATTTTGACAACGTAATAATCTTTTATTATTAAATAAAAATGTGCACCCCACCACCAAGACCATTCTATCGTAACTATCCAACCTCCCAAAATTTCAATGCCTCTTGCGATGGTTTGACCCCTTTCCGTTTTAACAGTACAAATTCTGCAAACATATCTCCTCAAAATCATTTCTCCTGCATATTCCCCATTTTATCTTAATGGCACGTTAATTTACCATTAATAGCTATATCCCACACCTCTTTATACCACTCTTCCATTTTATATTCTGCTTCCCCTTCTACTTCCTAGCTATAACCCGCACAGCTGTCAATAAATTTGCGAGCAAGTCCTTGAAAGCCAGTGTACCTTCCACCCCATCATAAATTAATAACAATGCTATTGCTGGACTTTTGGTCAGCTTGAACCCGGTGATTTCTGTCATCTCCTTAAACACCCTTTGCCAGAAATTTTTTTATATATTTACACCCCCACCACATGTGAACATAAGTCCCGGTTTCCTGGCATCCCCTCCAACATAACACTGAATTCTCCGTCTTAGGTGTGGTCCTCCAAATAATATTGGGACTCCAAAATCCCATCAGCACCAACGTTCAGGATGGGCGATGGTCAGGGATGAAGGGAGTTGTGGTCCACCAAACATCTGGAGGGCCACAGGCTCCCCACCCCAGCTTTCGCTCCAGTACTTTAGCAATGCTTCCCTCCTCCCTCTTCCCATTCCTTCTCCTCCCTGTTCAATCGCGAACACACAGATAGACATTCTGGAATTCTTTGCTCATCCATATTAACTACTGGGAAGGGAAGGAGGCTTTGTTTTACTTTACAAGCGACGAACTACTATATACTGTATTTTTTGCTCTATAAGACTCACTTTTTCTCTCCTAAAAAGTAAGGGGAAATGTGTGTGCATCTTATGGAGCGAATGCAGGCTGCGCAGCTATCCCAGAAGCCAGAACAGCAAGAGGGATTGCTGCTTTCACTGCGCAGTGATCCCTCTTGCTGTTCTGGCTTCTGAGATTCAGAATATTTTTTTTCTTGTTTTCCTCCTCCAAAAACTAGGTGCGTCTTGTGGTCTGGTGCGTCTTACAGAGGGAAAAATACGGTATATATCCAATACCTTCTTGGCATCTGGGGCCAATGCGGCCGGCAGGGCAGATACAACGGTACCCGTTGATTTCATCGACACACGTTGCTCCAAAAGCACAGGGCGAGGACTGGCATTCGTTGATATCTGGTAAGGCAGAGGGCGGAAAGAAGATTAGTAGGAATAACAATGGTGTAACTAATTAATATGAGCTGCATAGATCAACCCCCCACCCACCTGAATGAAGAGTTGTAAAGCTGCGAATCTTGCTCAAAATTTTAAAGAAGATTTTAAAGGAAAATCAGGACAGCAGTTACTTAATAGTTTTCAGTAAAGCTCATATGCTAACCTACAAAGCTGCATTTTACAGTACCAGGGCTAGCTCTCTGGGGTTTCTTGCCAATAATCTTCTGTCTTGGCTAGAGTCAAGTGCGCATTTTGCACATTTGCTACCAAATGAAGATGCCTGGTACCTGACATCTCCACCATCTGGAGGTTGACTTTTTCCACACACTAGCAACACACCCTGTAGAATTCTACCAGTTATATTTTATCTGCGCAAGCGGAATGAATTTCAGGAACCAAAAGGATTTTTCTGTGCAGCCAGAGCAGGAGCAGCGAACAACGTTAGTTGCTTGTTGTTGCTTGCCTTTGCCTACCCGCTTCCCACTGACCTGCTCATAGGTTGTGAAGAATATTCCTATGTTTCATAGGTTGTGAAGAATATTCCTATGTTATAAATGGTCACCATTCAGAAAAAGAGGCAGGAATAGGCCAATATATATGTAGACTGTCCCTGGATCAGGTGAGAACTTAAAGAAGTTCTCAGAGTTCTTAATCTAGCTCAGTGTTTCTCAACCTGTGGGTCCCCAGATGTTGTTGGACTACAACTCCCATCATGCCTAGCCAGCATGACCAGTGGTCAGGGATGATGGGAGTTGTAGTCCAACAACATCTGGGGACCCGCAGGTTGAGAACCGCTGAAGGTTGTCATCTGAACTAGCCAGATGTGTAACTGATCAATCAATCAATCACAACCAGTCCATCATTTGAAAAATAAGACTTTAGAGTCGCCTTGCCCCCAAAATGGCAACCAGGCATTTCACTTTGGCAACTGCAACCTTGGTTTTAAGGAGCTATTTGGAGCCTAGCTTATATATCTGAGCTTCTAACACTGCTAGAGAAGCTAAGGGGGTTGATTCCAGGACCTGGGACCTGCCAGCCATTTTCTCCCCTCAACAAAAATGCCCTTCCAATGTGGCCTCCATGTCCAATTTGCATTATTGGCATAAACTATTTCTTGTTTTCTTGTTGCGCTTCTTTTCAAATCCTGAGCTGGCCTCTTGCTTTTAACACATACACAACCTCTAGTTCTGCAGGCCCAAAACGCCCTCTGCTACTAATTTAGGAAACATTTTTTATTGGGCAGAATTCCTCATCACAGGAGCTCTCAAAGGGCCCAGTCTAAGGAGAGCTTTGAAGCCCCATGAAATGCATTGACAGGGGTCAGCAAACTTTTTCACTGTCCCTCAGACCTTGTGGGGAGCTGGACTATATTTTTTTGGGGGGGGGGGAGGAATAAAAAAATGAATGAATGAATGAATTCCTATGCCCACAAATAACCCAGAGATGCATTTTAAATAAAAGGGCACATTCTACTCATGTAAAAACACGCTGATTCCCAGACTGTTCATGGGCCGGATTTAGAAGGTGATTGGGCCGGATCCAGCCCCCAGGCCTTAGTTTGCCTACCCATGCTCTTCTTGACACTTGGAAGTTTCCAATTCACAGATTGCTAGCGGTCACCAGAACCCACGGGACTCTGGGCAAGATAGGACCAACTTACTCTACTGTTTTTCAGGAGACTTTTAGCATGAGTCATTTTCTCCTGCAAACAGGGGCACAGATCTCTCAGGGACATTATATTTGATTAAAAGAACTGCCACTGGAGTCTCTTGCCAAGTGACACAGAAAGCGCCATATGTGCAAACCGCAATTTAGCAAAAACAACAACATATATTGCACCTCCTGTTCTAATGCAACTTTAGGCCAAAGTTAAGAGCTGAAGGATTGCTAACACATACTTATCCTGCAGTCGGGACCAGCAAACCCTGGAGCGCATTCGCAGCGGTACCAGTTGTCTCCATCCACACACGTCCCACTATTATAGCTGTTTGGGGAGAACGAGAAAGAACTTTGCTTAGCCGATGCTCTCTCACTTTCACAAATGCATGTTCTTTAAGCCCTTCAGCAAAAAGCAGCTTACACAATTGTAACTTAAGCAACACCGGCCCGTTTTGAGTTTAAAGTAGGAGAGAATACTGTTGCACAAATGGGACTTGCGACAAAATGTTGCAGCATGGACTGCTTCTGTATTTAAGCTTCTGGCCACTCCAGTCCTTTCCTCCCACCTGGTTCCCCTATCCAAGAGGTCCCCTATTCTGGGTCCAATGAAAATGATCAGTGTCCACTGGGGATGTTTCTGGGGTGCTGGGGGTGGGAGTAGACACAGAGAGGCCAAATCCCAGCTCCATTAAAATCATGGATCCCCCCCATTTATTTCTATGGGCAGCCTTCAACTTCCATCCTTTAGATCATTTAAAAGCAGCTTTTAAAGAGTTCTTATCGCAGCTAAATGGAAGAGTAATGAAATTCCCTCTATACAAGACTGGATCCAAAAGCTGACAGAATATGCCGAATTAGACGGTTTATCAGGGTGGACATATACAAATAAAAGTGGAATTCATTCCCAGGCCCATCTGCTCACCATGGATGAGGACTGCAATCGTTGGTATCTGTAAAGAGGTAAGAGACAAAGATGCACAATTAGCACTCTGGATTGCTACAGGCAGTGCTTTTTTAAAAGAAAAAATAAGTTTAGAGGAACTCTCATTTTCCTACTCGTATTGAAATACTGCCCCTCAATGAGGCCAAACAGTCACAAAATGTTTAGGGGTAGGCGTCCCCCCCAGAAAAAAAGCACTGTCTACAGGTGTCCCCTTGCAAAACAGGTTTGAACTAAATTGCTAAAACCCACACACTAAACAAATGCACATGGGATTCTTTGCAAAGTATTGTCAGTAAGAAACACCAACAGATTCAAAAGTGGCCAGGCTGCTGCAACCAAGGAACAGATGCGAACGAACCAGAGTTAATGTTTTTTTCCAGGGTGGTGGGTGGGTTGAAGGGAAGCGGCAGTGTGAACACGAAAACATCTGTCTCCATTTATCTAATGTGCAACTTTCTCAGGCCCAGGTCAAAGCTCCAGTCCCACAATGTCATTAAAGCCCAATGATTCAGGTGATGCGAACGCCCCACATCAAACAGCTTCCCCCTTCTGGTTTTAATCTCAAATCCCCGAAGGCAACGAGATGAGCCAGTTTTCTCATCGTCAGCCACCGCCACTTCAGAAAGAGTTTGGGTATATGAGAGAGGGGGAAAAAGAGAGAAAGCGCTTACTCTGAGTGCAAGTCGGTCCTTCCCAGCCCTCTTTGCACACACACGTGAAGGAATCTCCGCTGACGACACAAGTCCCGCCATTATGACAAGGGTTCGGGAGGCAGCTGCTGTTCCTTGCTGGAAAAAGAAGAGGCAAAACAGAGTTTCTGGCAAAGTTCTCAAAAACGGCACAGGGTTTTAAATCAGGGATGCCGAACCTCTGGCCTTCTGAATGTGAAATACCTTGAGATGTACGGAAGAAGGGAGGCGTAATAAATTAAATTAAATAATAATAATAATAATAATAATAATAATAATAATTTATTATTTACACCCTGCCCATCTGGCTGGGTTTCCCCAGCCACTCTGGGCGGCTTCCAACAAAACATCAAAAATACAGTAAAACAATCAGACATTAAAAACTTCCCTAAACATGGCTCTCTTCAGATGTCTTCAAAAAGTCAGATTGTTGTTTATTTCCTTGACATCTGATGGGAGGGCGTTCCACAGGGCGGGCGCCACTACCGAGAAGGCCCTCTACTTGGTTCCCTGTAACCTCACTTCTCACAGGGAGGGAACCGCCAGAAGGCCCTCAGAGCTGGACCTCAGTGTCCGGGCCGAACAATGGGGCTGGAGATGCTCCTTCAGGTATACTGGGCCGAGGCCATGTACAAATGTTACAAGGAAATAATGATGCTGAACTCCCGACACCCGCCAGCCCCCAGCTAGTATGGCCACTGGTCAGCCAGGACAGAGAATGGGAGTCCAGTCACATCCAGAGGATCGCAGGTCCCCCTACCCATCAAAATACATTATGATGAGCAGAGCCCACAACCATTTACTAACCGATGTTGCAGGTGGCTCCTTCCCATCCTGCGGGACACATGCACTTGAAGGCATCTCCCTCGTCATAGCAGGTCCCTCCGTTGTTGCATGTGGCTTCGTCACACTGACTGTCGCCTGCAGGCGTGCAAATGGAAAAGCAGGATTAGTTAGAAGCAAACACGCTCCCCCTCAAGCCGTATGTGGAACGGGCTCAGGGCAGACAGGCTCCCCGGGAAATCGTTGCAGAAACAGCTCACCCGTTTCCCTGAGAGTTATAAGCTCATGGTCTTATATATATATATATTATTAAATTTTCTGTTTTACCATTTAAAGTACTCATTTTCACATCCTTAAGAAATCAATGACTTCCCCTCTTCTCTTTCCATGGTTCATTTTACATATCATAAATCCCTGCATATTTTACAGAAACTATACCATTCAGTATTCCATTATTACATCCATCAAAATTTATTTACACTGTTGAATTTGTCTTAATGCTACCAGCGTTTTCAGCTGTACACAATTATTTCCCCTATATTCAATAAACGTTTTCCAATCTTCTCTAAACGTATGTTCTTCTTTTCTATATGTTAAGTCTGCAAGTTGTGCATATTCTGTCAATTAGGTTGCCATTGTTCATTGGTTGGGACCTTGCTCGTTTTCCATTTTTCGGCTAACAAAACACAGGCCACAGTTGTTGCATACATAAATAGCCTTTTTTGACACCTGGGAATTTCAGTCTGAATTATCCCCAACAGAAAGGACTCTGGATTTTTTTGGGGAAAGTACTTTGGAACTTTTTTTTCAATTCATTATGTGCCATTTCCCAATACTCTTTTACCCTTTCCAGCTCACGGTCTTAGAACATGAACGCCAATCTCACTACATGTACGTACATTCGAGAACTGGTTCTTGGGAACGGCCGTTTGATTGACAGGAGGCACAGAGACCATGAGCTTTGACATTCCCCCAGTTTATCTGTCCATGTTTGGAACCCGGGAAATAAAGAGAATCATCTTAAGGAAGAACTTTGGCATGTGTGATTATAACGCATGACTACTATTATAACGCATCTAGTTTCGAGCTCCTGATCTGATCCTCAATGTACTTTGGGGGACAGGAAAAATGACACTTCCTTGCACAACGCAGCCAGCCACGAACCACGGCTTGCCTGTAAACAATGACTCTGGCTTCGCTCCCCTGCCTGGCGCAAGGAAACAAACCACAAAGCTTGGCTTCTCGCGATGTCCCAAACCCAAGATTGAGGTTTGCTTCTCCCCAACGAAGCACGATCGCCGAGCCAAGTACACATCTTGGCTTGCTGATCGCAATTTGTTTATGGGGAAGGGGGGGGGGACAAAACCACAATCTCAGGTTCCGACATCAAGGTAAGCCAAGCGTTGTGGTTTGTTGTTCCTATTAGGGGAGGAGTGAGACACAGGAGCGAGTGGAGAGGCTGCCTTTTCACCGTGAGCGAGTTTACGGCGCACGGCAGCGATCGGCCAATGAGGCTATTATAATAAGCCGGCCCCATTCATAGGCCAAACTAGGCACCGCCGAACTTTAGTGGTGGCACCGATTTAGGGTATCTCCCAAAAAAACACTCACGCGAGTGGCAGGTTTTCCCTTTCCAGCCATTTTTGCACTCGCAGAAGAAATCGTTCACCAAGTCTCGGCAAGTTCCTCCATTGTGGCAGGGGTTTTTGCTGCAGTCGTTGATATCTGGAAGGAAGAGGGGGGAGTTAAAGGGAGAAAAAGAAGTGTTGTGGCAAAGGAGCTTGCTTTTATCCTCAGGCATGTCGCAGCCCTCCTTTTGGCCTCCCATCCCAAAGTCTGGATTAAGCGCCTTAATGCCACCGCTGACGTTATCATGTTTATTCTGCACCATACCCCACCGCTCACTTTCAACTTCCCTTGCCAACACACACCACTCTGGCTCCCTCGGAACAAATATAACAGTTAAGCTGAAAGCAAATGAGGCCTTATTACATAATGATTCTGTGTCAAGGCCAAAGGCTAGCAGTTCAGCCCCTCCTCTGTCTTCTCGAAGCAGCACAGAGGAAAAGGGAGATATTTCAGAGATGGGAAACTCTGTGTTTGGATTAGAAGCTAGTCATCATCTCAAAACTAAATGACAGCATGAGAAAACCTTACAGTAAAGGTTTCTACTGACAGAAGCCTCATAAACCAGGGCTGGTGGATGTTTGGACTCAAATTGTTGGACTACAACACCCATCGTCCTCAAGCACTGCCCATGCTGGCTGGGGCTGATGGGAATTGGAGTCCCAACATCTCGAAGGCACAAAGTTGGGGGAGGCTGTTCTACGATGCCAAGATAGGAGCAATGAGATGTTCTGTCTTTATAGAGGAAAATACATGGATATAAAACATTCAAGCCAGCTGTTTTGATTTTTACTAAAGAAAAAGTGTGGTTTGCCAATTCTAAGATGAGTTTGTGCATCACCACTGGAATACAGGTAATGTTAAAAAGTAAAGGACCCCTGGATGGTTAAGTCCAGTCAAAGACAACTATGGGGTTGCGGCGCTCATCTCACTTTTGGTCCGAGGGTTTGTCCATAGACAGCTTTCTGGCTAGCACGAGTAAACCACTTCTAGCTCAACCAAACACCGTGACGGAAACCAGAGCGCACAGAAACACCATTTACCTTCCCGCTGCAGCCGTACCTATTTATCTACTTGCACTGGCGTGCCTTTGAACTGCTAGGTTGTGGCAGGAGCTGGGACAGAGCAACGGGAGCTCACTCCGCCGCGGGGATTCGAACCGCCAACCTTCCGACTGGCAAGCCCAAGAGGAATGCAACTCTTCTGTAGCTTATGGTGCTGCATATGTAGCAGAAACTCAGCAAGCTGGCTGTCTGCTGACCCAAATCAAGAACCAAAATCCAGGCAGAGATGGAGAGGGTGCCATCTTGGCTGCAAGTTCTAGAAGGCCTGCTCCCGGTCTGGCAGGCCTCTTTCCGCCTAGCCTGGGACGGCAGCGCCCTGATTGACTCCAGCTACAAAAGCTGAGGCCGCTAAGGAGGCCAGCAACCATTTTGGCTGTCTCTTAGTGCAGACCCAAATCACTGAGCCTGAGCCACCATTGGCAGGACTGGCAGCAACAGCACCAGATACGTTCTTTGCTCATGATAACATTTAATTCTCTTGCTAATTATGCTGTTTTAAATGTGCATTTTATAATTAGAAATGCTTTCAGTGTTCAAGGTTTTCTCAGTTCACTTTGCTGTATTAAACGTGCATTCTGCAGTTAACCTCCTTTGTAATGTTTCATTTTGAAATCTTTTGAGATAATATTTTAGTTTCCTGTTAAGTAGGTTGCTTTGAGTGTACACTTGATATTTGACTTTCTTCAGCAATGTTTTATTATTCAAGTGAAGTAGACTTATAAATCATTGTGGACTTATAAATCATTAAATGAAATGTGTCAATATGAATGGAAGTTATAAATATTGCAGCTGCTGTATAAGGGATTACTATTGTGACTGAAATCAATAAGATTTTGGAACGCAGGAATAAAGGGGAAAAAATCAAACCATCAATTCTAGCATGTGGATACCACCTAAATTATGAACTTTGGTATTTAAATGATTAATATTGGGAATAGTGTTGTAATTTGGCATTGTTATACTGAGGCTATTATTGGATTCTTGAAATTGAAAACTAATAAAAATGTTTTATTCTGGATCATTTTATCTGAAGTTTTACTATGTTGTAAAAGTCTTTTGAGATATAAGCAGTATCAAAATGAAATTAATATGAATGAATGAATAGGGTAGCATCTTTCTTTTAAGTACACCCATAATAAACACCCATTGCTCCTTAAGATGATCTTTTCAGGACTGCAGTCCAGACAGAGGATGTGAAAAGCGTCAACACGAAGAAGAACGACAGAGTCTCCATCCCTCAACCACCTCCCTTCCAGTAGAGAAACAAAGATCCGCTTACTGGCTTCGCAGAAGTTGCCTTCCCATCCATCGCTACAAATGCATTTGTACGAATTGATGCCGTCAATGCACGTGCCGCCATTCTTACACGGGTTGCTCTCGCAATCGTTGATGTCTGCAGCAAAATTAAAAGAGATGAAGCACAAAAAAGGAAGTTTAGAAAACTGGGGCTGGATGGAGGAGGTGGGTTAACCATTAAACCCGGAGCTTGCTCCGTCTGGACCCAAACTGCAACCCAGTGCAAAAAAAAAAAAAAAAGACAAGCGAAAGGAGAAGGCTCTTTAAAAAAGCAAGCCAACTTTCCATACCTTAAAAGGTTTGAAAACATTCCTTTAAGACGGCTCATAAAACCCCCCAGAGTAAAATTTGCCATCTACTGCCGGAGGCCTTTTGTATGTTTGTAAAGTTGGCATTTATTTTTTTAAAAAAACCATAAACCCAAGGCACGTTCAAGGCTAAAGGTAAAGGCACCCCTGGCCATTAGGTCCAGTCGTGACCGATTCTAGTGTTGCGGCGCTCATCTCGCTTTCTTGGTCTAGGGAGCCGGCATTTGTCCACAGACAGCTTCTGGGTCATGTGGCCAGCATGACTAAGCCGCTTCTGGCGAACCAGAGCAGCGCACGGAAATGCCGTTTACCTTCCCGCCGGAGTGGTACCTATTTATCTACTTGCACTTTGACATGCTTTCGAACAGCTAGGTTGGCAGGAGCAGGGAACGAGCAACGGGAGCTCACCCCATCACGGGGATTTGAACCGCCAACCTTCTGATCTTCAAGTCTTAGGCTCTGTGGTTTAACCCACAGCGCCACACGCGTCCCTACCTAGGAGCCTCTTAAAACGAGCTTCCTTGAGGCCAAGGGAATACTAGCATCAACTGGCCCAGCAAGTAGGAAGCAACGAAATTGCAGCAAAAGTCCAAAAGTGTCCTTGGTGACTGCAGCCAACCCCTGGCTCCCAAGGCCAAACAAGCTGTGGGGTTCAAGGCATTTAAACAGGTGGCTGTGGAGAAAGGGAGAGTCGGGTTCACTCAAAAGCAGGGTGAGGAGAAACTTACTTTCATGGCAGTAGGTGCCGGTGAAGCCTTTGCTGCATTCGCAAGTGAACTTGCCTCCCGCCTGGCTCTTGCACTTTCCGTGGGGACCGCAGACATTGGAAGAGATGTAGCGGACGCCTTCCGGGGTGCTGTTGGACGCCACGGCAACCGTGCAGCTGTCAATGACTGCAGGGGGAAAGAGACACAGACCCAACATGAGCTCTCGAAAGACCCACGCCGTCCCTGGCCTCCTGTGGGTCGAGGGCTTTCTCTTAAAACAAGCAGGCCCTATAAAACAGCGGGGCCAGATTTCTTCACCAATGGGAGCCACATCCCAGCGGTGGGGGAGCGCCCCACTCCCATGTGCAAGTATAGGAGACAGTGATATGCAACCGCCCCTCTCAGCTAAGCCACAGAGATCAGCTCCTGCCTCCTCCCAACTCAAATTATTAATATGATTGGGGTGGGGGGCGCAGTTGTCTTGTTCTGTGGGCTAGGCAGGGAGGTTTAAACTTCCCCACCTACCCCCCCCCAAGCTGTGTTTACTCCCCCCCATCTGAGCTGCCAAAATTCGTGGGGGTCTTCAAAGGTCTAGGAAAAATTGATGGGGCCGAGGTTAGCCACCTGAGGTCTAAAGCAAGCCTTTTTCAAGTACAGTGGTACCTCAGGTTACAGATGCTTCAGGTTACAGACTCCGCTAACCCAGAAATAGTACCTTGGGTTAAGAACTTTGCTTCAGGATGAGAACAGAAATCGTGCGGCGGCAGCGGGAGGCCCCATTACCTAAAGTGGTGCTTCAGGTTAAGAACAGTTTCAGGTTAAGAACGGACCTACAGAACGAATTAAGTTCTTAACCCGAGGTATCACTGTACCCAAAAGCCTCAGGGCCACAGCGACTCGTACCAAGGAACCACAGTACACCATGATGACACAGCTGAGCCACGCGTGAAAGTCCCATTCTGAGCCACGCATACAAGCCTTGGCCTAACAAAGGTGACATATAGTGCTGCAGAATTACTACTTGCCCCCCCCCCACACACCGAAAGCAAAACACTCTGCAGTTTTTGCCTTCTGTACGACAGAGCTAGGAATACGGTAGTTAAAAGAAGATGCCCTAAAACAGAGTTGTAAAACAGTCTTTGAAGCCACCATCCTTTGTGGACAGTGTTTCAGGGGCCACATACCAAAAGGTGGCTGCAGGAAAGAAAAGGTAATGGACCCCTGGACGGTTAAGTCCGGTCAATGGCGACTATGGGGTTGTGGCGCTCATCTCGCTTTCAGGGCGAGAGAGCCAGCATTTGTCCACAGAACACCATGACGGAAACCAGAGCACCTTCCTGTCGCAGTGGTACCTATTTATCTACTTGAACTGGTGTGCTTTCGAACTGCTAGGCTGGCAGGAGCTGGGACAGAGCAACGGGAGCTCACTCCGTCACGGGGGTTCGAACCACCAACCTTCTGATAGGCAAAAGCTTAAGAGGCTCAGTGGTTTAGACCACAGCACCAACCACACCTCTTGCTGGCTGCAGGTGGGCACCCCCCATGCAGGGTACGATCACAGATCAAGGACAGAGTCAAGCCAGGTGAAATTCTTACAAGAGGGCAGCCCACCTGAGGTTCCCCACAAACTTGCCTTATAGCGGGGGTTGGGGACCCTTGGCCTTCCAGGTGTCGCTAGACAACAACTCCCATCATCCCTGAAAACTGGCTGATGGGATTTGTAGTGCGGAAACACCCAAGGGGCAAAGGTTCCTCACCTCTGCCGTATCGGACCATTTGCCCAGTAGGTGCCAGTTGGCGTTCTCTCCAGGATGTCAAAAAAGGGCGTTTTCCCAGTCCTGATGGAAAGTGTCAGGGATCGAACTCAAGACCTTTGAAGAACAAAGCATCACATTCCGCCAACCTCCCCAGAAAAATAGCAGGCCGTGACGTAGTGGACTAGCCAAATGCAACGCCTACCTTCGCAAGGAGTCGAGCGGCAGTGATCCTTGAGGTGCGAGCAGTTCTTTCCCTCGTAATCTTCCGGGCAGTTGCTGCAGAAGTAGTCATTTTCGTAATTGAAGCACTGCGCCCCGTTCTGGCAAGGGTTGGGCTCGCAATAATCTATGTCCAACTAGGAGGAAAAGGGGAGGCAGGGAAAAAAGAGGCCGCCTTAAGACAAAGGGCTCATTATCATTACACAGCCGCAAGCAGGAAGCGGTTACGGAATCTGACCTTATTATTATTATGATTATGATTCCGTCGCCCCCGATCACTTGTGTACAGCATACAAAACAACACTTGCCAACTGCACTAAAACGAAAAGTTTATCAAGGAGGGGGCAAAGGTCTAGCATGCAAGAGTTACTGCAATTTTTAATGGCAATTAACTTTCTCAACACACCAGTTCTGAGAAAGTTTATGAAAGAGTACACACGTGAAATGGATTTTATATTCATGAAAAACGACAGAGGTGCTGTATGTCAGGAAACTATAAATGTCAACTGTGAGAATGGACTAACATCAAGAGAAGGATTAAGAGGAGATTAAAGAGGAAGGAGGCGGCTACATGAGGACGCAATGGACATATGTTTGCAACAGGAGCGGGGAAACCTGATTGTTTTAGGAAACTGTATGAAATTTATATAATTTGGGCTGATTTGTAATAACTTGGAAAACATGCACTGCAAATTTTCAGTGTACTTTACGGAGCCCTGGGTTTCTCTGCCCCACAGCTATTAAAAAAAAAAGAGGGAGAGGGTCCATAGCGCTACCTGGTGAATACAGGTATTCAGGACAGCGGTCGAAGCTTTGGGGCTCTTATCTGGAGCTTGCGTTTCAGCAGCTCTCACCTGACAGACATTTCCAGAGAATCCAGCCGGGCAGAGACACTGGAATCCATTGATTTCATCTTGGCAGTGGCCCCCATTCAAACAAGGGTTGCTTGCACATTCGTCGATGTCTCTCTCACAGTGATCCCCTGAATAGCCAAGTGGGCAGGAGCATCGATAACCATTAACCAAGTCCTGAAAAAGGGCAGAGGAAGAAAATAAAGAAAAACAGTCCGCAAGATTCTGAAGGAGCAGAAACAACTATTTATGTACGCGACGACAGCAGCACAGATACCATTGGCCCAGGGATGGAAAGACGATAAAGTTCCGACCAGCGACGAATGGCTGATGAAGATGATGGACTAGGCTGAGATGGCAAAACTGGCCAGGAAAACCAGAAACCAGGAAGAGAAGAACTTTAAGGAGGAGTGGGGAAAATTTACAATGTACTTAAGAGAGCGCTGTAAACAACTAAAAACTTTGGCAGGATTTGAGTAATGCTTGTAATATACGAAGAACTATGGTAAAAATGGGTCATCTGTTTTAAAAAATAGAGAAAATAAGGGAGGCAGTTGAAAAAAAGGACAGAGGGAAGTCAAAGGATTCAGGGGATCCTAAACGATGATGTTTGAATTCAAATTGGTTATGTAAAACTCAATAAAAATATTTATATAAAAAAAGAAAAAATAGCAAATCAGTTTGCTTGGCCAATCAGAATCATTCAACACACACAAAAAAATGGTTTTGCTTTACATGTGCATAGGATACTGTATAGAGACATAGATTTGCCGGTGGGCGGGATTTAGATTTGAACCCTAGGCTGGAGCCCTGAATGAGAGAGTACTGGTTGTAGAACTGAGCCCAGAATTAGACAGGTCGAAGCACATTAGTCCAGGTTATCGGTTCCATTCAGACATAAAGCAAAGGATGACTGATTTTTACGGCAAAAGGGCAAGGGGAGAGGTACCCCCTGCCCTAGGTCTATTCTCCTAGTGCTCTCTGGCTTCTAGCCATTTTTCTCCCTGGCCATTTCATGTGATTTTCAGTGGTGCCAGGGGGAAAGGGAGCTCAAACAATCTCATCTTGGTAAAAAGCTGGGGTAGTTTTGGTCCGCAAACTTGGTGCATCTCTCAGTGTTAAAAACAAGACAACACACACCCTCCAAACACACGCTTTGCATGTGAGCAATAAACACAGCTATTCCCATTACACCTACTTTGACCTTCCACCAGGCTCGGTGGATGGCCATGAGAAAGTCGCTCTCCTCTCAGCCTAGCCTACCTCACAAGATTGTTGGGAGAATAAAAAGGGACGGGGAGTATTGCCCCCCCCCCCGAGGAAAGGTGAAGAAAATGAAGCCATTCTGGCACGTAAGCGGGATGCAAGATAGTAATTCACTGTATTCCAAAGGGGGGGTTACAATGATTTGACAATATCAATTAATATAGTTCTATTTTCACTTTGCATCATGCAAAATAATTTAAGAGATCATCCAATGACACTGCGAGGAAGGCCACACCCCCGGTAAGCCTTTGGAGAGCCTACATTGTGCCTGTTGAGTCTCAAATATACACTCATGTTTCTTTTAAAACCTTCAAGGGATCAGATTGTGAAACCTCCTTGTCTCCTTAGCCTCAAGTCCCAGAAGCTTATTCAGGGGGGAATCAGTGTCATGATATTAGAATTGGTTCTCTGCTATAGCAGCGCTCAAGAAATCCGACTACCTATGCATTTCAATGCAGACCATGGGCGTAGCTGGGGGGGAGCTGCCCCCGCCTAAATCAATACAAATCAATAAAATACCCAGCTAACTGGGGTTCTGCCCCCCCCAAATCCTGGCTACATCCATGGTTCAGACCGACCCAATCTGCAACTCCCAATCTCAACATACAATAAGTTATCTGTCAATTTTTACATGTCACTGTTCTTTGCTGTGGTTCTCAGCTTAGAAACCATTTTAAAAATGTGCATTCCAACAGAGGGGAAAAAAACCTATTCATTTCGAAATGCAAACTTTAAAGGCGAACTTTCAACCAGGATTTTCAAGCGCAAAGACCAGCAGATTAAACACAGAAGGCGGAATGGGGTGGGTTTCTGGGCAAACGCATTCAAAAGCAACATGGATCAGATGCAAGACCGATAGAATGTGGCTGATCCCTATTCTGCAGTACTGATTTCTGTTGAAAACATACATTGCAACCCAATACATTTCTTGGATCAAATCATATACATTTCTACCGAGAGTCAAGTCCTGATGAGATCAATATGCTCCTGCATAATAAGTGAATGGAAGACTTAAAACTTGGTCCCTTCCCATTTAACTATGTTAAGACGAGCCTTGCTGATTCAGGCTACTGGCCCACCCAGAACCCTGTTCTTGCAGTGGCCACCCGTGGGTGCCCGTGGGAAGCCTGCAAGCAACAGGCAAGTCCAACAGCGTTCTCGTCGCTGCAATCCACAGCCACTGCTCTCCGCAACTAATCTGCAACTTACCCTGCAAGTTCCTCCATTCTGACATTGTCCAATGCAGTCGTCAATATCTGCAAGTCAGAAAATAGCATCAATCACATAGGGGAGTAGGCGAGCCTTTAGAAAGGCAGCGCGCATAGGAAAGGCACAAGAAAGAATTCAAGCGGGCTTTGAAACTCTAGGCTAGATAAATCCTTTTGTCCCGCTTCCTGCATGCTTTCCTCCGGATAAGGCCAGGATAATGGGTGGGAACCCCGAGCCATTCTTACAGTGGAGCTAAGCGGAAAACTTCACATCATTGTTTCAAGTCGCCTTATCGGCATATAGCCGGTGTCGTGGACTAATGGGTTTGAGAAAAGGGCCTCTTATTCATGCCAGACGGACTACTCCCTTTCTAAAAACATCGGCTGCCGACGACCAGCCTTGCCTTTGCTGGCTAATGCCAATGGCCGAGCCTCAAAACTCAGAACACAGGTCACCTCTTGCCCGCAGAAACCCAAGCAAAAAAAGCAGTGGTCATTACGTATCAGCATACGGAGGAAAAGATGCCTACTTATATCACAGTTCTGGCCAGTCCAGCCAGGGACACAGTTGCAATAGTAGTTGCCAATCAAGTTCCTGCAGGAATTGGCATTCAGACAAGGTTTGCCCTCACATTCGTTGGCATCTGAAAAGAGAAGAGAGGAGGGGGTGCTGTCAAAGGGAGAGACACAGACCACTCTCTCGTTTTCACAGCACAGTTCGTTAGAAGACAAAACAGTTCCTTCTCGTTTTTAAGCACGCAGGAGTGGATTAGCAAGACTTTAAAAAAAAAGACAAGAGGCGAGGAAATAGTACAGTGGTACCTCGGGTTAAGTACTTCATTCATTCCAGAGGTCCGTACTTAACCTGAAACTGTTCTTAACCTGAAGCACCACTTTAGCTAATGGGGTCTCCTGCTGCTGCCGCACCGCCGGAGCACAATTTCTGTTCTCATCCTGAAGCAAAGTTCTTAACCTGAAGCACTATTTTCTGGGTTAGCGGAGACTGTAACCTGAAGCGTATGTAACCCAAGTTACCACTGTACTGGGGGACTTTCAGATTTTATTTCCCCAATTATGGCACTGGCAATCACGGAGTCCTTGGCCTTAATTAAGAGCAACTTTTGAAATTAAAAAAAAACACAAAGGGGGGGGAAAAGAGGGTGGGAGGGAGAAAGAAAGGAAGGGAGGCAAGGGAGTTGGAGAGTTTCAAAATGACAGAGCATCACCCCCAGTCATTGGGATTAATACTGTTGGATGAAGAATGCAGACAGCTCATTCTTCATGAGATCATCCACAGCTCGGAATGCAGCTGCAAATTCTCCCTCTCCTCCTCTAGTCTGAAGGAGTTAATGTGAACAGAGGGACGGAGAATCGCTTTCCCACCAGGCTAACAGGGAGGTGGGGGGGGGGAGAGGTGGGAGAGGCAGCAAAAGGACACCCTGTCTTAAGAAGAAGAAATGTCAGCAGGAGTCATAGGAACACTCATCACAGCAGATCCTGCAAAGATAAGTCTCCAGGCGGATAAGCTCTGCTGCAGCAAAGAGCCTTGTGGAATCTTCAAACTACTTATTTCAGATCCACACCCTACGTTCAAAGCACTCTTACACCAACTTCAAGAGTCAGGGTTTCCCCTGCTCCCCAAAGAATCCTGAGAACAGCAGTTTGTTAAGGGTGCCGAGAGTTGTTAGGAGAGCTACAATTCCCAGCACCCTTAAACTACAGCTCCCAGGATACTTCTGGCTTGGGAAGGCAGGGAAGTACAGTCATACCTTGGATCCCGAATGCTTCATGGGTCGAGCGTCTAAGTGAGTGTTTACGAACGTTCTTTGGAACCCAAACGTCTGACGGGGCTTCTGATTGGCTGCAGGAGCTTCCTGCAGCCAATCAGAAGCCGCACTTCGGTTTCCAAAGGTTTGGAAGTCGAACAAACTTCCAGAATGGATTCTGTTCAACTTCCAAGGTACGACTGTAGTTTGAGAGCAACTTAAACCTGAGCTGTGACCTAAACTTGTGGTGTAAGCGTTTGTGGATCACGGTCCCTTTCACCAGACGTGTGACATTTCCAAATTACCGTATTTTTCGCTCTATAAGACGCACCAGACCACAAGACGAACCTAGTTTTTAGAGGAGGAAAACAAGAAAAAAAATATTCTGAATCTCAGAAGCCAAACAGCAAGAGGGATCGCTGTGCAGTGAAAGCAGCAATCCCTCTTGCTGTGCCGGCTTCTGGGATAGCTGTGCGGCCTGCATTCACTCCATTAGACGCACACATATTTCCCCTTACTTTTTAGGAGGGAAAAAGCGAGTCTTATAGAGCAAAAAATACGGTAAATAATAGGGGCTCGCATGAGCGGCAAAAGATCGCTGCAGAAATGACTCTGCAGTCTAAAAGTTGATGGTGGGTAGCTGAGGACATGGTCCTCGATCAAAAGGTTCGTACAAGATTCAGCTAAGGCTCTTCACAAGTTTCTTTGCACATGCATCCAGCTCTCAACAAACACAATCTTGTTGTGTTATGCTATGGAGCCACTCCACTGACATACAGCCAGTGTCTCCTGTTATAGCAGCTTTTGGGGGGAATGCAGAAGCAAAGCCATGGGGCCAGGCCAGCATAGTCACCAAAACAGCTTACAGGAGGAAACTGCAGTCATGGAAAGACCAGGTTCATGAACTGGGTTCTCTGCACGAATGCTGCTTTGGGGGCTATCGGGATGAGGGAAAGAAAACGTGGGAGGCTCTACTGATGCCACACAGAAACATTTGCCCATTGTCCCCATACTAGAGCCACCCAAAGTGGCTGGGACAACCCAGTCAGATGGGCAGGGTAGAAATAATAAAATCACAGTTATTATTAAGAGGAATAGAGAAGATTGCTGTGATTTAGACACAGAAAGGCAAGAAGAAGCCCAGAGACTCCCATGCCTCATATGCTCAAGACCACACATTTGAAACATGCTGGAACAGGCAGTTATACCATTTACCCTTTATACCATTTACGGCAAATGTTAATAATGTCAATTAGAATCCCATGTGCTGAAAGGGAGAGAGAGGGACAGACATCATTGTCATTCTTTAAAAGATCCCAAGTATTCCACTCCCGGCGGAAGCGTCCCCAGTGGTTTCAAAAGCACGGGCTGAGCCTGAATAATGTCAAGGTCGCAGGTTCGAGCCCCATCAGAGACAACTGCATATTCCTGCATTGCAGAGAGTTCTACTAGATGCTCCACAAGGTCCTTTCGGTCTCTATGATTCTTACAAACTTCCACTAGGCCAACTTCTTCAAAGGGAAAGATGACCCCCAACACTCACAAGCCCCACGTTACCCCATTCAATTCCGACACAAACGTTCCTCAGCACGAAGCATGCTGCGACAGGTGTCCCCAAATCTGGAGCAAGTTCTCCAATTCCTTATTTCCTCTTCCATAAATCTATGGTCTAATACTTACCAATCTGACACGTTTTGCCAGTCCACTGAGGTGGGCAAATACATTTAAACCCATCGACCAGATCCTGGCAGGTCCCTCCATGGCCGCAGGGGTTTGGAGAGCAGTCGTCAATATCTACCGAGAGAAATTTCGCTTTAGTATGCGTGTCTCAGTATCATCAAGAGCAGCTAGGCTGGCAGCCACACTAGGCACAGGCCAAAAGCCATAGCTATAGTCAGAAAAGTGAGGCAAACGCTGTAGAGAATGCAGAAGAACAAGCCACTTCTGATGTTCCAACTCCAAGGAGATTACCCACAAGGGCCTGCAGTACTTAGGCAGGGGAAAAAGTTTCCCTGGCCCTATCCAATATGAAACCATGTCTCCCGGTTTTCATTCCCCTCCCCCACCCACCCTGCAGTTGCAGCTCCGGCAACGCTTACAACATTTTGATCATCTGAAATACGTTCGTGTGCAGACAGACAGCACTTTCACAACTGAGCAGCCTTTAAAGCAGTATTTCCCAAACTTGGGTCTTGGGTTGTTTTGGGACTACAATTCCCATCATCCCTGACCACTGGTCCTGCTAGCTAGGGATGATGGGAGTTGAAGTGCAAAAACAGCTGGAGACCCAAGTTTGGGAAACGCTACTTTCGAGAAAAGATGACAGCCAAGCCATTTTTGCCCTTGCCCTCAGAGAGAGAGACGACTAGCCCGACAAGGCTATCCAGGTAAAATATCCATTTGTGGACCTTCACAAAGGACCATTCAGACTTCCAGATTCGATGGGTAAGACATTTGGGATAGCGAACTGGAATTGTCAAAGATTTGGAGGCCCAGCGTGCAAATTTCAACGAGAGAGCAGAAAGCTGAAGCGTATTACAAGCCCAGGCAGAAATTTCATCGGACCATTACAAACCACTGAGAAAAGCCAGCACGGCAGTTTGGGTTCAGCAAGCTTTGAAGCTTTTGCTAAGCTGGGAAATCCTTGTCCACTTACTGAGTGTACAGGTTGGTGCCCCCCAGCCTGGAGCACAGACACACTCAAATCCCGTCGAGGTTTCGAGGCAGCTTCCTCCGTTGTGGCAAGGATCCGAAAGGCAGGCGTGTTCCGCTGCAGCAAGAACAGAATCCTCTTCAGCTTGGCCAATGCCGGTGACACGGACAACCTCATTTTTAAAAAATCACCTGTCCTACTTTCCCTGTCCCCTCCATCTCTTGGGCTCTGAGCTGGTGGGGAACACAGTGCCCAAAACTCCCGACAGTGGCTAGGTTTAGATGGGAAAAGCAACTATTTGAGGGCTGAGCCATCTGCCGGCTGCTGTCTCCCTTTCCAAGCAAGTAGCTCATACTTGCTTAAGGCAGAGTTGCCTCATCTCATGGCGACTGTATTAAAGGTAAAGGTAAAGGGACCCTTGAACATTCGGTCCAGTTGTGACCGACTCTGGGGTTGCAGCGCTCATCTCGCTTTATTGGCCGAGGGAGCCGGCGTACAGCTTCAGGGTCATGTGGCCAGCATGACTAAGGCACTTCTGGTGAACCAGAGCGGTGCACGGAAACGCCGTTTACCTTCCCCCCGGAGCGGTACCTTTTTATCTACTTGAACTGGTGTGCTTTCGAACTGCTAGGTTGGCAGGAGCAGGGACCGAGCAATGGGAGCTCACCCCACTGTGGGGATTCAAACCACCGACCTTCTGATTGGCAAGCCCTAGGCTCTGTGGTTTAACTCACAGCGCCACCCGTGTCCCTACTGTATTATCCCCTACTAAACAGAGATAAAACATACCCAGACAGGACACTTTAGGGATGCCCACAAGTCACAATGTAAACCTTTCTTGAGCAAAGTTAACTCGTACATGCCAGATATCATTGGCAGAACCAAAGACACATCTGAGGACCTGAACTCGGGGAGGACCACAGCTCAGTGGCAGAACTCTGTGTGCCAGCTATAACTCCAACCTATTCTCCCTCTCTCCAAAATGCACTTGGCCAGCTGCAACAATTCAGTCCCCAGGATGTCCTCATTACTGCTTACTTCCCGATTTTCGCTCTCTCTTGACCATCTCTCCAGCACAGCCCCCAGGGCGCATAGCCACCAAAAGCAGCCAAACCAACCAAATGCAGAGATCCTTACCGATTTCGCAGTTCTGTCCCGAGTAACCCTCTGGGCAGGAGCACTGGTACTTGTCCGGTCCAGTGTTGCTGCACGTTCCCCCGTTCAGGCAAGGTGGGTGAGTTCCGCAATAGTTGAGATCTGCAAGGGACCGTCCGGAAAAATGAGAAAGGAACTGCCTTCCGGGTGAGGGTTTGCGGAGAGCTTCGACCGCCGCCCCACAACCGAGCCAGAGGCCAGCGTTACCAAAGGAGAGGATATTCCCCCCCCCCCGGCTGGTGCATCCTTGACCTGCAGCTCCCCCACTTCGCCGTCTCCCCCAACCTCCATCATGTTTAACTAGCATTTCAAAGCCGCCTCAAGAGTGTACCTTTATTGCAGAACTGGCCACCCCAGTTGGTTTCGCAGAGGCATTGCCACGGTTCGTTGCAAGTTCCATGGACACAGCCTGGGTGAGGAATGCACTTGTCACAGTACTGACCTTGCCAACCGTACTGACACCTTCAAAGAGAGAAAGGGAGAGGGGAATTAGTCGCTCGAAAAGAAAGAAATAGGCCTACAAATCCTTATTCATTCATTTATTTATTTGGGGGGAATTACAGTGGTACTTCAGGTTAAGTATTTAATTTGTTCCAGAGGTCCGTTCTTAACCTGAAACTGTTCTTAACCTGAAGCACCACTTTAGCTAATGGGGCCTCCTGCTGCCGCTGCGCCGCCAGAGCACGATTTCTGTTCTTATCCTGAAGCAAAGTTCTTAACCTCAAGCACTATTTCTGGGTTAGTGGAGTCTGTAACCTGAAGCGTATGTAACCTGAAGCATACGTAACCCAAGGTACCACTGTACTTGATTATACAGGTATAAAATTACAACAATACAACCATACACACCCACTTTTACGGATTCCTCCAAATCTCTGGACTTCTCACCTCCCTTCCATGGTTCCTATTTTTAAACCATTTCTACTGCATCTTTTCCAACAATCTCTATTTGATAGAACTCCATTGTCTCCATAGTACTCGCTACATTGCAAGCGTTATTGCAACCCTGCCAATGTTTTCGTTTGCTTAGTGGTCTCCAAGATAAATTATAATTCCCCCCCCTCCCCATTCTTTGTTAAAAGTTTTGGTCCTCTTGGTTCCTGAGCTTTCCGGTCAGTTTTGTCATTCCGGCATAGTCCAACAATATAATTTGCCATTCTTCTCTGGTAGGGACTTTATCTTCTTTCCATCTCTGGGCTAGTAGCACCCATGTACAAATCCTTATTTTTATTTTAAGATTTAAAGAGAAGCCTCCCCCACTCTCTGCTCAAAAAAAGGGGGGGAGTATTTGGTGGTTTCTTGTAAACAAACCAAGTTTTTTGTTTCCCCTCCAAGGTCTCTCAAGACACAGCCTATTCTCGGAAAAGAATAACTGTTCTGGGAGCCCCAGTGTGGTGCCACAGAAGACAATACTGTTCTGAAACTCACACAAATGGGAGAGAAGGGAGAATGGGTGCAGGCATGCTATAGATCAATCCCTGGGGTTTGACAAATGAATTAATAAAAAAGGGGGGGGGAGCGGAGAGAGGAAGAATGAGGATTCTCCCAAGGATTCTCATGAATACAAGGGCTTAAGGATACTTGAGCAGAAAGAAAAACAAGCCAACCAATATAGAACAGCAAAGTTACTAGAGAATTTCCTCTTGGACCGCAACTCAGTTTGCTTGGGCTTTTTTTTGGGGGGGGGGGAGAATCACATGTTCAAATTAGGAGGACAGGAAGCATCTTCTTTCAAGAGAGATATTAATCTGGCAGCAGTCAGAAGATAGTTAAAAGTCGACTGATGTTTCCACTTTGATAACATATAGCTGCATACATAATAAATCAGTTATGTGCTTAAAGAATATCTATATTCATCTGACATTTTTTTCCTCCGCCAGATAATTTCAACCTAGCGAACCCAATTTTTATCCGAAGTTTGGCTCAAGTGCCTGTGTTTATGTTCTGAACGTATTACTTTAAGCTCAAGAAGCCAGGCTGGTGTAACAAAGCAAGAGATGTAATCTGTTATCCGAAAAGCTCCCCTCCTCGAATGCAAACACAGGGCATTAAGGAAAATCTCCAGTTTAAATACATTCCACACTGAGACATTTTTTATTTGAAGCGGAGAATATGAAGGGGAGGGTGAGGGTGGGGGAAAGACAAGAAAGGTTGAAAGCATGAAATTGTGGGTTAACTGCAAAGTTCACTTCATTACTGGGACCTGGGAAGAAGTGATCACCGGCAATTACTTGCTAAGCTGGCCCTAACTTATTAAAATAAACCTTTCCATCCAAGCCAGTTGGGCTTTCGGTTTTCAAAAACTCTGCCCAGCAAATCCTTGTCATGGGAAAAGCGATAGGGATCTTTCCAAGGGCTAATTGCTTGCAGCGACTTTTAACTCTCCATCAAAAAACCTCAGACAGCAAGCCACTCCCCTAATTAATTTTAGAGAACAAGGGAGAGAGAGGGAGAGAGAGCAAGCAGTTCAAAGCCTCTGGATATATTCAATAAAAGAGAAATATTAAAATATATCTTTTGGAAGCCCAATTGGCAGAGTCGTCTCTGTGGGCAAGATAGAGCAAAGGGGAATGACCCCCCCCCCCGACCTTTTTGATATGGAAGTCACAAAGAATACAAAAATTATAGATTCTTTTCTCAGCCTGAACTCTGCAAGCTTTAAACAGAAGTGTGGACAAGCAGAGAGTCAGTAGCCTTCGCAGTACACCCTGCTCAGAGATGGAGGAGCAATCATTTCTTTACAGCAGGCATGTTCAAAGTCTGGCCCAGGGGGCCAAATCCTAAAAACAGCTCAACAACTTTGGGATAAAATCCTAAAATAAGCTCAAAAACTTCAATCAATCAACAACTTTGGGGCAAAATCCTTTAAAAAAGCTAAACAACTTTGGCCGGCCCTCACTTCATCAAATCTGGCCCTCTTTGAAAAAAGTTTGGACACCACCGCTTTAGAGGGTCTCCAAACGCCCGCCCACCCCCGAAATTCTACTTTTAAATGCTAGGCACAGCCCATCTTGATAGATCTGTTCCAAAGAAGCAAACGCCAGCCAATTTAAGAAAGAAAGCAAAAAAACAAAGCAGTGCTAATTTTAGCCCGAAGCATTTATTAAGTCTTTCTGCGTTAACAACATAACACAATCGCATTCTCATAGCCTGGCTCACATACAGGGCTTTTATTTTTATTTTTTTAAAAAAATCAGACCGTCTTCTTCTGCCGCGAGTGGCTTCCAAAACGAAATTTGGGGCAGGGGTGGGGAGGGAGTCAGACTCTTCTATGCGTTCTTCTTTCAGATCTAGCCGGTTTTGAAAATTCTTGTTTTTAAACGATCACATTTGCAACATTAAAGAGACCGTGACTCATTCCCTGACTCCCCCCCCCCCCCCAAACTTAATGGAAAAAGAGTTATAATCTTGTTTCCCTCCGAGTCCAAGAATATAATTGAGGCTGGGGTATCAGGAAGGACAGCAACATCGCTGGAGAACTTTGCAAAGGAAGTGTGGGAAAATTGCACCTTAAGTAAATAAGGGCGCTAGAGCATGTCTGGGCAGAGAGTGGGAGGTGAGAGACAGAGGAAGGCTTGAACTCTGGAAACAAAGCCTGTTGTTCTGGCTAGCGAGGAATGTGGGCAAACCCCATAAGGCACTTTCAGATGGATGACAGAAGCACAAATCTCTGGGAGCGCTGGCTCCAGCTTAGGCAGCAAGCTGGTCTCCGGCCCAGACAAAAATGGGGGCGAACAAAACACTGCAGCCCAACCGAAACACACAACACACACATACACACACAAGCCTCTCTTCTGTTATCAGGGCTGGTCAGATTTTTACATCGCCCTTATCTAGGAGTGATTCATGTATGTTCTCAAGGGTTGGAAAGAAGCGGGCCTTACCAGGTTTGCAGGGCGGAGGAGCAAAGCAAACCCCCCATTTTGGAACGGCACGCCATAAGGGTTCAAGCGGATCTCAGCTCCTTTGGCGTGCTCGAGTTGCGCACACAACATGCGTGCCCCAAACTTGCTCCATTTCAAAGCACGTAACCTGAGCTCTGTCGCCTGAGGTGCCATTTGGATTTGGGCAGAGAGCCACAAGCGCAGCAGGGATATGCCAGGGGAGCGGCTGAAACGGGACAGAGCTGTCCAAGTGTGGCACAAGATGGGGAGGCCACCTCCAAAAGTCTCCTATGCTACAAGGAAACATCAACAAACCAGCTTTCTGCCAGCCCCACGACCAGCGTAAGAAAATTGCCTGATCTCCCCAGCTGGGAGAGGGAAATCAAAAATCTGTATGCATTGCCACCAGTGTTTGAACCCATGCGAAGACTGTAATTTTGGTGACAGGGCATGGGGCTATAGAAATCTGGTTTCAGGTGAGGCACACTCACAAAAGTGAATGCTACCGGGATGGGCTGGAGACCATGGGGGAAAGGCTTTTTCCATGAAAAACACACACATACACACTGAGGTCCAGCGCCGAGGGCCTTCTGGGGGATCCCTCGCTGGAAGAAGCCAAGTTACAGGGAACCAGGCAGAGGGCCTTCTCGGTAGTGGCACCCGCCCTGTGGAACGCCCTCCCACCAGATGTCAAAGAGAAAAAGAACTACCAAACTTTTAGAAGACATCTGAAGGCAGCCCTGTTTAGGGACGCTTTTAATGTTTAATAGGTTATTGTATTTTAGTGTTTTGTTGGAAGCCACCCAGAGTGGCTGGGGAAGCCCAGCCAGATGGGTGGGGTATAAATAATAAATTATTATTATTATTACCTAAGAACATTAGTCCCCTTTGGACTGCAGACAACCAACCAACACCATATTCGAACATATACACAAGTCAGAGCATTGTTCCAGTTAGCTCATAGAATTGTAGGCGGGCAAAAGGTCATGTAAGTCCAACCCCTGTGATGCAGCCAATTCGGGGTGGGCTTGGGTCACCGTCTACCCTGAATGACAGCAGTTCTCCAGAACTTTAGACACAGAATCCACTCCGAGCAATACCTGGAGAAGCTGGGAAATGAACTCAAGACCAAGGAGATGCTGTGACGCTGGCACAACCACAACCCTAGGGATGGGGACACAGGTGCTGCGGCACATGACTGCCGCAACGATGTCTCTCCAAGACCCCCTCTGCTATATGCGAATATTGCGTCTCGTCTGAGCTGTTGCTCGAAACGTTTGAACCATCACATCCAGCCACGGGGAGTGGCAGCATCACAGGGGAAGCACCCCCTTGCCCATGCAGGCAAGTGCTCAGACACTGGCAAAGGGAGGTGTGCCACCCCAAATACTGCACAGACTCATGAGCATTTCTTCCAGGCAGAATCACAGCCTGCAGCAGCATGTACAACCAAGGCACATAACACAGGGGCTTTCAACCAGTGTGCCGTGGCACCCTAGGGTGCCGCGAATGATGGTAAGGGGTGCCGCGGGCATACTGGCCTCTGTCCTTTTCTTCCCTCCCTCCTCTGATGCCCTCTCGTGTCTCTGCATGGCTGTTTGTTGCAGGAGCCCTGGCTACAAGCATCCCAGGTGAATGATGCCTCTGGGGCTGGCCGGGGGGGTGGGGTGCTTCCCTGGCCCCTGTGGGGCAGTGTGAGGAGGCAACGCTCTTTGGGGCAGCAGCTGTCCAAAGGACTCCCAAGGAGAGGGGAGAGGAGGCTGAGGGAACACTCCACAAGGGAGGGTGTTCAAAAAAGGGTAAGGCGCTGCCGGCTCTGCAGGCAAGGGGTGACATAACTCGGCTCCTGAACCCCACAGGGGTGCCGCAGAAAGAATGTACAGTGGAACCACTGGTTAAGTACTTAATTCGTTCCGGAGGTCTGTTCTTAACTTGAAGCACCACTTTAGCTAATGGGGCCTCCCGCTGATGCCGGAGCACGATTTCTGTTCTCATCCTAAAGCAAATTTCTTAACCTGAGGTACTATTTCTGGGTTAGCGGAGTCTGTAACCTGAAGCATCTGTAACCCGAGGTACCACTGTATTTACTCCTAGGGCTGGACAACTCCCTCCTTCCCACACCCACTGTCCCTAAACCTTCCCTATTTAAGGCTTTGTATTTCATCGCACGACAACAGGGTGGATTCACCACTCTGGGTCTGCGGAACTCAGCGTCGCAGGACGTAGCAGAGGAAGCAGACGCCGGAACTGGGCTCAAAGGACTGGAGAAGCTCGGCCTGGTTGGGTGACAGCCCACGTTTCTGTGTCCAGTTCTGTGTCCAGCAAAGTGGGGAAACCAACCCCTGAGAATTAAATTCTACCCTGTGGGATCTGTGACACCATAGCAGGCTGCATGAGCTAAGAAGGTTGATGCTTATGCAAGAGACAGATAATTACGCTGGCCTTAAAAAAATAAAAACAAAGCAGTGGCCTTATACAAACAAGGATTACATAACCCCAACATCATCCAGAAACCCTACCTGGATACGAAAGCGAAAACCGATTATTAGAAATACATGCAGATGAGATTCTTGGCTTTCTAGCTGGATCCCTTATACTGTCTGGCTATATCCAAGCTCCACCTCTCTCTCCCTCCCTTTCTCCTTGTCTGCTGGCCAAAAGAGAAGAGACTTCAACTTCAAAAGACTACGGCAAAGGACTCTGCCTTCATCGGTATCTACAGACAGGATTCCATCCAAGCTATTAACCTCTCATCACTCCCAAGTCTGGCTCCCAAGACCAGAGGAACCAAGAGGCTGCATTAATCCTATTCTAAAGAATGCTCAACTTTTGCCTATTGATGGGGGACAAAGTTGAGGGAATGGGGAGGGAGGGATGAAAGCAAGTCATGTAATTAAACACACTGTAGAGGAAAATGCCTCGATCAGCAGATTTTGCACACGGGGGGTGGGGGGGTGGGAGAGTTTGTGAAGAATTTCGGCCGCAGCTCATTGCGAAACATCCACAAATGCATTTGGCCTCTCGCCTCCATGCCCAACACGGAGAGATGCTGGGCATTTCGAGCGAGGGAAACGTTTCACCTCACTGACGCCGGGAATGGAGAACACGCAATTAAACATTTCATAATGCAGCGGTAAGAAGGGGTAGCGTTTCTTCCTCCCTCCCTCCCTCCCTCCCTTCCCCCGGCTAGACAGCCCCCTGTTTAATTTGAAAAGTTACGATTGCTTAGCCAAAGGAAGATTTGTTTGGTTTACCTGCACTCTCCGGGAATTTTGCAAGAACCGTGTTTGGGGCTGCAACCCTGACGACAGATGGCTGTGGAGAGAAGAAGGGGGGATTAGAAGGGTGGGTTTGGGGTCCCCCTCCCCCGAACAGCACAAGAGACCTTTTGCCTGGACTCTCGCCCCTCGTGGGAACGTTTTAATCTCCCGCTAGTACTGTAATCCTACCAAATCCAAGGTTTAAACAGGTCCCTTGGATCAAGTCTACTGGAAGAGAAACTGGGTAGGTAATGTCTCATGACAGCAACTCCATCATCCCTGGAGCAGAAATTTAAGTCCCGTTTTCAAAAGCCTCCCGTGATGTGCGAAAAACTCTCTTTCCAACATATACATTATAAGTCTCCACGTTTCCTCAGGAAGAGAGTCCATTCCCTTTCAAAAGAGCCAAAATGTTCTACCGCAGATCCACCCCTACCTTCTCCTCATTGCAAACCGATTTGCATTTGAAAGTGAAAAGGCACAGCCCCACAGCTGAGTGTTATTTAGGCTCATAACCTAAAAAGAACCTTTCCCTTGAGCAAGCACCTTTCTTTGAAGCTTCACTATCAGAAAAGAAGAAACCTTGCTTCTTCACACTATGAAACGTATCTGATTTACTGTCATGTAGCTGCCTTATACCAGGGGTGGGAAATTTGTGGCCCTAGGGATACTGTTAGGACTATAGGTCCCATCAGCCCCTGTTGCATGGCCAGGGATGATGGGAGTTCTACTGCTGGGCCTCCATTCTTACCTGTATCTTGTTTCCAATTTTGACTGGCAGCAGGTAGATGACTACTAAGCTACATGGACCAATTGCCGGACTCAGTAGAAGACGGATTCCTCTAGTACAACTCTGAATACTTCCATCTCGGTCTCCACCATTCAAAAACCTCTGTTACATTGAGCCACGAAATCAGTTTTTCTCCAACCTGGGGTCTCCAGCTGTTTTTGGACTACAACTCCCATCATCCCAGACCGCTGGTTTCTGCCAGCTAGGAATGATGGGAGCTGTAGTGCAACAAAAGCCAGAGACCCAAGTTTGAGAAACACTGCACTAAATTGAGGTTGCAAGACCCATTATCATGCATCGTTAAACGAGGCCTAAGAACCCTCCAACTTTGCTTGGGATGGTGCGGGACTCTCGGTTAAATAGCTGACCTGTTTGCCCTCAGCTTGCCTGGAATTAAGGGGAACAAAAATTATCTTTGGTGCTCCCTGACTTCTAGCGCCATACAATACCCAGGGAACATAACACGGGCATCACAAACCTTTGTCACAGTCCAGACCCATCCAGCCTTCCAAGCACGTTTTGTTGCCGTTCTGATCGCAGGTGTAGTGCCCAAAAAAGTCATCTCTCGGCCGGCAAAACTTGTTGCAGCCAAAGCCGTAGTAGTGCTCGTCGCAAGTGACCCGGATCTGGTATTCGAAGTGAGCCACACCTGCGTTCTGCTTCAATATCTGCCACTGGCGGCTCGGGTTGATCATCCCAGAGTGAGATGCCTTTTCGATGATGCTGTCGGCGTCTTAAGGGAGGAAGAAAACAGAAATCAGAAGGGAAAGAGCAGCCTGCAGGTCTCTGTTGCGGCACTCCTTTTCATATGAATGGACCCACCCCCCAAAGGAAGAAGAATCAGCGAGATTAAGCCAGGATACACAGAAATATCCCCACCAAAGTGCAGCACAGCTGAGCGAAGAAGCCTGGAGAGATGACTTTCCTTCAAAGCTCAGGGCTGATACACACACTTGTCCCTTCATGGATGCCAGTACAGTCGTACCTTGGATCCCAAACCCCTTGGTACTTAAGACGTTTTGGCTCCTGAACGCTGCAAACCTGGAAGTGAGTGCCCTGGTTTGCGAATGTTCTTTGGAACCCGAATGTCCCCGAGTTTCCTGCAGCCAATCCGAAGCCACGCTTTGGTTTCCAAATGTTTTGGAAGTCGAATGGACTTCTGGAACGGATTCCGTTTGACTTCCAAGGTACGACTGTACATGGTTTTCTTCTACACAAAATAGGGATCCACAACCCTGTGCAACAAGCACACACATTGCATGGTTTCTGCACACGGCAGCAACTGAAACTGTTGCCGGCTGCTGAGTGTTTATGCAGATGGGCAAGCACTAAGCGTTGCCTCATTTACCCAACATCGCCAAAACCACTACGAGGACTATTTGCACAAGATTAATCTGACTGTGGGATAGCACTTATTAATATTTAAACTCCACATTATCATCTGTCTTGAAGATTTAGGCACCGCTATCAAAGTAAGATGCAGGCCCTGCCTGAAGGCATAACAATCTAATGAGTGGAGGATATTAAACGTTTCATCTTTTTAAACATACTTCCTTTTTTCCCCCTTTTACTAGCTATGCCAATTCCCATTATGCGCACGCAGACTGAAGCCGTAAGCACATAGGAAGCTGCCCTTATCTTCTTTTTCTTTGGCGATTGCTTGTAGCTGAGTAAGATTGTCTTCCATGAACACAGTTTTAACAGTGAGTCCATAAGTGACTGTGGAGGCCAATTCTGGATCCACATGTTCTTCCACAGTGGGGACATAGGCTTCGGGGCGGGAGTTGATCATGGTGTGGATTTGCCAAGCATGCCTTCCTCTTAGGACATTTCTCCCTTTCGTCCTGAGTTCGAGAGTCTTCAAAGCCCATGACACCTTTGGTAAAGGCTGTTCTCCAATTGGAGCACTTGCAGGCCAGTGTTTCCCAGTTGTCAGTGTTTATACTACATTTTGTTAGATTTGCCTTGAGAGTCTTTAAATCTCTTTTGTTGACCACCAGCATTATGCTTTCCATTCTTGAGTTCGGAATAGAGTACAGTGGTACCTTGGATTACATATGCTTCAGGTTACATACGCTTCAGTTTACAGACTCCACTAACCCAGAAATAGTACCTCGGGTTAAGAACTTCGCTTCGGGATGAGAACAGAAATCATGCTCCGGCGGCACAGCAGCAGCAGGAGGCCCCATTAGCTAAAGTGGTGCTTCATGTTAAGAACAGTTTCAGAACAGACCTCCAGAACGAATTAAGTACTTAACCTGAGGTACCACTGTAGTTGCTTTGGAAGACGATAATCAGGCATCCGACCATGACCAGTCCAACAAAGTTGATGTTGAATAATCATTGCTTCAACACTGGTGATCATTGCTTCTTCCAGTACACTGGCATTAGTTCACCTGTCTTCCCAACTGATGTGTAAAATTTTTTGGAGACACCACTGATGGTATCTTTCGAAGAGCTGGAGATGGCACTTATAAGTGGTCCATATTTCACAAGTCTATTTAGCCCTGAACTGTATCCACAGAGGATGGTTGTGGCTCTCTCATATGGAGTGAGCGATATATTGTCCAAAACCAGTTTGAAGTCCATATCATGATATTGGTTTCATAACTTTTGACCTGGCAATATATTGCGTGTGCCATACAAAAATATCAACGTGGGGAAAAAACGTGAAGTCAGCTACTCAATGCCTCTACATAACTCCACCCTTATTTCAGACATCACAATATATTGTTGTATCGCGGTGTTTGGCTGGTGATTTATCGCGATGTCAAAAACCAGATATTGCCCAGCCCTACTCTAAGATGCCAAGAAATGCTCGCTTTAAAACCTCTAAGCCAGAGCACCGGTGCAAAGCCCAAGAGAAAAATGGCTTCTTCACAACCAGAGGAAAGCAAAAGGCAGGAGAGGTTGTACTCTGCAACAACAAGAATGTAAAACTCTCTGCTTGCAAATGCCCTGAACTTTGTTCTGATTATTCACCCATCTGCAAGATATCGTTTCACATCTGACTTATAAACGCCCTCAGGCCAACTACAGTAGAAGTGTTGCAAAACCCTATTTGCTCTGGGCAAGATTCATGCTAGAGATTTCCTGCCAGGCAGGTATAAGCTGGAAACACTTTCCCTTCTGAGCCAAGCGGTGACATTGGCACTCCACCTTCAGAAGTTCACCTGGTTTTCAGGTTTTCTCTGCCCCCACCCACTGCGAAAGCAAGCCGTCGTGTTAAATTACCCCCTCCTTTTTAGTCGTAGTAGCCAGGGCTAAAAATTCTTTTTATTGCACTGGACAAGGAAGCAAAGATTCCCCTGGAATCTCCTTCAAAGACACTCTGGTTCTAGGACAGCCTCCCAAACTTTTCAAGAAAACCCAAAACAGCGACG
This sequence comes from Podarcis melisellensis, assembly GCF_964234715.1. Lineage (NCBI taxonomy): Eukaryota > Metazoa > Chordata > Lepidosauria > Squamata > Lacertidae > Podarcis > Podarcis melisellensis. Next base: position 107,526,608 of record NC_138530.1, on the reverse strand, counting down.
CAACAGACCAGCAAAAACACTAATATTTCACACGTGCCTGGGACCTGGTACGTATCTGTGGTATTTCGCTTGCTAGCCCGGCCTCGAGACTTCAATGATCTGACAGCACCTTACAACCTGCTGGACTGCAGACAGAAAATCTATCATAAAACAGCCAAGAGCTGCCTCTGTAGACTAAGGGAGGGAGAAGGGAAAGATATGAGGGCGAAAGCATCCATGCTAGCTGGCAACATTGCTTAGGTATAAGTAAGGTGGCAGCAGGGCAGTATCCAAAATATTAAACAAAATGAGGAATGCCCATGAAGTCAAGTTTCCCCCTGACTCAGAAGGACTAGGGCTGTTGTTCTTGTTTACTGAGTTTTCTACTCCATAAGACTGTGGTGGCTTTCCAGTGTCCCAAAGCCAGGATCTTTCCCAGCTTGACAAGCTGAGAACCTTTCAATAGGACGAGGTTTCAGCAGCAGGACCTGAACCCAGGGCCTTTTAAATGTAAGCCACCACTGAAACAAGCTCTGTTTTGAGAAGCAGGGCAGTGGGGGAGCGTGGGTTGTCAGCACCCGGGGCAAGGCAAGTAATTTGCGCCCCCTAACCCGTGGATTTGCACCCCCTAACCCTAACCCCCAGATGTTGCGCCCGGTGTGGCCAGCCCCCCCCTGCACCCCCCACGCTACGCCACTGGGGGAGAGCAGAGCCTTGAAGTGTCTCTATTTTCCAGGGGTAGCCCCATATTTACAGAAGCCATCCCAGTTTCCGATATCTCCCGCTTTTCCTTAAAGGTAAAGGTAAAGGGACCCCTGAGCATTAGGTCCAGTCGTGGCCGACTCTGGGGCTGTGGTGCTCATCTCGCTTTATTGGCTGAGGGAGCCGGCGTACAGCTTCCAGGTCATGTGGCCAGCATGACTAAGCCACTTCTGGTGAACCAGAGCAGCGCACGGAAACGCTGTTTACCTTCCCGCCGGAGTGGTACCTATTTATCGACTTGCACTTTGACGTGCTTTCGAACTGCTAGGTTGGCAGGAGCAGGGACCGAGCAATGGGAGCTCACCCCGTCATGGGGATTCAAACCGCGGACCTTCTGATCTGCAAGTCTTAGGCTCTGTGGTTTAACCCACAGCGCCACCCGTGTCACTCCCACTTTTCCTTAGGACGTCCCCATTTTCATCGGAGAAATGTTGAAGGGTATGGGAGAGAAAAAGGTGAATAGACGCTATACATCCGCTTTTCAAAGAAAGATCGTTCGGGATAGAACACTCTTTTACTTAAGGTACTTCTATGCCAGCCTTCAAAATAAATTCCATCGGTTTACAACAACAACGATATATGAAATCATTTGTCTTGCTTGCCTTCCAGGTTCCAGGGAAAGGATCTGTATGCTGGTGCAAATCACCATGCAAGGCATAAATGGTCTCCCGCCCCACTCTCAAATTAGCGCCAGTTACAGACTATTTGCAAACCCAGCATGAAATAAGTACTATGCATTTGCAGCCAGCACCAGGCCTTGTTTTCCAGCTCCTGCTGTCAACCAAAGGCCACTGCTGACTCTTTTGGGGTAGGGCCAGAGAGCCCCCATGTTCCTGCATTCAATCCTTGCCATCTCCTGGCAGCACTGGGAGAATCCCTTGTCTGAACCGGAGAGATGCTTCCAGCCAGTGCTGACAATACTAAGCTAGGCAGAACCAGTGGCCTGACTCAGCATACTCATTAGCAAAGGTAAAAAGGTAAAGGACGATTAAGCCCAGTCAAAGGCGACTATGGGGTTGCAGCGCTCATCTCGCTTTCAGGCTAAGGGAGCTGGCGTTTGTCCACAGACAACTTTCCGGGTCATGTGGCCAGCATGATTAAACTGCTTCTGGTACAATGGGACACCGTGATGGAAACCAGAGTGCACCAAAGTGCCATTTACCTTCCTATTGATCTACTTGCACAGGCGTGCTTTCGAACTGCTAGGATGGCAGGAGCTGGGACAGAGCAACCGGAGCTCACTCCATCGTGGGGATTCGAACTGCCGACCTTCTGATTGGCAAGCCCAAGAGGCTCAGTGGTTTAGACCACAGCGCCACCCACGTCCACACTCATATGGACCAGTTCACACCGATGCTTCTTCGCACACTTCTCTGCCCAGGGAAAGCTAAGTGGGATCATGCGGCGTCACAGAGAAAAGTGACTCCTGGGATGTGGCATTACTGGCCAGTTATTAGCAACCACACAGGGGGAAGCAGCAACAACCACCACCACCAAGGACACTCTCGTAAGCAGCTTTGGTAGGATTTTCCACATATTCCTCGCTCCCTCTCCCCGCTTGGCAGCGTGCACGAAACCAAAAGGAAATTAGTTCAGAGTTGTACAAACCTGCCATTACCGGGCCGCAAGGATGGAAGGTTAAGGACTGGCAATCCCATGGCGGCAGACAGTGCAAAGAGTCAAGCCAGCCAGCCTGGAGAGAAAGCGATCCTTACAGTTCTCATTGTTCCGCACACAGGAATCATATGATTTGAATCAAAGGGGTAAAAAAGGAGGAACTGCAGCAATTAGGAACTGAATGAAGGGGGCGGGGAAGGATTTACATTCCCAGGAATACGCTTTTGGCTTCCCTTTGCAAACCCTGCATAGCCTGTGCAAGAATCACAGAAACCACAGTAAGGCTTTTGTCCATGTGATGCAGTTTCAGCTCCAGTGCGCTGGAAGACTGGGTGTTAACAGGGAGCAAGCTCATGCAACTCAGTGCAGTGTGGTACACTGGTTAGAGCTGAGAGACCAGGGTTCAAAATCCCTATTCAGCCAGGAAACTCACTAGGTGGCCTTAGAGCAGGCATAGTCCATCGGCCTAAAACCTATTGCACAGGGTTGCAGGGAAGGTAAATGGGGGAGAAAAACGACGTGCGCCACTTTGATCTCCTTGGAGGGAAGGTGGATATAAATAAATCCCATATATGAATGAACAAACTAGGTGAGTCGTGTCAGGCTTTTAGGAGGAGCTACTGGCGAACTGGCGGGGGTGAAGGGAGGGAGCCCGAATAAGATAACGCAGTTAATGTGACCGGCTGCAACTGTGGAGGAGGTGAAATACAGGAAGCCAATTTAGATAATACACAGAGTCACAATCATTGGTCCAACGTAGCCTGATATCGCCTCCCCTGGAAGGCAGCAGCTCTTTCAGGCCTCAGAGAGCAGCCTTCTCCAACCTGGCTATCCAAGGTCCTTCAAAATATCCCTGTGGATGCTACAGATTAAACCACAGCTCCCTTCCAGCGCTGAAAAAACTGCCGCATCGCCACTATGTGATTTCTGTTCTCATCCTGAAACAAAGTTCTTAACCTGAGGTACTATTTCTGGGTTTGCGGAGTCTGTAACCCGAAGCATCTGTAACCTGAAGCGTCTGTAACCCGAGGTACCACTGTAGTCTCTCAGTTGTGAAATGGGTACCGTATTTTTTGCTCTATAAGACGCACCCGACCAGAAGACGCACCTAGTTTTTAGAGGAGGAAAACAAGAAACAAGAAAGCAACGCAAAGCCTCTTGAGCAAAGAGGGAGGAGAGCTCCCACTGCACTCAAGAGGCTTTGTGCGGCTATCCAGGAAGCCAGAAGAGCAAGAGGGATGGATGCACATCGATCCCTCTTGCTCTTCTGGCTTCCAGGATAGCTGTGCAGCCTGCATTTGCTCCATAAGCCGCACACACATTTCCCCTTACTTTTTAGGAGGCGAAAAGTGTGTCTTGTAGAGCAAAAAATACAGTACTTTGTAACCTGTTCTAAAGACCCGTGCATATCATCATTCCTACAGCAGCGCTGCGACTTCACATCTTCAATGCTGAAACCTAGCCCTGAGTAGAATAGGCACTTTAGTTGGGTCTCATCAGGAACTGGCTTTCAGAAATGCGTCTGCCATTTCCCCTTTATGACCCTCACAACAGGTTTCAGATACGCGGGTCTGCACACACCTCCGTCTAACATGCTGCCGAAGTTCAATACGGCACTGAACTGTATCCAACCACACAACTCAAGATGGAGAACAAACGTACCGACTCCTGAAAGTCCTGCTCTTACAGAGGACAAACCAATGCATTGCACTAAAAACCTACGAATCTTCAGGATATAGTGCCTTGACGTCAATTTATGGAGAAATCCTGACCAAACATTTGTTCCTACGCTACAGAATCAGAAGGCAGAACAAGAGAGCTTGGAGTTATTTCTTCAGACGAGTCCCATCTTCAGAATGGCTTCTCAGACATAGCAGCAACAAGTAAAACACTGGAGGAAGCTCTCTTTGGCATAGTCCATCAATGACCACTGCCCTGGTCAGCTAAGAACAGCTGCCAAGGGCCAGAGGAGGTGGCAGTGATGATGATGGCAAAAGATAGCATTAGGAAAGGCAAGACTTCAACCAAACTTTGCGAGCACATCCAGCAGTTTCTGCTTGAAGACGAAGGCCAGAAAGCATCTGAAGAAAGCCCTCCCAAGCTCTCATCCATTAGTGGTTATTTATTATTGCCTCACTTCAGCCCCCAAACCGATAAACACACATATTTGTGTACCGTTCTTAACAGGGTGGTCCACCCTAAGTCCAGTTACGTTCTCTTTTTTCTTTATAGTTTAGCTTTTCAGATCGTAGAAATTTACAATCAATTATCCAACAACCAACATAAAAAGAGAATTTTAAAGAACTTCCCTCCTCTCCTTTGTGGATCCTTATATTAATCTTTTCCTCTTGTATCTTTTCTATTAATCCAAATCTTTTAAATCTCCATTATACCCCAAATTCAACATTGAACTACAAGTCTTATTCCAATCCTACTAATGATTTTAATTGTTTACAATGCTTTTTAAGGGAAATTATGCATTTCCCCCATTCCTTATTAAAATTTTGGTCATCCCAGTTTCTGATTCTTCTGGTTGTTTTTGCCAATTCAGGATAGTCCATCAACTTATTCTGCCATTCTTCTCTGATAGGGACTCTTGTCTTCTTTCCATCTCTGGGCCACTGACATCTGAGCAGCGGTGGTCCAGTTACGTTCTCAAAGGACAAGGATGGCACAGCTGAAAACCACAGCAATGGCACACAGAGATGCATTCTCGTTGGCTAACCTGGCAATAACAGATATTTCTGGGCTTTTTGAGATTCCCCAGGCGTTGAATAAGAGGGCATCTTTGCTGTTGCTGAGCTGTTGACTCCATGCCTGCGTAAGGACTTCCCGGAAGTAACTGGCCGGATGCTGCTGTAAACAGGATGCAAGACTAGACAGACAGGCTACATGGAGAGTCTGCAGCTCTTCGGATATTACTGGACTCCAGTTCTGAACAGCCCCAGGCAACATGGCCAATGGTTGTCCCAAAACATCTGGTAGGGCCACAGGACCCCCATCCTCAAGACACACCCTTAACTATTTCCAGCTGTTCCTATGGATTTGGTTTAGGAGACTGGTGTTCACCATCTCACCTGGAATAGCTCAGTCAGTAGAGCATGAGGCTCTTAATCACAGGGCCATGGGTTCAAGCCTCAAGTTGGGGAAAAGATTCCTACATTGCAGGGGGTTGAACTAAATAACTCTTCCTACAGCCCTACAGTTCTGCGATTCTTTAACTAGCCAAGTTTGAGGTTTGCAATTAAAAAAAAAAAGGGTTATCCAAGTTAATCACTTTCAGCATGGGGCAACACATGCATTGCAAATCAGAGCACACCAGGCATCTGTAAAATACTCTAGAAATTGAGCAAAAAGCAGGAAAATTGTTCTCTATTCACCAGCAAGTTCTGGTAAATGTTTGCCAGTAGTAAATAAGAGACAAAACAAAAAGAGAGAGGAGGCGTTCTTCATTGTAAGGGATCTCTAGTCTGATCCCCTTAAAATATACAATGCTCAATCTATTGCAAGTTTAAATTGCAAACATATGCAGGGCCACATCTGAACTGGGTCAAACATTTCTGGTTCAGAAAATGCATTTTGACATTTTGGTTGGAGGACATCTTTTGCCTCCAGAATGTTAAGACGAAAGAAAGGGCTCATTGTGAAGCTTTGGAAATTTCGGTTTCATGAAATAAAGATGAGATCTATTCAAAGGAGAGATAGTAAAGGCTCTGAATGAAAAGAACTGGGATCCTCCGGCAAACAACAGCGTCTTTCAAACGCAGGCATTTCCTCACAGGGGTCAATGCAGAAACACCTGTAAAAGATTTCTCCTGTTTTCCATTTGAGGTTAACATAAGCATGTATATCTGTGTGCCATCAATCATCTAATGTCACCAGTGTCCATTGTAAGATGCACTTGATTCTGGAACCAAAGTGTTTGGGTGACTCTTTTTGCAGTACCATAACAACGTCTTTTGTTTTCTTTTTATCTTTATGGCGATACCTTAATAAGCTGCTTCTAACAAAACCCATTTGGACAGGCGCTGCTAAGACAGCTTTCCCTGGAAGATAATTTTGCACAATGATTTGGGGAAGAGAATGACCAAGATTGCATGGATAGGAGAGAAGAGTTTTACAATGAGCACATCATTTGAGTTTTCTTCCCTATAAAATGATCCACATCTGTGATATATGAATAGTAGCAACACCAGATTTACAGGACTCTCTTAAGGTCAAGCACAATTACTCTAAGCACTTCATATATGTTAGGAAAACTATTCTGTGCAATGGAAGTACGTATTTTGGCCATGTCACTTGGCCTGCCTGTATCCTAGCCGTGCAGCCATTTTTGTATGCAAAGCCTGAAAAAGTTGGAATACTTTTAGCCTCCACAGGGGAAACCCAAGTAGAATGTTCCGCCCAACTCGGTGCAAACAGTCACGACAGACAATACTGTCAAATATTCATGGTTTAAGAAGGGCAGCAGCAAGACTGAGAAAACCGTCAACTTCTGAGCACAAGCCAGGATGCCAATAGCAAGCAGCCTTTTAAGACACCAGGCAGTTGCAGTGTCAGCAGCAAGAGATAAGGCTGGGGCCTATCTGGAGAAGGTACCGCAAGCTCTCATTTACCTCTGAAAAGAAAGGGCAGCTACAGATGCAACCAATACAGTGGTACCTCGGAAGTCGAACAGAATGCGTTCTGGAAGTCTGTCCGACTTCCAAAATGTTCAGAAACCAAGGCGTGGCTTCCGATTGGTTGCAGGAAGCTCCTGCAGCCAATCAGAAGTCAAGTTGGACGTTCAGTTTCCAAAGAATGTTCGCAAACCGGAACACTCACTTCTGGGTTTGTGGCGTTCGGGGGCCAAAACATTCAACTCACAAGGCGTTTGGGATCCAAAGCATCTCTATGGGAAAAGGGATCTCATCAAACGCCCATTAAGCAGCACGTTTCGATGGCAGTTTAGCCAAACTCATCTCAACACAGTGCCATTCCCACTGTCCATTTTTTCCTGCTATGTGGGAATCACGCAATGTCCGTGATTGTGGTATGCTTTGGGAGCCGCCAAAAGGTCATCTGTAAATTGGAGCTCGCACAACAAAACTGCATGAAGGGGCTGTAGGATGTTTGTGGAGCACATGGGTCGCAAACAAAGGGTGTTCAGATGGGGTGAATGCGAGTGCGAATCCAGCAAGATCTGGGGGGCACTAGTTTGGATGCCCCTTGAGTCATGGAAAGGGGATATGAAGCAAATTTTAAAGATGAAAAGGATTCTGCAGAATGGTTTCTTTGAAGCGGCATTTTTATAAAGCACACTTGTTTGTTAGAAATTCAGAATCGACAGCACCTACGAGTCCACTGCAAAACCTGTTTATTTTCACACAATTTTGCAGCCTTACGAGAAATGGCAGGGCCGACTGCTCGTAATCTCATGCACAGAAATGACTGAAGTAGCGCCATTGTTGCTGATGTCAAACTGAGATGCTGTTGGAAGACTACCCTGGCCTCTCTGGAGGCTGAATAGCATTGCTTTCAGTCACCAAAGAACTTCCACTTGCATGGAGATCTGTGGATTTCAGCTTGACTCGCAGCACACTTGTGATTTTCTGGGGGCATTCCCCACCATCATCCTAATACTGGAAATGAACCAACCGACCAATGGTCTACTGGTGGATTCTAACAAAGCATGGAGATTGCTTCTCCAAACAGATGGGTCTTTCCAGGTTAGAGACTCAGGCAGCTGCCATTTTACTGGGCAACCCACGCTGTGTGCAGACCATCTCAAGTGAAGCTCACCCTGGAATTAGGGGAATTTAAGCTTGTCTTCTAGGGACACGGGTGGCGCTGTGGTCTAAACCACAAAGCCTAGGGCTTGCCAATCAGAAGGTCGACAGTTCGAATCCCCGCGACGGGGTGAGCGCCCGTTGCTCGGTCCCTGCTCCTGCCAACCTAGCAGTTTGAAAGCACATCAAAGTGCAAGTAGATAAATAGGTACCGCTCTGGTGGGAAGGTAAACGGTGTTTCCGTGCGCTGCTCTGGTTCGCCAGAAGCGGCTTAGTCATGCTGGCCACATGACCTGGAAGCTGTACGCTGGCTCCCTCGGCCAATAAAGTGAGATGAGCGCCACAACCCCAGAGTCAGCCACGACTGGGCCTAATGGTCAGGAGTCCCTTTACCTTAAGCTTGTCTCCTGCAGGGAATTTCAGGCTGAAACAGACAAGCTCCACACCAGCCTCCAACCTGGAACTGCCTAGAGGTTTTGAACTACAAAACACCAGGAGGGTCCCAGGTTTGAGGGGGCTGGTTCGTACCCTTCCATTTGTCCCTTCCCATAAAGGATCAGTGCATACCTCTTCCGACCCAGAATCTCTGCAAAGATCCAGCCCCTTCCTCTATTTAAGCTGTCCTTGCTGCTTGCTCTTAGACAGCTTGGTGGCGAAAGGAGGAGACACACAAAAAAGGCCATGTGCATACTTACTAACACTGTCGTTACTGTAATCCCAGGCTTCAACGAGCAACGTGTAGGATCTCTGTAAAGAGAGCAAAAGACACCATGTTAGTATTTAAAAATAGAAATAGAAATAGAAATCATGGTAATGAGGCTCACTGTCTTTTTATTAGAGCGTGCTTTGGAGAAACGACTCTGCACGCATCTTCCTGGCAATCATGTGCTCCTCTAAACATAAATAGGCAATAGATTACAGCCGAGACAAATGTGATCCTCTTGCAGCTGCTTAAACTACCTTATCCAGTCTGACTAAGCTACCTTATCCAGACTGACTCGAGCAATTTAAGGTGAAAGGTCTCTTTATCTTTGTCATCGCTAATGCATCTCACATTCTTAACTAGGAAGGGCTGCATCCACCGTTTGAGGCCTTGCACAGCTGAGATGTCGCCGCGGTTTCTTAAGCACGCTGTAAAGGAAGGAAAGTGGCCCCCAAAGGAGGAGGAGGATTTATTTTTTTAAAAAAAATGGGGGGGGGGTTAAAACCTTCTTTTTTTTTTCTTTTTTTTTTTTGCAAGATCCCAACATTTCCCCATTCTGCATGCCCAAATCCAGGTTGCTAAGGATAGTAACTGTCAAGGTTCAGAACCATAATCTCTAGGGACTCTGCTTTTCAGCACCTCTTTGAACGCTTTGTCTGTGGCAAAGCCATTGCTGCTCCCACAAGTATCAGGTAACTAAAGGAAAGGACGGGTGAATCTAGGGGGGGGGGGAGGAGGAGGGAGAGAACTGAATAAAGCAGTCTTAAAAAGAAAAAGGAAAGGGGTGGGGGACTTCACAACCTATTTGGAGTAAGAGGGAAGAAATAAAAAGGCTAACTGCAACCTGCACACTTGGGATGTACACAAGCCAAACTTATTCAGACAAGGAGGATGCTAACGAAACCAAAGCACCTTTTATCCCTAGCCTTGAGCAGAGAAAGAGAAAGAAATCTTCAAGAGTTAATCACACTTTCTTCATGTGTCCCTCCTCCTTCCATCCCACAAGTTCAGAAAACTTCATTTAAAAGTGTGGCATGGGGAGGGGCAGGCAAGGAGGAAGGACAAACAGACACCAACCCACGACAATTCAGGGAGAGGGAAGTTTTCTACGAAGCCTACCGTCAAATGCTACAAGTCTTAAGTGATGTATTTTACAAGACGGCAAGCTACAACATGCTGTAAAACGTTGGTGAGAGTTGTGGGACATGCAGGTGTACGATGCCAAGGCAGATCCTGGTTCATCTTTCTGCAAATTAAAATGACACATCTGGAGTGGTCATCTGTGTTTTAAATGGTCTTTTTAAAAAGAAAAAAGAAAGAAAAGGAGAGAGAGAGAGAGAGAAATACCAAGAGTCCTGTAGTCATGCAAAGATTGAAATTGTTGTGGTTGGAAAATCTGAAGTTTTTACAATGACCACGAGGGATAGAAATTTAGACACACACACACAATGAACAAGCTTGGTTTCTCAGCCGGACAATTCCACAAGCCTACACATTGGGAGCGTGCCAAAATATTCTGGTGACCAGGTGTCAGTGTTCAGTCACCTTAGCTTCGTGGGACGTGGGCGAAGGGAAATTACTCTTAAGACTCTAACTCAGGCAGCAGAAAAGAAAGTTGTGACTCATAAGCTTAAAGTTTGCCTTCTGACTAATGACATTGTTAGCACTGGCTATCAATCCATTTGCAAGGGTGGCAAGAAGGGAATTAGGTTTTTTTTTTTTTTTGCAGAGACAAACAGCTTCCCTGAAAGAAAAGTAAACAACTGCAAGGTGTAAGGCATAACGCTGACTTTAAAAAAGAGAAAGAGAGAGAGAGAGCGAAAAGAATTCAAAAGCAAATTCATTTCTCACGGCTTAGCTCAGCATGCAGCCTCTGAATTGGGGGGAGGGGGGGGGGAGTCTAGCTTGCTTTTTAAATAGACAGTGTTGGATTGCAGCCTAAATATGTTTCATATTGAAAGCAGACGAGGATTCCATTTCGTTCACTGATAACTGTGGGAAAATGCTTGGAAAAGTAAGCAAAAGTTGGGCAAGTAGAGACATGTGCCCCATCTTGCAGTGAGTGGCCAAACTTTTTTTTATTATCGTTATTTATTATTGCATTCATATTTCATTAGCGCTGCGTACTGTACAGGCCTTTCTCCCCGCACAACACACAGACGTTTTTTAAAGCACACACTCGAGGACCCTCCTTCCATCAAGTGTATACACACACACACACACACACACACACACACACACACACACACAGCACAAGATGCCAGAGCCAGAACATAAATATACATTCAGCTCAACTTGGAGGCAGTTCTATCTGTCAAGGCAGCCTTCCGCCTTGGATTAATTGCAGCAACACTCCTCCTGAGTCAATGCACAGAGCCAAAACATGTTAGAGCAAGTTGGAAGCATACCACACCAAAAAACAAAGAGCCAATTATGGTCACTCCTGCTACCTTCAGTTAAGAGGATGTTTTCACTGCAGCCTTGCATAATCGTTTGGGAAGATGTTCTGTTTTAAGGCATAGCAACAGTTCCTGCTCATTCTTAGTATTGTTTACTGGCCTGCCCCACCCCGGGCAGATGGGGAGGGAGGAAAAAGCAGAATATTTTTGCTGAAAGTGCTACTGTTACTTCATACCTGGCGTTGCCACATTCCAATACAGCCCTTTGCAAATTTGTTTTGGGGTGGTTGTTTTTTTTAAGTTTTGAAATAAAACAACCACCCGACAAACACACATTCAAGAAAGTCGCTTTCTGCACTGAAACAGAGCCTCAAGACACTTCAAAGGTCTGCCAAATTTGTGGCATTTGTGAACCATGGTCTACTTCACTAGACAACAACACTAATCACTTCTTCTCTAGCAGTGAGTGTCCACCCTCAACGATATTGGGAAAGGTCCGATAGTCATTAATTTCAGCTCAAATTAAGAGCTCTGTCTCGACTCAGAAACTTGTAGCAGTAAGCAAAAGAGTGAAAAAATAATTTTTCGCACAGCAAGTTTTCCTGTTCTTGTAGACCAGTCCCTTCCACAATTCAAAGAGATACCCAATTTGTGTTTTGGGTTCTGTTCCTGTTAGGAACTGGGGGGGGGGGGGATTCTGCTAGCACCCAAATACAACCTCCTTGCTTTCAAAGCCATGCACCTCAGAGATGATAGAGGGTTAAGAGGTGTACATCAATCCCCACTCTAGAGATCAGCAATTAAGATAGCTGAGGAATGCATGCATACGGCACAGAGGCTTAATTTTTCCCATGCCATGTCTGACCCTTGCACATCTTTGAATAAATACACCAGTCAGGCACAAGAATTCCACATCCTGAATCTTATCCCATCAAACCAAGGTACTAGGCAACGAGTCGACACTGAGCTAGGAGACAGAGGGACACCTAATTAGCTAGTAAAACGGGGGACCAAAAGGCAGGAGGCTAATGAAAGAATCTAAGAGGGCTCAACAAAAGAAAACAGCCTACCATGAAGTTTAGGTTATGGGAACATTTTAGTGCGGGAGACCAGACCTCTGTGCTTTGCCCGGCACCAAAAATGCACATGTCATGTCATCAAACTTGATGCACAATGAAGACCAGGGATGGGAGGCGGGAGACCCTCCAGAATCTGATGGACCACAACACTCAATACTCCTGACCACTGGTCAGCAACAATCAGCGTTCGAAATTAGCCAGGCGCAAGGCGCGTTTGGCATCCAGCTATCAACAACTTGTGACTAAGTGAAGGTGCCTGGGTGCCACCTGACATCTCCACCACCTGGAGGTGCACACCTGGGGATCACTGCATCTTGGCTGTTTTCACTCACTAATATCCCATCCTGTAGAATTCTACCAGTTATATTTTATCTGCCCAATCGGAATGAATTTCCGGAACCAAATTGCTTTTTCTGTGCAACCTGAGTAGCAGTCACCCATTCAGAAAAAGAGGTCAAAATAGGAATATATATATTCCTAGTCTGTTCCAGGATCAAGTGGTGCTACAGCAACAGGCCACACACACACATATACAGTGGGACCTTGATCCGTTCTTAACCTGAAACTGTTCTTAACCTGAAGCACCACTTTAGCTAATGGGGCCTCCTGCTGTCGCCGCGCCACCAGAGCACGATTTCTGTTCTTATCCTGAAGCAAAGTTCTTAACCTGAAGCACTATTTCTGGGTTAGCGGAGTCTGTAACCGGAAGCGTATGTAACCTGAAGCGTATCTAACCCAAGGTACCACTGTATTCCATTTTGGGAACTGTACTCTTGGGCTAAGAAGCCATTTGGCATCGAGCTTTTATACCCTAGTTTCTAACACTAGCAACAACCCCTGTAGCATCAGAGAGTTCATGCAATGGATGGTTACATCTGCACCAGTTTGTGTTTGCATGCTGCAAAACCATGGGCGGGGAACTTGCTTTTCTATCTGGTTAAATTTCATTATGTACCCCGTCTTTCCGACAACGACCTTTGAGTTCAAAGCAGCTCACCATCATGTGGCCCTCCTGGTGTTACTGGGCAACATCTCCCATCGTCGCTGACCATTGGTCATGCTGGCTGGGGCTGACCAGAGTCCAACAGCCCCCAGACGGCCACAAGTGCCCCTATCCTTTCACTGCCTGTGCGTGAACAGGGTGCCCATGTATATCTTGATATGACAATCCCAAAAGATATGCCAGCCTCTGTCTAAGCTGCAGCACTTTAGGCTGTGAATGGTCGAAAAAACCACCAACAAAAATAACTACCACATAGCAGACTAGATCTCAGAGAATCCTTCTCTCCAACTTGTTGTTTTCCATGTGCATGACACATGAGCTCACACACATGAGCATGGATGGAGCAACCCAGTCAGAGCATGGCGACCACCTCAGGCTGCAGGATCCATGAGGCAGCGGATCCCAGATATGCAATCTGGGTGCCAAATGGCTCCTTAAACCAAAGTTACAGTCGTCAAGACAGAAAGCCTGGTTGCCATTTGGGGCCAGACGGCTGGCTCAAAAGTCACATTTTTGGAATACGTCTTTCTGCTTCCCGAAATTCATTCTGACTGCGCAGATAACATACAACGGACAGAATTTTACAGGAAGCGTAGCTTGTGCGTGAAAACAGGCCAGATCCCAGGATCCTCAGGCAAAGACCTTGAGATGGTGGAGACATCAGGTACCATCCTGACAGCTGAGTATCTTCGCTTGGTTGCAAGAGCCAGGTGCAAAATGCGCCTGGCGAATTTCCAGTGCTGGGAGGGTGTGTGTGTGTTGCATATGAGCCCACAACCAGTAGCAGAGATGGAGCAACCTAATCAGAGCCAAGAACTGCTGCCTCTGCACACATATTGGTTAAGGAACGGGTGACAAAATCTGTTGAGGGCCCCCAGGGACCTGTTTCTCCAATCCTCTCTGCATCCCTTTCATGGCAGGGCAGGTTTACCTGGATCAAGATGCAAAGCCACCCTTCTTTGCTATGATAACGGATCATGATGCAGGTAGCACCGCGCTCCCCTTGCAACACTGCCTGCTTCTGCCAAAACCCTGCCAAACCACCACCAGACCACATCACCGCAGCCCCATATCACCAGACCTGCTCCCGTGTTGCTAATTCAAAATGTGATGAAAATGTGTTTGCCAGGACAAGATGTGCAGAAAAAGGCATTGGGGAAAATCACAGAAGAAGCTGCGCTTCTGATGCTGTTTACTATTGGATTCCAATGGATTGTTGAATATTGCTTTATTTGATTTAAGTTGTTTATTTTAAAGTTATTGTGACTTTTTATATAGGATCTGATTGTTACAATTATTTAATTGTTGTTGTTGTTGTTGTGTGTTGGAAGCCACACAGAGTGGCAACACAGCCAGATGGGCGGGGTAGAAATATTATTATTAGTAGTAGTAGTAGTAGTAATTCATGCTGGACACAGCAATACAGGGGCAGCATAGGAATGAGACAGCTAGTCTGTGGCCCTCCATATGTCATTGGGCTCCAATGCCCAGCAGCCCCAGCCAGCATGGCAAATGAGCTGACATGATGGAACTTGTAGTTTAGAAGAATCTGGAGGAATACAGGTTTCCCATCTCAGATAAAAAAGCTGGCCACAGCAGAGCAGGACTAATGGAGTCCAGCACAAAATTGAAACAAAAAACTACTAATAAGATCTCCTTTAAAAGAGCAAAGTATGGCTGTTAAAGTGGCAACAGGTTGGGTTTTTTTAACTACACAGTCCTAGTCTCTCCCACACACTGATATGCTCATTGGGTTTTCACGGGCATTGTTGGTAGCTAACCACACACTCCCAGGTGTGGGGAAAAGGGAAGGATTATGCTAAGCATGTGATCAGATTACAGGTGAGAACTTTCAGGCCCCAGGCCAGGAGTGGGGAAAATCTGTGAATCTACAGATGTGCTTGGACTATGACTCTCATAATTCCTGATCACTGGCCATGGCAAACCTAAAGAGGCTGAAATTTAAGAGGACTTGCAACTTCTGGCCAAGTGATTGTGGAGGCGTTTCAGAAAAGAGTACCCCTGCTTCTTGCCCAAAATGTTAGAAACAAAATTAAGTTGGGTCCCATTTGAAAACAAAAGACTATATTGATCCACATATACCCAGTTGCACCAGAATTCCCATCAAACTGAAAGGTTTTAGGACTCCCCACTAGAAACAAGTTCAGTGCACCTGCTCAAATCCAAAACCTCCCTTCTCAAGCCATTTGGCAGCGTTCCCCCTTTCCGCAACTGGTAAAGAGATCTCTGTGGCCCAAACTGCATTCCACAAGCCTGGGAAAAGAAAGGATTCGACTCCAACTCTCGCTGACTGTGGTTCGCATTCCCACGCACCTCACCCTTGTTTTGTTTCCCCTCAGCAAAGAGCCAGAATGCCTTACTGTACTTTGTGACTCAGATTTTATCTGAAGGTCCCGAGTTCAAGTCTGGCTCACGCTGGGTGACGCAGCATCAACATGCGGCAAGTCTGGATTGACTAGCTCTCAGCCAGATCGGCTCTCCCATGACTTGGGACCAAGCATTTAAAAGTGCCTCAGAATAAGGTTGGCAAACACATTCTGCTGCAACACTCAATGCAGCAGGAAAACCCTATAACAGTCGTACCTTGGTTTTCAAATTTAATCCGTTCCAGGAGTCCGTTTGACTCCCGGAACAGTTCAAAAACAAAGGCACAGCTTCTGATTGACTGCAGAAGCATCCTGCTGCCAATCAGGAGCCGCGGAAGCCACAAAGGAAGTTCAGCTTCCAAAAATTGTTTGAAAACTGGAACAATCACTTCCAGGTTTCTATCGTTCGGAGCTGAAACATTCAAGTTCAAAGGCATTCAGCTTCCGGGGTTCCCCTGTAGTTAAAGGGTTTCGTATCCCACCTTCCGGGACGCGGGTGGCACTGTGGGTTAAACCACAGAGCCTAGGACTTGCCGATCAGAAGGTCGGCTGTTCGAATCCCTGCGACGGGGTGAGCTCCTGTTGCTCAATCCCCGCCCCTGCCAATCTAGCAGTTTGAAAGCACATTAAGTGCAAGTAGATAAATAGGTACCGCTCTGGCAGGAAGGGAAACAGTGTTTCCGTGCGCTGCTCTGTTTCGCCAGAAGCGGCTTAGTCATGCTGGCCACATGATCCGGAAGCTGTACGCCGGCTCCCTCGGCCAATAAAGCGAGATGAGTGCCGCAACTCCAGAGTCGGTCACGACTGGACCCTTTAGCTTTTTATCCCACCTTGCAGCCTTTCTAGTTCTCCTCATTCTCTTCAACCTCCTCTCCAGCTTGCCAAACTCCAGCTCCCATCAGACACCAACCACCATGCCTACCCCCAAAGAATCCTAAAAGTAGTGTGCTATGGGTTTGCTGCAGATGCCAAGAGGAGACCCCCATTCCCTTCACGGATCGAGAATTCCTATTGGGATTTAAGGATCAATCTCTCATCTGCAGGGAGTGCTGGGAACCACAGGTCTGCAAGGAGAATAGGGGTCTCCCAAGAGACCTCAGCCCCCTCAGGAAGCAACAGTTCCCAGGATGCTTTGGGGCAAGTCGTGGTCCTGTTTGATGGTTATCGTGCAGATGGGACCCTGAATAACCAACTAAAGCAATCCGCAATCAGGAGCGCACTCCCCAAAACCGCTTTCCAGCGGAGACAACATTTTGCACTCTTTAAATTGGGCTTATTGACCGAAAAAGAGTACAGGAGGGCTTTGTTGTTGTTTTAGAGCACAAGTGTGTTATATGCAAACACACGTCCGCTCTGTGCACCAGGCCCCCTCTCCCCCAACTTTGGGGGAAGGAGCAAGGTCAGGCCTAGTGACTAATTCTGCCCCTCCTGGTCCCACCTCTGGACCCAGCCAGGTATCACTTTAACAGCTCGGCTGCTAACCAAGGTCCATTTCTCTTTTTTTAATTACATACCAGGCATTCGTGGGGAGGGGGCATTTCCACAGGGCCACACCAGATGGGGAGTTTTAACCCTTCCTTCCCCAGCCACAACCTCGATGAGGATCCTCCCCTATAAGGCTGAGATCACGGGTGGGGAATCTTCTGGGCGTTGCTGGAGTACAAGAACTCCCATCACAACAGACCCCTGGCCATGCTGGCTTGTGCCGATGGAAGATGGAGTCCAACAACCTGGACAGAGTGAGGGAGGGGCACAGATTTCCGACCCCTAAGGAAAACGTCTCCCATTGGGCCAATGAGAACTTCGACCTCATCCCAAGCTTCATAGAAGTGCGCGCTCTCTCTCTCTCTCTCTCTGTGTGTGTGTGTGTGTGTTGGGATCAGGGCTGAAGACCTCCTGATTCAGTGTAGCCCCAATTAAAATAGGGTGGTGGGGGTGCTGTGCCCCATATTTAATTAAAAACAAACAAACAAACCCTATGCGGTTAGAAACCATGCTATTGATATCCAGTTTGGGCCTCTATTCTGAGAGAGAACATTGAAGGAGACCCAAAACCCAGAAGGAATCTTAAGGGGCCAAAAATGGATTTGCCCAAATTCCTTGGGTGGAGACGAGCTACCCATAGGTTGGCTACCGTTGCAAGGTTTTTGCTCGAGTGCATCTTGCACACCTGTTCTCAGAGGGTGGAAGGAAGTAGGAGAGTCATGCGCAGAAGCCCGTTCCCTGACAAGGACAATACTGAGCGCTCCTTTTGACCTTGAATGCATCTCCAGCAAAGGACAAGCCGAAAGGGTTAACTGCGGTCCTAGCCAATCCTTCTGCTTCATGCCTAGTTAGGGTCGTCGCCAAATCACAAGAGTATTCGTTTCCTCATTTGGGGACAGAAAAGCGAGCCAGGGAGTTGAAACCTGTTGCGCTACTGCCCCACGTGGAGGACTACTTGAACATAATAACCTGAAAAAGACAGAGGGGAAAGAAGCTCTGGAGGCTTTCTTTTCTGCATCCACAACCCCCTGTTTCAGCACCTACAAGGATCAGAAGATCCCAGTGGAAATCTGGCTGCAGGGCAGCTTCAGATTCTCAACCCATTGTCCTCAACCCAGAGCAGCCTGTGTTCGGACCAGTTCTCGCTCAGCTCCCCATAGTGTACATTTGGTACACTTACTCCAATGACCAAAGACATTTGGTTAAAACACAGTGCGGATGGCAATCCTCCAGATCCCTTGGGCCTGGAGAACAAGGAGGAAAAGCACACAAACTGCTGAACACTTTGCCCCATGGCATTACAGAACTGCCGAGTCGGAAGCAGCCCCAAGGGTCATCAAGCCCAACCCCCAGCAATGCGTGTTCGTTCCCAGCTCACATGGGGCAAGTACACAGAACTTGAGGAATTGCACCGGCAAGGGAGTAACTGGGGATAAGGAACACAGGCAAGACCTACAAAGGCCTTTGGAGGGGGGAAAGCAATACAGTAGTACCTTGGTTCTCAATTGCTGAAAACCCGGAAGTGTTCCAGTTTTTGAACGATTCTCGGAAGCTGTTGGCTATTGCTTCCGGAGCGCCTGCACCAATCAGAAGCTGCGGCCTTGGTTTTCGAGCATTTCGGAAGCCAAACGGACTTCCGGAAGGGATTAAGTTTGGCGCTTTTGTTTTTGCTGTTTATTTTACGGTTTTTGTTTTTGAGGCTTTTTTTTTGGTTCATTTGTTTTTGTGACTGTGTGGAACCCAGTTCAGCTACTAACTGATTGTGTGACTGCAGAAATGGATAAAAGCCCCCCATCCAAATTATGGAAGCTGTACGCCAGCTCCCTCGGCCAATAAAGCAAGATGAGCACTGCAACCTCAGAGTCGGCCACGACTGGACCTAATGGTCAGGGGTCCCTTTTACCTTTTTACATTGATTATTGCTTTCATTTCATGGATCAACAGTCTTGTTATATAGTAAAATTCATGTTAAATTGCTGTTTTAGGTGTTGTTTTTAAAAGCCTGGAACGGATTAATCCGTTTTGCATTACTTTCTAAGGGAAAGTGCACCTTGGTTTTGGAACGCTTTGGTTTTGGAACGGACTTCCAGAACGGATTAAGTTTGAGAACCAAGGTACCACTGTATTTAAAGAATGGATCCTTATGGTGCTTAATGTCGTCCAAGAAAGAGAGCAACTTAAGTGTGCCTTTCCCTTTTCCCTTCACCAACCCCTTGCCCTTAGGACCAAGCACTCACTGAAACCGGAGAAAGAGGACACCACTTTTCCTAAGCATTATTTCAGAGTGCGCCTGCTCGCTGCCTCTCATAAACCGAGCCGATGAGTGTCCTGGCAAGCCTGCTGGAATAATGACTATCCTGCAAACGCATGATGTGCTGAAGCAGCCATTGTGCAAAGCAAGTCCATGGTTTGTCCGGGAGCCAAGCTACGCCGAGTCTACTGCTGCTTCCTGTTGCTTGCCCTATCCCAGCATTATTTTTGGACAGGCCCCATTATGCTCTGTAATCCTGCCTGCAGTCAGGATGGCCACATTATTGTCATTGGTTAATATTAGCCACCACTGCCTCCGTCTGGGTGGTCGGACTACAATTACTCCAATGACCAAACTGGTATGTTTCGAACAAAAAGGAAGAGGGTGGGGTCTTTTTTCCGGGGGGGGAGGCTTTAATTATAAGAAGGAATTGGGGCGCCTCGTTTTTCATCAGTTCTTGCAAAGAAGCCCCCAGCTGCAAAGGGGCTCAATAGCCTATCACTGTTTAAAAAAACCCCGGAATACCATCTCCCCTTATCCCATTGCCAGACAGCCTTCTCCTCCAGAAGCTTCGCTCCCACCCCCCTCGCCACCCAGAGAAAACGCTGCAAGCAGGCCAGGATGTCAGTGGGCAGTTTAAACCCCTCAGCAGCAAGAAGATTACCCGCTATTCTCAGCATTTAGCCTCTCTACCTGTTTAAAGCATCGCTTTTGATAATTAAACGCACCAGTTACAACAAGGTGACAAGGTTAATAGACAGAATACCTAGCAGTCAGTCAAGCAGAGAGTCAGGTTTGCACCCAGCAAGACTGAACAAGACTTTTTTTTTTCTTCCCTTCTCCAGACTCATTTACCTGGAGAAGAGCTGAGTTGGAAGGGACAATGTCCCAATTCACTTGAGCCCCTTTAACCATTTCAGCGAATGCTGTGCTCTTCTGGGGGCACACTATTAAGATTCCTGAACGGCAGCTTGGCATCTATATCTATCCCCAAATACATGTCCCAGCTCCTCGATCCATTCAAGAATGCAGATAAGCACCTTCTTTGGGGAAATAAAAACCTCTGGCATGGCAAGTGTTATCCTGGTCATGGAACAAAGCAAGTCTAAAAATGCATGGCTTTATTTTACTAAGACAGTGAGTCACCACTGGAGCAATCAGGAACGAGAAGATTTATGGGACTTCTGCCTGATCAAACAGAAACGTCCCCTGGAATGGACTCTTTTAAAGTTAACAGAATCACAGCCGTTTCTCCAAGAATAAAACACAGCAATTCCAGAAAGTTACTTGGAAGCTGCTATCCTATGCAGAGTTAGGTACACTTAGGCCGCAATCCTAAACGCACACTTGCAAGGGAGCAAGCCCTACTGAACAAAGTGGAACTTTGCTCCCAATAAGCAGGTTTAGGATTGGCACAATCTGCTTTTGCTGCGGAAGGATCTGAGAAAGGAGTCAACTTACAAGACTCACATATTCCAATGCAAGCTCATGGCAATGGATGTAAAAATATTGTCACAGTCCGATCGCTTGAAGTATATGCACTCGACTTCAGAATACCAGCCTCACCCAATGGGCTGCAACCCAAGGCTGGGAGAATTGGTTACTTTTCAAACACTTAATGCAAACAATTATCTGCTCCAGTCCCCCCCCCTCTCTCTCTCTCATTAAAAATACCACACATTTCACGTTCTTTTCCCATGATGCACTCAGTCCTTCAACCAAATGCAAGTTTCCTCTAATTCTTTGTTGTCACAGATTTCACTTTCGGAAAGTTGAAGTCCTCTCACAGGCTCAACCGATAATCTGATAGCAGTTTTTCGCCTCCTCGGGTCAGAGACCCTTTGATAGATCCAGACAAAAGGCCTTTGGGGAAGGGCTGTCTACAAAGAAAAGCCTGGCATAACTCAGAAAGATTTTTTTTGCTTTTCCTCAACAGCAGATCCTAAAACAAAAGTCAGCCTTAGCAGCGAGCCAGGAAACATCTTTGGAACAGGAGTATGGTTGAGTTGAAGAGTTGGCGGCTGCTGCTGCTAGCACTTTTCCAGCCCAAGGGTGTAAAGCACACAACCAGAAGATTCAAAACTTGTATTAAAACAACAACAACAACCATTTGCAACAAAGCACTTAAGATATTTTAGCACCTCAGTAGGCAGCCAATAAACATGACTCATAAATAAACAAGTAAGGTGCCTTATATTTGCAAACTGCAAGGTCACCATGTAAACGTGGGGGTTTTTGGAGGGTGTGTGTCGAATTTTGAATATGCATTGGACAAAATGCCAGCTCTGACCTATACAATGTTCCCGGCTTGCCTGAACACAGGGGGGGAAATGTCTTACGAAGAGAGAAAACACAAAATTCTCACCGTCCTATTTAATGAATAATGGAGGCCGACTTAAGTGAAACAAAGAAAGTCACGCACTGGAAAGCATTTCAGGGTATCAAAACAGATCATAGATTAAGCCATTGGCATTGTGTGGGAGAGGGCTTTAAACAAAGGCATGCCAATGCTTGAACCAGCAATAAAACAAGGGGTTTCCTGAGGTGTGTGGAGCAGGCCTCCTTATGGGAAACACACACACAAAGGCTTACTCCGCAAATATCCATTGGCTAAAGTGCAGGTCACGCTTCTTTCAAAAATATGGGATCGCATTTTTCTGTATCATTTTAGCAGTTGGTGCAGGTGCAGCCTTGTGGATGATGGCTCCTTTCTTTCCTTCATGCTGGTTCGCTGCCCCGTTTCCTAGCAACCTATTCAAACCTCCAACCTCTTTTTTTTTAAAAAAGGAAATTTACAGCCCTCCATCGCCACAGCCATTACTCACGAGGGTTACATAAAAACCTAGGCTGGGCAGGGGAAAAGTTTTAATAACAAAACTCTAAATCCTAGTCTCTACTTCATTTAATTACACATGTACGTAGTTAACTGTGTGTATGTTAAATGGAGCAGAAACCATGCAGGTTAGAATCTACTCTCTCTCTCTCTCTCTCTCTCTATATATATATATACACACACATACACGTTTTGATTTACTTGAGGAAGTATAGATTCTATCCTGTATGGATTACAGGGTATGTAGAAGGAAGAGTCCCAAAGGGCTTTTCACTCACAAAGCAATGTTTCAGAACTAATTCTTGACAGAAAGCATGTGGATAACACTTCCTGGCAAAAAGAAGATGTGGGGCGCTTTTTAAATGTGGGCCTGTATTTATTTTATTTTATTTTATTTTAAAAGGAGAGCCTTCTCCAAAATCGCAAAGGCTTGAAAAGTTAACAGCTAGCCAGATTTTTATTTTTTTTGCCAATTGCCAACTATTTTAGGAGGCAAATCTGAAATTAACACCAGCTCCTAACAGCTTCCAAGGGGACTGCTCAGTTTGCACCAAACAAGAAAAAGCTGAGGACCAACTGGCTCATCCTCAGTTGAAAGGAGACCAGAATAGAGAATTAACCCAAGTTTCAGCAGTGACTGCTTAGCTAGGGAGCTAAGGGTTGCCTTTGGAGATAACACAGCCTGGAACATATGCTTGCATCGGATCTGGGATGTGTCATTCCTACCACAAAACAATGAACAAAGGATGCCATGAGAACCTTGAGGAAGACAGCAGATCACTCCAAACCAACTGAGCTAATGGAAACTAGGAATTTCATCATAAAAGCACCTTGGGTCCAGGCAGGTGGATTTTTTGTGTGCACAAAGATCCACACTCAAAACGCAGCTTTTTCTTGGAATCGGATTCCTTGAAGGAGTCTTCTGCTAACCTACAGCTGCTTATAGTATTATTCCATTCATTCACACACACACACACGAGTTAGGATCCCAGTGCTGTAGATGGCAGGAGATTATGTGTGAATCAATAGGTAGCAGCCTGAGAAGCACACCTGGTGGAATTACCTGGCAGGACAAGATCACCATAGGATTTACTCATGCCTGACTCACCGGATATGCAGACATGCCATAAAAAAAAACAGACGGGTGTTGAGGGGGGGGGGGTGGAATGTTTTGGGAAGGAGAGAGATGGGATGTTGTGCAGGGAGGAGGCGTCGGCCGCCTAATCGCATGCATGGTTTATGAAGCAAACCCTACAGGGCTCCATGGAGGTTTCTCCCAGGTGTAGGGCTGCAACTTCAACTGGGACATGAGCGTCATTGCTCAGTGTGACTTACTCCCAAGTAAACACACCTAGGATGGCTCTGTGCACAGGGACTGCATCTTTACTCAAGGCAGCCTCAGTGTTTGCGGATCAGATCTGCTGCTTGCTTTCACAGAAGCACCGATCACTTTTAGAATTATGTCCTGGTGGTGGAGGGGGAAGAGATCAGTTTCATGACACACACACACACACACACAAGAAAAGATTTGTCTATCCCAAAAGGGTCCTGGATGGACCCGCTCCTCAACAAAGACACAGAGAGAAAAGAGAAAGAAAGGAGGCCGAATTCTTAAGAGAAGGTTGACAGCCATTGGCAGCACTTCAGATAACACACATTTCCACTAAGCTTTTTTTATCCCTTTGATGGCAGATTTGATAACAGTTTTATCTCCCTGCAAGCAAAACCGAACTAGCAAGGCTCAGAGTATCGAACAGAGAATACTTTTGTGAGCTCCGCTATTGTACTTTGTAATGCAATCTTCTTAAATATGTGCACTTAGTTTCACCCTAAATCATAATGATCTTTTTTTAAAAAAAAGAAAGAGAAAGAAAGACTCAGAAGGATGTGTGTGTGCGCGACGATAATTGCAGCAGAGACAGATAGGAGGCAGCACAAGAGCACATGGTTAGCATTTTGTGTTGTGCTCCGAGTTGCTGGGATCACAAGAGAGAAACGGGAGGAGGGACTTGGCTGTCCCTCCCACTGAATCCTCCCGAGATCTCCCTTCGCGAGCCAATCGGAAAAATGCAATCTAGTGCGTGAATATTCATTTGGGAGACAACAGTTGCACCTCTTCCAGAAGACCAATAAAGAAGGAGACCTCTATTTCAAGAAGAGGGAGGGAGGGAGGGAGGCAGGGCTCCCAAAGCTGTTCTTTCAAAAGCTCTCCCTGCCCATTCACACAACTAGGACCTGCTCAGCACCCATAAAGAGGGATCTTAGATGGATTCCACATGTCTGGCTCGGAGTTTAAAAGGATGCTGTCCAGCTACGCCCCTGAAGGGAGATGGCAGATTCCTGCTTTACAGTGCTGGCAGGCAGACAGACAGACAGACAGAGACCAACAGCACGGCCCCTTCAGCATTATCAAGAGCTCAATAGTGACTTAAGCAAACATGCATTTGGTGAAAGTGTGACCGATTTGAAGAGTGGGTCATTCGCAGCCAACTGGATTAAGGACCAACGCCTTTCCCAAGTGCACGCCCTTGTTTCTAGGTGGAGGGTCCGGAACTGCTACCCAAGCCAAGGGAAGATGGTTCCAGCTCTCTTGCCTCGCCAGGCAAAACCGTAAAGCTCTCATAGGAGAAGTGGAAACAAGCAAAGGGTGGTGGTGGCAGCAGCATGGGCATAAGGCAGAGGGATCCTCCAGGGTCTGGGCTGGGGAAGGAAGCACGCTAACAGGATTCTCAGGGAAGCTGGCAAACGGGAAGAGCTAGCAGCTCCCACGGGCACCACCAGAGATGCCATTGGGTAGGGCGAGAGGGGTCCCCATAGCATTCCACCAAGGGGGTCTCCAACGCACGGCCTGCCGCCCCCCACCCGACCCTCGTGCCTCCGCCTAGAGAACTAATTGGGGGGGGGGACAATAAAATAAATTGCATGAACTTCTGACCTTTTAAATTCTCGGGGGGGGGACACTGGGGACAGGGGATGACTTGCATATACATGTAACACACAGGTTTTCCCCCCACCCCCCCAATCCACTTAGATTGTTCCATCTAGCTGCGTTGCAGCTTAGCTGGACGGAGACGTATGCGGCTCTAAGCCTGCGACCGCAAGGCAGCCAGAACCCATGCACAGCAAGGCGAGGAAGAAGGAAGATGCTCAGAAAAGTCAAGTCACTCACCGGCCAGGCGAAGCTGAAAGGGAGGACAATCCGGTTCCTTTCGTTATTCCGATTGTATTTCAAACTGAAGGTATTCCCACCAACGACTGGGGTAGATCCGGACCCAAAGCTGCAAGGGCCCCCAGCGGAAACCCTCGACTGATACTCCTTCAGGCAAACTTTGAAATAAGTATCGCATTCATCTCTGGTGCATTTCTTATCAGCTGGGTTTCGGGTCCCGTCACAGCAATTCCCATTCTGCAATTCGCCATTGACATTTTGCATGGATATGATCTCAAACTCGAACTGGCCTGATGTTAGGGTCACCTGTTTTGTTTTTGCAATTTTTTAAAAAAAAAGTTCCCCCAAAGGAAGCAGAGAGGAGAAGGAAGCGTTAGCACTTTGATTGTAAATAAACATTTTTTTAAAAAAAATAAATAAATCACTAACAAGTTTAGCAAAAATGAAAGGGGAGGCTTCTATTGCTCCTTGATTCAACAGGTTAAAAAGCGAACAGGAACCCTCATCTGCTACCCACCCCCCAAATTCTGATGTTAGGGGCAATTCCCAGAGGGAAATCGTGTCGCTATTTGCCTCCCAGCGCTCAAAAAGAGTTAAAGGGTCGTTAGCTTCCAGCAAGGGAACACCGCGCAGAAAAAGCATTGCACAGCTCAAGCGAATAACTCTAATCAAGTCAGACGCACTCCTGAAAACAATCACGGAAAAGTCCGCTTGCTAACGAGGCTTTCAGAAAGCAAAACCCTCTGGAAAAAAAGAAATGGAACGCTGACGGTATAGGGGGGAGAAGAAAGGGAAAGTCCTCGGGGAAACCTGGCTTCCCCCTAAAAAATCATCACCCCGAATTCAAATACGCATAGTAGAAGCGTGTTTTTTAATGCAGCTGACGGGGGGCGGTGGGGAAATCGGTCAAAGCGAATGTCTTGGGGCGGGGGGTTGGGTAGGCGGGCAGGACCTTTGCAATCGAAAGCTTTCCTTGGGAGAAAAAAACCGGGAAAAAAACCCGAAACCTGCGAAAAGCGAGCTTCTGCGCAGAGCTGCGCTGTGGGAAGCAACGCCCGAGCCTTGCCCCAAAAACGTACCTTGACTCGCAAGCATAACAGGGCAAGGAGAAGCCGTAAGGAGAAGTCCGTGAGCTGCGGTCCCTTTGAGCCAAGCATGCCTCTTGCTTGCAGAGTGCCCTTCGCGCAGAGACGCTCCCCGGCTCGCTGCCGCTCTTTGCAGCCGCTGCCCGGCTCCCAGATATATATATATGCTCTCCCGGTGGAAGCGCGCGCGGGTGGAAGACGCCACTTCTCAAAAGGTTTTCAATAGCGCCCCGATCTTCAATGCAAAGCAGCCCAGCCTCCTTTTATTCTCCTTGGCCTCTGTCTCTTAAAAAACCCCCACCCTTCCTTTCTTCCTTTCTTATTAGCGATGGTTATTCCGCGCGCCCCCACCCACCCCCCTCGCCCGCTCGCTTTTCTCCCTTTTGCAGAGCTCGCCGGCCAACCCCTCTCTCTCTCTCCAGCCCGGCCAGCACAATAACCCGGGCTGAGACCCCCTCCCCACCCCCCGCCACACGCACATAGACGACACCCCTCCGGAGAGAAAGGAGGGGGCCCACGGCTATTTGCACGCGCGCAACCAGCCCCCTCCAAAAGGAAAAGAAAGGAAGCCAGAGGAGGAGGGATCCGATCGCCCGTGCTGCAAGCCCCACTGAACTGACTGCTTGCTGCTGCTGCTGCTTGCTAGCCCATGGCTACAGCAGGAGGAGGAGGAGAGGGGGGGCGCAAACGTCAGGCAGCGCATGCGTTGCTATTAATATGCATTAAGGGGGAGGGTGGAAGGGCAAGCCGCAGCCCCGCCTCGGGTCCCTGGAGAGGCTTGCCTTTTTTCCTTCGAAGGGTGACAAGAGGTGGAGCAACCCTGGGAAGGCAGGGCTGGGCGGGGGGGGGGCGGGGGAGGAGAGGGTTGCAGGAGGTGAGGAGCAAAGCGCAGCAGGTGGGCAAGGAGCCTTGAGAGAGGCGGGAGAATTAATAATGCTTGACGCGCGGCAAGAAAACCGCGCGTCTGTTTGCAAAGCTAAGCAGGGTCCGGGGTGGTTTCAGACGGGATGGGGAGACCGCGGGGGTGGAGGAGGTTGGACTGCACGGCCTTGGGGGGGTGTCCCTTCCTCCCCCCCCACTCTAGGTTCCGTGATGGTGATGCCCATAGGAGGGTTTGCGTGGCAGGGGGTTGCGCTAGATGACCTTTGCGCTCTGGTTCCATGACGGCTAATAACAAGCCTCCTATCATTGCTGTTGCAAATATGGGAGAGCGCGTTTGGTATTGCTGATCGTGTCTGCTGAGCTGAAGACAAGAATTGGGTTTTTTTTAAAAAAAAAATTAAAACGGGAGGGGAGGGCGGAGGTGCCCGTCAGGTGTGCAGCCCTCCTAAGATGGGCGGGTTTTGGAAAGCCTTCACGGAAGAAGCTGGCTGCCACCCAAACGCGCGTGCACGGAGGTTTCAGGAGGGGGGGTGTTGGCTTTGCGCAGAAACGCCCCGGACCTATTAGCGTTTCAAGGCTTTGGAGGGTCTCAGTTGCCCGTCCGTTCCTTCTCTTCCCTTCCCCGTCCGGGCCCACCCGCCGCTGGAATCGTGTGCCTGGGTGATCCGCCAGCCCCGGATAGCATTCCATATGCCTGTGCCAAACGTGGGATCTAGTGCACGATCGCTCGTGTTGCAATAAATCTGCTAGTCTTTAAGGCGCTTTGTTGTTCTTACTTCGTAAGGAAGCGGGCGCGCTCTCCTCTCATTCTCTCCCTCCCCCTCGGGGGGCCACACAAGCTGAGCCCATTTCTCAAGGCATGGGAAGGGAAAATGGATTACTTTGGAGTGGGGGGGGGAGGCTTCAGAAATGTCCCACGCTCCCCGATCACCCGTGGGAGAGCTGCAAAGAGAAACTTAACTACGCGCTCGCAAGGAGGAACAGCTCTTTGGCGCAGGATTGCAAAGTTCAGCAGCTTTTAGTATCGAGAAAACCTGGACGACGCGTGAACGTCGCATGATCGAGCCGTCTCGGGAGCTTCCCTCCCAAACCACAGGGGCAAACGCAGCCTGTGCTCAGGCTGTGGAATTCGACGGGAGACTCTTCGACTTCAGAGCAAACGCGCAGACTCGCCCTGTTAAGTCCCAAGGTGGTCAATGGAGCTTCTTACTCCATAGTTCTCGATCAACCTGCCTGCCTCTGGGCGGTCCAGGTGAGGACTCGCCTGATTGAGCAACGAACTAAAGCAAGAGTCCCTGCACGCAGAAAGCTAGTATGTCAGGGAAACGGCTAGGCTGCAGTCCTTTTCCCTGACGTGCTAGTTTTTTTAGTGTGGAGGATTTTATATGGAAAGCTATGAAATCACGTGGAATAGCTCTACCCCGCCCCCACCCC
The DNA here is from genome assembly GCF_964234715.1 of Podarcis melisellensis. Classification (NCBI taxonomy): domain Eukaryota; kingdom Metazoa; phylum Chordata; class Lepidosauria; order Squamata; family Lacertidae; genus Podarcis; species Podarcis melisellensis. Next base: position 107,497,772 of record NC_138530.1, on the reverse strand, counting down.
ACCCCAACTTTTTGGGGCGGCAGACCTGGCACAGGTCTTCCTTCCTATGCTTTTGCCACTAAATAGCTATCGCACATACCTATGTGGGGTCTACAAGGGATGGCATTACTTAAAAAATGGTGCGGGAGCGACGTGGCTTGAGGCTTGTTTGCTCCCTGCGCTTCTGATCGGTGAGCGCAGCATTTTATATAAAAGCCTGCCGGAGTGAATAATGCGCGCAAACGCCATTTTCTGCATTGCGGGCAGCTGTGTGGGTTTGGGAAGGGGAAAGAGGTTCGCCTTGAGTGTTTGTGAGGACACGCGGGACGGTATGAAGTAAAAACACGCAGGCGCAAAACACCGAAGTTATGAAGCTCTGCTCCCGAACCTGTTACTGAAAGAACAGCCTCTGAGCACATCAGGAGTGCTTTCCCCACATGCACCAGCCACCCCAAGAGCCGAGGAGAGGATGGCTTTTAGAGTCCCAGCGGAAACTCCCTTGGGCTTGATCCTGTACACTTTAAAGCATCTTTTCCTCTTCATAGGCGTTCTGGGAACTGTAGTTTGAAAACCTCAGAGTGACAATTCCCTTTACCAAATGACAGTGCCCATAATTTATTTATTTTTTTTGGGGGGGAGCACTTCGAATGTGCTTGGTGGCGTGTATGGAAAGATTCCTGCATTGCAGGGGGTTAGACTAGATGACCCCTGGGTCCCTTCTAACTCTAAGAGTCTATGATTCTATGGTAACACGGGGGGGGCGGGGCGGGAACACACCTGAAAAGCCATGATTCGAAGGTTGCCTTTTTTTTACCTGAAGGGGGTTGGGTGCGTAAGACCCGCAGTGGATGGCTAGCGCTTTGGGACAGGTTGTGCGTGTGTCTGTGTGTGTGAACGCGAGAGAGGAAGATGATCACACTGGGAAAAAAGGAGGCGTGTGCTGAAATCAGTGTCTCGAGACAAATCGTCACCCTGGGGAGAAAAGGGCGTGCGTTAAGGGTTACTTCTGCCGTCAAGCCGATCGCGCAGCAGCAGAGAGCTTCGCTTCCTGAGATCTGGCAAGATTTGATGGGTTAGGCAGCAGGAGAGGAAATCCTTTTTGGCAACGGACTTCTCCAGGAAACCGAGAAGCTGATCACCTGAACCAATGTGGTGCGCTGACACACACACCCATAAAAAACAAAAACCCGAATCAAACAATCAAGCGCCTGGAGGCAGGCTTACTTCTGAGTAGCAGTATTCCCTGCGCTGGCTCCGCAGCTTGGTTTTCCCGTTTCCCAAAGTTCAGCTGCTGCGCAACTGCACCTCTAAGGGGGCGCTGCTCTGCGGCGGCTCCAAGCGTGGTGGCTGGTTAAGAAGGTGACAATCAGCTTTCGATCTGTAGCCCTAAATAACACTTATTAGGAAGTGAGTCGGATGGGCTTCCGTGGGACTTCCGAGAGAACATCTGCTGCGTCCAAACGATGATTTAAGAACAAGGATTCCGGGCAAGGAGAACACTTTAAATCGGAACAAATCCAAGCCTGTTCGCACCTGTCAGCCGTGCTTTATGTTTTTGGCTTATGAGTTGCAGTCATTAGTAAGAGCAGTTAAGCTTCCTTTTAAGTGCTCAAACTGTGTCATGTCTCAGTTAATCCTTACTATGACCCTGTAAAGCAGGCTAATAGAATCATCCCCATTCTCCAGATGGACCTGTGGTGGGAAGGCAGACCTGGTTCGTGCTGATGTAGTCTGGGCTGTACCAGTGGCAGTGGCGTAGCATGGGTTATCAGCACCCGGGGCAAGGCAAGTAATTTGCGCCCCCTAACCCATGGATTTGCGCCCCCTAACCCGTGGATTTCCCTAACCTCCAGATGTTGCACCCGGTGCGGCCGGCCCCCCCTGCACCCCCCACGCTACACCACTGACCAGTGGTATAGTGGTGCGGGGAGGGGTTCGGCAGCCATATTTTTAAAAAAATTAGCTGTCAGTGAAGCGTAACCCAGGCATTGCTGGGTTAAAGGAAGGACGGGGGTGGGCGGGTATGTAGTCATTTAAGCACCCACCTGCAAACTGAAATGACACAGCTTGAATACACAGCTGGGGTAGTCTGGTCAGTAGGACATGAGACTCTTAATTCCAGGGCTGTGGGTTCGAATCCAAAGATTCCTGCATTGCAGGGGGTTGGACTTGGACCCTTCCAACTCTGCAATTCTATGGTTCTATGAGAACTGGACCAGAGAGGCATGGGTTCAAATTCCCCGTGCTATTTGCTACGTGACCTTAGACCCAGACCACATCCATATGTAAAGGTAAAGGTACCCCTGACCGTTAGGTCCAGTCGCGGACGACTGTGGGGTTGTGGCGCTCATCTTGTTTTACTGGCCGAGGGAGCCGGCGTACAGCTTCCGGGTCATGTGGCCAGCATGACTAAGCCGCTTCTTACCTTCCCGCCAGAGTGGTACCTATTTATCTACTTGCACTTTGACGCGCTTTCGAACTGCTAGGTGGGCAGGAGCTGGGACCAAACAATGGGAGCTCACCCCGTTGCGGGGAATCGAACTGCCGACCTTCTGATCAGCAAGCCCTAGACTCTGTGGTTTAGACCACAGCGCCACCCGTGTCCCCTCCAGGCCACATCCATACCATACCTTTAAACCTCTATTATACCACTCTAACAAGTCATGACATCCTCCAAAAGAATCATGGGTGGGAAGTGTAGTTTAATTCCATTCGAAGAGGGATTGATTGTGAAACCATTCTGAGAATTGTAGCTCTACGGGGTAGGGGTCTCCTAACAGCCCTCAACACCTTTAACAAACTACACTTCCCAGGATTCTCGAGGGAGGAGGGAGCCATGGTATTTAAAAGTGGTTTAAGAGTTCATTAAATCTATGGTGCTGATGTAGCCCCAGTCACCATCTCCCATGAGTTTGTGATGATGATGAAAAGGGGAAATGGACAGAAAAACGAATGCCCTGTGATCTCTGGTAATGTGTGGCAGTGTTATAATTTTTAAAAACCCTGTAAAGTGTGACGTTCTTGTAACATGTGACATTATAAAGTAATGTCCTTGTTTTATAATAATTATAACCATGTATTCATTTAAGACCTTTATATGCCAGTTAATCGTTCACATTTCTAAGCGGTGCACGCAAAAGCAATTCACAGAAAACGGAACAATGAAACAGTACAAATTCATCATAAAACCAAACGCCACCTTAACATGCCTACCGGAAGAAGAAAGTCATAGCCCTTGAAGTTCAGCACAAGGAGAGTGCTTGTCTAATCTCCATTGGGAGACAGTTCAACAGGCTTTTGGTCCACTACAATGAATGTGTGGCTTCTGAAAGCTGTGGATCTGAGCAACAGAAATTCCCTCAAAAAATCTCAGGGATTGGCTGAGATATAAGGGATCAGGTAGTCCTTAAGACATCTTGGATGCACAATTAGTGAGTGGTTCCCTAGATCAGGTGGATGGGAAGTTGCCTGCTCTTGATGGGGTTACGTTTCCTCTAAAGAGTGGGTACTTAGCTTGGGGGTCCTTCTAGATCAATTGCTGTCTCTTGAAGCTTCAGGTGGCCTCAGTGGTGCAGAGTGCCTTCCATCCACTATGGCTAATGGCCCAGCTGAACTCCTATCTGGACAGGGATGGCCTAACTTCGGTTGTCTATGCTCTGGTAACCTCTATGTTAGATTACTACAGGAACACAGGTTGGGGCTGATGGGAGTTGGAGTCCGAGACATGGAGACGGCTACACACATTTCCTAAACCAGGCGTATAAACCATAGCAAAGTCAGGCACCAGGTGACAGTCCCTGTGTAAGCACAGAATGCCGACTGACCACTGGGAGCCAGGAGGCAGTGGCGCTGGGAAACCAGTGAGGAGTAGAAACAGGATGGCATAACCCGGCCAAAAAAGTAACCCTCTGTGTCCACATGCATTTTGTCGCAGGTGAACTTCTACCATGTTCCTCCTGACCTCAGTTGGTTTTAGCTTGGATGAACTAAATGAGGATCTCATTGCTGCTCAGCAAGTTTTCCGTGGTCTATAAGACCTCTGGCCCATCAGATCCCGTTCTGTAAAGATCAGTCAGAGATTATGCCTGTGTGCCAAAGGGCAGAGGTAACCCATCATGGCCCAAGGTTTATTACAACCGGCAGCTTTCGGATCACTGCTAATGTTCTACTTATCTGCTCATCTTTCTTGTTCTGGTTCTAAGCACTGCTGGGACATTGCTGGCATTAGTAAGCATCCTTCATAGTTCGCCCAGGAAATAGGTTCATTTCAGCACTGGAGGAATTGAGGGCAGCATGAGCCTGGTAGATTGTAGACATCACTCATTTTGCCGACAGCTTTGGATTTCATGCAGGTTTATACTATGCAGGGTTAAGTGGGTTGAACTTCCCGGGAAAAGGGTATCTGACCTGCTAGACTTTCTATGAATTCTTTCCTGTTCTTATTACCTTTCAAACGAGTGGATTCTATTGTGGTTGCCAGTTCTTGCACCTTAAATTTCTTGATGGCAAAAAGGTCCAGGAAAGGCTCGTTCATCATTCTGCTGAATGGAGAAGCTTCAAATTCCAGATTGTCTCTATAAAAGGGCCCGCAAGAGATGGCTTTTAAAGGTCTTCTCCGGCCCTCCATAGGATTAACATCCCTTGATTGTAGTGTAATCAAGAGAAGTGGCAGCTTTTGAAATTCTGCCTTCTAGGAAATCGTTTCTGTTTTACAATTTTGAATACTCATTTAAACATCCTTGAAATATCAAGGACTTCCTTTCTTATCATTCCGTGGTTTATTTTGCATATCATAAATCCCTGCATATTTTGCAAAAACTAAACCATTCAGTATTCCATTATTACATCCATCAAAACTTATTTACGCTGTTGAATTTTTCTTAATGCTGCCAGCATTTTCAAGTATATGCAATTTCCCTCGCATATACTGGCCCTCTAGATGTTTTTGGCCTACAACTCCCATGATCCCTGGCTAGCAGGACCACTGGTCAGGGATGATGGGAATTGTAGTCTCAAAACATCTGGAGGGCCAAGTTTGAGGAAGCCTGGTTTAAGTTGTCGTTCTTCTTTAGTTGGGACCTTGCTCATTTTCCATTTTTGGGCTAACAAAACATGGGCCGCAGTAATGGCTTACATAAATAACCTTTTTTGACACCTGGGAATTTCCATCTGAATTATCCCCAACAGAAAGGAGTCTGGGTTTCCCCCCAAAAAAGTGCTTTAAAACATTTTTTTTCAATTCATTATGGATTATTTCCCAATACTTTTTTACCCTTTTACAGGTCCACCACATATGAAAGAACATTCCCTCAACATTGTAATTATAACTTCCGATGCAGCCTGAAGATGCTGCACATAGCAAGCCACGTTTGTCACAGACAGCTTGGTTGTCTTCCCCCCAAAATGCAGAGAGTCACTGGTAGCTTGGTTGGTTACAGCATGGTGCTGATAATGCCAAGGTTGCAGGTTCGATCCCTGCATGATCCCTTCCAACTCCACAATTCTATGATTCTATGTAAAAGCAAAAGAAGTACAATTCTCTCTGCAACCACTAAAACCTGGGTTTAATGTGAAATCGGTGAAGCCGTACAGAATAGATGCCAAGTGAGATACTGCCATATATCTGACATTTCCAGGGACATTAAAAATTGAGTGCAGGGTTGCTAAATTATGACTGCTACAGGCGTCATTTAAACTGCCAACTAAAAATTGAAATGGGGACTTAGGGTTTAGGATGAATGTGAATAAATAAGCAAACAGTGGTTGTCAATGTGCAACTAGCTCTTCTAAGCACACTTACCTGCAGTAAAACGTCTGAGTAAAGCTCGCTGGGATTGCAGGAATTCTACTTTCTGACTCATCTGGGGGGTGTGAGAGAGATAATGACAGCAGTAATGCAATGGGTCCCTATTCAAACACACTAACATGACACTAGCTCTGATATCAGTTGTGTTGCTTCTAATGGCCATTAGTGTTAATCTTGGTAACTGATTCATCTGGTCCCATTTTGCAAGCTTCTTGTCACACTCTGGCGTGACCAAGAAATCAAACTCAACACGGAGCTGCCTGGCGCCCACCGCATTTTATGAGGCTGAGGTTGCACGTAGGGTACAGTCAAGGGCAAAACCTTGCTTCTTCCATTAGTAACAGGAATCACCAATGGGTGAGCTTCAATTCCCTGCCTCCTCAGCTCAACTTTTGGACCGGGAGGGATGGGGATGCTGTCTTGGTTGGGAGGAAGGAGATATAGGGCAAAGCAGTAGTCCCTTGAGGCAATGGCAGATGGCGATATTGGGGATGGCAAAGGAAGACAAGGGGTGAATAGAGGAAAAACTGGGAGTTGGTACCTTTCTCTCTCCTCTGCTTGCCAAACAGGGGTTCCAACTGGAATAAAATATTGGGGGATCCCAGGTAAGCCCTACCCCATATAATCGGTCACAAGACATGGTGCACACACACCATTTGAATGGCAATGTCCATCAAATTGGGGGTGGGGCAGCCCCTCTTAGTTTCTGTTTGCCACTGAGCAGTTCTTTAGAGTCACAAGACTCTGTTTACATTCCAGAGACCTTCCAAGCTGTTGGAAGTCTCATGGGAGATGGGAGACGGATGTGACGTTAGTGGTTTCCTCTTCCTTTGTTGTTCAGTTGCTCTCTGCTTTCATAGAGCGAGGATGTATTTTTCTTTGCTGTCTGCGTAGCGAGAAATAAAACTCTTTAGCCATGTAGCCATAAATCTCATCACTTCCGCATGCTGCTGGATTCTCTGCTGGATGGGAATGTGCCTGAGGCCTCATCAAAGGCTCAGGTCATTAATTATCGTTGGAGGTGATTCCGAAGGCTCGGCCGGAGGAAAATGAGCTTTATCAGCTTGGCCGAGCGGAGATCCCGACAGCCCCTTCAAATACTTCATTGGGGGTCCAAAGAGACCTCGGCCCCTAGGAGTTGGCTCCTCTGCCGCCAAACTTGACTGGTTTTTGACTAGCAAACGATAACAATAGGTTGCCATTTGGGCACAGATATGAGGCCACATTCCTAAGACAAGTCCAGAAGTGAAATCGGGCGTGGTTATGAAAGTGAATTTGGGGCTGCAGTCTGAAACCAGTTTAGGATGGGATAGCCAGCAAGGTGCCCTGGAGATATTGCTGGACTTAGCTCTCATCAGCCACAGGATGGCTGGTAGAATGGGAGTTGCCATCCAGTTTCACCTGGAGGGCAGGTGGCTAATGCATAGATTTTAATTGTACCCTAGACCAGGTAAGTAATGGGCATTTTAATTTCAGAAGGCCCTTACACTCATTCTGCCTGTAGCCCTTTCCCGTATTTGAAGTGCCTCACATTTCATTTATCCTTATGTGAACTTGAGAGCCTCGGTGGATCATATTTCATAACATTGGCTAATGAGATGCTATTATTATTATTATTATTATTATTATTATTATTATTATTATTATTATTTTCCATTTTATACATTTCAATAATTTTACAATCATTTTAACATTTTAGAACTCGACTTCCTTCCTCCTCTTTCTGGGGTGCCTTAAATTTATTTTTAATATTTTCCGCATATCCTAATTAACTTAATTTATTCATTTATTCATCTACTTTAAATATTTAAAACTACAGCTTTTTACAATAATCCTGCCAATGTTCTGATCTGTTTACAGTTTATTTGTAAATATTCAATAAACCATTTCCATTCTTTTATAAAACGTTTGTCTTGATTTCACATTTTTCCAGTAAGTTTCGCCATTTCTGCATATTCCATAAGTTTTTGTATCCATTCCTCTTTTGCTGGGACTTCTTCCTCTTTCCATTTTTGGGGAGGTAACATTCTTGCTGCTGTAGTCGCATACTCATGGAAATGACGCTCAATTCTTATGACGCAGCTGTAAATTAATGTTACAAATCAGGTCAATATGAGCTTTTGGCAATCAGGAAATTGGCCTGAACCCCTCAAAACCAGTATTCCAGGCTACGATGTCCATCCAATTTAAATGTTCAAAGTATGTCTCAGCTTCCAGTCTCTCTCCCCTTCAGGTCTTGCATGTCTTCCTCTTCTTTGGGTAGATAACGCTCATATTAAGGGGATTTAGATTTTAGAACAGGTTGCATGGGTCATCGGCCAATATGGCACGCTGCAGTATTTTGAATGCAAAAGGTTCACCCAAGGTTTTCTTGTTCCCAAATCAGAGATGTCGTAGAGGTTCAGGATGTGAAAGGAATCAAGCTCAGACTTATGAGAGAGAGAGAGACAGAAAGTCTGCACTCTGAAGATCAGGTGCCATAAAAAAGCCAGGGCATTCTTCTGTGCACTAGGGAAATGTGTAATTTCCTTTGCAGGTTCTGTGAGTCATTTGGGTTATAGCTGTAACCTGGCTCTGTGAATATCATTGTAACGTCAGACACATTAGACTGTTTTTCTTCTTTTTCTTCATATGGTATCAAGTTGACTCAGGTTCCTGGAGGTATGGGGCTGTGCCAGAGAATGGAGGTAAGCAGCAATAGACAAATTTGTGCGTCAAGGTCCCCAAGCCACCCCAATAAAACACAATTCATGCAGAATTTTTGTTTAAGGTTTTTGGCATAATTTTGGCCACAACTTTATTAAAATACAAAAAAAATGTGAGTGGTTGCTTAGGCATTGGTTGCGACTATCTGTCTCCGCCCGGGGACAGACTGACATTCGCACGCCTGCGAAAGTCAGAAAGTGAAAACATTTTGGGGAGAAAGATGGAGCTGGGAACCATGCCCTCACCTCTTCCCAAATGCTCCCAGGGGCTCTTGCGTGGCCCTAGCCCCTTGGCAGGACAAAAGATCGGACAAAAGCATGGTGAGCCCCTGTATTCCTTTAATGGAATCCCTTGCAGCAGCAGCATTGGAGGGGCAGGCACGGCCAATCCATGCCCCTCCACCAACCAATTCATAAAACCAATGCCTAACCGCAACCTTACAAGTTGTGATGATTTTCTATGCAGTAGGCAAAAACCAAATGGCACCAGCCAATCAGCCAAATGGACAAAATTCCTACTGGGCCCCTGCTCCAAAAGCAGACAACCCCATGAAAGCCATAGCAAGGTCAAAGCGAACAACCATAAATATAAGGAGGATGGGCGAATAAACCAATGCATGCAGCAAAAAGAGGAAGCTCAACGCTGTGCGCAGGGAATATAAAACTTCTTGGCTGTCAATCATAAAATGGAAACATCAAATTCTCCCCAATGACAAAGTGGAGCCCAGCCGCAATGGTGGCCAACTACCTTTACCCGCCCAGCAACAGTGGGATGTCTTGCAAGACCCCACCGCAATACGTGCTCTCCATGAAGGAGAACACGCTTTATGGGGAACAAGGCTATCAATACTCTGTCTGCACAGTCGGAGGCCGTAATGAATCTGAATACCAGTTTCTGGTTTCAGGAGGGAGAGTGCTCTTGTGCTGAGGTTTCCTGCTTAATTTCTCCAACATTTCTCCCATGAAAATAGGGATGTTCTATTTTTTTTAATAGAATATTTATTAAGGTTTTTAATAATAATACAATAAAGAGAAAAAGAGAAAAAAGAATAAAAAATAGTAACAAAAATACAGAAGTAAAAATAATTAAAAAGAAAAAAAATAAAACATGCAGATTTTCCACTTCTCATTTTCCTTTAACATGTTTCCCGGACCTCCTCATACCTCCCTTTTTTGTATTCCAATTCAAATTGTTAGTTCAGCAAATCCTTGCCATTAAGTTTTAACCTGTTTCTAAGCCTATTTCTCATATTCCCTTAAAATAGTCTTTAAATTTCTTCCAATCTTCTTCCGCCGACTCTTCTCCCTGGTCTCGGATTCTGCCAGTCATTTCTGCCAATCCCATATAGTCCATCACCGAAAATAGGGATGTTCTATTCAATAACAGTAATAATGATCATAATAATTTTCCACCCAACTGACTGGGTTGCCCCAGCCACTCTGGGCAGCTTCCAGCATATATAAAAACACAATACTGTAAAATGTTAAACATTAAAAAGCTTCTCTATACAGATCTGCCTTCAGATGTATTCGAAATCTCCTTGGCTCGGGGGGTTGCATAACTCCACACCTTCCAACATTTCTCCGATGAAAATAGGGACATCCCATGGAAAAGCAAGACATTCCGGGATCAAATCAGAAACTGGGGTGGCTTCTGTAAATTCAGGACTGTCCCTGGAAAATTGGGGCAGTTGGAGGGCCTGGGATGCCATACTCTAATTGGTTTGTGGTGAAGGGACACTTTTTCAGGAAGCAAAGTATCTTGGACTAGCCCTGTGGGGCAGATTTGGCTAAAACGGGAGAGGGGAAAATCAGGAAGTGGGGCTTGTAGATTTCATTAAATCCTTCCCCTACCTTGGCTCAATATTTCGAGCCCTGTATGCGATTGCTAACAATATACAGGGCCAGATTTAGGTTTGATGAGCCTCTAAGCTACTGAAGGTAATGGGGCCCTTTATATGTCCAGCTGTCCTTTGTCAACAACAAATTGTTGCTGTTTTTTGTGCTGAATATATGCTATATTGGAATTTATGGACCTTATAGGTATCTAAAGCCATTTGTCCATGTTGCCACGCAACCAGTCCATGCAGAATATAGGCACCCTATATACAGAAATGAGCAAACCAGTGATATTTTAGGGAGCAGGCTAGCAGGCGGGGCCCATTACTTACATCATAGGAGCCTACACAACACAATACACTCTTGTTATATGTAGGTTTTATTTTATTTGTTTTTTATCTTATATTTTGAAAATGTACATTCAGGTTTTTTTCTTTATTTTTTTTTGGGGGGGGGGAGCCGCAAGAGAGTGGGGCCCTAAGCTATAGCTTGTTTAGCTTATACATAAATGCGACACTGACAATATAGGATGGTATGAGTTTCCCCACCCCACTGTCAACTTGTAATGGTTCTAGGGGTTGCTCGTGCGTAAGGTGCCGCCACTCCTGGCTAGGTTGCCCGGTTGAACCCTTTCTGTCTGGACAGCCTTTCACCCGTGGCTGTCTCAGTCGCTGGCAGAATCCATCAGTGGGCGTTTCTTGAACTTCCTCCAGCAAAGAAGTTCTTTGACGCCAAGTCTCCTCCTACTCTCCCTGCGCGGAAGTCTTCTGCGCTGGGAGGGTGTGGGCAGTGGAGGACCCGTGCTCTCCCCGCTGGTCTCCAGTGAAGAGTCCTGGAGCCTCCTCTCTGAATTCCCCATCTGCCCCCCTTCTCCACTGGTGTTACGCTGATTTCCTTCCCCAGCAAATGGGCTGCCTCTCTCCCTACTGGGACCCTCTCCGGCATCGCTCTGGAGCCTTCCCTCCACCTCTAGCTCCGATGGCAGTTCCGTGACACAACTCTTCATTCTCTGAAGATGCTAAATGTTCCTATGACCTGGGAGTGGGAAAGTGGAATCTTAAATAGCAACTGCAAGTTGGACAGAGGGTTTTTCTTTTGCCTGACTTGTGAGAGGGTGCTGGCTTATCCTAAAAACTAAAGATGAAAAAGGGAAAGGTCATCCCAGTCTGGGACTGTCCTGGAAAATAGGGGCACTTGGCGGGTCTGGGGTCCACATGGGCATTTGGTTGGCTTTTGAGAGAAGTGGATGTTGGATCAAAACTCTTATGTTCTGAATTGGATGAGGCCGCCATGTTTTTTTGCCCCTGGCAGGGCTCAGGGGCCTTTATTATGAGAGGCAAACACCAAACAGGCACAATTAGCATTTTCTGCCTGTGGTGAAGATCCTAGTGGAGAGGTAAATGCCAGCCATGCATCTAATCCCTTTACAAGGAGTTAAAGCTACTGTATGTCAAGGTGTGCTTTCATGAGGAACATGATGAGCAAGGCTTCCTTTTTAGTTCAAGAGGCCTCCCCTAAGTGCCCCGGGGCCACTTTTATCTTGCTCTTCTGCTGAAACCGATCCCCTTCACTCGAATGAATGTGACGGTGTCAAATGTAATGATAGTGCTTTATCCAGCTTCATGGTTGACTGACATGCATTTCAGAGCAGCACATTCCACCCGAGGAGCCCATTTGCACAGCCGAGTGATCTAAACTTGAAAGCTAATTTCTGTAATTACCAAGTGTGATTGAACTCCGGCAAAAGTTTTCATCGCCTGCGCGGGATGGGAATTTGGCCTCCATCGTTGCCGCCGCCACCACCTTGCACTTGCAGGGAGGAACTAATTGGAAGGGATTTAACTGGTGGTCCCCACTCCCCTTAACTGCATATTGAACAAATGGGGAAATCGGTATCCATAATTAGAAAGTCAAATGAATTGTGGAAGCTTTCGCAGGAAGGAAAGGGATGTGCCAAACGGGAGAGATCATCAGGGGGTTTGAGCTGGGTGTTGATCAGTATGCGGTTGATACCCAGCTCTACTTCTCTTTTAAATCAGAACCAGTGAAGGTGGTGAAGGTCCTTTGTGAGTGTCTGGAGGCGGTTGGAGGATGGATGGTAGCTAACAGATTGAGGTTGAATCATGGCAAGACAGAAGTACTGTTTTGGGGGGACAGGGGGCAGGCAGGTGTGGAGGACTGCCTGGTCCTGATGGGGTAGCTGTGCCCCTGAAGGACCAGGTGTGCACCCTGGGAGTCATTTTGGACTCACAGCTGTCCATGGAGGTGCAGGTCAATTCTGTGTCCAGGGCAGCTGTTTACCAGCTCCATCTGGTACGCAGCCTGAGACCCTCCCTGCCCTCAAGACTGTCTCACCAAAGTGATGCATGCTCTAGTTATCTCCCGCTTGGACTACTGCAATGCACTCTACGTGGGGCTACCTTTGAAGGTGACTCGGAAACTTCAACTAATCCAGAATGCAGCAGCTAGACTAGGAGTGGCCGCCGAAATCATATAACACCAGTCCTGAAAGACCTACACTGGCTCTCAGTACATTTTCAAGCACAATTCAAAGTGTTGGTGCTGACCTTTAAAGCCCTAAACAGCCTCTGCCCAGTATACCTGAAGGAGCATCTCCACTCTCACCGTTCAGCCAGGACACTGAGGTCCAGCGCCAAGGGCCTTCTGGCTGTTCCCTCGCTGTGAGAAGTGAGGTTACAGGGAACCAGGCAGAAGACCTTCTCGGTAGTGGCGCCCGCCCTGTGGAATGCCCTCCCATCAGATGTCAAGGAAATAAACAACTACTTGACTTTTAGAAAACATCTGAAGGCAGCCCTGTTTAGGGATGTTTTTAATATTTGATGTCTTATCATGTTTTTAATATTCTGTTGTGAGCCGGCCAAAGTGGGCCAGCCAGATCATCTCCCAGTAGGCCTTAATCTTTGGGCAGGTCCACCAAAGGTGGTAAAAGGTTCCTTCACATTCATTGCATTTCCAGCAATTGTTATTGGGCAAGTGATATATCCTTGCTAGCCTGGTTGGGGTCATGTACCACGACTTTTAGAAAACATCTGAAGGCAGCCCTGTTTAGGGATGTTTTTAATATTTGATGTCTTATCATGTTTTTAATATTCTGTTGTGAGCCGGCCAAAGTGGGCCAGCCAGAAGGGCAGGGTACTATTTATTTATTTAAACAGTTTACTCTAAACTGTAGAGCCTAAAACATGACAAATGCACCCCCTGCCTCATATGAGGATGGCAGGTCCTTTTCTTATTGCTGTGGCAAAACTCTCACAAGGGAGTAGAGTTTGAGAGACGTCTTCTTTTTTCAAATAGCACAAGATGTCAAAAATGTCGCCTACAGTTTGGTATATTCAAACAGGACGTGCTGAATGGTACTTGCTATGAGCATCACAGAGCTCGTAACTGAATTTCTTTAACATGTTGTGCATAAAATCCAGCTCTGTTTCCCAAGGTTATTGATTGCACAAAACGTGTCTTTTTTGGTCATGGGCAAGGTAGTAACAATATTCTTTTATGTGCCCAGCAGAGAGGTAGTAGAGATCACTATGTTTTGGTGCTGAATCAAACAGCTGAAACATTTGTCACTAATGAGAAGAGAGGCATTGCAAACCATGAGCATAAGAATGGGCATAGAGTGGGGTGAGGAATCTGACTCCTCAAAGGAAATCACCACATAAAATCTGACATAGACGAACCCTTTAACATATTCTAAGATGGCTGTGCCTTTGCATCCTGAACCACAAAAAAGTCCCCATAACTGTAAAGTACTAGGTGGATATATAGGAAATATTTGTTGCAATAAAGGAGATCTAGGAAATTAAAAACACGGCATTTGCAATTGCTCTGTGCTGAGGCCAAAAACATAGCTAGCATAGCCACTGGTCGGATGGGACTTGTGGTCCAAAATTTTGGGTTCCAAGGTTAGGAAAAGCTGCTGTAGGAAAAAAGCTGTAGTTTTGGGGTTTCAGGGAGAAACCGACCAGGAAGTGCTTTGGGAATAAAATGCTAAACACTATTTTGGAGACTCACGGGAATCACACCTTCAGTTGTATTAAGAACTTGGACTGAAATGCCTCCAGAAGAAAAGGGAGCCTATTTGTGCTGGCTACTAGCTTAAATTAGTGCATATGCCAGAGGTTAGGCTCCCAAGGATATGCTTATATGAGCGATTTCAGTCACACTCCTCCAAACTGATTTCCGGATCCCAGAAATTGGCTTCATTTGAGCCAATTACATGGTTTCTCCAGAAGTTATTTTATTGGTACTAAGCTGACAGCTGCCAAATTGAAATGAAAATTGTCCGTGAGATATAGTTGAAGAGAGGGATTTATCTTTATCGGCAAATACTAAAACAGCAGCCTGGTTCTCAGTGATAAAATTTACTCTAGCTGAAGAATTACTTGGGCTGCAAGACTTTTCTGTTCTTTGGGACTGTGACTAACAGAAAAAGATGACAACAAATACAGTGTTTCTGTAATTCTCAAATCTGGTCATTTTTCATATTTGTTACTAGTTATTTTCTGCTTATAGGTGTTGGATTACCATTTTTTGCATTGTTTACCTCTGTATGGTCCTTTACATTACTTACCTACAATGGATATCAGTGCCGTACCTGTACACAGCAAATAAAATATTTTTTTTCTAAAAAAGTATTGTACTCTTGATCTGCATAACAGAATAATCCCAAACCCCTGAACTCGGATTGAAGAATTAGCCACACAAACATACTATCATAGAATTGTAGAGTTGGAAGGGACCTCAAGAGTTATCTAGTCCAACCCTTGCAATGCAGGAATCTCAACTAAAGCATCCATGACAGATGGCCATCCAGCTTCTTCTTAAAAGCCTCCAAGGAAGAAGAGTCCACCACCTTCTGAGGGAGTCGGTTCCACAGTTGAACCGTTCTTATCATCTAAAAGTTCTTCCTGATGTTCAGTCAGGATCTCCTTTCTTGTTCAGTGGTACCTCAGGTTACATACACCTCAGGTTACAGATGCTTCAGGTTACAGACTCCGCTAACCCAGAAATAGTACCTCGGGTTATGAACTTTGCTTCAGGATGAGAACAGAAATCGTGCTCTGGCAGCGCGGCGGCAGTGGGAGGCCCCATTAACTGAAGTGGTGCTTCAGGTTAAGAACAGTTTCAGGTTAAGAACGGACCTCCGGAACAAATTAAGTACTTAACCAGAGGTACCACTGTAATTTGAATCCATTGTTTCGGGTCCTACCTACTAGAGCAGAAGAAAACAAGCTTGCTCCATCTCCCATGTGATGGTCCTTTAGATATTGAAGGTGGCTATCATATTTCCTCTCATTCTCCTCTTCTCCAGGATAAACATACCTCATAACTGCCTTATAAGAATTGGTTTCCAGACCCGTATTCATCTAGGTTGCCTTCCTCTGCACACATTCCAGCTTGTCAACATTCTTCTTAGATTGTGATGACCAGAACTGGATACGGTATTCCAGGTGTGGTCTCACCAAGACAGAATAGGTAGAGTGGGACTATTACTTCCCTTGACCTGGACATTATATTTCTGTTGAGGCAGCCTAGAATAGCATTAGCTTTTTTTTGCTGCTACATCACACTGTGGACTCATGTTAAGCTTATGGACTACTGAGACCCCATGATCCTTTTCACAGGTACTATTAGCAAACCAGGTATCCCCCATCCTATGTGCAATTGGTTATTCCTGTCAAAGTGCAGAAGCTTACATCTGTCCCTCATTTTGTTAGTTTGGGCCCAGTTCTTCAATATGTTAAGGTCATACTGAATCCTGATTCTGCTGATGAAAACATGGATGGTTAAGAAGCTATTTCTGACAGCCTTCTTGGTGGGTGGGATGTGGTAGTCAATTCACTGGCCCCAGCCAGAGTCTGCTGGGAGAAAATTTTGAACTTGGTTAAGATTTTGACAAATGGCTCCTGCTATATTTGATATAGTAACATGATTTGCAACACAAGCCATTGCATTTGTGGTGAGGAGGTAACCAAAAATATTCTGCACTATATGTCCTGCTAGTCCATTTCTGGAAAATGTGTGGAATAGTTTTCCCCCTCTGCTTATTAGAGGATAAGAAACAGGGGGTCTAGTTAACGAAAAATGGAATATTTGCTTGCTAGGACTAATATGGAAATTACTCAGTGTGGTCACCCTTGTCTTGGCTGCTGCAAGACAGCAATAAAATTATTTTGTGACATAGGTAGCAGATTGCAAGTAGGATAATGTATCATTAAAAGCTAGATACTTTATGCATTTTCACATTTTAAGCTGCTGTCATTATGCTATATTTACATTTGAACGGAGCTTTCAATATATGCAACTCCTACCAGACTTGCATTTAAGATAATTCCACTGAAAACAATGGGATTTGCTTATAAGCTGCCCAGAGTGGCTGGGGAAACTCAGCAGGATGGGCAGGGAATAAATAATAATAAAAATATTCTTATTATTTGTAACTAAATATGCACATGACTGCACTATACTGAGCTGACATTTCTTGGACTTGATCCTCTCATTGATGCTTCTGACCCAGACCATCTTTGAGTTGAAATACTTGAAATTGAAATCTTTGACTTGAAATACTACGGAATTGATGAAATACCCAGCAGTGCCTGTGAAGAGTGTCACAGTTACTTCAGTGAAAAAGTGCTTCAGATGGAAGTGGGATGAGGAAAGTTCCTTAAATTTTGTTACCCCTATTGTGTGATCCATCTTGTTTATTCTCCTCTCTTGTTTTTGTTCAAATTTAAAATACACCAAACTTTAAATTTAAAAAAATGCTGGAAATGAAATCTGGAAGTTGTTGCAACAGCCACAGCAACACCGTAACACCATGAGATTAGAAAGTACAGTGGTACCTCAGGTTAAGTACTTAATTCGTTCCGGAGGTCAGTTCTTAACCTGAAACTGTTCTTAACCTGAAGCACCACTTTAGCTAATGGGGCCTCCTGCTGCCGCCGCACCACTGGACCACAATTTCTGTTCTCATCCTGAAGCAAAGTTCTTAACCTGAAGCACTATTTCTGCATTAGCGGAGTCTGTAACCCGAAGCGTATGTAACCTGAGGTACCACTGTATTGAGTTTCACCAAATAAACATACAATTTCTTATTCACTGCCCCAAATAAGATGCTAAACTTTAATTTTACCAGTGCTTTTTTTCTGGGGGGTACTCAGCACGGGCTGCTTTTTTATTTTTCTAGAAGAAAAGCACTGGTTAAAAGTGTGGCACTTACTTTAACAACTTAATGGTGAGTACCGGAACCCTTTTTTCTAGAAGGAAAACACTGAATATTACACGTTTGTTCAGCTTGCAGGATGTTGTCAAGCAAAAATTTGTAGCTTATTGCGGGGGTGGTACATGCAGCTACACCAAGCTAATATCTTCTTCCACCAGCCTGGGTGTGAAATTTAGGTTGCAATTTAGTGTTGCGCCATTACAAATGTTCTGCGCAAGCATATCAACTTGCCAGATGGAACAATCCCTCCTTGCACAGGACTTCTGCTGACAGAGTTCGTTAGGAGAATCCCCCTCATATATCCTAGAATGGCAGCTAATTTCATCGCTGCCCTTCCTTCCTTCATTTCGTTCCATCTATCTTATATAGACTTATTCCTCTGTCTTCCCCCAGCAACCTCACATCCATTCCGAATCTGAAGCTGCTCCTGCAGCGAAGATGAGTGAGAAGGAAAAGCTATGCTTGCTTAATTTCTGCAAATCAAATTGCTGATAACCGCACACAAACTAATCCAGTTACTTCTCCCCCGACCATGTCCCATTTCTGGCCAGCTTAGCAACTCTTATGACCAATGTTTTTATTTCATATTTTGGAATTGCAGGATTCAGTTGGCCTGTGGTAGGTGGAAGGAGTAAATAGCTAGATCAGCTGGCTCTCTTTGATTGTGTCTAAGCCTACATTGTAGTTGGGGGGTTTGCAAGAGTTCATCAACCTTGTTTAGACCCTTCTGTTTGCAATTCAAATCTGTCGTTTCCTTCCCACCTCCTTCCAGAATATTTATTGGAAGCACGTGCTGAGGAATCTGTGCATTTGATATGCTAATGGGCACAAGGCTTTGGACGAGGTAGGACTCAGATGGTGGGCCAAAGGGTCCATCCCATCGGCAGAAGTTCTGGAGACCCATCTGTTCTGTTTTGTGAGCCCACAATGAAGCCCGTTGCAAGAAATGGCGGAGGGCTGTGAATTTGGGTGACTGCGTGCATGCTATTAACCTTCAACAAGTGCAATCCTGCAGAGAGCAGCTTGTACGATGGGAATGGCCTTTGTTGTTGTTGCTAGATAATGGGCCTGAAAACACACACACCCTACTTCAAAAGAGGGAGAACTGCCCTCCCCTCCTGGTCTCCTAACCTTGTGGCTGATCAATAGCGGATCCCTCGCCACAAAAGCCTGCATTCTTTTATCCTCAAATTACAGCAGCTGTTGCAGCACCAGCTCAGCTCATTGGAAACCTATTAGATTTGGAAGGGCTTAATCCACTTTGAAAACACCAGCGCCTCTGAATCTCTCTCTCACACAGATTAAGAGGCAAGACACCGAGCGCTTGCCGGGCTTTTCAATAAGGTGACCTGGATCGTTGACACCGGACGAGGTGATGATAACTCGGTTCTGGGTGGTACACAGTGATCCATGCGACGGTCACCTCCAGGCTTGATTACTGTAACTCGCTCTACGCGGCGCTGCCCTTGAAGCTGACCCAGAAACTCCAGCGGGTGCAGAATGCGAGGCTCCTTACGGGGTCCTTGCCATGGGATCACATTCATCCAGTGCTTTACCAGCTGCACTGGCTCAGGTTTAAGGTGCTGGTTTTGACCTTTAAAGTCCTATGCGGCCTAGGACCCTCGTACCTATGGGACTGCCTCTCCTGGTATGCCCCGCAGAGGACCTTAAGGTCCACAAAAAACAATGCTTTGGAGGTCCCAAGCTGCAAGGTGGTTAGATTGGTCTCAACAAGGCCAGGGCCTTTTCGGTACTGGCCCCGACCTGGTGGAACACTCTGTCACAAGAGACTAGGGCCCTGCAGGACTTGACATCTTTCCACAGGGCCTGCAAGACAAAGCTGTTCCGCCTGTCCTTTGGTTTGGACTCAGTCTGACCCTTATGTTTCCCTCCCCTTATGGTTTTGATTTATGGGCTACTATTAAAATGAGGCTGCATTTTAAATTGTATTTTAACCCGTATTTTAATAAACACAGTTATTTCTCATACATTCAATAAACATTTTCTAATATTCTCTAAACATATGTTCTTCTTGTTCTCTTATTTTATATGTTAAGTCTGCAAGCTGCGCATATTCTGTCAACTTAAGTTGCCACTCTTCTTTAGTTGGGACCTCACTCGTTTTCCAATTTTGGGCTAACAAAACATGGGCCGCAGTAGTGGCATACATAACTAACCTTTTTTTTGACACCTGGGAATTTCAGTCTAAATTATCCCCAACAAAAAGGACTCTGGTTTTGGGGGGAAAGTACTTTTAAACATTTTTTTCACTTTGTTATGGATCATTTCCCAATACTTTTTTTACCCTTTTACAAGTCCACCACATATGAAAGAACATTCCCTCAAACGTTCCCCATAATGTATTTGGGTGGCCCTGCCTATGAGTTCTCATTGTCTTTGGAGCTATTTATGCCCCCTGCTATTTTTAATTATAAGGATGTTAAAAACCCCACCTGTCCCTTCTCAGCGAAGAGTTTCACACAGCGAAGGAATGGGTATTCAGGAACGCACCGGCATAATCTAATGAGGCATTTTGAAAGCAGAACAAAATCTTAGACAGTGCATATAAGGGGGAGATCGAACTTAACGCCGTGGAATAGATGGCGACTGACGCAGAGAAAGCATGAGGAATCAAAGATGATTAGAGGAAATAAAGGAAAAACACACTGAGCGGAATCGCAAGAGTGAGAGAGATTGAAAAACAGAATGAAGATGCTCGGATGAATGGAGCAACAAACCTTTGCATCTCATTTGTTAAACTCTGAATGAAAATCTTAAATTGAAATATTGGGTTTTAAATTATCATTTTTTTATCCTCTTCAACAGAGGAAATGAGGAAGAGTTGGCTAAGCTTTCATTATGCCTATTCAGGAGTTTCAGGTGGTCCCCCCCACCCCATAGCAATGAACAGTTTCAAGATGAATAGCTCTCTCTTAGAATTAGTGCTGTACCATTCATTCAAAGGCATTCTGCGTTTAATTATTTTTTTTAAAAAAAAACACACACAACCCTGCTGCCATCTTCCTTCATTGACATAACAATGGTCTCTGTCTGCTCATGCTTCTCGACACTTGGAGAACAGATGGGACTGTTGAATGCGAATGTGTCTTACCATGATAGAAATATTTATATGAGGAGCAGAACGTTTTTTTCAATGTTCTTGTAAACCTCCTGAAAGTCATTGAATCATGCTATGCCTATTTCAGAGCATGGAAATTCCACAGATTAATGATGATGATGATGCCGCCACTACTTTTTTTCACCTAGCAACACTTGGAAAGGAGGTAGATGCAGGGATTGGAGAACATAGCCCAGTGATGGCCAAACTTGGCCCTCCAGCTGTTTTGGGACTACAATTCCCATCATCCCTGACCACTGGTCCTGTTAGCTAGGGATGATGGGAGTTGTAGTCCCCAAACAGCTGGAGGGCCAGGTTTGGCTATCACTGAGTCATAGCCCTCCCTGCCAGAATCGCATGCAGAGCATCCTGTTTCTCAGTCAAGGAGTCATCCCAAGGATGTGGCAAAATAAAGCCTGTCTTCCTTTCCCATTTGAAGATTGTTTGTTATCAATATGTGAAGTTGTGTCTATAGGCTATTTCGAGTCTGACGCTCACGCACAATGCATCATAGGGCAAGAATGTATGGCATTGTATTCATCGTCGCATGCTGTGAAAGGTGACCATATTGGTTCTAGAAAACCCTCTTTAAGTCAGCCAGGGGCTAGTCCTAGGTTCCGTGGGACTTAACAGCATTAAATACTAGAATAAGTTTTGAAGTCATTGTCCGGGCAACCATTGTAGTGTTTTAGCTTTGCCCTAGAGTGCTTAAACTACAGCAAAGAGGATGCCATTTGCTTACCAAACCCTTTCCCAAAGCGTGTCAGTGTCTGCGCTGTGGCCCTGATTAAATGATGAATGTCTTAGCATAGATTAGGGTCTTTCCATTTCCTTGCTATATTAGAGAAAAAGGAGACACACCATACATTTGAAGGACATGGCCTCTGCCACAGAAACCTGGGAATTGAAGTTTGTTAAGGGCACTGGGAATTGTAGCTCTGTACGGGGTGAACTACAGTTCACAGGATTCTTTGGTGGTGGTGGGGAAGATGTGCTTGAAATGTACAGCTTGCACACACTGTCACAATATTGTGGTTATTTTTTGTAAGGATAGGTGGGCGTTTTTCTCCACAGAGGATGGACCACAAACTAGAAATAATATAAAACTATAGTATACAGTCATCACCTTGCCAACAAAGGTCCGTATAGTAAAAGCTATGGTTTTCCCAGTAGTGATGTATGGAAGTGAGAGCTGGACCATAAGGAAGGCTGATCGTCGAAGAATTGATGCTTTTGAATTATGGTGCTGGAGGAGACTCTTGAGAGTCCCGTGGACTGCAAGAAGATCAAACCTATCCATTCTTAAGGAAATCAGCCCTGAGTGCTCACTGGAAGGACAGATCGTGAAGCTGAGGCTCCAATACTTTGGCCACCTCATGAGAAGAGAAGACTCCCTGGAAAAGACCCTGATGTTGGGAAAGATGGAGGGCACAAGGAGAAGGGGACGACAGAGGACGAGATGGTTGGATAGTGTTCTCGAAGCTACCAGCATGAGTTTGAGGAAACTGCGGGAGGCAGTGGAAGACAGAAGTGCCTGACGTGCTCTGGTCCATGGGGTCACGAAGAGTCGGACACGACTAAACGACTAAACAACAACAACAAAAGATCAATGGAGACAATTTCCTTCATTCAAGGGCTGCAGTGGAGAAACAACTTAAAATGGCGGAGTGGGCATTTCCAGTTGGAAATCAGTGATCAGGAGAAGGGTTGTGTAGACCCTCTTCCTGCTCATCAGTTGTTTAGTCCCTACTCATGTGTAGTCCCACCTGAAGCCTCCTATTTGACTTTTAGAAGACATCTGAAGGCAGCCCTGTTTAGGGAAGCTTTTAATGTCTGATTTTATATCGTGTTTTTAATATTCTGTTGGGAGCTGCCCAGAGTGCCTGGGGAGGCCTGACCAGATGGACAGGGTATAAGTAATAAATTGGTGTTTTGTTGTTGTTGCACCAAAGCCCACAAGCTACCTAAGCATACTGAAAGGCAGCATAGAAATGTTAATCATTATCATCACCACCCCAAGATGAAAATAGGCACAGAGCCATTATTTCAAAGGAGTGTAATGCACATCTACCGACCTACCTCTCCAAATTCCAGCAAAAGCATGAAACTCTGCTTTGGCTTTGCAGAGATCACCTCCTGAATCTTCGGCAAGCTGACCTTCGGTGTAATATGAAGACATGCCCGCTCATAGCATCTCTCCCTTTCCCGCTGGCCTTGTTTGTTGTTTTATGCATTTCTGCATCATTTAGAGTGTCCGCTTTGATGTACATTCCTCCTGGATATTCTGTTTCCTCTTCGACTAATCAAAAGAGAAACCGGTGGGGTTTGGGGGGGAAAGGAGGTTTCAAAGGTTCATAGGGCAGAAGCATCTATTTTTAACCAGCCTAAGAATGGCTTATGACAAGCAATGCTGCCTCTTGTAGAAAAGTGGAAATCGGAGGGGCCTTTTAACAAGAGGGGCCTTTTAACATTCTGATGCATTGCCTGGCGGACTCAGTCAATTTTTCAGCTGTCGTAAATTGTGCATGAATCTTTGGTTTAAAGCGACTATTGTGTTTTCGTTGAAAAGAAAATACTTGCTTTTAAGGCAACGTTGTTCATACCTTCGGAGCAGGTGTCCCTGATCTGGGGCGCTCCAGATATTTTGAACCACATAGCCTGTCCATTGCCCATGCTGCCTATAGATGATGGCAGTTGTAGTTTTGGGGGGCACCAGTTTGGGGGAGAAAATTAGCTCTAGGGTTACTTATGGGCAGGGTGGAAATTGCAGTACATTCTGAGAAAGCATTTAAATTTCATAAGGGATGATTTGCATGCGATTCCAGTGGCAGATTGACCATTAGAGTGTTCATCCAGAATCCCATACATGGGGTGTGTGTGTCAAGCAGAACAATAAAAATACTTAACTAACTGAGCAATTGTGTTGCAGGTACTCGGTTGTTCTGCCATCCCAAACAAAAGTCCAACATAAATTCTGGCTATGCCCATGTGACGGCACATAGCCTTCAGTTCTATATACAGTGGTACCTCTGGTTATGTACTTAATTTGTTCTGGAGGTCCGTTCTTAACCTGAAACTGTTCTTAACCTGAAGCACCACTTTAGCTAATGGGGCCTCTCCTACTGCCGTTGCGCCACCGCTGCCCGATATCTGTTCTCATCCTGAAGCAAAGTTCTTAACCCGAGGTATTATTTCTGGGTTAGCGGAGCCTGTAACCTGAAGCGTATGTAACCTGCCCATTGATCTACAGAAATAATAATATGTAGACAAATACTTAGTCATTCTCAAAACCTTGATTATGTGACCAGTGACCTCATAGGAGCTAGTAAATTACCGGTATTTGAGGCCTAGAACTCACCTCTAGGAAACTAGAGTTAAGATGGGATTTTAACATCCCCCAGCTGAGATCAAAGAAACTTAAATGTGTTTGACTTTGGCTGGATTCTGAGAACAATAAAATTAATATCAATACTTTGTACAAATGGCATAGGCATTTTGTGGGTCTCCTACAGGCAGCCCCATCTGTAGAAAAAGTCATGACAACAGCTCTAATGTGTCTCATTAAGGAAAGGGTGTGTGGTTTTTTGGTCTTTTAAATCCTGCAACCCATTTTTCTGCCCTTCATATATTTTGTTGTGCCCTTATTAATCTGTGCTAGCAGCCAGACATCCTCTGACAGGGATAGTGAATGAATCGCTTCAAGGGAGTCCTTTTTTATATACTGAAGAGAACAGGAATGTCTCCAGTATGTCCAGAACAACCATCTTTTTGTTTGTGGACTCCGAGCTGTAAAATTGAACGGGACGTGAGACCAGAAGTTGAAAATGAGAAGAATAGAAATAAGTGGAGTGGGGGAAAGACAAGGGACAGAAATACTGAATAATGGCTCTGTACACAAGAACAGCATCTTCTCTCCAAGCAAGCTGTATAAATTGTTCTGTGTTGGTTTCCCATGTGGTGTCAATTCATTTGGAATGATTTGTTGACACCCAGGCTAACACTGGATGTTAAGCATGGCTTGCCCAAACCCAAACGCTTGCTCAAGTGATTAAAACCTTCTGACCGTGGATGGGCTTACACATTGCAGAAGCCACATGGACGCTGCCAGGAAGCAATTCCGGTGGCTGCAGCTTTAAGTGGTGGGATGGGAAGCGGGGCAGTAACACAGAGAGTCCATGCCACATCGATCTTCTGAATCAGGGGCATTCTCCAGGACAGTGCCAAACATTTCTGGCCATGGCTGGTGTAAACTTTACATGGGACCCAGAAGGTACAAGAGACCATGCACCTCCAAAGGAAGGGGGGAATCTGTCAATTTCTCTTATTTCCCCCCAACCTTAAATTCAGTTCATCATGTTCCCCCGCAAGTTCAGAATCTTAAAAAATGTTCTCAGCATTTTAGTACAAAAATTCTGCTAACATAAAATGAAAGCAATAATCAATGTAAAAAGGTATAGTGACCCCTGACCGTTAGGTCCAGTCGTGGCTGACTCTGGGGCTGCGGCGCTCATCTCGCTTTATTGGCCAAGGGAGCCGGCATACAGCTTCCGTGTTATGTGGCCAACATGACTAAGCTGCTTCTGGTGAACCAGAGCAGCGCACTGAAACGCTGGTTACCTTCCGCCGGGCAGTACCTATTTATCTACTTGCACTTTGACGTGCTTTCGAACTGCTAGGTTGGCAGGAGCAGGGACCGAGCAACGGGAGCTCACCCCGTCGTGGGGATTCGAACCGCTGACCTTCTGATCGGCAAGCCCTAGGCTCTGTGGTTTAGACCACAGCGCCGCCCGCATCCCTAATATTCTTATATGCAGTTGCAATTTTGCAAAATGTACACTCTTTTTTTGCAAAACAATTTCCCCTAATGGAATATATTTTTGGCGTCTTGTTTCCACTAATCTATGCATTTTTATTCACACCTTACCCTAGTATATGCAGTTTTCTACATGTTGTTTAGCTGGAGAACTACGCTGCAATATTCAGAGAAGTGGAAATTTCCAAGGATGGTTGGGTTTCAGTTCGCCTTTGGTTTCTTTAAGTCTAAAGTGAGTTTGATTTTAAATGGAAACTGAATCAACTTTCTCCTCCATTCTAACCGCCTCTTTATGTACTCGTGTTTCTTACTATTTTTTATCCAACTGTTTTATCCCAGTTCATTTAACAACTTCATTTTTCTTGCCACTTACAGAGTAGTTAGACAAAGGCTTCCTCTTGATTCCTATATATGTTGGGCATTTTAATCATCATTCAGATCAGAAAATGATCAACCCATTAGTTAACTTATTTCCATTATTTTGTTCGGGTGGGAGGAAATTATGGGGGAACATCTCAAGTTTTGCTTGCGAATTTTGTAAGTGAAGCTTATACAAATACAGTATTCCTCCCTCTGCCTGTCTATGGCATGAATACGAGCCTTCCAAGGATGAATCACATATAGCGTTCGCATGTCTACTTCATTCATGCTTGGATTTTATACCAAAGGGGGGGGGGGTTGAGTGGGGTGAACTGATCCCTCCTCCACCTGACCTCCTCTCATTCCCTTGGTTAAGACACCCCACCCCACCCCCAGCTTGGCTCCAATGCTATAAGTAGCCCATATATGGAGAAAAAAGTGCCTCAGATGTTGTGGTATACAGAAGGCAGCTCCCAAAATGTGGAACTCCTTTTCCATGAAGTTGCACCAAGGATCCTCATTATACGGCTTCCCGAAAACACACTTCTTTATCCTGGCTGTTGACATTTATGATGTTTCCCATTTTTTGTGGGACCCCCTCTGTTGTTTGATGCACATTATTTGGCTTGTTTTAAATTGTTTCATTGGATTTTAATGTCATAGGATTATATGGTTGTAACTTGCCTTGGGACCTCGTGGGGAAGGGCGGGTGAGAAATTTCTTTAATAAATAAAAATGAGCAAAGAGATTCAGCTCCCCCTTTCTTATAAAAGTCACATCCCACTTCCTGCTTAATCCACAAGTGGGGCAAACGTATGATTAAGGAAACACGGGCACTCCAAGAAAGTAGAAATATATGACTAAGAACGCACCAACCATCTCCACGTCAACATAGCTGAAAAGGTGCAGGAAGCATGCATATAGCTCCTTTCTTTGAAGGACAGCAGTGTGGAAACAATAAAAGAAGACAGCACCAGATTCTTGACATGAGATCACCTCAGCTATCAAAGATCTACTGGCATGAGATTGCCATTGCTGAAGGTAGAACTTGCCTCAGAAGAACATTGCTCTCATGAAAGCAAAGGTTACATATATTATTATTGTAACCTAGAAAGTCTGCGCCATAAAAGGATCTGACAATTTTATGGGTGTTTCCCTTTCTCCATATAAATCTCTCCCTTTTCTTGGCAGAAAGAGTGAAAACGATGACGGCCAGCTGTAAAAGCGAAGGGCTCCTCTGTATTTTCTTCTCGATTTTTCAGAGGGAGGCGTGTGGTGGGCAGAGGCAGGTGGGGGGGAGGAGGGAGAGAGACTGATTTAGTTAAAATGCCCAGTGGATTCCCACATATATTTTGCAATGGTTTCTCCCACCAGGAATTTCGCCCGCTCCCCATGCTTCTCCAATGCAACTAATGACATGCAGAAGTGTCAAACAAAAGGAAGAAAAGGCGCACTGCTGCTGGGAACGAGCAATGAGTGTAGTAATGTGATTATGGTAATGATCAACAAGTCATAGTCTGCTGCTTTTGTTCCCTGTAATTAACTTCTTGGAAGGGCACAGTGGCTTTCTCTGTACTCATCAGATGGCTCTGTCTTTGTGTCCCCCAACCTCTCCCCCTCTCTCTCTCCCCCTACAGAGACTGTCTCCCTGCAAGTGCATTGCTAAACGAATTCATTGCAGGAACAAAGATGCGGCGGCGGAATAGAGATTGATATCGTTTGTTGTCAGAAACTCAATACCATATAGCAATCCAATTACTTAAGCTGTTTTTATCGGTCTTATTGCTGCTCACGGCCGAGGTATGCTCTTAAAGTGGGATAATTCCATCTCACAAGAACGCAGAGGAGCAGATTAGGGCTCTAATGAGAAGGTTTTCTGTAGGCGAGGACTTTTCTATTGCATAAGCATTGGGATCCAGGAACCAAACCCGCAGCGGGGGGAATCAAGGGCCGCCGTTGCAAAGCCCAATCAATCTCAAAATCTGCACGGTTGCTTTATAGGTTTTCTGGAGGGAGGGAGAGAGAAACGAAATACTGGCAAATCTGCCATCCGTTTGCGGCCTGTTGAGAACCTCGACTCGAATGAGAAATGGAGATTGCTGTAAGTTGGCTATCTCAATTTGTATTTAAAACGGTCGGCTTCGCTGTATTACAGGTCAAAAGTTGCGCTTGACGGCAACAGCAGTTACAGAACACCAGTTGCCATAAATTGCCTGCAAGACAATTTCAGCATACTAGTACACAGAATGAATTTGGGGAGGAAAAGGCTTATAACTTTTTTTTTTAACGCCCTATGGTTAATGAGAATGCTGTAAATGAAAATGCCACTATTCATGCAACTGAATATTGCAAGTTTCCAAATCCCGTAACCCCTGATCACTGGCCAGGATGTCTAGGGCTCATAGGAACTGGGGTCTAACAGCACCGGGAGGGCAATTCCTACTGTGCTATTGCTATTTGTTGTTGTTGTTTAGTTGTTTAGTCGTGTCCGACTCTTCGTGACCCCATGGACCAAAGCACGCCAGGCACTCCTGTCTTCCACTGCCTCCCACAGTTTGGTCAAACTCATGTTAGCCATTGTCCAACCATCTCATCCTCTGTTGTCCCCTTCTGCTTGTGCCCTCCATCTTTCCCAACATAAGGGTCTTTTCCAGGGAGTCTTCTCTTCTCATGAGGTGGCCAAAGTATTGGAACCTCAGCTTCATGATATGTCCTTCCAGTGAGCACTCAGGGCTGATTTTCTTCAGAATGGATAGGTTGAGTATGTGCTCCAAACTGCAGGGGAAAAAATATGTGTATTCTCTATTTATGTATAAAGGGATGGGGTGTCTAACAGAAAAGGGGGGGGTGTGAGTGAGGGAAACTGGACTCCACCTGACAACTCATCGCATTCTCATGTAGCATTTTCCCAGCCTGGCTTCAATTCTGGCAATAAGAAGAGAGCAGTGCCAGAAGTCATGGAATGGAGAAAGTAAGGTGAAAGGCACCTTTCATCATATGTGGTGGAAATGTAAGGTAGTAAAAGAATTTTGGGAAATGATATATAATGAGTTGAAAAAAATGTTTAAAATAACTTTTTCTAAAAAACCCAAAACCTTTGTTTTTGGAATTCTAGGTGCCAAAATCCCAAGGGAGCAGAAAAGACTATTTATGTATGCGACCACGGCTGTGTGGATGGTATTGGCCCAGAGATGGAAAGAAGATAAAGTCCCTACAGAGAAGAATGGCAGATTAAGTTGATGGATTATGCCAAAATAGCTAAAATGACCAGAAGAGTCAGAAATCAGCAAGACCAAAATTTTAATAAGGAATGGGGGAAATTTATAATCTATCTTAAAAACCATTGCAAACAGCTAAAATTGTTAGTAGGATTGCATAGTTTAATGATGAATTTTGGACGTAATGGAGATGCAATAGATTTGGATTATCATTAAAAGATGCAGGAGGAAATGACTAACAATAGGACCCACAAAGGTGAGGAGGGAAGTCCAGGAGATTCCTTGGAATCTTATTTTTATGTTGTATGTTGGATATGTGATTGAAAAACTTTAATCTGAAAACCAAATAAATGAATAAATTGTTTGGGAGCTGAAGCCATGGTTTGGGTTCTAGAGTAGGTTTGGCATGAACCATGGTTTGGTGAGGTAGCCGAAGGCCCTGGGCTTTCTCTCACACTGTATCCCTTCATGCATGCCTGAGGCGACGAATCCCAAGCATTTGGTAAATTATTATTTTAAAACAGGATGGACCAGAAAGGAAAATATGTGAGTGGCAGCCATGATTCATTATTTTATAGTAAAAATCTAATTATGGACAGGGGAGGCAGAATATATAGCAGATAACACCTCTGATATGTAAAGAAGAAATAGAATTTTGTCAAGACCTTTGTATAATTCCTTTCATTTTAAATAGCTCTGTTGTTTGTTGTTGCACAAATCTGTAGCCAAAGACCTACCATAGAATGAATATATTTATACTGTCAATTTATTTAAAAAGCTTCTAATAACCATAGGAGCCAATTTGTTTGGCATGCTTGCCATTCTTTTCTGGGAATGCTAAAGCTAACGATAGGTGCTCTTTTTCTGTTGCAACAATGCCGCTTAAAAGGCAATTTGAGACATGAATAAAAATCAATGTTTAACCCAGAAATATGTTTTAGTTAATCATCACTTAGAACAGCCAGTGAGCAGACTCTTCTCTCACACAGCTGAACCTGAACTAAGCATGAACTTCCAGTAGGTTTAAATACAAAACTCAGGGCTCGTTCAAGCATTCTCAAGGATGTAGTGGAATTTTTATATCCCTAAGGATGTTGAGAGAGAATCAGACTAAAACATGTTTACTTTACCTCCCAAGTAATTATGAGCAGATTACAGCTTTTTTTTGGACAATGGGATTGCCTTAGTAAATAAGAAGATTGAGCAGCTGCAATATATTTTGATTTCAATGAGTTCCACAAGACATTTCCATTAGTAAGTTGAGAAACATGCATTGCAATGCACTGTGAGCTGAACCTCAAATCCAGACAGTAGTAATGGATCAAGCTGGAATAACATTGTGAAATAATGTTCTATTATAACCTTGTTCAAGTACTGTCCAATAATCTACCTGATGATGTGGTGAAGATACAGGAAGTATGCTTGCTGACATTGGAAATGATATAAAGCCAAAAAGAACTGGGAAGGTTATAAAACAGCAATGAAGGATCTATGATCCTCCAGCCAGTATAGAAAATAATCAGGGCTGATAGGGGTTGCAGTCTAGCAAGCATTTGGGAGGGTTGCAGATTTGCTATCACTACTCTAGAGGACACTATTAAAATATAAAATAACCCTGTTAACTTGCAGCACTTTTGTTGTTTAGTCATTTAGTCCTGTCCGACTCTTTGTGACCTCATGGACCAGAGCAGGCCAGGCACTTCTGTCTTCCACTGCCTCCTGCAGTTTCCTCAAACTCATGCTGGTAGCTTCCAGAACACTATCCAACCATCTCGTCCTCTGTCGTCCCCTTCTCCTTGTGCCCTCCATCTTTCCCAGCATCAGGGTCTTTTCCAGGGAGTCTTCTCGTCTCATGAGGTGGCCAAAGCATTGGAGCCTCAGCTTCAGGATCTGTCCTTCCAGTGAGCACTAAGGCTGATTTCCTTAAGAACGGAGAGGTTTGATCTTCTTGAAGTCCATGGGACTCTCAAGAGTCTCCTCCAGCACCATAATTCAGAAGCATCAATTCTTCGGCGATCAGCTTTCTTTATGGTTCAGCTCTCACTTCCATATATCACTGCTGGGAAAACCATAGCTTTTACTATACGGACCTTTGTTGGCAAGGTGATGTCTCTGCTTTTTAAGATGCTGTCTAGGTTCATGGATCACTGCCTTGCCATGGCGAAGGGGCTTGAATAACTCAGAGAAGCTATGAGCTATGCCGTGCAGGGCCACCCAAGATGGACAGGTCATAGTGGAGAGTTTTGACCAAACGTGATCCACCTGGAGCAGGAACCAGCAAGCCACTCCAGTATCCCTGCCAAGAAAATTCCATGGACAAAGACACCTTGCAGCACTAGACAATAATTAATAAAATACTGATCCATAAGGTCAAATAGTAATACTTACAATGGTCACTTACACAATTACTACTACTGATTGGCATCCCTCTGTCTCGGGAGACAATGGGGGAGTGCACCTTTGGGGTGACGTCAAACTGTGTGGTTGTTTTTAATTTTTTATCTAATTTATGATTTCCAATTTTATATATTTCAATAATTTTAAAATCATTTTAAGGTTTCAAAACTTGACTTCCTCCCCCCTCTTTCTGCAGTTCTTTAAATTTATTTTTAATATTTTCTGCATATCCACATTAACTTAATTTGCTCATTTATTCATCTACTTTAAATATATACTCTTATGAAACTGCAGGTTGTTACAATAATCCTGCCAATGTTCTTATCTGTTTACAGTTTGTTTGTAAATATTCAACAATCCATTTCTATTCTTTTATAAAAAAAAGTTTCTCCTCTTGATTTCTTACTCTCCTGGTAAATTTCGCCATTTCTGCATATTCCATACGTTTTTGTATGCATTCTTCCTTTGCTGGGACTTCTGCTTCTTTCCATTTTTGGGTAAGTAACATTCTTGCCACTGTAGTCACATACATGAATAAATTTCTATACATTTCGGGTAGTTCTGTCCCCATAATTCCCAAATAATGTCCCTATAATGCCCTGTGTTATTATTCATCATTCATATTATTATCAGCACCAGAATGAGATAATAAAGGCCAATCTCTCCCCTTCAGGTGGACAACATCAGCACGAGGACACAATGGCCAGTCTCTCTCCTTCATTGGCCACTATCAACATGAGGTCACAATGGCCAGTCTCTCTGACTCTCCTTCAGGGATGCAGCATCCTCATGAGGTCACAATGGCCAGGAGAGGATAGGGAAAAACCAGATCATAGCAAGCTGTGTGTGTAGATGGTAGATGCAAGTATAGCCTGGTGCCCCAGATTCAATGGTGAGCCTTCAAAGTCCAGTAGCCATCGCAGGTTGAGGGCAGAGTAGAGAGAAGAGATGGACTAGGCAGCAAGTGAGGGGCAAAGCAGCAGTAAAACAGCCAAGAGGAGACTACAGAAGAAGAGAGGAAGGATAGGAGGAAGCACCCAGCACTTGGAGAGGAAGTGAGAAGGTACTTTGGATAGAAGTAGCAATGCTCACCTGTACTTGTCCCTGTGACAGTCACCCGGAGTCATAAGGCAGCTCATGAACCTCAACCCCAAACAATGAAAATTAACTTTCTGGGACACCTGTAGCAACGAAATGGGAATGGGTCTGATGGCAGTATGAACAAGATGTATCATGTCATATCAGAGACTCACGAGTCTGCATATTCCGTAAGTTTTTGTATCCATTCTTCTTTTGCTGGACCTTCTTCTTCTTTCCATTTTTGGGGCAAGGAACATTCTTGCCACTGTAGTCACATACATGAATAAATTTCTATACAGATTGGGTAGTTCTGTCCCTATAATTCCCAAGAGGAAAGCTTCTGGGTGTTTTTTTAACAAACATTATTTTCAGTGCTTTTTTTCTGAACAAATGTTTGTGGGTACTCTCATTTTGACTCAAGAAAAATCTCCATTTTATAGTTCAAACCAGGGAAAATAAATACAGTAAATGGACAAAAGTATAAATTTCTGCGTACCCCCAGAAAAAAAGCACTGGTTATTTTAAACAACTTTTTCAATTCGTTATATATCATTTCACAATAAGCTTTAACCTTAATACAAAACCACCATATATGTGATAAGGGGTCATGTCAAACTCTTGGAAGGTTGTAGCACCTGTGGCTGTAGAGACCAACATGGGAAAGACATGTTTTGTTTCAGCAACGGCAGATGAAGGTGTCCGGTTGTGTTGCTGCAGATGCACCATGGTGTTTTTCTCTCTGCGCTTCTCCAGGCGGTCATTCCTCCTTTGGTCACTGCTGTGGATACACAGCTGGACTGTTTTTCTCCAGGCTCCATGGTTGCCTGCATGGGATTCCCACAAGACCACAACAGTTACTGACACATTGCAAAGATATAAAATGGAGAAAATTAGACTACATCTCACCCGTGAAGAAACTAGAACTCCTGTAGGATCACGGTCTAATGTGTTTCAGAAGAATAAAATGGCATTGATGGATGGATAATGAAATTACTGGAAGTAGCATAGGAAGTGAAACTAAGGGGAAAATACAGATTCTAATGCTTGTCTATGGAGATTCTTGAAGCTACGACTATGGCCCCAAAATGGAAAACAAGTGAGGTCCCAACCAAAGAAGAATGGCAACTCAAGTTGACAGAATATGCACAGCTTGCAGACTTAACATATAGAATAAGAACACAAGTTTGGAGAAGATTGGAAAACATTTATTGAATATATGGGAAATAATTGTGTACAGCTGAAAACACTGGCAACATTAAGATAAATTCAACAGTGCAAATAAGTTTTCATGGATGTGATAATGGAATACTGAATGGTATTTCTGTAAAATATGCAGGGATTTATTATATGTAAAATGAACCATGGAAAGAGAAGAAGGGAAGTCATTGATATTTTAAGGATGTAGAAATGAGTACTTTAAATTGTAAAACAGAAAATTTAATAAAAAAATATAAATGAAGCTACTACTACAAGTATGAC
Organism: Podarcis melisellensis; assembly: GCF_964234715.1. Lineage (NCBI taxonomy): Eukaryota > Metazoa > Chordata > Lepidosauria > Squamata > Lacertidae > Podarcis > Podarcis melisellensis. The sequence continues at coordinate 107,463,735 of NC_138530.1, read as the reverse complement.
TGTAGTCACTTAGCTCCAGGGAAACAATCCTGGCTCCATATGAAGCAATCCTCAATATGTTTGTGATCATCTATACCGCCCGCCCCCTCTTTCTAAAGAGGTTACTCTTGCTTTGACACTACCAATAATAGAAGGTTAAAATGCACCCAAGGAGAATTTGCTTAGAGGAAAATAGAAAAGCCAGCTAATAAGGGCCTCTGCATAACTGAGTTCAGCTGCATTTCACCCTGAACTGTTGACAAGGTTATTAGTGTACAAAGGTTTCAGCCACAGACCTTGTCCTGTAACTCCAAGGTGGTTCTCATTAATTTTAATTGGCAGAAACATGTGAACATGGCCTGATTCTTCCCAACTTCACTTCAAGCCATATTGACCCCAGCCCACTGAACCTTTTGGTGCTAGCATCATCTCAGTGAGCAATCCTAACTGGGACAGGGCCAGCCCTACCATTATGAAGCCTCAGGCAGAGGCCTCGGGCAGCAAATATAGGGGGGCAGGCAGCAGTGGAAAGATGTTGGAGGACAGAGTTGTGTGTGCCGTCTTAAAGGTAAAGGACCCCTGGATGGTCCAGTCAAAGGCGACTATAGGGTGCAGCGTTCATCTCGCTTTCATGCTGAGGGAGTCGGCGTTTGTCCACAGACAGCTTTCCGTGTCATGTGGCCAGCATGACTAAACTGCTTCTGGAGCAACAGGACACCATGACGGAAGCCAGAGTGCACGGAGACCCTGTTTACCTTCCTGCCACAGCAGTACATATTTATCTACTTGTTGTACTGGCATGCTTTCGAACTGCTAGGTTGGCAGAAGCTGGGACAGAGCAATGAGAGGTCACCCCGTCACATGGATTCGAACTGCTGACGTTCCGATTGGCAAGCCGAAGAGGGTGGCGCTGTGGTCTAAGCCCTCTTAGCAAGACTGCTGCCCTCAGGTGTGGTGGAAGATGCCATCTTATCACCAGTGCTGAAGAAAGCTTATTATCATCCTCCCGGACACTTTTAATGTGGAAGGGTGGTTGGTACTGTTTTTGAGCAGGAGCCACGGTGGCTGCCCATTTCAATTTACCCAAAATGTGCTGGAGGTGACTCTTGAGAGTCCCATGGACTGCAAGGAGCTCAAACCTATCCATTCTGAAGGAAATCAGCTCTGAGTGCTCACTGGAAGGACAGATCGTGAAGCTGAGGCTCCAATACGCTGGCCACCTCATGAGCAGAGAAAACTCCCTGGAAAAGACCCTGATGTTGGGAAAGATGGAGGGCACAAGCAGAAGGGGACAACAGAGGACGAGGTGACTGGACAGTGTTCTCGAAGCTACCAACATGAGTTTGACCAGACTGCGGGAGGCAGTGTAAGACAGGAGTGCCTGGCGTGCTCTGGTCCATGGGGTCACAAAGAGTCGGTCATGACTAAACGACTAAACAACAACATAGATTGTGGCAGAATATATATGTGTGTGTGGCCACATTGTGTGTCTGTATTTGCAGAGGTGGATTTAGCGGAGCACAACTGGTTCACCCACACTGGCCACTAAGCTGAGAGGGCACATCGACAATGATTTAGACAGAAGGCAAGAGGCATGGGGCTGCTGAAATATGAAAGCCCAAAGTCCGCCATTGGCACATGTGTGTGTTGGGGTGGCTGCCCATTGAGGGCACTATGCCAAGGGTCCACCTACCCTGGATCCAGTGTTGCACTGGGGATCAGCTGCGTTGGATCGGCATTTGTTGGCACCTGAGGCACACCTGCTCACTAGGTGGGAGCGGGCCACAGTGGGTTCACAGACCCTGTTGCGCCAGCTCAGCCATCACCGCTGCAGCCAAGTGGGGCCACGGTGTGCCACCTGCCCACTCATGCAGGGGGAGCCAGCTGCTCCCAGCTGGCCGACCCGGCCCTTGGTGGGCAAGTCCCCCTGCAGAGACCCCCGACAGTAGGCAGAGTGGGACGGGGATCCCTGCATAGGAGTGCCTGGTTCATGCCCTTAAAATTGTGTGCCCGGGGCTATGGACCCCCATGCCACTCCCACTATGCCCCTGCTAGGGATTCCTTCCAGGTAAATGGTTACAGGATTGCAGCCTAATAGTTGGCCAAAGACATTCAGCAAGAAAGACAGTGAAGAGAGCCAGTGGAGAGCCAGTGCAGTGTAGTGGTTAAGAGCGGTAGTCTCATAATCTGGGGAACCGGGTTCGCGTCTCCGCTCCTCCCCATGCAGCTGCTGGGTGACCTTGGGCCAGTCACGCTTCTCTGAAGTCTCTCAGCCCCACTCACCTCACAGAGTGTTTGTTGTGGGGGAGGAAGGGAAAGGAGAATGTTAGCCGCTTTGAGACTCCTTAAAGGGAGTGAAAGGCGAGATATCAAATCCAAACTCTTCTTCTTCTTCTTCTGAACAGTACTGGTTTTACCATATTGGCCCGAATATAAGCCGAACACTCCCCCCCCCCCAATTCCGACTGTGAAAAGTTAAAGTGTGGCTTATAGTGTGGTACTGGCTTGGGGAGAGGGGTCACTGAGCGCCAGCCGCCCCTGTCCACTGTTCAGGGTGGTAGTACTGGCAGGTGGGCTGCACCTGCAAATAAGCCTTGAATTTTAAAGGTGCGGCTTATAGTCAAGCCAATATGGTACTATGTAAACTACAGTGGTACCTCAGGTTAAGAACTTAATTTGTTCTGGAGGTCCGTTCTTAACCTGAAACTGTTCTTAACCTGAAGCACCACTTTAGCTAATGGGGCCTCCCGCTGCCGCCACGCCACCAGAGCACAATTTCTGTTCTCATCCTGAAGCAAAGTTCTTAACCTGAGGTACTATTTCTGGGTTGGCAGAGTCTGTAACCTGAAGCGCATGTAACCTTCAGATTACAGATTGAGGCGATATTCACATAGTTTCCTTAACCACACACCCTTTCCCATGCTAGGACGAAGCATGGGTCAGTAACAAATGGATCAGTAAGCAAGCTCACACTGATGTAAAACATACCAGAATGTGCAAGCTTTAAACTGTTCACTGCACTCATAATACGATATTTCTCAGGGTTCACGGCGAGAAAAATCCAAACACACGCACACACTGATACGCAAAGGCAGGGCTGTTTGCTTAAAATAAATATTTGCTAGAATAAAATAAGTGCCGTTCCTGCTTGCTGGAAACGTTGCTGAAGAAAACGGACAAAAGTTGCAAAGCGGGGAGCTGACATGTGTTTTGTTTTGCTTTCGATGCCAGAAAACAAATCTGTAGCAGACACCCAACCCCAGCAACGAAACAGGAGGATGGAAATGTGTTGAGTTTTTTTGAAGCCTGCGGCACGGAACCCCCCAAAGCTCTGTTAGAAACAAAGTCCGAAGCTAGCTTCTGATGTAAGAAAATTCACAGGAGTTGCTTCTCTCACCCCCCACCCCGCCCTGCCCCACCCCGCTCTGTCTCTATTCTTTATGTGGGTGGCAGATGTCATTGATGATGAAAAGTGCACTCTCCACAGCAGGACAGCAATCCAAAGTGCCTGGAAAGTTTATAGCTGCTCTAATAGCTCCCGGTCTTTCACGCAAGACTAGTTCAGTCAGCATCCTTGGGGGCTGAGGCTTGCTGCCTTCAAATAGGGGGCAGGCAATACCTCTCCGGGCCCCAACAAGTGATGCCACTTGGCCGTCAGGAGAATTTGATTTATTATCTGAGAAGCTTCTCATCCATCTGCATAGGAACTTCATTGAAGCAGCTCCCCTAATGGGAAACTGAGATAGCCCCCCCCCCCGCTCCAATTATTTCTTGCTTATTGCTCGGAGCCTGGAGAGTTTTGTTTGTGGGGGGCTTCGGTTGTCGGGGGACTGTGTACGAGGGAGTCCCTTCCTATGCTGTGGAGTGTTGTTGTTGTTGTTCCAAGCTCATAAATTGCGAGCATTTTCACAAGTTTTTGCTAATTAATGCCACCGCAGTGGAAATGAGAGCTGGGCTGCAAACAAGCTACGGCAAGTGGGATTTTTATTGCTAGTGGCAAAGTATAGGGAATAATTACCAGGGCCCACAGAGATCTCTTGATTGCAAGCATCTGCATATGTAATGGACGGGCTGAAAAATCCCTGAGAGGAATGGATTAGGATTTGCACTTTAGGGCATATTTATGTTGTCAGCTCCACCTTTCAAACTGCAGGCGGACAAATGTGGGAAAAATATTTTCTGAAATGCTAGACATGCTGTTGACTAATCCTGGGCTAGGGAAATTGGCCCTGCTTTGCTACATACTGTCCGGCCGCCAAGACTTGCAAGCGAAATATTTGGGTATCACGTTGAGACTTGATCTCACAGAGAGGCTTCTGTCCTGTGCGGATTTCCTCGTTGCGATGGCTTTGGGTGCAATAAAATAAAATAAAATAAAATAAAAACGGAGGGTGCAATTGCAGGAAGGGAGGGGAGGGTAGGAAGAAGGAAAATGTGAAACAATTCATGCCGGTGAGCAAAAATGAATAAACAAATAACCCCACTGCAGACATGTGGAAATGGGTGGCCTGGCACCAGCGATGGTTGGGGAAAACTGTCCCTTTAGCCAATGCTAAAGTACATCAGGTAAAAGGCATTGGATCCAGCCTGACATTCAAGGCAAATATCTGGATTTAAGAGGTAACAGAACAGGTAATTAAAGATATCCAAAGTAAATTGCACCTCTTACAAGCAGTATCTGCTGGTGGCTTATTGCATGCAGAAACAAGCTTATTTTAAAAGGAAGGTAAACACATTTTGAGGCTGAAAATTAAAACGCATTTACTCTGCAGAGTCCTCAAAAAATGTATCAGCTGCAGGCGGATTGTTTTCGGACTTATCTCTGATTTAGCAGGTTCAGAGGCATTAGGAGTTTGTGTACACATGCATAAAATGAGAGGGTGGCCAAGCCACTGAGAAACTCAACTCACCCTGTTTTAGTCAGATATAGAATCTTCCCACTTAGTATGCTGGTAGTCTTATTTGTTAGCCCATTTTATTTTATTTTATTTTACTTCTTATTTTTAAAGAAGGCAAGCTGTATAAAAGTGTGAGAATGTATCAGTCTGGCTTTATTGACTAGGGAGGCAGAATCTTCTAGCAGGATTGATCTCAGGAGAAACAGCTCTGCTAGTTACCATCATAAATGTTTAAAGGTATCACAAATATTTGACAGAAAATTCTCAAGGCACTTGAAAAAATAAATCAGAAAGGAGAGAACCTGCCTGAGGAGAGCAGGGGTGGAGCTTATGGATTTTATTAGGGCTGATTTGAAATGAAAGAACAATATTTGCATTTAACAACAGTGTCCTGTTCTTAAGCAAAAGAAGGACTATAGGGAATGTTGACCCCAAATAATTCAGTAGATTGAAAAATGGAAGAACCCCATACATTTATATTTATAGCCATGTTTTGCGTTGGTAAAAGAGTGAATGGGAAGAACACAAATCTCTTCTTCAGAAATATGATCTAAATTCCAAATAAATAAGGCACTTAAATATAAATGTGTTTGACTGTTTTCTTAATGAGGCTTGCTCGCAGGCCCTGCAGGGTTAATTGAGTGCAAAGATCTTATCTTGGCTGTATTACATTCGCTGAAAAAGAAGGCGAAAACCTGGGCAAGAATTTGAACAAGGCTCGAAAATTCAAGCACTCCACATTGAGCTAACTAGCTTGTGTGGCTCCGGCTCGCTGTATGCCTTCAAGCGATGGAGAATTTTAAAAGCCTGAGATTACAGGGCCATTAAAAAAGAGAGACACATTTACATGTGGTCACATGTAGATTTGGCCACAAAGGGATCACTTGCTGCAAGTATCCCGACACAAGCTGAATTAAATGGCACAGCAGGTCCAGTCGAAACACAAGAAAAACATGTCAAACTTCATCTATTATTAGTTGCTACAGACCCACACTCCAAAACACAAGGACAGCTGGCCATTAAGTTCCCTTTCCCTTTTCCACCGGGTCTTTTAATTGCCTCTTGTCCTGTAGCGACGAACGCCCTGGAGTCGAATACATTGACATGAGAGGCCTTCCAGTCTTCACGGCTCGCTTAGAAGTTTGTGTCTGCAACACTAAAACAAACAGATTGAACCGCAAAGGAACCATTCAAAACTGGAGATCTTTCTCCGCGAGCAAAAGTTCAAGCGAGGCGCGCGTGATATTTCGGCAAGGGTAGCTTGCTGCAAAGGGTGCGCCATGAATATTCATCCAAACGTCTTCAGTAATGTTCACTTGTTTCAGTGCCGTGTCAACGCCTCAGGCATCGCCGGTTGCTCCTCCAATCATGACGCCTTTGGACAGTCTTTGGAGTCGGTAGCTTAGCTGTCATAGCTGGCAAAATTCCTCCATTCCAGATGAAAGGGTGAAATTATTTCCTGAATTATTTTCTTCCTTGGGATTCTTGTGTCAATGGGATCCTGGCAATGAAACTCTCCCTGTTACTCTTCTCTGCCCTCCATCGTCATCATCATCATCATTTATTTATACCCCGCCCATCTGGCTGGGTTTCCCCAGCCACTCTGGGCGGCTCCCAGCAGAATATTACTACTACTACTAAAGGGATCAAGCATCAAACATTAAAAACTTCCCTAAACAAGGCTGCCTATTTTTAGATATCCTCTAGAAGTCAGATAGTTGTTTATTTCATTGACATCTGATGGGAGGGCATTCCACAGGGTGGGCACCACTACCGAGAAGGCCTTCTGCCTGGCTCCCTGTAGTTTCACTTCTCGCAGTGAGGAAACCACCAGAAGGCCCTTGGAGCTGGACCTCAGTGTTCGGGCTGAGTGATGGGGGTAGCGACGTTCCTTCAGGTATACTGGGCTGAGGCCGTTTAGGGCTTTAAAGATCAGCACCAACACTTTGAATTGTGCTCAGAAACGCACTGGGAGCTAATGTAGGCTTTTCAGGACCAGTGTTATATGGTCTTGGCGGCCATTCCCAGTCACTAGTCTAGCTGCTGCTAGACAAAGAAGGCCAATGTGAGCAGCCATCTGCCAACCCCCAAATATTCCTGGGCATAGCATGATGTAGCTTCATTTCAATGCGGCATTCCATCTCAAATTTCAAAGGCAGCACCCCTGGGCTGCCAAGTTACTACTTGAATCCATGACAAGGCTTTTTTTTCATGTTTGAAAAGAAAACCTTCAGTACAGTGGTACCTCAGGTTAAGAACTTAATTCGTTCCGGAGGTCCATTCTTAACCTGAAACTGTTCTTAACCTGAGGTACCACTTTAGCTAATGAGGCCTCCCACTGCTGCCGTGCCGCCGCCACACGATTTCTGTTCTCATCCTGAAGTAAAGTTCTTAACCCAAGGTATTATTTCTGGGTTAGCGGAGTCTGTAACCTGAAGCATCTGTAACCCGAGGTACCATAGTATCTTTGTCTTTTAAGGTAAGCCCACCCCCAGCAAAATCTATTTTGATTTCATATGCCGGCCAAAAGCTGTTATTGTTTGCCCTCCTGATGCACTTACATTTTATTATATGTAATCACATTTGCTCCCAAGGCCCCATGTTCACTACATAACATGGGGTGATACTAGTGACAAAGCTGAAAACAAGAGAAACCACGGTGGAAAGCTCTGGTGTGCGAGTCCAATCTGTGACAATGATAGTGGCCAAGAAGTCTTAGTTTTGCACCATCATTACATCCATACAGAGTCATTCAGAGCAGCTGTTCTGAGAAGTTAAAGGCCTATCACCACCAAGAGCCTGGAAAAATTGCTGGAAAAGGAGTCCGTGACCTGCTGTGACAGCTTTGCTAAACACTTGTGGATAAAGTTGCCTACAACTGATCTGATTTGGATACCATGATTATAGCAGGTCCTAAGGAGCAACCTTTGACAGCTGTTGATCCTTTTTGAAATTGATAATTTTCCTTTTGTGTGGCCTGAAGTTGCAGATAGGTTTTTTGGAAGTGGGAGGTCAGCCACACTTCCTCATGTCCTTTCTGGCTCATTAAAGCGGTCAGAGAAGGTTCGGTCAAGTGGGCAAAGTATATGCCTCTTTACAGGAAGGCATAGTTCCTTCTATACATCCTGAAGATGGCTTATGGTGAGACCTTTGCTGCAGGGCAGGGCAATAGAAACCTCTCTCTCTATCCTCACAGTACTGGATGATTTCCAACCTATTTAAAATCTTCCATTTGAGGACAAGTTGCCTGTAGCTTCAAGAGTCCTGGGCGAAACAGATGATCTAGACTCATTCCAACCCCTCTTCATTCCCAATTTTGGGACTTGAGAGTGCTTTGGTCATTCTCGTTCAATGTAAAGGTAGTATTTTGGCCAGTATGCTCAAGTAAAGAAACATTCCACTTGATTTAAAAGCCAGCTGCAGAGTTAAAATAGAACAACAAAAATAAGCTGTATTTTTATCTTATTATATTGAGAATATTTCCAGCCTTTGAAGAATTCCTTTGGCTTCACAAAGCTAGTGGGAGAGAGAGGCATTCACACGGGAACCCTGCACAGCCATCCAATTCCCAGTTCTTTAAGAGAAGGATTATGAAAACACAAGCTCAGGAAATGCCTTAGAACAGGACCAACCTTCTCACTGCATATTAGGGCACTTCCAGACTGTCTGTTTTTGGGTGGGATTTATTCACATACAGCACTGGCAAATTCAGGTTGTGCAATTTAAGTTGGTTTTGAGCTTTTGTGCGAGAAACAAGCCCCCGCCCATAAGCCCCCCAACTTTTATGTGGTAAGTAAATGGGTGGGAAAAGGCACTGATGCAACGTCATCTAACCTCCCCACGAACAAATCAGAATGAATACCCAATAAGTGGCCGGCATTGTCTAACCTCCCCACAAAAGTTGTGCAAATGAACCAGGAGGAATGCTAGGAAGATTGCCGAAACCACATAACACTGGTCTTGAAAGACCTACATTTGCTCCTGGTACATTTCTGAGCACAATTCAAAGTGTTGGTGTTGACCTTGGAAGCCCTAAACGACCTCGGTCCACTGTACCTGAAGGAGCGTCTCCACCCCCATCGTTCAGCCTGAGGGTCCAGCTCTGAGGGTCTTCTGGCGGTTCCCTCACTGCGAGAAGCCAAGTTACAGGAAACCAGGCAGAAGGCCTTCTCGGTAGTGGTGCCCTCCCTGTGGAAAACCCTTCTATCAGATGTCAAGGAAATAAACAACTATCTGACTTTTAGAAGACATCTGAAGGCAGCCCTGTTTAGGGAAGTTTTTAATGTTTGATGTTTTGTTGTATTTTTAATATTTTCTTGGAAGCTGTCCAGAGTGGCTGGGGAAACCCAGCCAGATGGGTGGGGTATAAATAAATCGTTGTTGTTGTTGAAGCAATCTTAGTGTTGGGTGATCCCAAACAGAGGTGATCACTTTGATGCAAGCAATGGCCACAGTAGAAGCAGCAGCAGCAGCAGCAGCAGCAGCAGCAACAATACACCTGGGTTTGATTCTGTGCTTGGCTGGATTTGCTTTTGAGCAAGTCATTATCTTTCTGCTAAGATCTGCAAAGAAAGGGATAATGGTTTCCAACAGCTGTTAATATGAGGTTAATAGTTATATGCCGCACAGGGGAGTTGCAGAGACAGGCAGCTGAAAAATAACTGCTAGCAGCAATGTTTTTATTTACTTGTTGTAAAATTTAGATCCCACTATTCACCCTGTAGATCTAAAAGTAGCTGACAAGAGTAAAATAAATGGTATACAAAATTCAAAACCTCCAGTGACTCATCTGAGAAGCGTTCAGGTATGCAAAGCCCTCCTTAAGTAAAAGAGTTTGGATCATGTCTCTGAAACTCAGTAGAGATGGTGTCCACCTAATTCTTGCAGGAGAAAATTCCACAGAGCTGGGCCCATATCGAAAGCATGACTTCTTGCTGACATGAGTCCTTTTTTAAAAAAATGGTGTGTATTTTTGCATTTTCTATTTTGCACAAACAAATTAATTAAATACATAAACATATAATCCCTTCTGACTTCCCTCCCCCCATTGTGGATCTTAATGTCACGATTTCCCCCTCAGCATCTCTGTCATAACTTTATTTTTATAAATCCTTTGTCAATCCATAGTTTCAATTTTTACTACAAGCTTTCTGTCAACCCTACCAATGTATGTAATTGTTTACAATTGCTTCTCAAATAAATTATAAACTTTCCCCTTTATTTATTAAAGACCTGCTCTTCCTGGTTTCTAATTCTTCCTGTAAGTTTTGCCATCTCAGCATAGTTCATCAATTTTGTCTGCCACTCTTATTTGGTTGGAATTGTACTGTTTTCCATTTCTGGGCTTAAGGAGTCTGCACAGCCTTGGTTGCGTACATAAATAGTTTCATCTGGTCCTTCGGGATCTCTGGTCCTATAATGCCTAAAAGAAAAGCTTCTTGGTTCTCTTGTTGACACAAGTCCTGCTTCGGGACCACTAACAGTGCTTCCTCTGAGGATCTTGGTGAATGAATTGGCTTCTACAAGATATGGCGTTCGTTAAGTATCCTGGGCCCAAGTGATTCACTATTGTATGCTAGAAGGAAAACTCTGATGCTAAACCTCGGCTGCTGCTGCCTTGCAGCTCTGCTCATTAGTGAGAAAGTCTTCAGGAATAAACCCTGAGGAAGAATCCCTACCCACTGCCTTGTCGCTGAAGAAAAGGCTAAGGAGATGATGGACTTTTTGGAGCTGGCCGACCTGACTGGAAGAATCTGCGAACAGAAAGAGGAGGAGTATCAAGAAGAATGGAAGAAATTCAAGGACTATTTAGTTAAATATTCTAAGATAACATAAGAAGAACTACTTATAAGTACCAAATTGGCCTAGGAGTTAAATATGTTAAATTGTATAACATTATGGATAGAAGATAATGTGAAAAGAATGAAAGATGTTAACTGACTAAGTTAATCTATTCGACTCGAGGAAGTCATCCAAAAATGATTAACAAAATTGGGATTTTGACAGGATATATGTTTGTCTTTTTTATATTGTTATGCTTTGTTTTTATGTTTGTTATAAATTGGGAAAACTAATAAAAAGATTGGAAAAAAAGAAGAAGAAAAGGCTAAGGAGTAAACCCTACACAAATCAGGAGGAGGGTCCCTAAGGTGGCTGAATGGTGCCTTGAAGCTTTCTTCTAGCAACTCCTGCAGCCAAGCTGGTGCCAAGCATATTGCTCTGCCTTTCTTTGGACCACATCAGTGAGGCTGAGGGGGGTGTTTTGTCATCTGGGCAGCCCAAGACCTCCATATGCACTGCCCCGGCAGAGAGGTCACTTCACTGTTGCCGCTGCTTCCACCACCACTCCTGGTCTATGTGACGTTAACATATGAGAGTGCTGGAGGTGAAATAGTTAAACAGGTTACCCAATCAGAACCCAGGGGGGTGGAGTCAGAGGGACTATAAAACCAGTTCTGGGAGGGGCGAAGGGAGGAGTTTGTTGGGAGTTGGGTGGTTGGTTGGAGTGGGAGTGAATTGGGATAGAGTCGGTGGGTAGGTTGAGTTAGTGTATAGAAATACGCTGAGTCAGGAACAGTTAGGAGCTAGGAAGACAAGTAAATACAGTGGTACCTCAGGTTACATATGCTTCAGGTTACATACGCTTCAGGTTACAGACTCCGCTAACCAAGAAATAGTGCTTCAGGTTAAGAACTTTGCTTCAGGATGAGAACAGAAATCATGCTCCGGCGGTGCAGCGGCAGCAGCAGCAGGAGGCCCCATTAGCTAAAGTGGTGCTTCAGGTTAAGAACAGTTTCAGGTTAAGTACGGACCTCTGGAACGAATTAAATACTTAACCTGAGGTACCACTGTATCTGAGAGGTGGTTTAGTGAGTGAGAGCAGGTAGCGAAAGTTATAATTATGATTATAATTGACCAATACTGTTTATGAAACCACACGCTTGTTAAACTGCAATAAATAAACAGAAGTTTATGTTCCAATTTAACCCTGACTGGACTCAGTATTGTACCAGGTAGGGCCTGGGTGGTGGCAGCGAGAAATAAAGTGGTGGCACAGGGATCAATAGATGGTGAAACGTCCGGGGACCCTGTGTGATCGCCACAGTCATGTTTGTTTGGGAAGCTCTCCTCCAGTTCCAAAAGAGGTTTGCCACAAGGCAAGGTGTGCTGCTGTTCAAGAAGCATCATTCCCAAATCTCTGTGAGTAGATGTGCAAACTCTTTGTTGCGGCACCTTGGGCCCCAGTCTTAAGGTGACCAACCATTTTACGGGACCGAAACCTATGGACCGTTTTCCTCCCCCTTGTATATTTCCTGTCAAACTGCCCAGTCAGAGAATAACCTGATGCACACAGGCTCGTATTACAGGCTCCTTCTCTGAAATTTCAGGTTTTTTAATTTGCAAAAATTTGGGTATCAGGACAAACAGTGCCTCTCCTTGTGCATGGCAACAATCACACACAGCAATGTTCTAGTGATGGGCTGTGTTGGTTTGTGAGGGGGAGGAGTGGGGGGGAATAGACAAGTCGCATGTAGAAGATTTTGTTTTGCAGGAGGGGAAGGGATGTGGTGAAGGACTGGACTTCCTCTAAGTCTGTACTTTGATAAGGAACACTGTGCAGGCAGCATTTTGCCCCATTGCTTAGTCAGCATAAAACACACTCCAACAAGAGCACAAGAACTAGGATGACTGACAGGCATCTGACACTTTGGGCCAAGGGATATTCATTGAATTTGATGCAAGTCGTCTGATAAAATAACTTATAAACCTTTTATCATACTCATACATAGGTTTTTTTTTAATGCTGTTTGACATACAACATTCCCCTCAGTTTACCCTTTGCCTTTCCTGGCCTCGATATTTTTATTACGCAGGCCCAGATGGGCAGTTAGGAGAAGGATTAACGTGGCTTGCATGGGAACCAGCAGCCAAGCTCTGTCTGAGGTCTTGACTGGTGGTACCAGCCTCTGCTTTGGAGAAACACATTTAGAATTAAACACATGTTTAATTTCCCCACCCTTCCTCATATGAGAGAGAGAGAGAGAGAGAGAGAGAACAACGACGTTTTAAACCCAAAGGATCCTGCATTGTATAAGCCATGGGTAGGCAAACTAAGGCCCGGGAACCAGATCTGGCCCAATCGCCTTCTAAATCTGGCCCGTGGACAGTCCAGGAATCAGCGTGTTTTTACATGAGTAGAATGTGCCCTTTTATTTAAAATGCATCTCTAGGTTATTTGTGGGGCCTGCCTGGGGTTTTTACACAAGTAGAATGTGTGCTTTTATTTAAAATGCATCTCTGGGTTATTTGTGGGGCACAGGAATTCGTTCATTATTATTTTTTTCAAAATATAGTCTGGCCCCCCACAAGGTCTGAGGGACAGCGGACTGAAAAAGTTTGCTGGCCCCTGGATAAGCAATACATTGTGAATTTTCTGCAGTTCTCGCACCTTGAGCCAAGATGGTTAGAGATCCTTGAGCTCCGGGAACTACTACTATTACAAACAAACATTTCACCAATGTCTGGAAGAATGCTGTGCCTCACATACCCTCTGAGGTATTTACTATTGCCGTTTTTAAACAGCCCCAAGATGCTCCCACTCCTATTTCCATCAGAGAAATGTTGGAGGGGAACTGCGAGAAGTGAGGTTACAGGGAACCAGGCAGAGGGCCTTCTCGGTAGTGGCAAGAGGCTCAGTTGATGTACTGATGCCCCTCTTCAAAATCATCCTCATCCTTATCCCTCGACATTGAAAGCAAGTACAGTGGTACCTCGGGTTAAGTACTTAATTCGTTCCGGAGGTCCGTACTTAACCTGAAACTGTTCTTAACCTGAAGCACCACTTTAGCTAATGGGGCCTCCTGCTGCTGCCGTGCCGCTGGAGCCCGATTTCTGTTCTAATCCTGAAGCAAAGTTCTTAACCTGAAGCACGATTTCTGGGTTAGCGGAGTCCTGAAGCATATGTAACCTGAAGCATATGTAACCTGAGGTACCACTGTAATTCAGAGAGAAAGGCCCTAGGCTAGCTTTCTTCCTGACATGCTTGCACAGGAATGATTTTTGGTTTGTCTATATAATTTTTCTTATGAAGGAGCATTCAGTCTTGCAGGCTGACATGGTAAAACCCTGGTGCTACACTATCGGCTCAGTGGGAACTAGGCCTCCAGCTCCCATTCAAATCTCCCATTTGTGTACCCCTTTTATAATATAAATTGATATAAAGATTCTCCGGTGAACTTATCCCGCTGGTATCCAAAACAGAGTAGTGGTTTGTTTCTTCTTAGAGAGATAAGCAAATATACTGCCAAAACAAAACAAAACTGAGCTCAGAGTCCAACAGCAAAATCACCATAAAAGGGTATTAGTACAAGTAAGGAATAAATTGTCTCGAGTGCAGAGATAAAACTACTGGCTCCGGTCAGCCATTTTTCCTTGGAAGGTAAAACATTGCTGAAAAACCCAGTCAGATCAACCAGTTTCAATTTTTCTCTTTCAAATGTTGCTCCTTTCCACATTGATGTTGGTCCCCAAGACACACAAAGAAGAAGAAGAGGAGTTTGGACTTGATATCCCACTCTATTACTACCCGAAGGAGTCTCAAAGCGGCTCACATTCTCCTTTCCCTTCCTCCCCCACAACAAACACTCTGTGAGGTGAGTGAGGCTGAAAGACTTCAAAGAAGTGTGACTAGCCCAAGGTCACCCAGCAGCTGCATGGGGAGGAGCGGGGAATCAAACCCGGTTCCCCAGATTACGAGTCCACAACTCTTAACCACTACACCACACCGGCTCTCAAAGGAAGATGGGAAGCTGTCCTAAACCAAATTAGAGCACTGGTCTACCTAACTCAGTACTTTCTACACTAATTGGCAGATGCTCTCCAGGATTTCAGACAGAGGTACAGTGGTACCTCGCAAGACGAAATTAATTCGTTCTGCGAGTTTTTTCATCTTGCGAATTTTTCATCTTGCGAAGCACGGATTCCCATAGGAATGAAAAAGGAAAACAAAAGGAAACAAACTTGCAAGACGTTTTCGTCTTGCGAAGCAAGCCCATAGGGAAATTCGTCTTGCGAAGCAACTCAAAAAACGAAAAACTCTTTAGTCTTGCGAGTTTTTCGTCTTACGAGGCATTCGTCTTGCGAGGTACCACTGTAATTCTTCGTCGTACATGGAGATGCTGGGGTATGAATCTGGGAGCAGATGCTCTACCGCTGACCTTTGGCCCTTCCAAATTCAGATGTGCCTACACTAGACCCTGCAGATGCTGTTCCATTATGCAAAGTCCCCATATCCTACTTCCTAAGGCAGAGGTAGGCACAGTTCAGGCTTGTGGGGTCAACTTTCGTTTCGTTGATAAGGCCCACTGGAGCCTGGTGCAAGACACACTTAAAGAATGAAGAACCTAAGGATTAGTTTTGCATATCAGAAATTAAATAGAGTTCGGAGTCCTTCCACTGAAAAACTCAAGTCTTGGTTCTTCTTTCAGCTGTCGTGTGTGTGTGTGTGTGTGTGTGTGTGTGTGTGTAGGGAAGGAGAGTCATGTCATTGCTGCTATTGCCAAAGAACTGTGAGTCAGAAGTGCTGGAAATCACCCAGAGGTCCACCAGTGGATTCCTCTGTACCTCCCTGCTCACCCATGTTCTAAGGAATTCCCATGATTTCATAAAACAGAGAGTGAGATCTTCCTTCATAGCTCTTTGGGTCAGTTAGGTGGGAAAGAAAGAACCAGCTTGACTGGAATCATGACAAGATTATGAGGGAACCTCCTTTGGGACACTTCCAGGGCTGGGCTGCCACGTGCAGCACCAAACTATTTTGGAAGAAAACGGATTGGCAAGTAACAGTTGCTTGGCGGTCACGGAGAACCACCTTGGTTGTGATGAAGGGTGCGGTTCGCCTTCCATCCAGTGGTTACGAGATGGAAAGGTATAATGAGAAGGCCAATAAATAACTGGAGGAAGGGAGTAAATGGGATGCCGTTTTACAGAGAAGCACTCTAGATGCATGGAAAGGGCATTAAACCTATTTAAAATAGAATTAGATCTTATTTAAAATATAATTTCCAGGCCACCCTTCGGTATAAAATGGCCAAGGTAGAAAGATCTTTGATACTTTGAGTACTAGATTATTCTGATTGGTGATAATGGCACCACCAATCTCTGCCTGTTTATTCTAATGCCACAGAATTAAGTGACGGCATTTGGAGTTAAATACGTAGCAGAATATGAACTGAACCCCTCCTGGAGCATCAGAGGCAGATTTAAGGAAGAGCAACCTGTTTGGTCTCACTGGGCGCAGAGCCTCGGGGGCACTTTGGAGGACGTCACAACTATGAAGTAGAATGGAAAGAGAAGTGTGTGTGTGCAGACCAATTTTTGGCATCTCACAAGGCTGAAATTTGAGCTCCCAAGGCCTGCCACTAATATAATCACACTGGGGTTAGCAAAACAAGAGCACTATCTTTATTAAAGGAAATGCATGCTTGGTAGGAAAGATCCTAGTTCTGTCTTAGCTAAAGTAAAGATGACCAAGCCGTGCATGTCAAAATGTTTCCTTTTGTGAGGGAGGCATGGAGAAGGAGGAGAAGGAAGTGCGGTTATGTCAGGAACCTTAAGAGTATTAGGAGCATAGCTGTCAACTTTTCCCTTTTCTTGAGTGGAATCCTATTCAGAATAAGGTAATTTCCCTTAAAAAATGGGAAACGTTGACAGCTATGATCAGGAGGAAGATCAATAGATCAGCACAAGAAAGATACGCTAGAAAGCATGGAGTTTCCTTTCTATCTCCCCTTTCCCCACCCTATAGCCCAAGTGGAGCTGCACCTTGAGACTTCAACATTAGGCTGATAGTGCATAGCTGTCAACTTTTCCCTCTTTTAAAGAGAAATACCCTTATTCTGAATAGGATTCCTTGCAAGAAAAGGGAAAAGTTGACAGCTATGTTGACAGTGGCATCAGAAACATGAGAGGCATTTTTTCCCCTTTTACATTAACGGATGCTGGTGTTGTTAGCATTCTTGATGGGGATTAGTCCAAGATCTTGCGAAGCAGGCCAAAGATGTGGAGGGAATGTTCATAGGATTCTGCTTGCTTTGCTAAGCTGTAGCACACAGATCAGGGTGCAAGTGCCATTGGAGTCGATGTCACTATTTCTGAGTAAACATGCACGGGATCAGACTGCAAATGACATCAGACTCAAGGCTTTGTGGCTTCTGCCTCCACATCCATAGCAGGGTGACCATGTGCCCTAATTTCACATAGGACAGTCCTCTGTTTGAAGGCATCCTGTATTGGAAGGGCTGTCTGGTTTTAATGATAAAACAAGAATGGAAAGCAGGGGTCTTGAACCTGCCCATCAACAGTTAGCAGCTAGACAGCTAAGTGAACAAGGACACAGTCCTCATTAAAGTGGGTTATACAGTGGTACCTCGGGTTACATATGCTTCAGGTTACAGACGCTTCAGGTTACAGACTCCGCTAACCCAGAAATAGTACCTTGGGTTAAGAACTTTGCTTCAGGATGAGGACAGAAATCGTGCAGCGGTGGCGCGGCAGCAGCAGGCGGCCCCATTAGCTAAAGTGGTGCTTCAGGTTAAGAACTGTTTCATGTTAAGAACGGACCTCCGGAACGAATTAAGTACTTAACCCGAGGTACCACTGTATTGCAATTCCATTTAAATTATTGCAATTATATCTAAATTTGCACCACTGCTCAAATTTCACATATTCCACACACATATATATATTTATGCAAATCTGTGCCCTCTTTTTGTGATGCATGACTGGCAATATGTAAATGACCCCCCCCCCCAGCATGCAAGGGATCGGTCTGCAAATGACTTCAGCCCCAATGGAAAATCACTGTGAATTTTCAGTGGTAGGAGATTCCTGGTGCCTATTAAAGTCTCACTGTGTTAACATGTGAGCTCCAAGTTCGAAGCTTGCACCTTTGGCTGGCCTGTGTGTTACATTTTGGGTGCTGTCATCTGAAAACATTTCAAAGTATGTTGCCGACCAGATCCAGCACTCTTAAATTGGCCTGCCTTGCTAATCCATTAATCTATGGGATGCAGCAGGCTGCCAAGGAGTGAATAAACCTTTGGAATCAGACCTCTCTGTCTTCCTCTCTGCTTTGTGTTGGCAACTAATAGTGAATTATTTGGGAGATTATCCAATGTACACTGCCCTTCTTAGGGCTGACTGATCTCTGGGATTGCCAAACATGTTTGCTACCGACTCCTTTAGAGGCCTACAACAGCCTGCGAAAATGTGCCCTCTGTATTTTGTCAGCTGTGTTATTCCGTCACTGCCGGAGCCTTGTCTCATAATTCACAAAACTGATAAATAAATTCCACCCCGGAGTCCATGATAATGTAGCATTTGGCACCATCACCTTTAGACACTCTCATCACCTCCGAAAATATTTTCCAACCTTTTTCGTCCAGCCTTCCTTTTTTGGGTATCATATCAACACCCCCTCCCGTCGCCGGCTCAGCCTTTTATTGCACTAATTCAAACATCACTTCAGAGGTTAACGTGTTTGAACTCCCGGACCGATGCTTTTAACTTCTATCCTGTGGTCAATCAGAGGCAAACCTCTTTCTATAAACAGTGTCAGATAGTGTCTCACACATTGCACTTAAGAAACTTAACTCGCAGTACTTCCTTGACCTCGGTGGCCTTCCAGATTGGGGCAGCTTAAGTGACACAGAACAGGGTCCCTGCGAAGGAATGAAGTGTTCAGTTCTGTAAGGCTGAGATCTGAGGAGCAAGGGCAGAGGCAGAGAAAGGGAACGGATGTAGATACACAGAGTGAGATCCAAGGTTGGTGAATTAGGTCCTGATACAAAACCCAGTGGTGGATATGGCCTTCAGGCAAAGGTAAAGGGACCCCTGGCCATTAGGTCCAGTCGTGACTGACTCTGGGGTTGTGGTGCTCATCTCGCTTTATTGGCCGAGGGAGCCGGCGTACAGCTTCCGGGTCATGTGGCCAGCATGACTAAGCCGCTTCTGGCAAACCAGAGTAGTACACGGAAATGCCGTTTACCTTCCCGTCGGAGCGGTACCTACTTTGACGTGCTTTCGAACTGCTAGGTTGGCAGGAGCTGGGACTGAGCAACAGGAGCTCACCCCTTCGCGGGGATTCGAACCGCTGACCTTCTGATCGGCAAGTCCTAGGCCCTGTGGTTTAACCCACAGCGCCACCCGTGTCCCTCGGCCTTCAGGTAGTTTGCCTTAAATATACCGCCTTTATCTTCCACGGATCTCAAGTGCTCATCCCCATTTCATCCTCACGACAGCCGTGTGAGGCAGGTTAGACTAAGTGATGGTGACTGGCCCAAGGTCACCCAATGAACTTTGTGACCGAGTGGGGATTTGAACCTTGCTCTCCCTGGTCCTAGCCCAACACTCTAACCATTACATATCTCAGGAGCCTGGAACTATCTGTTCTGAAGTTTCCTACATTCTGCGTGCATTGCTCACTCTTCTTCATTCCCATTTATTAGGATTAATCTGACAGAAGGGGAAGTGCTGGTTTTGGAGAAGAACCTATCTTCAGGAAGCGGGGTTGAGCACTGTGTCCCCCAGATCCCTCAAGCTCCTATTTATTCTACATGTTTATTCTTCAGGTGACAAACCCCTTGCATGCTGTCTTAAGGCACGTCACCCCAAAGCACATTGAAACATCAAGCAATGATCCACAAAGATATAACAGAGCTCACAGATCACCAAACACCACAGAGAGACCTTTCATGACACCTGAAATCACCTCAGACTCCATTCTTGTCAAGAAGGGAAGTTTACATGCTCGGTGGCAAGTCCCCCGATTGATGAATTTCCACCTGACATATGGACCCTTGTAAACTGCAGTCCCCGAGATTCAGTTTGTTTAAGCTGCTTGTGGTTCAGTCACTTCAGCTCTTATTTCAATAAGGGCACATTGACGCTTCTCATTTTGCTTGGGTGGTGTTCAACTGAATGTTACCCGGAACAGACCCATTGAAATGAATGGGCCCAGCTTAGTCACGTTCATATATTTAAATGGACCTACTATGCATAAAATGTAGTTGACCACCACCCTTTCTTTGCTTTCGCTGTTTATAACTGCACAATATTGCTTTGTGGGATGCTTCTCCACACCTTAGATATTTCGAAAAGTATCCCAACCATTCAACCACCGAGTGGCTAACCCTAATTTGAAAGGAAAGTTGGCTATGGGGCAGCAAAGTTCAGTTATATGTCTTCCTCAAATGTTGACCAGATTTAGTCACAGCATGCAGACCCTCCAAGTGTTCCTATTTGCTAGGGACAATTCTGGATTTACAGAAGCCGTCCCGGATTCTGATTTGATTCCAGAATGGACCCCCTTTTCCTTAGGACCAGTGCTTTTTTTCCTTAAATTTTTTTAGGGGTACTCTAATTTTCCTACTCATACTGAAATACCCCTCAATAAGGCCCCTGCATCCCCCCATAAAAAAGTCACTGCTTAGGACATCCCTGTTTTCTTCAGAGAAATGTTGGAGGGTATGGAATTATCTGACCCCCAAACCATCTGAAGGCAGCAATGTATAGTGACTTTTTTTAAAAAAAATGTCTAATGTTTTATTATGTTTTTATATATGTTGGAAGACACCCAGAGTGGCTGGGGCAACCCAGTCAGATGGGTGTGACGTACAGTAAATAGTAAAATTTGCCCCAGCCACTCTGGGCGGCAACTTCCCACACATATAAAAACGTAATAAAATGTCAAACATTAAAAACTTCCCTGGCCTTGAGCTAGCACGTATCTAGAGAGACCTTGTGCATTCTTGAGACACTGTGCAACGCCTTGTGTGCAAACAGAAACACACCTTTGGATTTCCGTTCTCTTTTCGCATATAAAGACAGACCTTGTGCCGAGACAGGAAAAAGCATTTCTCCGTGTGGAAGAACACTATATAACCCCCAAACAAAAATGCAGCATTCATTGATACTGTCCTGCATCAGGCCGGTGGCTTTTAGCAGCAGCCTGGCAAGTCGTTGCCCCTTTTAATGGCAGGGGAGATAAGTAATTCAGAGGCATGAATTGGGGGGGGGGGGAAGCATCACCTACTAAATTCATGTGCATATCACGCTGCAGTTCAAGGCCTGCCATCCTGCATAACTCTGACAGTAGCCCAAGAACGATCACCCACAGATTATCTCTCTCTCCTGCTACTGTATTTGCAACATCAAAATCAATAGTCCCTCCAGCATAGAAGCATTTCATCTTATATATTCCAATGAAGGCATGTATTTATGCCAAAGTGACTAATGGGTTTCTTTGACCTGTATATGATTCTGCCCTTGATCAGAATAGTTTGATGCATATGGTTACATATATGGTTCTGATGGATTTTTTTTTTTTAATCCTCTTGAGTGGTAAATATGTTTGTGCTGTTTGTTTCTTAATGGTCGAATTCTGCCTTTTAACCATTTTTGGAACCTGAATCCCCATCAACTTTTCCCCTCTGTGGTCCTGCTTTAATTGCAATCATCTGGGAGATTATTTCATTAGCTATTGCTATCTCAGGCAGGTAAACTATTTATCCAGCTGATTCCTGTTTGGTGCTTATGGTATTACTTTTATCTCTTTTGTAGACTAACACCAGTGGATTTGGTTAGCATTGGGTTTATTTTTTCAGAGGTCTAGTTAAAACGTTTGTTAAGTATAAAGGAAGTACGTGTTTTGCTGCACAGACATTCTATAACGTTTTGATGGGCATTTCTGAAAGATATTGTGATGGCGTAACTCAGTGGTGTGTTGATGCTCACTACAAAGTCTTAAAGAAATATTTTGGGAGAATTTAAGATATTTGTGGCCCCCTCCCTACCCCCACGCACTGTAGCTTAACTAGCTCAATATCTCCTCCATGTTATTTAACAATGAGTGACAGTTTTGTTGAAAGATTCGCCTTCCTGTAGGCAGTGTTTATTCCTTTGCTTTTAAATGGGAAATATAGACCAAACAATCCAATACAGATTCCCGGTTGTGTATACTCCCATGTCTCCTTACAAGTGCATAGTTCAGAAATCACCCGCTATAATGCCTTCATGAGATTCATAATATAAATATATGCTCTTGTTATTACATGTGGATAAACTTGGAGCCGAAACTATTGGTAGTGAAAATGGCTAAGGGGTGAAGAGAGTTTTTTTTTAAAAAAAGCACAATCATACATAGATACATAAGTAATTCTCACTGTGTTTGGTGGGTCTTAATCCCAGGAACATGTGTGCTGGATTGCAGCCTAGGTGTTGTAAAGCAATTTATGAAATAAATGGTACCCCGGGTTGCAATTCTGCATCCTTTGAGGGCCAGCGAGAAGTGCTTGTTCATTTCTTGATACCCACTCCAGAAAGCTGGCCTGTTACATTTTACAAAAAGAGAGAAAGAGAAAATGTATCACTCCCACCCCAAAATGAAAGACAACAAAAGAGGGCAGAGATTTGAATAAATGTGGATATGCTTATTTAATACGTATAGATGCAAATTTAGAAAGTTACTATAATTAAAATTCACCACAGTGGACCACACTGAGACTAGCTGGCCTGTGTGCCTGCTCAGTTTGATTCCCAGGTACAGAGGTACCTTGGGTTACATACGCTTCAGGTTACAGACTCCGCTAACCCAGAAATACTACCTCGGGTTAAGAACTTTGCTTCAGGATGAGAACAGAAATCGTGCTCCGGCGGCGGGCGGCAGCAGGAGGCCCCATTAGCTAAAGTGGTGCTTCAGGTTAAGAACAGTTTCAGGTGAACAACGGACCTCCAGAACGAATTAAGTACTTAACCCGAGGTACCACTGTACTAACTGCTGGTTGGGCACCTTCAAAGTCCTTCTGCCCAGCTTTCACTTCTTTATTGTTAAACCGGACTTAGACCAGACTGCCCTTCACATAGAGGACTCCTTCAAAAAGGAGGACTGTCTTCCATAAAGTAGGACACATGGCCAGCCTGCACCTGTCGTTGTAAAAGCATTCAGGAGAAACCTTATCTCACTCGCCCCCTCTTAATCTAATATTGTGTAGACCTGAGGCGGTATCGCAAATTGACCTGCCTCTTTTGACAAATGCGCAGAGGATCAAACCAAACAGTGAGTCCCAAACAGCGGCTGAAATCGCATTCCAGTTGCCTGCAAGTGAGTGCGTTTATCGGCCGGTCTCCTCCTGCTGAACTGCTTTACCCGTGCGAGTAAAAGAGGTGAGGGAAGAAAGCTGAGAGGAATGGAAAGGGAATAAATAGGTCGTGTTTGGGGAGCCCATGGGACCTGTGACAGTTAAAGGCTATTGGGACACCAGCAGCCACAGAATCAATGTCACCCATTCTATTTCCTCACCAATTCATGTTTCAAAATTCAAACCCTAAACTGAAAAGCTGACACATGCTCAGGATTCAGGTTTCAGTAGCTTAGGGCCTCATCAAACCTGAATCCTGAATCCTACTGAAGGTAATGGGGCCCTTGATATGTCCAGCTGTCCTTTGCCAACAACAAATTGTCACTGTTTTTTTTGTGTTGAATACGGTATATGCTATATGGTCATTTATGGAACTAATAGGTATCTAAAGTCATTTGCACATAAAAAATATATATTTTATCAAAGTAATTGTTGGACTGAAATACAATTAAGAAGTATATTAATAGTGAAATTCTTGGGGGCCCCCAAAAGAGTGGGGCCCTAAACTATAGCTTGTTTAGCTTATACGTAAATCTGGCACAGCACACGCTGCATGATTTCAAGTACAGTTGATTTCCAACTTACACTGCGGTTGTGTTCTGGGGACAACACAGAAAGCCAAAATTGCGTGGCGAGTTCCTGCCCCTCCCCAGTGGAAATAAAGACTCATGACACAATTATTTAAGGTTAATGGGCAAAATAAGGCCACAACTTTATTGGTTTCAGGTGATGAGCGGTATTGGCTTAGGCATTGGTCCTAACTGACTATCCAGCTTCAGCCCGTCTGCTTGAAGTCCAGGAAGGGTTAACCACCAGTAGGGGGGGTCCTGCTGATGCACATCAACTAGGAGCTCCCCCGGGGTCACCGCTGGGGGGCGTGCCTTAGGCCCTCACCTCCATAGGCTTCAGACAGGACCCCCCCCCGGAATCCTTTATCGGACTACCCTTCAATATGCAGGGGAGGTGATGGAGCTTCCTCCCCTCATCCATCTACATAACAATACCAATGCCTAACAGCCAATACCAAGGAAGTTGTGACGATTTGCTACGAGGTTGGCGAAAAACCAAGTGGCTGGTGCCAATTTGCCAAGTGGAAAAAAATCCTACCAGGCTCCTTAACGGCAACCAACCGAGGTCCATAGCAAGGTCGAAGACGAAAACCTTAAAGGGCGGGAGGGTGGGGAAAACAGAGCAGTTGGAGGCAGCAGGCCACACCCCCCGAGCCAGCCAATTGGCTGTCCAGGGGATGACATGGCCGGGGATTCCCTCAATCGCGTGGAGGCTGAGAGCCAGCTGCTGCGCGCGTGCTAGGGGCGTGAAGCCCACAACACCACCTCCTTTTGCAGGCGGAAGTGGCTTTGTGAATAGTCAAAGCACACATGCCCCACACCTCCGAATGCTCTCCCAGGCCCACTGTACACTCTCCAAATGGTCTCCCAAGGTGATTGCAATGGTGGGTGACATTATCAACTCACCCCCCCCCCATCCCAGATGCCCACTCACTTTAAAGTTTTTAAAAATGTTCTTGGCCAAGCATGCAAAGCTTCACACGTTAAATGCACATGCTGTAAGTTGCCACATGACCCAGAAAGCTGTCTGCGGATAAACACCGGCTCCTTTGGCCTGGAGTGAGACAAGCACCACACTCCATATTCGCTTATGACCGGACTTCTGTTGACCTTTTACCTAAAATATAGTATGAAGCTTCGTTGTCGAGGGATCAATTTCCACAGGGAGTGCAACAGAGGGATGAAGAGGGATGAGCTCTTTTTTCCTCTCACCTCTCCATTTTGCCAGTTTGTGAAAACTTTTTAACTCTCTCTCTCTCTCTCTCTCTCTCTCTCTCTCTCTCTCTCTCTCTGTGTGTGTGTGTGTTTGTGTGTCACACCACACACACACACAATTTAAGAAGAAGCTTAGTCAATGCCATGCCATCAGTCCTGTGCTCCAGATTTTTGATACATTGCTGAAACGATGCAAATCAAAAACCCATTTGCCACTTTCCCAGCAATATCACTTGAAACCTTTTCTTTGCTGCAAACTGCTATTCTGACATCTGCAAGTGTTTAATAAAACTCACAGGTTTTGCCTTTAATTTCATGAAATAATCTTTGCGGCTATGTCATAGTTACTGCTTATTCCAAACAAGAAAACCAAGAACCCACACATCTCAAATGTCATGTGTTGTGAGAAAGAGACCAAATTATTTTTATGTTTTGAAGTTGTTTTGTCTTCTGGAATTGCTTTTCCTTACAACCCTGCCCAGTCTCTCAGCATTTGAAATGATTTTTCTCTCAAAATATTGGATTTATTCTGGATCAATTCATCTGCCACAAACACAAGGGTCTTGGGTTCTGTCCTAGCAATAGATTATAATCAACGCTTGACACTTTTGCAGGCCTGCAACAAGCCTAGTGTATGTAGATGATGATTTCTTGGCTCATTCTATTTTTGCTGCTGCTTGTCCAGCGACAAAGTTTTTTTCAATGGCTACATCCCCACGACCACTGTTTCATTTTCTTTGTTGTTCAAAAGTGTTCTGCGGGGTGAGGGGTGACCAGTGGCGTAGCATGAGGGGGGTCACAGGAATGGTTGCCCCAGGCACAAAATTGTTAGCGGCACAACATTCAATTCCCAGTGCTGCCTCAATACAACTGCACACTTCTGTCGCTGGGCTCAGCTGAAAATGGCTTCTCCCTGTGTTGGAAGTGTAAAGAGGTAGAGGGAACATTCTTTCATATGTGGTGGACTTGTAAAAGGGTAAAAGAGTATTGGGAAATGATTTATAGTGAATTAAAAAAATGTTTCAAATTACTCCCCCCCCCAAACCAGAGTCCTTTCTTTTGGGGATAACTCAGACTGAAATTCCCAGGTGTCGGAAAAGGTTATTTATGTATGCAACAACTGCAGTCCGTGCTTTGTTAGCCCCAAAATGGAAATGAGTGAGGTCCCAACCAAGGAAGAGTGGCAACTTAAGTTGACAGAATATGCACAACTTGCAGACTTAACATATAGAATAAGGGAACAAGAAGAAGACTGGAAAATGTTTATTGAATATCTGGAAAATAATAGCGTACAGGTGAAAACGCTGGCGGCATTAAGATAAATTCAACAGTGTAAATAAGTTTTGATGGTTGTAATAATGGAAAACCGATTGTTATAGTTTTTGTAAAATATGCAGGGATTTATGATATGTAAAATGAACCATGGAAAGAGAAGAAGAGAAGTCGTTGATATATTAAGGATGTAAAATGTAAAACAGAAAATTTAATAAAAATCATATTAAAAAAGAAAGAAAGAAAATGGCTTCTCCCCGTGACCCAGGAAATGACCTCTCCAGACAATGGAACAACTCTATTTATCTCTGCAGCTGTGATCTCCTGCGTGATGTGGACACTGTTAAGCGACTGAAGCACATGTGTACTCTGTCCATTTCTCCCCCTCCCATCTACACCTCCACACAGCCCCGGGCACCAGCAACCCATGCTACGTCACTGAGGGTGACCACCCGAGGGGAAAATTGTGACCTCCACTGGTGACTGCTATCCCCGCCACCCAATGCTTCTAATGCTAGATAACCTCTCACCTCCCCAAATGATTCACAAATGGTACCGACTTGCTCCCACTGCAGCACCCATTTATTCATGTGATGTCCATAATGTTCATTTTGTCACAAATACAAACGGAACGGAATGGGGCCCGTTCTCTTCCAGGTTGCATTTGGAATGAAGTGCATGCCACTCTTTGCAGCCACCCAAGTCAGCTCGGTGGAACTTGCTCCCACCGCAGCATGCAAAGGACTTCAGCCTTAGCATTTCCACTATCTCCAAAAGGGAAATGCCTTAGGCCTCTTTGGTACCTGCAATTTGATCCTCAGGAGCTCACCTGCGAAAGTCAGGGCTGGCTTCCTGCCCAGCAAACGCACGGGCTGCCAGCTGAGTCATGGGTCTTTCAGGGACTCCTGATATTTTCAGGGTATATGGAAGGGTAGGAATGGCTCACCAGTTTGCTTTGCATGACAAAAGTAAAAATTTTTAAAAGCCACAATTTCAGGAAAGGGATTGCCAGGAATTTTCCTTGTGCATTCCTGAAACAGAATTTGCTACACAACAGTAACCAAATGCATTGCTGGTCGATTCAGCCACATTTTTATGCTGCTTTTGCCAGCTGAACTCTGGTTTATTGTTAATTGATTAATCAATTAAGTTATATACATACCACTTAATGCCAAAATAGTTTAAATACCACTTTAATAGTTTAAATAATGCTTCCAAGTTTAATTAAGACAGTTGAAGTGAGGGTGGGTGATTTACAGCTATCAAGCCAGATACCGAATACAGTCGTACCTTGGTTTTCAAACAGCTTAGTTCTCGAACATTTCGGCTCCCAAACACTGCAAACCAGGAAGTGACTGTTCCGGTTTGCGAACTATTTTTGGAAGCTGAATGTCTGACGGGGCTTCTGCAGCTTCCAATTGGCTGCAGGAGTTTCCTGCAGCCAATTGGAAGCTGTGCTTTGGTTTCCAGATTTCCAGAACAGATTTAATTCAACTTTCAAGGTACGGCTGTATAGGTTTTTGAGGAAATTAATTTGTAACATTATAAAGGGAAACAGGGGCAAACTTAACAAAGATTCCTAAACAAATGACCTCGGTGTTTTCAAAGAGCAAAAAAGGAACTTCAGGTAGATAAACTGAGGAGGAAAACTAACTCCAGAATTATCCATCTTAGAACTTAAAAAATATTCCTAGGCACAGGAAGGAGAGATACTGGATAGTGTACATCTCAAGGAAAGATAACTGCCAAGAACAAGATGACACAGCGTATTTCATGACCATCCTTGGCGTTGACAGTTCTTAGATAGAGAAAATTGTTCTTTTTCCAGGAGACTTGTTTACACAATCACTTCTCCCGAGATGCTCCTGTCACTTGCCTCTGTTCTGAAGTTAGTCACATTTATCAAACCAGAATGAGGTTAAAAGTAAGAATGTGCAACTTGGTACCTGGCAAACAGCAACCAATGCTGTAAGAGACGGTTGCATTTTGGGCTTTTCAACAGCTAACAGATTGGAAACTGACTGATTTTCTTTTAATTGAGCCCATGATTTATTTATTGTCCTAAGATCACCTGATTTTGTTCCGACTATAACATTTCTTGTCAGTTCACCAAATGAAAAAGAAAAAAAAAACTATCGTCACTATAAAGGGTCATCAATCCATTGTCTATTTTCTGAACTTTAGGGGGATGGGAATCGAGAAATTCTGAGTCATCTTCGTGTCACTCTTCTGGTTGTTTTGCTCATGTGAAAAACATCATTTAAAAAAAAGACTTGCCAGATAAGAAACCTTTGGGAAATTATCCTTAGAATAATATTGAATATGCTAACTACACATGAAAATGAAAAATGAATCTGCAGATTGACATTTTCATGGAATTACCGATGTCCACCTCTTTGTGTTTCTTTGGATATAGTTCTCTTATATGCAAAAAACTTTAAAGTCTCAAAGCCAGAAATATCTGCTTTGTTCCTTTTTTTAAAAAAAAGGTTTTGCACCTATCATTTTGTCATTTGATCTCTCTCTCTCACACACACACACATGACAGGAGATTTATTTATTTATTTAACTACAGAAGCAGGGCTTGAATTCTGGGGAAATCTCACCAAATTCTGATACATTAACTCAAAAGTAGCAAACTAGTCCAAATCAAAAGTGAAAATGGAAGCCTATTATGAGTAGTTAGGAAGTAGTCTTTGCTTGCTATTAGTTATATCATTAAAAGAACTGCATAAGAAATACTGACTCCACACACAGGAAGAACAATGATATAGTTTGAATGCTTCACCTGTAGATTTACAAATGTGTCAATATGAATGGAAGTTGTTCCATTGCAGTTGTTGTATAAGGGATTGTTATTTTGACTGGAGTGTAATTGAAAATAATAAGATTTTGGAACGCAAAAATAAAGTAAATCATCAAACCATGAATTCTAGCATGCGGGGAGGACGACGGACCTAAATTATATAATTTGGCATCTGAATGATTGGTATTAGCAATTGTATTGTAATTAGGCATTCTTATCATGAGGCTATTATTGTTGTAATTGTTGTAATTGAAAACTAATAAAAATTATTATTAAAAAACAACAACCTGAGTCCAAAAGGTGCAGAGTGCGTGGGCCACTTTGAGGCAGGCTGTCACCATGATAACAGAAAATAACCTCCACATGTCCCTGCAAGAATTCTTTCAAATCACCCATAGCAGGATGGGTTGGTATTAAACGGGAGGAAGGTTCCATGATACTTAATATTCTTCCCACTGGCTCTGCTTGTGCCATTCCAGACTACATATCCCATCATCCCTGATTATTGGCCATGCTGGCTGGGACAGATGCGAGCTGGAGTCCAATAGCATGTGGGAGGCCACCAGTTCCCTATCCCTGTCCTAACATGGAACTCAAACATGAAGTTAGGGTTAACAAACATTAAGTAGATTTGGGCTAATCTCCCCAAACCATTCACTCCGTAATAACTAGAGAATGTCCGATTGTGTCACTGAGGGGTAAACATAATGCCTGACAGATTATTGTTTAAATCGACGCTCGAATGGCTCCCCAATTATCTGTTTGAGATAATGTCTGTGTGAAACTATGAATAGGAAGATTCATGCCATTTTTCAAAAATCCTTTTGAGAGGCTAGATGGAGCTGAGAAAATCTTCGGGGCATTCTGACTGCTAGAGGCTTCAGCTTTGATACATAACAGTGCTGCCTCTAAAATAAGTGACAAGAAAGGGAAGTAATGTCATAATTTCCAGCTGCTACTGGCAGGAGTTACATAGGGACATTTGACCTTTTTTCTGATCAACACATGACTCAGCTGAGGAATCAGAATCTTAGCCTCACAGTGTATTTTTTAAAGTCCCCAAACATGCAATTGCATTGAATGCGCTTTTAAAATATATTGCTTCTCTAAAAGTTTGATCAAAAGAACCAACAATATCTATTTGGTGACACGAATGCACACACAAATTAAACAGAACATATACCTACCTAATGTTACCTGCAAAAATAAATGCTTTTTCTAAGCACACCAGAAATACTGCTCTGCTTTCTCCAGGCACAGGTCCTCACTTAAAAGCTCTGTGCCCAACCTGTTATTTAGCACTTAATTGGAGCAAATGTCAATTTGGGTTTTCTGCCAATTCTGTTTGCTCCAATTGAGCACTGCTTCTGGTGCAACAGAAAACCGTGACGGGAACCAGAGTGCATGGAAACACTATTTACCTTCCCGCCGTAGCGGTACCTATTTATCTACTTGCACTGGTGTGCTTTCGAACTGCTAGGTTGGCAGAAGCTGGGACAGAGCAGTGGGAGCTCAACCTGTTGTGGGGATTCGAACCACCGACCTACTGATCAGCAAACCCAAGAGGCTTGGTGGTTTAGACCACAGTGCCACCCTCTCCCATTCAAGCGGACAGAGGCCTATCCCACCAATATCCTTTTAACTTGAGATGCTGGGGGATCAAACTTGGACCTCAGTTGTTTGCCATGGAGCTATGGGATGCAATTGATGATGGATCGCCCATGCAACCTTCATGTCCCTGCTAGCCTGTTATTAGGGCACATGGCTTCAGTCGCCTTCCCCACCATCTTGGTTTAGGGTTGTGAGCTACACAGATGATGCAATCAGTCTGAGCCGCTGGAATCTGAGGTCCGGGGCCAGTTTGGTGGCATGTGAACGTACTCCAAAGCACTCGCTCCCACATGCAACATCTGTTGCCCTGTGCGAACTTCAGGCTTTCCCAATTTCTCCTACCCACAGTGAATTTATGGTTCATGGAACATCTTGCGGCCATTGATCCAGAAGAGCATATGTATCCCCTGGTGTACCGTGTGGTTCAAGGACCAGCCCCCCCCCCTTCACAAGGTGGATAGCTGAATGGTGGGATTCCCTTGGATTCCAAAGCCCACTGTCTGCCTAAGATGCATATGGCAGAAAATGGTACTGGCTCCCAATGCCCATATGTCTCCATGCGATTGCCAGTTTTATACACTGGTCACATGCCGCAGCAACTCTTTCAAAAACTTATCGCCGGGCTTATCTCCTTTGTGAACATCCTCATTATCATTTCATTGTGCCACATGATTCCTGGCTTGCCGCAATGAATATTGACTTCATGCT
This sequence comes from Podarcis melisellensis, assembly GCF_964234715.1. NCBI lineage: Eukaryota > Metazoa > Chordata > Lepidosauria > Squamata > Lacertidae > Podarcis > Podarcis melisellensis. The sequence continues at coordinate 107,432,480 of NC_138530.1, read as the reverse complement.
TGCTTTTCTAATTGAATTACAGGCCGTTTCCTGCCTGCGCTCCTGCGGCCCTGGCAGCCGCGTGAATAGAGGCTGGAAGAAAAGATGTTTGCTAGAGCCCCTTGGATAACAGGGACCTGTCACAATGTTGCTACAATGATTTATTAAAAAGGAGAGGGGGGAGTTGGAGGGAGGGGAAAGTGGAGCAGGGGGGAGGTCTCTTGCTCACTTCCAGCACCAGCTGCTTGCTTTCTTCTTTTGGGGTCTCATTATAAAAATAGGCGGAAAAGAAAAAGAGGAGGAAATAAAAGGGAGATTAGTTTATCAATGGACTCGAGCACAGAGGGCCTTTTTTCCAGTGTCAAAACACAATGCCGTGCTCCATATACTCATGTTTAACACTGGAGGGAATCCAGTGTTAGGAATGAGGAGTATCAGTTCACTAGTAGAACAACTCCAATAATCTGAAATCCAAAAGTAAACAGATTCTGATGTCTAGCAGACATCCTGAAATATATGAGTGCTGCTCCTATCCCTTTAAGAGCAAACATCACTGTAAAGATAGTACTGCCCCTGTTATTGATTTCTGTAGGAAAGTCAGCTCCTGTTGCTCTGTCCCAGCTCCTGCCAACCTTGCAGTTTGAAAGCACGCCAGTGCAAGTAGATCAATAGGTACCGCTGTGGCGGGAAAGTAAACAGCGTTCCCGTGCGCTCTGGTTTCCGACACAGTATTCTGTTGCACCAAAAGTAGTTTAGTCATGCTGGCCACAGGACCTGGATAGCTGTCTGTGGACAAACGTCGTCTCCCTTAGGCTGAAAGCAAGCTGAACACCATACCCCATAGTTGCCTTTGACTGGACTTAACCATCCAGGGGTCCTTTACTTTTATTTGTGAAGGATTCAAGACATGGTCTAGCATCTACCCAACAATGCACTTGCCACCTAGAATGGTTGCAGCACAGAGCACAATTCGACAGGATGACTGAAGTGTTCACACACATGGTTCTAGGCACCATGCTTTCAGTTTCTATGGGTTCTTGCACCATAGTTTCACATATTGCAAGACCAAGAAGTGTGGCAAGGAAAAAGCTACCATGGATGGCTTGTCTACCTCATGTGGGTGTGTGGGGAAAGGCTGTGGTTCAGTGGTGGAACAACTGCTTTGCATACAGATGGTTCCAGGTTCAACCTTAGACATCCCCCGATAGGGATGAGATAGGCAGTGTAGTAAGCAGTGAAAAGCAGCTTTCTCTGTTCCAGTTGCATCTTGATTTTCAAAAGGACCCAATCCATTGCTGACTTGGCTGGTCTATTGATAATACCCAAGTAAATAATGTAGGTGCATGAACCCCCAGGGCTCCACTGAAGACTGATAACAGAGTCAAAAACCGTCCATTCTAGTAGTCTCATTTCGTTGACAAAAATATTACTTTTCCACACTGGGAAGCAGGGGCAAGTTGATGCCAGATTTATGATGTCGGGGCTCTTTATCAGCATCCGTTGCTATGTAACCAGAGCAATAAAGGCTCTCCCCGGTTTCAGATGGGGCACATTCACAGAAGCATCCGTGTTTGCACAGCACGATGGAGATAGCTTCCCATTTGTGCTGGATCTGCGGTAAGGCCTGCTAACTGTGGACAGCTTCCTTCTGTTGGAAAGTCACAAAGACGGAATTGTGCAACACCCTTTTAATGGTAATAGGGGTTACCTGAAGGAAAAGATGTATGGGGTACAGCCAATTTGACACATCTAAAAGGGGTGTGGTTTTGTTTTGTTGCATTTCATTCATTTTCATTATTAAGATGAGAACAATTTCATTGTCCATTTGTTAGTCACGTTTGCTTCTCCATTCCTTCATACAAACCATATTTGTTTTAATACTTACATTTATGTTGTCTTCCCCCTCCTCGCTTTGCTTTTTGGGGTGGGGGATTTGCTGCTGCCTCTGGCAGCATCAAAAATCCTCTTATAGTGCCAAGCATAGGTGCGTCCTCTTCTTATCTTAAGAAAAAGTTAAGAATAGTCTCCTTTGGGGAGGAGAGGTAGCTGTCATTCCCCTACCTGCCAAATTTCCCCAGAATGACACAACATCTAGGGTCTTCTGGGAAAATAAAATGGTAGTTGCCAGGATGTGACAGCCAAGAGGAGCTCCACAGCTGCCAGAGAAGGTGAAGCCCCTCATCACTGAAAGAACATTGAATGAGTATGAATGGGGTAGCGAAAACAAACCCCTTTCATACCCATTCATTACTCTTGGCATTTGTTTCATAATGAATGGAAATTGAACCGAATGGGCCTCATTCAATCCAGTATTTCATTTATTATGGCAACTGTTTTGCGCACTGCCCAGAGGGAATTATGGCCAAAATGGTAGTCTGTAAATATTTTAATGAAATAGAATTAATGCACCAACTTGGTACTTGAAGTATGGCGAAGTTAGCTCTTCATAATTGCTAGCTTACAACTCTGAAATGAAACAAGCAATTGTGCACACACAAAATCCAGCTGAAAGCTCACTTAGAAAGCCGAAAGAGGATCAGGTAGAGTTTCGTGTTTACTCTTCAAAGTTGAGCAAACGTGAGATTAAATCCACCTGCCACACTATCTCCTCCTGGGTCACTGAGAGCCTTCAACTTTTTGTTTGCAAACAGCTTAACGGCTACTGGAGAGAGTAGTCATCAATAAGCTTATTTCAAACAAAGATTAATGCCCGATTCAGCTTAATCATAAGGTAAGATCACTGACGGCTGACGCAGCAGGTCCAGGCCAGCAAAGAAGATTGTGTGGTGATTTATGAGGCTGCGGCTAATTGCAGCTCGACAAAAGATGCCGAGGAAAAGCAAACAGGAGCCACGAATAAAGAGCAAAGTGGAAGCGCTAGAAAAAGACGCACTAGGGTATAAATATATAATATGGAGCAATGGGACAAAAGGTGAAGCATAAAAATAAACAGGCTCGTCCAAAATGCTCTGCTGAAGAAACCGAACATTTGGAGACCTGCTGGGGACACTTCCTAGCACAGGAGTCAAAGGAGGTCTTTGGGAACAGAAAACCATTGTCATCCAATGGCTTTTTAAAGCCTTCCCCCATCTCCTCTGTGCCTAAATAAGACCAGTTTATTCTTAGTAACCGGGTAATTTCCATTCACATCCCACTTCAGAACCCATCTTTCCATTTCTTCCGGGCACACAAAGGCAAACGAGGCAAGATAGGAGTGGCCGCTGCAATGTGTGGAAACTTCAGTGATGTAGCTGAAAATGAATCCTAGGCCAGGCCAGTGTTTAGAGTCCACATCAAAAGGTATGTCTTCAAGTCTGCTTTGGCGGGTGGGGAGAAACCCCAAAAGTGTGCACAGGGAGAGGACTGGGGAGATTGTCCCGTTGGGAAAGCAGAAAGCACTGCACTGAACACAACCCTATAAACCTGCATATGAAAAACACTTTTATCGCTCAGAATTGCATACCCTCCAACATTTCTCGGATGAAAATAGGGACATCCTATTTAATCACAACAACAACATTTCTCACCCTAACAATCTCCTTTCCCTTCCTCCCCCACAACAAACACTCTGTGAGGTGAGTGAGGCTGAGAGAATTCAGAGAAGTGTGACTAGCCCAAGGTCACCCAGCAGCTACATGTGGAGGAGTGGGGAAGCGAACCCGGTTCACCACATTACGAGTCTACCACTCTTAACCACTACACCACACTAGCTCTCAAAAACAAGAACATTTATACCCCATCCATCTGACTGGGTTGCCCCAGCGATTCTGAGTGGCTTCCAACATATATAAAAGCATAAAGGTAAAGGGACTCCTGACCATTAGGTCCAGTCGTGACTGGGGTTGAGACACTCATCTCACTTTATTGGCCAAGGGAGCCAGCGTACAGCTTCTGGGTCATGTGGCCAGCATGACTAAGCTGCTTCTGGCAAACCAGAGCAGCGCACGGAAATGCCGTTTACCTTCCCGCCGGAGCGGTACCTATTTATCTACTTGCACTTTGACAGTGCTTTTGAACTGCTAGGTTGGCAGGAGCAGGGACTGAGCAACAGGAGTTCACCCTGTCACGGGGATTCGAACCGCCGACCTTCTGATCGGCAAGTCCTAGGCTCTGTGGTTTAACCCACCCGCATCCCATATAAAAGCATAGTAAAACATTAAACATTAAAAACTTTCCTATGCAGGGTGCCTTCAGATGTCTTGTATAGTTACTTATCGCCTTGGCTTGGGGGGTTGCATAACTCCATACCCTCCAACATCAGATGAAAATAGGGATGTCCTAAGGATAAGCAGGACATTCTGGGATCAAATCAGAAACCCGGATGGCATCTGTAAATCTGGGACTGTCCCTGGAAAATAGGGACACTTGGTGGGGTTAGAATTGCTGCCAGTTTTGTTGATGTGGACAAGAGACATCTAATTTTTAAGGCTGATCTCCCTTTCTGCTTTGTCACACTGTATTTGTTCAGATCAGTTTCACCTGCAATATTCCAACCAAAGTCATTGTGTTCAAGGTCAACTGACCGGGGACTTGCTTGATCTCAGTCAATGAAAAGCAGCCCGTTTTCTATGTAATGATCTATGGAAGTTTGGAGGCCCATTTGCAAGTAGTCTGTTCAGATAAGACAGCTAACTACCTTTGAGCAGATAGATCATCATCATCATCATCACTCAAATGCTGAACTCATTCCCAAGGTGCCAATGGCTTTGTAGCCAAAGTGAGACCAATGAGCAACGAGACAGTGGTATCATTGTGCTCGGGGGACCTCGGAGGTTTGCAGAAACAGAAGCACAAAAAGAAAATGTTTTAAAAATCAAAGATAGGAAGGCTCCCTCTTTCCCCCAAAATAAGCCCATTGATGACTCAGCATGCTCTGTCACCACGGAATGTTGAGAGTCAGCTGGAAAAGGAAGACTGGAGTAGGAAAAAGAAGAAGAAGAGGAAAATATACCTGATCAACTCACCTTGTTGTCTGTGGATGTGACTTCTGGGTTTCTACTCATTGTGAAAATGTCATTATTGCTACCATGGGATGGTGGTACATGATTCTGCACGGTCCTGGCTATGCTAAAATTCTAGATTTCTCTTTTTTAATATATGAGTGGATTTCATTTCCACTCTCAGAGAGGGAGCTTTTACAGACTGGGGGCCACATTTCCTCCTTCCAGGGGCCACATGCCAGTGGCAGGTGGGGGCCAGAGACAAAAGTGGATGGAGCAACAGGTTTGACTCGTACCTTCATTCAGTAGGATATTTTCCAGCTACCCAAAAGTAAGAGGGTTAATAGGGCTCTAGGAGCCTGTCATGCCTACTTCCTAAAGCCTGGCTTAAGCTGGCACTGCAAGGGCTCGGTGATTGAATTGGATGAGTGAACTGGAAGTCTGAAAGAATTCCTCATTTTTAAGTGCCAATATTCTCTTTTTGGAGTCTTGGTAATATGCTGCACTGTGTGAGGCCATTTGACACCCATCTCTGAGCCTTCGCTGTGCTGGCTTAAGCCAGCCTTTGGGAAGAAGGTGCGAGTCTCTGGCAGAGTCTCTCTCTCTCTCTCTCTCTCTCTCTCTCTCTCACACACACACACACACACATATATACATATACGGTCTTTCAGATTAAAATTTTACAATCACATATCCAACATACAACATAAAAACAAAATTCCAAAGAATCTCCTGGACTTCCCCCCTCCCCTTTGTGGGTCCTATTGTTAGTCACTTCCTCCTGCATCTTTCATAATAATCCAAATCTTTTACATCTCCATTATGTCCAAAATTCACCATTATACTACAAGTGTTATTCAATCCTACTGACAATTTTAGCTGTTTGCAATAGTTTTTAAGATAAATTATAAATTCCCCCCATTCCTTATTCAAATTTTGGTCTTGCTGATTTCTGATTCTTCCGGTCACTTTTGCCATTTCAGCATAATCCATCAATTTAATTTGCCATTCTTCTCTGGAAGGGACTTTATCTTCTTTCCATCTCTGGGCCAATAACATCCGCGCAGCCGTGGTGGCATACATAAATAGTCTTTTCTGCTCCCTAGTCTCTGGCAGGGTCCTAGAATCCCCTAATCTCTTTCCAAAGTCCAGTTAGTGTTTGCAGCACAACATGCACAAAAGTGCAGCAGTCAAAATAATAAATTATAAAAACAGTCAAAAGAAGATCCCATTACTAGTACGCGGTTGTGACACATTTCTGTTCATCTCAGAGCAAAAAGGAATATATATCTATCCGTGTGAATGTGCCGGCCCTTACAGCAGATTCTGGATGATATGCATGGGTACAGAACCTGAACATTGAATAACATATAGCCAGAACTTTTCGAAAGGCATTGTGGAGGAGAAGAGACTTTGCAGCATAGATGCGAACCACTTGTATAGGAGCTGGTGGCTGGTCCATTTCTACCTATGCACTGGAGCTACTTTGATCCTTACACAGAACTGCTTAGTGCTTAACCACTTATTAAAGTCTAGACGCAACATTAAAAGCCCATAAATTGGTTCCAGACATCTCTAGTCAAATCGTCAGCTAGAGCCGAGGATGGATTGGCGAATCTCTTGCGTAATTAAAACTGACTGTTACAGTTTCTTTCGCTTAATTGGTAACACTTTCTTTGTGAGCCAGTGAGTTAAGAATTTTGCTGGATCATTGAAACGAGTTCCCGGGTATCAGATCAGAGCTCAAATGCAGTTTTATGGGTAGCTTTGCAATTATGGTCTACCCTGGTGGTCTCTCCTCCTGCTGTATCTTTTCTAGTTTAAATTTATGCTTTTACCACAACCTTAAAAAGTTCTGATTTTTTTAAAAAACAACTAAAAACACCCCACGGTTTTCAAACTAAAAACTAGCAATATTTTCAAGTTTTCAATAAATATGAAATATTGCACCATTCAAAACCCTCCTCTTTCTTGCAGGGGGAATTAGATGTATAAATCTAAGGGGTATCCTCTTACAGTCTTGGTTGGCTGATGCCTGTTTCATATGTCTTAAGAGGATGTCAGTGTTATTCTAAAGCACCAAAGCTGCAGCAAGCAAAGGCAGCACAGTCTGCTGCTTGTGGCTGGAAAGCCAAACAGGATGTTTGTGACTGTTGCCATGGGAACAAAGGGGCAGTCCTTTCTGTACTGAGCACCGGATGTTAGCTCAGTGGGTTTGTCATATGACCTGTACAGGATGTTCATGGTCGGAGTTTCTCTCTGTATGTTGAAGAGAGCAGACATGTTTACTGTATGACTGCTAAAAGACACAAATAAAAGGACATGTAGATACGTTACTGTCTGTGTCTGATTCCCCTCCCTGGGGATATGCAGGGAGGAGGAGAGGAGGAGAAGCAGTTGGTGTGTTTTCCTCACAGCCTGAGGAAAATCGCCGGAACGGACCTCGTGTTGTTTATCCTGCCGGGAGACGCCGGAGGGAGGTCTGAGGAATTCAGCCGGTGCCTGAATAGATAGGCACATACCGATGACCGGGTAGCAGAATTCCAACATTGGTAGCAGAGGATGGTTGTTCCTGTTTTCATCGCCCTCTGCATCAAGAAGTGGCTTCCATGGATGCCTGAGGTGAGAAAGCTGATTCTCTGCAGCCAGAAGCTGACCAGAGCAAGCTGGAAGCAAAAGCCACGGAGCCCAGGTATGTGATTTTCGGGCTTAGAAGAGTGAAAGCAGATTGAGTTATTTTCTGCTTCGAGGGAGCAGCGTATGGGAAACGGCTCCGGTTAAAAGTGAAACCGCATACCAAACATTCCTGTGGTTTCTTCTCCAAGGGATTGGAATGTACTGTTGCTAAGCGACGCCTTTCAGTGAAGGCTAATCCTCAGAGAGGAGAGGTGAAAGCAACAATAGAATGTTTTGACTACAAAGGCTGAGGAGCTCTTGGAAATTTCCAACGCAGCCAGCGTTGAGAGCTGCCAGGTGGCACAGAGTGTAAACAAGCCAGCTTTTGGATTTTAGAGGCTTGTGTTTGAGAGTCAATGCAAGGACTCAAAATGGATGCTAAGAAGGGGGGAGGCCTGCCTTCTCCAGACCTTTTGACCAGTGACAATTATGCATCTTGGTCTATTAAGATGAAGGCTCTGCTGCAGAATCAGAAACTGTTTGACGTGATTGAGAACCCCATTCCTGCAGCGCCAACGCGTGCTTGGGAGTCACAGGATGTGAAGGCCAGAACTGCTATAATTCTGTGCGTGTCAGATTCGCAGTTGATCCACATACAAGGCTTAGAGCACGCGAGAGATGTTTGGAACACGCTAAGAAGGACACATCAGAGAGATGCAGGTTCTTCAGCGTTGCTGTATTTTGAGAAGCTGACCAACCTGAGGCTTGCGCCTGATGGAGATGTTCAAGCACACCTGACGGAAATGAAATTTCTGCGTCAACAGATGGTGGAACGCAACTTCCGTCTGCAGGAGGAAGTGTTTTGCTTCATGGTGATCAACAGCCTGAATCGGACTTACAAAACGGTTGCCAGTCAGCTGGGGTCCCTCCCAGCAGCTGATCTCACGTCGGAGAGGGTCTTTGCCGTGGTTCTTTGTGAACACGACAGACTTGCCGCCCTGGAAGTGAAGGACAGAGGGAGGGAAGAACGGAGTTCTAACACCCCCACAGCTCAAGCTACTGGAGGAGATGCTGTAGCTATGAACGTTGTCCGATGCTACAATTGTGACCAGACTGGGCATCTACAGAGGAACTGTACGAAGCCACGTCGGAAGAAAGGAGCTAAGGCGAGCTCCACAAAGTCTGACGCGTCAGACAAAGGTCACACCAAGCCAAAGGCAAAGACTGCAAAGGCTTTGATGTCGCTAAAAGCCACACCAGAAGCGGGGAATTTCTTTGTTTTGGATACTGGAGCCACAGTTCACATGACGGGACACAGAGGACTATTTTCTACGTTTAAGAAGCAAAGCTTCACTGTGCAACAAGCCAACGGTCAAGAGCTGGAAGCGACCGGAATTGGGACTGTGTATCTTAAAAGTCTGAACTTGACTATAAGCAACGTTTATTTGGTTCCAGAGTTGAAGTACAATCTGCTCAGCGTTTCGCAGATTGCCAAGAAGGGACTAAAACTGTCCTATGATGATCAGAAATGCGAGATCTACAAAGATGGAGAGCTGTATCTTTCTGCCAAAGAGAAAGATGGACTGTATTTGTTGACTTTTGATCGAAGTGATTACATGGAATGTAATTCTTGTGATTCTAACATGATCTCTTTTGCAGGTGTAGCTGAGAAAAACGTCAAGCAGGTCACCTCGAGGGGCAAAAGAGCATTTCAGCGAGTGTATGCTGATGTGATTGGTCCTTTAGAACCATCTAGAGGCAATGCAAAGTATTACCTAATATGTGTTGATTCTTTTACAGGTTTTGTCTGGATTTATCTTTTGGAGAGACCGAAAGAAGCCTTAGAAAGGTTTAAAGAGTTTTGTGACAAGGTTAAAAATATGCGTGATGCTGACATAGATTGTCTTTGCACAGATGAGAAGCCAATTTTTCTTTTACAGGAGTTCCAGAGGTTCCTGAAGAAGAAAGGGATAAAACACAAACTTGCAGCTTCCGAAGAAGCTTGGAATAGATGTGTTTGTGTTAGGGTGAACAAAGAATTGCAAAAGGGAATGCATGCGCAATTGCTAAGTTCACATCTGCCACATGAGTACTGGGCTGAATCGCTAATGTCATATTGTTATACCTGGTTGAGAAAGTTTTCAAAAGAGTTGGGATGTTCTCCTTTTGAAAAACTGTTCCACAGAAAACCTTCTGTTGCCCATTTCAAGGTTTTTGGGTCTCATGTGAGGACAGAAGCTCCAGGTGGAGTAAAGAATGCCAGAGGCATTTTTGTGGGTTATGAAAAGGGTCTCTACAGAGTAATTTTGTCTGAATCTGGAAAGGTGATTCTCACAAAATTTCTAGAGAGTGCTCCTGAACAAGAGAGAGTGGTTGTTCACACATTTCCCACAGGTGAAGATGATTCTGATGATGATGATGTTGATTTTATTGAGTTCAGTAGTACTGATGATGACAGCGATAGCTCAGACAGCTCAGTTGTCACAGTCATTGAGAGGAAATCTCACACAATGACTAGACCCTCAGAAGAGGAGGATGAACCACTGATTAAGCTTAGTACTGGTTCTCCAGAGAGTCCAAAGGCTGAACCAGAAAGCAGAGAAGAGCAGCACCTCTTACGTAGGTCTGAGAGAGCAACGAAGGGTGTACCACCCAAGAGGTATTCACAAGAGTTTGCTTACCTAACTGTTGCTGTTGTAAACGACCAAGGTCAGATTGAAGCTGTGTCTCAGTCAGAGACAAAGGCACAACAGAGAGTTGCTAACCAAGGTAATGCAGAAGCACTCATTCCTTGGGAGTCACACAACCAGAGAGGTACATTGGTAAAACCAGTGGCAGGTAGTTCCAAGGGTGGAACTGAAACAACAGGGGAATGTTATAAGTATAACAACTGTTTGTTTTCTTCTCTGGATGACGCTTTGCTCGCAGCACGCATTGATACTTTAGGGGGAGGATGTTATTCTAAAGCACCAAAGCTGCAGCAAGCAAAGGCAGCACAGTCTGCTGCTTGTGGCTGGAAAGCCAAACAGGATGTTTGTGACTGTTGCCATGGGAACAAAGGGGCAGTCCTTTCTGTACTGAGCACCGGATGTTAGCTCAGTGGGTTTGTCATATGACCTGTACAGGATGTTCATGGTCGGAGTTTCTCTCTGTATGTTGAAGAGAGCAGACATGTTTACTGTATGACTGCTAAAAGACACAAATAAAAGGACATGTAGATACGTTACTGTCTGTGTCTGATTCCCCTCCCTGGGGATATGCAGGGAGGAGGAGAGGAGGAGAAGCAGTTGGTGTGTTTTCCTCACAGCCTGAGGAAAATCGCCGGAACGGACCTCGTGTTGTTTATCCTGCCGGGAGACGCCGGAGGGAGGTCTGAGGAATTCAGCCGGTGCCTGAATAGATAGGCACATACCGATGACCGGGTAGCAGAATTCCAATAGTCAGCCACTCATTCCACTGCCTCATAACCTTTCCCTTGCCACACTGAAGTGAATCTGCAGGTGATGGTAAACACCAGCTGGGCCAAACAACACAGGTAACTTCACATTATCACACAGCCAGCAAACACCTGGAATGCAGGTGAGCCCCACTGTTCCTTAGAACAGGGCACAAATATGGTAGCTAGATGGATGAGATTCTACATATTAGCTGTGCATACTGGTGATAAATCATAATATATTGCCCCTGGTGTGGGGGCCAAATACACTGAGTGAGTGAACAGGAAGTCTGAAGAAATTACTCATTCTCCCTTTGGAATCTACGGGTTGCATAAATATTAGAGAGTGTGGGCACCTGTGTCCCTCCAGTTGTGAGTGGACTCCAACTCCCATCAGCCCCAGCCAGGATAACCAATGATCGAGGATGATGGGAGTTGTAGTCCACCAGCATCTGCATTGGCATGAATCTCTGACAAATTATATACACCATTTGCATTCTCACTGACTTTCAGCAGTTCTATTGCCCATAGATGATGATGATAAAATAATAATAATAAAAATTTATTATTTATACCCCACCCATCTGGCTGGGTTTTCCCAGCCACTCTGGGCAGCTCCCAACAGAATATTAAAAACACAATAAAACATCAAACATTAAAAACTTCCTTAAACAGGGCTGCCTCCTGATATCTTCTAAAAGTCTGGTAGTTGTTTATTTCCTTGACATCTGATGGGAGGGCATTCCACAGGGTGGGCATCATTACCAAGTAGGCCCTCTGCCTGGTTCTCTGTAGCTTCACTTCTTGCAGTGAGGGAACCACCAGAAGGCCCACTGAGGTGGACCTCAGTGTCTGGCCTGAACAATGGGGGTGGAGACATTCCTTCAGGTATACTGGGCCAAGGCCTTTTAGGGCTTTAAAGATCAGCACCAACACTTTGAATTGTGCTTGGAAATGTACTGGTAGCCAATGTAGGTCTTTCAGGACCAGTGTTATATGGTCTTGGCAGCCACTCCCAGTCATCAGTCTAGCTGCCACATTCTGAATTAGTTGTAGTTCCTGGTTCACTTCACTACGCATTGCAGTAGACCGAGTGGGAGATAACTAGGGCATGCACCACTCTGGCAAGACATTCTGCGGGCAGGTAGGGTCTCAGCCTGCGTATCAGATGGAGCTGGTAGACAGCTGCCCTGGACACAGAATGCATCTATGATATTGTTTGTCTATTCACACGGACAATATTGTGCCATTTATTAGAATTTCATCTATACTTATAGATCATGTGTTAGTTTTGAAATGCATGCAGCTCAAGGATCCTAGCACCTTTGCAGAGTTTGCAAAAGAAAAAGAGGGCATCAAAGCCCAAGGCCTGCTCAGTTCTGCCATTTGAAAGCAAAAGCCCCCCCCCTTCTCACCCCTCTTTCAGACATGTTTGCGGTGTGTGAAAAGATCTGTGCTTCTTGATTTGTCTATTGCAAGGCTCTTATGAGCCCCAGAAACAGCAGCCGCAGTGAGTGATGAGCATAGGCAAAGAGATTTCTTTAAGCATATTTGGTTTTCTATTGAAATATGCAACATGATCCAATTATGGCTAAGCAATGAGGTTCTTCACGTGCGCAGAGCCACAGGTTGGCCACTTAGCCTCCCATTCATTTCCTTAAACTGTATTGTCAACCGTGCTTCACCCTTGACTAGCAGAGCAGCTGCCCGTGTAGTTATAATCCCATTTAAAAGCCTCCCATTATCGTGCTAATATATTTATAAAGAAACTAGGCACCTGGGATTAAGCCCAATGTTTCTCCCTTGAAAACGCAGCTCTGAGCTGGAACAATTCCTGAGTCCCCTCACTAGTTAGCTACGGCCAGTTGCTTTGTCCCAGTGCCAAATTGGCTGAATGAGATTAGCAATTAATACCAAACATGCTTTTCTTTGCTTGCAAAATCCTTGTCGCAATCATATTCTCATCGGATCTTTCTTATTATGCTGATCAGGCAGATATGGTGGGCTTTAGTGAGCTTATGCACTTCCATGGAATTATGACAGGCATTAAATTAATGCCTTGACAGAGCAGGTAAGGAGTCGAATGAAAAGAAGGTTTCTGCGAAACCGTTAGTTTTAAGTTTATTTCAGTTCAGGTCATCCAAGTTTGCAAAAAGAAATTCTAAATGTTAGAGTTCTTCTTCTCCTTCTCCTTCTCCTTCTCCTTCTCCTTCTCCTTCTCCTTCTCCTTCTCCTTCTCCTTCTCCTTCTCCTTCTCCTTCTCCTTCTCCTTCTCCTTCTTCTTCTTCTTCTTCTTCTTCTTCTTCTTCTTCTTCTTCTTCTTCCCCCTCCTCCTTTAAATGCAATGCCCTGGATTTAAAAGAAATGTTCATTTTATCAGAGGTGAAAGATCAGTGGGTTTAAACAACAGGGAAGACAATTTTAAGCTGTGCATCAGGAATAAATTCCTAAATATAAAAATAGATCAGCCAAGGAACAAACTGCCTAAACAGTTTGTGGAATCTTTTTCCACAGGCATCTTTGGGGACTTATCTTTTTCTTTTAAGATACAGGGCATCCTGCCTTGGAGCAAAGTTGTTGTTGTTGTTTTGCATGTCCCCCCACCATTGGATAGGCAAACTGCTCCCTGAAATACTTCCCATGCTCCTTTCAAAGGGGTTGAGGTGAGCTGTGAGGGAAGTTTGGTGGTCTGGAGCAAGTAGTGATGTATGGAAGTGAGAGCTGGACCATAAAGAAGGCTGGTAGCCGAAGAATTGATGCTTTTGAATTATGGTGCTGGAGGAGACTCTTGAGAGTCCCATGGACTGCAAGAAGATTAAACCTCTCCATTCTTAAGGAAATCAGCCCTGAGTGCTCACTGGAAGGACAGATCATGAAGCTGAGGCTCCAATACTTTGGCCTCCTCATGAGAAGAGAAGTCTCCCTGGAAAAGACCCTGATGTTGGGAAAGATTGAGGGCACAAGGAGAAGGGGACGACAGAGGACGAGATGGTTGGACAGTGTTCTCGAAGCTACCAGCATGAGTGTGACCAAACTGCGGGAGGCAGTGGAAGACAGGAGTGCCTGGCGTGCTCTGGTCCATGGGGTCACGAAGAGTCAGACATGACTAAACAACAACATGAAGTTTTGAGCAATCTGTGAGGGGATATGCAAGGATTCATGGGGTGAAAAGAGAAGAGGGGTTGGCCAGCTGTGGAGGAGGGAGAGGTTAGTTGCTAGGCAGGATTGGCAAGTGGAATGAGCAGAGGTGACAGCCCCTAGTAACCAACAAGCAGCAAAATCTCAGTCCCATAATATACTTGATAAGGGCTGGTATTTAACTAAGTTTTCCTCAAAATGGTTGTTGGCACCCATCTGTCTTAAGAGACAATGGGGTGCACCTACAGGGGTCAAGTCATACTGCTGCAATGGAAGAATAGATCTATTGAAATTACTGGTCCTGACTTAAGCATGGTCATTAATTTCAGTGAGTAACACTTAGTTGAATACTATCCTAAATTTACTTGCTAAAGCTTTGTACGTTAGATAGTTGTTATAGCACAGAAGCTCTTCCAGACAGAGATGGCAATGGTCCTAACTTTTTGGCACCTTGATTCTGTGTTTTTCCCCCCTGGGGAAATACAATGGTACCTCGGGTTACAGACGCTTCAGGTTACAGACTCCGCTAATGCAGAAATAGTACCTCGGGTTCCTATAATGTCCTGTGTTATTATTCATCATTCATATTATTACCAGCACCAGAATGAGATCATAAAGGCCAATCTCTCTCCTTCAGGTGGACAACATCAGCACGAGGACACAATGAGAAGTCTCTCTCCTTCATTGGCCACTATCAACATGAGGTCACAAAGGCCAGTCTCTCTCTCTCCAGGGAGGCAGCATCTTCATGAGGTCACAATGGCCAGGAGAGGATAGGAAAAAACCAGATCAAATCAGGCTGTGTGTGCAGATGGTAGATGCAGGTATTGCCTGGCACCCCAAATTCAATTGTGAGCCTTCAAAGTCCAGGAGTTGTCACAGGTTGAATGCAGAGTAGAGAGAAGAGATGGACTAGGCAGAACTGATGGGCAAAGCAGCAGTAGAACAGCCAAGAGGAAACTACACTGGTACCTCGGGTTACAGATGGTTCAGGTTACAGACGCTTCAGGTTACTGACTCCGCTAACCCAGAAATAGTACCTTGGGTTAAGAACTTTGCTTCAGGATGAGAACAGAAATAAGAGCGGTGGACTCGTAATCTGGTGAACTGGGTTCGCTTCCCTGCTCCTCCACATGCAGCTGCTGGGTGACCTTGGGCCAGTCACACTTCTCTGAAGTCTCTCAGCCCCACTCACCTCACAGAGTGTTTGTTGTGGGGGAGGAAGGGAAAGGAGAATGTTAGCCGCTTTGAGACTCCTTAGGGTAGTGATAAAGTGGGATATCAAGTCCAAACTCTTCATGTGGCGGCAGCGGGAGGCCCCATTAGCTAAAGTGGTACCTCAGGTTAAGAACAGTTTCAGGTTAAGAACGGACCTCCAGAACGGATTAAGTTCTTAACCCGAGGTACCACTGTAGTTCCTGGAGGAGAAGCTTTGTGCTGTTCAAAGTTATGAAGCCCCGAGGGAGCTCTCTGTTGGAAGATGGGGAAGAGGTAAAAACCAGCTCCCTGTAGCTCCTAAAATCTAGGAATCTGCAAAGATGGCAGCAAGCCACCCTCATCCCTATATCCGCTGGCCCCAACTAGGTCCATCTCAGCCAGTCCAGAAGAACAAGCCCCAAGTTCTGTTTGCATACATCTTATTTGATGTGGCTTCTTAGAGAGGCACATCCTTGGGTCTGGTGAGTCGGGTGAGATTATTATGCCAATGTAGCATTCCTCCTTTTAAGTTTGAAAATGAAGAAAAATGTATCTGGGGTTGGAAAATTGGGAGAGATGTCTTGTGGTTATCTACCAGTCCAAGAATAAAATTCCGAGTTTCTTTGGTACAGAATTCCTCTTTGCAATGTGTAGCAGTTAGGCTGTTATTTGAAAATGAAAAAGAGGATAAACTACCTTTTAAAAAACACCATTAATGTTCATTTTGCATTTTTTTCAGCAGATGTTAGAGTTCTTCCTCTGTATGAAAAACCCAAAAGGGACATTGGGCAGATTCCATCTGAGTGAAAAAAGGGTGGATGGGGGGGGAGTAGCTTGTGGTTAATTAACCCTTTTCTCTCTGGTACCTTTTCAGCTCTACATTACTCCTCCCCAAACTCTTTTTTCATTTGAAGGAGGAAAAGACCTCTGTGTTTCCCGCATCTTTCTACTCCACAGGTGAAAAGGCGGCCTGGGGAGGGTGATTTTGATTTGAAAATCAACAGGAGGGGAAAATGTAAAATCCAACTCCCACCTACGAGAAGAGCTGCTGCAAGACAGGGGAGTGGCGACAATACACTGGGCCCCTTTCCTTGTAAAAAAACCAGCATAGGAAAGATTGTGTATGATGCTGAACATGAATGCTGTACTAGAAAAAAATCACAGTCACTCAGCCAATTTAGAACAAATGTTCCATGAATACGTCGCAAACAAAATCTTTTGTTTTGAAAGATTATATTTGAGTATGCAATTGTCTTTGTGTATTTTCGCTCTCATTTGTTTGTATTCTCTTTAGGCCTATTGCTCTTGGATGAAAATTGCGTTTTCAGATTTCATTGCGAAGCTACAGTGGTTTATGTTGAGTAGATATGGGAGCTCTGAGGATTGGCTTGCGTCTCGGGACAAATTCTGAACAAAAATACATTGTATGAATGCGCACGTGTTTTTTTTTTTTTAATCATGCAAAGCTCTTTGTGACAAATAGGGAAATGTTTCCTGAAGTGTTTCATCTTTGATCCCTCACCTTTAATGGTGAAAATGTTTTTAAATCTTTTTTTATCTTTTATGCTACCCCTAAGGAGTATATGAATATTATTCACATATTTTTTCATAGCTAAAATGGGCAACTACTTGAACAATGCCTAAGGGGGCTTTAGGTTGAATTCTCTCAAGTATGCAGGGACGCGGGTGGCACTGTGGTCTAAACCACTGAGCCTCTTGGGCTTCCTGATCAGAAGGTCGGCGGTTCGAATCCCCGCAATGGAGTGAGCTCCCGTTGCTCTGTCCCAGCTCCTGCCAACCTAGCAGTTCGAAAGCACGCCAGTGCAAGTAGATAAATAGGTACCACTGTGGCAGGAAGGTAAACAGTGTTTTCGTACGCTCTGGTTTCCGTCACGGTGTTCAGATGTGCCAGAAGCAGTTTAGTCATGCTAGCCACATGACCCGGAAAGCTGTCTGTGGACAAACACTGGCTCCTTCTGCCTGGAAGCAAGATGAGCTCCGCAACCCTATAGTCACCTTTGACTGGACTTAACCCTCCAGGGGTCCTTTACATACCTTTACCTTTACCTCTCAAGTATGCAAGGGGAAAACTTTAAAATTGAGGAGATCTTCCCAAGCAGCTCTGTACACACATGAGTGTTTGCTGAATGTACGAAGGGGATGAAGGGGTCAAGTCCCACCCGCTGCGCACTGCCCTTCCCTCACCCTACACAGGTTCAGCAGAATGTGCGAAAGGGCTCCCTATGCACCTTTAGCTGTGACCAGAGTCCAATAGTGACCAGAGTCCAAATAGCCCCTTTTAGAACTGGAAGGCACTTCTGTGCGCACAGAGAGATGTCACCCCATAAGAGTCCATGCTGCAGCACATACTCTGGAACATGGCTTGACCTTCAAGAGATTGTGAGAGGATGTCAGAAAAGCCTCGGTGGGAGAGACATGTTCAGTGTTAACAGATGCAGCCATTTTGATTCCTTTTCTTACCTTTACTGTTGCTATTATTTCAGAAAAGGGAGTAGGCTTGCCAGGATGTCCAAGGCTGAATCAGATAAGTGCTGGAGATGCAAAGAGGTTGAGAGAATGTTTTGTCATTTGTAGTGGACTTGTAAAAGTGTACGGTCGTACCTTGGTTTGTGAATGCCTTGTGAGTCAAACGTTTTGGCTCCCGAACGCCACAAACCCGGAAGTGAGTGTTCTGGTTTGCGAATGTTTTTTGGAACCCGGATGTCCAGCGCGGCTTCTGATTGGCTGCAGAAGCTTCCTGCAGCCAATCAGAGGCCACGCCCTGGTTTCCGAACGTTTTGGAAGTTGAAAGGACTTCCGCAACGGAATCCATTCGACTTCTGACGTACCACTGCCTTGGGAAATGATCCATAATGAATTGAAAAAATGTTTAAAAGCACTTTCCACCCAAAACCAGAGTCCTTTCTGTTGGGGATAATTCAGACTGAAATTCCCAGGTGTCAAAAAAACTTATTTATGTATGCCACTACTACACCCATGTTTTGTTAGCCCCAAATCGGAAAACGAGCCAGGTCCCAAGCATAGAAGAATGGCAAATTAAGCTGATGGAATATGTGCAGCTTGCGGACTTAATATATAGAATATGAGAACAAGAAGAAAATACGTTTAAAGAAGCTTGGACATTGTACATTGAATATATGGGGGGGGGGAATGGTGTATATTTGGAAACGTAGGCAGCATTAAGATAAATTCAACAATGCATACAAGTTATTATGGATACAATAATGGAATACTTTAGTTTCTGTAAAATTTGCAGGGATTTATGATATATAAAATAAGCCATGGAAAGAGAAGAAGGGAAGTCACTGATATCTTAAGGATGTAAAAATGAGTACTTTAAATTGTAAAACAGAAAATTTAATAAAAATTATATATAAAAAGAAAAGGGAGGCCGATATTTTGCAGATTCAGATCTCTATCGTGTTAAACCAGGAATAACAACTCTGCTGCAAGTTTCACAAGGTTGTTCACATGGAAATGCAGCATGAAATCAGCAAGGCTCCCTCCCTCCCCATTTTGAGATGGGTGCTGGGAATATCCCCCCCCCTTCAAATTGCATTTTATCCTTGAATCTGTTGTTTTGTTCATTGTACTGGTCACTTTACCTTGTTTAAAGATCTGCTGCATTTTGTGTGTGCGTATGGTTTTGTTGTTCGTGCGTGCGTGCGTGTGTGTATATATTTGTAAGTGGCTTTGAGGAATGGTTTTGAACATGGGATATAAATAATTTAAATCAATAAATAATGGATAAAATTAGATAGCAGGAGGGAGAAGGAGCCGAATGCAAAACAGAATTGTACTATAGGGTTACCCGTTTATTAAAGTGGCTTCCGTACGGAGGAGATAATTTGTATGAAGCACAGAGGAGAGTTGCAGAATGAGATCTGCTTTGTGAATCTATAAATAGCCAAGACTCTGTTCCCACCCTTGCAAATCATAGCCATTTACTTCCAAAGCAATGTCTCCATTCTCATTGTGGCTTGGTTCCATCTCCACTCAATGTCCCGTTAGTAGCAAATTAATTCAGTATCCACACCAGCCCTGTGAATCAGAAAATTTAATGTCGAGTATTGGTTTGGCCGCTGAGTTATTCCCATTGGGGTATGAATGCCCCATTCCTTCTCCTGCCTCCACAGCCCCGAGCAGTGCCAAAGCAAATAATGATAATAGAATGAAAGAAAGAATTTGCTGTGTGCAAATTTACTGCTCTAACTTTGCTTTAATGCCGAGCTGTGAAAAAAAACAACAAAGCCAGCCTTCTCTATTTGTCTTCATTTAGAATTATTGCTCTACTTTTTATTACCATCTTTCCAGCTCACATTTCTTTTTCAGGGAAAGACATATAGGATTATGGAATTGGAAGCAACCTCAAAGGCCATTTGC
This sequence comes from Podarcis melisellensis, assembly GCF_964234715.1. Lineage (NCBI taxonomy): Eukaryota > Metazoa > Chordata > Lepidosauria > Squamata > Lacertidae > Podarcis > Podarcis melisellensis. The sequence goes on along the minus strand of NC_138530.1, from coordinate 107,412,770 downwards.
TTCAGCCACCTGCAGTGAGGCAAGATCTATCGCACTCACACGCTAACAGAGCAACCCTGATAGCAGAATATTGCTTGGGACTGTCCTTGTTACAATTTCTCAGAAGGAAACAAGTTGCTAGACTTCCATTGGCTGCCTCCCTGACAATTAGGGTAGGCCAAAATGGTGCCCTCCAACTGTTCTTCGACAGAAGCCCCCAACATCCCTCTCCACTGCCTATGCTGGCATCTCTGGAAGGCATCCTTTGACTACCATGTTTGGATCTAGGGTAGTAAACTGGGAGAAATTGACAAGACTTCTACAACTGGATTATAATGCCAGCTGAACTAAGGTGTCCCATTGGCTTCGTCTTTTCTCCCGTAAGATTTTATTTAAGCTTTTTCATGATAATGAGATAAAAGAAACTCATCTAAATAAAAACAAAAACAAAAACAAAGAAAGAGAAAAGAAAAGAGAGTCCCCCCCCTCTCCAATTTAGAATACTTGCATTAATCCCTGCATAGTTTACAAAAACGAAACCATTCAGTATTCCATTATTACATCCATCAAAACTTATTTACCATGTTGAATTTATCTTAATGCTGCCCACGTTTTCTAGTGTGCACAATTCCCCCCATATATTCAATAAACAATGTCCAATCTTCTTTAAACATATGCTCTTCTTGTTCTCTTATTCTATATGTTAGGTCCGCAAGCTGTGCATATTCCATCAGCTTAAGTTGCCATTCTTCTTTAGTTGGGACTTCGCTCGTTTTCCATTTGGGGGCTAACAAAACACGAGCCGCAGTAGTGGCATACAAAAATAACCTTTTTTTTACACCTGGGAATTTCAGTCTGAATTATCTTCTAAACTTTTTTTTCAGTTCATTATGAATTATTTCCCAATACTCTTTTACCCTTTTACAGGTCCACCACATCTGAAAGATGTGGTGGACCTGGAAAAGGTACAGTGGTATCTCAGGTTATAGACGCTTCAGGTTACAGACGCTTCAGGTTACAAACTCTGCTAACCTAGAAATAGTACCCCGGGTTAAGAACTTCAGGATGAGAACAAAAATCGTGCGGCGGTTGTGCGGCGGCAGCGGGAGGCCCCATTAGCTAAAGTGGTACCTCAGGTTAAGAACAGTTTCAGGTTAAGAATGCACCTCCAGAATGAATTAAGTTCGTAACCAGAGGTACCACTGTAATTCTTAATCCTTGTCTCCCACTAAAAGTGCTGGACCCTCCCAGCTCTCACCTGAGAGTTTTCCTTTCCTCTCCCAGTCTCTCACCCTGGGAGGTCTTCCATGCCCTTCCTCTCACTCAGTGTCCTTCCACCCACCACCATGGGTGTAATCCTTGGACCCCATAACAGCCCAGACATCCTGGCTGACTAACAACTCAGCACATGGGGTGTTGGGAGCTGTGCCCTCGAGAGGAACATGAAATCTAGGATCACAGTGTCTTACAGAAGTTGTTTGGACTTGATTTCCACTCTCAGTTGTTTCCACATATGCAAAGAACACACACAGAGAGAACATAGTACAGATTGGTGAGCCTGGAGGTATTAAATGATGCATTGAAGTCATGGGTTTCCTTCTAAGCATTTACTGGTGCAGTAAACATGAGGATCAGCCCCACATTCTGCTTGAGAATGGCTGTTGTGAGTCACGCGGCTTAGCTAAAAGGAACGAGGAGTAACTAAAATTTGGGAAATCATCTATAGAGGAGCCGATACCCCTCTGCTTTTGTGAGAAGACTATTAAAGAGTGCCTTCACACATGGAGGAGAACTAATGGCAGTTCCAGATTTCTGGCCTGCCTTTAATTATCCCAAACAATTAAAAGCCTTGAAGCAAGTGTCCTTGAGGGATCTGTCCCAGCTACAAGCAGGACAGTTCAAAGCTATTGTAATGCATTGTTAATAGCAAGGATGTAACTTCCGTTCCAAAAGAACCACCAGGCACTCATGGAAAATCATGGGCAATGGCTTCTTTCCTTTAAAAGAAAAAAAGGAAAAAAGATTCTGGGTAATTTTGGCAATAAATAAGCTGCATAATCTTGGCAAATATGGATGAATTCATTATCTCCAACTAGTGGAAAATATTATAAATGGCAGTAAATGAAATAAATGGGTGTTTCCATTGCAATGTGCTATTCTCTGAGCCACCCAGAAAGAACACAGTTTGGCTCACTGGGTGGGTAGGCCTTAGACAAAGTGCAAACTCGTGTTCCTGGGCTTAAATGCTTGTTTGAGGAGGGGGTGTTTTATGCTTTCATTGTAAAGGGATATATATATATATATATATATATATCTGACAGTCAAAAAGCCTTGATTTTTGGACTTAGGAGCGAAAGTTGAGTCTTCCAGCAAGCCTTCTGCATTACTGCATTCCAATGCAAACCACATTTTTCATTTGCAGTACACCTTAAGGGTTTGGAGGAACTCAGTGACTCACCCGAATGGAAAGTCATTCGTTGACCCACATATGTGAGGGAAATAAATGGTTTATTTTGGATTTGTTTACTGCTTGCTACCCATGTGCCGAACACCAAGAAGCAGTCTTTACGACCAGGAGAAGAATTGCCCGGTATTTGTGAGAAGACAGCAGAATCTGTCCTGCAATACAAAGCTATTCCAAACCAATAATCAATGCTGAATTCAGTGGGACTTGCTTCCAGGTAAATGTGTATAGGACTGCTGCCCTAGTTGGGAGTCATTCAAGGCATAACAAAAAGCTGAGTCTTGAAAGGCTTCAGGCAGGCAGTTCAGGTGAGTCAGCTGAAAAAACCGGCTCTATTCCTTTCTCCTAAATGTTGCAATGATTGATTGCAGCACACGTTGCAAAGAGCAGAACAAAGTGATTCCAGCGCTGTACATTCAGCTGAGGAAATGTGCATGTCAAGTTCAGAACAGCCTTTTGGGTCTAAGTGTTCTTCTTTACATCTCTCTGGGACCTAAAGGTGGACTGAGGTGGGCTTCTTTCATCTGAGATGGTTTCCTGTTTGATATGAACTAGTAAGGTAAAGGTAAAGGGACCCCTGACCATTAGGTCCAGTCGTGACCGACTCTGTGGTTGCGGCGCTCATCTCGCTTTATTGGCCGAGGGAGCCGGTGTACAGTTTCTGGGTCATGTGGCCAGCATGACTAAGCTGCTTCTGGTGAACCAGAGCAGCACACGGAAACGCTGTTTACCTTCCCACCGGAGCGGTACCTATTTATCTACTTGCACTTTGATGTGCTTTCAAACTGCTAGGCGGGCAGGAGCAGGGACCGAGCAACAGAAACTCACCCCGTTGCGGGGATTCAAACCGCCGACGTTCTGATCAGCAAGTCCTAGGCTCTGTGGTTTAATCCACAGCGATATGAACTAGTAGCCACCCTCATAATAAATAACAAGATGAAAGATGAAAAAAATATATATTTTAATAATTCCAGTGGCACCTTTAAGACCAACTAAATATAAGCTTTCAAGGTATGAGCTTTCGTGTGTAATACACACATTGTCAGATACTCTGAAGCAGGGGTCGCTTCAACCTTATAACTGTTGATGACTGTTATGGCAGTTGGTTCCACAGGGAAGGGCAAGGGATTCTTAAAGGGATAGATGACCAAAATTAGCTTTAGTATGTATAATGGGACATGAATCCAATATCTCTGTTCAGACCAGGTCTCTCCATAGTTTTTCGTTTGGTAATGAGTTGTAATTCAGCAACTTCTCTTTCAAGTGTATAGTAGTATATATAGTAGCCATCCTATTCGTCTGCTCTGGTCCAAAAGTTACATCAGTTCAATTAAATCTAATTGAGAAACAGAGAGAGAGAGAGAGAGAGGAATGTTTTCATCAAGTAATTAACCAGTGGCACTACATTCATTTATTTATTTTTGAGAGAAAAGAAAGTCTACAATCTTGCAGTTTTGCAAAGCGTGTTCTCATTAAAAGAGAGCACGTGTTGCGGTTAGGGCCAGCAAAAGCATCACTAGTTGCCAGCCAGGCTGTGGCAAGGTAATTGATTGGTGGTTGTTGTTACTAGGCTAAAATTGATGTTGCCAGTTAAGGGGTGGGATCAGAGGTTATTTATACCAGGTCCACAGAATGTTCCTTTCTCTTTCGCTGTGGACACCGGATCACCCGCCCTCCCTCCCTTGAAAGGGCTTTTGCTTGGCCTTGCTATGCCTGTCATGGGGTCGTCCGCCTTGGTGCGGGGGCCTGGTAGGAATTTACCTTTTGGCTGATTAGTGTGTGCCAATTGGGTTTTGCCTACTACGTAGCAAATCGTCACAACTTGTAAGGTTGGCGGTTAGGCATTGGTTAAATTGGTTGGTGGAGGGGTATGGATTGGCTGTGCCTACCCCTCCAATGCTGATGCGGAATGGGAATTCCGTTAAAGGAATTCTGGGGCTTACCATCCCCCTTGTCCAAACCCCTGGAATCGGGTGCGGGCCGGGTAAGACCCCAAGGCGCACGCAGGGAGGAACTGAAGGGTCTGAGTCGCAGCCCCAGTTGCCCTGCCTGTTCCTCCACACTGACTTACGCTGGAATCCGGGAGTCAGTGCTATCCCCAAGGCGGGGGGGGGGGGATAGCTAGTCATAACCAATGCCTAGGCAACCATTCACAATCTTGTATGATAATAAAGTTGTGGCCAAAATTATGCCAAAAACCTTAAACAAAAATTATGTGTGATGTGTGAGTTATTTGGGAAGGGATGTTTTGGGGGACCTCAACACGCAAAAGTCATCCCATTGTGAGAGAGACCAGTATTGGCTGGTGCTAGTCTTGGCGCACTGGAGAGAAAGGCTCCAGTGTGGTTTAGTTCATCTCAACAGCAAGGCATCGTTTGAAAGTGCTTGGAATCAACACAAAGCTTTGTTGTTTAGTTTAGCAAAGGTTTCTGGTGGACCTCAACATTTGGAAAGTAAGTTCCCCTGTTGCTCATTAACAGCCAGCAAGGTGGCACATGGTTCTTTATGACATCGTACGCTGTGACATCAGAGTAACAGAACCAATGGCAGACAAAGGACGTGCTGCTGGGCAACTGACTCCCTATTAGACTCAATAACAAAGATATGCTGTGATATCAGAGGGTGTGTGTGTGGGGGGGGGGGGAAGCTGATTCACATAGCTGTCAACTTACAGATTTGAAAATAAGGGACCAGCAGCCTCAAAAATAAGGGATCAACAGCCAAAATAAGGGATTTTCCGAGCACGGGAATGTTCAGCTTCTGAGCCCCTCCGAGCCAAAGGCAGAAAGCCCAGCCAGCAGCCAAACAAAGCCTCAAGCGGTGGTTCCCACAGTGCAGCAACCCGGCAAAGGGGATGCAGGAAGGGAAACCACTCTTACCTCTCCACTGGGAAGCACTGAGCAAAGGCGAGTCCCCAGGCAACGCGGCCGATTTGATCGGCACAAGGCATGCAAGCTCCACCCCCCAGTCGTTCTTAGACTCCTTATTGGGTGAGCGACGCAGCCAAGCAACACAGTTGGAGCCTCCCTCCTCCCTGGCTGTGAGGGAGGGAGGGAGAGGAGCTGCTTCCTTTGAAACCCGGGAAATTTAAGGGACATCATCAATGCGGGACAGCAGCGGGAAATGGCGCTGGGATAAGGGAGTTTCCCGCCAAATAAGGGACGCTTGACAGCTATGCTGATTCAATGTTATTGGTTGTGGGAAGTACTTGGCAAAGTTAAGGGCATCAGGAGAAAGGAGGTGCCGTTTGTGGACCGTTACACCCAAACCTAAAAAAAATACTGCAGAAGAGGCATGGTAGTATGAGGAACCGCTTGGCAGAAATAAAGATCACTGTGGGAAAGTGAGTAACCAATCAGTTGCAGTCATTTTACAAGCTATTGTTCTTTTGCCTCAGTTCTGTGGGTTTCCACAGTTATGAGATCTGTTGAAGATAGACAAGACCAAACAGACCGACCAGGAACGTGGAAGTGAAAGAGCTTCAAAGGAGCCTCAGCATCCATGGAAATCTATGATGGCAGGCCCTCAGCTAGCTGGGGCAGAAAGCCATTTCGTGACCAGGCGCGACAGCCCCAGCCCCCAGGGATCATAAGAAAGGAATAAAGACTCTGACAACGTTATATGGAATTAAAATTAGACCAAAGCTTTATTAAACTACCAAATGTAGGAAGACCTTGACTTAGGCCTTCTGCGTATATCCCTCCCAGCCCCACAACCAGGGGGAACTGGGGCTCATCAGGGTAAATGGGATATGGGGGTGCTCTGCGAGATGTAAGTGTAGCAGGCAGCCCAGTCCATATCCCCGCATGCAGGGTAGTTCACTGACAACCTTTCAGTGTATGTATGGCCAGTGACACCCATATACAGTGGTGCCCCGCAAGACGAATGCCTCGCTAGACGAAAGGGTTTTCCGTTTTTCGATGCGCTTCGCAAGACAAATTTCCCTATGGGCTTGCTTTGCAAGACGAAAATGTCTTGCAAGTCTTGCGATTTTTTTCGGTTTCCCCCCCTTTTTCTAAGCCGCTAAGCCGCTAATAGCCTTTTAGCCGCTAAGCTGCTAAGCCTTTAATAGCCGCTAAGCCGCTAAGCGCGCTAATCCACTAATAGGTTTGCTTTGCAAGACGAAAAAACCACTAGACGAAGAGACTTGCGGAACGGATTATTTTCGTCTTGCGAGGCACCACTGTATATAACCCCTTTAAGAGGGGACCTTGGAATCGCCGCCACAGGGGGGCGAATCATCACTTCACACCCCTCCTCCCATTATAGGAAAGAAAAGACTAAAGGATTCCACCCAAGGCCATAAACACCAAAGTTGTGACGAATTGCTAAGCTGAAGACAAAACCTGCCAATGCAGGAAAATTTCTTCCCGGTCCTTCGTCAGCAACCAGCCAAAGACCATAGCAGCACCTGTTAAACAGGAAGAAAAAGTTAACCTGTAAACAAGAAAATATTAAACAAAGGGATGGTAGGGAGGGTGAATCTCCAGAGTCGACTGCCTGGCTATTGTCAGCTCCACCCCCTATTTATAAATGGGGCTGGCCCCACCTCCCAGCAAGAAACTTGATTACTGAGGCTGGGTGTGAGCCTCCGAATAACAACACTGAGAAGCAAGCCAGCCCCCATCAACTAGAGAGTTCCCTGGGAACTGTAGCCCCACGTGCGATCCCACAAAGGGCACCCACATATAAAGTGTGAGTGCTCAGTGTGCAATATTGGCTGGTGAACCAAAAGCGTGCATTTATAATCTGATAAATGTTGAGGTCTTATGAACAATGGTTGTAGCCAGGATAAAAGCTTTCTACTTCTGCTTTTGAATTTCCCTTGCCGTTTCCTCCAATGAAATCAGAAACCTGTGGACACTGTAGTGATGTCACAGATTAGGATTAAGGAGGTGAAGAGGGAGGATTAAACAATAACGTGATAAATATACTGTTTCTTTTTACAAAAAGGAGGTCCTGTTATTAATAATCTGGTAATCCCAGTGAAGGAGAGATAAAAGGAGATGTGATAGGTTTGATTGGCTCATATCTATTAAAAGAAATAAATATTGGTCATAACAGTTTCCTTTGAAATATGTGTATGTGTGTCAACTTGGCTATCTCATAGAATCATGGAATCGTAGAGTTGGCAGGTACACTGAGAGTCATCTAGTCTCAGCATTTTAACACTTATTACAGAATACCTGTAACTCGTCAAGCAGCATGGCATTGCCAGTGCGCTCCTTGCCCTAACCTGGAAAAGGTGGAACATGCGAACTAAAAATTCTCTGAGGCTGCGTTTGATCTTCTTGGATACTCTGTAGAAACCGAAGGTGGTGAGTCAGGTAGAGAATGGTGCCACCATTTGCATGTTGGGCCCTCTCCTGGTCTTGGAGCAAATGCCCACCTTCCTTGCCACCCTCTGGAGTTGGCCCTGGTACCTTGGTAGACAGTTCTGTGGGAGAAAAAGGGCAGCAGTATCTTGACATTTTGAGTTTAGACAATTATTGAGAACTTAACTTAGCTGAGAGGGCTCAACTTGTGTTCCTTAGCATCCTCAATCTGCTCAGCTGTAATTAAAATGAGTTTCTCTTGAACCTACCACGTTGCCTGATAACTGATGCTGTGTCAGTCCATTCATCCATGCAGCCTACAATGGGGGGGGGGAGAGAGAGAGAGAGAGAGAGAGAGAGAGAGAGAGAGAGAGAGAGAGAGAGAGAGAGAAAGGGGTGAGTGAGAAGATTATTTCTGTGATGCCCTTATATTGGCACCAAGGGGATGTCAGGCTTTGAAACCTCCAGTCTCTGAAAATCTAGGCCATAAAGTTCCACACCAATCTCCTGCCTTGGGAGACAATAGAAACATCATTTTCTTTCTTTCTTTCTTTCCACAATTTTTAAATTAAATTTTCTGTTTTGCAATTTTGAATACTCATTTGAACATCCTTAAAATATCAATAACTTTTCTTCTCTTTACATGGTTCATTTTGCATAGCATAAATCTCTGCATATTTTACATAAACCAAACCATTCAGTAGTCCATTATTATATCCATCAAAACTTATTTACACTGTTGAATTAATCTGAATGCTGCCCACATTTTCAAGTGTGCACAATTTCCCCCGATAGATTCAATAAACATTTCCCAAACTTCTCTAAACATATCTTCTTCTTGTTCTCTTATTCTGTATGCTAGATTTGCAAGCATAAGTTGCCATTCTTCTTTAGCTGGTTCTCCCAAATCTCCGGGCAGAGATCTTTCCCAGCCCAAGAATCCTTTGTAACTGGAGACTGATTTCAAAGACTTCTGCATTTGAAGCTTATGCCCTGTCACTCTGCCGAGCTGTGGTCCATACCCTTCCCCGCCCAACTGCACTTCCTTTCTCATGCAGAGTCACCGTTTACAACAGGAAGCTCAACACAGGGTGTGGTAATGCTCCTTGCCCGCTACAAGGGAAGGGTCACCTTCAGCTGCTGCCTATCAGTGCTCTGGGCAGAAGAGACAAAGCAGCATTGTTGTGCTTGCCATACTTTATTGGACTGGGCAAGCGTCACCACCGGTAGGTGTTATGTACTAAGCTTGGATTCTAGAACAATAGGCAAGTAGGATTCTAGAATGCAACAACTGATTGGCTTGCAGGAAAAGACCAATCAGGTTCCAGGAAGGAAGCAGAATCAGCCAATCAGATGGGACTCATTGTGTAAATAATGTATATAAAAGTCTGAGGTTTGGGAGGCAATTCAACTGTTTTACAAGCTGCAATAAAGAGCATGAAATCACTACAGGACTCCGAGTATATTTCACTGTAGGCAAACTGAAATGGGCAATTCGTAAGACAAGACCTCTTCTGCCCCCGAAACAAAGGGGTTTTGTTCAACACGCACTGATTGAAAACATCTCCAAAGCTTTCAAATTCATTTTTGTCCCCTGTAAAATACATACGTTGTACCTCCCACCCACCCAAACAATATGCCTTTTTATGTGCACCTTTTTGTGCACCAGAACTGCACCACAAAATCCAGGGAAATGTGTAATCCTGCTGGGAGATGCATTCTGGTCCTCAAGTGAGTTTGGGAGTGTTGGATCAGGTTGGTCCACTGTGAAGAGCAGATTGTAGAAATCTTTCCCTTGCACCCGGTGGGCACGAGGGCTCGGAGAGAGCGGTGAGAATGTCCCTTTTGACCCCTTTCCCTGAAGCAAAGGCAAAATAACCCACTCCCAACTTCACCTCTTTGCCAAGGCTCTATATTAAGTCCTGTATTTGTTTCATGATATGAATATTTGCATGCATGAAGTTTATCTCGGTTCATTCTGGGGCTATGCTGCCCCACCTCGAAGTCTGGCTTGATGCCAGTGCTAAGAAGGTGTCAATGAGGAACACCTCCCAAACATTTCTCCGGAAGCATGATATTGTAGCTGATGGGCTAGGCTTTGAAAAGCCAACTTGGGAGATTTTTTGCCTCTTAAAGACAGGCTATATCTTTTTAAAAAAAATTTATTTAAAAAATATTATGTTGCCCTTCTTACTATGGAGGCGGGGGAGCGGGGAGTTGGCACGAAGCTGCCACTATCAGCAATACACTTGTATTTCCTGCAACATGTAGCTCTGCTCTGATGTCACCTGGTACTTCCTAAGAAACATGCTAAGATAAATGTTCAGTGCATTCTTGAGCAGGGCCAAAATGCCTCAACAAGGATAGTTTTTTTCTCTGAGAAATTCTCTGAGAATTTACTCCCCACCACCCAAGCTGTTGGAAAAAATCAGTCAGCAAAATGCCCCCTCCCTGACTTCTCGGCTTGCGAATAGAGTGGAGAATTTCATGCGCTGCTGTGTATCCAGCTTTTATACTGTCGAACATTATGCTAATACTGCTGAAGAAAGCAATAGGTTTGGCCCCCGAGTCATTCCAGTCCATGAACAAACGGCATAGTTTGATTATGTATTACCTGAGCCAAATTTCTCCAAAGGGAATTCTCTGAGAAGTTTTCTCATTTGAACAATTTGAAAACCCCATCTCCCTCACTCCCTGAGAATAATAGGCAAAATGCCCCTCTTCATTTTGCCATCTTTAGGTTGAGTGGGGACAGTCTGATAATTTGCAGCAAAAATGCGTCCACTTAAATAATTACTGCCTTGACGTGGTTAAGATTCAGTTTCTTGCTCAAAAGGCAAACAATGAGTTCAAGATTTTACATGACAGGCCTTGAGGTGGCTACAGAACAAGTGAGCAATATAATTTAAACATCTGGCCTTTTTAATAATAATAATAATAATAATAAACCATATGCAATTGAATGCCCAACTGTTTTGCTTCTGCAGAAGGAATCCAAGCATGACAATTATTTTTCTTCAAAAATGCATCCATTTCTCCTTAGGCAAAAAGATTCTGATTATTTCCCATCAGTTTAATCACTTTCCAGAATGAAGAACGATTTCCTCTTTATATTTAGCTGTTCGTTTCTGGCCGTAAGTCAGCTTCAAATAACCCAACGTTTCAACTTTCTCGTTATTTAAAAGTCTGTGAGTGTTTCAAGTGAGGTGTAATCAAACCAACGCCCTTAACCCCGCTGAGACACTGCTACCCAAACTAATTATGCAGGTTGCAGCTGCATGATCTTGCTAAAGATGTGAGTAATAATTTTGCTTTAAAATTAAATTACTTATCTTTGAAAAATGCTTCCCCACCTCTAGTGTAGGGCAGGCAAATGGGAACACGCTTTGAATGCATAAGTGAAAATTCAGTAATGGAAAGAAAGGAAAATTGTCCAGACCTATCAGGGTGTAGGCATATGTAAGCCGGGGGGCGGGGGGAAGCAGTGTTATATGGAAGTAGAGTTGCAATAAAAGCAAGGAAACTCTTAGGCCTAATGTACAGAAGACAAGGCCGGATTTAGATGAAGAGAGGCCCTAGGCTACTCTACTTGTGAGGCCCATCCCCATCCTCACAACTAGAAGAAAATGGAAGAGTGTTATACAGTGGTACCTCAGGTTAAGTACTTAATTCGTTCCGGAGGTCCGTACCTAACCTGAATCTGTACTTAACCTGAAGCACCACTTTAGCTAATGGGGCCTCCTGCTGCTGCCGCGCCACCAGAACACAATTTCTGTTCTCACCCTGAAGCAAAGTTCTTAACCTGAAGCACTATTTCTGGGTTAGCGGAGTCTGTAACCTGAAGTGTATGTAACCCGAGGTACCACTGTAAACAAAATTGAGTGAAGCCAAGGATGATGATGGGTATTTAAAATTCTATAATTCACAATTTCTCCTCTAAAGGACATAAGGTATTATTGTTAAATACCATGGTGATTTTAAAAAATGCATAAAATTAACACTGGAAAAGTTTTGCAATAACTGAATTTTGTAAACCATTTGCGGCCTGGGCAGGCCTGGAACTAGTTCCCATGCCTTGTTCCTCCCTAAGGAATCACTTTGGCCACGTAATGAGAAGAGAAGACTCCCTGGAAAAGACCCTGATGTTGGGAAAGATGGAGGGCACAAGGAGAAGGGGACGACAGAGGACGAGATGGTTGGACAGTGTTCTCGAAGCTACCAGCATGAGTTTGACCAAACTGTGGGAGGCAGTGGAAGATAGGAGTGCCTGTTGTGCTCTGGTCCATGGGGTCATGAAGAGTCGGACACGACTAAACGACTAAACAACTAAACAACAACAACAAAGGAATCAAGTTCAGCCTTCATGGCATTTCACCATGGCTCAGCATCCTCTGAGGCTAAACTTTGGACCTCTTGGAAGCTTGAAGGTTCCTAAACCTTCTCTGAGTTACTAAAAACAGCTGTATCTGCTATGATTGTCTTAGCAAACTCTTAGCACACCTTTTGGGTGGTTTACCCTTTGTGGTCCTTTCAGATCTGCATACTATACACAAGTCTTCCATGCTCAGCTTCTCCTCTTCAGGAGAATGCTGGGCAGGCCGGGTCGTCCTCTTATATACATGCTTGGATTGACAAGTCACCTGACCCTCACCTGAATCTCATAGCTCTCCTGTAGCTGCCTCTGATTAGTTATCATTTACCTCTTGGGGGAAATAATTAGCATCACACATAATGGGCATGGAAGTTGCTGAACCAATTAACCAACTAGAAGGATTACTGTTAATAGCACCAGTTTTCCCATACCTTGATATTGCTGGATAGTTTTGATGAACTGCAAAAGCATTTTTAGTTTGCTTTTTATTTCCATCCTGGAACTTTTCTTTATTAGTGCCACTTTGTTTTGTACTATTCCTTGCAAATGAAGGAAAACATCTTTTCTGCTTGTATATGTTGATAATATAATTTTGGTTACTGAGGACAAACAAGATTGTACAAAACCAAGATTGGGTGCAGGCCTGGCCAGGACATAGGCGCCCTGACTGTGGCATAGGTGACCTGTGTGCTAGTTTGCTTGCTTGCTTATCAGCTGTTGAGAACTTCAAGGTCCCTGCTCTCCTTTCTCATGGTCTTTGTACTGGACCTGGAGACTCCAACAGAGAGTATTCCATGTCAAGAAGGAGGGCAAGTGGGCACTCTATCAAATGACATGGCAGGAGTTACATGGAGCAGGGCCTTTTCACTGGTGGTGCCCATTGTATGCCTCACTCTTCCCAGACCTGCTATCTTTTGGCCTCTATTTTGGAGCTTTATAAATTAGGAAGACTTTGGAAGAACTGGTTGATAAGTCTTATCAGTTGCTGACGTATGGGCAGATTTTATTTGCTGCTATTCCATGCTTCTGGTGCACCAGGGTTTACACCAGCATAATAGAATTGTCCAGGATGCCAGAAGGGATACAATTTACAAGCTTTCTCCATTATCTGCACAGCAGGGGGTGTTCAGTCAACAGTGCAAAGGCTAAGCTGAAGCATTCCCTGCTGGTTACCTGCTTTCAACAACAGGGGGTGCAGTTTGGTAGTACCCAATTGGTTAGCTGTCAGATTCTAGAGCTCCCTATTGGTGGCGCTTAGGTAATTCACAAAATACAGAGTCCATTCGTAAAAGCAGTGTTCATTCATAAAGCAGTAACATAAATCTCCATTGCTACATATTGGGTGTATATTTCAGTGATTGAATGTACAAGTTTATGGCTATGCTGTAGTGTAGTGCTTATGTGACTGTGAATAAAAGGTGGCTGCGCTCATTGTTTCGGGGTTTGGGGGGGAAGAGGTGACAAAACTGATTTCCAATAAGTGGCCCCCTTTATTTCCATAACAAGTCCTTGAGCCTGTACTCTGAATAGTGACACCAGGGAGCTAGAAGGTGCAGGGCTTGTCAGTCCAACCCCTGCACAGTCTCATCAGGGCTGACCTTAAGGCAGTTGGAGCAATTGGGCCAACTTGGCCCCGTGGGCTGCTCCTAAGGGGGCCCCTGCACCAGGCAATGTATATGGATCTTATTTATATCTATAAGATTTTGCAGACTTTGGCTGTGATCTGGGGCCCTACCAAAATAAATAAATAAATAAATAATCCAAGTTGCGCCCCACTGCTTCAAATGGGGCCCCACTGGCTAACCCTGAGTCTCATGGTTGCTGGGCCTGAGTTGCCCTGCCCTTGCATGAAGTCTTGGGTTTGCAATTTTGGGAGAGGGGCGACTGAGGCACTGGGGAGAGGGCAGGCTGGTGAGGCCCCCTAGACATAGAGGCCCTAAGCTTCAGCCTACTTAGCCTATACATAAATCCGGCACTGATAGAAGATTTTGACACGGTTTCAAAATCATGTCCCACAGTGACACCGATAACAGTGTCCCAAAGGATCCTCAACCTTCTTTAGCAGCTTTTGAGAGGAGTGCAGGAGGTTTAGAAGGAAGGGAGAATCAGCAAAAATCACCTCCTCTCCTTTCTTGTGAACAGATGCCTTCTCTGGATTAAGTAGCCTTCCGCAAGCAATTGAACACAACCCTATATTTTTATGTTAACCACCTTGCAGAATGCACAGCGGGAAGGTGAAATGGAAATAATCTAAATTAAATAAAATGTTTATGTGTTGGAGGGATCAATACAATAGTCTCTCTCTTTTTTTAATTAAAAAAAAACAAGCAAGGAAGGAGGATATATCTTTTACAATTCCTGCCTCTCTAAACAATAGAAAACAGCAAGAATGACTCTTGAAGATATTGGGGGTCTTTTTGTGGGCTTTAAAAAAGCACCATGCCAAATGTTTATTTGCCTCCAAGGGCTAGAGGCATTAAACAGCTGCATATTTTCATTTATGCAAAGCAAAGCATACCTGTATATAGATGCGATATATGACTCAGAAGTGAAGCAGTTCTGGCCTCATAAGCTTCGTGGATGGAGGGCTGCCTGGGGTGGGGGTCATAGGCTTATGGGGGAAAGAGCTGTGGAAACGAAAGGGACAGGAGTTCAGGGGTGGGGCTCAGACACACACACACACACCTCAAGTTGCTCATGATGAGGCTACTGGTTTTCTTCGTCTTTGGCGATCACTCGTAGCCGAGTAAGATTGTCTTCCATAAACACGGTTCTAACAGTGAGTCAGTCCGTAAGTGACCGTGGAGGCCAATTCTTGATCCATACGTCCTTCCACAGTGGGGGCATAGGTTTCTGGGCAGGAGTTGATCATGACAAGGGTTTGCCAAGTGTGCTTTCCTCTTAGCACGTTTCTCTCTTTTGTCCTGAGTTCAAGGATTTTCAAAGCCCAGGACACCTTTGGTAAAGGCTGTTCTCCAGTTTGAGCACTCGCAGGTCAATGTTTCCCAGTTGTCGGTGTTTATACAGTGGTACCTCAGGTTAAGAACTTAATTCGTTCTGGAGGTCCGTTCTTAACCTGAAACTGTTCTTAACCTGAGGTACCACTTTAGTTAATGGGGCCTCCTGCTGCCGCCGCACTGCCGCTGCGCGATTTCTGTTCTCATCCTGAAGCAAAGTTCTTAACCCTAGGTACTATTTCTGGGTTAGAAGAGTCTGTAACCTGAAGCGTCTCTAATCCAAGGTACCACTGTACTACATTTTTAAAGATTTGCCTGGAGAGCGTCTTTAAACCTCTTTTGTTGACCACCAGCAACATGCTTTCCATTTTTAAGTCTGGAATAGAGTAGTTGCTTTGGAAGACGATAATCAGGCATCCGCACAACATGACCAGTCCAACAAAGCTGATGTTGAAGAATCATTGCTTTGACGCTGTCGAAGCACCAGGCTACTGATTCAACTACCCCAAAACATAGCTAAGATTTATTTATCTGTCTTAAAATCGTGTCCTTCTTAGTGTGGGGAAAGGGGATGCATTTCAGTGGTAGATCATCAATATTGCATGCAGAAGGCGCCAATTTCATTCTCTGGCATCGCCAGGAATGGCTGGGATTGGCCTCTGTCTGAACTCCTGGACAGATGCTGCCCGTCCGTGTGGACAATGCTGGTGTAGATGGACCAATGGCCTGACTCAGGGCAAGGCAGCTTTCTGTGTGACCGGAAAAAGCACATCGATTAAAAAAAAGAAATCCAGGCAATTCTTTAATGGTTTTGGAGAACCATGTGTGGCAGTGTCATTTTACACTCGCTGAACATGCTTTCCGCTGCTGCTCATTTGGCCTGCCTTGCATAACTCCCTCACGGTGATGAGTAACGTATCTTTCACCATCTCCTGTCATGATTCCTATACATCATCCCTGTCATATGTCTGTATCACTATCTAGGAACATCAGCTCTCACTTTCCGGTAAAGACATCCTCATCATTGCATACACCTGACTCAGAAGTCTGTGAGTTTATAGGCTTGGCTGCGAAAGCTATGACATAAGGATCAACCACTTATGTTCTCTCTCTCTCTCTCTCTCTCTCTCTCTCTCTCTCTCTCTCTCTCTCTCTCTCTCTGTGTGTGTGTGTGTGCATACATACACACACATACCTGTAATACAATACAGTCATACCTCGGATTACAGCCACTTCAGGTTGCGTTTTTTCAGGTTATGGACCGCCGAAACCTGGAAGTACTGGAACGGGTTACTTCCGGGGTTTGGCGGTCGCGCATGTGCAGAAGTGCTAAATTGTGCTTTGTGCATGCGCAGAAGCACCGAATCGCAACCCGCATGTGTGCAGACATGGGTTGCAAAGGTCCTCCTTGGTGTCTCAGATCAGATGCCACCGTGATTGTTCAGCAACTTGCAGAATTGGACCAAGGTCAACCAGCTGAGACCATTTACACATGGGGTTCTTTAGCTGTTCCTCATGCCTTGCAATTCGCATCCTACATTTTTTTGCAGGATCCTGATTACACATCAGGACTGGTGCCGGTGGCGGTGCAATGTTCCTATCCCTGCCCACTATGTTCTGCACACCCTGGACAACCACACAGGACCAGAGCAACTTATTATGTCATCCAGTTCAACCCCCTGCAGCTGTCCTATATGGGAATCGAACCTACAACCTTGGCTTTATCAGACCATGCTCTAACCAATTGAGCTATCAAGGCTGATTTTCCCGCTAGCCACTCACATTCTTAACCACCACAATGTATCAGCTCATTTATTCCATTGGGTGCAAGCTGCCTATGTTATGCTAGCTGAGGAATGCAGAGTATTTGTTGGTTGTAGAAACTGTAGAAATTTAGAGACCCCCCCCCTTCAGAAAGCACATATTCTTAAGGGCATGCATAGTGTGCAAGACACATAGCAGTAAATCACCACTAAAATAATAGCTGCCTATGAACAGGAAATGAGTAGCACGTCTTGTTTAATAGGTGGCTGGGTCATATTCTGCCTCAGGGGGGAAGTCTCCTCTCCTAGCTAGCTGGCTACCTAAGGCAAATGTTGAGCCAGCTGCCTATAAATGGGTAAATGTGTCATTTGAAGGATACCTAAATTTCTATTGATTCTGTTTAGTTGGGTAGTTCCTTGACGCGCCACAACTCATGGAGAGATACATGCTGCCCGCTACAAACCATATGTACACATGCACACACACGTGTGGGTTTTGTGGAAGTGTATTGTTGACACAGATACACACATGCACACATCAAAGCCTCTGGGAGGTCTTCTTAAAGGGTCAGGTCAGTCATTTTTGGGCCAGGATACTTTATTAATTCAAGGAAACAGGTCTGACAGGGCAGCTTAATAAATCATGAACCTCATGCATGATGCATGTATGGGTCAGGAAAGAGGTTAGGAAATTAGTTTAGCTGGTAAAAGCATAAGCTGCTCCAATCTAGAAGGTGTATCCGCAGGCCTTAAACCAGTGGCATGGGACACAGATTTATGATTTGAAAACTGAGCCTCACTGACAACATTTGACGTTAAATCTGAATGATGGTCGGGGCATCCTTCTAAGCAGGATGGCTTTGTGGATTCAAAATGTGCACTGTCTGCAAATGAGATGTCACAAACAGTGAGATTATATTGGCACCAAGGGGATGTCAGGCTTTGAAACCTCCAGTCTTTGAAAATCTAGGCCATAAAGTTCCACACCAATCTCCTGCCTTGGGAGACAATAGAAACATCATTTTCTTTCTTTTTTTTACATAATTTTTAAAATTAAATTTTCTGTTTTATAATTTAGAATACTCATTTAAACATCCTTAAAATATCAATGACTTCCTTTCTTCTCTTTCCATGGTTCATTTTGCATAGCATAAATCCTTGCATATTTTACATAAAATGCTACTTGCCCCCAAATGGAAAGAAGCAGTAGTCCCAGTGAAGGAAGATAAATACAAAAACTTATGGAATATGCAGAAATGGTGAAACTTACCAGAAGAATAAGAAATCAAGACAGCATTTATATATAAATAAAAGAATGGAAACGGTTTATGGAATATTTACAGATAAATTGCAAACAGATAATAACATTGGCAGGATTATTGTAATAACCTGCCGTTTCATAAGAGGATAGATTTAAAGAAGATGAATAAATGAGCAAATTAAGTTAATTTGGATATGCAGAAGATATTAAAAATAAATGTAAGGAACCTCAGAAAGGCGGGGAAGGAAGTCAAGCTTTGAAATTTTAAATTGATGGAGCATAAAGTAGGATATATGTAATATGTAATAAGATTTGATGTTTTTGTTGGTTGGTGTTGGTGTTCTTAAATCCCAATAAAAAGCATTTGATAAAAAAAAAGAAATTTTAAAATGACTGTACAATTTGTGAAATGTATAAACTGGAAAAGTATAAAGAAGAAGATAGAGGTGCCACTTAATTTCCCACAATGCCCCACTGCTGTGTTGTTTTGGGGCATTATGGGAAATTCAAAGAGTAGGCAGACCCAGTTCCCCAGTGCTGTTAGAAGTATGGGGCCTGGATTTTACTCCCGAGGAGGCTTAGAGCAGGCGTCAGCGGTGGTCCCTGCTGTGATGCCAAGTCTTTTGCCACTGCCCATGTAGGGAATCTTTTGAACTGTCATTTCTATCAAGCATCTATCAGAGGGGTTCTGTGGCGAAGCCTTAATCCGAGCAATTTCATTTCCATGCATAATCCTCGCTTCCAGAAGAGCTCCCGCTGATGTCAGTCACAGGATCCAGTGATGACAGGCAGACTTTCATGGTACGGAGGAAATAATTTGCGCTGTGGCCAAGGCATGTTGTGATGTGTAGGACAATTAAGTCGAGCAGGAGCCAAGAGTCCTGGCAGCAATTCTATATGGCCTCATCCTACTGCAATCAAATTCTTCCTTTATTACTCAGCTGGCTTCTGAGGAAATTTCATGGACAAACATTATAGCTGTTTTTTTGGCGGCAAAGATAAATATATATTGATGTTTTCTTGGCTATGCGCAAGCTTTGGAACATGAATCCCACTTCTTCCTTTTACCTATATTCATGTACTATAAAAAGTATTTGGAAATCTGGGTTTTCCGTAGGGTAGCGATCGGAAATGTAGTGCCTCCAGATGTTGTTGGATTCCAGAGGTCAGGGGTGATGGGAATTGTAGTCCAGAAACATCTGGAGGGCCACCCCTGGCGAAGAGGGACGTGCTGTTGGTTGGCATCCGTCTGTCTCGAGAGACAATGGAAGAATGTACCTCTGGGGGTGAAGTCAAACTAATGGACGGTTTGTGTCCACAGAGGCTAGTACAGAAGAGACATGTTGTCAGGAACATGGCCACCCAGAGTGCAGGCAGGCGATGAGCTAGATTCAGAGATTGAACTAAGTGAATGAGGCTCTGACTCTGCAGATGAGAACTGGCTGACAGAATCGAGAGAGAGCAGCCAGACCCCCCCCCCCCACCTTTCTGGAGAAGACTCTATTAGCTCTCAAGCAGAGGGAGAGTTGGAAGGCAGCCAGAACGTTGCTAGGCAACCAGCAGATAAGCAGAGGTCTGAGTCTGGGTCGAGTCAGAGTGGGGAGGAGGAAGGAGGTCAACCTCTTTCTCCCCGTTCTAGGCATTCGGATAAAAGGTGACGGAAGGGCAAGAGGGGAAAGACGGAAGTCTGGCGTCCTTCCTGCTGCGGGAGGGGCGAAACGTCAGACTGACCAACAAATGTAAATGCAAGCAGGTTGAGAAGCTGGGCTCTGGATGTGTCTTTTGTAAATATACATCATAAAATTGCAGGAGAGTCGTTACTTGTTACCTGGGCTTGATTGCCTTTATGAGATCATTACACAAGTTTTGTTGCAGCTGGAGCTGATGAAGGCAGTTGTGCTGTTACAGGTGCGCCATGATATTTCTTCTCTCTGCACTCCTCCCAGTGGTCATTCCTCCTCTGCAAGGTCCATGTATTATGTGCCTTCAGGAAGCCATGCTCTCTCTGCCTCCCTGCATGGGAGATCCAAGCTCCTCCTTGTCAACATGGGGACACAAACTTTGAGCCACCGTGGATTCCTTTGAAAATGACAGCTGGATGAAATTTTCCTCACTTTCAGGTGTGATGGAGGCCCTCAGAATCGGGTCCTGGAAAGTCTTTGTGAAGATACCTCGCTAGTCACAGACTCATTTGAACTAACCAGCCTAAACTCCCAGGCAGGGAACATTTTCATAAGTAGTTATGTTGCGCATTGCGTAAGTATTTCCTTATGCTTCACCTTTGATCACAGAGATCTTGGGATGGAGCACTTTTTGGTGGTCCCCCACACCTCTGAGATCTGGTCAACCTTTACTAGGGTTTGAGACTTCAGTGTGGTAGGTCCTGGCCTTCGGAACTCCTTGCCAATAGATGTCCAGCAGGAATCATTCTTGCTTTCTTTTAAACCAGTGGTGGCCAAACTTGGCCCTCCAGCTGTTTTGGGACTACAACTCCCATTATCCCTAGCTAACAGGACCAGTAGTCAGGGATGATGGGAATTGTAGTCCCAAAACAGCTGGAGGGCCAAGTTTGGCCACCACTGTTTTAGAAGTATTTGAAAACTGTACTGTAACCAGATTCCCCCTCCCCAACCAACAAGTCTTTATTGATTTTCATATATATATATTGTTTTTATGTTGCACACCACCTTTTTAAAATGAAAGTGTGGTTTATAAACATTTAAATAGAATGAATAAATTACTAGGTTGCTTTAATTCAATGAAAAGATCAAAGAGGCAGACATCCTTTTTTCCCTGCCAGTCCTGCTTGCTGGAGGGTAGCCCTGTTGAGTTCTATGAGACTTATTTCCAAGTCTGTATGCTTAAGACTGTTATTCAAACACTCACATGGCCTGGTCTGCAAGAATTGCAGGCTAGAATTATGCAACTCAACAGAAGGAGCTGGCACCTTATAAAGGGAAGGAGGCAGGAAGTGTAGCTGGCAGATCGGTTCCTCCACTTCTCCTTCGATGCTATTTTGTGCTCTTTTAATTCCTTGCGCAGCAAAGAGGAAACTCCAAAGGAACGTTTTTTGCTTGTTGCTTCCCTTTGAAGAACAAAACCATGGCTTTATTTACTTATTCCCTGTTTTTCATGACAGGGTTTTTACACAGTCGGGGGAGACAAATCATTTACGGTCTGTCCGCAGGGCTCTGCAAGCAACTTCACAACGTAAGAAATGTGAAGCGGAAAATCTTCCCCTCGAAAAGATGAGGAATTATAGGAGAAAAAAAGGGCAAACAGTAAAACTTCAAACATTAAAAGCTTCTGGAATGAGAATGGGTTTCAGCTCAGCCTCCCGTGAGCACCAGGAGAAGAGGCATGGCCTGGTGCAGTTTAGTGGAAGGCCGCCTCAGCCTGTGCCAAATCTCCTGATGCCCATCTCTTGGCCCTCACTCTGGCGTGACCAGCGCAGGTGAGCAAAATGGGGGCTTTTGGGATTGGGAACAGAAGCCAGGGCAGCTTCTGTCACTTTGTGATGTCCCGACAAAACTGGGACACCTGAGGGGTCTGCTCTGTGTGTTTTTAATGTGCATTAAACATATGGTGCGTACACAGCACTACAGTGATACCTCAGGTTAAGAACTTAATTCGTTCCGGAGGTCTGTTCTTAACCTGAAACTGTTCTTAACCTGAGGTACCACTTCAGCTAATGGGGCCTCCTGCTGCCACCATGCTGTGGCAGCACAATTTCTGTTCTCATCCTGAAGCAAAGTTCTTAACCCAAGGTACTATTTCTGAGTTAGCAGAGTCTGTAACCTGAAGCTTCTGTAATCTGAAACATCTGTAACCTGAGGTACCACTGTGCTTCATCTTCCTTAGCTCTGCATTCCCATGTCTCTCTTGTCACACAGTTCTTCGGCATCCATTTCCTGCTCTGCACTCAGGGGATCTGAGTTATGCGTGCAATGCTTATATATGCTTCCATTGAAATGTTAAATGTTTTGATGAGTTTTGTGGTCCCCTCCTAAAGGTAAAGGGACCCTGACCGTTAGGTCCAGTCGCAGACAACTCTGGGGTTGCGGTGCTCATCTCACTTTACTGGCAGAGGGAGCTGGCATACAGCTTCCGGGTCATGTGGCCAGCATGACTAAGCCGCTTCTGGAGAACCAGAGCAGTGGATGGAAATGCTGTTTACCTTCCTGCCAGAGCGGTACCTATTTATCTACTTGCACTTTGATGTGCTTTCAAACTGCTAGGTTGGCAGGAGCAGAGACTGAGCAACGGGAGCTCACCCCGTTGCGGGGATTTGAACCGCCGACCTTCTGATCGGCAAGCCCTCCTAGTGATGGCCTTATTAGGAAGCGCTACTTGAAAAGGACTTTTCCAGTATAACCCACCTTCCTTCACAAAGCCCAGTATGGGAAAATGTTTAATCATGTAAAGCAAGTTATTGTTGTTGTTTTTTTAAAAAAATATTTTTTCAACTCTTCAAAATGAAGGACAGGTTCCTTTCTGGGTGACCATCAAGGACCACATGCCTGTGTGGTGAGAGAGACCAGAGGCAACAGTGGGCACAAAAACTAATGTAAATTTTACTTTTGTACAGTAGGTTGTTTCTATAAACACACACCTCTATCCAGGGAAACAAGAGTTCAAGGATGCATTTTAGGCCAACCGAAACGCTCACGAAAAAAGTGTTGCCACTGAAGAGTGTCATCTGTGGAGATGAGGTGCGGCTCAAAAGGAAGTGGGCTTGAGGAGAGATCAGAGGACCAGAAAGAGTGTTCTGTTGGGACATGATTCACTCCTGAAGTTTTCCACTCCTCTTTTACACTCAACCTAGAGGCTAATGAAATGATTTCCCATCATAAAGCCATTGGACAAGTCTCATCGACTGTCATACCAGACTCTCCAAATGCCTCTATTTTCTGGGGAAAGTCCCAGATTTACAGAAGCTGTCCCAGTTTCTGATCTGATTCTGGAATGTCCCATTTTCCCTTAGGATGTCCCTATTTTCATTGGAGAAATGTTGGAGGCAGTGGAGTTATGCAACCCACAAGCCAAGGAGATAAGTAACTACAGTGGTACCTCAGGTTAAGTATTTAATTTGTTCCGGAGGTCTGTTATTTTTTCCCCCAAATTAAATTTTTATTGATTTTCAGTAAACATACTGTCAGGGAACTGCCATCAGAGAGAGAGATGGGGGAAAGGCTCCAGGAGAATAGGAGAGACCCTACAGCAGAAGCAGGAACCAGCAGGGGGAGCGCAGGAGTTCCAGCGGAAGGGGAATCGGAGGGAAGGCTCTGGGATACTTCTAGTGAGAATAGTGCAGAGGTATCAAGACCCCCGTTAGCAACTCCCACCCCTCGCCGGAAGCTGTCACGCAGAGAGTCACGAAGGCGCATGTCCGTCAAACAGCTTTTATGTTGGAGTAAATTCCGTAGACGCCCACTGTCAGATTCTACCAGCGACTGACGGAGCCATGCTTTGGGGGCTCCGTTAGTGCCTGGGTTTGGTTGACCAGCCAAACCAGAGAGGGATTAAGCTTTTACGCACAAGCAGCTCATTATCCCATCACACATACATACATTCATAAATTACACATATATAGGTTACATATTTAACTTAGGCTCTATCATGCCTCTGACTTCCCTCCATTTCTTTGGTAAGTATCAAATAAAGTTCTAATGTCACGTACTTTATATATCATATTATCAACTACACGCTGTAAGTGTTATTCCAACCCTACCAGTGTCTTCAAAGATTTACAATTGTTTCTTATATACATCAAATATTTACTCCAATTTTCTTGAAAATTCTGCTCGTCCTGATCTCTTAATTTTCCTGATAGTCTGGCCAGTTCTGCGTAGTCCATCATTTTAACCTTTTAACCTGCCAGTCCATTATATTCAGTATTATGTCTGTTTTCCAATTCTGAGCTAACCACAAGACATCTCTCCCAATTTTCCAACCCCAGATACATTTTTCTTCATTTTCAAACTTAAAAGGAGGAATGCTATATTGGCATAATAATCTCACCCGACTCACCAGACCCAAGATGTGCCTGTCTAAGGAGTCACATCAAATAGATGTATGCAAACAGAACTTGGGGCTTGTTCTTCTGGACTGGCTGAGATGGACCTAGTTGGGGCCAGCGGATATAGGGATGAGGGTGGCTTGCTGCCACCTTTGCAGATTCCTAGAATTTAGGAGCTTTAGAGAGCTGCTTTTTTACCTCTTTCCCATCTTCCAACAGAGAGCTCCCTCGGGGCTTCAAAACTTTGAACAGCACAAAGATTCTCCTCCAGGAACTACAGTGGTACCTTGGGTTAAGAACTTAATTCATTCTGGAGGTCTGTTCTTAACCTGAAACTGTTCTTAACCTGAAGCACCACTTTAGCTAATGGGGCCTCCCATTGCCGCCGCGCCGCCGGAGCCTGATTTCTGTTCTTATACTGAAGCAAAGTTCTTAACCTGAAGCACTATTTCTGGGTTAGCGGAGTGTGTAACCTGAAGCATATGTAACCTGAAGCATATGTAACCTGAGTTACCACTGTATATAGACTTTAGAAGACATCTGAAGTCTTCTAAACTATAGAAGACTATACAGTTTTAGTTTTACTATTTTTTTATATGTGTTGGAAGCTGCCCAGTCAGATGGGTGTAGTAGTAGTAGTAGTAGTAGTAGTAGTAGCAGTAGTAGTAATGGAATAGGATGTCCCTATTTTCATCAGGGAAATGTTGGAGGGTACAGGAATAAATGGATACCTTCTTGACAGCCCCGTGAAGAAAGTTCGCCATGAAGGTGTCTGAAGAAGCTTCTAGAAGTTAACACAGGAAAACACGAGAGAATTTTTGACCGGAGTAAAACAACCGCCGCCAGCACCCCCACACTGTTCCTTCCTCATTTCTAGAACAAAAATATCCAGGATTAAATAAGAATATGTTTTCCAGGCTAAGTAGATCTTGCTTGCATCTTGTGGTATAAACAAGGAACAGAATATAATTTCCCGCCTTCACTCCCTTGGCTCCTTCCATTGCCCCAGGGCTGAATAGCCTGGCAGTGCTCCCCCTTTTTTTTAGCCTTGGCTCATGTGCTCTCTGGCTCCTTCCCTTCAGGGTCCAGGAGAATGAGAGCCCTCACAAGCTCTGCAGCTGTTCTGTTCCTTCTCCTGATAATGCCTTCCCCTAACAGGATCTGTCAGCGTGGTGGGAATGTATCCCCTTTTTCTCTCACCTGTGCCCACATGCCCACAGATGCACCATATTTTGCTGCTTGAGGAACATGTGCCTTTCTTTCAGGCCATGTATTTTCTTCTCCTCCTTCTCCTCCATACATTGAACTTTCTTAATCCTGAAAGGGCACCGTCCTCCTAAGGCAAATCCATAGCTTATCTGCCGGTTCAAAATTAGGGAAAGAACTTAATGTCTCACACTGAATGCAAGTGATCCGTAGAAAACGTTAGGTTGCCATATATCCTCTTTTTCCAGGACTCGTCCTCTTTTCCATGGGTATGTAAAAAGAGAGTCTTCATAGGGATCCATAGTTTACGGAAAAGACTCTATGACCTGAAAAAAGAGGCAATGCATGTACTTTTGTAACCCAATAAAATCTTTATTTTTTAAAAAATATATCTTTGCTGCACAAAACATAACATTGACCCCTAAAAAGGTAAAGGTACCCCTGACCGTTAGGTCCAGTCGTGGACGACTCTGGGGTTGCGGCGCTCGTCTTGCTTTATTGGCTGAGGGGGCCAGCGTTTGTCCACAGACAGCTTCCGGGTCATGTGGCCAGCATGACTAAGCCGCTTCTGGTAAACCAGCACACGGAAACGCCGTTTACCTTCCCGCTGGAGTGGTACCTATTTAACTACTTGCACTTGACGTGCTTTTGAACTGCTAGCTGCAATCACACAAGGAGGAAAAAATGGTGCTATAATGTATTAGTAGGGGGTAGATGGGATTGGTGAAAGTGTGGCTGCGTATGCAGTTAGCTTATGCTTCCAAAATGTTAAGATGGAAGAGCGAAAAGACCAAGGGACGTGGAAACAGATTTAAAAGAATTTGGTACTTTTGTCAAATATAGAACATGGAGAACATTTGGCTCGGCCTTAACCTGGAGTTATCCAACCTCGGTTTTGCTTTATTTGTCTCTCCTCACATGCGCTTGGCTGGGTAGTCCAATAAACCCCTGAAATGCATTTTACATCTTCCAGTTTTCTCTGGCAGAATCAGAATCCCTGCTCTGTGCA
Source organism: Podarcis melisellensis (assembly GCF_964234715.1). NCBI lineage: Eukaryota > Metazoa > Chordata > Lepidosauria > Squamata > Lacertidae > Podarcis > Podarcis melisellensis. The sequence goes on along the minus strand of NC_138530.1, from coordinate 107,386,425 downwards.
CAAATCAAACATTGAAAAAATGTGAGTTTTGTTTTCCCTGTTTTGTTCTCCCCTCCCTGCTCCACCCACAATTTGTTATTGAAATGAGGAAAAGAGGTTCCCCATGTGAATGAAATATTCATTTAATTTAAGCAGAGCTTTTGGAGTGGGCACAGAGAGAAACCACAACCTCCTCCTCATTTCCTGAACTCTATACTTAATATTAACATTATTATTATCATTGTTGTTATTATTTCACTGTATTTATAAAACAGCCTTCCACAGAGCCCAGGGCAATATGCAACAAAGGATAAACAAACAAACAAAATTGCACTGATGTTGAAAACAAATGCAAAACTCAGATTATTCCCAATATAATGAAGATCCTCTCAATCACACTGAACATGCTAGTTTGGCGTAATCGCAGAAAGAAAATCTTAGCACGAGGAACATATATAAAATTTAGCAGTTATGGCATAGAAAGTGGTGGCTTTCAGAAGGTCATAGGTTCCGTTTCAAACACCTCAAGGTACCATTGAGAATAGGCTGGCCTCATAACCTACTTTACAACTGAGAAGAAATGCCATTTGTGGCAGCAAAACCGCATGCCTTCATGCGGTCCCAGCTGCAGCAAAACATGTCTCTCCTGTATCGGTCTCTACAGCCATGACAGGCAACCTTCCAATAGTTTTGACTTCACCCCCAAGAGGTGCACTCCTCCATTGTATCCCCCCTAGACTGATAGATGCCAACAACTGAGCACAGAAGGAGTCTCCGATTTGAGGAGTCCAAGTCCAGTTGAAAGATACATAACCAGATGTAGGAAGAGAACAGCAGGGCAAGGTGGGTCTGAAGTTGTCCATCAGCAGTCAAAACCTGGACAGCATCCTGACCCTTCCAGAGAGGAGGAAGAGAGAGACAGTATAGATTTACAATAGGGGTTTGAGGGAGGTAGCAGCTCAGAGGCAGATGAGGGGGAAATCTGGGAAATCATGGGCGAGCCGGGACAACACCCAGCTGACACGTTGTCATTAGAAAGGATTCCAGACTCTCCATCTCCCAGAGCCTGGTGAGCCTTAAAAGTAGGAGAGCAAAGAGCTCAAAGACAGAGGGCACCTAGCAGCACCTGTAGAGGTGATGAATGAGGAAGTGGGAGAGATGGGGGGTGGAGATTTACGCAGGACAACGCCATTATCCAAAAAGCTGGGTTCTATAGTCTCTCTCTGTAAAGATTAAAATAAAAAAGAATGGTAAGAAACTTTTCCATGTCTCTATACTGTCCTGGGCAACCAGCTGGAAGCAGCTGACAGCATAGTAAAGGTAAAGGGTAAGGGGACCCCTGACCATTAGGTTCAGTCGTGGCCGACTCTGGGGTTGTGGCGCTCATCTCGCTTTATTGGCTGAGGGAGCTGGTATACAGCGTCCAGGTCATGTGGCCAGCATGACTAAGCTGCTTTTGGCAAAACCAGAGCAGCACTCGGAAACGCCATTTACCTTCCCGCCGGAGTGGTACCTATTTATCTACTTGCACTTTGATGGGCTTTCGAACTGCTAGGTTGGCAGGAGCAGGGACTGAACAACAGGAGCTCACCCCGTCACAGGGATTCAAACCGCCGACCTTCTGATTGACAAGCCCTAGGTTTAACCCACAGTGCCACCCGTGCCCCCAGCTGACAGCATACCGATGCTCAACTAGGTACATGTGCAGAAGAATTTTCACATGACGCCACCTGTTACTGTACATACATTACTAGAACCTGCTAAAGATCCAGAGCTCAATCAAATGCAGATGTCTTCCTGTCGCTTAGGTTATATCTGCAGGCATCGTGTGCTGAGAAACAGAGGGAGAATCTGCGACGATCTGCCGAAAGCCCTACAGCATAATCATAGGGAAGCTAAGGAAACAATGCAACATTTAGGATTCAGAGGATAACATTAGGAGCATTAGACCCCTTCACTTTCCCTCCCTCCTAAATGATATAAATGACTTTCACCTGCACAAGTGAGCCCGGAATAAAATACCACAGTGTCCTTTTGCCATGTGTGTATTTTGGTTATTGTGGGTTAATGTGGGAACCTGCAGATAATTAGCACAAAGGGCTATGCAAAGTGTTACATTTGTTTTAAGTGTTTGTTTTGGCTTCCCCTAACAGGCTGGTGTCCAAATCTTGTGCTCAGGCCCCACCTTGGTTAAATTTGTTCTGCTACACAGAACAAACTTTTAAAGCCACATATAACCAGGGTACATGCTGCAACTGCGTTCGGGCTACTGCCTCACTGTCAACAAATACATCAGCACAGCCAATCTTTGGGGTAGATTGTTTTTAGCAGGACCCCGGTTTCACAACAGGCACTGTTGCCTTGCTTTTTCCTTCGCTTTTCTGTACAATCGAGAGGAAGTGAGGCCAATCTGTCTCTGCTGGAAACAATGCAATGAGTGGGTTCCTCCTACTTTCTGCCTCTTGTGGTTGGCTGATCAAACCCAGGATCTCAGTCATATATATCCCCTGGTCCTTTGGTTTTCCCCTCTTTTCTTTTCTTTTTTTAAATTTTATTTGAGATTTTCAGGTTTATACTTTTCACTAATTTCACAATCATTTTATCATTTCAAATCTTGACTTCCTTCCCCCTCATTCTGCGGTTCCTTAAATTTATTTTTAATATCTTCTGCATATCCAAATTAACTTAATTTGCCCATTGATTTGTCTACTTTAAATATATACTCTTATAAAATTGCAGCTTATTACAATGATCCTGCCAATGTTCTTATATGTTTACAATTTACCTGTTAATATCCAATAAACCATTTCCATTCTTTTATAAAAAGTTTGTGATCTTGGTTTCTTATCCTCCCGGTAAGTTTCACCTTTTCTGCATATTCCATAAGTTTTTGTATCCATTCTTCCTTTTCTGGGACTTCTGCTTCTTTCCATTTTTGGACAAGCAACATTTTTGCTGCTGTAGTCACATCCATGAATAAATTTCTATACAGTTTGGGTAGTTCTGTCCCTATAATTCCCAAATAATGTTCCTCTAATGCCCTGTCTTATTATTCATCATTCATATTATTATCAGCACCAGAATGAGATCATAAAGGCCAATCTCTCTCCTTCAGGTGGACAACATCAGCACGAGGACACAGTGAGAAGTCTCTCTCCTTCATTGGCCACTATCAACATGAGGTCACAATGGCCAGTCTCTCTGACTCTCCTTCAGGGATGCAGCATCCTCATGAGGTCACAATGGCCAGGAGAGGATAGGGAAAAACCAGATCATAGCAAGCTGTGTGTGTAGATGGTAGATGCAAGTATAGCCTGGTGCCCCAGATTCAATGGTGAGCCTTCAAAGTCCAGTAGCCATCGCAGGTTGAGGGCAGAGTAGAGAGAAGAGATGGACTAGGCAGCAAGTGAGGGGCAAAGCAGCAGTAAAACAGCCAAGAAGAGACTACAGAAGAAGAGAGGAAGGATAGGAGGAAGCACCCAGCACTTGGAGAGGAAGAGAGAAGGTACTTTGGAGAGGAGTAGCAATGCTCACCTGTACTTGTCCCTGTGACAGTCACCCGGAGTCAGAAGGCAACCCATGAACCTATAATTCTATCCCTATAATTCCCAAAAGATAAGCTTCTGCCCCCCCTGTTATTTTAAACAACCTTTTCCATTCATTATATATCATTTCCCCTTTTGTTTTGTTTATAAAATAAAATATTTCAAATTAAAATAATGCAGTGGTACTTCAGGTTAAGAATTTAATTTGTTCTGGAGGTCCATTCTTAACCTGAAACTGTTCTTAACCTGAGGTACCACTTCAGCTAATGGGGCCTTCCGCTGCCGTTGGAGCACGATCCCTGTTCTCATCCTGAAGCAAAGTTCTTAACCTGAGGTACTATTTCTGGGTTAGCGGAGTCTGTACCCAGAAGTGTCTGTAACCTGAAGCGTCTGTAACCCAAGGTACAATTTTACTCACAGCAAACCCCTTGAAATGAATGGACCCAAGATAGTCATGGGCATTCATTCCAATAGTTCTACTTTGACTAACATTGGATGAAGCCCATCCTAAGGGCCTGATCCTGTGATTGACTATTGCACTTGGATAATGCCATACCCTGTTAAGGTGCTGTGACCTGGTCCACAGTGGCCTAGTTTTCCCCCTTGAGGTGCCTGTAGCACTTCAAGCAAAAGAGAGATACTCAGAATGCATTTTCATCTCCTAGCCTTCTCTGTGGCATCTTAATTCTCCATGGTGTCTTCTTCTTTTCTCCAGGAAGCATTTGGTCATGTTAGATTTACCAGCACTACTGTCTGAAGGAGTCCAAGCCAGACTGCAGGGCTGCCACCTCAGTGGAAAACGGCAAAGAGGACTGTGATGTCACAGAGACTGAAAAGATTATTGTGACGTCAGCTTTCACGCACCAAAGTCTACTTGGCCAGCTGTATCAGGTGGGTCACGCAATTGGGTCGGAATATTGAATCCTGAGTACAGAGCGAAGGGGGAGTTTTATTTATTTAATTTATTTTTACAATGTGACCCCAAAAAGATCAAGCTTAGCTGTCAATGTGCTTTAGCATCATGCCAGACACAAATTGTAGAATCATAGAATTGGAAGGGACCCTGAGACTCATCTTGTCCAAACTGCTTATTATGATGATGATGATGATGATGATGATGATGATGATGATGTGGGTGGCACTGTGGTCTAAACCACTGAGCCTCTTGGGCTTGCAGATTGGAAGGTTGGCGGTTCGAATCCCCACAACAGGTTGAGCTCCCGTTGCTCTGTCTCAGCTCCTGCCAACCTAGCAGCTCAAAAGCAGACCAGTGCAAGTAGATAAATAGGTACCACTGCGGCGGGAAGGTAAACAGCGTTTCCGTGCGCTCTGGTTTCCGTCACGGTGTTCCATTGCACCAGAAGTAGTTTAGGCATGCTGGCCATTCTTTTTTCTAAAAAAAAATGTTTAGGGGTACTCTCATTTTCCTACTCATATTGAAATACTGCCCCTCAATGAGGCCAAACTTAGATTCACAAAATGTTTAGGGATATGCATGCCCCTGCTTCCCCCCAGAAAAAAAGCACTGGGTACTGCTGTAGTGGGAAGATAAATGGTGTTTCTATGCACTCTGGTTTCCGTCATGGTGTCCCATTGCGCCAGAAGTGGTTTAGTTCTGCTGGCCACATGACCCAGTAATTTGTCTGTGGACAAATGTTGGCTCCCTCGGCCTGAAAGCGAGATGAGCGCTGCAACCCCATAGTTGCCTTTGACTGGACTTAACCATCCAGGGATCCTCTACCTTTCTTATTCTTATTCTTATCCTTATTCCTAGCTGTGCAAAGGATTTATTGCCCTTTTTAAGCTACTTCCCAGGTTGAATATGGTCTGATACAGAATGAGTGATTAGAAAAGGGATGCAGGAACCTCTTGGATCATCTCTCCCATCATCCTTGACCATTAGCCATGCTGTCTGGAGCTGGTGAAGTCCAACAATATCTGGAGGGCATCTGGTCCCCCATTCCTGTATTAGAACCCTCAGTTCTTAAGAATGGAGTATGCTAATTCAAGGTGCATGGGGTGGTGGCTTTGGAATACTCCCCAGTGCTTTTTTAAAAAAATAAAATCTCTCCCTGCCCCCACAAAAAACACGGCACATTGGGGAGAAAGGTTCTATCCCATTCCCTTTTGTGCTTATTTTTTATTTTATTTTATTTTTAAAGAAACCCACACATGGGAACATTTAAAAATATGACCCTCCCCTGCAGCCTGAAGCTACACAGGCTGCAACTCTATTCTGCTTCCTCTGTAGATGAGGCATATGCCATTATTTTACATTAGGGTCGCTGTCCACTCATCTTTGGTCGGCTTTTCTGGAAAACATCTTCAAATACATGGTCGTTCCTCCCCCCCCCACACCATCCCGTGAGTGCAATAAAGCTTCAGTGATAAGCATTTTACTTTACTGGAGACGTTTTAATTGCTATGCATTTAAACTGCTGTCATATTAGGAGTTAAAGATCTTAATTTCAAGGAAAGGACACCCTCCCCTTTCAAATGTTCCTTATATAAAGTGGTACATTTCAGCTCCCCCCCCCCCGTCCCGTTTTTACCAAATTCAAACTGGATGGAAGAATATTTTATAATAGACTGAGAAGGCAATATAAAATTAACTAAAGCTGGAGCTGGTGCCTTAAAAATATTTGGCAGGATTCCCTGGAAAGCCACATTTGAACATTTTTTAATATATATTACAAGGCAGACAAGAATAATTATCTTCTCTTGAAGTACTCTGAGTGAGAGAAGCGTATTGTTAATGCCTTTTGAAAGAAAACAACGCAGGCTGCCAAAGAAGCATGTTATGGAATCTGCTCCCCCCCCCCTTCGTCTTTACCAGTTTGATGGATTCATGTTAGTGATGAAGAATACGACAAAAGCAAAATGCCTCTTTCTGCTGTACACAGACAAACGCGGACACATTAAGTGGATGTGACTTGCCAGAAGCCAAGGCAGGGTTTGCTGAATGAAAATGTCAATGCACTTTTTTTAAAAAAGAAAATTTGGCCCAGTACTACCAAGCTCTATCTAGGGCACACTAACATAGAATATCATCCCATAGATTTCGACAGAAAGGAAGGCAAGATTTGTGGCCATGTGGTCAGTGCTGCTGACAGGACCTATCTCCAGCAAACCTCACAAAGTATAATCCCATAATCGCTGTTTTGCCATATCCTTGCTGCGTGGTTACTTAATACACAGAGCCAAACACTTTCCACTCCTTCCGTTGATTTTGGCTGGGGGAAATGGAACTGGACAACATCGGGGTGGAGCAAACTTTATTACATTTTCATCCCTCTCACTGCCCCCAAAGAGTGTCACAGCCTTCTCCAACAAAATGCCCTGCTAATGTTTTTAGATTATGATTCCCATTCTCTTTGGCTGGTGGCCATTCTGGCTGGGACTGATTGAGATTGTATGGAAAGACCCCAAATATATTTTCTTAGCAATTACATGTTTTATCTTTTGATTAATAATTTTCTCTCTCCTCTTTCGAGAATTTCGGTTCCTCGCTTTGCATCTTTCTGTTTGCACTGCTAACATTTTGCAACACGTCTCTCCTTTTCCAGCTCAGCAAGGAGAGGTGGCTGTATTCCCTTGAACCCAACCCAGAAAGCTTTTTATCCACCAAGGACATCAGCCAAAGTGAATGAGCTGACATTCAGATAGCCATGCAGCTGGCGATTTGGCAAAGATGCTGTAAGGCCATTTGTGATAATCTGAAAGTGCTATCAGTCTCCATGGACAAGTCTACAACAGAGTTAAGAATATTAATTATTGGCCTTTGGCTGCATGAACAACAAAAGATTTACTGGCTTGAGGCAAAGGACAAGATGCCCCCTTCCCCGCATCCCACATATGTAGGTCTTGAGTGGTCTTGCAGTAGGGATGTGGGTGGTGCTGTGATCTAAACCACTGAGCCTCTTGGGCTTGCTGATCAGAAGGTCGGTGGTTCGAATCCCCACAATGGGGTGAGCTCCCGTTGCTCTGTCCCAGCTCCTGCCAACCTAGCAGTTCGAAAGCACACCAGTGCAAGTAGATAAATAGGTGGGAAGGTAATTTCCATGTGCTCTAGTTTCTGTCACGGTGTCCCGTTGCACCAGGAGCGGTTTAGTCCTGCTGGCCATGTGACGCGGAAAAGCTGTCTGTGGACAAACGCCGGCTCCCTCTGCCCGAAAGCACGATGAGCGCTGCAACCCCACAGTCACCTTTGACTGGACTTAACCGTCCAGGGGTCCTTTACCTTTTTTTTTTTTTACCTTCAGTAGTGTCTTGCTTCAACACTGGAAATGGGACAGTGTCATTTGTCTTACCAAAGACAAGCAGGATAGCTTGGGTTTGTGCAAAGGCTGCTTAGCACGAACAGTCTGTCCCCCCGACTCCTCACCACAGCACCCAAAACCCAGCATCTACTGGACAAGATGGTGGTTTCATACTGCCTAATAAGAGGGCTGGCTGTATGGTGACTTTTACATGGCTCTCTTGTTTCCATGGCCTGCAGCTCTTTGGTTGGTACCCATAGAAGCATTCAACCTCTGGTCTCCTGTTCAAGGTAAAGGTAAAGGGACCCCTGACAATTAAGTCCAGTCGCGAACTCTGGGGTCGCTTTAAAGGTTGAGGGAGCCGGCGTTTGTCCGCTGTCACAGACAGTTTTTCCGGTTCATGTGGCCAGCATGACTAAGCCGCTTCTGGCGAAACCAGAGCAGCGCATGGAAACATTGTTTACCTTCCTGCTGGAGCAGTGCCTATTATCTACTTGCACTTTGATGTGCTTTCAAACTGCTAGGTTGGCAGGAGCTGGGACCGAACAACAGGACCTTACCCTGTTGCAGGGATTCGAACTGCTGACCATTCAATCAGCAAGCCCAAGTGGCACAGTGGTTTAACCCACAGTGCCACCCATGCCCCTGGTTTACTGTTCAAGTGCCTGCCAAAAATGCCCTGCTTCAGGATTACAACCAGCCTATACAAACTACTGTCCTGTACAGCGGGACGTCAGAATGAGCTTGAAGGGCCTCCCATTTCTTTACATTAATCTTACTAGAAAGATTATAGCTTCCTATTATTTTGTTAACATATCGAAATTACTTAAAATATATATTTTTTAAAAAATAGAAGAAGGAAAAGGCTGGAAATACTCCTACTTTGCTACAGCTATTAATACAACTGTTACTGCTAATAAACAGTGACAATTACTTGGAAGCTTTGCTGGGCTCTCCACGATTCCCTTAATTTTCCCTGACTGATGTTCTTTACCCGTCAGAATACAGAACATGTTTTGGAAGGATGTTCTTGGAAGCGGCAGGGAAGTGGAGGGCAAGCAGGCAAATACGACAGGCAAGAGATGCAGAATTCTTTTCTGAGGAATCCTTCCAGACTTGAGGGGCCATAAGTGGATGGGGCAGCTTGAGATGTTCTCTGCCTGAGACAAAACATCCTGCTGACCCCCTGCCTGTGATGGTTGTGTGTGAGAGGCTCTGCAAGGGATCAGGGAAAAGCCCTTGCAAAGCCTCACCCCGAGACAGAGAGCTTCCAGAACACCTTCATCTCATCAAACTCGGTGAGAGGAAGGTGTTCTGCAGAGCTTTGATGCTGGTCTCTCTCTGTCTCTTTGGCTGCTTCCCCAGTCGTTGAGAAAGCTGGTGGGACAGGCAGGGTGCCCATGGGAGGAGGTTGCCTCTTGTGACTACAGTGCTTTGAAAAAGGCAGTCAGGTCATGTATCCCATCAGTGACCAGAGGAGGAATGACCGCTGGGAGGAGCGCAGAGAGAAGAAAAACTGTGTTGGATCTGCAGCAACACACCCGGACAACTTCACCTACCTAATCTGCAACAAAACATGTCTATCCCATATTGGCCTCTACAGCCCCAGCAGCCATTGCAACTCCCCAATGGTTTGGCTTCACCCCCAAAGACGCAGTCCTCCCTCATCTCCCGAGACAGATGCTAACAAACAACATTGTTAATATTATCATTTTTATTACTATTACGATTTCTTAGATTTCATGCCTACTCTTCACCATGGGGTCCCCAGTAGCAACGTATGTATGTATGTATTGATGCAAAATTTGATGCAAGCGCTTTTATTTAAATAGCAATGCGATATTTCTCACCATAGCAAGGAAGACCAGGTGGTCCTTGAGACTACTAAGTCTGCAAGCCAGATGCTTGTTCATGAACAACTTCAAGGCTCCTCCTGCTCCCCCTTCTTTTATCTTCAAGCTGAACTTGAACTGGACTGTCCTTCAAAGAGCAGATGCTCTTCTGCAAAGTCAGATACACAGGAGAATTGTGCTTTGGATGTGAGATTGTTGGGTAGGCTTTATGAGGCTGTTTCAGGGAGAACCAGAAAATAATATGAGGGCCTTAAAAACATGCTTCTCTTATGCTTGTGATGTTGCTATGCACTATGTTGGTCCCCATATTCAAGGCCGGGGAGGACCAATTGGCTTTGTCTGGGTTTTTTGCCTAGGGCCATAGTACTCCTCAAGGTGGCACTCCTGTGGGGGTGATCCTATTTGAGGTATGTCATAGGTGTGTCATATGGGAAACACTGGCTTGCGAGTGCTCCAGTTGGAGAACAGGCTTTACCAAAGGTGTCCTGGGCTTTGAAGAAGCTCAAACTCAGGACGAAAGGGAGAAACATGCTAAGAAGAAGGCACGCTTGGCAAACCTTCACCGTGATCAACTCCTGCCCGGAAACCAATGTCCCCACTGTGGAAGGATGTGTGGATCCAGAATTGGCTTCCGCAGTAACTTACGGACTCATGGTTAAAACTGTGTTTATGGAAGACAATCTTACTTGGCTACGAGTAATCACCAAAGAAGAAGATGCCATAGGTCCTCCTCGCCTCAGGGGCGACCCCCTGTGGAAATACTTCAAGGAGGCGGACTGGTTGTTAATTTGTTCCTCATCTGCCTAGGAATACATGTGTGCTGATTTGGGTAAAAAGAGAAACTTGTGGTTTTCATTATAGGCTGTAAACATTCACAGCAGAAGGCCTTGAAGGACAATCTCCTCCTCCTATTCACTTAAAGGTAAAGGTAAAGGGAGCCCTGACCATTAGGTCCAGTTGTGACCGACTCTGGGGTTGTGGTGCTCATCTCGCTTTATTGGCCGAGGGAGCTGGTATTTGTCTGCAGACAGCTTCCGGGTCATGTGGCCAGCATGACTAAGCTGCTTCTGGCGAACCAGAGCAGCGCACGGAAACACCATTTACCTTCCAGCCAGAGCGGTACCTATTTATCTACTTGCACTTTGACGTGCTTTCGAACTGCCAGGTTGGCAGGAGCAGGGACCGAGCAATGGGAGCTCACCCCGTCACAGGGATTTGAACCGCCGACCTTCTGATCGGCAAGTCCTAGGCTCTGTGGTTTAATCCACAGTGCCACCCACGTCCCCTCCCTATTCACTTAGCCTATAGAAATATTAAGTACTGGAATATGCTGAGGCTAAATTTATAAGACCAAGCCATATGGGGTTGCCTAGGACCTAAGTCAATACTGTATTGCTCAACCTTGAGTGCCCAGATGTGGCTCAACTTGCATTTCCATAATCTCTGGTTGGTTTAGATAATGGTCAGGAACGATGGGAATTACAGTGCAAAGTCTGGAGGCCCAAGGTTGAGGAACACTGGCCTAGGAACAAACCCATGCATGTATACACATAGCTCCAAGCTGCATCAAGGTGCTTGTCTGAATGCAGCCAAGTTGACAAAGGCCAATTTGCCCCTCTTCAAAACAAAGGCAGTGCTAACCACTGTAATTTCAGTTGTGGAGCAGAAGGAATACTCCCCACCTCACTTGGTAGAACTTGATTCCTTCTCGTGGTACAGCAAATAGGCTTAAGCCATCCAGTCTCTTAGCGTAACTCGTCTTCTTAAGCTGCATGGAAGAATATGAAGCTGCCTTTAAAAGGTGTGTGGACGCACTTCTGGCTTGTAAACCAGAGGTGTCCCTGCCAGTCTGCAGCGCATGAGCTCCAGAGCTGTGGTGGTGCCATTCGGTCGGCTACTGTGAGGGGTGGAGGAAAAGGCGGGAGGGAGAATCATGTCATTTATTTTTATTTTTAAAGACAAATCAGCCTGGAAAAGCAGGGCGTCCTGAAATATAAACTAGATGAAAACAAGCTACAATGAAATTGAAAGGGGGAGGGGGGGGAACCCTACATCGGCGTGTCATTTTACAGTCGATGGAAAATTAGGACCAGATGAAGCTTCAGAGGCCCTGGGCATTTAATTTGCTGAAGTTGGTCAGTCCTTTGTGAGATCAGAATTGCTCTGTGTTTCCTTGGTGTAAGCAATACTGTGTTTGTTTGTACATGAGCATAATCTGGAGGGGGGGGGGAAGAGACAAGCAAAAAGAATCAGATTGTTTTGGTATTCTTATTTGCATAAACATCAGATCCAAGAAGGAAGGATTTGGCTGCAATTCGCGATGCCAACAGACTTTGGGAAGCAAAACGGCATGTTAAAGAAGCATTACATTTCTTCCCCAAGCCCAGTTTTCTATGCAGGCAAGTGCATTTGACACAAGAAATACTTTGTTTGCGTGCATATGTTTTGCAGGATGCCACTATTTTTTGTGTGTGTTATGTGCATCACTTCCATTCAGCGATGTCATGGCTCCCTGGGCAAGCTCCCAAACAGGTATTTTGCAAAGCATTTGCTACCCTGAGAACCTCAACTTCTATTGAGACCATATAACACCGGTCTTGAAAGACCTACATTGGCTCCCAGTACGTTTCCGAGCACAATTCAAAGTGTTGGTGCTGACCTTTAAAGCCCTAAACGGCCTCGGTCCAGTATATCTGAAGGAGCGTCTCCTCCCCCATCGTTCTGCCCGGACACTGAGGTCCAGCTCCGAGGGCCTTCTGGTGGTTCCCTCACTGCGAGAGGCCAAGTTACAGGGAACCAGGCAGAGGGCCTTCTCGGTAGTGGCGCCCGCCCTGTGGAACGCCCTCCCATTAGATGTCAAAGCGATAAACATGTACCTGACATTCAGAAGACATCTGAAGGCAGCCCTGTTCAGGGAAGTTTTTAATATGTGACATTTTAGTGTATCTTTCATCTTTGTTGGAAGCCGCCCAGAGTGGCTGGGGAAACCCAGCCAGATGGGCGGGGTACAAATAAATTATTATTATTATTATTATTATTATTATTATTATTATTATTATTATTATTATTTCAAAGCGAATAAGGTTTCTGGTCCTCATGTTTCTTCGCAGCTGATTTTGTGCTCAGGAGGGCAGCATTAATTGGCATCCACCACGTAGAACTACAAGAATGCAGATTTAATGAATATTTCTTTCAGCAGATAGAGATGAGCATTGTTAATTTTGTTCCCTTGTACCAGTATCTGACGGATGCACAATGCCATTCTGATGGATGTTGCCACAGGGCTTCCATACTAGGTTCAGTATAAGTGGTGATTGTCAATGTGTTGCTTCTCTGCTGGACCAAGAGGATGTGAACACAAGGCAATCTCCTTCATCAGGTCTTTAAAAAGCAGGCAGAAGAGAACCATGTTAAGACAGGGGTTAGTAACCTGGTTCGGTCCCTCCCAGATGTTCCACGGCAATCACTGGTTTGCTGGCTGGGGCAGTGTTAGAAACAGAGATATGAAAGCTAGGAGTTAAATGGTACCTTAAACCTAAGTTATGGGTGCAACAACAGAATGTCTAGGCATGTTTTTTTTCATAACAAGAATACAAAGCTGAAAATGCATGAACTGCAGCTAAAATATTGTGGTCATTTTTCACATGGTCTAGTCCTTCCCTAGGCTCGCCCCCCTAATATTCTTAAGAGGGTCTCTTCTCCAATCTTCAGAGAGTAACTAGAAGTGGGAGGCAGAAAAAGGCCCTCCTTTCCTACCGCACTGCAGATTTAATCTGAAATCTTAGGTGCAGTACTGCGCCCAGAGCTCAGAAGCTGCTTGCGCCAATGAAATTCGCTGTCACAAAATGCACCTAGAACAATGTGAGTTTCGAACACCGGGCTGGGGCTGTTAGGAGCTGGAGCCCAGCAACTTCTGAAATAGGAGGTTCTCTATTGCTGATGTAAGACCAGATCCTTGGAAAAGACAGGATAACTTCCATGAGCTATTCCTGTCTGCATCACTCAAAACACAGCCTATGGGTGAATTAGGAATATACACAATGGCTCCAACCAGTCCTTCGATTCCAGGATCTTACAGTTTGCAGTTCTGTTGGCGAACTGGCTGCATGTGTGTTTGTCATTCGGTATTTCCGATCAACAGATCATTCTTTAATTGGATCTCATAATCATAATAAAAAGAGTAAAGCCTCCTTGGTCTTTTTGTACAAGCTTCATATGGTAGCTTTCGAAAGAAAGCTCTTTTCCTTGAACTGTATTCTGGGTAAGACGAATGCGGTTCCTCGAAAGGAAAACAAAAAGAGTTTGGCAAAGCGAAGTTGCCCAAAATCTCCAGGAGACTGTGCTCCATTAGATGATTAGAAAATCTGCGATGATCACACACATAGATCTGAGGGTTTGGAGGCACACAGCTGCAGTTTCACAATGTTGGCTATATTTGCCATCTGTCTGTAAGCAAGCAAACTCTTGGCTCCAGAGTCTGCTGAGTCTTTATTCCTCCTCCTTCTCATCACCTCTGTGCTGGGTTCTCCGAGAGGATTATTTGAACATTAAAAGAAAATAAGCCTTCCTCCTGTCCTGAAGTGTGCAACATAAATAATGGGCAGATTATTAATTCAGAGACAATATTTCTGTATGGCTCTTTCCTTAAAAGATCAGAAGTCGCAGCGAGCCTGAAAACCGGCAGAGATGCAGGGAAAACCAATGTAATCTTGTCACCCGATATCGTGAAAAGGAGAAGGAGAAGCAGAAAAGAAGGTTGATTTTTAAAAGAAAAGGAAAACTTGGCTGGCTAATATGGTACTTTTGGAAGCTTGTTAAACTTCCAGAAATATGCGATGATTAATCATATACTCCCTGTTTCGTCTCCTGTATTTGCCTATGGGTCACAGGAATGTGTGCTGATTTGGGTAAAAAGAGAAACTTGTGGTTTTCATTACAGGCTGTAAACATTCACAGCAGAAGGCCTTGTTGGGGGGGGGCATGATCTCCTCCTCCTATTCACTTAGCCTATAGAAATATTAAGTACTGGAATATGCTGAGGCTAAATTTATAAGACTATATGGGGGTGCCCGTAGGCCAATATTGCTCAACCTTGAGTTCCCAGATGTGGCTAACTTGAATTTCCATAATCTCTGTTTGGTTTAGATCAGTGTTTTTCAACCACTGTTCCGCGGCACACTAGTGTGCCGCGAGATGTTGCCTGGTGTGCCATGGGAAAAATTGAAAAATTCAAAAGATTTAAAAATAAAGTATTTTATAATTTTTCATATTTCTGTTTACTTACTATTTCATAATGAAGTAATTATAAAATTCTTTCTTTGTGTTTATTTGATTCCTATTCAAGAGAATTACTTTATATATAGTCAATATAGGCACAGAGTTAATTTTTTTAACATTTTCTAATGGTGGTGTGCCTCGTGATTTTTTTCATGAAACAAGTGTGCCCAAAAAAGGTTGAAAAACACTGGTTTAGATAATGGTCAAGAATGATGGGAGTTATAGTACAAAGTCAGGAAGCCCAAGGCTGAGGAACACTGGCCTAGGCAAAGGGGAGAGTCCAGTGCTGAAGGCATGCAATGATGGGAGAGGCTGTGGCACGTGCAGTCGGGTACATGCTGAGCATGTCAAAAGATATCTTCAGTTTAAAAAGCCTTCTATAGAAGGTGATGAGAAACATCTCAGAGAGAATGCAAATCTGCCATTCAAGCTTAAACAATACTGGTCTATATGGACCAATGGTCTTGGTCAATATATGTTGCATGTGGCAGTGGCTGGTGGGAGCATTGGATTGGCTCTGCTGCTGCACCTACATCATCATCATCATCACCATCATCCCTTTATTATTTATGCTCTGCCCATCCGACTGGCTTTCCCCAGACACTCTGGGCAGCTTACAGCATATATTAAAGCAAAATAAAACACCACACATTAAAAACTTCCTGAGCTTTCCCACTGCCTTGTCCTACTCAGTAACTGGCAGCAATACATAGCTTCACACTTAGCCCATCTAACTGTACATAACAATAATTGGAGTCTCAACTAGATCATCCATGACAGATGGCCATCCAACCTCTGCTTGAAAACCTCCAAGGAAGGAGAGTCCACCACCTCCCGAGGGAGACCGTTCCACTGCTGAACAAGCTCTTACTGTCATAAAGTTCTTCCCGACGTTTAGTCGGAATCTCCTTTCTTGTAGCTTGAAGCCATTGGTACAAGTCCTACCCTCTGGAGCAGGAGAAAACAAGCTTGCTCCATCTTCCATGAAATAGCCTTTGAGATATTTGAAGACGGCTATCATATCTCCTCTCAGTCTCCTCTTTTCGAGGCTAAACATGCCCAGCTCCTTCAACCATTCCTCATAAGGCTTGGTATTCAGACCTTTGATAGTTGTGATGGCCTGGGACTCGGGCTTGGACTCAGAGCCACAGTCCGCACCGGATCCTTTGCCTCAGGCGGCATCTGAACCTAGTCTGGGGCCTGATTCTGAAGAGCCCCAGTCTGCACAGGTTCCCCTGCAACAAGCACCAACTGGGTGAGTCAGGGGCCTGAGCCTGCCCTGGCTCCAGATGCGGGGATTACCTCGTTGCCTTCAGCTGGGCCATCACTTACAGCTGCTCCACTACCAGTTGGGTCAGGAGAGGCTGAGGCGGCCTCTGGGTCTAGTAACCCACCGACATCTCCTGAGCTGCAGAGACTGAGGTCTGAGAGAAGGAGAGACCTGAGTACTCGCAGGAAGAGTGCTCGCCTTCAGGTGAAACAGGGAGGTGAGTCACTGGGGGAGCAGGACCAGCCGTTACCCCGACAGAGATAAAAGGCTGTCGGACCCTGCCTCAGGTTGCGGGAGCAACATTGCTGTTTGCCAAAACCTGCCTGCAATCCTGTGCCTGACCTTGCCTGGTTTCCTGCCTCATGTCCTGCCTTGGCCCTATCAGACTGACTCCTCGCGGGACCTTTGGATTTGGGACCGGACCTGAACCGCGTTACTCGGGTTACCCCCGGGCCCAGCATAATAGTCTTGGTTGCCCTCCTCTGTACACATTCCCAGGATTCTTTGGGGTTGGGGGCATTTGCTGTAGGGGGGGAGAAGTGTGAGCATATCCTTAAAGTACCTTTCACTTGCAAAGAGATAGGCACATGCAATGGAACGCCACGAAGAAAAATGATACAAAACAGTAACCGGTCCTTTCGCTTACAATCTCTATGCTTCTAGCAGAGCTTGAAAGGCAAGCCCCTGGCATTATCTGCAAAGACACCGCGCCCCCATGTAATCTTTATGGAGGCTTTAAACAATTAAGTAATTGCAACAGGAACAGGAATGTTTGCATCAAAGGGGTTGAAGCAGCAATTTCCAAGTCGTATTGTTTTTGACTGAGGCAAACAGCCTCAGGTATATTCACCAAAGTTATTACAGACCAATGCCAGAATTTGATACGGCTGCCCCACCCCCATGATCAGTGTAGGTTTCTCTGAAAACATAAATGCCTGCAAGGTGTTACCTACATGAATGTATTTGCGCAACGAACTTTAAGTAAACCTAGCACTGAGGTGTTTTCAGAAGTAGTATCTACAGCTAAGCAGCCATATCCTTACTCATGGT
This sequence comes from Podarcis melisellensis, assembly GCF_964234715.1. Lineage (NCBI taxonomy): Eukaryota > Metazoa > Chordata > Lepidosauria > Squamata > Lacertidae > Podarcis > Podarcis melisellensis. The sequence continues at coordinate 107,369,192 of NC_138530.1, read as the reverse complement.
GAGGGGTGCAAGTCCTCAGTAGAAAGGTTTGTTGGCAGAGCATGAGACTCTTAATCTCAGGGTTAGAGCCCCATGTTGCCCCCCAAAAAAATCCCACAGTGCAGAGGGTTAGACTAAATGACCTTTGGGGTTCCTTCCAACTCTAATATTCTAAGATTCCAATTCCAATACAAAGTATTGGAAGACACAAGATTTACCCACCTGGGAAGAATGGCAGATGAAGGTGATGGACTACATGGAACTGGCGGAAATGACTGGCAGAATCCGAGACCAGGGAGAAGAATCGGTGGAGGAAGATGGGAAGAAATTTAAAGACTATTTACAGAAACATTGCAAAATTAATGAATGTTAGAATGATGTTGGAATGAATTTATGTGATTTTAGCAGAAATGTTACAAAGATTTGGGAAAAAACAGACTGTTAATTGGTGAAAGGAGGGAAAGTAAAGTTATATTAATATCAAGATAAATTATAGGACAAAAATTTGAAAAGAGGGAAAGGATTTGCTGAAATGGATAATTGACCTAGAATACAAAAAGGGAGGTGTGAGGAGGTCAGGGAAATAAGCAAATGAAAGATAAGTAATGAGAAGATTTGTTGTATTTTTCCTTGTATTTTCTTTTTGTTTAATGGATTTTAATTCTCTTCTCTTTCTTTTTTCTTTTTCTTTTTTCTTTTTTGTATTTTTTCTTTTTTTGTTTAAAATGATGTTTGATGTTTTTTCTTTTTTCTTTTTGTACCTCTAAATTTTTTAATAAATATCTTATAAAAAAAATACAATTCTAAGATTCAATGATTTTAGACCAAACCGGACTGGAATCTCACCAGTCAGGGACGAACGAAGGCTAACCAACACCCGGGGCAGGGAAAACCGCTGGCTGTGCAGGCGTTGTGCCACTACGTACAACACATGTGTGGCAACGCTACGTAGGATGCATACGTGGTGTCACTACGTGCAACACAGGCGTGCAACACCGTGCATGCATTGTATGTAGCAGTTTAGCGCCGCCGCCTGAGCACTGTACAGACGGTGGCGGGGTACTCCCACCGCTGTCTTTATGGTGTTTTGGCAGTGCCATTGGCAAACCACTACGTACAGCGCATGTGTAGTGTTGCTACGTACAGCGCATGCATGCGACACCGTGCATGCATTGTACGTAGCGGTTTGGCACTGGCGCCGCTCAAATGCCGTACAGATGGTGGTGGGGATCCTCTGCTCGCGGCTGCAGATGTGAATGGAGGATCCTCCACATGCAGCTGCGGCAGAGCGATGGCTGATTGCGCCGCCACGCCCAGGGGTGGCAAGGCGAGCACCCCATGGAGTACCTTCTTGTCACTCCCCACAACATACAAGACGTAACCGGCTGTACGTTTGAAAAAATAATCCAGTCCAGTTCAACATTTTTCGTTGAACTTTATGAGCTACAGTGGTGCCTCCCAAGACGAAAATAATTCGTTCAACGAGTCTCTTCGTCTAGCGGTTTTTCGTTTTGCGAAGCACGGCCATTAGTGGCTTAGCGGATTAGTGCTATTAGCGGCTTAGCGGCTTAGGGGCTATTAGCGGCTTAGCGGCTTAGCAGATATTAGCAGTTTAGCGGCTTAGAAAAAGGGGGGAAAGGGAAAAAACTCGCAAGAAGGGAAAAAACTCACAAGAACTCGCAAGACGAAAATAATTCGTTCAACGAGTCTCTTCGTCTAGCGGTTTTTCGTTTTGCGAAGCACGGCCATTAGCGGCTTAGCGGATTAGTGCTATTAGCGGCTTAGCGGCTTAGGGGCTATTAGCGGCTTAGCGGCTTAGCAGATATTAGCAGTTTAGCGGCTTAGAAAAAGGGGGGAAAGGGAAAAAAGTCGCATGAAGGGAAAAAACTCACAAGAACTCGCAAGACGTTTTAGTCTTGTGAAGCAAGCCCATAGGGAAATTCGTCTTGCGAAGCACCTCAAAAACGGAAAACTCTTTCGTCTAGCGAGTTTTTCGTCTTGCGAGGCACCACTGTACTTCTGTTGAAATCTACAATTCAATACAATGAATAGTGTATATTAGTTTTTCAAAGGTACAGCCGGTTACGTCTCGTGTGTTTATTGAATATGTTTCACGTAACCAGAGGTTTGTAAGTAGCCTGCTGATTTTTCAAAACAACACAACAACAATAAATACACGGCATGCTTGACAAAATGGCTTCTACATGGTTTGGCCCATCCAGTCCCTGCATACGTAGGATGGCATCTTCTTTGGTTCTGTTCCAGTTCTGGGAAGCACTGTCAGCTTGAAAGCATGCAAACGTGACACGTGACGTCAATCAGTGTCGATCCAATGGCCAGGGTGAGATTCTCACATGGTATCAGTTAGAATGCGCTCACCACCTGGAACTTAATCATTTACTGTTTTATATATTCCATTAAAGTTTAAGCCCTCTTTCTTGTAATCTCCTTGTTCCGAAGACAAAGTTGTACTTTGTTGAAGGTGAATCAGCCTAAGAGAACAGGATGTTTTTGTATTAAATATTAAGTGCTCAAGGTTTACTTTAGCTGAAGGTCCTGGCTGGCTTTCGTTCTTGATTGAAATCTGACAATCCTGCATTCCTACATAGCTCAGGAGCAGAGGCTGTGCTTGCCAGCTCCTGATAGCCCGACACAGCGAAGCATGATGCGAAGAGGTGCCTGCACATTCCTTGCCAAAGTGCAAACATTTGACATAATTTATCTAGAACAAAAACGGGGCTTTCCATTTTTGTTTGTCCTGCAATGAAGGAGCATAGCATGAAACAAACATTGCGTGTGGAGGTCCCCAAGCCACCCCTCAAAATAATTCACAAATCACACATAATTTTTGTTTAAGGTTTTTGGCATAATTTTGGCCACAACTTTATTAAAATACATAATCTGTGAGTGGTTGCTTAGGCATTGGTTATGACTATCTGTCCTTCTGCCTGGGACAGAATTGACTTTCCGAACCCCCTCGGAAGCCAGTGAAGGGAAAACAATATTGGGGATCAGTTGAGCTGAGTGACAGTCCCTCACCGCTCACCCAACCTGCTCCCCAAGGCTTGCTGGCCCTGGTCCCATTGCAGGGATTGGACGAAATCATGGCAATTCCCTTCCACACCACCATTGGAGGGGCAGGCCCAGCCTATCCTGACCCCTACTCCACCAATTTTTATAACCAATGCCTAACCGCAACCTTACAAGTTGTGACGAATTGCTAAGTAGTAGGCAAAAACCAAATGGCACCAGCCAATCAGCCAAATGGACAAAATTCCTACTAGGCCCCTGCCCCGATGGCAGATGACCCCATGACAGGCATAGCAAGGTCAACCGGAACACAGGGCGGGTGGGAAGGTGATCCAATGCACTCAGTGAAAGAGAAAGCAAAAGCGGAGTGCCCCAATATTTAAAGCCTTTGGTCCCACCCAACCAATTTGCAACATGCAATTTGCCCCAGCAACCCGGCCATCCAATCATTGCTTCAGGCAATCACCATTTAACCTGCCTGGCAATAGAGGGTTGGCCTGGCAGACCCCACCGCAACATGTGCTCTCATTTCAGGGAGAACACGCTTTACCAAAGCTTCAAGGAACTTTGAGACAGCACCAGCCACCCCCATCCTTAAGTGCATCTTCTATCATACTATTTCTTGGCGAAGATAGGAATGGTGGCGAGGCTGGAAATTGAAGGAGGTTGGGTAGCAAAATCAAGGGCTGACCCCATCTTAAGCCCAATGGGGCTTGAGTGCTGGATTAGGATCTTGGAGGCTAGAGATAGATAATTTAGATAGACAGATAATTTATTACGGTCAAAGACCAGCTCACATAACATAACACAATAAAAACAGCGTTCATAAACATAAAATATACAATAGGAGCAGATTGCAGCAATAGCTCATGAGTTAAAATTGAGATATATACATACACCCGTACAACTGAGATTTGGGCTACCATAAGAAATTGACCCTGAGGTGCCCCAAAGGGCAACTTCAGCATTTCCCTAGTAAGCTATTTTGTTCTAGAGGATGATCTGTGCCTACAAATCTGGGCGCAGGTCGTTCTATGATCGTTGCCTAAGAGGAAAGAATTAAGTGTAGACTTGCCTGAAAGATTGGCGAGCCTCTTCAGCAAAGGATCAATGGTGTCTCTACGAATCTCAACATAATAAGGACATCCAAAAAATATATGTTCAAGGCTTCCAATTTCCCCTAATGGGCAGGCACAAAGTCTCTCTGTGTATGGGACCCTTCTATAGGAACCTTCCAGAACTGGTGAGGGCAAGGCTGAGCTTCTAGCAAGAGTAAAAGCCCTTCTTGCATTTCTGGATGTGAGGAAATAAAGATATGCTGCTGGAGTGGCTATGTATCTCCCGTTTTCTGTGATTTTATAATTGGGGACCCTTGTACAGTCCTGTTGTTGGAGGTTAGAGATCAATCCTCACTCATCTGTAAAGCTCACTGTGTGATCTTGGGCCAGTCCCTTGTTCTCAGGCTAACCTACCTCCCAGCGTAGTTGTGAAGAAGTAAAAATGGGGAGAACCATGTAAACCATCTTGAGCTCCTTGGACGAAAGGTGGGACACAAAGGTGAAGCATCAAATAAAATAAATATTAGCTGAGCCTAGACTCCTGCTGTAGTTATTCCCTATTGTTTCCAGTCCACCAACGATACATAAATAATGGCTCCCCTCCCTATCTGCATCTTGTTTCCTTTGCATTGAAATGAATGGTATGGAATCACGTAATGATAAAGTAATCAACTTGCAATAAAATTCCGCCTCTGCAGATAGCAAGATGAATATTGTAGTCTTTGTTGGAAAGTGAGCTGCAGTGGAAGGGAAACAGCACTGCATACGACAAAGCAGAGGTTGGATGGCCATTGTCATGGAAGCTCGAGTTGAGATTCTTGCTTTGTGGGGAGCTTAAACTGTATGATCATCGGGGTTCCTTCCAACCGTTTCTATGATTCTAAGAAAGATATTGGTGCTTTCTTGCATCCCTACCCATCACCAATAGGGACTCGGGTAGCACTGTGGTCTAGACCTCTGAGCCTCTTGGGCTTGCTGATCAGAAGGTTGGCGGTTGGAATTCCCATGACAGGGTGAGCTCCTGTTGCTCTGTCCCAGCTCCTGCCAACCTAGCAGTTCAAAAGCACACCAGTGCAAGTAAAGAAATAGGTACCGCTGTGGCGGGAAGGTAAATGGCATTTCCGTGCGCTCTGGCTTCCGTGACGGTGTCCAGTTGCACCAGAAGCGGTTTAGTCATGCTGGCCCCATGACCTGGAAAGCTGTCTGTGGACAAATGCCGGCTCTCTCGGCCTGAAAGCGACATGAGCGCCGCAACCCCATAGTCACCATTGACTGGACTTAGCTGTCCAGAAATCCTTTACCTTTACACATCACCAGCTAGCATAAGAGTATATGACAACTTCTCTCACAACTCAGCACTTTAACAGGATGCCAAACACAGAAAACACTGTTTAGAACCAATTTCTAGTGGAGTCTGGGTCCTGTTTGTTACCGGTCCTAGCAGTGCCCTTGTTCACTGTGTGGCGAGAGAGACAGAGTAGGACCGACATGAGCTGAAGCCTTTGGAGCATGCATATTATGAAGATTTATTTATCTAGCAAAACGTATAAACTCCTTAGTAAAATAAATAAATTTAAAAACCCTACGAAGTTAACGGTGTAAAATGTTTATCGAAAACATACCAACAAAATGAGCAAACTCTTTTAAAAAACCAGTAGACATAACAGAATGATCACGACTGTAGATAAAATCAACAGAACTTAAAAACAAGTATAATAAAATTACATGTTTTGGTAGGCTTGCCGGAGCAAAAGAGGTTTTCATCAGGCGTCAAAAACAGTTCAGCAAAGGTGCCTGCTTGATCTTAATCGTTCCAGAGCACGGCTGCTGTCATACTGGATCGTAGGATAGGAATGGCAATAATCCATCTGACACCTCATATTGACATTGTGTAACTTTCCCCCCAGCTTATTTGGTTCGACAGGCCACAGCTATATGAACATACGTCAGAACCATATGTAATAAAATGGATAGCATCCAAGGCCAGCTCACCCATAAGGCAAGGTGAGGCAACTGCCTCAGGCAGCAGCCTCAGGTGCCAAAATGTCTTGGGCCAGCCCTGAGAGCATCAAATCTCCTCCAACGTCCTTTTGGCAATGCAAAATGTGCCTTAAATGACTCACCTCTAGCTTTAACTGCCCAGTGAACCAAGTAAGCCACATCAGCACTACAAATTCACCATTCAAAGGCTAATAATGATAATAATGGGGAAGTCCTGCATTGACCCTATGAGAGTGAAGGCATGGGTAGACGTTTCAAACACAAGTATGTTCTCCTTAAAACTTCCTGGCTGATTTATTTTTTTCTCGTAGTAAATTGGGATCAGGTTTGGCTAAATATTGACTGAAATGTAGCAGTGTGTCAAGAAACGCAGGACCTGATTCCGTAAGCTGATCCATATACAGTAAACTCCAGCTGTGCCCAAATAGAATCCATTTAGATTTAAACATTTGTTTTAGAATGTTGAGACAAAGGCACATGATCCCTTATTTTGGAAACTGAGCATAAACCTTGACCGTATGGATATTCTTGGAAAGCCTTTCAAGAGTAAGGGAAGGGGGCCGGAGTCCTGAGATGTTCATTATTATTCTATATATTACAAAGCACGTTCTCCTTCATGGAGAGCACGTGTTGCGGTGGGGTCTGACAGGCCACCCCTCTGTTGCTGGGCGGGATAGTTTGGATGACCATCTGCAGTGATTGGGCTGTTGGGTTACTGGGAAAATCTTGATGTTGCCAATTACTGGGACGGACCAAAGGTTATAAAATCAGGCCACGCAGCACTGACTCTGTTCTTTTGCTGCATGCATTGGATCACTCACCCACCCTCCCTAATTTGGGGCTATTGCGTTGACCTTGCTATGCCTGTCATGGGGCCGTCTGCTTTTGGGGCAGGGGCCTGGTAGGAATTTTGTCCATTTGGCTGATTGGCTGATGCCATTTGGTTTTTGCCTACTGCATAGCAAATCGTCACAACTTGCAAGCTTGCAGTTAGGCATTGGTTAAAAAATTGGTTGGTGGAGGGGTGAGAATTGGTGGTGTCTGCCCCTCCAATGCTGCTGCAGCAAGGGAATTCCGTTAAAGGAATCCAGGGGCTTGCCATTCTTTTGTCCGTACCCCTGAATGGGGCTTAGGGCCGTGCAAGACCCTGGGAGCATGCGGGGAGAGGTGAGGGTCTGGTGCCCGGCTCAATGCTCTCTCCAATATTGTTTTTCATTACTGCTTTCGCTGGAATCCAGAAGTTGGTTCTGTCCTGGGGCGGGGACAGATAGTCGGAACCAATTCCTTATCATCCACTCACATTTATGTATTTTAATAAAGTTGTGGCCAAAATTATGTCAAAAATCTAAACAAAAATTCTGTGTGAATTGTGATTTATTTGGGGGGTGGGTGGGTTGGGGGACCTCGACATGCAACTGGGCTCAGCAGGAACTGCAACCAAATGTTGCAGTGGAAGTGCTGCTGCTTAAGATTCTAGCCCCTGCATTCCCCACAGTGCTCCTAAGAATGTTCTAGAACACATTTCCAGTTAAGGATGAGCCTCTCCTGTTTCTAGCAAAGCCCTCCTTTTGTCAGCTACCCAACTATGACATTCCGAAGGGCTACGCATTCAGAACATTTAATGAAGCATATTTTCACAAACATAATTTCATGCATAAAACCTTGTAACTATTTCTTCTGCTGATATTCCCCCCACCAAAAAAAATACCCTTTCATCTTGCAGTTCTAAACCTGTCTCAGTGCAACTATATGAAAATGATGTACCGTTGATATTTAACTCCCAGTAAAGTAGCAAAAATAAAGGACATGGGTGGCGCTGTGGTTTAAACCACTGTTCCGCTTGGACTTGCTGATCGGAAGGTCGGTGGTTCTAGGCCATGTGACAGGGTGAGCTGTTGTTCGGTCCCTGCTCCTGCCAACCTAGCAGTTCAAAAGCACAGAGTGCAAGTAGATAAATAGGTACTGCTCCAGTGGGAAGGTAAATAGTGTTTTTGTGTGTTTCTCTGGCTTTGCCAGAAGCGGCTTAGTCATGCTGGTCACATGACCTGGAAAAACTGTCTGCGGAAGTGGATAAATGCTGGCTTCCTTGGCCTGTAAAGTGAGATGAGCGCCGGAACCCCAGAGTCGTCCGTGACTGGACCTAACTGTCAGGGGTACCTTTACCTTTAAATTAGCAAAAATGTATAAAACAGGTGCAAATATATGTTGGAAATGTAAAGAAAAAGAATGCACCTTTTATCATATGTGGTGGACATGTAAGGTAGTACAGTGGTACCTTGGTTTTTGAACAGAATGCATTCTGGGAGTCTGTTTGACTCCCGGAACTGTTCAAAAACCAAAGCGAGGCTTCCAAGCTAGACATCTCGCTTCCGAAAATCGTTTGAAAACTGGAACACTCACTTCTGGGTTTTGATGGTTCGGGAGCCAATTTTTTGGGAGCCAAGGCATTCGGCTTCCAAGGTACAACTGTAAAAGAATTTTGGGAAATGATATATATTGAAGTGAAAAAATGTTTAAAATAACTTTTTCTTTTAAAAACCCCCCAAATCCTTTCTTTTAGGAATTCTAGGTGCCAAAATCCCAAGGAAGCAGAAAATGCTATTTAGGTATGTGACCATGGGTATGCAGATCTTATTGGCCCAGAGATGGAAAGAAGATAAAGTCCCTTCCAGAGAAGAATTGCAGATTAAATCGATGGATTATGCTGCAATGGCAAAAATGACTGGAAGAATCAGAAATCAGGAAGACCAAAATTTTAATAAGGAATGGGGAAAATTTATAATCTATCTTAAAAAACATTGCAAATAGCTAAAATCGTTAGTAGGATTGGAATAACATGTAGTTTAATGCTGAATTTTGGACATAATGGAAATGTAAAAGATTTGGATTATTATGAAAGATGCAGGAGGGAATGACTAACAATAGGACCCACAAAGGGGAGGGGGGAAGTCCAGAAGATTCTCTGGACTCTTGTTTTTATGATGTATGTTGGATATGTGATTGTAATCTTTCATTTGAAAAACCAAAAAAATAAATTTATATAAAAAATGAACCTGTCTCAGTGTGGCAAAGGTAAAGGTAAAGGTACCCCTGCCCGTATGGGCCAGTCTTGACAGACTCTAGGGTTGTGCGCTCATCTCACTCTAGAGGCCGGGAGCCAGCGCTGTCCACAGACACTTCCGTGTCACGTGGCTAGCGTGACGAAGCTGCTCTGGCGAACTTGGCACCAGAGCATTACATGGAAATGCCGTTTACCTTCCTGCTATAAAGCGGTACATATTTATCTACTTGCACTTAAGGGTGCTTTCGAACTGCTGGGACCGAACGACGGGAGCTCACCCCGCCGCGGGGATTCGAACCGCCGACCATGCGATCAGCAAGTCCTAGGCGCTGAGGTTTTACCCACAGCGCCACCCCTTTTAAACCAACGTTGCTGTTTATTGCACAAGTTGTGTGGTACGCTCTGAGGGCAAGCTGTTGAAGATGTTCTTTTGCCTCAAAGTGTTCTGGAAGAAAAAGCACGATTTCGTTTTATGGTTAATTGTTCCGTAGCCAATCCAGTGAGACGTCAAGGCTCAAAACCATGAATCATTCTCCACACTTGGCTTCAGTTGTGGAATAGTGGATCCCATAGGAGTCTTTTTATTTCTGTTCTTTGGCTGCTCATTGGCCTGGTCTACAGTGGAAATTGCTGGCCTACATAAGTAGCATTTTTTTATTTCATTTTTCAAAAAAATGAAAATCTAACAGTTGGCTTGTAGGATGGTTATCAACAAGAAGGCAGAGTTTTACTGGGTGTCCAACCCACCCAGTAAAAAGTCCCTCACACACTACTGTATGCTACATCTTTCATCACTTAAATTTGATGTTGCTCATTTGTGCTGGGCTCCGTTGAACGATCTCTTGGGGCTAATCAATTAATTATACATTGCATCTCTGTCCCGATGTATTTCATAAGGATTTTTAAGTAGCGGCATTGATTTTTGCGCTTGTGGATTTGTCTCCATTGGCCATCCTGCCCAGCCATCTTTACGGAAGACCAGAGGCCAAAGGTCAACTGGGAGGCTTCCGTTTAATTTTTCAAAGATGGCAGGTTATTTATGAGTACCGCTTTGCTAGCGTGCCGTTTTCCCTCTGCTAAGCAGCTGCATCAGCGTTGGTTTGTTTTTTGAAATCGTTTTTATTTGATTTTCCAAATGTAAAGTTGTAACAAACCAAATACATATCCATATATAGAGATTTCTCTGAATCTCGAGACTTCCCACCACCCCCTCCCTGGGTCCGATTGTCAACATTTTCAACTGCATAGTATTTCATAATTTATATCTTTCTATATTGTCTATAGTGTATGTTACAAGTGTTATTAGAATCCTGCTAATGTTTTCATCTGCTTACAGTGGTCTCCTAAATAAATCATATTTTTTCCCCATTCTTTCTTAAAGTTTTAGTATTCTTGGTTCCTGAGCTTTCCAGTCAGTTTTGCCATTTCGGCGCAGTCCAGGGGTTAGCAACCTTTTCCAGCTGTGGGCCGGTCCACCGTCCCTCAGACCATGTGGTGGGCCGGACTATATTTTTGGGGGGGAAATGAACGAATTCCTATGCCCCACAAATAATCCAGAGATGCATTTTAAATAAAAGCACACATTTTACTCATGTAAAAAAAACCAGGCAGGCCCCACAAATAACCCAGAGATGCATTTTAAATAAAAGGCACATTCTACTCATGTAAAAACACACTGACCGTCTGCGGGCCGGATTGAGAAGGCGATTCGGCCGCATCCAGCCCCCGGCCTTAGTTTGCCTACATCTGGCGTAGTCCATCAGCTTAGTTTGCCATTCCTCTCTAGTAGGGACTCTTCTTTCCATCTCTGGGCTAGCAACATCCATGTGGCTGTTGTCGCATACATAAAAAAAAAAAAAATGTATACATCAGCGCTTATAGATTGCGCAATGCACGGGGGCGACATTCGTTCTCTAGACGCAACATTGACTGAAACCCTGAAAGGCTGAAACAGTGGGACAAACTGGAACAAAGCTTGCTTGTACAATGGACCATGAGAATCTGGCTTTGTGTTACACTCATTGTGTGAAGAGTTTGGGTGGCACTTGTGGCACCACACAACTCACTATCAGTGTCAGACCATTTTGATCCCTCCCAATGGCCAATGGGAGATGTTCCCTCCCTTTGGCCATGTAATCACTGTGTCTTGCCTCGTGGGAACCCACGTACACCTCAGTTTTTCCCTCCCTCACAGCAATTGTCACAGATTTGGCACCACTGCCTGGTTGTAGGGATTGATGAAACATCCTATGCCCTTTTAAAATGTGGGTTTTTTGCGGGGGTGGGCAGGTTATTGGGTTGTTGTTTTTATTTCGATTATATATTTTTGGGTTTTATATTTTGATTTTGTTCTGTGAACTGCGCTGAGACCTCCGGGTATAGGGCGGTATACAGTGGTGCCCCGCAAGACGAATGCCTCGCAAGACCAAAAACCCGCTAGACGAAAGGGTTTTCCATTTTTTGATGCGCTTCGCAAGACAAATTTCCCTATGGCTTGCATTGCAAGACGAAAACGTCTTGCGAGTCTTGCGATTTTTTTCGCTTCCCCCCCTTTTTCTAAGCCGCTAAGCCGCTAATAGCCTTTTAGCCGCTAAGCCTTTAATAGCCGCTAAGCTGCTAAGCCGCTAATAGCGCTAATCCGCTAAGCCTCTAATAGGGTTGCTTCGCAAGACGAAAAAACCGCTACACGAAGAGACTCGCGGAATGGATTATTTTCGTCTTGTGAGGCACCACTGTATAAATTCAATTAATAATAATAATAATAATAAAATAACTATCCAGTCTGATTTCTCTCAAATTCTCATTTTTTTCCAGTCTTAAGTTCTCCGCATTTCTGTATTGCTTTTCTTTTTTAATAATAATAATAATAATAATAATAATAATAATAATAATAATGCCAATACAACAATTTGCCAGCATTTTATTATGCATTTTCATTTCTTCTGATATACACATTTTTGCAAGCAGTATCTCTCAATATCAGGGGTTGTTTACCTCTCCTGGGCCGGTTCACTCCTGCGGAGATCGCTCCGTGAGCCGGATTGTGTTTGCGCTTCAGCACCCGCGCCCGCGATTTCTAGCATCTGCGTCTGTGCAGACGTAATTTCTGTTGTGTGCATATGCGCAGACACGATTTCTGGCGCCGAAGAAGCGAGTCCCTGCACTGCGCCAGTTTAGCACAGTTTGTGGGGACTCACCGAGCAGGTGGCTCAGTTTGGGGGCGGCTCGTGGGCCAGTTTGGGGGCGGCTCGTGGGCCGTTTGTGGCCCATGGGCCTTAGGTTGCCTACTCCTGCTCAATATAATGCATTTGTGTGTTCTATTTTTCTGTCAAACATGCATTTATTTGCACACTTCCCCCCAATATATATATTTTTGCACACATTGTTTTGTTGAGAAGGGAAGACTCGCTTTGTCAGAAGTCTGTTTTATTTGAGTGTTTATTTAAGTATTAATTAGGAAGATTAATTTTTTTATGCACGTAAATCTGCTTTTTCTTCTTTCTTTTTTCTGTATTTTCTACTTTTCTTTTTTCTTAATTCTTTTTTCTTTAATTTTCTTTTTGTAGTATGAGGTTGTAAATTCTTTGTGTATGTGTGTAATTTAAATGAATAAAGATTATTAAGAGATAGAGAGAGAGAAGGGCATTGCAAAAATCAGAGAAGAGCGAATTTTGTAGCACTGCTACATTTCGATTCAAATATTGTTTCAGGAAGCGGGAATCAAGTAAGGTCACATAAAAATGTCAGGCAACTGGATGTCTGCCCCACCCCAATCTAGGTGGACATGGGAAATTCACCGGAGGAGTAGAGGACAACACCCTTTGCTGTGGACAGAGGAAGAGAGAGACTCTGCCATATTACCACGGTAGCTTCGTGTCACTGCAACCCTCAATAAACAGCATTCCTAGCTTCTGATTAGTCAAATGCTTTGCATGTCTCCGAGGCCTTTCAGATAGCTAAAGTTGAACTTTATTTATTTCCTTTGGCTAACTCTCAAAAATATGAATTGTTGTCTACTGAGAGTGACCCCTTCATCTTTGCTAAATTGAATTTGGCCACTTTGACTAAAGATGGAGCAGATAATTTGTTTGCATGGCTCCAGGACGGTCGACATGTAAGCCAAACAGTCAGAAATTAAGGATGATGAATTATAGCAGGGATGGGAGTTTCACACGCAGGATGCAAATGCAAACCCAATTTTCCAGGGACGGTCCTGGAATTATGAAAGCCATCCCGCTTCTGATTTGATCCCAGAATAGGCCTAGCTCCAATGTGTTGTTGACCTCTAACAATGCTTCTCACTTGCCTGTATGGGAGATAGAGGGTGTGTTTGAGGATATGCCTAACAAGTAGCCTACTACGCTAGGGTAAATTTCACATTTATTGCTCTGCCCACATTTGTCTCTGATCCTGCCCATCACAGGCATTTGGTCTCAGAAGAGAAGGTGGAAAAGCTCCCCCAGCCCTGGGGAACTGATTCTGAAGAGCCAATTAAGAAGGGGGAAAGTGAGCTCTGCCACATTAGGCCCTTGCATGCAAAATAGGTAAAGGTAAAGGTACCCCTGCCCGTACGGGCCAGTCTTGACAGACTCTGGGGTTGTGCGCCCATCTCACTTAAGAGGCCAGGGGCCAGCACTGTCCGGAGACACTTCCGGGTCACATGGCCAGCGTGACATCGCTGCTCTGGCGAGCCAGAGCTGCACACGGAAACGCCGTTTACCTTCCCGCTGGTAAGCGGTCCCTATTTATCTACTTGCACCCGGAGGTGCTTTCGAACTGCTAGGTTGGCAGGCGCTGGGACCGAGCAGCGGGAGCGCACCCCGCAGCAGGGATTCGAACCACCGACCTTTCGATCGGCAAGTCCTAGGCGCTGAGGCTTTAACCCACAGTGCCACCTGTGTCCTAGCATGCAAAATAAGTAATGAATTAAAAAATGACTTACAGAGTAATCCTACCTTACCAGGGTAGTCGCAGTGTGGAGAATTGGGTGGTGAAGCAATTCCTGCATCCTGTGCCGCTGCCATTTTGCTGCAACTGGGACACTGACCGCAAAGTGAAGAGATTTACTATGCCAACTCCAAGGCTATGATTGTTCAGATGGGAAATGATATATAATGAAATGAAAAAGGATGTTTAAAATAACGTTGGTAAAAACACACACAAAAACCCCCAGAAGCTCTCCAAAAGGGGAATTATAGGGACAGAAGTACCTAAACTGTGTAGAAATTGTGCTGCCTCTCTGAAGGAGAGAGAGAGAGAGACTTGCCTTTGTGACCTCATGTTGATAGTGGCCAATGAAGGAGAGAGATGGCTATTGCACTTTGAAGGCTCACCATTGAATTTGGAGTGCCAGGCAACACTTGCCTCTACCATTTGCACACACAGTCTGCTGTGATCTGGTTTTTTCATATCCTCTCCTGGCCATTGTGACCTCATGAGGATGCTGTCTCCCTGGAGAGAGAGACTGGCCTTTGTGACCTCATGTTGATAGCGGCCAATGAAGGAGAGAGACTGGTCTTTGTGTCCTCATGCTGGTGTTGTCCACCTGAAGGAGAGAGATTGGCCATTATGATCTCTTTCTGGTGCTGATAACAATGTGAATGATGAATGATAATACAGGGCATTATAAGGCATTATTTGAGAATTATAGGGACAGAACTACCCAAACTGTATATAAATTTATTCATGTATATGACTACAGCAGCAAGAATGTTACTTGCCCCAAGAGGAAAGAAGCAGAAGTCCCAGCAAAGGAAGGATGGATACGAAAACTTATGGAATATGCAGAAATGGTGAAACTTACTGTAAGAATAAGAAATCAAAATCACAAACTTTTTATAAAAGAATGGAAATGGTTTATTGGATATTAACAGGTAAATTGTAAACAGATAATAACATTGGCAGGATTATTGTAATAGCCTGCAGTTTCATAAGAGTATATGTTTAAAGCAGATGAATAAATGAGCAAATAGGTTAATTTGGATATGCAGAAGATATTAAAAATAAATTTAAGGAACCGCAGAAAGAGGGGGAAAGAAAGTCAAGTTTTGAAATGTCAAAATGATTGTAAAACCAGTGACCTGTATAAATCTGAAAAGTATAAATAAAAATTAAAATAATAATTAAAAATATCCAATTGTTCAGATGCATTGGGGGAACATGCCAAACCCCAAACCCCATCATTCCCTTGAATTTCCTCCATCCTCTACACCACCTGTGCAATTTGGGAACTGCCAACTGTGGTGGGCTTTAAATACCTGCTGAAAAGAAATTTGTTTCATCAAGCTTTTGCCGACTCTTCATTTCTGATCACTCACTGCTCACTTTTTCTGGTTCAATGCTCTCTCAACAAGCCGAGTTCCATTCACTGGACAGAAAAGCAGCCACTGCTTGAAGAAAATGTTTAAAATAACATTTGTGAAAAATCCAGAGACTTTTCTATTAGTCATTTTAGGTACAGAGATTCCGGGAGAGCAGAAAAGACTTTTGATGTATGCGACGACAGCAGCGAGGATACTACTGGCCCAGAGATGGAAAGAAGACAAAGTTCCAACCAGAGAGGAGTGGCTGATGAAGATGATGGACTAAGCCGAAACGGCAAAATTGACTGGGAAAATCAGAGACCAGGAAGAGAAGAAATTCAAGAAGGAATGGGAAAAATTTATAATGTATTTAAGAGAACACTGTAAACAACTAAAACCCTTGGCAGGATTAGAGTTATGCTTGTAATGTCAAAATACAATGGAAAAATGGTTAATAATATTTCTAACAAATTAGAGAAAATAGGATAAGCTGAAGGAAAAAGGGATTGACAACAGAAACCAGGGAAGGGCGGTGGGAAGTCAAGGGTTTCAGAGAATCCTAACTCTGAAGGTGAATAATATGCTTAAATTGAAATTTGTTATGTAAAATCTAATTTTTAAAATTTCCCAAAAAAGAAAGAAAAGCAGCCGCCGCAATAACTTTGCTCCCCCCACTCTTTTCCTGTTGGAGAGAACATTCTGCTCTAGCTGCCATTTTCTCTGGGGATTGCAGAACTGAAAGGAAAAACACTCTGGCCTCAGCCACCTGCCAGAGAATTTAAGGCTACTGGATTAAGGATTGTTATGTGTGGAGGTTTGGGGTACCACTTTTGTAGAGTTGCAATCTGTTGTGAATCATCTTGAGAATCTTCTGATGGAAATACCAGGATACAACCCTTCATAATCAATCAATCAATCAATCAATCAATCATGTACAAAACTGCAACTCAAACAACCTTATGTGGTCATTTGTAGCTCTCAGGCAAAACTTTGTTGAGCTGCCCGGTTGAGCTGCTTCTGGAAAATGATGGGTCAGATCAAGTGGAATCCAGGGGGAAAGGCTTTCTTTTGCCTCTCAAGTGTTGCCCAATGCGAAGCAGATGGGGAGGCAGCATCAGAAGGAGCACACATTGTTTGGCTCCTTTTCCCATGGCAAATGTAAAGTGCAGCCAGACATAGAAGGCACACATGCTCCACCTGAAAATAAATGCTTTAGAATGGAGCAAACATATGTTCAAAGTTCTAACCATTTATCCCTCATTTTAGCATGTCTGTAGCTCTATTCAGGTGTTCTAGACAGCATCTTAAAAAGCAGAGAAATCACCTTGCCAACAAAGGTCTGTATAGTTAAAGCTATGGTTTTCCCAGTAGTGATGTATGGAAGTGAGAGCTGGATCATAAAGAAGGCTGATTGCCGAAGAATTGATGCCTTTGAATTATGGTGCTGGAGGAGACTCTTGAGAGTCCCATGGACTGAAAGAAGATCAAACGTATCCATTCTTAAGGAAATCAGCCTTGAGTGCTCACTGGAAGGACAGGTCCTGAAGCTGAGACTCCAATACTTTGGCCACCTCATGAGAAGAGAAGACTCCCTGGAAAAGACCCTGATGTTGGGAAAGATGGAGGGCACAAGGAGAAGGGGATGACAGAGGATGAGATGCTTGGGCAGTGTTCTCGAAGCTACCAGCATGAGTTTGACCAAACTGTGAGAGGCAGTGGAAGACAGGAGTGCCTGGCATGCTCTGGTCCATGGGGTCACAAAGAGTCGGACATGACTAAACATCTAAACAACAAATCTGAGGGATGGAGAGCATACACTGCTACCTCGGTTTAAGAACAGCCCTGTTTATAAACTATTCAGTTTACAAACTCCGCAAAACCAAAAGGTTTGCGAACTTTACCTTGGTCTAAGAATGGAAGCTGAATGGTGGAAGGGCACCTGCGGTGGGAGGCCTCATTAGGGAAAGCATGCCTTGGTTTAAGAACGGTTTTGGTTTAGGAACGGACTTCCGGAACGGATTAAGTTCGTACAGTGGTACCTCTGGTTGCGAACAGGATACATTCCGGAGCCCCGTTCACAACCTGAGCAGAATGCAACCTGTGTCTGTGCATGCGCGGGTCACAATTCGCCACTTCTGCACATGCGCGTGATGTCATTTTGAGTGTCTGCGCATGTGCGAGTGGCGAAACCCGGAAGTAAGCCGTTCTGTTACTTCCGGGTCGCCGCAGGAAGCAACCTGAAAATGCTCAACCTGAAGCGTCTTTAACCAGAGGTATGACTGTAAACTGAGATATCACTGTACTAGTTTTGTCTCCCATTGGCTATCTCCATGGGTCTCTGTGAGTTGGAGGGAAAACATCTGTAATGTGTATCCTTTTCTAGCTCTGCAGTTCCCATGAGATTTAGTTATCCTTCCAAATTGTGGAGGGCAATGAAGCTAGCATGCTTACCCATGCTGTCCCTCATCATATGAAACATTTAGAACAGTGTTTCCCAATCTTGGGCCTCCAGCTGTTTTTCAACTACAGTTCCCATCATCCTTGAGCTTTGGTCCTTCTAGCTAGGGATGCTGAGAATTGTAGTCCAAAACAGCTGGAGATGAAAGTTTGGGAAACCCTGACAAAGAAAACCTAACAAGGATTTCCCTGTCTTTAGAGTAAATAGCTGGACATTCCATTCACAATCCAAATCAAGTTAGTTGTACTATTCAGGGTGTATTTAGTTACTTTTGGTTTTCCTGTCCTCCAGTGTTCTTCATCTTCTCTGTGTATTTTCTCAGGGCTAAACTATTGTCTTTGAAATAGACCCAGTACGTCTATTAGGCAAGGGAAGCCAGTGTGGCCTCACCAGATGTTGTTGGACCACAAATCTCAGCATCCCCATCTACTTATCATTCTCACTAAGGCTCATGGGAGTAACATCTGGAAGACGACATTTGCTCTAAGGTATTGTAGCACAGTGTACCCAGCAAACTAATCAACATAGCTACTCTTCAAGAGCATGTACAAAGAGCAAGCATCTCCACCCCCATTGTTCAGCCCAGACACTGAGGTCCAGCGCCGAGAGCCTTCTGGCAGTTCCCTTACTGCGAGAAGTGAGGTTACAGGGAACCAGGCAGAGGGCCTTCTCGGTAGTGGCACCCTCCCTTCAGATGTCAAGGAAATAAAAAACAATCTGACTTTTAGAAGACATCTGAAGGCAGCCCTGTTCAGGGAAGTTTTTAGTGTTTGATGTTTTATTGTGTTTTTAATATTCTGTTGGGAGCTGCCCAGAGTGGCTGGAGAAACCAGGGTAGTAGTAGTAGTAGTAGTAGTAGTAGTAATAATAATAATAATAATAATAATAATAATAATATAGGCAAGTCTTGCTATCTGAACACAGTGTGTTTTCAGGAAATTGTTTGTTAGATGAGTGTTCACATAATGAGTCAATGATCTATGAGGAAATTTATAACGTGTTCCTGCCAGTGGGATTTTGACTCTCCTCCCCCAAAACACCCCCAGAAAATAACCCTATGAAAACTTGTAAAGGCAAACAAGGAATGAAAAAGTGTTCTCCTATTTATCTGGTCTCTCCCACTACCTAGCACCATGGTTTCTGGTGAAACGGCTGCTGTGGACTGGAAAAACACAAAAAGTAAGGCTTACTTAAGGCTGCTTATTTGTTTACAATACTACTCACAGCTCTGGCTGTTTGACTGTTTGAATCTGTAGTGTGTATAGTGAGATTTGGGTGCTAATTACTTGTTTTTGAACCTGTGCGTATTATTCAACACTGTTAAGGGCAGAAGGATCCCATTTCCCCAAACACATTCTCATAAGTCTATTAAATTATATACTGCGCTTTAAATCCAAAGCATATTTACCAGGGCAGGGGTAGCCAATGTAGTGCCCTCCTGATGTTTCTGGACTACAATTCCCATCATCCCTGACTACTAACCATGATGGCTGACGTTACAGGGAGATGTAGTCCAACAATATCTGGCTTCCTGGTATTTGGGAGTAAGTCCTTTTGAACTCAGCTGGACTTACTGATGCTTAGGAATTTTTGTGGGATTTCTGTGCATGGAAGCATTTCCCCAGTCTTTGCTTGTTGTTGTTGTTTAGTCGTTTAGTTGTGTCCGACTCTTCGTGACCCCATGAACCAGAGCACTCCAGGCACTCCTGTCTTCCACTGCTTTCCACAGTTTGGTCAAACTCATGTTCGTAGCTTCAAGAACACTGTCCAACCATCTCGTCCTCTGTCGTCCCCTTCTCCTTGTGCCCTCCATCTTTCCCAACATCGTCTTTGCTAGTGGGGTGGAAATTGTTGAACTGTGTTAAAATATGCAGGTGACAATTGATTGATTATGTGAGGCTGAAATGCGTTTGGAATTAAATCAGTCCCACTATTAATTTGGACTTTTGCTTCATTCCAAGAAAGCCCCTTTAATTGCTGTTATTTATGCAGATGATTCGTCAAGCGGAATCTTCATAATAATGGCCACCCCTCCAAAAAAACCCAACACCCCCTTGCAACCATCCACAGAATATCTCTCTCTCTCTCCCTCTCTCTCTCTCTCTCAGGACAGATGGCGAGGGCTGAAACTTCATGAATTTGTTATTGACCTAATTGGAATCACATTGTACATTGTTCTCAAGATACACTGAGGGGGTGGATATAGAACGGTGCCAGTATAGAAATGTGGAACTGTGAAAATCCTACAGAAGGCAAGGGAGGGAGGGGGATTCCAGAACCCCTTGGGTCATTCTTGCTGCCTGAGCAGACCACTGTTGACCCAGGGTCAGACATGGGGAGGCACCTCACAGCTGCAGTCTTTCCCCTTCATTTCCCAGTAGAGGTTCTTCTAGGGAGGGAATCAGCCTTAAATAGGATATCTAAAGCCTGGGAAAAGCCACACAGATATGGAGCAATTTACAAGCTAGTAATTAGGGAAGCTATATAGTCTCATTGAATGGAGTGAATAAAAGCTGTGAGGCCTAGCCCTGACTTCATTATGGTTCCTGAACGGGACCATGGAATAGGAATCACATATCCACAGATACAGAAAGTAGTCAGCAGCTACAAGATGCTACAGGTTCCTCTTTCAAGGCAGATCTGCCCCAAAATGGAAAATGAGTGAGGTCTCAACCAAAGAAGAATGACAACTTAAGTTGACAGAATATGCACAACTTGCAAGCTTAACATACAGTGGTACCTCTAGTTACGAACTTAATTTGTTCCGGAGGTCCGTTCTTAACCTGAAACTGTTCTTAACTAGAGGTGTGCTTTCGCTAATGGGGCCTCTTGCTGCTGCTGTGCCACCGGCACACAATTTCCGTTCTCATCCTGGGGCAAAGTTCTCAACTCAAGGTACCTCTTCCAGGTTAGAGTAGTTTGTAACCTGAAGCATTTGTGACCTGAGGCATTTGTAACTCGAGGTACGACTGTATAGACAAGAGAACAAGAAGAACATATGTTTCGAGAAGATTGGAAAACGTTTATTGAATTTATGGAAAATAACTGTGTACAGCTGAAATTGCTGGCAGCATTAAGATAAATTCATCAGAGTAAATAAATTTTGATGGATGCAGATCTTAGGGGTGCATCTCGTTTGCCTTTGGGGTGTGTGTCAAATATGGCATTTTCAGTGCATCCATACATTTCTTCTGAAAAAGATGCCATTGCTAAAAATATATTAAATTCTTATTTTTCTACACAACTACCCACCAGTTGCATATTCTTTATTTTTCTTTCCGAATTAACCATGCAAGGGACCCCACTCAGTTAGGGATCAATGCTGTGATGTGAATTGAAGAACACTCAAACCTGAATGGAGCTGAAATGGAGCGCGAATCGGGAGGGTGTATGTGTGTGCCAGTTCTATCTCCAGCACTCCTTTCCTTGCCCATTCCACCTGCAGCCTTTTGAAATAAGAAGAAGGTCTGAAAGGGGTTTCTAAGCCCACTTGGTTGAGACGTACCTATGTTTTTTAAAAAATGAGCAGAGAAGGGGCTTGCTGTGAAGTTGCAGCTTTTCCATGTGGCATTTGCTGCTATGATTCTTCAACATCAGCTTCGTTGGCCTGGTCATGTTGTTCGGATGCCTGATTATCGTCCTCCAAAGCAACTACTCTATTCCGAACTTAAAAATGGAAAGCGTAATGCTGGTGGTCAACAAAAGAGGTTTAAAGACTCTCTCAAGGCAAATCTAAAAAATGTAGTATAAACACCGACAACTGGGAAACACTGGCCAGCGAGCGCTCCAACTGGAGAACAGCCTTTACCAAAGGTGTCATGGACTTTTGAAGACGCTTGAACTCAGGATGAAAGGGAGAAACGTGCTAAGAGGAAGTTTCCACCAGGAAACCTATGTCCCCACTGGAAGGACGTGTGGATGCAGAATTGGCCTCCACACTTACGGATTCAACTGTTAAAACCATGTTCATGGAAGACAATCTTACCCAGCCATGAGTGATCACCAAAGAGGAAGAAGATGACAAGCTGCCATAGAGAATTTGTCCATCTAGTTCACCATTTAGCCTGACTGCCAGCAGCCCTCCAGGGTCCTAACAGCAGCAGATGGCATGATGGGTTGGGGTGGAGGTGCTGCCCTGACCCCCCGGCAGCTGAGTTGCAATGAAATCGGTGCAATGTGGACACACCAGTGGAGGTCCCCAATATAGGTTTCAGATTTTCGTTTGTATATAGAGTCCCCTTAACAGGCCAGTTTAAATTAAGCCTTTTTCTGGATCCCATCTCACGTCCAAGCCTAACTACTTTACTAGGTGGCTGTGAAGCTGAAGGAATTGGTAGCAGCAAATTAAAAATAGGCAAACATGGTACTTGTAGGGTAGAAAAGTGAGGCCGAAGAACCTGGGACCCCTGGCATTGTGGGGTGGAGGTAGAAGCTCTCCACAAAGACCAAAAACATAACGGAAACATCCCCCCCTGACATTTAATCAACGGTGAATGGGGTGGTGAATGGGGGTGGGGGCAGCTGTTTAGGCCAACACCTAATTTTAATTATATTTTTTTTAAAAAAATATTATTATTATTATTTACAATGCACACACAACTTTACAGATACAACCATTCAAATACCGACAATACAAATACACTACACAAATACAAACATAAATATTACACCTATGTGGCTTCCCTCCACCAGTGTTCATCATTTCCTGTATTTCTTATAGGTAAAGGTAAAGGTACCCCTGCCCGTACGGGCCAGTCTTGACAGACTCTGGGGTTGTGCGCCCATCTCACTTAAGAGGCCAAGGGCCAGCACTGTCCGGAGACACTTCCGGGTCACATGGCCAGTGTGACATTGCTGCTCTGGTGAGCCAGAGCTGCACACGGAAACGCCGTTTACCTTCCCGCTGGTAAGCGGTCCCTATTTATCTACTTGCACCCGGAGGTGCTTTCGAACTGCTAGGTTGGCAGGCGCTGGGACCGAGCAGCGGGAGCGCACCCCGCCGCAGGGATTCGAACCGCCGACCTTTCAATCGGCAAGTCCTAGGCGCTGAGGCTTTAACCCACAGTGCCACCTGTGTCCCCTATATTTCTTATATTCTTATTTATATTGCAATTTGTAACTCTCATCTTTAATATTGTTATTTAACTATTCATTTGTTATCTGTATCAACTTTACAAACTTAATCAAAACATGGCCGAGACCTAATTTTGATAAGGGTTTTTTTTTTTTTTTTTTTTAAGCTAAAAAGTCCAAGAATTGTGAAAAGCAAGTAGATTGCTAAGTTATCAGCCACACATTAGTCCTGGAATTTACAACAATTAAATCCCTCAAGCGTCCCCGGCCAGCGGAGTTTGGAGCAATTTCCTTGCATAGGAAGGAGGGTGGGAGGAGAGAATCTTCTACTTGAGCAAGTGTTGTGATTAAGAGGAAGGGGAAAAGGGAAAGTCGGGTTGTTATCTCGGGACGGTTGCTAAGTTGGGAGATGGAGGTGACAGCTCCCAGAGACAGGTGACTGATGACAAAGAACACAGACCTTTTCTCAGCAAAGAAATACTGCTCCGTGAAGTGGAACAGGCTGGCTTGCTGTTAAAAGCAAATCCCAGCTTGATATGGCTGAGCACACGCAGAAATCCTCAGCACTTCAGCTGCTAGCAGAACAAGAGAGAAAAATACTCTTTCTAATAAGAATAAATAAATAATTTTCTTATTTACACCCTGCCCATCTGACTGGGTTGCCCCAACCATTCTGGGCAGCTTGTAAAAACATGTAAAAACATAATATAAACGTTAAAAACATAATATAAACGTTAAAAACCTCCGAATACAGGAGCCCCCGCCTCAGCATGCAACATGTTGAGTTGCCCGACCGGGCACCCACAATGAACATTTTGTGGGTGCCTAGGTCCCAGAGCCCCCTGGAGATGTTGCCTATGATAGCAGGAGAGGTTTCAATAAGCATTATTAAAGCATGTTTAAAACAACCACAACAAATGGATATTAGATTTTTAAATACGCTCAGTGGAGGAATAATGTTGCTTGCTGCTTTCATTCACTGGCAGTCGGAGAAGTATGCTTTAATTTCTTTTGGCGACATAGTTCACATGTCCTTGGAGAGACATCTTGATTCTGGGCTTGGAGAAGAAAAACTCTGGCCCCAGTGAATTCTCCCCAGGGAGACATTTATTTACATACCCTGCTGTGCAGCTTTGCATCCAGAACTGTGGAATGCACACTAATGTGCGAATAAATACAAAACCATACTTAGCTGGCGTGCATTTAAGGCTATTTCTGCCCCTATATGAAATCCTGGGCCGAAAGAACTGCCAAAAAACTTGGTATTTCTCCAGTACTGGGTGGAATACAAATAGCATTTCCCCACTCCTTGAAAATCTAAACTTCTTTGGGGTGGCAGAAACATTCATTTCTAGTGAGGGGATTCAGAGAAATTAATCCTCAATATGCAGTAAATCTGAGATAAAGAGCACTGAGAAAATCTGTGCAGTTGTTTGTTTAGGCAAATAAAGGTAAAGGTAAAGGGACCCCTGACCATTAGGTCCAGTCGTGGCTGACTCTGGGGTTGCGGTGCTCATCTTGCTTTATTGGCCAAAGGAGCTGGCGTACAGCTTCCGGCTCATGTGGCCAGCATTACTAAGCCGCTTCTGGCGAACCAGAGCAGTGCAAGGAAACGCTGTTTACCATTCCGCTGGAGTGGTACCTATTTATCTACTTGCACTTTGTGCTTTCGAACTGCTAGGTTGGCAGGAGCTGGGACCGAGCAACAGGAGCTCACCCCGTCGTGGGGATTCGAACCGCTGACCTTCTGATCAGCAAGCCCTAGGCTCTGTGGTTTAACCCACAGGGCCAGATACACCCACTTAAATGTGTATTTGAATCCCCTCTAAAGTGTATGACATACCTGAACTGGTTTAACTGTCATTCTCTTTCTTCAGGGAAACTTGAGAACTGTATTTTTGTGCTGGGAGGAGGGAACAAGGGATCTCCAACAGAAAATTGTCACCCCCATCCTGCCCCAATGGCACCACTGCCTGGACAACCCTAAACATGCTGGCTCCCTCTTTCAACAAGGGGGTGGTTGTGGATCTGAGGAACTTTAAACAATACAGCTGTCAGTTGTGTCCCTCCCCAGGTGTAGCCATTGTTTGGTCTCATCTTCTAGTAGTATATATGGGATTATGTGGTGTATATGTTTTATGTTGGTGATGTAACATGTTTCTGTGTTGGGGATTCCCCATTCTCCCTCTGAGGAAGGGAGGTGCAGGTATTTGGGGCTTCTTCTTGGCTTTTCGTGTGAGAAGATAAATGAGTGTGGGTTTTTTTTTGCCATTTGCAAAGTTGGGCTGGGGGAATCCAGATTGGGAGGGTTTGGAATAGGTAGGTTAGTTTTGAGAGGGTGATCATTTTGATCATCGGAAGGTTGGTGGTTCGAATCCCCACGACGGGGTGAGCTCCTGTTGCTCTGTCCCTGCTCCTACCAACCTAGCAGTTTGAAAGCACTTCAAAGTGCAAGTAGATAAATAGGTACCACTCCGGTGGGAAGGTAAACAGCGTTTCCGTGCGCTGCTCTGGGTCGCCAGAAGCAGCTTAGTCATGCTGCCCACATGCTGGCCATGCTGTACGCCGGCTCCCTCAGTCAATAAAGCGAGATGAGTGCCGCAACCCCAGAGTCGGTCACGACTGGACCTTATGGTCAGGGGTCCCTTTACCCTTTACCTTTATTTTGTCCGAGAGAGTGAAGTTGGTATTGTTCCATCTCTGTTGATTTGTATTGCCACTCGACCTCAGCCCCACTTACCATGCCCCCCTTTCCCCCTTTTCTTTCTAATGTATCACTAATGTCTCAACAAATGAAACTGATCTGTAGAAAATGTAACTTTTATTAAAAAAAATTGCACATACAGTGGATGCTCGGGTTGCGAACATGATCCGTGCAGGAGGCACGTTCGCAACCTGCAGCATTCGCAACCCACAACGCTGCGTCCGCACACACGTGGGTTGCGATTCGGCGCTTCTGCGCATGCACAAAGTGCGATTTAGTGATTCTGCGCATGCGCGAGCACCGAAACCCAGAAGTAACCCGTTCCGGTACTTCCAGGTTTCGACGCGTCCGTAACCCGAAAACGCTCAACCTGAAGGGTCTCTAACCCGAGGTATGACTGTACTTTTGTAAACCAAGAAATCTTTAATAAAAATATGTTAAAAACAAAACAAAGCACCAGTTCAAAATTTGGCATTCAGCCAGGTCACATGGGATTTTCTACCTATAGATAAGAGAAAGCTGGTAAAAGATAGCAAGGAAATTGATTGTCGGCCATGAACTCAAGGCTCTTCTACTGGGTTTCAGACTTGATAACTGACCATCTTATTGTCTCCATCTTCATGAAATATCCTGCCATAAAATGAACCAGATGCATAACCCCAAGTTCACACATTCCAAAGTGCACGTTGAGTTACATGTTGCCAAACTCTGGGTTCTGAAACAGAATGGCAAACATCTTCGCAATCTCCAGATGCTCAGTTCAAAGACTGCACCAGCGTTCAGAGCAAATATCATTTGTGAATTTGAGATGTTTGTTCAAATCAAACTTTGAGCATTGATTTTTAGCTTTAAAAAGGCTGAAAGGGCAGGCCTCTCTGGCACTACTACTGAGCTTTCCACATGAAATATGCGAGACATTATACCACACAGCACACTCATAAGGACTTTTGCTTGCCCATAGACATATGTGTTAGTGCTGCTACATCTAACATGCTGAACTGATTAGCGGGAGGTATTTTAGCAGGAATAGAGCCAAATTTTAGCCAACAGGTTGGATTCTATTTCAGCTGCAAGAGCTAATATTGGAAAATATATTTGGTCTCCCATTTCTCATTTTGCATCGTTGTCCTCTTCCTCCCCTTATCATTGTGTTTTAATTGAAAGAGACATTTGATCCCCACAATGATATCTATCAGTACATAGACAATGTTCTGATATGTCTCTTCCTTGTCATATATATAAATATTTGCAATCATATTTTATTGATCCTTCTGAGCTGAATTGACAGCCCAAAGTTAACTTTTACAAGTGGTATGGGGCTTTTAGATAGCAAGTGCAATGGTAAATGTCAATGGACTGTTCTCAATGATTACTCTGTGACAATATGCCTATAGGCAGATGTAAACTCTGCCCATGGCTGAGTTGCTACACTATTTCATCAGCATTGTGATCAGAGACCTCCATTACTGCCTCCTTTAAGCAGTGGCATAGTGTGTGTAGGGGGGGGGCACTGGGGCGGTCGCCCCAGGCGCAAAATTTTAGGGGTTAAAAATTTCAACACCTGGGGCTGCCTCAAAACTGCTGCACCCTTCAATCGCTGGGCTCCATTGAAAACGGTTTCTCTGTGCAAACCAGGAAGTGACCTCTCCAGACAACGGAATGACTCTTCTTTTGTTATCTCTGCATCTGTTATCTCCTGGGTGAGTGATGCAGGCACCATTAGGCATACTGAGCCCATTTCCCTCACACCCACTCACCCCTTCCACATGGCCCCGGGCACTGACAACCCACGCTACGCCACTGCCTTTGAGACTTTCTGAGTTGCAGGTGCCTTTAGGAAAAACAACACAACTCTCTCTGCTTGCTATTTGGCAGGCCATGCTTCCCTTTTTAGGGTAAATAGACATACATGTTGGCACATGCCAGCTAGAGCCTTGCAAAGTCTCTGTTTTAATTTAGTGCCAAATTGTTTCTGCAAGCTGAGGACCCCCCCATGACTAGCACCTTACATTGTGTGTTCTCCCCCCTCCCCTTGGCAGATGTTTTCATCAGCGGTGCCTGGTGCCTATTGGGATTGGTAGAGCTGGACCATAAAGAAGGCTGATCACCGAAGAATTGATGCTTTTGAATTATGGTGCCGGAAGAGACTCTTGAGAGTCCCATGAACTGCAAGAAGATCAAATCTATCCATTCTGAAGGAAATCAGCCCTGAGTGCTCACTGGAAGGACAGATCGTGAAGCTGAGGCTCCAATACTTTGGCCACCTCATGAGAAGAGAAGACTCCCTGGAAAAGACCCTGGTGTTGGGAAAGATGGAAGGCACAAGGAGAAGGGGACGACAGAGGACGAGATGGTTGGACAGTGTTCTCGAAGCTACCAGCATGAGTTTGACCAAACTGTGGGAGGCAGTGGAAGACAGGAGTGCCTGTTGTGCTCTGGTCCATGGGGTCACAAAGAGTCGGACACGACTAAACGACTAAACAACAACAAAGGGTGGAAGGAAAGAAGCCCAGACAGTAGCTGGAGCCAAAGCCAATGGCAGGCAGAACCAAGTTTTGTCCCCATTCTCCCCCATGCTACAACAGCAGCTGTCCCTATTTTCCAGGGACAGTCCCAGAATTATGAAAGCCACCCAGCTTCTGATTTGATCCAAGAATGTTCCTACTTTCCCCACCAGTGCCACTACCAAGCTCAGGGAGAAGGATGAGCTGATGCCTTTCCTGAGCAGCAGTGGCAGCTGCAAGGGAGCATATCGTTGCCTCTCTGTGGCCGCCACTGCCAGCCTCCTCCCTTGGGCACCTCACAGGGGTTGCTGGAGAGCAGGAGACGTGTGGGAGAGGCTGTCGCCCAGCACTGAATGACGCACTGGCTTTGAATTGCAGGCAGAGGACAGGGCAGTCCTGGGCGTGAAGAAAGGGGGAGCCGAGTTGAGTGCAAGGGGCCTTTATGGCAGCCTTTCTCAACCTGTGGGTCCTCAGATGTTGTTGAACTACAACTCCCATCACCCCTAGCTAGCAAGGCCAGAGCTCAGGGATGATGGGAGTTGTAGTCCAACAACATCTGGGGACCCACAGGTTGAGAACCGTTGCATTATGGGGTTTTGTATGCATTGTTTGTCCACATCTAATCTTGCCCCTTTAAAAAAATTATTTATTGGAGTGTATTTATAAAATAAAATCAGGGTCAAGGGGTTTTCTCAGGACGCTGGAAGGTGTGTATGCTGAATCCCGTTGTTGTAAGGTAAAGGACCCCTGGACAGTCCAGTCAAAGGTGACTATGGGGTTGCAGTGCTCATTTTGCTTTCAGGCCGAGGGAGACGGCATTTGTCCACAGACAGCTTTCTGGGTCATGTGGTGAGCATGACTAAACAGCTTCTGGCCCAATGGACCACAGTGACAGAGCACATGGAAATGCCATTTACCTTCCCGCCGCAACTGTACCTATTTATCTACTTACACTGGTGTGCTTTTGTACTGCTAGGTTGGCAGGAGTTGGGACAGAGCAACGGGAGCTCACCCCATCGTGGGGATTTGAACTGCTGACTTTCTGTGGGTTGCGAGCAGAACCAAAAAATAGGGAGTCGGGGGGGGGGTCAGTTGGATGGGCAGTGAGGAATGTCCCTATTTTCATCAGGGGAATGGTAGAGGGTATGAATGCTATGAATATGAAGTAGGAAGCTGACAGACAATGGTACCCAATGATCAGACCGTGCAGGGGTGTGTGCGTGTTGCAGGTTGAAGGTACACTGAGGTTGATCAAAGCAGTGGCTTATTTGTGTGAATGTACCAGCCTCCACTGATATTTGAAGTACATCACCCTGAAAATCTTAACAAGAGTGAAATGCATATGTATATGTTTCAAGTAAGTAAATGTACAATTAGATATATGCAATCAACAATTTTTTAGAACAAAAAAATTGATTCATTGCTAGAACGGAGCACTGCCAAAAGGTGATGTCAGCTTGGAATTTGGGGAGCTGTTTCAGGGGGACCAAACTGTTCCAGGGAAGCAAACATGGTCCTTGGTATGTCTGACATAGGTGTGGGCTTGTTAGGCAATGCATTCCACCTGCAATAGTCAGAAGGGGAACTCCAAAGTTAGACTTCGCACCTTGCCTAAAACGATTTTGGGAATGCACATACTGTATTATTGGCTCTCACCAAGGCTATGCACATGGAATGCACATTGATTTTAGAGTCAATAATTATTAGGAGGATCTTGGACCCTGATGGAGACATTCCTGGCCAGTGAGGACCCCCTCCCCCCCAAAAAAAACCCCAGCACAGTTGGCCTGTTAGCTATTTATGTATGTCAGAAAAAAGGCAGTTGGTCTACCCTGTGGATGTCAAACTTCAGAATGCACATACCCTGGTCAATATTTGCTGGGTCTAAAGGCACCAATTTAAACAGTTTTCAATGATAGAGGGAGTGTATTTTCAAAAGCATCCTAATGATACAAAAATCCAGGCTGTAATGCATTGATTTTTCAGGGTATTTACAGTGGTCTTGCTCTCACATAATGTTTAACTAATGTTTAGGTGGAATCTTCTTTCTTGTAGTTTGGATCCATTGCTCTGTGTCCGCTTCTCTGGAGCAGCAGAAAACAACCTTTCTCCCTCCTCTATGTGACATCCTTTTATATATTTGAACATGGCTATCATATCACCCCTTAACCTCCTCTTCTCCAGGCTAAACATGCCCAGCTTGTAGGATTGAGCCAACTTGTAGGATTGAGCCAAAACTGCTCATAGGTGTTTTGGGGTTTTCTTGCACATTTTTGAACAGCGTTGAAGAACTCCCAATTTTTAGTGATTTTTCTGTATTTCTTGTCACTATTTTAATTGCCCACATGCACTTATTTTGATTGCTCACATGCACTCTCATTCTCTCACTTGCCCTTAGTGAATTGGCCAAGCAGCCAAATCAATCTGGTGGGAATAAAATTCTGATGCCATTCACTGTGTAAACCTTGGGTGAGTATGATCATCCACACGACTAAGCCATGAAATATCTACCTGAGTTGCCTGCAGTGATATCATCATGTTGTCAAATCTGATTGCCTATGTAGCTTATTCACTACGTGATCCCTGATTGTCTGGGATCATCCATATGGTTAATCTAAAGGTGGAAGAAGCCACCTTCAAACAATGGCATAAATGAGGCTCAAGAAAAGTGAATATTCACAAATTTCTATCCATTCTAGAAAAAGTATTTAGCTCACCAACATCTTTAATTCACTTTCTGGAAAACTGAAACACAACTCTACCTAGCGCACCTTTAGAGACAACCAATCAAGTTTGGATCCAGAAACGTTTGGCAAATCCAAAACTGCCATGTCATAGGATACTTCAGCCCCATTGAGGTTAAGGGGCTTTTCAAAAAGAGTTGAAATTAACCCCAGAAGATCCACAACTGCAAAACTAACAGTATATTTTTGTTCTTAATCCTATAAAGAAAATGAAAAACAATAAAAATGGCATGGGGAACAACCCTTGGTTTGGCAAAACAAAGTAACAACAACAACAACTATTATTATTATTATTATTATTATTATTATTATTATTATTATTATTATACCCCACCCATCTGGCTGGGTTTCCCCAGCCACTCCGGGCAGCTCCCAACAGAATATTAAAAACACAATAAAACATCAAACATTAAAAACTTCCCTAAACTAGCCTGCCTTCAGATGTTTTCTAAAAGTTAGATAGTTGTTTATTTCCTTGACATCTGAAGGGAGGGTGTTCCACAGGGTGGGTGCCACTACCAAGAAGGCCCTCTGCCTGGTTCCCTGTAGCCTCACTTCTCGCAGGGAGGGAACCACCAGAAGGCCCTCAGAGCTAGATCTTAGTGTCCGGGCTGAACGATGGGGGTGGAGATGCTCTTTCAGGTATACTGGGCCGAGGCCGTTGAGGGCTTTAAGGCTCAGCACCAACCCTTTGAATTGTGCTCGGAAACGTACTGAGAGCCAATGCAGGTCTTTCAGGACTGGTGTTATATGATCTCGGAGGCCTCTCCCAGTCACCAGTCTAGCTGCCGCATTCTGGATTAGTTGTAGTTTCCGGGTCACCTTCAAAGGTAGAGCGTGTTGCAGTAGCCCAAGCGGGAGATAACCAGAGCATGCACCACTCTGGCAAGACAGTCCGCGGGCAGGTAGGGTCTCAAGTCTGCGTACCAGATGGAGCTGGTAGACAGCTGCCCTGGACACAAAATTGTTAGCACGAGGTTAAAGAAGATTATTACAGCCCATTGAAATCATTGCTCTGTGTTGTCTCCCCAGATGGCACTATTCAAGATATCTTGAACTGCAGCTTCCATCAGCCCCAATTGGCATGGCCAGTGGTCAAGGTTGATGCAAGTTAGAAACAACATCTGAGAAGCACCATGGAGGGGAATGCTGGCTCAATGAAAGAACACATGCTTTGAGTCCATTAAGGCCAAATTATAGATCTCTAACAGAAGACCTGAGAATTCCTGTCACAGAGAACTGCTGCAGAGTAGACAACACAGAGTTTGTGCCACTAGCGGTCTGACTCAGTTTAAGGCAAGCACTTGGGTTAATTTCTATATCACGGATTTTATATGGATACATTTTCTTTCTTTCTTTCTTTCTTTCTTTCTTTCTTTCTTTCTTTCTTTCTTTCTTTCTTTCTTTCTTTCTTTCTTTCTTTCTTTCTTTCTTTCTTTCTTTCTGGTGAATATTGATGGAGATGATTGCCATAAAATGCTATAGGCCTTTGATGTTTCTAATAGAGGATGCAAATGCTTAACAGATGAAAATTATGTTGCTAATAAGAAAATAACCATGAAATGCAGAAATACAATTAGAAAAACTTGTAAGGAGAGCTGAAATATCCAAGACACTTCGTGTTGAAGACGAAGGGGAAGAAAAGAGGCAAAGTATCCTTTGAAGTATGTAAATATTATTTCATTGATCTGCTGTGGGATTATTTTTTTCCAGGCCCATATTTCAACGTATATTGGCAAGGATGAAAGATCCTGTGCAGCATGAATTGTTGCAAATATCTGAAAGCTGAGCGGATGTTTTTTTTCCTAATGAGAAACATGGAATGCACAAAGCAAATAAGTAATCTTCCTCTCAGCTTCTTAGGTTCACGGAATGTACTGTAGAGCTACGACAAACGAAAGAAAACAAATAATTAGCTTATGGAACTCTCTGCCACAAGATGTGGCCACTTAGCTTGTTTGAAGGGTGAGTAGATAAATCCATGGAGGTAGCTTAAACCATGTCTTGGTTTAAGCATATTTGCTTTTTGCTCCATTTCCCTATGCCCACCAGGGCCCACTAGGAACAACCTGGCACTTCGTTTGACCACCCAGGAATGATCCTTTCTCCCCAGCAGACCTCAATCTTAATATGATCTGAACATTCTCCACTCTGTTGGGGAACTACCAAGTGTTACTCAAGATCTCCCAGAGTCCACCCCTTGAATGTCACCCAGAGCCTTGAGAAACCTGGCAACCTTACGCAGAGTGACAAAAGTACATACCCTCCAACATTTCTCCGATGGTGTCTCATTCCATAATGATAATTTTACTATTTATACCCTACATATCTTACTGGGTTGCCCCTGCCATTCTGGGCAGCTTCCAAGATATATAAAAACACAATAGAACATTAAACATTTAAAAAACCTTCCTTATACAGGATTGCCCCTTCACGGATCACTGCCTTGCCATGGCGAAGGGGCTTGAATAACTAAGAGAAGCTATGAATTATGCTGTGCAGGGCACCCAAGATGAACACGTCATAGTGGAGAGTTTTGACCAAACGTGATCCACCTGGAGCAGGAACCGGCAAGCCACTCCAGCATCCCTGCCAAGAAAACTCCATGGACAAAGACAACAGGTGTATAAAAGTTATGACGCTGGAAGATGAGACATCACCTTGCCAACAAAGGTCCGTATAGTTAAAGCCATGGTTTTCACAGTAGTGATGTATGGAAGTGAGAGCTGGACCATAAAGAAGGCTGGTCGCCGAAGAATTGATGCTTTTGAATTATGGTTCTGGAGGAGACTCTTGAGAGTCCCATGAACTGCAAGAAGATCAAACCTCTCCATTCTGAAGGAAATCAGCCCTGAATGCTCACTGGAAGGACAGATCCTGAAGCTGAGACTCCAATACTTTGGCCACCTCATGAGAAGAGAAGACTCCCTGGAAAAGACCCTGATGTTGGGAAAGATGGAGGGCACAAGGAGAAGGGGACGACAGAGGACGAGATGGTTGGACAGTGTTCTCGAAGCTACCAGCATGAGTTTAACCAAACTGTGGGAGGCAGTGGAAGACAGGAGTGCCTGTTGTGCTCTGGTCCATGGGGTCACGAAGAGTCGGACACGATTAAACGACTAAACAACAACAACAACAAAATACAGAATTGCCTTCAGACGGCTCGAGGGTTGGATAATTCCATACCCTCCAAGATTTCTCCAATGAGAATAGGGACATCCTAAGGAAAAGTGGGACATTTTAGGATCAAATCAGAAACTGGGATGGCTTCTCAAAATCAGGGACATCCTTGGAACACTTGGGAGGTCTGAAAGCATGGAGGTTCAGGCTGAATCTTGCTGTCCTGTGGCGTGGAAGCCCATTAGGATATCCCTTATAGGATAGGGGTGGTGGACCCAGAGGCAGAGCAAACCGATCAGGCACCTGGGGCGGTGCAAGCTGGAGGGGCGCAAGGATCAGGGGCGAGGCAAGCTGGAGCAGGACGCTCTGCGGGGCCTCCAAGGTGTCTTCCTGCCTCCTCCCACTCAGCCACCCTACAGCTGAGGGGGAGACAGTGGGCAGACTGTTTGGGGCAGCGCGGAGCCTGCGGACGCCCAAGCCACCGCGTCACTCCCAGGAGAGATGTGGGGCTCGGGCGCACTGCAGGCTCCACGGTGAGTGCCGCCCGACATTTTGTCACCCCCTCAGTGGTGACACACGGGGTGGCCCGCCCCCACTGCCCCCCACTCCCTTCCCCCACCCCTGGGCGGACCTTCTTCTTCTATCAAGGGCTGCATGCCCTTCAGAGTAATCTCTTAGGGGCCACATGCCTGTGGCAAGTGATTGTGGCGAGTCCAAAGTGGGTGACGCTGTGGGGCTGCCCCCTCGCCTTTCAAGGGGTGGATTTATTTCTATTCTTCTATAAAAAGATTGTTATCTTGATTTCTTATTCTTCCGGTAAGTTTCGCCATTTCTGCATATTCTGTAAGTTTTTCTTCCTTTTCTAGGACTTCTGTTTCCTTCCACTTTGGGGCAAGTAACATTCTTGCCACTGTAGTCACATACATGCAGTGCTTTTTTTCTGGGGGGGATGCAGGGGTACGCATACCCCTAAACATTTTGTGAATCTAAGTTTGGCCTCATTGAGGGACAGTATTTCAATATGAATAGGAAAATGAAAGTACCCCTAAACATTCTTTTTAATAAAAAAGCACTGCATACATGAATAAGTTTCTATATAGTTTAGGTAGTTCTGCCCCTATAATTCTCAAAAGAAAAAAACTTTGGGGTTTTTTTTACAGAGGTTATTTTAAACATCCTTTTCATTTCATTATATATCACTTCCCAGGAAGTTTTAACCTGTGGGTTAAACCATAGAGCCTAGGACTTGCTGATCAGAAGGTCAGCAGTTCGAATCCCCGCGACGGGGTGAGCTCCCATTGCTCGGTCCCTGCTCCTGCCAACCTAGCAGTTCGAAAGCACGTCAAAGTGCAAGTAGATAAATAGGTACCGCTCCGACAACTGAATGACCAACCAACCGACTGACCGGCCGACCAACTAACCGACAACCCACCAACCGACCAACCAAGCAACTGACCAACCAACTGACCGACCAACCGACCAACCAACCAAACAAATGACCAACCAACCAACCGACTGATCGATCGACTAACCAGCCAACCAACCAAATGGCCAACCAACCAACCAACTGAATGACCAACCAACCAACTGACTGACTGACCAACCAAACAACCAACCAACTGAATGACCAACCAACCGACTGACCGATTGACTAACCGACCAACCAACCAACCAAGAAGAAACACACCAACCGCTCCATTTCCGTGCGCTGCTCTGGTTCGCCAGAAGCGGGTTAGTCATGCTGCCAACATGACCTGGAAGCTGTACACCAGCTCCCTCAGCCAGTAAATGAGCGCTGCAACCCCAGAGTCGGTCATGACTGGACCCAATGGTCAGGGTTCCATTTTTACAAGACCACCACATATGATCAAAAGAACCTTCTTTCTCTTTACATTTCCATCAGTTCCCAGGATTCTTTGGGGGGGGGGACCAGAACTGTTAAAATGCTACAAAGGTACTTTAAATGTGTGGTTATGGATGTGAGTTATGACTTCCACATCTCTCTGTGAGACCCTTTCTGCTTTCCTACTTACCTAACTAGCAGTCGGCTGGTAAAGAGACTGGTTATTGTTTCCAGAGGTCTGAACGGATTGCTCGAAGAGGATTCCCTTTCCACAACTCTCCTCTCCATTGCAGTTTTGTCTTGTTTTAAACTCCATTTCCCTCCAAACCACCATTCTTCTCTCCCTCCAGGCTTCCCGCACCAACATGAAATCAGGATGAGCGCTGCTAAATTTCTTTGTTTTTTTGCTTCATGTAAATATTTAACAACCACACTTTCCTAAAAGAAAAATAAAATAAGGTGATGTTCAACATAAGAACACATAAACAGCAAAAACATAAAAAAAAACCCCACAACCTAGTCGGGGGGAAAAGAAAGAAAGAGAAAACATTCGCATCCCAAAGGCCTGCCTGAACAGTGCAGTTTGGAAAAGAGGTCTGAAAGAAAGCAGGGAGCTTTCCTGCCAAACCCCTAGTGGCAAGGAGTTCTGCAGGGCAGGGACTGCCATACTAAAGGCCGCAGGTGGCTCAACATTTTCTGTAGGAGTCGGAAGCAATGCATTGGTGTAAACAGAACATACAGTAACAAACGTTGCGGTACGGCTGTGAGATTTACCCGACCTCACTCTGGTAGAATTGCTACTGCATACTGGGATGGAGAAGGGCAATAGGAGAGGCAGCATGGTGCTAATACAGCAGCAGAGCAGCAGAGCTGGTATGTTTGCACCATGCAGAACCCACCATTGCCTCACCCCTCTCTATTGTTTAGGGGTTTTTGTTGGAGGTTGTTGCTATTTTTGACATTATTATTTTGTATCTTTATTCTAGACCTTATCAGGATTTATTTGGAAATGGTCTAATTTGGTCGTGTACTTTTTGATGTCTCATTTACAATGGTACCTCGGGTTACATATGCTTGAGGTTACATACGCTTCAGGTTACAGACTCCGCTAACCTAGAAATAGTACCTCGGGTTCAGAAATTTGCTTCAGGATGAGAACAGAAATCGTGCTCTGGCGGCACGGCGGCAGCAGGAGGCCCCATTAGCTCAAGTGGTCTTCAGGTTAAGAACAGTTTCAGGTTAAGTAAGGACCTCCGGAACGAATTAAGTACTTAACTTGAGGTACCGCTGTATACTTTTATACTTTTGTTATGTTTGTAATTATGTGCTTTTTCATGTCATATGCTGCCTTGAGCATGGTTTTAACCAGTGCTCCCCCCCCCTGTGGTGACTATGGTGACTATGGGGTTGTGGTGCTCATCTCGCTTTCAGGCTGAGGGAGCTGGCGTTATCTGCAGACAGCTTTCTGGGTCATGTGGCCAGCATGACTAAACCACTTCCGGTGCAACGGAACACCGTGACGGAAACCATAGTGCACAGAAACGCCGTTTACCTTCCCGCTGCAGCAGTACCTATTTATCTACTTGCACTGGTGTGCTTTTGAACTGCTAGGTTGGCAGGAGCTGGGACAGAGCAATGGGAGCTCACCACATCGTGGGGATTCGAACCACTGACCTTCTGATAGGCAAGCCCAAGAGGCTCAGGGGTTTAGACCACAGTGCCACCTGCGTCCCATACTTTTCTGGGGTACACAGTCCCGACACCTCCCCCTCCCCCATATTAAAAGTTTGGCACTTGCTGTTACAGCTTCATGGTGAGTACAGGCACCTTTTTTCCTTATAAAAAAACCCCCACTAGTTTTAACTTTGGAAAGGCGGCATAATGATGTATGTATCCCAGTATGCAGCAACTACTCAACAGGAAGGAGGTCAGATAGGAAAATAGGAGTGTCCCTATTTTCTGGGGACAGTCCTGGATTTACAGAAGAAGTCCCAGTTTCTGATCTGATCCCAGAATGTCCCACTTTTCCTTAAAAAGGTAAAGGGACCCTGACCTTTAGGTCCAGTCGCTGACGACTCTGGGATTGTGGCACTCATCTCACTTTATTGGCCAAGGGAGCCGGCATACAGCTTCCGGGTCATATTGCCAGCATGACAAAGCCACTTCTGGTGAACCAGAGCAGCACACGGAAACGCCGTTTACCTTCCCACCAGAGCGGTACCTATTTATCTACTTGCACTTTGACATGCTTTCGATCTGCTAGGTTGGCAGGAGCAGGGACCGAGCAATGGGAGCTCACCCTGTCGCCGCTGACCTTCTGATCGGCAAGCCCTAGGCTCTGTGGTTTAACCCACAGCGCCACCTGCGTCCCTTTTCCTTAAGACGTCCCTACTTTCATCGGAGAAATGTTGGATGCTATGGAGTTATGTGACCCCAGAGCTAAGAAGATAAGTAACCATACAACCTTTAGAAGACATCTGAAAGCAGCCTGCATAGGGAAGTTGTTTAATGTTTTATTATGTTTTTATATATGATGGAAGTTGCCCAGTGTGGCTGGGGCAACCCAGTCAGATGCGCAGGGTATTATTATTATTATTATTATTATTATTATTATTATTATTATTATTATTTTCATTGGAGA
Source organism: Podarcis melisellensis (assembly GCF_964234715.1). Lineage (NCBI taxonomy): Eukaryota > Metazoa > Chordata > Lepidosauria > Squamata > Lacertidae > Podarcis > Podarcis melisellensis. The sequence continues at coordinate 107,330,674 of NC_138530.1, read as the reverse complement.
AATGTTGGCGGGTGGTGTGTGTGTGTTTTCCTGGACCATGGGTATTTATTTTCATGTTTTTGTTTTTATTGAATTTTCACAGGAAAAGCCCCCGCAGCAGACACTTTTTAGGGAGTAAAACAAAAATAAATTGGATTTCAAATCCCTCTAACTTGGGTATTTATTTTGCTTCATTATCAGGCCAATTAGAATGCTGACAGAAGAAAGCAGTTTGTCATCGCTCCCCCTCTCCCCCCGCAGCCGCCCAAGTCTAGAGAAAAGTTTAGAGGCTAAAGAGACTCAGCTATAACAAGAGGGGAAGTCACAAATGAGGGTTTCATTAGACGCATGCCGTCCTCCGCTCCCACAGGTCTGAACAGGTGTAACATCAATCAGAGTGCACAGCCCTGGCCGCAGAACCTCTGAAGGTTTTCTGGCATTCTCTCTCTCTTTCTCTGGCTTCTCTGTTCAGGGTCAATAGCCAAGTGTCCAGGAAAAAGGCCACTTCTGGAAACATCTCCTGCCTTTGAACATCCGCTTTCATGTTAATGATGACAGCCTTACGATGACAACCCTGAAGAGCCTGTATGTCACGCACAGCTCCGACATTAGCCGTTTTCTAACGTCTCTGTTTTCGAACACTTCGGCTTTTGAACGCTGCAAATCTGGAAGTAAATGCTTCGGTTTTCAAACTCGCATTGGAAGTCAAAAGTGCCACGTGGCTTCTGTATTGAGTTTTCCATAAGGAGTTTTCTGTTTTGAGGCTTCCGTACCGAGTTTTCGGTTTTGGAATGTTTAGGCACTCAAATGGTCTTTTGGAACGGATTACGTTCAAAAACTGAGGTACCACTGTATTAAAAACACAACAAAACATCAACCATTGAAAACTTCCCCATACAGAGTTGCCTTCAGATGCCTTCTAAAAGTCATATAGTTTTTTATCTCCTTGACATCTACCAGGAGGGTGTTCCACAAGGTGGGTGCCACTGCTGAGAAGGCCCCCTGCCTTGTTCCTTGCAACTTCACTTCTCTCAGTGAGTGAACTGTCAGAAAGTCCTTGGAACTGGACCTTGGGGTCTGGGTTGAACGATGGGGGTAGAGATGCTCCTTCAGGTATACAGGGCCAAGGCTGTTTAGGGATTTGATCCCATATCTGTGAGGGGGGAGAAGAGCTTTCAGTTGTGGAAGGGGTAGTCTTCTGTTGTGGAGAAGGATAGATAGTAACTCAGATTGAAAGAGAGCTTGATAGCTTTGCCCCAAGCCTGGAGTTCATTGTTGGGTGGGTGTGTCACATCAGTGTCTTTCTCCTTCTCTTATGTATAATAACACCATGGGTGGTCTCTCTCCTCGCTCAGCCTCCCTGCCTGAAATCTGGCTGTCTCTCTAGCTAGCTAGCTGTAACTCAAGCACCTGCATGCCAGACATCATGGCTGGCTCAATATGTACAGAACCTCAGCAGATCTGACTTCCAGAAGATGAGACAACCCTCCCTTCAGACAGAATTCTGCCAAAAGAGACCGTACTGCAACTGGGTTGCCCATGTGGATAGCAAAAAAGGAAAGCAAAAATGAATGAGAGAGATGAGCTATGGCTGTTCATATTTCTCAAGCAGGACAAACATGCCAGCTTCCCCAGTTCCAAGTTTAAAGCTCGTCTTGCTTACTGGACTCTAGAAGGCTCCTGGAAGATCTTAACTGGCCCTGCCTTTTATGCATTTCATTTGCAAGATCGCAGCTGGCTGTCCACCAAGCACAGAAATCTGTGATCGTGCAAGTTAAATGTGCACAAGTTGTGAGTCGACAGCATGTATTTTTGAGCTGGAGTACGGCTGAATTCGGAAAAGTGCAAATTTGGAAGGAGGGCTGCATGATTCTGTGATGATTGTTATTTGGTTCATGCATCATTCCAGGAAATGCAGAGTAGGTAAAGGTAAAGGGACCCCTGACCATTAGGTCCAGTCGTGAATGACTCTGGGGTTGCGGCGCTCATCTCGCTTTATTGGCCGAAGGAGCTGGCATACAGCTTCCGGGTCATGTGGCCAGCATGACTAAGCCGCTTCTGGCAAACCGGAGCAGCGCATGGAAACGCTGTGTACCTTCCCATCGGAGCAGTACCTATTTATCTACTTGCACTTTGACGTGCTTTCGAACTGCTAGGTTGGCAGGAGCAGGGACCGAGCAACAGGAGCTCACCCCGTCACGGGGATTTGAACCGCTGACCTTCTGATCGGCAAGTCCTAGGCTCTGTGGTTTAACCCACAGCACCACCCGCGTCCCCTGCAGAGTAGGTAGGTTTGTCCTAAACAGCCAACTCAATCAAATCTCTACTCAAAATATCCTTTCTTTGGCTGATACACAATGTATGGGATCTGTTGGTTGCCAAAATGGGCTCTCAGAAGTATGGATTCTCATACTCATCAACTCTCCTGCTTTTAGCAGGACGTCCTGGAATTACAGAGCCCCCCTGGCTTCTTATTGGATCCCAAGATGTCCGAGATGTTTGGGCTCCCAAGAGAGTGCATGCCCCAAAGACGCCAGTTTTGGGGGGCTGTGCTCTCCTGCAAGTCACGTGACTCGTGCAGGGCCCAAAAGACCCACATCCCAATTTTATCTGTGGGTTGTTGGAGGGTTTGGATTCTTAAAATTCTGCTCAGCCAATGCCTGCCATTGGTTTTGAAATGGAAGACCGGCCTAGGTATGAATCACTTCACAGCAGTGAAACTCACTGAGGCAGCAACAGTCTCAGGCAAGTGAGCATCAGTCAGGCTAACCTACCTCACAAGGTTGTTTTTTGAAGCTAAAATGCTGTTCAAAGCAGCTCCCCAGAGGAGAGTGTGTGTTGGGGCTGGGGATGATAATGGGTAGTAAAACAAATACAGTGGTACCTCAGTTTTCGAGCGTCTCAGATGTTGAGTGTTTTGGTTTTTGGACGCCAAAAACCCAGAAGTAAATGCTTCCATTTTCAAACACGCCTCAGAAGTCAAATGGTTTCTGCTGTGTTTTTTCCAATTTTCTCCATTGACTTTATAGGCCGCCCTTTGTGCCTCAGTTATCAAACGTTTCAGAAGTCAAATGGTCTTCCAGAACAGTTCGGCAACTGAGGTACCACTGTACTGGTAAACAGAAAGTCGGTTACAGAGCGAATGTAGAACTTGTCGCTTTTAAGTGAAGGAAGACCACAAGGACTGAAGAACTATTTTCTTCTCTCTCCCACAGTCCCCTCCTGTCAACCCCCCTCCCTTTCACCTCTCGGGCTAAGTGAGCAGTCTTGTTTGTGAGATGGGCTTTCCCAAATTCTCACAGCTCTAATCTGGATACCATTTAGTGTGACAGGCTCCTTCCCGGGTTCCCACAGCTGGTTAGTGTTTTGAATTCCTGGCTCATGAACTCATATCAGGCTACATGGGCTAATGCTCAGAGCGCAACCTAGGGCTGATATCTTTGATGACAGAGTAATGGAGGAAGCTCTGGTGCTTTCGCTGTGTTTATAAATCTGCTGCCATTTGTGTGCTGTTCTTCAAATTTTGGTGGAGAAATGGCAGATTGTCCATAATACCTCGTGGAAGCAGTTAAAGCATCAACAGAGGTGAAAATAAAGTGATTAAATATAGTTGGTGAAAGGCCAATAGAAAATTCTGCCATCATTAGTTCCTCTCTCTGTTTCTCTCTCTCTCTCTGTTTCTCTCTCTCTCTCTCTCTCTCTCTCTCTCTCTCTCTCTCTCTCTCTCTCTCTGTGTGTGTGTGTGTTTAGGAAGGTACACATTCTTTCACTAGTACAGTGGTACCTCGGGTTAAGAACTTAATTCGTTCTGGAGGTCCGTTCATAAGCTGAAACTGTTCTTAACCTGAAGCACCACTTTAGCTAATGGGGCATCCCGCTGCCACCGCTGCACCATTTCTGTTCTCATCCTGAAGCAAAGTTCTTAACCCGAGGTACTATTTCTGGGTTAGTGGAGTCTGTAACCTGAAGCATCTGTAACCCAAGGTACCACTGTATTGCAGGCTGATTACAAACATCACATAACAAATACTACAATTGCAGATGACGCCAAACTGGGAGGGATAGCTAACACCCCAGAGGACAGGATCACACTTCAAAACGACCTTGACAGATTAGAGAACTGGGACAAAACAAACAAGATGAATTTTAACAGGGAGAAATGTAAGGTATTGCACTTGGGCAAAAAAAATGAGAGGCACAAATACAAGATGGGTGACACCTGGCTTGAGAGCAGTACATGTGAAAAGGATCTAGGAGTCTTGGTTGACCACAAACTTGTCATGAGCCAACAGTGTGACGCGGCAGCTAAAAAAGCCAATGCAATTCTGGGCTGCATCAATAGGAGTGTAGCATCTAGATCAAGGGAAGTAATAGTGCCACTGTATTCTGCTCTGGTCAGACCGCACCTGGAGTACTGTGTCCAGTTCTGGGCACCACAGTTCAAGAAGGACACTGACAAACTGGAACGTGTCCAGAGGAGGGCAAGCAAAATGGTCAAAGGCCCGGAAACGATGCCTTATGAGGAATGGCTAAGGGAGCTGGGCATGTTTAGCCTGGAGAAGAGGAGGTTAAGGGGTGATATGATAGCCATGTTCAAATATATAAAAGGATGTCACATAGAGGAGGGAGAAAGGTTGTTTTCTGCTGCTCCAGAGAAGCGGACACGGAGCAATGGATCCAAACTACAAGAAAGAAGATTCCACCTAAACATTAGGAAGAACTTCCTGACAGTAAGAGCTGTTCGACAGTGGAATTTGCTGCCAAGGAGTGTGGTGGAGTCTCCTTCTTTGGAGGTCTTTAAGCAGAGGCTCGACAACCATATGTCAGGAGTGCTCTGATGGTGTTTCCTGCTTGGCAGGGGGTTGGACTCGATGGCCCTTGTGGTCTCTTCCAACTCTATGATTCTATGATTCTATGAATAGACTTCAGCTGATTCTTTCCAATAAAATAGTATCAGCCTTCTAAGTTTGTCATCTCTCTCCGTTTGTGGCTAAACATTTAGGAAGTCTGTAGATCAAGTGTGACATCCGTTGTAGGCAAGACGCACCCCCCCCCCAGTTCTTCCATCTGCAATATGGAGGAAAAGAATACTATTTCTTACAGGGTTGTTGTAAGGATTACAACTAGATAATGTAGCTAAAATGCTCTGAACTCTTGAAAGGGCTAAAGAAATGTTAAGTCATATGATACTCAGTCCATAATGTACACAAAAGGAAAACACACGTGTGTGTGTGTGTGTGTGTGTGTGTGTGATCAACACATGGTTATTGCAGAAATTTCCACTGTGGGTGTTTATTTTGGTTTGACTGTGCATTTTTTAATTATGTGTGCTGATGTTTTTGTGTTTGGTTCCATATTTGTAAATTGCTCAGGAGCCACTTTGAGTGCCACATTAATCACCACCACCATAATAGTAATAAATAATCAGGATATAATAGATGATAATCAGAACAATAATCAGAGTAACAGTAATACAGTTGTACCTTGGAAGTCGAAAGGAATCCATTCTTGAAGTCCGTTTGACTTCCAAAATGTTCAAAAACTAAACCATGGCTTCTGATTGGCTGCAGGAAGCTCCTGCAGCCAATCAGAAGCCATGGAAGCCCCGTCAGACATTCGGGTTCCAAAAGAACATTCACAAACTGGACCAATCACTTCTGGGTTTGCGGTGTTTGGGATCCAAGGTAAGACTGTAAATAGATTTGTAGTCCTATATCAGACTGAAGATGATAAGCCATTAGGGTTATAGAAACTTGAGGAACAAATGTGCTTCAGAACTACCTGCAGAAAGCAGACCATCAGTCAGTCATGTTTTGCTCAGCCCTTGCCACTGCTTCATGAGATAACTCATCTAATTCACATTTAGTTAACCCCAAACCCAGCCACCCTTCAGAAATTGCACTTCTCCAGTTTTTGCCTTGCAACTCGCCATCCAAGTAATGTGTATGAAAATGCATATACAAAAAAGGCATCACAGTGGGGAAATCGCTGTCCAGAAACGTGTATATTGAGAGAAAACCACACTAAAATGCTGAAGAATTTTCACGAGGACTTTTTTTTTAAAAAAAAATGGCATGGAGATTTGGAGAACTGAACATAAGTTTTTTTTGGGGGGGGGGAATGAGAAACCGAGTATGGACAGATTCATCCACCTCCAGCCATAAATTAGCCACTCTTTCTTTACGTAACGGTAGCCTCTGAGAGAGCTCTCCCTTTCCTTGTGTGAGTGAAGGAAGCAAACCCATCGGTGTCCAAAAGCACAACCCAAATTGCGTCTTGCTGAATTCAATTGGGCTTACTCCCAAGTAAGTGAGGCTGGGACTGAAGCCTTACCATCCAGGCACCTTTTATCATATGTGGTGGAAGTGCAAGGTAATAAAAGCATTCTGGAAAATGATATATAATGAATTAAAAAAAGAGTTTAAATTAACTTTTATTAAAAAGCAAACAAACAAAACAACAACAACAACACCAGAGGCTTTTCTATTAGGAATTGTAGATGTGGATATTCCAAGGGAGCAGAAAAGATTTTTTATGTATGCAACAACGGCCGCACGGATTCTATTAGGCCAGAGCTGGAAAGAAGATAAAGTCCCTAACAGAGAAGAATGGCAAATTAAACTGTTGGACTATGCAAAAATGGCAAAACTGACTGGAAAGCTCAGGAACCAAGACCAAAACTTTAACAAAGAATGGGAAAAAATGTAATTTATCTTGGAGGCCACTGTAAGCAGATGAAAACACCTGCAGGATTGCAATAACACTTGTACTACGGAAACAATGGAGTTATATAAAATATAGATTATTGGAAAAGATGCAGTAGAAAATGTTTAACAAAAGGACCCATGGAGGAGTAGGTGGGAAGTCCAGAGATTCGAGGGAATCTTTTAACTGTTGAGATGTGTGATTGTGTTGTTATAATTTTATATTTGTAAAATCAAATAAAAATTATTATTTTTTTAAAAAAAGAAGAAGCCTTACCATCCATTTACCACCCTTTCCACTTGCATTTATAACATGCGGGTGGGAGCATGTGTGCTCAGGTTGTGCCGAAAAATAATTTTATTTGCATAGCCCCAGTCCTTTTTTCCTGGGGGGACGCAGGGGTACGCATACCCCTAAACATTTCATCAATCTAAGTTTGGCCTCATTGAGGAGCAGTATCTCAATATGAATAGGAAAATGGTAGTACTCCTAAAGCGTGTTCTCACTAATAGAGAGCACGTGTTGAGGTGGGGTCTAGCAGGCCACCCCACTGTTGCTGGGCTGATCTGTTTGAATGGCAACAGGTGTTTCTGGGGAGATTTTGATGTTGCCAATTTGTGGGTTGGGCTCAAAGGTTTTAAATACAGGACACACAGCTTTGAGTGTCCTCTTTTGCTGTGTGCATTGGATCACCCACCCACCCTCCCTGAAATGGGGATTTTGCGCTTCACCTTGCTATGCCTGTCATGGGGTCACCTGCTTTTGGGGCAGGGGCCTGGTAGGAATTTTGTCCATTTGGCTGATTGGCTGCAGCCATTTGGTTTTTGCCTACTGCATAGCAAATCGTCACAACTTGTAAGGTTTGCAGATAGGCATTGGTTAAAAAATTGGTTGGTGGAGGGGTAAGTGCCTACCCCTCCAATGCTGGTGCTGCAAGGGAATTCCATTAAAGGAATCCGGGCGCTTGCCATGCTTTTGTCCAAGTCCCTGGCATGGGGCTTGGGCCGCGCAAGGCCTCTGGGAGCATGCGGGGAGAGGTGAGGGTCTGGTGCCCAGCTTCATTTCTCCCCGATATTGTTTTCCCTGACTGGCTTCCGCTGGAATCCGGAAGTCAGTTCTGTCCCTGGAGCAAGGACAGATAATCGTAACCAATGCCTAAGCAACCACTCACAGTTATGTATTTGAATAAAGTTGTGGCCAAAATTATGCCAAAAGCCTTAAACAAAAATTATGTGTGATGTGTGAGTTATTGGGGTGGCTTGGGGACCTCAACATGCAAACTTTTTTTTTTAGGAAAAAAGCACTGGACAGCCCCGCACCTTTGTCTTTTAGCATTTGGACAACGCTGGCCTAAGCAGTCTAAATCCCCTCTTTCTAAAATAGACTGTGCTTCTGTTGAGGAGCTGCTCTGTCACCATTCATCTTCCAGATTGGTTACAACTAACCGGAGCCGGTTCCACTGCTGGTCTCCGTTCAGGAAACATCCAAGTCTTTAAGGAACATGGGAGAGCAAATGTTTACTGACCGTGTAATTAATATGATGATTTGCTCTGTCTATTGGCCCTTAGCACCGCATTTCCTGTGAAAGTGGTAGAAAGCTTCCCCCTTTTTCTTCCCCCCTCCTTTTTTTTTTGAAAAGCAAGCTGCTATTTTACTTTGACGAACAAGTCATCTTCCAAATGAACAAATGATCTATTAGAAGCCGAACAGAGTATTCCCATGGGAATAGGCAGTTTGCTCCTTTTTTACAGCTAATTTCTTTCATACGGCAGGTTCCCAGACACATCAAATGCCTCACATGTTAAGCTGTTAGTCAAGATTTATAGGCTCTGTGAGCGTAAGTCAATGTTAAATCGTTCTGATAACATGAGGGCTGGCAGGCAAACTTCTTCTCAGGGATTTTCATTTTCATTTTTTTTTAAGAGGGAGGGAGGGAGGCTGAGATCAAGTCGGAGTATCTGAAGTGTTTCCTTGACATAAGAAATGCCTTTCTTTTGGCCCATCCTTCCTAAGTTTACTTGCTTCATTGGAAACTTCAGTACTGAGATGTTCTAAGCCTGACAAGATATAAAGCGCTGCGGAAAAGTACAGTGTCGAAAAATTGCTAGTTATGATCACAATATTAAAATGTCCAGTAGCTGGCCTATATACCCTACATAATGTGACAAGGCTGCCCAAAACATTTATTTTGCTACCTGAGGAAAAAGGTAAGATGGCGTCACCTCCACTTCCTCCAATCAGCGATGTACAAAAGATGGTAAGCCCATACCCTCCAATATTTCTCCATTGAAAATAGGGATGTCTTTGTCAATAATACTACTACAGTCGTACCTTGGTTGATGAACGCCTTGTGACTCGAACGTTTTGGCTCCTGAACACTGCAAACCCAGAAGTGAGTGTTCCAGTTTGCAAACATTCTTTGGAACCCGAAAGTCCAACACGGCTTCTATGGCTTCCGATTGGCTGCAGGAGTTTCCTGCAGTCAATTGGAAGCTGCGCCTTGGTTTCTGAACATTTTGGAAGTCGAACGGACTTTCGGAACGGATTCCATTCGACTTCTGAAGTACCACTGTACTACTAACTGGCCTCAGTCCTGTATACCTGAGGGAGCATCTCCACCCCAATCGTTCAGTCCAGACACTGAGATCCAGCGCTGAGGGCCTTCTGGTGGTTCCCTCATTGCGAGAATCGAGGTTACAGGGAACCAGACAGAGGGCCTTCTCGGTTGTGGTGCCCTTCAGATGTGAAGGAAATAAGCAGCTATCCTATTTTTAAAACACATGTGAAGGCAGCCCTGTTTAGGAAAGTATTAATATTTAGTGCTGTTTTGTTTTTAACACTCGATTGGGAGCCGCCCAGAGTGGCTGGGGAAACTCAGCCAGATGGGTGGGGTATAAATAATAATAATAATAATAACAACAATAATAATAATTTTCTGACTGCCACTTTGGGCAGCTTACAACATATATAAAAACATTTAAAAAATTAAATCTTTAAAAAACTTCTGTAAACAGGGATACCTTCAGAGGTCTTTTAAAGGTTGTATATTTACTTATCTCCTTGGCTTGGGGAGTCAAATAACTCCATACCCTCCAACATTTCTCTGATGAAAATAGGGATGTCCTAAGGAAACGCAGGACATTGCAAGATCAAATCAGAAACCAGGATGGCTTCTGTAAATATGGGGCTGTCCCTGGAAAATAGGGACACTTGGAGGGTCTGTAAGCCTAGAGGTTGAATGCTACTTCAACACTGGTAATGGGAGAGCCTCCTCCATTGCAGCTAAGAGCAGCAGGCTGGTCTGGGGGCTACAGAATAGGCTGTGTGACATATTCTGTGTGCTCCCTGGCCCTCAGCACCTGCTGCCTGAGATGGCTTCTTCACACTGCCTAATGACAGGGCTGGCCTTGATAAATATATATGGCGTAGGACTACTCTAAAAAATACACTGTAGGCATTTTAAAAATTATAAATTGGATTATATAATCTATTGGAAAAGGTATTAAGAGGATGCAAGAGATCCAAATACCTCAGCAACTGTAACAGAGACTGCATATATAGTGTATTTTATTTTTGCTTCTTCTCCACTTCATCTATCTGTCTAGGGTTTAGCAACAGCACAATTTCTATATCCCCAGTCCAGCTGTTTGTTTGAAGAATTTATAGCCTGTTCCTTTTCAGTTCTCAAAGAGGGTTACTAACAATAAAATAACCACACAGAATAACAGTGATAAAGAACAAAACAGCAATATAGTGTGCCACCTGGATTCAGGTTGTGGCTTCCCCTTTCCTCGCCCAGCCAAATGTTTGTGATTGTATCTGCAAAGGAAATAGAAAACTCAACACCCTGAACGGAGACAACCTAAATTCACGAGAAAAGGCCATTTATCTCATTGAAAGCCATGGGAGATCTAATGACAGCAGAGAGATTTCTTTAGAGGGACCACTGCCACATTATGCCCTTCCCAAAGTTGGAGGTTATGTAAGAAGTAGGCATTGTTGTGGTTCTAAGCCTGAACTCCAATCATCTGCCATTTTGAAGACAGTCTATTTGGAGACTGACTTACAGTGCCATATTTACAACTGGTCCATGAGCAAACCAGTCACCCAGACAGCTGGTTTTTGGGAAGGATAGACTAGCCTAATAGAGAGATTGAACACTGAAAAATAATAATATGAATATTAATAAGAGATCCCTCTAGGGCATGATTCTCAAAGGGTGTGGCACACCACACTGGCTTGGCAGGAGAGGACGGCAAGTGTGTTGGGAAGATTCAAGGACAACCAAAGGAACATTTAAACAAATCCCTGTAGTATAGTATTAAAATTATTGTTTACATCTGCAGGAGATGGGCAGGTATATTTTCAAAATGAGAGCTCTTTTCAAGTTGTTGTTTCCCCCCAGTGTATTCCTTATCAATAAAAAAAATTCAGCGTGGTGCAAGCAAATTTGTATTCTGAAAGTGTGGCCCAGAGAAGAAAGTTTGAGAACCACTGATCTTAGGGGCATCGCGTGGTCTAACATGACCACAATAGAACGCATACGAGCACACAACACAAATCAGGAAGCTGCCTGCACATGTCTCTGGTCGGTCATGTAGTGAACCTGAGCACCCTGTAGCACATTCCAGGGGGCCTCTTGCACTCAGCGCCATGGAAACTGTCCCCACACAGATGAACCTGATGGGTAATAATAATATTTAATATTTGGCTCCCAACTGAATATTGAAAACATGATGCAGCATTAAACATTAAAAACTTCCCTAAACAGGGCTGCCTTCAGATGTCTTCTAAAAGTCAGATAGTTGCTTATTTCCTTGACATCTGATGGGAGGACGTTCCACAGGATGGGCACCACTACGGAGAAGACCCTCTGCCTGGTTCCCTGTAACCTCACTTCTCGCAGTGAGGGATCTGCCAGAAGGCCCTTGGCACTGGACCTCGGCACTGAATAGTGGAGGTGGAGATGCTCCTTTAGGTATACAGGGCTGAAGTAGACAGCTGCCCTGGACCCAGAATTGACCTGTGTCTCCATGGACAGCTGTGAGTCCAAAATGACTCCCAGGCTGCACACCTGGTCCTTCAGGGGCACCGTTATCCCATTCAGGACTAGGGAGTCCTTCACACCAGTGCTAAGGAGTCTGCAAATGTTCCAGCTCGTATGTGGAGCATGGCCATGTGAAAATGTTTCTCAGCAGTCTCCCATGTGAGACCGTCGACACTTCTTAATTCCTTAATACCCATCAACAGGAGGCCAGGAGATTATCTATCATCTATTTATCTATCTATCTATCTATCTATCTATCTATCTATCTATCTATCTATCATCTATCTATCTATCTATCTATCTGTCTATCACCTGCCTCTCACCCTAAGGTTCCAAGGCAGGTTACAACATTAAAACACAATATTCAGGAAAGTTAAAAACAACTTATGATCACAAAAATAAAGTGGCTCCTGAAAATATACACCTTTTGTATGGGAGAAACTTCATGGCAACTTTCCAAAGGTCAGTAGGTTAGTTTCTACTTACACTCCCCATTCCCTGCCATCTCTATCCTTCCTCAAGGCAAGCGAGAAGAGTTCAGTGGCGTGTTTCTGCCAGGCAAAAATGTCACACTTAGGAATATTCCATGGGGTGAAGAGCTGTCTGTGAAGCAACAGAGCTGGTTTGGAAGAGGCTAGGACGCATGCTTTCTAAGGCTGAACTCCATAAAACAGCTAAGCAATTCTACTGCAAAGACCAGCTACAGAAGGTGCCGACTGGCTAGCATCAGTGACGTCACAATGACACCACCCTAAATTCCTGGAGTGGTTTTGCCATTGTTTTAGAAAATGTTTATTTCCTTTCTTTATGGGAAGGATGGATACATAGTAAAATATATATATTTTCCATAGGCAAGCAGGCTGACTGAAGCATGAGAGAGAGAGAACAGCTGATGACCAAAACAGCACTCAGTTCGCTGGTATAGATGTCTGTCATACACAGGCTTTCCTAGAATGTTTCTGTCTGTTTCCAGCCATAGTTGATCATTGGTAAGAAAATGAATATATTGTCATTTTGTCCATTCAGTTTACTCAAGCCCACAATTTTTCCTTCCCACCTCCCCAACTACCCAGGAGAAACAATCAACATTTCTTTCATCTCCAAGGTCAACATCCTCTATGTATTAATGTGGCTATTACATAATGAGTTTTACATCTTGCTATAGGTTTAATTAGGACAGAAGCTTTTCCATGGTTGTTTAAAATCTTCCAAATTGTAGAGCAATTACTCTGCGTAATACCCCGACAGCTATTACATTTGGTTTTACTGCAAGCAATAATTGCTCACATTTTCTTACAAGTATGTAATCAACACATTAAGAAGGGAATCTCTTCTTGTGGAGCTGAAAATGAGCTCATTTTCATTTCGCCGTTAAAAGAAAAATGAGGGAGATGCTCAAAAATAGCACATTCTCTGTGCTTTAGGGGGGGAAACTACAAAAGGTTAGCAAAAAAAAAAAAAAGAATCAATATGGTGTCCTTTCATCTTGGGATACCCGATACTGTTTAAGTCATCTATCCGAAAGGGTTGCTTCACTTATTTCAGGAGCACCAGCAAAAGCTTATTCAGAAGACCCAGGCTGATAGTACTCAAGTTTGTGGTCATATATAACAGTCCAAACCCCTCCGCATGTGTGCATTCTCTGGGAGCAGCCATCAAAAACAATCCAAATAGCCATGAGAAACTGAAATGGAAGCTATCTGTGACTTGGACCAAGTATGAGCAACATCAACTGCACAAAGGCTTGCATGCTAGTTGCATTAGGGAAAATATATGATAACCAAGGAATCTGGGCATATCATTTCTCTGTGGAAAGGTAGCAGAAGATCATCTTTTCTTCACCACCAATTCTACCATAGTGGACTCCACAGCCAGGATGGTAAAGGATGATGGGATCTGTAGTCTAGCAACATTGGATGGGCACCAGGCTAGTAAAGGCAGATGTAGACCTTTAGCTGTGCTCTATGCTATGTTCAAGGGACGCGGGTGGCACTGTGGGTTAAACCACAGAGCCTAGGACTTGCCGATCAGAAGGTCAGCGGTTCGAATCCCCGCAACGGGGTGAGCTCCTGTTGCTCAGTCCCTGCTCCTGCCAACCTAGCAGTTCAAAAACACGTCAGAGTGCAAGTAGATAAATAGGTACCACGCCGGCGGAAAGGTAAACGGCGTTTCCGTGCGCTGCTCTGGTTCACCAGAAGGGGCTTAGTCATGCTGGTCACATGACCCGGAAGCTGTATACCAGCTCCCTCAGCCAATAAAGTGAGATGAACATCGCAACCCCAGAGTGGTCTCGACTGGACCTAATGGTCAGGGGTCCCTTTACATTTACCTTTATGCTATGTTCAGAGGGAATGAGGATAAATTTCCCCACCTTTAACACTCTTACTCCCTCCCCCCACTGGTTGCATTAGCATTTTAATGTGGTAGTCTTGGGGGGCACTTAGCAGAAACCATGTTTTGTCCAATAAACATTCCTGTATGGGGGTATCTTGACTTCACCTGGTTTTGGCACGCCACAATCAAGTGCCGTCACACAGTGTGGCAACTTAGAATTGCAATAAATGATCACTCACTCAAGAAGATTGCATCCCTTAGGCATTCAACAAGCAAAAGCCTACTGGACTGGCATGTGAACCTTACCTCAACGCTGGTAACAAGATAGCACCCCTCTCTTGCATATGAAGCACATTGTAGGTGGCGCTGTGATCTAAACCACTGAGCCTCTTGGGCTTGCTGATCAGAAGGTTGGTGGTTCAAATCCACGTGACAGAGTGAGCTCCCTTTGCTCTGTCCCAGTTCCTGCCCCCCTAGCAGTTTGAAAGCATGCCCATGCAAGTAGATAAATAGGTACCGCTGTGGCGGGAAGGTAAATGGCATTTCCGTGCGCTCTGGTTTCTGTCCTGGTGTTCCGTTGTGCCAGAAGTGGTTTAGTCATGCTGGCCACATGACCCAGAAAGCTATCTGTGGACAAACGTCGGCTCCTTCAGCCTGAAAGCAAGATGAGTTCCGCAACCCCATAGTTGCCTTTGACTGAACTTAACCATCCTTTACCTTTTTACCTTATGACAATTTAGGGGACTGAGAGGGCCATGTGGCAACATGTAGGATGATAAGGGGCTCAGGAGGAACATCTGGGAACTGCTGTTGCTGCCCCACAGCATTTTCTGCCTGCGGCTGTTGCTCCCCTCTGTCTAACGGTAGGGCCAGTCGTCCTGGATGATACCTGAGTTTTCCTATGAATCTTTGGGAATATAGGATGCAGAACAGGAATTTGAACTGGCTAACCTGCGTGCTGCCGCTTCAAACTCTCCAGCGCCATAATTTGCAGCGAGGAGCTGCAAAAGAGCTTCACTTCTTATGTTCCATATGCAAAGAAGATCAATGGCAGGGGTTTATGGTTGACAGAGACGGTATCATTCTCAGATCATATTCCAACGTCATTCTGCAAAGCGGCGGGGGGTCTTTTCTGTATCGCAGCCTAGGATCAGAAATGGTTTCATGTGTGTTTCTCTTTAGGCATGTGTGTGCGCGTTGAATGTTTGTTCTTTGTTTAAATAGGCCACGATTTAATCAAGGCAGTATGCCCAATAACGCAACCCATTCTCAGCAGCAGGCAGCATCTTTGCTTTATCATCAGAAGTGATAAACCTAGGGAGAGTGTCAGAGGGGTTAGCCACTTGGTCTTGTCAAGCATCTCCTCCAACACATTTGCTGTGGTGGTGTGGGAACCCCCCCCCTCTCTCTCTCTCTCTCACACACACACACACAATGCACATCTGCAATTATGAGAACCTGTTCAGAAGATGAGGAATCTTCAGAAGATGAGGAATCTGGCACTTGCTAAGAACTGAAAAAGCATAAAGACACCCAGCAAGTTATTGGTGTGTTGGTTGGTGGTCTGCGTGCGCGCGCACACACACACGCACACACACACACAATTTCAGAGGGGAGGATGCCAGCATATGGTTCCCATCTTGGAATTTCTCAAAGCTCTTTTTTCACGCTGACTCACAGATCGTTGCAACGGCTCGGGGACCCCCCTTGGTGGGAAAGTAACTAGTCAGTGACTTGGAATCGCTTACTTGACAACGTGTGCCCTGTCACACAGGAGGGGAACAAATTATAGCTCTCGGCAGTCATGAAGTCTTCTGATGTTATGGTTTTCTTATACAGAAGGAACTTCTGTGTAAGGAAAACACATAAAGAATGTTTATATCCTCCTCTATTTCATGTGTGTGTGTATGTGGATTGTGATTGCTTGTTGGCTGGACGGAATCCAGACCTTTAATGTACTGTTACTATTTGCACACAAGTAGGGGTGGGCAGACCTTCCCATTTCAGTATCTCTCAATTTCTCACTTAGAACGATCATGGACCATCCTAAAAAGCTGACCCTGATTTTTTTAGTATTTTGAAGACTCTATATAGACACATGCAAACATATACTAGAGCTGAAGTACATCCCTGCCCCCCATTTGTTTACTTTGATACTGGCATATCCTCATCAATTACATGTTAAGTTACCTTTGATTTGGTGAATTTCACAAAAGGCTATCCAAAGCCTTTTGCTTTGCAAAGGCTAAACACTTGGACTGATTGGCTGGAAAGGCTGTAAGAATGAATTAGGCATTTTGCTGTTCTCAAATGTGGCTGGATTAGAAGTTACAGTATTTTCCAGCCCTTTTGGTCAGTCACTATTTCCCCCCATCCTATTCGACTACTGTGAATGTCACAGCTACAGCATCCTCCCCTCCTTTCCCTTGCCTGCTTTTTTATGAATGGAATGCCCTGTTGGTCAATCTAATAAAGGTCTTTTCATTATACTTTCTCTCTATGTCAGATGGCATTTAGAGAGGTTAAAGGGGGGAGAGTTTCAGAAAACGCATGGCATTTTCCCATCGGCTACTGTTATGATAGCACAGATTAATGTGGCAAGTATGATGCATAACAGTTCATCAGCACATTTACGGCGCACATAGGCAGAAACACATTAAATGATACATTTTCTGTGAGGGTGAGATTTGGGCTCCTGAGTCCCATTACATCATCCACAGCATCTCTGTTGTCAAAAATCCAAAGGGGTTCTTTGCAAACATATTTTGCTTTAAAAATAAATAAATAGCCAAAGCTAAACCCTAACTTGACTTTTATTTTCTAGGAATGTAAAAAATAAAATAAAAGACATGGGTCTAACCGAGGCTGGCACTGCCCCTCTCTTCTATTTTTGTCAGTCTTTCACAGCTGTGGTTGCAATGTAGTAGCAATTATGGTAGCCCAAGCCAATAAACCATTCTGGGGAAAGGAGATCAGTTTCCTTCGTTTGTCTGACATGGCCCAGTTTGGGGCATTCCACCAGCTACTCCTCAGTCGTAGAACCTCTTAACAGATACAGCATGAATCATATTTCATTCTCAGACTCCTTTGAAAACAGGGGTTGGAACCAAAGCTTCTGAGTAATTAAAAAAGAAGAAGAAGACAAGAATATCCTCCCATGGTGAGCCACTCTATGCCGTATCAAGCCACGACTTGGCCTGTACACCTCTGTGTCTGAAAACAAGGGAGACTCTTTTGAAGAGTCTCACTGTTTATTTGCCTGGATCCCTCTGTGCAGACAGACAGCCCTGAGAAACTTCTGTACACATGCTACAGATGTTTTCCTGTCTGCCTTTTCTTTTGGCCGAATGTGTCTGACCTCTGACATGCCCACAGGGAAGGGAAACCAAAATAAAACACATATACAAAATGCGGGGACCAGCGGCTGGGCGGCAACACTGCTCTGAAGGCTCTGGACATGGTAGTAGATTACAAACTGAACGTGAGCCAAGTATAATAGTGGGTGAGACGACCTTACCCAGAAGGCAGTGCCATTTTTAAGCCCCATAAGAAAATGCAAGAATGAGCAAGCCATCCGAATGTTGTAGCCTTTGGGGAGACTTGTCTGGAGAAATCTGAGTCTAGAAGGGAACGCGGCATTGGAAGATGGAGGCTGGGCTATTTTTCGCACAGTGTAACTTGGAGAGCAGTGCAGGTGTTTTAGAAGCAGAGATGGTTTGAAGGAAAATTAGGAAAACAGTAGACACAATTGTGCACATTCTGCGTTGAGTAGAGCAGGCAGAGATTTCCTTCCCGTCCTGAGTTTGTTGCAATCAGCTCTGTTTCTTTTCTGCTACAGTTCAGCTTCTGCTAAAACCTGCATTATCTGTCTCACTCTTGGCTGTGATCGAAACGAATGCAATTAACTACATAAGTAATTTCAATACATTTCAATGGAAGGGAAATGTCAAAAACAATTCACACCTAAGAATTTTTGGGAGATGATTGTTCAAGGTCTTTGCAGCTATTGTTGGATATGTGGTGCCTTTTGATCCACTTTTAAGTCTTTTGGGAGACATGGAAAAGGATATTCAATCAGAGCACATAATGACAGTAGGGAATTGGTTGAGAGCTGTAAGAGTTTTCCTGGCCACTAACTGGCCAGGAAACACCTCAAATACCCTTGGTGATGGAATGGATGCTAAAATATTGTGCGATAGTTAAACTAGTAGAGATAGTTGGATCAAGGGAAGGAAGATTGGAAAAGAAGCAGTTTGAAAGATCATAGTACTCATTTTTTCGTTTATTTAAAGCAGCAGTATAATCTACAGGTTTTTTATGATTTCATGCTGCTGAGATGAGCAACATAAGGAATTCATCATTTTGAATGCTGAAATATTAAGAAATATTTAGGAATTGGCTATGAATGATCTAACAAAAGTTGGATCTGGAGCGGGTATCATTTGGGCTCTCCTTCCAAAAGGAAATAGGAGTGGGCACTATTTTCTAAAACAAGCTATCATAGACTGTGTGGGGTACAATTGTGCATAATATACGCTTACACCTTTAGTAGCCCCTGGTCTCCTTTTCAGAATTAACACCCATTTGCAGCACACTGCAGCTCAGGCTTTCCCCTCCTGTTTCAGGAGTTTAAACTGGGTAGCTAGACCTGGACAGTTTCAATCTCACCTGCTGAGAATATCAGCTTTCTGGTGTTTGGTGGGGACAGAGAACTCTTACAGTGAGCTTAATTAAGCATGGACTGTTTGACTTAGCTGGGCTTGGACTGCAATAGGTTATTTTTCCTGGCTGGGAGCCAACCAAATAAAGTTTGTCTAGGATAAGTAGAACAGCCAGCCTCCATCCTACTGCACCCATTCACGAGTGTCTGAGCCACTCCATGGAATGTGATAGTTTTTGAAGTGGGGAGATCCTCGATTCCTTTCTCCGTTTTGCGTTGTCTCTAAATGGAAACTTTCTGTGGGATCTTAGCTTGCAAATCAGTGATAACCACCCCACCCCGAAGCTAACGCCAATACCAGTCAGTTACTGCACTGTCAGGAAAAAGATTAACGTTGCGTCAGGGTGCGGAGGGCCATGTCTTTCATTATTCAGCATCTCCCAGCATTGCATTGCATTTTAAAATGTACACTTGGAATGCCTTAGGCATGTGACTGAAATGTAATGTATGGAGGCAGTGCTTTTTTTCTTTAAAAAAATGCTTAGGGGTACTCTCATTTTCCTACTCATATTGAAATACTGCCCCTCAGTGAGGCCAAAGTTAAATTTACAAAATGTTTAGGGGTGTGCGTACCCCTGCGTCCCTCTAGAAAAAACCCCACTGCCCTTAACCAATGACAGTTATCAGGATTCTTTTTTTGGGGGGGGGGGTGCCATAAGTATTCTTTAAATGTATGCTGTTGGTGTGACCTTAGAGAGAGAGTTGTGAGCAGATGAAAACATTAGCAGGATTGCAATAACACTTGGAATGTGGCAAGTACTATGGAGATAATGGTTTTATATAAAATCTGGACTATTGAAAAAGATGCAGTAGAAAAGGTTTAATAATAGATCCAGTGCTTTTTTCTAATTAATAATAATATATGTTTAGGGATACTCTCATTTTCCTACTCATATTGAAACACTGCCCCTCAATTAGATTCACAAAATGTTTAGGGGTATGCATATCCCTGCATTACCCCGCCCCCTGGAAAAAGCACTGTATGGAGGTGACAAGCTCATGCTGAGAAATACCTATAACATACTGTGGCGTTTGCCTGTTCGTTTGAAAATGTCTGTACAGGGGAGAGAGAAAGGGTTAAAATGTAGAACAATAGGAAAACTGGAGGCGGAGCTTACCTGTTTATAAAAGGGCTTACCCGAGGTTTGGGTGTAGTGGGTTGGTTGGTTGGGAAGGGCAGTTGGAAAAGCAGTTGGCAGGCAGTTGGAAATAGAGAGACAGTTAGTGCAGCAGGTTCTTATGTGAGGGGAGGTAGAAGAGATAGAGACAGGATAAAATAAGACTAAGAAGGTAAAGAGTAACAACATTTTGGAATGCAGTTAAAGTTTGTTTGTGTCTGCAATAAACTACACTCTTCTTTGTTAACTTGAGAACCTGACTGAGACTAAGTGGAGGGCCTGGTTGGTGGCAGCGGATTAGTGGTGTACGGGTCACTAGTCCGTGAGACAACCAGGGGCTCCGTACGAATGCCACACATACCATCACACATGGTAGGGAGTCAGGGTTGACTGCAGCTCCCTGTCAAATGTTCACCTGAAGCCAAAACCAGGTTTGCGTAATGTGTGAAACAGCCTTCAACTGCTGCTCGGTCGAAGATCTTGCTGGAGTCTTCAGCGAGGAAATTTCCTTTTCTAATTTCTGCAAAGGAATGTGCTTTGAATGCAGAACTATCGAAACAGGAGAGCAAATAGGAGTCATGAACACAGGCCTACCATTGGTGATGGTTTTAAAATGGGATGAGATAGTTGTGGCAAGCTTTCTCTCATTCACTGTTGAAAGTCAGCCTGAGTGAAAGTTATTGGGCCAGGTTCATCCCCCACAAGTGATTTTATGGGAGTTGGATGAAAGTAGACTCTGGGGGAGAAATTATCTGCATTTTTCAGGAGCCACAAAGGGCACATTTCTCTTCTGTTACTTGAACCAAAAAGTAATATTTACTGCTGTTTAAGCCATGGTAGAGTTTTTTGGTACCCCAGGAGCATCTAACTTTATTGACAAACAGAAGATCATGGGAATGATCCAAATTTTGTTCAAGGGACAGCCTACGGTTCAATGCCAGAGGAACAATGCCACATTAAGAAATGAAGGGAGATGCCAGTGAGCTGCCATGACTTGCAGCAGTGACAAAGGGTTTATTTATTTTAAAAGAGAGAGAGAAAAACCTTACTCTCTGCTAACTCAATTGAAAGGTACCCCCCACCAGAAAATTCAGTACCTCCACCCACAATTTCTTTAGACACTTCCTCCCCACCTTTGCAACCAGGATTTAGTTGAAATCTATATTTTCTACCTCAAAGTTTAAAAATGAACAAATCATCTATATTTATCAATCTTTCAAAAAAAATGTAAATGCTCACACAATTGGATGCTGGGTAGCTGGCAATTCATCAGATTCAAACTAGATTGCTTCTGTACATGTCTCATGATATGTTCAATCAGTTTCTCATCTATTTGTGTCACAGGCTGAATACCCATGGTCACCTCCAGACATTTTGTCTACATTCAGAAAGAACAGTAGATGCATCCTGGCCCCGCCCACAACAGCCACACTGAATTCAGGATGTCAGAGATTGGGCAGCTCTGTGTGGGATGTTGAAGACAAGCTCAATAGCCATAGTTCTTGCCTCTCTCCTTGTGTAGGCTACACACATGGAGGCAACTGTGTGTCTATTCCTATGAAGGGTTTTGTACCATGCTCTTCAAGATGCATTGGGGCAAAGATGCAAAAACCATTGATCAGAGGTGATTCTTGTTATTACTGCAGCTGTAAGATATGCCACTATGAGCAAATAAAGTGTGGCAAATCCTGATTCACCTGACATACAGTGGTACCTCGGGTTACAGATGCTTCAGGTTACAGACACTTCAGGTTACAGACTCCGCTAACCCAGAAATAGTACCTCAGGTTAAGAACTTTGCTTCAGGATGAGAACAGAAATTGTGCAGTGGTGGCGCGGCAGCAGTGGGAGGCCCCATTAGCTAAAGTGGTGCTTCAGGTTAAGAACATTTTCAGGTCAAGAACAGACCTCCAGGACAAATTAAGTTCTTAACCCGAGGTACCACTGTACTCAGAGAATAACACCGGTGTGAAGTGGCATTTTCTTCAAATTGCATGAGAACATCTATAATATTTAGCTAAGCAGCCTTGATTTGCTTGTTTAGATTAATCAAATGCTGTCTACATATGGTTATGAGGAAAGCTGAGAAGGGAACTGAATAATTAAGAGTTTGAGAAAACAAGAAGTCACAAAACAGGAACTCTTCTGAAATACAAGCCGCTAAATGGTTTGACTTGAGACCACGTTGCTCCAATAACACTGGAATGAGTAAGAGTTGCGCTGGGTTTTCTAAGAACAAGCAGGTGGGTAGAACAAGTGCATAGAATGATAGTCAGTGTTTGCTTGGATAGCAGACAAATGTCCAGTGAATGCAGACACAATCAAAGCTGTTCTTTTGCCCAGTAAGAATGCTAATTATACTGCCTTCGAGTTTCATAGGGTAAAGTACACTCTGTTCATGGGAAAAACCTATGAACACTTTGAGATAGCCTCCCATTGAGTCAGAAATTGGCAGCAATTACACCAGCCCTTTTGTCTCTGGTCTGACCCTAAAACGGTTTCAGCAAAAAGGGGTCATGGCTTTGGATCTGGAAGGAAGTAGGAGAAGGCAAATTATATGGAGAATTTTGTCTGTACCAGGGTTCCTTGGCACCCTCCACTGTGCCCCAAATCTTCACCTTTTCCCAGTTCAGTCAAAACAGATGAGAAGGTATCAGGGATACATTGCAGTTTGCAAAAGTTGGGCAACAGCAAATTACCAGAGCAATGTCTTTAAAACAAAGTTGTTGCAAAGCTTCTCACAGAGCATCATTCCTTGCCATGCCCAAATGATAGGTTCGTGTGGTCACCTTAAGAGATGAGCCACAGCCTCCATTTATCATTTAAAGGTAAAGGTAAAGGGACCCCTGACCATTAGGTCCAGTCGCAGAGGACTCTGGGGTTGTGGCGCTCATCTCGCTTTATTGGCCAAGGGACCCAGCATTTGTCCACAGACAGATCATGTGGCCAGCATGAGTCAGGCGCTCCTGGCGAACCAGAGCAGCGCTCGGAAATGCCATTCACCTTCCCGCCGGAGCAGTACCTATTTATCTACTTGCACTTTGACTTGCTTTCAAACTGCTAGATTGGCAGGAGCTGGGACTGAACAACGAGAGCTCACCCCATAACGGGGATTCGAACCACCAACCTTCTGACTGGCAAGCCCTAGGCTTTGTGGCTTTACCCACAGTGCCACCCGCGTCCCGCTATATATTAGAATCTTGGAAATTATAGGTGTCATTTCCCCTCAAAGTCTGCAAACCTTTATACAGCAGACAAAACGTTAATGAAGCACTCCAAGGTTCTATTGATCTCATTGGGAGAGCTATATTGCAATCCTATATATGCCTCCTCAAAAGTAAGTTTCATTAAATTCATGCGGCTTGTTCCCAGGAAAATTGGTATAAGGCTGCAGCCTTTGGCACCTGTTTAATTTCTGCCTTTGAATCGAGTGGGAAGCCTGCAATCCACAGAATGACTTGCGAGTTTCTGATTTGACTTGAAACATCTTGTTCATACTGCCATCAGACCCATTCCCATTTCGTTGCTACAGGTGTCCCAGAAAGTTAATTTTCATTGCTTGGGGTTGATATTCATGAGCTGCCTTATGACTCTGGGTGACTGTCACAGGGACAAGTACAGGTGAGCATTGCTAGTCCTATCCAAATTACCTTCTCTCTTCCGCTCCAAGTGCTGGGTGCTTCCTCCTATCCTTCCTCTCTTCTTCCATAGTTTCCTCTCGGCTGTTCTACGGCTGCTTTGCCCATCACTTGCTGCCTAGTCCATCTCTTCTCTCTACTCTGTCCTCAACCTGGGATGGTTACTGCACTTTGAAGGCTCACCATTGAATCTGGGGTGCCAGGCAACACTTGCACCTACCATCTGCACACACAGCTTGCTGTGATCTGTTTTTTTCTTACCTTCTCCTGGCCATTGAGACCTCATGAGGATGCTGCCTCCCTGAAGGAGAGAGAGAGACTAGCCATTATGACCTCATGTTGATAGTGGCCAATGAAGGAGTGAGACTGGTCATTCTGTCCTTGTGCTGATGTTGTCCACTTGAGGGAGAGGGATTGGCCGTTGTGACCTCATGTTGATAGTGGCCAACTGAAGGAGAGAGACTTATAATTGTGTCCTTGTGCTGATGTTGTCCACTTGAAGGAGAGAGATTGGCCATTATGATCTCATTCTGGTGCTGATAACAATGTGAATGATGAATAATAATACAGGGCATTATAGGGGCATTATTTGGGAATTATAAGGACAGAACTACCCAAACTGTATAGAAATTTGTTCATGTATGCGACTACAGCAGCAAGAATGTTACTTGCCCAAAAATGGAAAGAAGAAGTCTCATCAAAAGAAGAATGGATACAAAACCTTATGGAATACGCAGAAATAGAAAAACATACCGGAAAAATAAGAAATCAATATCACAAACTTTTTATAGAAGAATGGAAATGGTTTATTGAATATTTACAGATAAATTGTAAACAGATAAGAACATTGGCAGAATTATTGTAACAACCTGCAGTTTCCTAAGAGTATATAATTAAAGTAGATGAATCAATGAGCAAATTAAGTTAATTTGGATATGCAGGAGGTATTAAAAATAAATTTAAGGAACTGCAGAAAGAGAGGGAAGGAATTCAAGTATTGAAATGTTAAAAGGATTGTAAAATTAGTGAAATGTATAAAATTGAATAATAATAATAATAATAATAATAATAATAATACGGGCATTCTTATATAACAAAATATATTTTGTCTTCCAGTGAAAGCAGGGAAAACAAGCTTCCTGAGGAATCCGTCAAACCTTCAGGTGTATTAGTCCTTTGTTGCTTTGTTTGCTTCTGCAGACAACCAGGGACCTGCATCAGGCTGGACTCTGAATTGGTTCTGTGAGAAACAAATAGGAGATTGGGGTGGGGGGCGGGTTGCAAAAGCAAATGTTCTGACATGAATTGCTGCCCTAAAGGGGCCTGGCCACCAGGTTGTTTCACATAAAGCTCTAAACGGTTACCAGATGAGCAATAAAAGCAACTTCCCAGAACAGCAGATCAGCTGCAAGCTTGAGTCAGTGCATTTTTAGGATAAGGAGCCATGGAGTAGAAGCCTTCCCCACCCCCAAGTTGTCCTTACCTGGAACAGTTTGCTTCTGCTATTGTGTTTTGGTCAAATGAACAGGGGGGGAAATGCTAGCCATTTAATGTGGCTTTGAAGAGGGGTGTGTACATCAGTTTTTCCCATTTGCACATGTGATGAATTGTTCTAATGATCAGCAACTATATGGATACTTATAAGAAAGATGATGCCACAATGAATTTGTTAGTCTTTAAGGGACGCGGGTGGCGCTGTGGGTTAAACCACAGAGCCTAGGACTTGCCGATCAGAAGGTCACGGTTCAAATCCCCACAACGGGGTGAGTGCCCGTTGCTCAGTCCCTGCTCCTGCCAACCTAGCAGTTCGAAAGCATGACAGAGTGCAAGTAGATAAATAGGTACCGCTCCAGCGGGAAGGTAAATGGCATTTCCGTGTGCTGCTCTGGTTCGCCAGAAGCGGCTTAGTCATGCTGGCCACATGACCCGGAAGCTGTACGCCTTTACTTTAAGGTACCAAGGCTCCAGCCCTTTCCATGCATGTAGGACATGGTTGTCTAGAAAAAAATGCCAATGCAAAATCACTTGCCTGCATGTATGGGCTTTGAACCATTGGAGCGTCCAATTGCACAGGTCTCCCAGTTGCATGGAGATCCAACACGTGAGCAAGTGCTCTTGCATGGGAGATTCTCTAAGCACATGGTTGCTGCAGGAAGAAGGTCCAATGGTTGTTGTAAAGGTAAAGGGACCCCTGACTATTAGGTCCAGTCATGGCTGACTCTCGGGTTGTGGAGCTCATCTCGCTTTACTGGCCGAGGGAGCCGGCGTACAGCTTCTGGGTCATGTAGCCAGCATGACTAAGCCACTTCTGGTGAACCAGAGCAGTGCACGGAAATGCTGTTTACCTTCCCGCCGGAGCGGTACCTATTTATCTACTTGTACTTTGACGCGCTTTTGAACTGCTAGGTTGGCAGGAGCAGGGACCGAGCAACGGGAGCTCACCCCATTGCGGGGATTCAAACCGCCAACCTTCTGATCGGCAAGTCCTAGGCTCTGTGGTTTAACCCACAGCACCACCCACGTCCCTTAATGGTTGTTGTAGGTGGGGCTAAAACATGGCCAAAACCACCAATATGCCTCACACATGAGTAACATGTGAAAGGGGCATGCATCTTGACATTCTGTATGATGTATATTATTACCGTTCTTTTCTGTGTATAAGACTATGTTTCGTTACTTAAAAATTATGTTTAAAATAGGGGGTTGTCTTATACATGGGTAGTGCCTGGGGAGGGGGCTTGGGATTGGTTGATGCTGCGAGCCACAGATGGTCTCCAGCGTGTTATTTGTGTCTGTGGCAAGTGGTGGTGTTGATTGTGTGTTGCTGTGGCAATTGGGCGGGCAATAGACTGCTTCTGCCGGCAAGGGGACAGACGTTAGGAGGCTGTTGCAACACGCGTGAGTGATAGCGTGGGCCAGGCGGGTGAGTGACTTTCACTAATCCCCCCTAAGAGAAGCTCAACAACTCTGTGCAATCCTCCGCAAAAGAAAGCTCAACAACTCTGGGGAATCCTCCACATTTTCTTAATTTTTAGTCCCCCAAAATAGGGGGCGTCTTGTACATGGGGGCGTGTTATACACAAAAAAGTATGAAATATCTGATCTGAACAAGTCAAACTACTGAGACCTTTATAGATACAGCTACAATTTCAAAAAGCCATACTCCAAAATGGATGAGGAACAAAGACTGATGTTGTTGTTATTTTACATTTGTATACCACCCTATACCCGCTGTTCTCAGGGTGGTTGCAACATAATATCACAATACAGTGGTATCTTGGGTTACAGACACTTCAGGTTACAGACGCTTCAGGTTACAGACTCCGCTAACCCAGAAATAGTACCTCGGGTTAAGAAATTTGCTTCAGGATGAGAACAGAAATCGCACGACGGCGACACGGCAGCAGCAGGAGGCCCCATTAGCTAAGGTGGTACCTCAGGTTAAGAACAGTTTCAGGTTAAGAACGGACCTCCAGAATGAATTAAGTTCTGAACCCGAGGTACCACTGTATAGAAAAACAAGACAGAAACAACCCAATCAACCTTCCCATCTGGAACATATTTTAAAAGAGTTTTGGATGTCAATCAGCCAAATGTTTGGTTAAAGAGGAATGTTTCTGCCTGGCACCCAAAGGCATATAATGAAGGCACCAGCTGAACCTCTTGGGGAGGGGCATTCCACAGATGGGGAGCCACTGCAAAAAAGACCCGTTCTCAAGTTGCCACCCTCCGGACCTCTCAAGGAGAAGGCACATGAAGAAGGGCCTCAGAAGATGATCTCAGGGTCCAGGGAGGTTCATATGAAAATCCTTAGTTAAGGCAGACATCTCCGAGGGTGGAATTAAATTTTGTGCTAATGTGACCTTTAAAGCCCTAAATGGCCTCGGTCCAGTATATCTGAAAGAGCGTCTCCAACCCCATTGTTCTAACTGAGGTCCAGCGCCGAGGGCCTTCTGGCGGTTCCCTCACTGTGAGAAGCCATGTTACAGGGAACCAGGCAGAAGGCCTTCTCAGTAGTGGCATTGTCCCTGTGGTAGGCCCTCCCACCAGATGTCAAAGAGAACAACAACTACCAAACTTTTAGAAGACATCTGAAGGCAGCCCTGTTTAGGGAAGCCTTTAAAGTTTGATGCATTACTGTATTTTAATATTTGGTTGGAAGCCGCTCAGAGTGGCTGGGGAAGCCCAGCCAGATGGGCGGGGTATAAATAACAAATTATTATTATAATAATCACTCCGTCAGTGCAAATGTCTCTCCCTTCCTCCTGGCTTGGGGATTCTCTTCACTCCCTCAGAGCTGATGGCATGAAGAGGGAGCAGAAGGGGGAAAGACGCTGTTGAGTTAGTGGGGCTAGTTGTGCCGACTTCTGCTAGTGCAACTGTTCAGCTGAATCCGGCCCATAGATATATTTCATTGGAATACAAGCATACAATGGCTTAGCTCAAAGGCCGGTCACCTGCAGATGGCTAATTTGCAATTTCAGTGATTTTCTGCAGTGCTAACAAAGGACAAGAGAGAAATAAATAATTGCTTTTCATACCAGGTGCTTATTGAGCGGAAAAAGTTATTTGGACTCTGAATATCTGAATCAGAACAGTGTGAAACTCTATTTGAAGTTATCCCAGATGGTCATTTGTGAAATAAAAACTTCAATTTAATGTGCCAATTCAGTGTTACGGAGGCAGAGAATGTGTCACATTTGGATTCTCTATAGCATTGGCACAGTTTCCCTTCTAAGTGTCTGTGAAAGGGTTTTGACTACTTATAAAACCCATCCTTGCTCATTAATGTAAAATAAATTTTGAAGCCATCACAATATGTTCCTCACATTGATTCAAATGAATAAGAATTGAAATCTGAAAGCAAAGCAGCCCAGTCATAGAATATAAATTAATTTTGGATTTGACTTATTGAATACATACTCTGACTGAAATGTTCTCCATTTGTCAGAGTCAGAGAATTGAATCACAATAGGCTGCACTAAGGTAACACTTTATTCCATGTTTTTGACATTTCTTGACCTGATAATTTTTGCATTTTATGTGATCTTTCACACCACATAAAAGCCACTCGTAGTTGAAGTTTAGCATTCATATTTGTGTTAATTGTTTCCAGAAAAAAACCCTGCTTGCCACACTGTTAACTCAGAAAACCATGGGAATTTTGTGTTGTGATTTCACATGGCAAAATGCAACAGGTGGGAATGTAAAGGAATGTTGGAAATTGGGACAGAAGTGCTAGCATTACAATCAATAAAAGCAATTCACATTTTAATGCAAAGTTCCCTAATTCCCACTTCCTGAAACAATTCATGAATCGAAATGCAGCTTGTCCATTGAACTTCTCTGAATTTTGCTATGTAGTTCTCCAACCAAATAATGTAAACAAAGAAATGTTTGGTGGGGGAAATGTACGTAAAAATGCATATATTTCAGGAAATTGCTTGCAAAGGTGTGCATATTAGGGAAAACTGCATACCAAAATATGTATAAGGAGAAAATGCTGATGAAGTTTCATCAGTTTATTTATTTATTTTTAAGAAAAACCATAGACTGATGTGGAATGACCGCTCCCCGCTTAAAACGGGGGGCGCCCTTTGTGTGGATGCGCGCAGCCCCTAGATCTGGAGCGGCTCCAACAGCATAGGTTTGGCTTTGCCTTCCCTCAGGTGGGATACCTGGAGGTCTCTGCCTACCTCAGTCAGTTGTCCAATCCCACCTGGGGGAAGCGTTTCCAAGGAGACCAGGCCGGGTAGGGGACGGACTACCTGCCCACACAATAGAGGGAGGATC
This sequence comes from Podarcis melisellensis, assembly GCF_964234715.1. Lineage (NCBI taxonomy): Eukaryota > Metazoa > Chordata > Lepidosauria > Squamata > Lacertidae > Podarcis > Podarcis melisellensis. Next base: position 107,301,340 of record NC_138530.1, on the reverse strand, counting down.
TTACCTGGCAATCCTCAGTTGGCTCCAGAGCTTCTCCCACCCTACCCACCCACAGTTAAGTCTCATTTTGCAGGTTAACTTTTCTTCACAGGTATGCGGGCGCTGCTATGTCAAGGGCACTGTTGAAGGGCCAGAAAGGAATTCCCCATGCATTGGCAGGTTTTGCCTTTCCCGTAGCAAAACGTCACAACTTTGGCAGTATCAGGCCTTGGGCGGAATCCTTTAGTCTATTTTCCTCTTTGCAGCTGTGATACCAGGGTTCCCCGTTAAAGGGGTTCCTGAAGGGAGGCTTTGACCGTACGCCAAAAGGTCGTCATTACTCTCCCCTGTGACAGCGGCATAACGGGGGCGGCTATCTCTGCTTGAACATATGTTCTCCAGAGCTGGCCCATCCCCCCCCCACTGGATAACCCTGATGTTCCCTAGGTCCCCGGCTGGGGACTGGGGAGGGATAACGCCCAATGCCTGAGCCAAGGTCTACCTACATCTGAAATATAATAAATTTGTGGCCAATTTAATCCCATAGCATGTTGTCTTGAGTCGTTATTCCACATGATGGGGGGGCGCCCGGGGTCTGGGGGACTCTGCCTGTCCACGCAAATGAATTGAACTTAAAAAATTAAAGAGAGAAACCAAAATTGACAGGTTAGTCTAGGTTTTCACACAACTTAGGACTCAGCCACACCTCGGTTTACCGACCACTTCCCCCGGGAAAACCCATGGTTTGGCTCTGAATCAGAACAAACGGTAGTTTGGTTTTCTGCTGATTGTGGTTTGTTCCGATTTAGTGCGAGAGCAGGGGGGGGGGGAAGCAGTGGCGCAGTGGCAAAATCACTTGAACCCGAGCCTAGAAAACTCATAACAAGTGGGAAACTGCTCAGACCTGTGTTTTCCAGGCACAGGACAAGTGGGAATGTGGATGAGCCCTTAGTTTTAAAAAAATTCCACAGCATAAGCCCATATTTTCAAAGTAATGGACTCAAGGTGCCTCCGTATTTTCCCCATATTCTAGGCCTAGCTTGGGGAGTCCCACGATCCCCACAAATGGCTTTTGGGGAACACACTGGGCTGCAGTGGGGAGGCAAGTACAGTGGTACCTCAGGTTAAGTACTTAATTCGTTCCGGAGGTCCGAACTTATCCTGAAACTGTTCTTAACCTGAAGCACCACTTTAGCTAATGGGGCCTCCTGCTGCCGCCGCGCCGCCAGAGCACGATTTCTGTTCTCATCCTGAAGCAAAGTTCTTAACTCGAGGTATTATTTCTGGGTTAGCGGAGTCTGTAACCTGAAGCGTATGTAACCAGGAGCTTCCCGCAGCCAATCAGAAGCAGTGTTTTGGTTTTCAAAAGTTTTGGAAATCGAACGGACTTCCGGAATGGATTCCATTCAACTCCCACGGTACGACTGTATGAGGAATTCCCTGTGTGTAAGCATCCTTGTTCATTTGGTGCTACTGGATACAATCCTCAGAAGCCTGCAACAGAAATGATAATTAAAAACATTTCTGGAAGAAAGGATTCGAAATGAATAGAAGTGCCTATTCTTTCTTTGATTCGAAAGATTGTGGCAGCACATCACAACTTATGTAAACTGTGTGGGCATGTAATTGGAATACCTGTTTCAGCTGCTGCAGTTTCTTATATTCCATCTACTTAGAGCGGACCCATCCATTTGATAAGATGTTCTTCCTACTGGGTTCAGGTTTCCTACAAAAGGCTTAACAGAAGCCTTTGATCCTGGAAAATCCAAAGATCCTTTGGAAAGCTTTATGAAGTCTAGAGAGGGCACATGAGCTGCCCCGGATTGGAATGACCTTTGCCTTTTTCATCTTTAGCTTTTAGGATAAGCCAGCACCCTCTCACAAGTCAGGCAAAAGAAAAACCCTCTGTCCAACTTGCAGTTCCTAATTAAGATTCCACTTTCCCACTCCCAGGTCACAGGAACATTTAACATCTTCAGAGAAAGAAGAGTTGACCGGGGAGGTGGGGAAACTCATACCATCCTATATTGTTAGCAATCACACACAGGGCTTGAACTATTGGGCCAAGGTGGGGGAAGGATTTAATGAAATCTACAAGCCCTACTTCCTGATTTCCCCCCTCCCCTGTTTTAGCCAAATCTGCTCCACAGGGCTAGTCCAAGATACTTTGAAAAAGCGTCCCTTCACCACAAAGGAAAGAGTATGGTATCCCAGGCCCTCGAACTGCCCCAGTTTTCCAGGGACAGTCCTGGATTTACAGAAGCCATCCCGGTTACTGATTTGATCCCAGAATTTACCACCTTGCCTTAGGACATCCCTATTTTCATTGGAGAAATGTTGGAGGGTATGGAGTTATGCGACCCCAGAACTAAGGAGATGAGTAACTATACAACCTTCAGAAGACAACAGGAGGAAGCCCTGTATAGGGAAGTTTTTAAAAATATTTAATGTTTTTATTATGTTTGTATACATGTTGGCCCAGTTAGATGGGTGGGGTATAAATATTATTATTATTATTATTATTATTATTATTATTATTATTATTAAATAGGATTTCCCTAATTTCATCAAAGACTTGTTGGAGGGTATGCAGGCCAGTTATTTTGGTCTCCAAAAATCCCCCAAGTTCCTATTTTCTGTCCCTGGCAGCAAAATAATAATAATAATTAGTAATAATAATAATAGGCCTTTAGACTGATCCAAGAGGGCTCTTCTTACGTTCTTAAATTATGGTCCAGCAAAGGTTGATTATATTAAATATATGATTGGAAACGGTAGCAAGCAGGAGTTTTGTCTGAGAGTGGCTTCTAGTTAGGAGACAAATTCCTCAGACTGAAGAGAAAGCCTTTGGGCTGGGCTATTGTTACAGGGTTGAGTTGGATAGGTTCCTGCGTCACCTGTCTTGGTCCAGATTGAACTGATGCAGCTTAATGCTGCCTATGTAATGCTCCTTGGTAGCACAGTTCTGCAATTCCATCTGTCTCAGTGGTACAGGAGATAACGCTACTAGGAACCCTTGTGTGAAATCCCCCTTGCAGTGGTGTAGCATGTATTGCTAGAGCCCAGGGACACACGGAAGGAAATTGACTGACAACGGATGCGTATTCAACTGCCTAACAGCGTCTGCGTCACCCAGGAGATCACAGAGATAAGACAAGAAGAGCAAGTCTGTGTCCCAGGGAGAAGCCATTTTCAACTGGGCCCAGCGATGGAAGTGCACAGTTGTATTGAGACAGCACTGGGAATCAAAATTTCGAGCCCCTAACAATTTTGTCCCCAGGGCAACTGCCCCTGTGGTGCCCACTGACCCCATGCCACAGCCCCCAGTACATTGCAGTGAGGTTTGTTGGCATCCTGTGCTAGGGAAATGCTGCGAACCTCTCCAAAAAACTTCCCTGCTAGACATTTAAATCAACCCATGTAATGCAAATTGTCCTGTTGTTGGAGACACCAGGTCATTCCAGCAACATTTTAAATACTGGAGAAAGGAGCCATTATTATTATTATTATTATTATTATTATTATTATTATTATTATTAAGCCAGTGTGGTATAGTGGTTAAGAGTGGTAGTCTCGTAATCTGGGGAACCGGGTTCACGTCTCCGCTCCTCCACATGCAGCTGCTGGGTGAACTTGGGCTAGTCACACTTCTCCGAAGTCTCTCAGCCTCACTCACCTCACAGAGTGTTTGTTGTGTGGAGGGAAAGGAAAGGAGAATGTTAGCAGCTTTGAGACTCCTGAAGGGGAGTGAAAGGCGGGATATCAAATCCAAACTCTTCCTCTTCTCTTCTTATTTGTACCCCGCCCATCTGGCTGGGTTTTTCCAGCCACTCTGGGCAGCTTCCAACAAAGACAAAAAATACACTAAAATTTCACACATTAAAAACTTCCCTGAACAGGGCTGCCTTCAGATGTCTTCTGAATGTCAGGTAGTTGTTTATCTCTTTGACATCTGATGGGAGGGCATTCCACAGGGCAGGTGCAACTACCAAGAATGTCCTCTGTCTGGTTCCCTGTAACCTCACTTCTTGCAATGAGGGAACTGCCAGAAGGCCCTCAGCACTGGACCTCAGTGTCTGGACTGAGCGATGGGGGTGGAGACGCTCCTTCAGGTATACTGGGCCGAGGCCGTTTAGGGCTTTAACGGTCAACACTAACACTTTGAATTGTGCTCGGAAACATACTGGGAGCCAATGTAGGTCTCAGCGGCCGCCCCCAGTCACCAGTCTAGCTGCTGCATTCTGGATTAGTTGTAGTTTCCGGGTCACCTTCAAAGGTAGTCCCACATAGAACACATTGCAGTAGTCCAAGCGGGAGATAACCAGAGCATGCACCACTCTGGCAAGACAGTCTGCGGGCAGATAAGGTCTCAGCCTGCATACCAGGTGGAGCTGGTAGACAGCTGCCCTGGATACAGAATTGACTTGCTCCTCCATGGACAGCTGTGAGTCCAAAATGACTCCCAGGCTGCGCTCCTGGTCCTTCAGGGGCACAGTTACCCCATTCAGGATCAGGGAGTCCTCCACACCAGCTTGCCCCCTGTCCCCCAAGAACAGTACTTCTGTCTTGTCAGGATTCAACCTCAATCCATTAGCCGCCATCCATATGATTTTATTTATAACCTGCCCATCTGGCTGGGTTTCCCCAGCCAGTCTCGGCAGCTTACAGCATATTTATAAAGCATATCTGCCTCCTTCCCCAGTTACCCCCTTCTGTGTGAAACCCTCTTGTGCTGTGGAAATGGGGCAGACGGTACTTTGTGGAAAAGAGAGGTCATGTCCCAGCTTGGGAACAAGATTGGGGCAAGTCCAACTGCTACCTTGCCATTGGCACAGAGACACTTGACTTCAGAACCTACAGACCCCCAACCAGGCTGGCATATGGGAGGGCGAAGGCTGGCAACTGTAAGTCATAAAGAATATATATATATATATATATGTATATATGCAGGTTTTGGTGTCCTCGGGTGTCTTCCCGTGTAAAAGTTGGGGTGTCTATGCGACGTTTCGACGAGGTCTCACTCGTCATCTTCAGGCTGGTGCTTTCGGCTTCTTGTTACTGGAACAGAGCAGGATCTCAGTGTTTTAGTTCCTATAAATACTGTTGAGGGGGTGTGGTGTATAGCCTCCAATGTTCTGGGCAGAGAGGAAGTTCCCAGGCTAGTGTGCCTTTTCTTCTTTTGTTCCTTAATTACTTGAGGGATATCTTGAGTGATTTCTTGAGTGATATCCTGAGTACCACTTAGGTGGGTCATTAGGTGTGGATTAGTTGCTAAAGTCTTTGTGTCTTGACCTCTTGAACTTTGTGAAGAGTTTTTCTGAGAAGATGGCTGTACTGCACTTAGTTGTGCTCTGGCTTGGCTTCGTGTATAGGGGCGAGCTGTGGTTTTGTGGCCTGTGTCAGCCAGATCTGTGTAGGGATTGCAGGGGGGTGCAGCATCTGGAGGTGCCACCATGGTTTGGCTACTGGATGGTGTCTGTAATTTATCTGTGGAGAGGGTCTGGGTTTGGGTCTGGTGTGGTTGATTGGTGATGGCGTTCTGTGTGCCTCTGGATCTGGTGTCAGTTTTTGTGGGGAGGGCTAATTTCCAGATGTCTTTAGCAACTAATCCACACCTAATGACCCACCTAAGTGGTACTCAGGATATCACTCAAGAAATCACTCAAGATATCCCTCAAGTAATTAAGGAACAAAAGAAGAAAAGGCACACTAGCCTGGGAACTTCCTCTCTGCCCAGAACATTGGAGGCTATACACCACACCCCCTCAACAGTATTTATAGGAACTAAAACACTGAGATCCTGCTCTGTTCCAGTAACAAGAAGCCGAAAGCACCAGCCTGAAGATGACGAGTGAGACCTCGTCGAAACGTCGCATAGACACCCCAACTTTTACACGGGAAGACACCCGAGGACACCAAAACCTGCATTCCTGTACCCGTGAAAATCTACGAAAGCAAATATGTATATATATATATATATATATATATATATATATATATATATATATAATCAGATCTTTCTAAAGCCTTGAGATTTAATCTTGCTCCGCTGAACTGGGTGATGCATTAAAAATGTGACTGCTTATCTCAGCTTCAGCTTACATGCCGAAGTGGATGAGTGAACTTTGCACAGCTGGGTGTGTTTAAAGTAGTTAAACTGTAACATAGGTTGAAAAGGGTCCCGTACCACCCCCTTGGTTCCTCTTGTGTAAATTATTACTTTGTATAAAACTGTTACAGCTAGGTCTGGCTTTTTAAAACAACAACGTTAATTGGATATATGGCGTAGAAGGACCAAGCTCAGACTCCGGGTATTATTATTTTTTAAAGAAAAGAAAGGAATGCATTGTCTTAATGGGCACATACCTTCCAATAATTAAGCAGGCCATCACATTATTTTTGTCCCATGGTTTATACCAGGGATGAGAAAACATCAATCCTGTTAAGAGGTAAACTATAGTTCCTTATATTCTTTGAGGAAATTCATGTGCTTTAAATATAAGTTGTGCACACAGCCCAGTTATCTAATGATGGTAACTGATTATCCTGCATAGGTAAAAGTAAAGGTAAAGGAGCCCTGGATGGTTAAGTTCAGTCAAAGGCAAATATGGGGTTGCGGCGCTCATCTCGCTTTCAGGCCGAGGGAGACGGCGTTTGTCCACAGACAGCTTTCCTGGCCATGGGGCCAGCATGACTAAACCGCTTCTGGTGCAACAGAACACCATGACGGAAACCAGAGTGCACGGAAATGCTGTTTAAATCCTGCCACAGTGGTACCTATTTATCTACTTGCACTGGTGTGATTTTGAACTGCTAGGTAAGTAGGAGCTGGGACCGAGCAATGGGAGCTCACCCCATCACAGGGATTCGAACTGCCAATCTTCTGATCAGCAAGCCCAAGAGGCTCAGTGGTTTAGACCACAGCGCCACCCGCATCCTGCATATATTAACTCTGTGATATTACAGAGTCTGTGGCCATATTAACTGATAAAAGGTAAAGGTAAAGGTACCCCTGCCCGTACGGGCCAGTCTTGACAGACTCTGGGGTTGTGCGCCCATCTCACTCAAGAGGCCAGGGGCCAGCGCTGTCCGGAGACACTTCCGGGTCACGTGGCCAGCGTGACATCGCTGCTCTGGCGAGCCAGAGCTGCACACGGAAACGCCGTTTACCTTCCCGCTACTAAGCGGTCCCTATTTATCTACTTGCACCCGGGGGTGCTTTCAAACTGCTAGGTTGGCAGGCGCTGGGACCGAGCAACGGGAGCGCACCCCGCCGCGGGGATTCGAACCGCCGACCTTTCGATCGGCAAGTCCTAGGCGCTGAGGCTTTTACCCACAGCGCCACCCGCGTCCCTGATACCGACGAAAAATTAGAGAAATGGGGAGATGTGTTTTTAGGGCCTTAAACGTGCCTAGTGCCTCTTGTTTCTTGAGACTTAACACAAGTAGTGTTTCTGTTGTTTTAATAATTAGAGATGGTAACGTTGTGGTTCTTTGGTCCCAGAAAATGAGAGGCACTGGATATTTTCAGGAGTAAAAAATAGCTTTAAATTCTTGCCCCTGTTTGACGTGCTGGGGCCTAATTTGGCAATGTTTTAAAGCAGTTTCTCCTTGATAAGAAAGCTTTTCCGAGAACCTTCGGCATTTGCTCTAGAAGAATGTAGAATGACTGCCCAGGGACTCTCTCTCAGCTGCTCCTTGATTATCAGGGAACAAAGGCTTTTTCATATGTTTTAAAGTGGTTCGGAGAAGGTCTGGGATTAGCAAGAATGGAGTAAAACTGGGCCACTCTAGTGAATTGTGGCGGAGATCTGAATTTACAGGCTTTTGCCCTTGACATAGAAACCTAGCCCAGCTCAAATAATATCATGTTTTTTGGAGAGATAAGCTCAAGTTCATTTCAGCTGAATTATTGTAAGACTGAAATATTGAGAGAACTACATTTCCCATAATCCCCTGTGTTCAGCAAACACTATGCGCAAGAAATTGTGCAATTTATTAAATTATTTATTGAATTTATATACTGGAGGTCTCAGGATGGTTCACAGAACAAAATCAAAATATAAAACCACAAAAAACCCACATGTTGTGATGATCCTGACAGACCTTCTTACTCAACCTGATAAGTTTCAGGAAAGGGTGTTGTGGTAGTGACAACTCCCAAAATCATGGTGGAGACTGAGGACAATAGGCCCTACGCCCCAAATATTTTTTATTATTGTTTTATTTTTTAAGTAAATAATATTTGGGGACATCGTTGACATTTGGTCAAGACTGGAGGCCTGAACCACCTTGGACCCAATCCATGTCCAAATTTTTGTATGTTTTGTATGTAGTTTATCCAATTATACTGAATTAATTCAAGAGTAGGCTTGGGTGATCTTACCCTTCATTAAACATCTGTATGATTTGAGTTGGTCATTGTTTTCCGACTCTTGATAAATTATTTCATTATTGGAACTGATAAATTCTAATCAACACCCTCAACAATCCAAGTACAATAGAGTTTCTTTATTAGTCAACAAGAGTTCATTTAACAAAGAGCAGCACAGAATTGATTAGACTCCACCATGGCTTTCCCTGATTCACTGAAGTTTTCCAGTCTAGGGCTGGATCTGTAACCCTGTATTCACTAATTCTGGTCCAAATGATTTGGGCTGGGCTGGAACATTATTGACTTCATATAGATCTTGAGAGGGTAATATAGATTATGCTTAAAAGCATGTCCTACTTTATATACTCACGTCAAACAGCCACATTCCTCTTATAAAATTTAAGTACAGTGGTACCTCAGGTTACATACGTTTCAGGTTACAGATTCCGCTAACCCAGAAATATTACCTCAGGTTAAGAACTTTGCTTCAGGATGAGAGTCATCGTGTGGCGGCGGTGTGGTGGCACCAGGAGGCCCCATTAGCTAAAGTGGTACCTTAAGTTAAGAACAGTTTCAGGTTAAGAACGGACCTCAAGAACGAATTAAGTTCTTAACCCGAGGTACCACTGTATCTCCATTCTGTTTTCCAAGATATCAGTTCTCAACTGTCATGAGTGGTCATCTAAGGAACATAGGAAGCTGCCATATAATGAGTCAGGCCTTAGATCAGTCTTGTCTACAATGATCAGTCTTGCCTATCTAGATCAGTCTTGCCTACAATGACTGCCGGTGGCTCTCTAGGGTTTTAGACAGTCTTTCTTCTACCAGCCCTACCTAGAGATGCAGGAGATTGGACTAGGACTTTCTGTATGCAAGACAGATGATCTACCACTGGGGCCTATGAACATACATCCAATCCAAAGATTGTATATAACCTTTCCAGGAGTACAGAGGTGAGTAACAGCTAGGCATGATCCTTAAGATGATGGAGGAGTGTTTATGATCCATAACGTGCAGTTGGTTGTTTAAACATTTTCTGTGATCCAGATAAATGCACAATGGATGTGGATCGGAACTTTATTGCATCAAATGGTTGGGGCCAAATAATGGCTACCAACCCTGCTACAACATACAGTGGGATCTTGGGTTACAGATGCTTCAGGTTACAGACACTACAGGTTACAGACACCGCTAACCCAGAAATAGTACCTCTGGTTAAGAACTTTGCTTCAGGATGAGAACAGAAATTGTGCTCCGGCGGCATGGCAGCAGCAGGAGGCCCCATTAGCTAAAGTGGTGTTTCAGGTTAAGAACAGTTTCAGGTTAAGAACAGACCTCCAGAACAAATTAAGTTTTTAACCCGAGGTACCACTGTACAATGTTGCCATATTCTGCATAGCAGTATCCACAAACTAGATTTAATAAACACTCATATCAGAGTGCTCTGTAAACTGATAGCTATAGTCTTTTCTATATAGTGGTACCTTGGAAGCCAAACGCCTTGGCTCCCGAACACATCAGCTCCTGAATGATTGAAACCCAGAAGTGAGTGTTCTGATTTTTGAATGATTTTCAGAAGCCGAACATCCAGCGCGGCTTCCACGGCTTCCGAGTGGCTGCAGGATGCTCCTGCAACCAATCGGAAGCTGCTCGTTGGTTTTTGAATGGTTCCAGGAGTCGAACAGACTCCCAGAACACACTCTGTTCAAGAACCAAAATACATCTGTACTCAGCTTTTATGCTCTTCCACATCCGTTTAATGCTCGTAACCCTTCTTTTAGCTTCTTTTGGATTCTTATAGTTTTTTATATATACCTTCTGTTTTAATAATTTTTAGCTTTCCAAGACATTTTACAGCGTTTAAATGATTGTATCCCTCCCCTCCTTATGCTGGTCTATGACCATAATAAAGATTTGATTGATTGTACATAACGGCTCATACACCTTGCTTGGGGCGGTTCTCTTCTCTACGAGATGTTTGGAATTTTATCTCAAGCTTTCCTTGGGTCATTTATGGATTTTCCCAAGCTGCTGGCCTCGCTTTAAGAGCCCTCTATTTACGGCGATGCCTTTGTGTATATTCCTTTCCTTTCCAGGAAGGAGGCACTACGGATGCAGCTCCGCTAGGGCAGGGGGTGAGATTGTTCAGTGAGAAGAGGATATTGGTTGGAAATTAATGGTGACACTTGCTGAGGAGAAAGATATGTAACAGGAAGATGTTTACTTTCCAGCTCGTTAGTCAAAGGGGGACTACGTTAGGATCAAGGAGATGGGCCTGTCAAGATAACGGACTTCAGTCCAAATTTCACACCAAAGCCATGCTTTGTGATGCTTGTGAAGTTTGGCATAAACTCTGGAAAGGTTCCTTAGGCATTCAGCTTTAAGAAATAGTCAAATAACAATGTGACATTCTCTTGCGATGCAGCCATCATTCATAGGCTAGGTTTAGATGTAAAGGAAAACCGTTGCTGGCATTTAATTCATGAATCCCTTCAGCAAGAGCCCTGCATAAGGACTTCTGATTCTGCAATGGGTCTTTCCCCCTCACTTCCCCCCCTGCAGCTGCTGAAATGGGGGGGGGCATTGGGAGAATATTCAATATTCCTGAAAAGTGTATAAGAAATGTATTATGGAAAGCACATGCCAAGCATGAGCTGTGACCCATGCTAATGAGAGGAAGGAATGGAGAGGAGGGGAGAATCCTGGAGAAAGCTGTGAGACTTGAAAATATGAGCAAATTATACTGAGCAATGCACTTTAATATCATTTTAATCTCCTCGTTCTTTTTCATCCATTTCTGATGTTCCAATATCCTTGACGTGCTGCAGACATTCATATTATCCCACTGCAGCTAAAATCAGTATTCTCTTCTCACAATCACTTTTGCAAAACACAGAGGTGGGTTGAAGTCCTAAGGTAGCTCTGGGCAGGGGTGAACGAAGGCATCGTGACACCCGGAATGGGGTGTCGCTACATAGGGCGCATGTGCGGCATCGCTATGTACGACGCATGCACCCGATGCCGCACATGCGCTGTACATAGCGGTTTGCCAGCGCCCCCGCTTCAGCGCCATATGGACGGTGCTGGGATCCTCTGCTCGTGACTGCAGCTGTGAACGGAGGATCCTCTACATGTGGCTGTAGCGGTGACAGAGGGATCCACCACCATCTGTACAGCGATTGAGCAGCACCGGCGGCAAACTGCTATGTACAGCACATGTGTGGCGTTGTTACGTACAGCGCATGCATGCGACGCCGCACATGCGCTGTACATAGTAGTTTGCCACTGGTGCCAGGATTCTCCACATGTGGCTGCAGCGGCGTGATGGCTGCTCACTCCCTCGTGGGCCCCCGCGGGGTGCCTTCTTGTCACTCCCCAGACATGACACCTAGGGCACACCGTCCCCTGCCCCCCATTGCAACTCCACTCGCTCTGGGGACCAAAAGTGGCTTAACGTCCATATATTAAGATCTAGATGGCTCTCAGACATAAGACCAGAGGACTCCTCCTTCTATTTTGTGGGTTGCTTTTTTGCAATCCTGCCCTGTTGAGTGGCATTTTGTTTCCCATAAAAGCGAACTCCTGAGCTGGTGTAAATATCTCGCCAGTTGGGAAGATGAGTGGTGCCATTTGGCAGAGAGAACTTTGGATCCTGGGTGTTTTCTAGTCTGCCTCCCCCCCAAAAAATCACCTGTGGTCTGGCCTGTGCTGGCTGAGCCAGGATGTTGAAAATGTCTGTGACAGAATGTAGATCCAACACTGGATCTCTCTCTCTCTCTCTCTCTCTCTCTCTCTCTCTCTCTCTCTCTCTCTCTCTCTCTCTCTCTCTGATCCCAGAAAGGGAGTTCTAATACATCCTATAGGATTGCAGCCTTGATCCCATGAAAGCAAAAAAAGAAAAAAGAAGAAAAGGGGGGGTCCCATTCATCTGCTAAACCACCTGAACGCAATTAAAAAAACAAGAAGTGACACGTTCCATATACATCTTCAGAGGAGACTTATACTGAAAAAGGCTGATTAGAAATAAGTATATCATGGAGTAGAGAGAAATATAAAAGGCCTTGCCTGGAGGAAAGTATAATTCCTCCTGCTTTCCTCGCAAGACCCGAATCCTGTCATCTACAACCATTTGCATCTCTGTGTGGCTGGGAGAGCAAGTGGCGACTATGACTCATACTAGTCGACTGTATCCCCTCCTTTGACTTCACTGTTGCTATTTCCTGATAATAATGAAAATAATAAAGAAGGATTTTGGAGAGGGGGAATAAAGTGCGACGATGACTTTTTGAATGTTATGTCTTTGGATGTCCCATTGACTGACACAACATCTGGCCCTAAATATATTTACTGGTGCCAGTACCAGTAGTTGGGGTGGGTGAACTTGGTGGGTTTTGAGGTTTTTGACATGTCTCAAACTGCTAATTAAATATGTAAAGTTAGTTTGAATTCACAGACTTTCCCACCACCCCTATAATTTAAAGCTATAATTTCTCCTACCCACAGATGATTCACTTTTAAAAAGAAAAACATGGTTTCCTTGTATGTTTGGATTAGGAAAGCACCCAGAAAAAGGCAGATTGACAATATATGTCGTGTCTCAATTTTGCTGTCTTCTACACACACACCCAACACAGATTTTTTTCCTTATTCTCTTCTACCTTTCACATTCTTATTTCCTACATCTATTCTTTCAGTGAGTTCCGCCTCTTTTCTTTTAATAGTCTCTCCTGAATGTTTCTATTTATTTATTCATTTGATCGATCAATCATTTTCTACTCCACATTTCAGTTCAAGGGGGATTACATAAAAATAGCAAAATGCAATTAAGCGGGGGGTGGGGGGTGGAAACTTTTAAAACCAGCGGTAGAAAACATCAAATTAAAAGCAGCAACCAAAACCCAGGACAAAGGACACAAAATGCAGGTTAACAATACTGGCAATTCACACCCCACCAAAAAAAGGTTTTATCAAAATTAAATGCTTTTTAACTGGCCTGATACTATAGTGAGACGAGACACCTTGATGACCCTCTATGAGCAGGGATCCCACAGCAAAGGGTCCATCTCTTAAAATCCCTTCTTGTCAGCCTCAGAAACCTAGGGTTCTTGAAGCACGTTCTTGCTTCTTAAAGGTAAAGGTAAAGGTAAAGGCCGACTCGGGTTGCTGTGCTCATCTCGCTTTATTGGCCGAGGGAGCCGGCGTACAGCTTCCGGGTCATGTGGCCAGCATGACTAAGCCACTTCTGGCAAACCAGAGGAGTGCACGGAAACGCCGCTTACCTTCCCACCGGAGCGGTACCTATTTATCTACTTACACTTTGACGTGCTTTCAAACAGCTAGGTTGGCAGGAGCAGGGACCGAGCAACGGGAGCTCACCCCGTCACGGGGATTCGAACCGCCGACCTTCTGATCGGCAAGTCCTAGGCTCTGTGGTTTAACCCACAGCACCACCCGCATCCCTTCTTGCCTCTTAACCTACTGTAATTGTTTAAATGCTTGAACCCCACCTGCCTATGTCCACCGCCTCAAACAAACCAATTACTGTGGATGGTCTCCTAAGCGGTGATTTGACAATAGGGTTGCGACCTAAGACAAAGGCTCTGCACAGCTTGTGTATGAGAAACAGCAGTTTGATGTTTGAATAAAGAGAGAAATAAGCAAAACTTTCTAACTAGAATTAGCTGGAAGAAGTGCCTGGGTGCAGCCTCAGGGGTGCAGAATGCTCAAGATATGCTCTTGTGTTCTTAACATTTTCAGTGGCTCTGCAGGAGTGCCTGTCTGCCTCCACTATGCCCTGCTTGCATATTCTTGTCTGGTTCTGTTGCTGGATCCTGATTCTCTATGCATCTCCATTTTTAAAAATGTTTTTTTGTTTTATTTATCTTTTGCATTACACACACACACACACACACACACAATCAGTTTGCTATATGCTGCAATAAGGCTTCTTTTGGTGGGAAAGCCAGCCTATGAAATCTAAATAAAATAATAGTATTTGGAAATTAAGAAAATATTTTAAGAACAGCCTCAGTCTCCAGTGCTCTTTGATCCAAAGGAAATGTTTGGACTTGGTGCTGTTGCCCCTAAAACATCCCACTTCCTGCTTGGAAGTGGGGATTGTGTAAGAGTATTATTGGGAAAGATCCCAAGTGTAGGAGTTTATAATCAGCCCACGTCCTTTTCAATGTCTTTCATATCATTTTACATTCGGACTCTTGTTTCCTTTAGGAGCAGAACTAATGCACCAATAAATGTGCTTAAAACTAAGCCAAATAAGCACACAGATACAAATGGCAGTTTTCGACTTTTTCACTCCGCAGCCTTGTCTCCAGCTGCTCTCCATCGCCTGACAATCCCAATTCGATCAGATAGCAGTGCACTGTTTAGTAGAATCCCAAACCTGTTGTGAGCAAGAAACAGATTTTCTCAGTGTTTCAAGTTACTAACTTTTTGGGTGGCAGAGACTGAAATGGTGGAAATGGGGGAAGGGGCGTGTCAATGCTTAGGAACATCTTGTAAATGTGTGTGTGGTTTTCCTGGTTCAAGAGGACACAGCCTCTTATTTAAGAAATGCCACCAACTGATAAGAAAGAGATGCTGGTGAAGGTTCTTCTGACCCAGACTAGAGTATGAAATTAATGGGCTTGTAGAAGCTTGCTTCAAATGAGAGGTGAGTTTTTAAAGCCCTGATATGGCTGAAATGAAATTCTGAGTTGGAGATGAATTCTTGGTTTCCCCCACTGTCCATTGCTAAAAACCCTCCCGATCAGCCAACACACTTCCAAAACACATTCTCCCACCCCCTTCACTAACCTCTCAAATAGTGATTGGATCGACAGTGATGGTGGTAGGGCAAAAGATCATTTTCATTTTATTAGTATATACCTAACTAGCCCATCTTTTCTCCCAGGAGCTCAAGGTGTTATCAATGGTTCTCCCCCCCCCCCACTCCCTTTATTCTCACAACAACTTTGTGAGGTAGGTTAGAGAGACAGCAACTGGCCCACAGTCACACACTGAGGTTCATGGTTCAAAGAACCCTGGTCTCTCATGTTTTGTTCCAGTACACCACAACATGGAGAGGGCCTTCTTTACCCTTCCTTCCATCCATCTTTCTCCACCCCCCTGACATGCTGGTGAACCAGGTTTTATGGTCTAATGTGAACCCCACGTCTGTGTAGGGTGAAGACACTTGCCCTGGAGACCCCATTTTTTACATGAGGGTTCTGACTCCTGGCCTAATACATCTTCAAGATGATGTAGCCAGTTCATCTTACCATGACTTCCTTTTCCTTGTTCCTATACATAAGTAGTGGTGGCTCCCCACAGATCTCCAGATGTTACTAGACTACAACTCCCATCATCCCTCACCATAGGACATGATGCCTGGGGATATTGGGAGACCAGCAACACCTGGAGGACCACAGGTCCTCCATTCCTGTCATATCTGTTGTACCACCATTCAATAATTCTGATCTCCCGCAGATCTTTCCATCTGCACAGCAAACCAGGAAGAAAACATTACAAGCAGCAGACCCATCAGTCCCATGACAAGATGCCTAATGGTCATCAGGGAGAGGAAGCAGAAGAGATCCTACAAAGTGCCTGAGTTGGAACGTACTGAGATCAAGTGAGACAGGAGAGGGCAAGGGGGTGCCCTATATCAGAGCAGACAAACTTATGTTGAAGTAGCACAATCCACCCCAACAAGACAAGAGCTGATGCTAGAAGGAAGTCGCGGCACAACAGGGCCAGCTCTAACATTTTACAGACTGAGGCAGCTGCCCCAGGTGGCGAGTGTCCAGGGGGTTCAGGGAACATGGATTGTCAGTGAGGTGTTGGAGGACAAAGCCATACATGAAATATAACCTGTCCTGAATCCCTGAAGGTTGTCTGCTGCCTTCCAGTGTGGTGGTGGATACCGTCCTGTTTGTCACCGGTGCTGAAGTAAAATTCAACTGCCAATCCATCCAGGATCTGGAAAGGAAGGGGGCATCAGGCAAAACTGTGTCTGTCTCAGGCTGGCCCCGAGACTCAGAGAACGTATGAGGTCCTGAAGGGCCATGTCTCTCAGCAGTGCCAGAAAATTGCTCCCTGGCATTGCAAGGGGAGTGTGGGAAAGGGGCCTGTTTCAGTTCTGTCCTGGAAGGAGTACAGTTGCTAGATGAATTCAGTGTGGTAGCAGTTTACAAGACACATGTCATGCTCTTCTTTCTTAGTCTCTCTTGACGTTTTTAATGGTGCATCCTAAAGCAAAGCCTCTCCAAGCTGGTGGATGGCAGGGTTCGGAGGCTTCATCGCGCTTGTGTTTAATGCATTAGCTGGCAAAGCTTCAGCGCAGGGGTGGCTGGAAGGGGATACATTTGGTAAATGTCTGCTCTCCCCTGCTACCTATCTGATTTCTCTTGAACCAAATTTGCTAAGCTCCAGTCAATTTTCTAATCTCTGCTTGCTGACAGACTGCAGGCCAAGAGAAAGACAAGTTTAAAACCCTGAAAATGAAGTGCATTTTATTTATTATGCTGTCTAAGATGTTTTCAATGAAGCAGACAGAGATAGTGCCTTGCCAAATTAGTGTCATGACTTTCCAAAGGTTTTGGCTAGTTAGGAGACTTCCAGTAAAAATACACGATGGCGCTCAGACCTCTTGTGGGCGATCCACACCTCTCTTGGAGCCTCCTCTTATTATCTTGTGGTTTCTGGTGGAAGGAAAGGGGGGGGAGAGCACCCCCCCTATGAATGGATTTGGACCTCTAGTAACTGTTCTGCAAATTATATTAATAACAAATGGAGAACGAGTTTAATATGCCAAAACACTTGGTTCCTCCCCACCCCCCAGCCCCGTGCCTCTGGTCTTGCATAGCCGTGACAGCGAGAATATAAACAAACATTAGCAAGAAAGCCTGGTTTGATTAACGAGAACCAGGAATGGGAAGATAGACAAGAGCTGATGAAGGAGAACAGGATTTCGGCAGGCATTAGAAAAGACGACCCTGCAGCTGATTCTTTGAAGACCCCAAATACCAGCAAATGCTCTTCCGGGCTCAGGAGATGCCTGCCCACTTAGACCTTGTCACTTGGCATGCAGATCATGCTCCTCACTGCTCAAACCTTTAAAAGCTGGTTTTGGTTTGCTAAGGCTTCGTAGTCCATAGGCAGCTGCTCCACTAGTTCTTTTCCAACTCCACCCGACTAATTTCCACGTGGTTCAAGTGGTTGCCCCCAGCTTGTTTCTGAACAGCAGGAAAGGGCCATAACTCAGTGACAGGCCATATGCCCAACAACAGGGGTAGTCGGTGCAGTGACTTCAAGATGTTGTTGGGTTCCAGCTCTCATCAGCCCCATCCAACATGACCAATGGGCAGGCATGATGGGACCATCTGAAGGGCACCATCATGACTACATGACTATTTTACATGAATATGGTGCTGTTCAGCCCTGAAGCTATCTTCAGATCAAGGACCAGAGGTATCAGGGATTGCTATCTGCTCTTTTAGTTTTTGTTGTCTTGCGATATTAATCTTCATTGTCTTGCAGTATTATTGTACAGTGGTACCTCTGGTTAAGAACTTAATTCATTCCGGAGGTCCGTTCTTAACCTTAAACTGTTCTTAACCTGAGGTACCACTTTAGCTAATGGGGCCTCCCGCTGGTGCTACACCGCCAGAACATGATTTCTGTTCTCATCCTGAAGCAAAGTTCTTAACCCGAGGTACTATTTCTGGGTTAGTAGAGTCTGTAACCTGAAGCGTCTGTAACCTGAAGCATCTGTAACCCGAGGTACCACTGTATTGCAGTATTGATCTTTAACAGTGTTATATTGTTGCATCTTTATTTGTCTTGTAAAGGTGGTCTTGGAATATTATTTTAAAGGGCTGGGTACAAATAACTTGGCACAAGTTTACCCCGCTGTGTGATCGCTGGGGAGAGGGTAGGAGGAATAAGGTGACATGTGCCCCTCTGCCTGGTTTTACCAGTAGAGGCAACAGCTGCAACCAGGTAGGGAGAAAGCAAGCCCTGGTAGCAGCAATCAGAAATACCCAAATGGGGCATTTCAGGGGCACTTGTCCAAATGTCTCATAGGTGTCCTGAGTTGAGTTTTGCAAGCCTGGAGCCAGGATAGTGAAAAATAAGAAAGGACTTACTGGGTTGCAGTGGTGAATCTGCCAGTCCTATATGATCCTATTCAACATCCTTTCTCTAGCTGAGTTAGTCCGCGGTTCAGTGCTTATTATGGTTGTACATATTGAAATATAAAGAGAAGTATGTGCATACTGTACTGAGCCATTTGTCAAACCTTCCTTTCATTCATCCAATATGTATTGTCATCTGAAAATCAGACTTCACAAGTTAACCTGTGGTTTCAAAAATGTGAAGATGAAAGCAGTGTTGGATGGTGTTTTTTAGTTTAATTTTTTTTTAAGGAGAAGAAAACACTACATAAAGTCTGTGTCTGTGTTGCTGGATCGCTATGAAATAGACTTTTTTTTTACCACCAGGAAAGTCTCTGAAATCTATTAATATTTCTGGCACCACCTTCAACAAAAAATGCCACTGGTTTCAGTTAACAGTAGGCATTTTAAATCTTATAGCAAGAATGTCAGAAAATGGCATACAGACATTATTTTCCTCTGAGAGATCCTTGAGAAAGTTGGGGGGGGGGGGGAGGCAGAGCCTGGTTGTGCACCACGGAACAATAATATAGCATTTTGACTTTTACAAGCAATCATACTTAACACAACCATTATAATTTACATCTCCAGATGTCACTGTCCTTTCCAGAAACTCACTGAGGGCCTCCAGCCTTGAGTGATGCCTGAAAAGAACAGGAAGATGCACAGAAAACATTTGGTCCTCCATGCCAAAATATAGTTATAGAAAGAATGACTCTTTAGGGATTCTTGGAGGCAAAGGCATAAATTAATGTTTCAGTGTGCAGGCAGGATTAGATGTATGATCTCATTGCAAGTTTTATCCTCCGATGCCAGGGCTGGGGAACTTGTGGTCATCTAGATATCATTGGACTGCAACTCCCATCATCCCTGACCTTTGGCTGTCCTAACTAGGGATGGTGGGAGTTGGAGTTCAACATCTTCCCTAGCCCTGTCCTAAATAATCAGGAAACCATGACGTCTGTCAGTGGAGATCAAATTTCAGAGATGCAACTTTTTTAAAAAAATCAAAAATCTCAGGGCCAAAATATTAAGAGTACAAATTTGCATGGGTTATTTGTACTCATGGATTGGATGACCATGCTAATCATCCTTGGGGCTGATGGGAGTTGGAGTCCAACATCTGGAGGGTCACAGGTTCCCTCATCTTTTCCATATATGTGTGTGTGTGTGTGTTTTCCTGGGTAACCTATGAACAGTGGATCATGTGGTTCTTTCTCAGACTGTAGCAATCAATGAGCAGACATGTTGATGGATGCCTCCACCTACTTGTAAAGGTTACCAGCTCAGACATGGACTACAAGCAACAGCTGCTAGAAAGCCCCAACCCTTACCTGTCCACACCTGATCATCTTCAGTTTTGAGGCAGCCTATGAGGTTGGGCTATTGAGTATGCATCTGGATCCCTTCACTACTGCTACTGTGGATGCATGTTTTGTTTCAAAAGTATACAGGCTATATAGGTAAAGGTAAAGGACCCCTGGACAGTTATGTCCAGTCTGAGGCGACTATGGGGTTGTGGCACTCATCTCGCTTTCAGGCCAAGGGAGCCAGCGTTTGTCTGCAGACAGATTTCCAGGTCATGTTGCCAGCATGACTAAACCACTTCTGTTGCAACAAAACACCGTGACGGAAGCCAGAGTGCACGGAAACACTGTTTACCTTCCCAACACAGCAGTACCTATTTATCTACTTGCATTGGCATGCATTCGATCTGCTAGGTTGGCAGGAGCTGGGACAGAGCAACGGGAGCTCACTCCGTTCTAGGGATTCGAACCGCCAACCTTCTGATCAGCAATCCCAAGAGGCTCAGTGGTCAGACCACAGTGCCACCCACTATATACAAAGTACAGGAAAGACATATGGCCTCTGCCCACTTACACACTATGTGAATACTCTCTCAGGACTTCCTTCTTAGCTAATTTACTATTATTCATATTTCTTCTTTTAAGACATAGCTTCCACACCTTTTAACACACCAGGGCCATTTCCCCTGGTCCTGACACATTTACTCAGTTGGCTCAGGTCAGACACCATGCTAAATCAGTTTGGTCTCACTCCGAATTGGAAAGTCAAGCCAAGGTCTGAAGGCTTTGACACACCCAAGCAAACCTTATTGTAGATCTGCATGTCTACTTTCATTATCTTCCATCAGGAGGAACTTTCTGGTGGTCAGAGCTGTTTGACAGTGGACAGGCTCCCTCAGAAGGTGGTAGGCTCTCCTTCATTGAAAGTTTTTAAGCAGAGGTTGGATGGCCAACTGTCATGGATGCTATAGTTGAGATTCCAGGGGATTGGACTAGATGATCCTTAGGGTCTCTGCCAACTCCACAACTCTATGATTCTATATCAACACTCTGATCTCTAGGTTTAGTGGCCTCAAGAGGTTGGACAAGAGTTGGGACTATGGTTGGTCATATGAACATATGGACAACTCTGCTGGCTCAGTTCAAAGACAAACCAATGCAGCACCCTGATTTCACAGTGGCCAATCAGATGCCCCTGGGAAGCCTGCAATCAGGATATGGGTGCAATAATAATATTAAAATTTGTCATTTATACCCCATCCATCTGGCTGGGTTTCCCAGCCACTCTGGGATGCTCCCAACAGAATATTAAAAACATGATAAAACATCAAACATTAAAAACTTGCATTCAGATGTCTTCCAAAAGTCCCCAGCCCCTAGGCCAGGTGGAAAAGGGCCTTGCAGGGAGCAGCCTTCAGTACTCACAGCAGGGCAATGTTCTTTCCCATTTGTGAATCTCAGTGACTGCCGGTCAGGGAACTGCCATCGGAGCCAGAGGCGGAGGCAAGGCTCCCAAGCGATGTTGGAGAAGGGCCCAGCAGGGAGAGAGGCAGCTCATCGGCTGGGGAAGGAAATCAGCGTAACACCAGGGATAAAGGGGGGCAGATGGGGGAATCGGCAAGTGGGCTCCAGGACTCCTCGCCAGAGACCAGCGGGGAGAGCACGGGTCCTCCACTGCCCACACCCACCCTGCGCAGAAGACTTCTGCACAGGGAGAGTAGGCAGCGACTTGGCGTCAAAGAACTTCTTTGCTGGAAGAGGTTCAAGAAACGCCCACTGACGGATCCTGCTAGCGACTGAAACAGCCACATAGTGAAGGGCTGTCCAGACAGAAAAGGTTTAACCAGGCAACCTAGCCAGGAGTGGCGGCAACTTACGCACGAGCAACCCCTATAACCATTACACTGCCCATCATGACCAGAAGCCATTAATAGTTTTATCCTTCATGAATCCTCTTTTTAAAAAATCAAAGTTGGTGGCCATTTCTACACCTTGTGGGAGCGAATTCCATCATTTAACTATGTGCTATTTTCTAAATGAAAAAGGCCCAAACACAAGAACCTTTCTTCCTAGGGGGAAAGGCATCCAGCTATAGTTAATGTAAAACCATAGTTTTCCAGCTCATCACAAATCATAGCTTTCCAATTTAGACATCACTCACAGCCAAGCTTCCTTAACGATGACTTGGTGTAATATTTGAACTGAACAAATGGATGGGACGGCCAAGTTTAAAGAAACTGTGACCCTAGGCACCAATTAGTCAACTTGTAGCACTCTGGGCATAGTAGATCCAGCAAAAGACTTGTCCCAAGATTCTTTCCCCACTTGATGCCTCTGTGATTGTCCCATCCTTGGAACATTTGGAGGAAATTACTGGAATTATTTCCTAGTCCATTGCAAATAAATGAGCAGTTGCTAAAGTCTTTCATGGCAGGCTAGTAGCTGAGTGGGAGGCTGTCGGAGGCTGTCAAGGTTATTCTCATGTGGATTAAGCAATTCCACATTCCAGGGGTTGAAGGCAGGTGATGTGTGAGGTTTCATCTAAGAGGTGAGCCATTAGGACAACTCTAATCTCTTTCTTCTTCTTTTTCTCAACGGTGGTGTCTCTTTTCTGTCTCTCCTCCACTTGCCGCAGCTATCAGGGATGAACTTTGACAGAGGTAGTGATAATGTGTCAGGTACTTACAGCCAAACGGGTTGGTGGGGAAAACTCCTTTCTTGTCAAGAGTTACTTTTCTTTTCCCTGTGTAGGATTAAAGAATATATGCCAGGCCACAATTCAAGTCAAGAAAGCTTCCCAGTGTCCCTTGAGAATCCTCTTGTGGTAGCCAAAGACAGAGCAAAGCTCACATGGCCTCTTAATATTCGGCAGATGAAAATAAGAACACGTGTGTTGCGTTAAGGGACTAAACAGCTCAGAGTGTGGTAGTAAGCAAGGCTGAGAAGCAAGCTGGTTGTTTCCCAGGGGGCCTGGCATTATGCCTTCCCCACAGAGTATTTTTGAACTGGTAATCTCAATGTAAAAGTCCTCAATAGATACAGCACTTAAATAATATGTATGTCACATCCACGTAGCACTTAAGGGCACAGAACAGCCAACATAGGGTCCTCAAGAGGTTGCTGGACTCCAGCTCCTATCAACTGGCATGGCTAGTGACCACGGGTGATGGGAATTGTAGTTACGTCAGTTGTCCCAGCTTGAGGATTAACTGTGCACATTGTAAATGTGTGGGGCATTCATGACTGAGTAGAATGTTGCATCAGATCATCTTTTAACTTAAAAGTAATGATCGGGGTAGGGACGTGGGTGGCGCTGTGGGTAAAACCATAGAGCCTAGGACTTGCTGATCAGAAGGTCGGTGGTTCAAATCCCCGCGACGGGGTGAGCTCCCGTTGCTCTGTCCCTGCTCCTGCCAACCTAGCAGTTCGAAAGCACGTCAAAGTGCAAGTAGATAAATAGGTACCGCTCCAGTGGGAAGGTAAATGGTGTTTCCGTGTGCTGCTCTGGTTCGCCAGAAGCGGCTTAGTCATGCTGGCCACATGACCCAGAAGCTGTATGCTGGCTCCCTCGGTCAATAAAGTGAGATGAGCACCGCATCCCCAGAGTCGGCCACGACTTGACCTAATGGTCAGGGGTCCCTTTACCTTTACCTAATGATTGGGGTGAATGAATGCCACAAAATAAATCTCAAATCATTTTTCACAACTGTTTGCAGATATTACACCACCATCTTTACCTGCTGATGGCTATTTTTTTTCTTTGTTACTTTTCTCCTCAAGCTGACCCAAGGCATTTTGCAGCCTGATGTGGAGCCCAGTTTATGTCTGACCCCCCACCCCAGGCCAGCCTTTTTGAAAGTATTGTGATGCGATTCAGAAACCACTTCCAGCATCCACCTCTTCCTTCCACCTTCACAGTGCTGCCTCGAGAAATAAAGGCCTGTGGTTTAGCTTTATAGCATCAAAACTTAGCCAATTCTGATTTGCAATATAATGTCTCCCCATGACAGCATTGCTTCCAATCCTCACTCTTAACTGGCTTTATGATATCACCAAAGAAGACAAATCAGATTGGCTATATGGCATGTTCATGAAGCCAAATCAGAGCGAGGGCAGGAAGCACCGACCCTGCTTACATTTGGCTCATAAAGACACCCAATAATCAATTGTATTTGATGTCTCAAAGCCAAATCAGAGGCATAACATCCCTTCCTGCCCTCTCTCTGGCACAGAGGAAGGTGAAATGAAGCAAAATAGCATTATGAAACTCAAGTCACCCCGGCCAGGACTGCAAATAAGTGATGAAGAAGAGATAAGATGAGCAACATAGCGTTTCATTTGAAGGTTGCCACAGAAGACTGAGAGAACACCTAAGTCACGAAGTGCAACAAGAACTTTATTGTCTCTCTTAAACAAGAACAGAACAGACAGGGGACATGCCTTTCTCTATGCACATACAAATAAATCCAGTTCCACCTGGTGTCTAAACTCTATAATCCACAAAAAAGTTAAACGTTTGTTACAGAATACTTGACTCATCCCTAGTTCTCGCTCAATATGTCATCATGGCAAAAAAAATCACTGATCACAGTTATCTCCTTTGAAGAAACATGTAGCAAAATCTGGCAGAGTTTCTCAGGAATGTTTTTGGAACAGAAGCAGCAGCACATGGTGGCAATTATTAGATGATTAACAACCATAAAGAATAGTATGCATAGATAAAGGAAGGGCATTTTTTTAATTAATAGAAGAGAGGTCTTGATGCGATGTTCCAAGTGGAGCAAAAGGACTTATGTTCACCACCCATCAGCCTACAGACTCCCCAGCCTTCTGAGAACAGTATTCCTTTCCATGTGCTCTGCACAAAGTATTTTCCGCATGTCAGAGAATCTGGAATGACTCCCAAACATGTGGGAAGATAATGTCTGATATGAACAGATTTTTTTAAAAAAACAAAACAAAACATCTTGTTAACAAGCACTTGCCGGCTTTGTTGGAATCATCTTAAGGAGACTCCCTTTAGTTAATGTGATTTTTTTTTAAAAAAAGTATTTTATTTGGCCTTGGAATGCTCATATTATATGGTGGTGTTTTTTGTTACCCCCCCTCCCCAAATCCTCTCCAGACAAATTTCATTGTATTGTTGCTCCAGGAAATTCTGACTCATGGAATGCTCTTAAGAGGTAAGCTTCCTTTTTCAGAACATTTGAAAAACTGCCTGGTAGAATCTATAGATAACTGAAACTCTGTTGACGAAGGTGAGGATTCCCTAGGGTAATTAACAGGGGAAACAGTTAGATGTAGCTAATGACCGCTCCTCACATTAAATGGGGGGCGCCCTTTGCGTGGTCACGCACAGCCCCCTGGACCCTTTTGTTGTTTAGTCGTTTAGTTCTGTCCGACTCTTCGTGACCACATGGACCAGAGCACGCCAGGCATTTCTGTCTTCCACTGCTTCCCGTAGTTTGGTCAAACTCATGCTGGTAGCTTCAAGAACACTATCCAACCATCTTGTCCTCTGTCGTCCCCTTCTCCTTGTGCCCTCCATCTTTCCCAACATCAGGGTCTTTTCCAGGGAGTCTTCTCTTCTCATGAGGTGGCCAAAGTATTGGAGCCTCAGCTTCAGGATCTGTCCTTCCAGTGAGCACTCAGGGCTGATTTCCTTCAGAATGGAGAGGTTTGATCTTCTTGCAGTCCATGGGACTCTCAAAAGTCTCCTCCAGCAGCATAATTCAAAAGCATCAATTCTTCGGTGATCAGCCTTCTTTATGGTCCAGCTCTCACTTCCATACATCACTACTGGGAAAACCATAGCTTTTACTATACGGACTTTTGTTGGCAAGGTGATGTCTCTCCTTTTTAAGATGCTGTCTAGGTTTGTCATTGCTTTTCTCCCAAGAAGCAGGCGTCTTTTAATTTTGTGGCTGCTGTCACCATCTGCAGTGATCATGGATCCCAAGAAAGTAAAATCTCTTACTGCCTCCATTTCTTCCCCTTCTATTTGCCAGGAGGTGATGGGACTAGTGGCCATGATCTTCGTTTTTTTGATGTTGAGCTTCAGGCCATATTTTGCGCTCTCCTCTTTCACCCTCAATAAAAGGTTCTTTAATTCCTCCTCACTTTCTGCCATCAGGGTTGTGTCATCTGCATATCTGAGGTTGTTGTTGCGGCACCATTAGCACAGGCTTGGCTTCGCCTTCCCCAGGTGGGATACCTGGAGGTCTCCGCCTACCTCAGCCAGCTGCCCAATCCTGCCTGGGAAGGTGTTGCCAAGGTGATCAGGCCAGGTAGGGGGAGGGCCTACCTGCCCACACAATAGGGGGAGGATCTTACCTGGGAATCGTCACATACGAAGTGCCAACTCCATCAAAAAGCTGATGCTTCTTCTTAAAGCTGATGTAGAGGAAACGCTTGCCAAGCACTTAACCACAGATTAGTAATCAAAACAGGGGCATGGATTTGTGCCTGCTCAAATTTCCATGGTCTTTCTTGACTATGGTTTGCTGTAACCATATTTACTTGAGTCTAATGCGCCATCAAATCTAATGCGCACCTCAATTTTCAGAACCTTGAAATAATAAAAAAGTATTTGCTGGTGAATGTAAATGTGCCACTGAATCTAATGTGCAACTTAATTTCTGTAATGTAATTTGGCCAAAAAATGTGAGCAGAAAGAAACATACTGGGCTTTAAAATGAATCTTGAGAGGTTTAGTTTAACTGCTTAATCTCTCTTCTGATGTATTTTATACTGTAATTGCTTTAAATTGTCACAGTTGCATCTGTGTTACGCTTTTGTTGCTTTTATGAGTGGCTCATTATGTACTGCTCTGTGATTATATATTAGTTTATGTACCCCCACCCTGGGAGAAGAAGGCAAGGTGAGAAATACTAGAATTATTTTTTAAAAAATGGTTTTATGGTTCATAGTCCTTGATTTTTATGTAGGTCACCTGGAGAACTTTGCTTATGGGGCAGCACAGAACACCACAAGGAAACAAACAAATAATAAATCACTGAGTCATCTGTTCTCTATTGCTCAAAAGAACTGGGATGAAAGGTAGATCCAATTTCCCTGCGAGTCAAAGTATGCCCGCAGAACAAGAATCA
The DNA here is from genome assembly GCF_964234715.1 of Podarcis melisellensis. Taxonomy (NCBI): domain Eukaryota; kingdom Metazoa; phylum Chordata; class Lepidosauria; order Squamata; family Lacertidae; genus Podarcis; species Podarcis melisellensis. Next base: position 107,274,399 of record NC_138530.1, on the reverse strand, counting down.
GATGTTACTGTTTTCACTTCGAAAACTTGTGCCTGCATTTGCAACATAACAACTGCACCCTTTTTATGTCAGGTTGTCAACTCTCTTTGCATGTTTCCCTTTGACCTGTATGAAAATGTCATCAGAGCTAAACTGAGCTGTTTTTCACGCCCGCTACCCCATAAACAAGAGAAAGCAGGGCAGTCATTAAATTTTATGAATGGAATCCATCTTTTCAGTGCACCAGAAGTAGCGTTCATAGTGGTGAGTTTTGAAGCTTTTAAAGGGTACAACACCACACGGACTAGACTAGAGCTTGTCCTTGGTTATCATTACAGCTTTCTTTTGAACTCCAAGGGGCTGATGTTCAGCAGAAAATACCTTGCTTATATAGGGAAATATGCACAGACATACCAACATGTCCTGGTGCAATCTTAGGTGCTTTTGGAGATGCTTGCTCAAACTCACCTTCTGTCCAATTATGTCTGATTCACTTTTGGTTGGGAAAGAATCCCTAGCCGGATGCTCAGATTCTTCTGTAAGACAGCCGAGAGTCTAAGAGTAGAGATGAGCATCTGTGGTCATGGACAGGATTTGGGGCTTGCCCAGGGTTGTTAACCTTCTTATCACAAGATGAAGGTATGGCAGTAATGAAGGTTTGGCAATGGATTGGATGTAGGTGAAGCCATACTTAGAGTGGATTCACTGAAATCCATGTGACTTAAGTTCCATTGACTTCAGTGGATCTAAGTCTGGAGCCCACCTTCTCTTCGGAGGAGTGGGATGCTTAGAAGATGCATAACATACCCTCGAACATTTATCAGATGAAAACAGGGACATCTTAGTCCGTTCTATTTTTCCTAGAAAAAGAGGTGCCGGAACTCACCATGAATTGCCTCCCTTGTCCTCTTATAATGGCAACGGCACACAACTGAGAGGTGCTGGAACTGAGTTCCTGTGAGTTCTGGCTGGAAAAATGCCCTGTTTCTATTTTACATCAGTGTCACCCCTCCCCAGAGCCTCGATATACACGCACTGCCAACAGCAGTGCACAATTCAAAGTGTTGGTGCTGACCTTTAAAGCCTTAAACAGCCTCGGCCCACTATACCTGAAGGAGCATCTCCACGCACATCGTTTAGCCCGGACACTGAAGTCCAGCGCTGAGGGCCTTCTGGTGGTTCCCTCACTGAGAGAAGGGGGGTTGCAGGAAACCGGGCAGAGGAATGCAGGAAAGGGATGTGGCTGACTGAGCTGACCCAATGGTTGTTACCAAGTGCAGTATGTAGCAATACCGTACCAGCAAATGTCTTGGTTATATGCGGGGACTTAAATGATATATGGTAAAACTTCCACCATCCTACCTTGCGCATCAGAGGAGGCGCCTCTACTGGATGTTTTCAAGGCCAGCAACGTAGTCTCAATGGTTGGTGGCCATGACTGCCAAAGGGCCCCCTGTGTGACTGTGCAAGCTAGGTCCCCTTAGGCCGCTCCTGCCACCACCATCACTGTAGTCTGATGTGTTGATCCGTACCAGTCGGAGGAGCTGAGGAGCACAGTGGAAACAGCTGGTGCCTCACTCTTCTCCCCATGGGTCCCGCTGCACCACTGTGAGGGGCTGTGCTGCCCCCTCTTCCTCCTGCCCCACACTTCCCCATCCCCTTTCCCTGCTCAGTGGCGTAGCGTGGGGGGTGCAGGGGGGGCTGGCCGCACTGGGCACAACATCTGGGGGTTAGGGGGTGCAAATCCACGGGTTAGGGGGCGCAAATCCATGGGTTAGGGGGTGCAAATTACTTGCCTTGCCCCGGGTGCTGACAACCCACGCTACGCCACTGTCCCTGCTTGCAGAATTTGGGACTCTGCATGATATTGGGAGAAGTCATGCTGGCTTAAGGGTTTTCGTGACAGTCCCGGCATCTGGATTGCTCTGTTAGATAGCACATCTAACTAGTTTCTTGGAACAGCTTTCAATTTGTTCTGACAGTATACTTTAAGTTTACCTGCCATGCCAGTTAATCTAGTCCTGGGTGAACTACAACAGCAGGGAGATGCCTTTTTCAGACCGAGGGCCGCATTGCCTTCTGGATAACCTTCCAAGGGCCACCTGCCTGTGGTGTGAAAGGCCCCAGACAAAAGAGGTTGGAGCAACAAATGTAGGTGCCAACTTTGTGCAGCAGGCTAGTTTTGTCACACACTCACACAGGCCTTTTTAGATCAACAGTTTCGAAGCAATGATTCTTCAACACCAACTTCATTGGACTGGTCATGTTGTTCCGATGCCTGATTATCGTCTTCCAAAGAAAGTACTCTATTCCCAACTTAAGAATGGAAAGCGAAACACCAGTGGACAACAAAAGAGGTTTAAAGACTCTCTCAAAGCAAATCTAAAAAAAAGTTGTATAAACACCGAGAACTGGGAAACACTGACCTGCAAATGCTCCAGTTAGAGAATAGCCTTTACCAGAGGTGTCATTGACTTTGAAGAAACACGAACTCAGAGCGAAAAGGAAAAATAAGCTAAGAAGAAGGCACATTTGGCAAATCCTCATCATGATCAACTCCTGACTGGAAACCTTTGTCTCTACTGTGGAAGGATGTGTGGATCCAGAATTGGCCTCCACAGTCATTTACAGACACACTGCTGATACTGTGTTCATGGAAGACAATCTTACTCGGCCACGAATAAGAAATCTCTATCCAGGCATATAAGCAAGTGGCATTATCAATATTCAAGGATGCATTCAAGGCAGGTAAAAACACTCAAGGAAGGTGGTGTCATGAGATAGGCTGTAGGGGTTGAGGAAAGCACCCAGTGCCAGATAGAGAGGCCTGGAGGACAACATTTGATCCTGGTTCTAAGGTATACCATAATTGACCTAGAATACCAATGAAGCCACAGTGGTTGCTGCTGGATGCAGTTACTGGAAAATTGCATTTTCTCATATATATATATATATATATATATATATATATATATATATATATATGAAGGCTAGGCTTTATTAATTATTTGAACAATGCAGCCTATCGTGAAGGCACCTGCTTAGAGCAAAGAAGTAGTTTTGTAGCTCTAAAATCTCCCCCCCACACACACACATTGTTGCCAAAAAGGTAAGGATTAACAATGAATGACGAGAACAATTTTATATTAAAAAAGTAAATACAAACAGCCATTTATTTGGCAGAAAGAGCCGCTTCCCATTTCTGGAGCACGTTAAACTGAAGATTATTGACCTCTGCAGCTGCTCTGGGCGCCAATGTAATATTTTATATGGCCCCATCAAACCTTTTTTTTTTTTTTAATAGGTAAAAATGTTGATTGCTCACAGCTAAATACCAGGAGCTTGTGAACATGCCAACTGGAAAGCATTAGCTTTCCTCAACAGTCCCAACTGCACAGCCAGCATATGGTTTTCTTCACCAGTCAACGGACCCTGTGGCAAAGGACAAGCAGTCAGCAGGGTTTCTGTCAGCATCTGCTGAAACAAGATGGCGGGGAACTAGGTTGTCCCTAGAGGTGTGATCCTTCAGATTTCCAGAGCAGTGGTTTCAGCTCAGTTGCTTAGGAACACTAGAAGACAACAATAACAAAGAGTATTGTGGCATCTTCAAGACAAAGGTTGAGATCCAATGTTATGCCAGGATATGTTAGGCTCCACCCAATTTGCTCCAGAGAGACCCAGCTAGACAGAGCAGATCTTGGGGGGTGTGCCCGTGTGCAGGGTGCTGCAGTGGGGAGCAGAGGAAAGGGAAGTCCTGTCTGTAGGAGTAGGAAGGTCTGTTACACAAAAAGGACACCCCAAGAGTATTTCACACTAACACATGTAGAATGGCATATACTTTCATGGACTAGACCAGGGTTTCCCAAACTTGGTTCTCCAGCTGTTTTTTGACTACGATTCCCATCATCCCTGACCACTGGTCCTGCTAGCTGGAGATGATGGGAGTTGTAGGCCAGCAACAGCTGGAGACCCAGGTTTGGGAAACCCTGGAGTAGGCTCTGATCAAGGAGTTGCCAATGGGCACATCTGCAGACAATGAACATGTTCTGGTACAATACATATGCTATGGAACTGTCTCCCAGCTGAGATTTGACAGGCATCCTCCTTTTGACTTTCAAGTGACCCTTGGACTTCTTTGTGCTGGCAGCCCTTTGTAGCTGTGCAATTTATTTATTTTTTTCAACAGATATTCAGGAATATTCTTTTTAAAAAAAATTACTTTGAATATTTTTATTAGGAATTTCAACATAGCAATTTATCAAAAACATCATCCTCATTCCCTCCCCATTTTCCCCTACCCCCTCCCCAAAAAAGAACACACACACCCCGACTTTCCTCAGCTCCTTTCTCTGGTTTTTCAGCACATGTTATAACATTGTAAAGATCCTTAATTTATCTATCTATATATTACTAATAAGAAGTTTGTGGATGTTTATTCAAAAGTAGCTGTGCAATTCTTGATTAGCCAGTCACCTAGATGATTATCAGTAGTTTAAAATTTAATTAAGCTATTTAAATGATATTTTATATTTTATGATACGACAGCATAGACAGGCTTCTATTAAAAAATAAATTGATGTATTGATGTCAGATGATTGACAGATGGGAAGCCCAATCCACCTGTCAAAGTTGGCTCATGGGATGGTGAGGAAGATAAGGATCGTATCTTCCCAGAGAATCCAGTTCCCCACCTCTGAGTTAGCAATTGCACTGGGAGAACAATTTTTCTTGTTACACAGGAAAAGACGCAAGACACACCTTTGTTTCATTCAATTGGCTCTAATTCTTAATGCTAAAAGGCAACATTTTGTTTGAAGATCCAAGCATCCCCACACTATCATTTGCACTAAGCCATATTGCTGAGAGTTGAAGCTGCAAATGGAATCACATGGCCTTCGGGTACTTTGCCAGAATTGCTATGCTGTGATTTAAACTCTTTAGTTGAATTTAGGGTGAATTTAATTTTGGTTATTACTGTTGTCACTGGGAGTACTGCTGCATGCTTAATAGCTTTGCAATGCTGGTCTCATCTGCATCATGCCAAGCAGTGTCCTGAGTAATGGATACCACTGGAAGATTAGTAACAACAACAAAAAAATTTGCATGCCTTGTGGTCAGAATGTTGGAATACTCCAAACCTTGAAATAATATTCATCTGAATATCAGCTGAAACCATACGCTTTAACTCTTGTAACTTGTAAAGGTTTAAGTTGTGTATTCTAAGGAAGGGTGGGGAAAAATGTACAGTTCATGTTTTAATGTGAACTTACTCAGTTCAAACGTCCCAAACCAGCATGCAAGCTGAAACATAGCTCTCCTTTGAAATTCACGCTGACCTGAATTTTACGGCATCATTCTTCACAAAGAAAGTGAACAAAAATGCGGAGGATAAATGTGTGTATTTGTGAAAATGCAGCACAAAACTGCATTTCATTAGGGGGAAATTGCTCAGGGGGAGAGTGTTTATTATCGGCAAAATTTAATTCTAATAGGACAAACAGGGCTTTAAATATATATATTTATATTAATTTTTAAGAATAGGAAAAATGGGGCTTTGCATAGGATGTTGGGTGTTTTGGAGTGGTGATGAAGGTTTCACAGAAGGTCTGTGAGAGGAAAAGTTTGAAGCATGAAGGGTATGTCACAAATTGTCCTTCAGCTGTTTTGGCCTCGGATTACTTTATGCATACCAGCTCCCATTAGAAAATCGTCTCCTTTCCTCATATTCCCATCTCTCTCTCTCTCTCTCTCTCTCTCTCTCTCTCTCTCTCTCTCTCTCTCTCTCTCTCTCTCTCTCTCTCACGTTGTGGAAGAGCCTGGGAAAATGTAATGACTTATGACCGGGTTCACCTCAAGAGCCTGCTGTGTTGAAGGAAGCATATTCAGCAATCGCGGCAGGGGACGCCTTTATAAATATCTGGAAGAAAGCAGAGTAGGTCCGCTTATTGATTAAATCTGCCGATACCAAGGACAGTGGGGGGTAAAGGGTGGGAAGGAGTGTGACTCAGAGAGATTAATCTTCAAATTAAATACATGACCTTGTGGTATTTGTTGCCCTTTCGAGAATAGGCCGTTGTGTATCCTTAGCAGTTTATTTGCCTACGAAAGCTGGGTTCAGAGGCAGCATCTGGTTTTCAGAGGTTTCCCATTGTTTTTATTCAGTTCTCCAGCTGGGATGGTTAAGGCACTTCAAAGTCAGGCTTGGATTAGAATTCAGAACTTTTTCAGCTAGCCAAGGTTTTGATGGTCACACTGCACAACTTCCTTGATGCCGTTTCGCCAGATCTTCCTTATGGAATATTTTGGGTTTTGGCAACAGATTTTGACTATAGAGCAAGCTATACAGCAGAATGACCACACACATGTTGAAGCAATCGTGTCATGTCCATCTCATCTTGAAATTCTTGTACTTTCCTACTTGATTGTCTATCAGTGCAAACAGATTGTAGCATAAACCAATGAACATCACCAGGTACTTGGTGGAGCAAGATCGCCCAATGAATGCAGTCATTTTAGACTGTTCTTGGAGCATGAACCAAGGATACAGTAGGGAACAATAATTACTCACCTGTCTTCCCTCTTGATCCTGTTCTCTGAAGGATTGAAGTATTCCAATGATGCCATTGTAGTTGCTGTTTTATTTTATTTATGCTTTTCAGATTTATACATTTCACTAATTTTACAATCATTTTATCATTTCAGAACTTGACTTCCTTCCCCCTCTTTCGGCGGTTCCTTACATATATTTTTAATATCTTCTGCATATCCAAATCAACTTAATTTGCTCATTTATTCATCCACTTTAAATATATACTCTTATGAAACTGTAGGTTATTACAGTAATCCTGCCAATGTTCTTATCTGTTTACAATTTATCTGAAAATATTCAATAAACCATTTCCATTCTTTGTTGTCTTGATTTCTTATTCTTCTGGAAAGTTTCACCATTTCTGCATATTCCACAAGCTTTTGAATCCATTCTTCCTTTTCTGGGACTTCTGCTTCTTTCCATTCTGAGGCAAGTAACATTCTTGCTGCTGTAGTCGCATACATGAACAAATTTCTATACATTTCGGGTAGTTCTGTCCCCATAATTCCCAAATAATGTTCCTATAATGTCGTGTGTTATTATTCATCATTCATATTATTATCAGCACCAGAATGAGATAATAATGGCCAATCTCTCTCCTTCAGGTGGACAACATCACAAGGACAGCACAAGGACACAATGACCAGTCTCTCTCCTTCATTGGCCACTATCAACATGAGGTCACAATGGCCAGTCTCTCTGTCTCTCCTTCAGGGATGCAGCATCCTCATGAGGTCACAATGGCCAGGAGAGGATAGGGAAAAACCAGATCACAGCAGGCTGTGTGTGCAGATGGTAGATGCAAGTATAGTCTGGTGCCCCAGATTCAATGGTGATCCTTCAAAGTCCAGTAGCCATCGCAGGTTGAGGGCAGAGTAGAGAGAAGAGATGGACTAGGCAGCAACTGATGGGCAAAGCAGCAGTAGAACAGCCAAGAGGAAACTACACTGGTACCTCGGATTACAGATGCTTCAGGTTACAGACGCTTCAGGTTACAGACTCTGTTAACCCAGAAATAGTACCTCAGGTTAAGAACTTTGCTTCGGGATGAGAACAGAAATCACGCAGCGGCAGTGTGGCAGCAGCGGGAGGCCCCATTAGCTAAAGTGGTGCTTCAGGTTAAGAACAGTTTCAGGTTAAGAATGAACCTCCAGAACAAATTAAGTTCTTAACCTGAGATACTACTGTACAGAAGCACTTGGAGAGGAAGAGAGAAGGTAATTTGGACAGGAGTAGCAATGCTCACCTGATTTCTTATTCTTCTGGTAAGTTTCACCATTTCTGCATATTCCACAAGTTTTTGTATCCATCCTTCCTTTGCTGGGACTTCTGCTTTTTTCCATTTTGGGAAAGTAACATTCTTGCCACTGTAGTAGGATACATGAATAGGTAGTTATATCCCTATAATTCCCCAAAGTAAAGCTTCTGGTTTTATTTACAAAAGTTATTTTAAATATCCTTTTCAATTCATTATATATCATTTCCAATAGCTTTAACTATGATATTACTGGGAACTGATTCAATGGTGCCATTGTTAAAGCCAGTGTTTGTTTGTTTGTTTTCTGGGGGTAATGCAGGGGTACGCATACCCCTAAACATTTTGTGAATCTTTCTACTTTTGTCCATTTACTGTATTTATTTTCCCCAATTTAAACTATAAAATGGTGGTTTTCTTGAGTCAAAATGAGAGTACCCCAAAACATTTCTTTGGGGGGGGGGGAAGCACTGGTTAAAGCTATTGGAAAAGTGTAGCAGTTCGATGGCCTCTCCAATTGAAAGGCTTGTCAGAGATCCTGGAGAGCCTCTGCTCATCAGAGGAGGTGACAGTGGATTCTCATCAGGCGTAGGGAAGCTGTGACCCTCCATTGGCCATCCTATCTGGGACTGATGTGATATGGAGTCCACAGAGTCCCACATCCCTGGATTAGATGGGAAAGTGTTCTAGCACATTGTAATACGGGTTTATGTGTTCAGGGATGACCTGTGAACCCGTAAGAGAAGGGACAGACTGTGCCCAAATAGCACCATCCTATAGAGCTACCGGGGATGTGGGTGGCACTGTGGATTAAACCACAGAGCCTAGGGCTTGCCGATCAGAAGGTCAGCGGTTCGCATCCCCGCGACGGGGTGAGCTCCTGTTGCTTGGTCCCTGCTCCTAGCAGTTTGAAAGCACGTCAAAGTTGAAGTAGATAAATAGGTACCGCTCCAGCGGGAAGGTAAATGGCGTTTCCGTGCCCTGCTCTGGTTCGCCAGAAGTGGCTCAGTCATGCTGGCCACATGACCCGGAAGCTGTATGCCGGCTCCCTCAGCCAGAGTCGTCTGTGACTGGACCTAATGGTCAGGGGTCCCTTTACCTTTACCTTTACAGAGCCACCACTGGATGCAACCCTGTAGCTTGATGATGCTAAATGTATAATGAGAATCCAAGGTCAAATTTCTTGGGACTCAAATGCACCTCCAGCTCATTAAGGTTTTTGCAAATAGCAATCATGGGTGTGTATGGATCTGGATCGAGACCCCAGGGCAGTGCTGTCATTGAAGGCTTAGCAGGCACCCCAGACAGGAAGCTAAGGGAAAAAACTTCAGTCTCTCTTAAGCAAAAGCAGAAGAGGAACCTTATGACTTCATCCATGAACCACTAAGTCCAGCGCCACCTAGGGACTAGATCATATTATTGCACAGTCCACCCAGGAGGAAAGGTTAACCCTTTTCTTCCTGTGCCATTTTCCTGATGAAATCACCCGCCTCCGAGATTCTGTTTCTTCTGGCTGGAAAGGTATATGTGTCCAAGTCATGCTAGCAAGTAATATTTTACTTGCCATTCATGCTGCAACTGGAACGATATTATTTGCTAAACAGGAAGAGCTGCACCCATTTAGGACTCATGGTTATTCAGTTTAATTTTGACAATGTTGCTTTTTTTACTGCCTAATCAAGTGATCAGTCGGTTAAAGGCAGCACAGTTGATCAGCTTGAAATTTTAATCAATTGGCATTCCCCAGGTTTCATGTGTCAACAAGAACATTATTAATTTCCCATTTCTTCTCCCTCAGACTTGTAAAAGGAACCACCCACAGCTTGAAAACAATGCGCCCAGAGGCTTTCTTTCATTACAGTCTTGAAAAAATAGATCAGGAGAGCCGGGGAGCAGTGTCTCAAAAAAGAAATGCATACGGTTGATAATGTCTTTGATAAACAGCATTTTGTGAAGAATAAAGCAGAAATAAAGAGATTGGATACCCCCCCTCCATAGTGCCACAGTTATTATTATTACTATTATTCACTGAATTTATATACCACCCTATAGCCGGTTAAATATACTGCAAGGGAAGAAAGGCGATGTATAGACACACATGCCCAATGTTGAAGAAAACTCAGCCTTAACACACTAGGCTAATTGTTTGAGAACAGCTTATCTGTTTGGAAATGTGACCCCGTCAATATTGTCAAGGTCATTGGAACTGGTGTCGATTTGCTAAATAGAGGATTGGCTGGTAAAATGAAATATGTTTTGCAAGAAGCTCTGTTCCCATCACTTTAAGAACTGAAGCTAGAAATTGAGTATGTTGGAATAGAGAATGCTAACAATACTTTGTACCTATGTTGTACCTTGGAGAGGACGTGTAATTGTAAGCTACTTTGGGATCCAATGTGGACTGAAAAAAAGGTTATAATCATAATAAATAAATAAATAAAATAACCCAAAGATGAAACAAATACAAAAATGTATTTGTTAATGTAACAGAAATGTAAATGAGATATAGCATGGCCTCAAATTATTGAAATGAAGGTTGTGCACCAGCCACAAGATTTGCTTCAGACTCCAAATTGGCACTCTGGAAAAGAGCATGATTGGGTGAGAAGCACTTTGGAAGTAGTTCAGTTTGTCTCAGCATCCAAATCCTGATTCAGAAAAATTATAATTTACCACCTTCCACCCCCCCACAACCCACTCACTGTTGTGCGCTAAGCCATGCCCTCCCCCCGACCAACTGGATTGGTTGGCCAGGGGCTGTGATGTGGCCAGGACTCCCTAATGGTGTGGGGGCTTGGCCATGCCCCTGCTGCATGCAGGGAGACCACGTGGCTTGCCTGCAACACTACCCCGTAAGGAAGTGGAGTGGCGTTGGGAGCTGCCCAAAGTGGAAGGGGAAACCCAGCCGTGTGGGCGGGATATAAATAATAAATTATTATTATATTATTATTATTATCCACTCATTTCCCTCCCTGCACATGCCCTATGTGAATAAAGAAGTAAGTGGCTATATTGGTGTAGATCCACATACAATACCATTGGGCAAGTGTGGATACACCTCCACCCCAGTGCCAGGAGCGCCTACATCTGTTTTCAAATGGTGACGCTGTAGGGCGACACAGGACTCAGCTACATAGCTGCAAATAAAACCTTATAAGTGTGTTGTCAAGTGCAATATACCCATGTGACGCTAGATGGGGACAGTGAGCTATGGCAAATTCAAAATATTTTTGAAAATATTTATTAAAAATTTATTTTAAAATATTCTTAAAAAGCAATTTCACAACACAGAATCAAACTGCAATGAGCTTTTATATCTGAAATGGAGTGAGTTTCTCAAGAAGCACTTTTCAGGGACAAAAAATATATATGCGGGAGATCTAGATTTTAAGTGGAGTATGAAGAAAAAGAAGTACTCGGCTCCACTGATTCTAGAACAAAGTGTCATGTGTGTGCAGCCCGAATTTACCTTTTTCCTTCTTTTTGTTTTTCTGGAGGACAAACTGCTTTAGTTCTGCTTTGGCTTCTTTGAAATCAATGTCACCAGGTCTATCTATCTATCTATCTATCTATCTATCTATCTATCTATCTATCTATCATCTATCATCTATCTATCTATCATCATCTATCTCTCTAAAATCCTGACCCAGTGATAATAATTTATAAAATACTTGATTGCATTTATATTTACTCGCAATCTCATTTATAGTTCACAAGCCCCAAAATACTGTCTATGGTTTAAGGCAGGATTCAGGACTGGGTAGCCTTCATTCATAGAATGTTTAGGAAATGTGAGGGTTGAATTAAATAGATAGAGATGGATGGACGGAAGGACAGACAGACAGATAGGCAATGAATCCAGTTGGTGATCTTGGACACAGGAAAGAGCTTTTGAACCAGTGGACGTCTCCACTAATAGAAAAAGAGGGAATGCAATTCACTCCCACCCCTGTAGTTCTTCACATCACCTTCAACCTTTTTGGAGTTTCCTCCAGTTTTCTAAGGCTGATAGGTGGGGATCGGTGGCTGTGTGAGAAAATGATAATCAGAAATGCCCTATATTCTTTTTCTCTATTAGCAGAGGCATCTGCAGGATCAAAAGCCCTTCTGTAAGCACAAGGACACCTATCAGATCTCGATCTCGATCTGTATATGTATGTGTATATGCATATTTTCTTTCTCATAGGCTAGTTTTGCAGATTCCAGACCTTAATAGGTCTCTTGACTGCACATCAAAACTCCATTATCACAAAGAACTGTTGCTAAATTCCTTTAAGACACTTACACTCATAGAGAAGTTTCACCAGCCTTCCTTATCGGAAAAGAGTCTTGGCTTGAAATCAAGCAGGCCTTTTGGGTTTAAAATCTGACAGGCTTCAAAGTCTCCGTTAGGAGCACAAAAACTCAACCAATCCCATAGTGGAGTAGTGATTTTCCTGCCGCCCAGACTAGAGTATATCATGCTGTATGGATTAAGCAGCTTAGAGACTGGCAGCCATAAAGCATTCTCTACAGGCTCTGATGTGGCTTTGGAAAAAAAAGTTTGGCAGGCACTTATGCCACATTTGCCTAACAACTAAAGCAAATTACTGGTAACATGAGAAACTTGCAAAGATCTCGCTGCCATTAAGAAGTTGCTTTTGAGACAACGGTATCGGCCCACCGATAAGGTATCATAAAAAACCCTACCATCTCCACCCTTTACCATCACCAGCTGCAGCTTAGTCAGAGACAGGGGAATGCCAGAAGGCAAAGATTCGTAAAAGGGAAAGGTAGATTGCAAAGACTAGGCCATTTCAATTTGGAGTTGGGAAGAAAGGCAAGCGGAAGAGAAATCATGCAGAAAGGTCACTTGGCCTTGAGACGGTAAGGGTCACCCAGCGCAACAGCACAGAAAGACCAGAGGTGGGAAATGAAAACTACTGGCTCTCTCATGATACAAAGAAAGGACTTTAACAGGGTGGCATCTTTTGATGTAAAGAATATTTTAAAGAAGAGCCTGCTTTTATTTAAGACAGACGCACACACTTCATTTTTGACCCCCAAGGCGGTTTGTTTGTTTGTTTTGCAGGAGATTTAACTGAGTCCCTGTGCAAGGACTTCTGCTTCTGCAATGGGGCTTTCCCACCTCTCCTACCCCTGGGTTCCCTACAAAGTTGGCTCAGGATGTGTATGTGTGTCTGGAGACCCCTCAAAACATTGGATTGGGGAGGAGAGGGGGGGAATCGTTCCATCTGGCAAGCCGAAATGCTTGTGCTGACAGTCAGTGGTGCACAATATTGAATTCCTCCCATAGGGTGGCATCCAATTAAAAACTTCTGTTTTCACAAGGATTTCCATTTGCGCGACAGAAATCCCCCTCCCTCTGCTTTCCCCGTGCGATGTCCAAATCTGCTCCGGAGAGCTGGAAGGACTCCCAGAACAGATTTTTTTTTTGGGGGGGGAGGAGTGGGACATGGGGAGTGGAGAAAGTTGCACTGCGCAGCCAGAAGTCCTTGCACTAACGGAGCTACTTCATTTGATGCTATTTATTTATTTATTTATTTATTTATTTTGTAACAACATTTGTAACCTGCCAACTCATATGGGGGGGGGGGAATCATGGTGGTGTACAATAAAGTCAATTAAACTTCTTGAAATGTCATAAGATGTTTGCCCATTAATTCAACAGGGCATTCTCTGATAATTGTGTGAACAGGCAGAGTCCCCCAGATCCCGGGCGCCACCCCCCCCGTCATGTGGAATAACGACTCAAGACAACGTGCTATGGAATTAAATTGGCCACAACTTTATTATATTTCAGATGTGGGTAGACCTTGGCTTAGGCACTGGGCGCTCTCCCTCCCCAGTCCCCAGCCGGGGACATAGGGAACATCAGGGTTATCCAGTGTGTGTGGGGGGATGGGCCGGCTCTGGAGAACATATGTTCAAGCAGAGATAGCCGCCCCCGTTATGCCACCGTCGCAGGGGAGAGCAATGACGACCTCTAGGCGTAAGGTGAAAGCCTCTCCTCAAAAACCCCTTTAATGGGGAACTCTAGTATCGCAGCAACAAAGAGGAAGGGGGCATGGGTCACTGCTGCACGCCCCCCCCCCCATTCAGGGAAGATAGACTAAAGGATTCCACACGATGGAGTGAGCTCCTGTTGCTCTGTCAAAACTAGTAGTTTGAAAGCATGCCAGTGCAAGTAGCTAAATAGGTACCACTGCGGTGGGAAGGTAAACGGTGTTTCCGTGCACTCTGGTTTCTGTCATAAAAAAAGCTCACAAATTCAATCCTAAAAAAAAAGAAAAGGTTAACAACTTTGGTCGGCCCTCATGACCTTTCACTTCATCAAATCTGGCCCTCTTTGACACCACTGACCTAAAGCATTTACCTTAGTGCTTCCAGTAGTGAACAGCACTGTGGGGCTGTGTCTTTTAATTGACCTCCTGACAAGGGAGTCACTGCTGTTTACCAGGAGGAAGATGGGAAGAGCAATGCAGCAGAGAGGTTAGTGCGGTGCCACCACACTGGTGGAGCCAACATGGCAGTGTTTGCACTGCACTGACCTTCCTTGTGCCTTGCCCATCGTGCTCTCCTTCCCAATAAGCAGCAACAACTCAGTTGTCAGGAGATCAGACAAGTGCTTCCAATCTATCCTGCCGTCCGTGGCTGGTACTGTGTACCCCAACCATCTCCCCCGTGGCTCACACAGATAATACGCAGTCCTGCTAATTAAGATCCTTTAACCTTCTGCATGCAAAGCATGAAGCTATGGTCCCTGTAATTGCACCCTTTTGCATTTATTATTCTTGTCTTTTATTCTAATTTTAAAGTCTTGGTATGTTTTGTAAGCTGCTCCCACCCCTCCCCAAATTTTGTGTTTTGGGTGTTTGTAGTAAGCCACTTTGGACACTGTGGGAAAGTGGCATATAAATTGATTAAGCTAATTGCCTCCACACTAATAATGTCTCCCTTTGCCCCTAATAATGCTCTTCAAATGGAAGTGATTTCCTGTGGGAAAGAAATACAGCCGTGTGTGTACATTTGCCCTCACTCTCGCCCCTCATATTTATTTATTTATGTTTTCATTAAAAAAAATACTTTGTGGTTTTCTTTTGATATTTCCCAATTAAGTTGCCTAAGGTAGGGGGAGAATGGCAAGATCCTCTCAGTATATTTTTTCTATAATTCTTTACAAGGTCCTCTGTGACTTTGGTTAATTGTCACATTGCATAGCCCTTTTATTTTTGTTCTTTAAAAAAGCGAAAGAGAACCTCATTTACCTTAGGTATAGGAATTTTAATGTCGGAAGCGAGATGGTTTATTCATTCAAAAAATATTTTATGGGAACTTGTTCCAAGCTGAAGGAACTCATGTAAAAACTCGCTCCCGGGGGAACCACTTTCTTGCAGTCTCACATCTGAAACAAAGGAGGAATTTTCTTTGGGTAAACTCAAAGCAGAAAGCTCAGGGTCACAAACTAGGATTTCCCTCGCCTGCAGGACAGCTTGTTATACCGAAAGGCCCTCCATTTCCAGCAGATGTACGGAGACTCTGTTATATAACCCACACATTTGTTGTCCTGTCAGGCCAGGATGTGGAGTCAACCTCAGTGAAATTAAGGACAGCGAAAGGTCCTCCTCAGATCACAAGACTTTAATGAATTCAGAATGGATATTAAAGACAGCTCTGGAAGGTGGTCTAGTCACTCATTATTCTCCTGTGGGAAGGCTTTAGCGGTTAAACCAGATTAGCTAAATGCTGTCATTTCATAAGTCACTTGTGATTAAGAGCAACCAGTCTGGTTTTGTGCTCCCCTTCTTCAAAGAGAAGCACATGAAGCAGGAATGAAGGGGTGGGCGAGTATTTATTTACTAGATTTACACTCCTCTGCCAATGTGCTCAAATCAAGTTTACAAAAATAATGCCTTACAACAACATGGCTGATGTTAAAGTAAAAAAAAAAAAAAAGGAATAATGAGGGAAGGGGGCAAATTTATGCAGAGTTACATGGAGCAAATCCCAGGAAGCCCAGTGAGACTTATTTCTGAGAAATAGGCACAGGATCAGGCAGTCAAGTTCCAGTTCTTAGGTTGCATACACATTATAGGCTTAAAGCACACCCAAAGCACGTTTAGCACTGTGGTCTAAACCACTGAGCCTCTTGGGCTTCCCAATCAGGTCAGTGGTTCGAATCCCCACAGTGGAGTGAGCTCCCGTTGCTCTGTCCCAGCTCCTGCCAAACCTAGCAGTTGGAAAGCATGCCAGTGCAAGTAGATAAATAGGTACTGCTGTGGCGGGAAGGTAAATGGCATTTCCATGTGCTCTGGTTTCTGTCACGGTGTTCCGTTCACTAGAAGCAGTTCAGTCATGCTGGCCACATGACCCAGAAAGCTGTCTGTGGACAAACGCTGACTCCATCAGCTTGAAAGCGAGATGAGCCCCTCAACTCCATAGGTACCTTTGACTGGACTTAATCGTCCAGAGGTCCTCAACTCCATAGTCACCTTTGACTGGACTTAATCGTCCAGGGGTCCCTGAACATTTTTTTTAACCTTCCTTCAAGAGTGTGGTGCTTGGCCCCAGCTAGGGCAGTGGAGGGGGCCCTTATCGCCACACCTGTCCATCTCTGATACAGCCAGGTGGTATGGCCATAGATAGGAGGCGGGGATCTTATCTAAGCTCAAGGGCCACATTCCTTCATGGGCAGCTTTCCAGGGACTTCCAATGGCCTGGCTCAACAGAGGGCAGCTTAAAGTTCTCCAAACTGCGGTACAGCTTCAATTTTTCATTCAGTGGGTCCCTGGTAGCTCCAGTTGCAGAGGATCTCCGGTGGGACTTCTACCTGAGACCTGGCTGCCAGTTGCCATAGACCAGGGTCAGTGATGATGAAGTCAAACAACAACTGGAGGGTCTCAGGTTCCCCAACCCCAGAGTTGAAAATGTTGAGCTATGCAGACCAACGTTCTGACTCATGTTTATATGTTGTTATTTTACATGTTCTCTTAACACCTTGTGTTTGACGGCCAGTTAAGTAGGAAATGTACTGCTAAATTAGGATTTGAACCAAGTCTGTGTCTAATCCACTTACCAGTTTTTAGCTTCTCTACCTTAATCATTTTACCCCTGAGGCTCCTGGTCTGCTGGCTGGCACCACCAACTGCCTTTGTTCTTTCCATTTCAATAACACTTCTAACCCCAAAATATGTGGAGGAGTAGAAAAATGTCCCTGCGGGTTTCCTATGGCTGTCACCCCTCTTCATCAGACAAATGAAAAGATGTTTCAGCTTTTATTGCATGTTTGTTTCTTGATGTCTGCAATTGAAAAATTATTGAGACAGGGCACAGATGTTTGGAAGGTTGGCATTTTATTCACATGAGTGTTAGAGTGGCACAGTCTGACTCACACATCTAAGACGCTACCTCACTGGGATCCTGATCCTGATCTCATTGTATTCGACAGGCCAAGAATTGATGAGTCAGAAATAAGGAACAAAGAACCTTTGAAGAAACATGGTTCCAAGAATTCCTGGCAGTCTCAACCCTAGTTGTAAAGATTACAGAGAAGACCATCTAGACAAAGTTACAATGATATTTGTGTGGGGGGAAAGACTGGAGAAGAAAAAGTCTGGCATGTAGGGAGGAGGGCAGAAAACCCTCTGAAAGAGATATTGGAAAATGTGGAAAATACAGCTGATGATGCTCAAATTCATATGGATCTGAAAAAATAAACACTGACTTTTCAACAAAAATCCACTCTGCCCCAACCTCACCTTTTCTTTAAACTGCAATTGCTGATAGACCAGCCTTAGGGTAAGGCTGAGTTCACGCAATCAGTTCCAATGACAGCAAGCACTTGATGGGCTTCTCCCAGCTTGCCTGCCACTGTGAGGTTATTGTCACAACTGATAGGAGAGGTGATCCTTGACAGCTAATCTGTACTTCCTTAAACCATCTTATAGCTATTCTTCTGCTTTACTTCCACTTCTCTTGCAAGGGTGTGAACTGATATGGTTTGATATTTGGATGCTAAGGGGCCTTGCTATGCATTGATCTGGTATTGCACAACCTCCAGGAATGGTGGGAAAAGGAAGAAGTACAGCTTAGGGCCTCTGCTCAGCTGGAATCTTTCAACATGGTCACCCAGTGAGACCCTGGATAGTTGACTTGCACCATGCCAGGGCTCAACTCTGGGGGATTCCCATGGAAGGAGTTTGGGCACGTCCCAATCATGACAGAGTGTCATTCCAACAGCAAGGGCTGAGTGGAATGAGGAACTGGATCCTTGCCCTACTGCCATGACAACCCAACTTTCTGCTGTAGTTAATACAGTTTTGGCTTGGTTTTACCCAACACCTGTGTCTTGTCTCAGTTATTGCACCACTCCTGCAGGGCCTCAGATTGTGCCTGCCTGGGCAACATGGCTATCCCACTGGAAATTGTAATATTTAGTTTATTTACAAATACACAGGTTGAACATAGCTGGAGATGCAGACAAACTATCCAATGCATTGCTTTTGAATCAAATTTCCAGGGAGGCAGCCAGCATCTTGAGGTACCAAACTCTGTATATGCTATGAAGATCAGATGAGAAGAGTCTTAATTTGCATCAGTCACTAGCCATAGCAATAAAATAAAATAAGATATACTGATGACAGAGGTAAAAACTTAACTATACAAAATACAGTGGTACCTTGGGTTAAGTACTTAATCCGTTGTGGAGGTCCGTTCTTAACAGGAAACTGTTCTTAACCTGAAGCACCACTTTAGCTAATGGGGCCTCCTGCTGCTGCCGCGCTGCCGGAGCCTGATTTCTGTTCTCATCCTGAAGCAAAGTTCTTAACCTGAAGCACTATTTCTGGGTTAGCGGTGTCTGTAACCTGAAGCGTATGTAACCTGAGGTACCACTGTACATTTGGGAGGTTTACATCAATAATCAAATAATAGATCTTATTCTAATTGCCCCCGCTAAAAACCTTGCAGTTTTTGCTGTCACCTGATCATCTTGATCTGCTAGAAGAAAGGTCACTGTAGCAATGGCTGAGTGACCCGGCATGGACAATAGTAGAGGGGTAATAACCTCACTCCTCAAATCTTTATAAAGAATGCAAGCCAGAAGCAGATGAGCCACTGACACCGCCATCTCCACATGGACATAACCATTTTTCCTGCAGAAATCGACCCTCAAGTACAGCCAAAGGCAGTATATTCAATCCTGTGAGAGTGAAAGTGCATCTGTATTTTGGAATTGTTAAATTTTGCAAATAGGGTGCCAAAGTGTTGAAATGACTCGGTGGGAAATAATCATACCATGGACAAAATTTCCTTATTCTGCCCAAATTATTCTGTCGCTGTGCGAAGAAGTATTTCTTTTTGTCTAGCCTAAATTTTTTGCCATTCAACTTTGTTGGATGACCCCAGTCTCCTATTAAAAAAACCCAACAAGTTTGTTTATCAGTGTTTGAAAATAATCGCCAAACAAGATGGCAAAGCCAGTCCCATGCTCCTGCTGATGCATTTGCACTGCACTGACATCCCTGATGCCTTACCCCTACCTCTCTTCAGCTTGGTATGCAGCAGCCAGAGAGTGGTCAGCTAAGTGACACAGCCTCTCTGCACCATCTGCTACTGGCAGCATCCCAGAATGGCAGCTTGCTGAGTCTGGCACATGTGAGCACACTTTGAGGAGCAAACCGGCAGGCTACAGGTGAACAGAAGAACAGCAGGCAACGTTGGCATGGCATCTTAAATGCATGTGCCCCCTGCCAAGGGGTGGATTAGGAAAGGGAGACCAGATGGCAGGAGGCAAGTGGTTGAAGCTACAGCAGTGTGCATGAGCCTGTCTTGCAGCCTAGTTAGCCAGCCTGCAGTTGACTGCAAATTCTGGACCAGGTAAGATAGGCTTGCCATGCATCCAGATTTTCCCAGACATAACCAGCATTCAGCCCTCACAAACAGTGTCACTGAAATGACTGGGGAAATCCAGGCGTATGGTAGCCCGTGTCAGTAGTGTAGATTTTGACAAATTTCAAATTTCATGAAAGATAGCTCAAGAACTCAAAAGATTGACAACTTTGCAAACATAACAAAACAAAAAATCCTCAACAACTTTTGTTTCTGGATTTTCACTTTTTGAAATATGGCAACCCTAAGGTAAGTTCTTCCGGGGGAAATAATATTCAATTCTCAATATATATGAGCATTACAAGTTGAACAAATTCATATCCTAAAACAGATGATTCTGAGAATCAGTGACAGTACTGCATCTAGTTAGGATTTGCTTCAGAGTAGGAAAATAAGAAGAGTCTCCTGAATCATGCCAGCGGCCTAATACTTCAAAAGTATTGTAAGATCTCAAGCCCACCCTTTAAGAACTCATTGAATTCTTTACAAATTTCAAGAAGATTGTTCCAAATTCCTCTTGAAGAAAATGGGGGC
The DNA here is from genome assembly GCF_964234715.1 of Podarcis melisellensis. Taxonomy (NCBI): domain Eukaryota; kingdom Metazoa; phylum Chordata; class Lepidosauria; order Squamata; family Lacertidae; genus Podarcis; species Podarcis melisellensis. The sequence continues at coordinate 107,254,153 of NC_138530.1, read as the reverse complement.
GGGGGACGGGACCCTGGTAGCATGTGGCTTGCCAGTTTTGTTTTGTTTTTCTTTTCGCTGACACCAGAAAAGGGAGTTCCACTTTCCTGAGAAAGGAAGGTGGAATGACTCATACGGCACTGAGGAAAGCAAGACCCACACTGGATAAAAGACAAAGAAAATAATTCCTAGCATGAGCAACGCTGGCTGTGCCAAAGAAAGGATTTAACAGAAATGGAAATCCCCTACCTGACGGTAGAAGGTAAAAGGATGAGTGCAGCAAGTTTGCTCATTCCAGTGTTTTAAAAGACAAACCAGGTGCATTTGGACATTTGACAACTGAGCTAATCCTATCATTTGTGCCAACTTTGCATTTCCGATCCAGGAATCATTAATTATGTGGGTTAAACAGTAATATCGTTTTCACATATTGGACTTGGTAGGCTTAGAGAATTTGTACATGAGCTAAAGGTGTGATCAAGGCAGGCACCTGCATGACGCTTACTCTGGAGGAATCCCACTGAAAGGACTTCCCACGTTATATCACCAAAGCAGGGGCTAAAATTAACAGGCAAATCCTCCTGAAGGATGAGATGAGAATAGGTTGGGACTTGTATTACCAGGCAGTCAGTTGAAGTTTGCTGAAGTTGCACCAGAAATGGTTGCTTGGTGCAACATAGCAATCTTCACAATGGAACTGGAAGGAAAGAGATCAGGCATGGGCAAACTCGGCCCTCCAGATGTTTTGGAACTACAACTCCCATCACCCTTGACCACTGGTCCTGTTAGCTAGAGATGATGGGAGTTGTAGTCCCAAAACATCTGGAGGGCCAAGTTTGCCCATGCCTGAAAGAGATCATAGCAAGAGCACCACATGAACAGGATCTGAGCCACTAAGAATTTTGACAAGCAATGGCACCGGGATTTTCTGAGTTTCCTGGTTTTGAATTCATCTGGCTTGTAATTTCCTGGCCTGAAATGCTTAACAAGATCCTGAACTGCCTTTGTCAGCATTCAACAGGCCAGGTGCCCAAAGCCAGCAGAATAGCAGGCTCATGGGCAGAAGCACTTTAGCATTAACCCCACAAGCTTGATGAAATTGCGTGCCAAGGCCCTGGGCCCCGCAGTTCCCATAGATAACAAACACATGGAGACGAATATGTAGGTTTATGGGATAAATTAGGCCACAACTTTATTGGTTACAGATGTGTTTGGCTTAGGCATGGGGTGAAAACCAGGCTATATTCCAACTCCTGCCCGTCTTCAGGGAGTCTAACTAAGCGTAAACCACCAATAGGGGGAGCCCTATGGGGGTCCCCGTTGGGGTCATGGCATGGCCCTAGCCCACATCCAGGCTTTGGACAAGATCCACTCCCCCCCAGATCGCTTTAACAGGATACCCTTATTGAGGAGGGGCAAGCAGCAGCTACAACCTCCCCTCCCTTAAACAAAAGCTTACCCAATGCCTCATGCCCTGGCCATGCTGATTGGACAGCTGGGCGCATGACGTGGCCAGGAGTAAGCATGATGAGGGCAGCATCCCTCAGTGCCAGACAGATCACTGAGAGGTCCTGGATGCCTGGCTGCAATGCCACCCACCAGGGAAGGTGTGCAGACCTCTCATCGATTGCTGCAAAATTGTATGAATTTCTTCAATGCAATTTATAACATCCTGCTGCATCACATCAACTTGTATTCCTTGTCACTTCAGCCATGCATGTGGAGCCAAAGAAAATACCATTCCCTTACTTTCAGGGAAAACATAGGCTTCCCCCAAATGCTCTCCAAGAAAGCTTGCAAGAACAGAGCTGCTTTCAAGATGAGGGGAACTCTCCCACTCATTTCTGCTATGCCAAGCCAAACATGCAAAACTGACCTGTTTTTATTTGCATTGAAAGTGATAGGGTAAGCTCGCACAGCAAAAACATATAGATGCCTTGTACTTCTGAGTCGGGTTATTGATTGATTATGGTGTGCTCTGCCCAGAAGTAGCTCTTTCCAGGATTTCAGGACCTTTTACTGGTTCCACCTACCTGAGATCCTTTTAACTGGTGACATCTAGAATTGGACGGTAAAGGTAAAGGTAAAGGGACCCTTGACCATTAGGTCCAGTCGTGGCCGACTCTGAGGTTGCGGCGCTCATCTCGATTTATTGGCCGAGGGAGCCGGCGTATAGCTTCCGGGTCATGTGGCCAGCATGACTATGCCACTTCTGGCGAACCAGAGCAGGGCACGGAAACACCGTTTACCTTCCCACCGGAGTGGTAACTATTTATCTACTTGCACTTTGATGTGCTTTTGAACTGCTAGGTTGGCAGGAGCAGGGACCGAGCAACAGGAGCTCACCCCGTTGCGGGGATTCGAACCACTGACCTTCTGATCGGCAAGTCCTAGGTGTCCCTATATCCTATATATGTGTCCCTATATAGAATTGGACACAGGGTCTTAAAAACTACAGTGGTATCTCGGGTTACAAACACCTTGGGTTACAAACAGTTCAGGTTACAGACTCTGCTAACCCAGAAGTAGTACCTCAGGTTAAGAACTTTACCTCAGGATGAGAACAGAAATTGCACGGCAGCTATGCAAAGGACCAGGGCTGTACTTCATAAAGCATTGGACCTCTATCCATGAAATCACCTTTGAACACAAATCTCAAATGAAAATCAGGGCAGTTGTGAGTCTAAGGCTGCAGATCCAGGGAATTCAATGGACCTAACTTCATAATCCTATGCAGGTTAAATCAAAAGTTAAGGCTAAATGAGTTCAGTGAGAGTTACTCTAAAGTAAACATATTGCAGCCTCACTTCTCAGTAAACAAGGATAAGATTGTGCCACAGTCCTAAGCACAGCTGCTTAGAAACTCGAATGAAAATCATTGTGATGTAACTCCAAATGAATACATTTCGGATAGGGAACACAAATTTAGGTTTTGGGCTATATATCCTTTCTCTAAACCCTGTTTGTTCCACTGTTTAACTCCATAAACTGCAACTGAACATTTATGGCTATAACAGTGGAATTCCATTCAATTCTACTCAAAAGGAAGGCCCATTGAGCAATAGAGCTTACTGTGGGATAAACAGAGGATTGCAGCGTAGATATTGTTTCTTCTCTGGAAGCTTCTGTTCAGCACTCATGCAGCATTAAGACTGCAATCCTATACTTAACCTGGGATTATTTTTATGGTCCGAGATAAGGAGTAGTGCCTTTGATTTTATCAGACATATTTCCAGGTTTTTTTTAAAAAAATGATCTGGATCACTGGGGGTTCAAGAAGCACTTCAGAGGTACCCCTTTCACTCAAGCTGCCTCATACAGATCACATTTCAACTCTGACAAGCTCTAAGTCCTCCCAAGGCAGCCCACTTTAGTTTAGAATTAATCCTCATCCAATGCACACCCCTAGTTTTTAAATGGAACGGTCTTAATCTTCTGTTTCATCCATATCAGTTTACATAGTTTCTTTGTGCCTTTTAGTGGTTTGCTATTTTATTTGACAACTTTTGAGCTCTTACGGTTTTATGAGTTTGTACTTTTCCTTGTATTTTTATATGTTGTTCTGTTGTTCCCCGCCCTGGGAATTTAAGATAATTTGGAAAGCAGGCTATAAATGCTCTAAATACAGGAGTATTGGCCATGGATGTAGTGACTGGTATTTCTCCACTACTTACATCTCTCACTTCTGAACAGGGAATTTGTGGGGTGGGGAGCGGACGACTAATTGACAGCAGACACAAGTTTTCATCATATCTGAATGGTGTCAGATGTGAACAGGATATGTAGAACGTTCAGGCCTGTCTCGTGCATCTAATCAAAATGACAGACATGCCATTTATCCCTTCCATTTCTGTGTTTTTGAGATGCAAAGAAGGAAACAGAACTAGCTCTGATAAAACCTTCCATCTATTCCTGCCATGAGCAATGACTTCATATGAGCGCGCTCTCTCTGTCTACAGCTTGATGCCCTCCAGATGTTGCCAGACTACTGCTCCCATCATCCTTGACTGTTGGATATGTTGGCTGGGGCTGATGGGAGTTGGAGTCTTACAACATCTGCAAATCACTAGGCTGAGGAATGTTGCTCTATATGATGTTAACTGCATAAAATAGCCCCTCTTGGTTACACCCCATTCCTCCAAAACATAGAGGTCAGATGGGAAACACCTTTTTAAAACTCTTATAGGCAGAGGTTGACTAATAAAAGGATCTTAACGTATCAGAGATCTTCTTACTTTCCAGGCAGACGTACAGATAAATGATCTTCTGTGTTTATTCGCTGCCATAATTCACATGGAACATCTACTGAATCGAAAGGTGATGTTAGGGTCCAAACCCCTAGTCAATGTGAGTGTTGTGTGATTAAAAACTGCAGCTTTGGACTGCAGCCAAGTTTTCACAGGTCAGATAACATAGGGGAATATTTCAGTCTGCGCCACTTCCTGTACTCCCCATGAAGTATGTTGAGTCAAAACATAATGAATGCTGGTTACATTCCTCTCAAAACAATAGTCCCTATTTACCAAACAGAATTCAACATATAGATGCTAGATATATATATTTTTTGAGGGTAAGTTTCTTGACATTTAATTCCATCCCCTCTCCCTATATGCTGTACATCAGACACACAATATAGGGCATACATAGAAAGGGAATACAGTGGTGCCTCAGGTTAAGTACTTAATTCGTTCCGGAGGTCCGTTCTTAACCTGAAACTGTTCTTAACCTGAAGCACCACTTTTGCTAATGGGGCCTCCTGCTGCTGCCATGCCCCCAGAGCACAGTTTCTGTTCTCATCCTGAAGCAAAGTTCTTAACCCGAGGTAATATTTCCCGAGGTTAGCAGAGTCTGTAACCTGAAACATATGTAACCTGAAGCGTATGTAACCCAAGGTACCACTGTACTGTATATAATGTTTGGAGAATTCGTGCCATATTTAAAATATATGCAGAGAACATGTTACCTATTTTTGTTTTTCTTAACTAATCCCCAGATCTGTTGGCTGGAGGGCATTTGAAAGACATGGAGGTGCCTTACCGCTGGTACAGAAGAGCTGCTTCCATGAAGCGGCACATCTGCAACATAAGACCCTGCTACCCCCGCGAGTATCTCCCCAGGCATAGCGCTACTACTGCTGGCTCTTTGGAGGCAATAATCACCATTATTCCCCCAAAATGAGGCATTATTTTTATTATTAATTGAATTTGTATACCGCCCTATACCCAGAGGTCTCAGGGCGGTTCACAGAAAAGATCAACATAAAAACCACAATATATATAATCAAAATAAAAACAACAACCCAATTATACTCCCCCTCCAACAAAGATCCACATTTTTAAAAAAGGTATAGGATGTCAGTCAGATCAACCAAAGGCCTGGTTAAAAAGGAACGTATTTGCCTGGCGCCTAAAAGTGTGTAATGAAGGTGCCAGGTGAACTTCCCTGGGGAGAGCATTCCACAGACGGGGAGCTACTACAAAGAAGGCCCGTTCTCATGTCGCCACCCTCTGGACCTCTCGAGGAGGAGGCACATGAAGGAGGACCTCAGAAGATGATCTCAGGGTCCAGGGAGGTTCATATGGAAAGAGGCAGTCCTTGAGGTATTGCAGTCCTGAGCCGTTTAAGGTCAAGACCAGCACTTTGAATTGGGCCTGGAAACTAATTGGTAGCCAGCGCAGTCGCTCAAGTGAGCAACCTGGCCACTGAATTCTGCACTAGCTGAAATTTCCGAACCGTCTTCAGAGAGCCATTGCAGAGGTTGTCCTGGATCTACTGAATCCAAGACCCATTCATTTTTAGAGGGACCCCAGAGGGTTCCTATCTACAGCCTGGAGATGGAATATAATATAGCTTCTCTCTCCATCCCACTACAAGCAATGAAGGGGTATTTTTAAAAGTAAATGTCCATGCGGTAAAGAAAAAAGTCTACACAAAAGCAAGCCCCTACCCATCCCAGCCAGAACACACACCTTCATACTTCAGCCTTAACACAGCAGTGAGTGTGTGGGCACACATTTAAACTTTAGTTAGTGGGTGGGGGGGGATCTTTCTGCAAAGACCAACCAATTTTCAAAATGTGGTAGATAAGCTTTGGCGTTACACAGAACTCTTCCTTAAAATGATGTCCATCAAAAAAAGAAGAAGCATTGGTAGAGGCAGTGCTATTTTTCTAGAAAAAGAGGTGCCAGAAGTGGAAGGCTCTGTCACTAGAGACTAGGGCCCTGCAGGGCTTGACATCTTTCTGCAGGGCCTGCAAGACAGAGCTGTTCCACCAGGCCTTTGGCCAGGGCACAGCCTGACTCCCTCCCTCGGCAATCTTCGTGGAGCTCTGGCACAATGGTTGCCAGTGGCTTGATTTGAATCAATTTTATAATGAATGATTTTAGAGTGTTGTTTGTGCTGTACTTTGTACTGTTTTATTGTTGTTAGCCGCCCTGAGCCCGGCTTCGGCTGGGGAGGGCGGGATATAAATAATAATAATAATAATAATAATAATAATAATTATTATTATTATTATTATTATTATTATTATTATTATTATTACCATGAACAGCTCCCTTGTTCTCTTAGCAATGGCACCTGCCTGAGAGGCGCCAGAACTGAGTTCCAGTGAGTTCTGGATGAAAGCAAAGCCCTGTGTAGAAGATGTTTCTGCGTGAGGAGACAGTGCTAAGGCCTTGTCTCTTTCTATGTTAAAATGTTCTGGAGTCAGCTGCTAATTTAATTCTAGAACCATAGATGCATTTCTGAAGAGAGCTCTTCTATGGCTTATCTCAGCATGTCTCTGGCTAACCTCAAGTCTTAATTACTAAGGCTCATAAATGTTGCATCACAATATCTATTCAGTCTGGAAGGGCTTCCTCTTTTATTATGTTGACCAAAATCAGCCATAGACATGGGGCAGACAGAGGGATCATCCAGATGACTTATTTATTGAGCATTCATCCTCATTTGCTCGCGTAAATAGTCCATGGTTGCATTATGCATTTGTTCTGATTTGTTTGTGGGGCAGCTATATGACAACAAACATTCATCATGATTTGCTTGTCGGGTGTTTTCACATCTTAATGTTAGTCATTTGTTCATGCCACACTTTTCAATGCTTTCATTTTCCTAACTGCAAGAAGTCTCCTTGCTTTTTTTCAAGTGGAGTTGTTGAACCAGGATGACACAATTAATCTACTTGAATTGTGATATGCACTTGAATCCCTCCTGCAAAATACTATGAGTCTGGAGGTGCCTGTAGAGGTTTGGGATGGAGGATGTTGTTGTCTGAGCAGGCACTGAAAAGCCGTAAGGGATGGCTTGCTAATCAATTCCCTCCTATACATGCGGACAATGTATAGGCACAGCCTGTAGATTTTAAAACTTGTTTTCACAATGATAAAAAGCTATAAGGGACTCTAAATGCTGAATCTAATATTTAAATTTGCAGTGATACCATACACATGTAATAATATGAGACCGATAAGCCTTAGGAAGAGGAGCCACACCAACTGAAAGATTGGTCAAAGGATGACAAAATGTGAACTTTCTCTTTGCAACCACAAAGGTGCTGTTCTTTTAGGTACTCAAACAAGGTCCCAATGAATTTAAAATTGCTGGGAATCTGAATGTAGGTTCGTCAGTGAAAGCAGATGAATGAAGAATGGGTCATACAGACCCACAGTGTTGAGAATTGTGTGGGCAGTTTGTAGGGTGCCTGGGGAATATTAAGGGGGAGGAGCAATTAAGTAATTACCCTCATTCTGTCATTCCGTCTGTAAGCAGAAATATGAGAGGAATTTGGGTCCTGATTCAGCACTGAACCACAGTAGGTTTGTTCCCCTACCCGCATGTAGACCCAATGACTTAGCCAGATTATTCACCTGCTTGAAGGCTGTTGCAAGCTTAATCATGTTCCTAAAGCAAAACCACAGACATTCTTGCTTGGCTGCTAAAGTAGGTCTGTGGTTTTGACCTAAGTAGTAGTAGTACTTTCCATAGAGGGATCAAATGATGGCATCTCAGTGGGGACCAATTAATACCGCAAAATATTAGCTTTCCTTTCAGGACCACACGTAGGAGTAGCGTTTACATAGGTATCCCACATCTTAGATCACCATGTAGGGAGTCTCTTTAAAAAAATGCAGGATATGCAAAGCTGTGCAATCTTATAAAATTTATACCCTTCATGATTTTCTTAGCAACACATTCATGTCAGGCAACAACAGCTAGCAAAAGCTAGCTCTTCAAGATTAATTTTCTTTGTTATAACCAGTCGGAATCAGTGTGGGGAATTTTATGACACTTCGTAGACAGTTCTGAGGGAACAGTTCTGAGGGAATGTAAATGTACAGACACTAATTTTGCCACCATAAACATAAATACACAATTCAAATACATATCATAAAAACAGGAGAAATAAATAGCTGATTGACGTAAAAGTGGAAAATATTGATTTGAATGGTTATAGTAAAATATGCAGGAAACTATGATATGTAATATGAACCATGGAAGGAGAAGAAGGAAAGTCATTGGATTTGTAAAATGATTAATTTGATATGTAGAAAAATTAAAACTCAATAAAAATTATATATATTAAAAAACCCCAAGAGAAATCATCCACACAGCATAAGCTATGCCTATATATTAGCATATGCAAATTTATGCAGATGTTCTCTTCTTTCATGATGCATAAGTGGCCAGCCTGAGCCCTTGGTAGCAGTCCTAAAAGTCTCAAGCCCTCTATTCCAATTATTATTTTGTAAAATGTAGGAGAAACAAGAGGGTGGCTACTAATTGCTCTGAATTGCTCACCCCAGTACCAAGAAAGCCTTGGAATTTCAGGGGAAACATCAAAATTCATTTCATATTTATTTGTTACACTCTGATTGCCCATCTTCTTTTCTTCTTCTGGGACATAAAAAATGGATTAGATGAAAGTTTTATGTGCTGAGTTGGTCAGGAAAATCTGCCTTTCTTGTGGATATCTATAATTAAAATGCTCTGGCTATGTAGTCTGATGGAAAGTAACAGAGATGGAGACTGTATCTGATGGGCATGTAAATATATTGAGCTGGTTTTATGACTTGTTGTTCTTTTGGCATAACACAATCAGCCAATTACATATTAAAAATATGAGTCGTTGATTTGTTGCTTGCATGGATGCATTTATTTAGTTCATTTTATGGGATAGGGAAGTCAGATAGGCCCCAGACCTCTTTACAGATAGCCTGGTCTGTTGTAAGCTCTTGCACAACATCATAAAACAGATGTATAATCAATGTCTGACTTGGACAGTTTTTATTTCAGTTTCTTCTTGAGAATGGGAATATCTGCAGAGATCTATCCCTTATTTTCCTAAACTGTGACAAATCCATAGTAGCTCAGACTCTCAGTTGATTGACAGCTTATGCCCTCTACCACATACAGTAGTACCTCGGGTTAAGTACTTAATTCGTTCCGGAGGTCTGTTCTTAACCTGAAACTGTTCTTAACCTGAAGCACCACTTTAGCTAATGGGGCCTCCTGCTGCCGCCGCGCCGCCGGAGCACGATTTCTGTTCTCATCCTGAAGCAAAGTTCTTAACCTGAAGCACTATTTCTGGGTTAGCAGAGTCTGTAATCTGAAGCGTATGTAACCTGAAGCGTATGTAACCCGAGGTAGCACTGTACATTCAAGAAGGTTCTATCAAGCAAACAACTGACGGTGCAAGCCTATACATGTCTACGCAGAACTAAAAGCACAGCACTAAATAGGTCTTACTCCCAAGCAAGTTAGTATAGAATTGCAGCCTGACTCTCAATATTTGCTACATAATGTAGTGGCTTTGATGCTGAATCACCACAAATAGATCTCAAACCATTCAGATGGTATTACAGTACCTTATTTTCCTGCTAGCGGCAGTTCCAGCCTTGCTGATGTCATCCATTTTCTCACCATGTGTCTCTGATTAAGGATGTTATTGGTTTATTTATTACAAAGTTTTAGTTGAGTCTATCTTCCACCCAACACTGCCAGTCTCCAGTTTTCCTTTTCCTAAAGTATCTGTGTTTGGTCTTTAAATCATGGGATTTGTAAAACAATTTAACTCATATAGAGAAACATCTTGCCAAAGGGGCAAATAGAAAATATGAAATTAAGCCCCCTTTCCACCTATAGGAGCCCCTTCTCCCCCTAGGCCTAGGCAGAGGCAACTGGTTCCCTTGCAATGGATACAACCAAGAAGTAGTGAATTGAATAGAACGGAAGGTGAGAGGTGTTGGGGGAGAGGTGTTTGCTGAATTCTGGGCTTGCACAGGGCACAGGTGAAATCTGAAAAACCAAAGTCCACCCTCCAGCCAAGGCTGGGGAAGTTATACCTCTCTTGTTCTCATGGTGGCCTGTTGGAAGTCTGTAAGCAGAACATGAACAACACAACACTCTTGTGATTCTTAGCAAATGCCAATTTCCCATAAAACTAGCTCAAAAACGGCAAAAAGAGCTCAACAACTCTTATATTTTCACTGTATGAAGTATGGCAACACTAACTCATAGACCTGTCCCCTCTGACAGGTGAAGGTTGTATGATTGCAATTATTGGAAACTAAGCCACCTTGAGGATAATTCAATTTAAAGACAGGGTATGAAACTTCAAAACAAAAAGGAGCAAAATAATAATAAAAATCCTTCAAAGCTCCTGTGCCTACAATAACAACGATTAATAAACAGTATTGATTGTACTGCAGTAGCTGTCAGAGTACCTGCCATTTTCTGATATTCTGATTTTTTTTAATACTTGTGTTAGTCCCTTAATTCACTAGGCAATTTTAAATTGCAAGAGCTTTGGGTCAGGGTTTCAGTGCATAGGGAAGCCAGACTTGTACAGTGGTACCTTGGGTTAAGTACTTAATTCGTTCCAGAGGTCCATTCTTAACCTGAAACTGTTCTTAACCTGAAGCACCACTTTAGCTAATGGGGCCTGCTGCTGCTGCTGCGCCGCCGGAGCACAATTTCTGCTCTTATCCTGAAGCAAAGTTCTTAACCTGAAGCACTATTTCTGGGTTAGCGGAGTCTGTAACCTGAAGTGTATGTAACCTGAAGCGTATGTAACCTGAGGTACCACTGTATATGCCATCTTTTAACATCCAGCACCAACCTTTCATCCCAGATTGCAACATGGGACCCACTTCTTTTTAAATGAAATGAATAGATAAACATACAGTAACAGTTTGTTTTTTTGCTGTTGGAGAAAGTCATAGGAATTCTCAATATTTTGTAAAGCTCTGGGTGAATTTGCAATCTTTGGCAACTCTGAAAAGACAGTTGGTAAGTGAAAATTGGTTGTTGGCTCTGAAAAGAGAGTAGGAAATGTTGGTTAATGTACTGCTGTTTTGCAACTGAAAAGTCTTAATGGAAAGTAGTTACTATTTTTAAAAAAGAAACAAACATAGGCTGTGTGATTGTTTCCCTCCCTCCATGTTTATGTTTTAATACTTCAAATCAACTAGTCTGATGATCTGGAAAATAACAACTTTTTAATATTAAAATAATGCATTCGCCATTTTTCTCTTTCTTTCTTTAGGATGGTCAGGTGCCCTGTGAAAAAGAAAGCCAAACAAGCAAATGAGGAGGAGGAGGAGGAGGAGGAGGAGGAGGAGGAGGAGGAGGAGGAGAAGAAGAAGAAGAAGAAGAAGAAGAAGAAGAAGAAGAAGAAGAAGAAGAAGAAGAAGAAGAGGAGCAACAACAACAACAACAGCGCTGATGGTGCCACATTTGTGGTCCACCTTAGTTTGGAACAGTGTCCAGTTGTGAGTCCTGACTAACTGGTTGAAGACCAGCTCCCTTTAGATCACATGAGAGATCACAGGGTCACTTTCTCAGCACTAAATCCTCCTTTCCTTGAACCAGCTTCAAAGGTATCAGGATCAACTGCCTGGTGGCAAGTATAAACAGGAGGTACATTGCATTTCCCAACCCTTGGAAAGCACCAAAGAGCTCTCAAAGGAGCTTCTTCCTGACTCTGTGGTTACAGGGTGTTTTTATTAAGCCACTTAGGTTTTTTTAGAAATGCTTCAGATCAGAAGCCAAATCCTAGGTCAGCATACTCAACTTCTTCCCTCTGCACCCTCATCTAAAGATGCTACTCTTGATTTCCACTCCTTTATATCCCTCCCTTGGGTCAGCTGACAAGAGAACTGAAGCCTCCTTTTTTCAGTAGATCAGCAGATCTGTGACTCCTGTTGGATTCTTTTTCCTTTTTCTGGTCACACTGTGGTGAGATCCAACACTTCGTTTAAAGCCCTGTATGACATAGGCCTGAAACATCTGAAAGTGAGCCTTTCCCCTATAGCTCCTCTCTGGTGGCAGATGGTACCATCTTGGTAGTTCCACTGCCCTCAGAGGTTCAAGGGGTGGCAGCCCTGGCCTCTGACACCTGAGAGAGATATTTTTAGGGCCCATTCTATTCTCTTGACTCTACTAGTTTTAAACTGCTTTAATGTTGTATTTTTTAATTGCTGTGACCAACCCAGCGACCTATCTATCAACTATCTATCTACCTATCTATCGATATAGATACAGATACAGATATAGATATAGATACAACAATAGATTGTTGTTAATTCCCTTGATATCTGATGGGAGGGCGTTCCACAGGAGGCGGGCCACTACTGAGAAGGCCCTCTGCCTGGTTCCCTGTATGGTGAAGGCCAGGTAAAAAATCAAAATACTGATGACGACAACAATGCATCTATTTCAATTCTTCCCCCCTCCTTCACAAGTTTATTATTATTACTATTATTACTATTATTACTATTATTACTATTATTTTAACAAAATAATAATAAATAAATAAAAATGTGCACCCCACCCCTGAGACCATTTCATTGTAACTATGCAACCTCCCAAAATCTCAACACCTCTTGCAATGGTTTGACCCCTTTCCATTTTAACAGTAGAAATTCTACAAAGACCTTCCGTATCACCTCAGAATCATTTCTCCTGCATATTCCCCCTCTTACCTTAATAGCACTTGTTTATTTATTATTAATAACTATATCCCAAACCTCTTTTATACCATTCTTCCATTTTATATGTCGATTCTTGTCACAAGATCAAGCTCACACCCTATGTGTCCCAGGAACACCAGGGTATCCCATTTTTTACCACAAGAGAACAGCCATTTGGTTGCCATGATATCACATGATTTCTCAGTGTGATTACCCCCCCACACACACACACACAAAGAGAGTGATTTTGCTTGGTGCCCTAAAATGTGTGTTTTTGGACAATGCACCTGAAAAAGATTTTTTTTAGGCGGGGGAGGGGGGGGTACCACAGTGCAAAAATGTGTGAGATCATGGCAACCAAAATGGCTGCCATGCTTTTGTGATTAAAAAAAATGGGAAGATGGCATCTGGGAAGATGGTGTCTTGGATTTTAGCTTTAAAGTGTTGGAGAGTAGGCAAAGTTCACATATAGGTGGTTTTATAAATCTGACCTGAGAAAAGTGTTTATGTGCAGTTGTCTTTAATAATAATATAGGATTTTTAGTTGATTATATTATAGAAGTCAGTGCAAAATCTTGGCTTTTGCTTTTCCTATATCCAGGACAACTGCAAACTGGTCATGAGTCAGCAGTGCCATGAGTCAGCAGTGTGATGCAGCTGTGAAAAAGGCTAATGTGGTTTTAGGTCTCATTAACAGAACCACAGGTTCCAAGTCACAAGAAATACAGAGAGAGAGAGAGAGAGAGAGAGAGGGAGAGAGAGAGAGAGAGAGAGAGAGAGAGAGGTACCTCGAGTTACAAATGCCTCAGGTTACAAACGCTTCAGGTTACAAACTCTTCTGCTAACCTGGAAGAGTTACCTCGAGTTGAGAACTTTGCCCCAGGATGAGAACGGAAATCATGTGCTGCCAGAGATAGATAGATATAGATAGATGATAGATTAGATAGATAGATGATGATGATAGATAGATGATAGATATAGATAGATAGATAGATAGATAGATAGATGATAGATAGATAGATAGATAGATAGATAGATAGATAGATAGATAGATAGATGATAGATATAGATAGATAGATAGATAGATAGATAGATAGATAGATAGATAGATAGATGATATAGATGATAGATAGATAGATGATAGATAGATAGATGATAGATAGATAGATAGATAGATAGATAGATAGATAGATGATAGATAGATAGATAGATAGATATAGATAGATAGATAGATAGATAGATAGATAGATAGATAGATAGATAGATAGATAGATGATAGATAGATAGATATAGATGATAGATAGATAGATAGATAGATAGATAGATAGATAGATAGATAGATAGATGATAGATAGATAGATAGATGATAGATAGATAGATATTGCTTTATTCTACACCACTCAGACTTCATCTGGAGTGCTAGATGGATTGATATATTATCAGCAAATTAGACTGGGTTCTAAGGAGATGGATGAAGATGGTCAGGGCAGTAGAAAACAAATCCTATGAGGAAAAATGGCAGGGACCAGGAACGTTTAGCTTGGATAAAACTGGGAAGTGGGTGGGAATGAAGCCACTTTCCAAAGACCTGAAGTGTTGTCACATGGAACAGGGTCAAGACATCTTCTCTGCTGCCAGAGTAGATCTAATTAGCTGAAGTTATAGGAGGGTAGATTTCAGCTGAACACCAGGAGAAATGTTTTAGCAGTAAGAGCAGCTTGACAATGTTATAAAGCAGTGAAATGGATAGAGATTCAAATTGAATTATCGCGGAGAAGAGATTGCAATGTGTAGTGGGATACCGCCATCCGTGTTCTCAGGTTTCCAATAAGAACAGACACTGCTTCTTAATATACAACAGAAGTAGAACACCAGTCATCTTAACAGTGACAAAGAAGCAAGAGATTCTTCTTCTCCTGCTGCCTCTGGAAGGCAGGTGGTCCTCCTTCTACAACGATCAGCTCTCCACTCACCATACGCCTGTTGCATGGGCTTTACTGTCTCTGTGGGTGCTCAGATGAGCTTGGAAAAGGAGTGCTTCCTTGTATTTACTCTTAGCATCCACCAAGGTGTGCTTCTGAATCTTCTCAGATATCCAGCATGCTGCCGCAGCCAAAAGCATTATTTATAATCTGCAATGGTTCTACACGCTATTCATGTACAAGAAGAGGTGCAGGGTTTCAGAAACGGCATCTTCACATTCACACCCAATTCTATCAGGTGCTATTTGTTTTAAATAATGGAAATATTCATTAATGTCCATTCACGAGAATGAGAAACATAGTATAAAGGAAATCATAGAATCATAGTGTTGGAAGAGACCACAAGGGCCATCGAGTCCAACCCCATGGGGAGCTCCAGCCACCACCTTGATTCTACAAAAAACCTAGGTCCTTCTACATGTGCTTCCACACTTTGAGTCCCCAGTAGTTTATCATACACTTGAAGCAATATGCAGCACACACTCGATAGCTTTGTAGACTAGTTATCTCACTCACATATCCAGTCCCCTTTAATTAATGTGTAAATGCAACCATGAGGATGTTTTGAATGGCTGGGGAAATTGTCAACACGTAGTATGTGTGGCCATTTTGCCTTCCATCTTATCTAAGATACTCTAATTAAAAATCATGTTTTTAAAAGAAAGAAAAAGTAATTTTGCACTGCTCAATATTAGCTCACTTGCGCATTTTCTTCATGTTCGTGAAATGCCCCCCAGTTAGATTTTAGTTTGCTTTGTTCCGTGCCATTCTATACTCTGAAAAGGCTACAGAATTCTAGACAATGCTTGAATGTTATGATCTAAGAATCATATTCAAACTGTAGTTTTATGAGGTCATAAAATTCTACAGTGTAAAAGCTACATTTTTATTGCCACACTTTCTGTGGGCAATGTTCTCTCGACTGTTAAATGAATTTGTATTTCACAATTTTAGGTCCTCCGTTCGTACTAGGCTTCTACGCTACATTAGCCCTGCTGGGTGAAAGGCTGTCTCCCACCCTGTCTTCAGCATTCTGGTACCATGCTTGAACATTTGCAAAGCACTGTGGGATGGCAGAAGCCTACCTCATAAGGAGCTGCTGGTCATAGTTCTGTGGTAGAGCATGTACTTTGCATGCAGAAGGTCTCAAGTTCAGTCTGACAGTCAGAATCATTAGGAGGAAGCCTCCAGTATTCCTGTCATGAGAATGGTCTCATAAATTCACAGTATCCTTTCCATCCTCCTCTCTTTGCCACCTCATGTTTCAACTGCCATAGGTGCATAGTCATCAGCTCTCAGTCAACCCATTCAGGACCAAGCTGGACATCCTCAGAAACTTTATAAACAGGACACCCCTTGCTCTCTGACCTTCAAAAGCTGGAAGCAATATGCACAGCTTCTTTCGTATCTGGACTATTTTCTTACACATTTCCTTGGAAGCATCCTGGACGGGCTACTGTTATTAACAGGATATTGAGCTGGGTGGCCCACTGAATCAATTTGGTTCCTGGTTCTAACATGTTCTTGACTTGTGTAGGCTCAAGATGTCCTTCCTTCCTTCCTTCTTCCTGACTGACCCTACTTGGATTTTGGGGGGGATACATATGAGTCAGTTCCTTCACTGTTATTTTCCTTCAGGTTGAATTCAAGGTCGCATTGTTGCTTTCGCCTTACAAGGCTCTGGTAGATGGGAGTGGATGACATAGTCTTGTTTACTGTCCGTTGGAGCTGAATATACCCCGAGATGTTTACAGGTATTTCCTGCACCACAGGAAAAGTGGAGGATTTCCATCCTCGGCAGAGGCGGCTCTCCTGACTCATTGGAGACAAGGAGCGCAAGCTGTGTGTTCTTGCTCCTTCCTGTTTCTTCACCCAGCGCAATGTGGTGGGGCTATTTGATGTCTGGAGAGGAGAGGCAGCAACTGCTGTGTGCCAAAATCATCGCTTCCTTGATGATGTGCTCAAAAAAAAAAAAGTCCTGTGGGGGAGCTGATCTTTTATTTTAACTTTCAAAAGGAAGCTGTAGCAACACACACACACACCACAGCAAGAATGACTAGATTCCAGGCTCTGCCTTTCGCTTTGGCTGATTTAAGCATTTTGGGATGGTTGAAGTTTTCCAAACACCTCTATACTTCTAGGCCTGCCAGAAGGCTGTCTTTCTCCTTTCATGCTTTCCACATGTGAGAGCTAAAGGGAAGCTGACTTACAAAAAGAAAACAGGCTTTTTGTGAAATGTATCTCTCTTTCCCTTCCAGAAATAAAAACAAGATTCCCGCCCCCCTTTCCTAAGAGAGTTTGGATCCCTTATTTAGACTGTTCAGATATTCATCTCTATTACTGAAGGCACATCCTTCCTCCAAACAGGAACCAGTTGAACATTCTTACATTCTTCCCCCATCAGAACTCTGAGACCTGCTCTTTGGTTGGGATTTAAGGATTTCTAACAGGATATAACAATCAACCACACAAAATAACACATCCCAAGATACTTGCGTTGGGGGTGCATTTTAATTTTAGTAAGCTGGTTTAAAGCATGTGGGTACAAGCAGAATTGTCCTAAGGGACACAAGGCAATCAACAAAACTCCTTTCCCTGGGACAATTTTTCTTGGGTTGCATGTGCAATAAAGGTTTGTGTGACTCAGTCTCTGTGGCCAGATATGGCAATGGCTTTCTATAGACCTCCATGGAAGAATTGTCTTTCCATCATATAAATGTAATCTAAATTAGCTTCAGAAACAAATTATTAACTGCCATTTATACTTTAATAATCACAGAGAGAACAAAGAACACAACTAGGATTGGCATTGCTCCCAATTAAGGAATCCACCCCCTGCTGTCCCTATTAATCTACGTCACTTCTATGTCTTCTAATCTGAGCTTGTACCCTTTGTGTTTTCTGTTCTGCTACTTTCTGAGCTCTCCATGACTTTGGAGAAGGGGGGAGTGAATGCTGTCCAGAGACTGTGAATCTGTTAACCCTCTATCTTCCAGTGTTTCTTCCATAGCTGTTAACTTACAGATTTGAAAATAAGGGACCAGCAGCCAAAATAAGGGACCTGCAGCCTCACCTGTTCCAGGCACTCCAGTCTTCCTGTCCTCCTGCAGTCTGGTCAAACTCATGCTGGTAGCTTCGAGAACACTGTCCAACCAACCTTGTAACCAGAAGTTCAACTGAATAGAATCTGAATCACATGCACCACAAGGCCTATGCAGCCTCAACTTAAGATGGCTCCCCGGCCTGGCTTTGCACTGCAAAGTTTGCAGCAGCACGTGCAACAAAATGGCACCCAGCATTCAAACCCCCCCTCAGCTTGCATTAACTAGCCACACACAAGGCATGCAAGCTCCACCCCCCCAGTCGTTCTTAGACTTCTTATTGGGTGAGCAACATCCAAGCAACACAGGTGGAGCCTCCCTCCTCCCTGGCCGGCAGGAAGGGTGGGAGAGGAGCTGCTTCCTTTGAAATTTAAGGGACATTTAAGGGACTTTCGTCAATAAAGGACAGCAGCGGGACATGGTGCTGGAATAAGGGACAGTCCCTTCAAATAAGGGACACTTGACAGCTATGGTTTCTTCTCCTAGCTGTCCCCCATCCAGTATTTCCCAGCTTCTGCCTTCTGAACTATGCCCCTCTGCAAACCACTGTTCCAAATCTATACTGTCCTCCTGCTCCTGGGAAGATTCAGGATCTGGAGCAGGGGGAGGGGGAGGCTCCCACCGTTTCTCCTCAGTGCAGCCCTCCTCAGCACGGTCCCTGACAGATGAACACATAGTCTGGTGTGATGTAAAACCACTTCCTGTATTCCTATTTTCCTCCCAATGGGTATCTGTCACCAATGGTGCCTGTGTCTGTCATTTCTTACAGTGCAGACTCCCTCCAGCACACATTGTATTAGATCGGATTTAAAAAATGCTGAATTCTAGGCTCAGGGGTGAGGGCATGGGCCAAAGGTGAATGAAATGAAGTTCATGTTGGGAGTAGGAGAGTTGGGTGACAGGGGCATCGGCCTGGGTCTGAGAGGGAATGTAGAGTTCAGTCCAAGTTCCCCAATAGAATACCCTAATCACATGGTTCAGGAAGTGTAACACCACGCCACTATTGCCCAACGAAAGCAAGCCATGCACATAAACCAAGAGTGCTGATTGCTTCAGCTATATGGGGGGGAAAACATTTGGTCTCACACATTTCAATGGTGACTCATCAGATGCTATCGCCACCTTTCAGAAGAAGTCAAAATTAGAATGTGGGCATGCCAAACATTAGAAGAAAGAGTTCTGCTTTGTAATTTAAGAGCACTAAGCTGAACTTTAAAACAGTGTTATTTGGCATCATTTTTATTATTGTTTTTTCTTCTTCTTTGAATTGTAATCAGTGTTTGACATTCCCAAGTTTCTTTCTATAAAGTCAGACAGAACAATAGATAATTTGTGACCCTTTTTCTTGGATGACTACAATGACTTCAATATTTAATGGCTGTGATTTTGGCTCCGATTGTTTGGCACTTGCACTGGAAAGCAGTTAGACTCTCCAGCAGGCATATTCCAAAAGAACACACCCATTTCTCACAATCTCAAGTGTATATCAATGGTGATATCTCTTATGCAACAGTAAAACATATCATCTTTCCCAGATGCTTGTGTTATCTAATAGCACACGAGACGCTGTATATAATATACGATTGCTCTGAATCTACTCGAGCTACACTTTATAAAGCTGTTTCTGTAAGACTAGCTGCATCAGAATATGGATGGGGCTGTGTTTTTAATGTGCATTCAGCTGAAAGCAATGCAATGCAGATGGACAATGTCAACACCCAGATGCACATTCTAATTTCCTTTTTGTCTGAAACACTGATTTATGCCTTTCATTCCATATCCAAAATGTGACTCGCCTGTAGATCTCCTTTGCAGGGCAGAGGTGACATGCAGATCTTATCTAAACCTATGTAAATGAAAGCCACTGTAGTGTAGTGTTGGACTAAGCTAAGGCCTGAGAGACTTGGGTTCAAATCCCTTCTCAGTCGTGAAACACAATTTATTTCATCCTAAACTACATCGCATATTGGCTAAAATGTTGCTTTTAAACTATCATGGATATTTATTAATGATTACCAAAGAATTTTAAGGCAAAAAATTTTAGGAGTCAAATTGCTAAGATCAATGGACACCAGCAACTCAAGCCACAGACACGGCCCCTGAATATAAGGGGTTCAAATGGGGCTCAGCAATTCCCCATTCCATGTTTTCTTGACGAAATCATAAAAAATGGGATTTAATTGTTGTCCTATGTGGGGGGAGGAGAAACAGGGTGCTAACAGGGTCCATGGGAGCCCTCTGTGTTCAGGAACGGAGTCCACAACTGGAGTGGGTCATGCCCAAAACGTTTACACGTTTCCCCAAAATTTCATGCTCAGCGCCTTAGCTACACTCTGAGGAAGAACATTTTGCAATCTACCCTGATAAAGCACCCATCTCTGCCTTCCAAGTCTGTGAGCTGGATGGAACTCTTCAGGTACAGCTTGGATTATATTCCATGCCAACCAGGCAGAGTTTCAGACTCCCTTAAAGCTCAAACCAAAGACAGCAGATTATCCTTTCTAGAAACCCAGAGCAGTCAGTGATTACGGGCAGTGGTGGGTACCTGGCTTCCAGACAGCAAAGTCATGGCTACTTACAGGGAAGGAGAAGGGATGGGACAAGGCGATGAGGAAGTTGGCACTTTTCTGTGTGTGAATGTTAAGGATAGTAGGTAAAGGTAAAGGGACCCCTGACCATTAGGTCCAGTCGTGACCGACTCTGGGGTTGCGGCGCTCATCTCGCTTTATTGGCCGAGGGAGCTGGCGTACAGCTTCCGGGTCATGTGGCCAGCATGACTAAGCCACTTCTGGTGAACCACAGCAGCACACAGAAACGCCGTTTACCTTCCCACTGGAGTGGTACCTATTTATCTACTTGCACTTTGACGTGCTTTCAAACTGCTAGGTTGGCAGGAGCAGGGACAGAGCGATGGGAGCTCACCCTATCACGGGGATTCGAACCGCTGACCTTCTGATCAACAAGTCCTAGGCTCTGTGGTTTAACCCACAGCACCACCTGATATATTAATTAAATATTATCCTTCATTCATTCACGCTACTGGGTCATGTAGCAGAGCAGATTCCCCTCAATTCAGCAGGAAGCTAGTTTGCACATTCATTTGAATCTCTTTAGTTAAGCAATCCAGGCTGGCTTGATTAGAATAGACTATTCCTGGTGTTCCCTTTTATCCCTCTTAAAAGAATAAAGACACAAGAGTCTTTCCTTAAAAGTAACAAGAAGTTTATTCACATTCAGCTCACAGTATGATCCCTGAAGGCAAGCTTTAGCTAGTAGTTACAGAACATACTGTGAGTTCATCCCTTATGGGAACTAAGCCCATGTGCTGCTGGCTGAGAGCAAGCAGACAGCAAAATACGTTAAGAGAACAGCATCAAGAGAACAAAATGGCAGCAGGAGAGCAGCATGGCATCAAGAGAGAAGATGGCTGCATGACTCGGCTCTTTTACGGAGTCAGCCAGGATCACTCCCATCTCCCTGGTCACCTGCAGGGGGAGGGTGCTCCAGACCAGTGGAACAGGGAGTTATACTGACTGGATTAACATCCTCCTGCCTATGCCCACTCTAGGGAAATAAGGAATGTTGTATTTGACTGCTCCAATGGATTACATCCCACTTGTTGCAAGCATTGATGGGGTCAATCTGGCACTCCTGTCCAAGCATCCATGCAGCACTAAGCTGCCTGTCGCCTTATCCCCTATCTCCCAGTAAGGGGTAAAACTTGCACTACTTGGAGGTTAGATACCTGTTGACAGCCCTTCTCACCGACCTCTCCTGCCAGAAGCTACTCCAGAGAAAGCATTTAAGCCAAGGCTCTCCCTCTATATATTTCTTCAGTGCAGGAATGCAGTTTGGAGAAACATCAGGCCTGTTGGAGTATCTTGTCAAAGGAGACCCTGAATGAAGAATGAAGCTGCAGGGATGCCTAAACACTGCCACCCTCTTTGGTAACCTAGCTGCTAACTGTGAACCAAAATATAGTCAGGGGGTCAAGATCTAAACATCGGTGCCAGGAGTTTTTCAAATGGCTGGATCTGGAACTTTTCACTTGGTGCTGCTCAGAGCAGGCACTACAAATTCAAATGGGGGCTATTAGCTTCAGTGACTCAGGGATGCTTTCGGAGCCATTAAACAAACCAGATCACTCTTTTAATGTCAAGGATATCAAATATACAGAGATGTTTGCACTCTGAGATTATGAGAAGATGGAGCCTTTCCAATGACAGATCTGGGATGAACACCATATTAGCGTCTACTATTTACTTCTGCAGACCTTAAAACCATTTTTACTCCACACACCAAAAGGCCAAAATCTGTCCGCGGCTATATCTGAGCTGCGTTAGCAGTGAACATGCTTTGAGCTGTCGCAGAATTACACATTCAGTGCCAAACAATCTTAAGCTCCAACTAGAAACCTGACCGTCTTTTGGATAGAGATGTTTAAACTATTTGCCACATTAATAATTTGTGGCAGTGTCCCGCAGACTAAATATGCATGTGTTGCTGAATCATAAGTTCACTGGAAGCCCACAGTCAGAAAAGTGGCCGGTTAAATTGAATCAGTATGTGAACGTCAGCCTTCCTTACCTTTTGGCCCTCTTCCCCACTAACTGCACTTATTCCCCTCCTTTCTTGAGTGGAGGTGTAGCCCCATTTTCCTCCTGGACTTCTTGAGACACCTCCCACCTAGTTGTGTAGTCCCTGTCTTCACAGTTTTAGAGCACTGCTCAGTCTTCTGTTTCCTGGTCTTGTGTGAGATATCCCTCCCCCCCCCCATTAAGATGAACTCATATCAACAACATTAAAATTCAACATTCTGTAATTGATTCCTATCTCTGCCAGCACCACTTGAAATGTCTGCAAACATTATTTGATATTACAGTAATTCGACCCCTCGTAGGGATGGGCTTTTAGAAAGACGAGGACTCGTTTCAGCCTACTGCATAAAATGAAAGCTCTGCTACCTTCTTCCACCATAAGGATTCTTGACAAATGTTGGTTTTCTGCTAAACTAATGCTAAACCTTCACCTGTACAAAGCACATCTCTCTATTCTAATAGATTCTCTTTCTCCACATTTCTCAGTCATTTTGAGGAGGATGTGATATGATGTGTGGTTTATCTATCACCCTCTTTAGAATGCTTCAGAAATATGCAAAAATAAAAATAGTATGGTTCTTCTTGCTTCCACCCCCCCAACAAAAAGCTTTTATATGAAGTCTCTTGCTCATTCCCAAGAAATCCATCTATGTTTTGTGCCCAATGAATTCCTGCACGAAGTATAGCAGATGTGTCGAACTAGGAGGGTGTGCTCTGACAGGGAGATTTCCCGGGAGCTAGAAGGCATTTTCTCATGAATCTTTGTGTCATGACATTTGACAGCACAGAAATGGCCCTGTGTTCCTTGGCTCCCATCAACAAGGCTTGATGCCATATTTGTTTAAGCTGGTCCTGAACAGTTTTTTCCAGAAGCGTCGTCATCTTTGGAAATCCCCTTCTCTCCAATTAGCTCTTTCGAATCACTTTCCCAACGTCCTGTGCTTAAATTTTAACTCTCTTCTAAAGTGCTCAAAGCACCTGACATATCCCAGAAAGGTAACTGCATTAAGTCTGCTGCAAAAATTAGAAGTCAAAGAATCTTTGACTTCCTAATGACTAATAACTTTTTTGTGGCATAACTTTCATAGACTGAAACCCACTTCATCAGATTCATAATCCTCAATTGGCAGGTAAAGCTATGGTTTTCCCAGTAGTGATGTGTGGAAGTGAGAGCTAGAGCATAACGAAGGCTGATCGCCTAAGAATTGATGCTTTTGAATTATGGTGCTGGAGGAGACTCTTGACAGTCCCATGGACTGCAAGAAGATCAAACCTATCCATTCTGAAGGAAATCAACCCTGAGTGCTCACTGGAAGGACAGATCCTGAAGCTGAGGCTCCAATACTTTGGCCACCTCATGAGAAGAGAAGACTCCCTGGAAAAGACCCTGATGCTGGGAAGGATTGAGGGCACAAGGAGAAGGGGACGACAGAGGACGAGATGGTTGGACAATGTTCTCGAAGCTACCAGCATGAGTTTGACCAAACTGCGGGAGGCAGTGGAAGACAGGAGTGCCTGGCGTGCTCTGGTCCATGGGGTCACAAAGAGTCGGACACGACTGAATGATTAGACAACAACATACATGTCAAAGGTCTGGAGTGGGGATTGGAAATGGTAGGGCCTAATGATCTATCTGAAATGTAAGAGGCCCAGCATGACTGCGCCATTTATAGGCAAAGCTCCAAGATAAGAACAGAGAATTACTTGGTGATAATATCATTGTACAAAGCTTACTATGCAAATGTAACATCTGCAGTAGGAGATAAAAACCATTATCTTGATCCATACTTACACTGAAAAGAATCCAATTTGCTGATAAAGTCTGGTGTAAAGTGACTAAGACAACAAATAGATAGGCATCCCTGATAGCCAGGGGTGGTCCACACATGAGGCCAGTTGAAGTGATCACCTCAGGAGGCAGGATCCATAGGAGCAGCAGATCCTGATGTAGATCCCCCACCCCCATTCTCAACGTAGATCTTCACTCACACCTTTTTCCCTGGTGGGGAGGGAGGCACCATTTTGCAGTTTGCCTCAGAGGTCAAAATATATTGGGCTGGCTCTGCTGATAGCCATTGACAGACCTTTTCTCATCCATGAATTTCTCTGGTTAGGAGGCCACCATGCTTGCTGAAGCTGGTCTGGGTCTGGTCAGTGCCTATATGAGTGATCAGCGGGGAATCACATGTATGGCATCTTGAATTCCATGGAAGAAGAAACGTGAGATTAAAAGGGCAGTGCAATTGAATAAAAATAAGGCCATCTACACCACTGTTCATCACAATTTTGTTGGGGAGAAAACACATAATGTAATTATACATTGCGTGAACCCCGCCCTGATTTGTCCTGAACCTATTGCCAGCCTATAACCAATTGCCAACCTATTACCAATCCTAGCCCTTTTTTCTGCAACACAGTGCTGTCATTCCTTTACTTACCTGCTTGGGTCCATAGACTGCTAGGAGAAATATCAAGCCACTCGATGGAACTCAGTGATACTGCCAAAACCTCACAATGTCCATTGTCTCCAGAATATAGTTTTAAAACAAATGAAACCAAACAGTGTTGTTTTAACCAGAGCTATGTTCAATTATGGGACACTGGTGGCACTGTGGGTTAAACCACAGAGCCTAGGACTTGCCGATCAGAAGGTCGGCAATTCGAATCCCCGTGACGGGGTGAGCGCCCGTTGCTCAGTCCCTGCTCCTGCCAACCTAGCAGTTCAAAAGCACGTCAAAGTGCAAGTAAGGTAAATAGGTACCGCTCCAGTGGGAAGGTAAACGGCATTTCCGTGCGCTGCTCTGGTTCGCCAGAAGCGGCTTAGTCATGCTGGCCACATGACCCGGAAGCTGTACGCCGGCTCCCTCAGCCAATAAAGCGAGATGAGCGCCGCAACCTCAGAGTCGGTCACGACTGAACCTAATGGTCAGGGGTCCCTTTACCTTTATGTTCAATTAAGTGTCACTTGCTTCTTTTCAGGAGCTCAGAATTACATTTTAGCCATACAGAAATCTTGCATGGAGGCGAGATAAACTAATCTGCACAGATTCAATGATGAATTAAATCTATGTTTCCTTCCAAACTAACCAACAGGTTTGCTCAGTTTCCCCCAATCTGGTGCGGTCCAGATGGTTTTGCACTCCAGCTCCTGTCATTGCTAACCACTGGCCATGATGGTTGGGGCTGATGGGAACTAGAGTCCAAGAACAACTGGGCTTGAAGAAGGCTACTCTAGCTGTGATTACGTTTAGGGGGCTTTTCCACTTCCTAAATTCACAATGCAAGACAAGTTTTAAGCAAAGACTTCTCAAAAAAGTTTAGTCAAGAACTGCAAGTTCCATTAAATTACTTGATTTGTTCCATTAAACTTGCAAGTTCCATTAAATTACTTGATTTTACTCCATTAAATTACTTGATTTGTGTGTCTGTGGCCTAATGGAGATTTGGAGTAAAGAACCATAGGGAGTTGCCAACAGTCAACATTCCCCAAATTGCGGTGGACGTTGCTGATTATAAACCCCAAAGGTTTAAATAAATAAACTCAAATCCTCTCCAATTCTTAGAACACACAATATTGAAAACAATAAGGAAATTAAGGGAGATATGTTAGCATGTCTTTCATATCAAAGGCTTCTGATGTTCCAGAGATTTGCTTATAGCAGACATTATAGAGACTGTTAGCATGAGAGCCCTACAGAAGAGTACTGTGGCTTTATAAGGTGAAAGGTAAAGGTAAAGGTACCCCTGACCATTAGGTCCAGTCACAGAAGACTCTGGGGTTGCGCACTCATCTTGCTCTATAGGCCAAGGGAGCCGGCGTTTGTCCACAGACAGCTTCCGGGTCATGTGGCCAGCATGACTAAGCCACTTCTGCCGAACCAGAGCAGCGCACAGAAATGCCGTTTACCTTCCCGCCAGAGTGGTACCTATTTATTTACTTGCATTTTGATGTGCTTTCAAACTGCTAGGTGGGCAGGAGCTGGGACTGAGCAATGGGAGCTCACCCCGTCGTGGGGATTCGAACCGCCAACCTTCTGATTGTCAAGCCCTAGGCTCTGTGGTTTAGACCACAGCACCACCTGTGTTCTTGCTGGCTTTATAAGGAATGGACAGTAATGGAGAGTCTGGAAAACTAAAGTCAATTTCCATTTCCACCACTGATCTGCTGGATTGACATCATATCATCAGGCCAGCTCCATAGACTGCAAGTTATTTGTATCGGTTTGCTGTTTCTCATTGTACATTTAGGAGGATTTGCATACTTAGACATAACCTTCCTTTGCCAGTATTTGAAAAGAGAGTTGGCACAAACCAGTAGCTGTATTAAGAGTGAAATACCTGGCATTTTCAGTGTCAAACTGCAGCACAGTCGTTTTGACCAACTACAAGTAGAGATATTATA
Source organism: Podarcis melisellensis (assembly GCF_964234715.1). Lineage (NCBI taxonomy): Eukaryota > Metazoa > Chordata > Lepidosauria > Squamata > Lacertidae > Podarcis > Podarcis melisellensis. The sequence goes on along the minus strand of NC_138530.1, from coordinate 107,227,120 downwards.
CCCCTGTAGACTGATTAGCAGGCAATATCTACCAGGCTTGTGCATAGGCATTAGGATTCTAGCTTAGATCAATGTGCACATAGCAAGGTCTTCTTGTGTATTGCTCTTCTAAAATCCCCTGCATAGTGACTGTACAATACATTCTGCAGTGACTGGCAATTCCAAGCAGTTTACATGAAGTTTTACATGAAGTTGTTGTTGTTTAGTCTGTTTAGTCGTTTAGTCGTTTAGTCGTGTCCGATTCTTCGTGACCCCATGGACCAGAGCACGCCAGGCGCTCCTGTCTTCCACTGCCTCCCGCAGTTTGGTCAGACTCATGTTTGTAGCTTCGAGAACACTGTCCAACCATCTTGTCCTCTGTCATCCCCTTCTCCTTGTGCCCTCCATCTTTCCCAGCATCAGGGTCTTTTCCAGGGAGTCTTCTCTTCTCATGAGGTGGCCAAAATATTGGAGCCTCAGCATCACGACCTGTCCTTCCAGTGAGCACTCAGGGCTGATTTCCTTCAAAATGGAGAGGTTTGATCTTCTTGCAGTCCATGGGACTCTCAAGAGTCTCCTCCAGCACCATAATTCAAAAGCATCAATTCTTCGGCGATCAGCCTTCTTTATGGTCCAGCTCTCACTTCCATACATCACTACTGGGAAAACCATGGCTTTAACTATGCGGACCTTTGTTGGTAAGGTGATGAAGTACATTGCATTATTCTAGCTGCCTTCAAGTGAAAACAAGAATGGCAGTTACCAAGGGTCCATCAGACAGAAAGGTATGTGGCTTTTTCATCAGGTAGAGTTGGTGGCTGTTCCAGGCACATGAGGCTGTATTCAACTAACTCAAGAGATATTGGCTTTACTTTAAGTGGGTCTTCTCTGAGTAAAGGCTGGTGCCATGATTCTATGAATACAACCCAGAGTGTGGCCACAAATAACCACTCCACTTTTTCAGAGAGTTTCTTTGGTGTGGTTAAAACTCACCATGACCAGGTGGAAGCCATATCACACAAATAACTTGCCATGAAAAAGGGTGCCTATGTTCTGTGTGGCTTCCGACGTTGGTATAACTAGTGTGGCAAAGCGGGTATGAACTTTGATCAGTGTGGGAATGAAGCATCCTCTAGCTGCCTATCTTCTGAAACATCTGATTCTCTTGTCATTACTGGAGACAGCATGTAGGACTGGATGGATCACTGTATTTAACTCTAGAGAGCATTCCACATCATCTCCCCTTCTTCTTTTTTGTAAGTATACTGTTTTTTTAGTGGAGGAGGCACACAATGAAGGGCCTCAGATGATGATCATATGATCTGGATAAGTTTGTATGGGCCTTTGTATGAATAAGGTTTCAGGTTCTATCCTTGGCATGTCCAGTTACAAGAATTTCAATGAGCTGCAGAAGATCTCATGTTTGTGACCTTGAAGAACCACCAATGAACTGGGTAAGCAATGATGACTCAGTAAAGGGCAGCTTCAGCACTAACACATTTTCAGCCTAATCCACAACCCACTTTTAGTGGAAGCACATGGGTGGATTTCCACTGATTTTTGCTCCTCTCTAAAGATAATAATATTGACACCAAGTACTATGTACAGTGGTACCTCAGGTTAAGTACTTAATTCATTCCGGAGGTCCGTACTTAACCTGAAACTGTTCTTAACCTGAAGCACCACTTTAGCTAATGGGGCCTCCCACTGCTGCCGCGCCGCCAGAGCACGATTTCTGTTCTCATGCTGAAGCAAAGTTCTTAACCTGAAGCACTATTTCTAGGTTAGCGGAGTCTGTAACCTGAGGCATATGTAACCTGAAGCATATGTAACCCGAGGTACCACTGTAAAAGTAAACACATATAAAAGTAACTTGCATGTTACACTTATTCGCTTATGTGATTGTAGCTTTATGCGTGTAAGATGAGTTCTACCTACACTGGGGTCTAGTATGCATAAAAAAATCCCAATATTAGTGAAAAAATACATACTAAATATTATGCATATATTTATGAAAATAGCATGCACAATATATTAGGGGAGAGTGTTTTACAAAGATGTCTAATCTGGGGCTGCACCCACCTTGCATTCTGATATGGCATCAGGTGTGGGGCTAGGTAAGGACACGACTGATTTTGCAGCTGTTCCCTGCCAACAGCAGAACTGGACTCCCAACCCATGATCTGATGGGCAAGGAGTTTGATCCTGCTTGGTTGCCATCTCCTCCCACCTCCATGGGCCAACTATGACAGGTGGATGGGACAACCCTTCTGTCAATCACCTGGTGACATGTTGTTGGTGATAGCCTTTCCCCCTTCCTTCCTCCTGAGGCTACCTGAGTAGGACTATAACTCTCCTCTAGAGAGCACTCCTGTAAGAGAGACTGGGAATACAACACAACTTTTTGTTGCGGACCTTGCTTGTAGAGAAGCATTGATTTTAAAAATCCCTAGTGTCAGAGCAAAGCTTGTGAACAAGTTCCAAGGGGGTGAGGTTTACAAGCTGAGGACAGGGAATTCACTTAGCACAATGATCTCTGGGTAAATCTTAAGGAAGGAAGTTCAGAGACAGGAAGGGAGGGTGTGGATAGGAAAATGCTACTCTGCGTTGGACCTTGAATCTTAGCCCATGGATGGATAAGACGAAATCTATAAATTAATGTGTGATGTGGAGAATTCAATTATCTATCGAACAACCTTCAAGTCTGGCAGCTGGTTCAAAGCTGATAAGGAGGAGACTGGTCATAAAGTTCCCATGGAATGTTCTCATCCCTCGTTGGCACGTGTATGAGTTAAGAAAGCATGAATCAGAATCTAATTCTGCCAAACAGTGATTGGATCCCTCAGAGGCACTGGCCTATGAGTTACCCTAACAACATGCTCTGTTGAGCTATGGGAACTATAGAGGGTGTTTGTTTTTCTCCCCTCTTGTCGTCCTGTAGCCTGATTTTTCCCACACTGTTTTCTTGTCCTTTTAGTTTTCAAAACATGCAGCTGAAAATGCAATATATTCATTGGGTTATGCCACCAACTTTTAAAGGGGAGAGGGGAAATCCAACTTTCATCTTGAACGTAGCTAAAATCAAGAAGTCTGGCGATGCTTGGAATCTCCTGGCCAGCCAAAACTTTGTGGCATGTCTGGAACTCTGGGAATCAGCCAATGGGAACATCTAAAAGGGGTCACCATGCAGACTGGTGTAGGATAGATTAATCACGGATGGCGAAGAATCTTCCCAGACTTTACTAGAGACATTTCATTCTTATGTTCAAGTTCACTTTTGTGCGGGAGAAAAAAAGCTCTTCTGCAGTTATCTCCCTGTTGCTTCTTTACACACATTTCCAGAACAAGGGAAGACATGTGGATACCGCCCCCCCCCCCCGCAAGATATGAGCAACAGTTGCTAATTCATGACACAGGCATCAGTAGTGGCTCATGCGATGGGATGGCTCTGAGGGTCCACCCCATCACTTGACCCACTACTGATGTCTGCCTAAGTAAAAGTGTTGCAGCAGCTTGCCTGGAAGAGGCAGGGTGATGGTAAAGATTAGCTCCGTTGGTGTGTCTGCACAGCCCCACCCTCGCTGCCACCCTGCTGTATCCCCATTTGGGAAAGCGGCAGCAAGGCCAGTGTCAAGAGAGCAGCTATCAGGTCCCAACTGACAGGTGTCTACTCAGCCAACTGGCTCCCCCAAATACAGAACCACATGACTTTAGAGTTGGAAGGGACCATGAGGGTCATCTGCCTCAACTCCCTGCAACACAGGAATATCAGCTAAAGCATCCATGGCAGATGGCCATCCATCCATTTGAAGGAAAGTCCACAACCTCCCGAGCGAGTCCATTCCACTGCTGAACAGCTCTTACTGTCAGAAGCTTCTTCCTGAGGTTTAGTTCGAATCTCCTTTCTAGTGACTTTAATTCATTGGTACAGGTCCTACCCTCCTAGGCAGCAGAAAACATATTCTACATGACAGCCCTTTAGATATTTGAAGATACTGCAGCTACCATGTCACCTCAATGTCTCCTCCTTCCCAATGTTTAGTGAAAAAGAAGACTATTGGATTATTCTTAAATTACAGTGGTACCTTGGGTTACAGACGCCTCAGGTTACAGATGCTTCAGGTTACAGACTCCTCTAACCCAGAAACAGTACCTTGGGTTAAGAACTTTGCTTCAGGATGAGAATAGAAATTGTGTGGCGGCAGCGCAACAGCAGCGGGAAGCCCCATTAGCTAAAGCGGTACCTCAGGTTAAGAACAGTTTCAGGTTAAGAATGGACCTCCAGAACGAATTAGGTTCTTAACCCGAGGTACCACTGTATAAGGCAAAGGTTTATTGTGGTGGCAGTAATGTGTGTAGAAAGAGGATTTGTGAACCGCAAGGATGTTGTATGGGTGCAACTCCTCCTCTATAAGCAAAGACTGTCCCACCCAGAGTTAGGAGCAGAGGACAAGATTGGACTTCATCTGCCACAATGTTGTTCCCAACTACAGGGTTTTACTTTTCCCCAAAGGAATGAAGGCATCCATTCACTTAAAAGGAAGAACTTTGGGGTGCACTCAAGAATGCACTACTTCAGTTCTGAAGTGGGACAGGCCAGATGAAGGTTTTTCTGCCAGAGCGGCAACTATGTCCAAGATTATTGGGATGTAACAGAAGGAAAGGGAGAAACTTCCTAGTCATCATCCCCCGATAAAGGTAAAGGTAAATAACCCCTGGACCGTTAAGTCCAGTCAAAGGCGACTATGGGGTTGAGGCACTCATCTCGATTTCAGGCCGAGGGAGCCGGCGTTCGTCCACAGACAGTTTTCCAGGTCATGTGGCCAGCATGGCTAAACCGCTTCTGGCACAATGGAACACCATGATGGAAGCCAGAGCTCACAGAAATGCCATTTACCTTCCTGCCACAGTGATACCTATTTATCTACTTGCACTGGTGTGCTTTCGAACTGCTAGGTAGGCAGGAGCTGAGACAGAGCAATGCCAAACTTCTGAGTGGCAAGCCCAAGAGGCTCAGTGGTTTAGACCACAGTGCCACCTGCGTCCCAAACCTTGATCCTAGGCTGGCCTGTGCAGGTGTTATTTGCTGTCAGAAAGTTGTCCCACAAGTAATTGGGCTGCTTACATTCTATACCAGGTATAGCAGGTATAGCCCAAAGAGGGTCCGTGGTTTAGACCACAGTGCCACTCGCGTCTCTGATATTTTTACATAGTGGTGACATTCAGTCCATTTGAAGCATTTTTAATCCCAATGATTTTGGTGATAGAATGGGATTTACAGCAAAAATTGGATTTACAGCACTTGTTGGATCACATTTTTTGAAGTTTAGGTTAAACCTATACAGAATCTCAAACCCTATTTTGAAAGCCTTGAGTAGCCCTTATCTGAGTGCCGCAGAGGGTGGGTAAGGAAGGGAGTGTTCTGTGGGATCCTAAATCTGAACTAGTTCTTACGGATAGTGTGTCAAAGTTTTTTGATGCTGCATAATACTCTTATCGTGCAATGTAAAGGCATCCAGATACCACAGAACATATTAGCTGTGCTTCTTCTGACAGTCAGCTTCCAATGATAACAAAATCATATGGCTTGTTTTATGGGTGGCCTGAGTTTAGAAAACTCAACTCCCAAGAAGAGAACATTTGAAAGGGAAACTCCTTTCCACCATCGTACTAGTTCTTTAAAATCCTTCACCTTCACCCTTAATGTTTCAATCTGCTCTCAGTTGGTGGCATCATATAAGAGAGCCTAAAGCATTGTGGCAAAATTAATTTGGTTCACTTTAACTTCATCCAAAAAACAAAAAACATGAACTGCATGAATTTTTTTTAGAAATAATTCCATTTGCTCTTTCCAAAGCCAAAGAAGCTAGACGAGTTCTCCAACATCTGTTTACATTTTCAATATATTCAGCAACATGAGGCACAAAATGATATTTAGGGAACAAATTTACTCACCTCAGAAGCTGGCTTCTGCGCTTTGATGCCATGTCACATATCACTATCCTTGCTGAAGTGCTTCCAAGTCAAAGTTGGAAGATATTGAGTGATTTCAGTGGGGCCTGGAGGATCAAACCATGAGAAAATAGTATGACGAAATGCTGTGGCAGATTTTCATAAGAACTTAGGAAGTTGCCTTCTACTGTTAGGACATTAGTCCACCTAGCTCAACATTGTCTACATTCAGTAGTGACCAATGGTGCTACACAGGTGTGGGGATGCTGTGCTCTCCTGACTTCCCAGTCCTGAACATCTCTGTTGCCTACTGAGAGGGAGAGGCGATGGGACAAGGCCAGCATGGAGGGAGTGTCAGATTGGCTCTGCCACACTATGATGAGCTATGTGGTAGCAACCTGCAGCCTTGAGAAAGCGAGGAGAACAATACAGACCCACTTTCAGGCAAGGAACATTCGAAGTCTTACCTGAGGATGGAACTTGGGTTTTTCTGCATACAAATCAAATGTTCTACCACTGAGCTACAGCCCTTTATCTACATTTTTCCTTGCCTGATGCATTTTATCACAGTGATCCATCATTTCTTCCATATAAAAGGAAACTGAGTTTTCCTTCCACATATCTCATAAAATATATTAAATTTGAGCAAAAGCAGAATATTCTGTATCTTACAGATCCGATGTTGAATAGAATATTTTTTTTATTGAAAATCAATATTCTTGCTGTAGACAGCAAATGAAAACTTAATACCCTTTTGGCTCAAGAAGCAATTTACTTTAAGAAATAAACTATTTACCGTATTTTCAGTACAGAAATCACTTCACTGATCTAGATCAGCTTGAACTGATCCTGGATAATTTATGCATTTCACATTAATAATATTTACAGCTGTTAGTTTTTGCAAAATTTACATTTGATATTTCAGCTCTTATTTACCATTAGTTTAGATTTTTGTTCTAAATGTTTAAATTTCATCTTAATTTTGAATTTAGCTTGTTCACTGTTATAAGAATAACTGCAACTCTCAGTTTTTTATTTGCATTTGTAACAGAAAATAACTAAACAAACAACCAACAGTGATTGAAACAATCTATTGCCAGCTGACATTGAAACTAAAAATACCCCATTAACTCTGTTTGAAACATATACATTAAATTAAGCAGTCAAAATAGGTTTCTAAATGAAATGGATGGTTATATGCCATGCATTCAAATGTAAAGTGGGAAGTGAGCTCTTCAAACCGCTGGCTGAAACATGGAGAAAGTTTGTCCTTCTATTCTAGCAGGACTTATCTATTCTATAAGTCTCTTAGCCACCATAACACATCACAGAATCCATGTTTGTTGTCCATCGGCTAGTTGGGCAATACCTAGGACCAATCAAAACGTCACAAAAATGTGGCAGGCTTTCAAGTTCTTCGTGATGCTTCATCAGGCAAGATATTACATGAAACAGGTTGCCATGACACTCCTTCAGGCAGGTATCATCATCATGAGGTCACAATGGCCACTGTCTCCTTTTCAGGCAAGCAGCATCAGTAGGGTAGACACATAGTTCACTTCATTTGCTGGCTGGCAAATTCAACCTCCTCCCTCTCCACAGCTGCAGCGTATGTAGTGTACACAGAGTCACCCAAAGGTAGGTGGGCATAATCTCTCTTTGTCTCACTGTGGAGGGCAGCTGCAGCAGTGTGTGAGAAGAGGTCACCAGCTCCTCTCTCACTGAAAGGGGCAATATGGGCAGAGGAAAGGAGGAGACGTGGCAGTTGAACACCCCGAGAGTTAGTGGGTAGTGCACACTGTCGGAACAAGTTGCTTTGTTGGAGCTCTCCATGGTGCTGCCTTGTGGGCCTCTTTTCAAGGTTAGGTTGGAGAAGTTGATAGGTCTGTTCTGGCTTTTCTGGGCCACTATGGCTGCAGACTTCTGAATACCAGTGGCTGGGAACTGTAGGAGGGGAGATTGCTCTTGTGCTCCACTCCTGCTTGCGGGCTACCCATGAGCTGGTTGGCCACTGTGAAAATAGGATGTTGTACTAGATGGGCCATTAGCCTGAACCAGCAGGCTCTTCTCCTATTGTTAAATGTACATCTGGTGCATATTATTGTATAGTTATGTTTCTCTCTCATTATCTTCCTTCTCCTACTGCTCTTCTGCTCCTTCTTTAGAAGCTATCTCATGCTCTGAAAGAAAGTATGGATCAGGCTCTTAAGCTCAACTTCACACAAGTTAACACATGCTATTGCATGTAATAGCCTATATAGTATACATTGTATACATACGATTGTGTATCATCTGACCCGTCTGCTGCAATTATTAAGTTTGCAGATGACACCACCACAATGGGTTTAATAACAGGTGGAGATGAATCAGCGTTTAGAGGGGAGGTCCAAAAAATATCTACATGGTGCCTAGGGAACAACTTGCACCTTAATATCAGCAAGACAAAGGAAATGGTGTTGGACTTTCGGAGGAAGAGAGGAGAAGTAGCCCCACTGTACATTGGGGAGAGGTGTGTGGAGAGAGTCTCTTCCTTTAAATTCCTAGGAGTTTATCTCAGTGAAGACCTTACTTGGAAAATAAATACAACCCAGGTGGTTAAGAAAGCCTAACAGAGACACCATCTCCTAGGAGTATTGTGGAAGAAGAATGTCAATCAACATTTGATTATCTCCTTCTACCGGTCAACAATAGAAAGTGTCCTTTCATACTGCATCACAGTGTGGTATGCTGGTTTGACATCAACTGATAGGAAGTGCCTACAGAGAGCGGTGAATACAGCACAAGATATTATGGGCTGTCCCATGAATCCGGTGGATGAAATAGCAGAAGAACGTTGCCTCAGGAGAGTGAGGAAAATTCTCAGGGATGATTCACACCCTGGCTGGCACTTTCTTGATCTCCTGCCCTCAGGCAGAAGATATAGAAGCATGATTAGTCGCACCAACAGGGCAAAGAACAGCTTCTATCCATGGGCTGTTAGGCTGCTGAATGAAAAGGTAGCAACAGGGCAACGGACTTTCGGGTGTGGTGGGTGTGCGTCAGTAAATTAGGGGAATTAAGACTAAGAGAGCTGAGTGGGGGGTGCTCATGTAATCTCACTGTATACAAGTTGTACAAGTGACAATAAAGTATATATATATATGTATATGTATGTGTATATATATATATATATATATATATATATATATATAATCAGTGGGCTTGGACTGAAGTCCATGTGCATTGTGATTTTAAACTGCAGCTATTTATGCACTGTAACTAGTGCAAAGACATGTGTTGAGTAGGATTGTAATCTCTACATAAACAAACACATTAGTTAATTGAGGCCCATTGATGTCTTTCAGTTGAGTTCAATAGGCTTTTAATTAATACCAGCATGATGTTTTGGTAGTAAGGCACCCATTTTTATCATATTGGTTAAAAAATAAACATGAAAGGATGCATAGGTTGACTAACTTCTTCAGTCTGCCTGAACCCAAAGTGGAAGACTCATTCTGACATCATAAGCGTGGGCCATATTCCATCTTGAACGTGCGGGCAAATTTCACTCCTCATCAAGAAATGTTGGCAAAGGTCTCAGTCTGGGTTTAGGAGGATCAGCGCCAAGCGGCGTTTGCTGTTTGATACTGGATTAAGCATTTCAGAGCTGAGTCGGGGAAACCGAACGAGGCTCCACAACCCAAACCACAGCACTGATATTTTGATTTGAATAAAACTTTCAAAGCACAGCATCATCACCCACTCATTATTTTGTATATTTTCTCTTTCACACTTTTTTTCCTTTTTAAAAACAAAACAAAAAACCCCATACCCATTCCCACTGTCTTCCCCACATACTTTCAGAGGCAAATATCATCAGTCGGCAATTATAAGATTTTTTGCCCTGCATACAAGGATTTTGTTAGTGTGATGTTTTTCATCTGGTATGTCTTTGTCTGTTACTTTTCTCGTGGGCTGTTCTGCTGAATAAAGGCAGACATTACTCAGAATGAGAATGGAGACTGTCTCTGTTACTCTTCACTGAGGCTTTATTTAAAATGCATGCTTTGCCAGTGAAGTTTGCATGGGCCTTTTATTCCTGCATCAACTCTAGCCCTTCAGATGTATATTTGTTACACGGCAGTAATGCTTGTTAAAAAAAAAAATCCATTGGTTTGCCACAGGCATTAACATTGCATTTTCAATCAACTATGAAACAGAAGGAAGGCATCCAGGATACATAATGCATAATAAATCTGCTTTTTGCTTGAACTGATCTGGTTGTTCTACAGATTTAAAGGCAGAATTATAACAATTATAGAAGGTTTCTTCTTCTTCTAAATGTCAACTAATTGAGTTAGATATTGAAATAACATAAAAACTTATGTTATGATCCAAAGAACAAGCCCTTCTCATTAAATCTGGTTTTAGAGGACGGTGCTCTCTTCTCCCACGGGCCCTTGTCTTGATTAGTTAGTTAGTGATGTGTTTTGTTACATTTAGAGCCCAACCTTCCTCCCACAAGATAGTTCAGAGGGACTAACTATGTAAAATAAAATAATAACAATGATAACAATAACAACAATAACAACAACAACAACAACAACAATAATTTATTCCCCGCCCATCTGGGTGGCTTCCAGCAAAATATTAAAATACAGTAATTCATCAAATATTACAAGCTTCCCTAACCAGGGCTGCCTTCTGATGTCTTCTAAAAGTCAGATAGCTGTTTATTTCTTTGACACCTGAAGGGAGGGTGTTCCACAGGGAAGGTGCCACTACCTAGAAGGCCCTCTGTCTAGTTCTCTATAATCTCATTTCTCACAGTGAGGGAACCACCAGAAAGCCCTCGGAGCTGGACCTCAGTGCCTGGGCTGAACGATGGAGGTGGAGATGCTCCTTCAATAAAGTATAGCCAATCAAACCCACATTCAAATTGCAGCAGTAAAATATGCAGGGATCTATAGTATGTAAAATGAACCATGGAAAGAGAAGAAGGGTAAGTCACTGTTATTTTAAGGATATAAAAATGAGTACTTTAAATTGTAAAATAGAAAATTTAATAAAAAATAGATACATAGATAGACAGAGATAATAGCAACCATTAGAATAGTTTCATTTAAGCTAAGCATAATGATGCATTCACAAAACCTTTGTCTCACTGGATACATCAGATCAAAATACTATAATGAAAAATCTAAAGTAGCTATTGTATATCAAGAGCCATCATTTCTTAGAGGGTTTTCTTAATGATCAAAGCAGACTATCGCATGATAATTGTAGTCATCACATGAGAAACATTCACAAAGTTTGTGCCCAAACTCCGTTGCACAAACATTTGTGTGGTACTTCTTCTGTCTGCCGCCAAGTGCAACTCACGCTGTGTCCCAGAGGTGCCTCCATTTCCATGGCAATCGCTATTAATAGTGTGCCTTTCAATTTGTTAAGCATGAGGGATCTATAAAAGGGAAAGCTATTAATACAGCAGGGAATTTTCCCACAGTAAAAAGAAATCAAAGTTGAGCTTCATTCGTAAGACTGCTGTAAATGAAGGACCTGTTTCCGCCTTACCTCTATTGAGCTGTTTTATATAAGCCTGTGGTTTGTATATTTGCTGCGGGGAATTAGAGTACATCACTACGTCATAGGATCGCAATGCCCTTTACCCTACAATAACAGCCCACTTACATCTTGGCATGCCTTAATAAACACCTTGGGCTGGAGTGGAGCAGGTTATCATCCTTCTCTCTCTCTCTCTCTCTCTCTCTCTCTCTCTCTCTCTCTCTCTCTCTCTCTTTCTTTCTCTCTCTCTCTCTCTCTCTCTCTCTCTCTTTCTTTCTTTCTCTCTCTCTCTTTCTCTCTCTCTTTTAATGATACAGCAAGAAAAAGAAAAAAAGAGAAAACACAGATACAGAATTACACACAGGAATAACAATAAACACAAAATTTTCTTAACAAACAATAAAACACAAGTTGGTCTTAACATTATATACCTGACCGCCTGTGTATTCCTTATTTCAATTTCTTATTACTTATTGCCAATACACACTTTTATCATCATTTAACTTTTTCTTAATATATCTTAACTCTTATGGCTAACTTGCAACTATTACTGAAGTTCCTCAAATGCTGCAACAGAGTTTAAACCACTATATTTATATTTCAAATATCCTTTGAAAATCTCCCATTTTGAGACAAATTCAGGTTATCATCCTTCTCATGGTGTAGAATGATTGAGTCACATTTATTTACACATACAGCTTCGTGAATGGGATTGTTGTATTTGAGGAGGGGCCAACCTGCCTTAGCTTTGCCAATACTTAGCAAGCATATCAAAAGGAGCAATTTGGATCTTTGCAATCAATTGCATGTGCCTTTTCATGCAAGGTCATCCTGGAGGCTGAAGTTTTCCCCTAGTATTGACCCTCTATTGAATTCAACACAACTTACTCCCAAGTGGAAATATCATAAGCTGACCAGAAACTGTTTATGTATGCTACTACGGCAGCTAGAACTTTATTAGCCCAAAAGTGGAAACAGCAAGAATTACCGACAGTAGAGGAATGGCAGACGAAGATGATGGACTATGCAGAACTGACAAAGCTGACGGGGGGAATCAACATATAAACATATAAAGACACTAGTCGGACTGCAGTAAAGTTTGCAAGGTTTAAAAGAAGAAACTTTCTGCTTGTGCTTTAAGTTTCAAATCATTCAAGTTAAATGTAGAAGTTAGATGATATAAATGTGCGGTTCTAAGATGTGTTTTATAAAAACCAGATGGCGGAACGGAGGGAAGTCAAAAGCTCGGTAGAGCTAAAAATGTGTGAAAGGTGATACAATGTTATAATATTGTCAAAAAAATTGAAAATTAATTTAAAAAATATTATTAAAAAAAAGGACTTACTCCCAAGTAAATGGGGTTAGGATTTCTGCCCAAATACTGATGGGGGAGAAATTCAGTTCAGTTCACATTTAAAGGCAAACCTACCAGAACACACTTCCTGAACCAATATGCAAAACAAAATGCAGCCAGTGTTCGAAATCTGCATTTCTTTGAATTTTGCAGTGCAGTTCTCTGGCCAGGTAATGGGAGTGAAAATGCATATATTAGGGTAGAGTGTGCATAAAAATGCATGTGCTCATGAAAACAACATACAAAATGCTTTGTATTTGAGAAAAATGCTTGCAATGAATGCACGTAGTAGAATACATTTAATGAGGACTTTCGAAAATGCCTTTTCGCAAACTGACGGGTGAAACGGAATACTTCATTGAAGACTGGGGTAAGGGGAAACTGAGATGCCAAAACTGAAGATTTCCCCATCCCTCATCTCCAGTTAAGTGGTTCTTGGGTAATATGACAAGGAAAAAGCTTTCCCTGAGATCTTGTAGTTCTGCTGCCAGTTGGAATTAGAATAACTGGTCTTGTGAGGGGCCAACAGTACGACTCAACAGAAGGCTGCTATGTATGTTTTTGTTAGGATGTTAAGATACAATTATCAGGGCTTTCATGTTTTTATATAGCTCAGAAAAATCTATTTTCATTAGCCTATAGCCATCATAATGAAATGAAAAGAAATGTACTGAAGATAGAGATGAAAACTTAATTATACAAAATACATTTGGGAGGTTTACAACAATAATCAAATAATAGATCTTATTCTAATTGCCCCTGCTAAAAACCTTGCAATTTTTCCTGTCACCTGGTCATCTTGATCTGCTCACAGCCTTTCTCAAGCTGTAGATCCCCAGATGTTGAACTACAACTCCCATCATCCCTAGCTAGCAAGACCAGAGCTTAGGGATGATGGGAGTTGTAGTCCAACAACATCTGGGGACCCACAGCTTGAGAACCACTTAATGCTTTTGAATTATGGTGCTGGAGGAGACTCTTGAGAGTCCCATGGATTGCAAGAAGATCAAACCTATCCATTCTTAAGAACAGATCCTGAAGCTGAGGCTCCAATACTTTGGCCACCTCATGAGAAGAGAAGACTCCCTGGAAAAGACCCTGATGTTGGGAAAGATGGAGGGCACAAGGAGAAGGGACGACAGAGGACAAGATGGTTGGATAGTGTTCTCGAAGCTACCAGCATGAGTTTGCCCAAACTGCGGGATGCAGTGGAAGACAGGAGTGCCTGGCGTGCTCTGGTCCATGGGGTCACGAAGAGTTGGACAGGACTAAACGACTAAAAAACAACAACAAAATGACCTCACTCCTCAAATCTTTATAAAGAGTGCAAGCCAGAAGCACATGAGCCACTGACTCAATACTGCCATCTCCACATGGACATAACTTTTCAGTGGAAAAGTTTTTCCAGTGGAATTTTTTGAAATCGACCCTCAAGAACAGCCGAAGACAGTATATTCAATCTTGTGAAAGCGCGTCTGTATTTTGAGATGTTTTTATCCACTATACATGCCTTTCTGGAGACTAACTTTGCTCCTGTGTTCAGATGAAGGTTTGATTTAGAGAACCTAAATCCTGTTGACTTGCAAAAGATTAGCAGCCAGAGAGTTGGACTAGGGCCTGAGAGACGCTGGTTGACATCTTTACTCAGCCATGAAGCTCGCTGGCTGACCTTGGGCCAGTCAAATCCTAACCTACTTCAATGGTTTGTTGTGAGAATAAAATGGGGAGGGGGAGAACCATGGACAACATGTTGAACTCCTTGGGGAGAATTAAACACCCACCCCTCTGCTCACTCCTTGCAAAAAGCCACCCACCTCCTCCCTTTACAAATTGCTAACCCTTCTATAGGGACGCAGGTGGCTCTGTGGGATAAACCACAGAGCCTAGAGCTTGCTGATCAGAAGCTCGATGGTTCGAATCCCTGCGATGGGGTGAGCTCCCATTGCTCGGTCCCAGCTCCTGCCAACCTAGCAGTTCGAAAGGACGTCAAAGTGCAAGTAGATAAATAGGTAAACGGCATTTCCATGTACTGCTCTGGTTCACCAGAAGCAGCTTAGTCATGCTTGCCACATGACCCAGAAGCCAAAGGATCCCTTTGGCATGAAGCTTAATTAATAGTGTTACTATAAATAACATGCTGGTGAATTTACCTAAACAAATCTCCTACCTTACATAGAATAAAGTAAAGGTAAAGGACCCCTGGAGGGTTAAGTTCAGTCAAAGGAGACTATGGGGTGCGGCGCTCATCTCGCTTTCAGACCAAGGGAGCTGGTGTTTGTTCACAGACAGCTTTCTGGGTCATGTGGCCAGCATGACTGAACTTCTTCTGGCATGACGGGACACCGTGACGAGTGCTAGAGTGCATGGAAACGCCGTACATAGAATAACTATGTAAGAGTGTCATCATGCTGCAATTTCTATGGCTGCCAACAGATGGACCACAGTGTAACAGCAATCTGGGCTTTCAGAGTTGCTGGATCATTGCAGCAACATCAAAGGTGAGGAAAAAGGTACCAGGGTGGGTGAGATCTATGGAGGTTTGGTAAGGTGTAGGAAGAGGGGGAGGGTGGCTTTGATTAGGAGTAAGGGAATGTATAGTTTTGGCAAATTATAGGAGGGTTAAGGTAAAGGTAAAAGGGCCCCTGACCATTAGGTCCAGTCATGACCGACTTTGGGGTTGCGGCACTCATCTCAATTAATTGGCCGAGGGAGCTGGCGTACAGCTTGCGGGTCATGTGGCCAGCATGACTAAGCCGCTTCTGGTGAACCAGAGCAGTACATGGAAATGCTGTTTACCTTCCCGTCGGAGCGATACCTATTTATCTCCTTGCACTTTGACGTGCTTTTGAACTGCTAGGTTGGCAGGAGCAGGGACTGAGCAACGAGAGCTCACCCCATCGTGGGGAGTCGAACCGCCGACCTTCTGATCGGCAAGTCCTAGGCTCTGTGGTTTAACCCACAGCACCACCCGCGTCCCTAGAGGGATCCTTACTATATCATTATGCTTATTTTATGGGTTCAGTTCCCTTTGATGGGTTTCACTGTTCTGAGTGGAATTGTACTAAGGACTGGGGAAGCTCTTTCACAGAGAACTCCATCAGCAACTTCTCAGGAAAGGTATGGGAATTAAAAACAGGCGTGGACCCGCTTCCCTATCAGAACAGCAAAACTAAACTGTTTGCTTACAAAATCAGTAAACTGATAAGGCAGCTTCACCCCAAGCAGGTGAACTCAATTACGGAGAGTATATAAATGTGTCATGTGATTATTAACCTGCTTGTAAAAAAATAAATAAATCAGTAGGTGCTAGTATAAATTTGCATATTCAAATAGGAGGAGCGACACTTATTTCCTTGTTTAGGGGTGTGTTGATTAAGGCAAGCTTTTATTTACCTCAGAATACAAACTGATATTTTATGACCTTCAGGTATATCCACTTTATATTTAGTAACTACTGTTGCTGCTGTTTGCAGTCATACATTCAGTGGCCACTGCAACACACACACACAAACACACACACACAATTCAAACATGGCAGTAGTGGAACATCAGTTTTGTGTGCAAAATGTCCCAGATTCAATTCCTGGCATCTTCAGATAGGGCAGGGAAATACTTCTGCCTGAAACACTGGCATGCCGCTACCAGTCAGTATAGTCAAAACCCTTGAATATTGTTGCTTGTGTTTTTGCTGCTGGCTGTTTTGATTTCTGTTGGCTTCACTGGTTCCTGTTCCTGTGCATGAACTGGAGATGCCAGAGACTGAGGTTGGGAACTTCAGCACACAAAGCATGTGAGCTATGGGTCCTGCCTACTGGACTAATCAAATTATTATTATTATTATTATTATTATTATTATTATTATTATTATTATTATTATTATCTATACCCCACGCTCCCCAGCCAAGACCGGGATCAGGGTGGCTAACACCCGATATAAAAACAATTGATTGAAATACAACTTAAAAAACAAGATTAAAATACAACATTAAAACATTAAAATGCCGTCTTATTTCAGTGGAAACTCAAATCAAAAACTTTTGGGGGGATGAAAACATCAAGTCTTCACCAAGGCTAACTATCCAGACTGGTCCTACATGGGCCAGAAAAAAGCCAGGGAAGTCCCCAAATAGGAGTTCCATCACAGAAGGAGAAAGGAAAAAAGAAAGAGGGGGAGGGAATCAAATTGGTTCCAAGCCAAAGGCCATGTGGAACAACTCTGTCTTACAGGCCCTCAGAAAGAAATCCTGCAGGGCCCTGGTCTCATGAGACAGACTGTTCCACCAGGCCAGAGCCAGTGTTGAAAAAGCCCTGGCTCTGGTTGAGGCTAATCTAACTTCTTTAGGGCCGGGACCTCTAGGGTGTTGCTATTTATGGACCTTAAGGTCCTCCATGGGGCATACCGGGAGAGGCGGTCCCGTAGGTACGAGGGTCCTAGGCCATGATATATAGTCCCCATGGATCTCAGATAAGGAACCAGGGCTTCAGTGCTAGGTCTGAGTTCTAAAAGTTCTCATTCAGTGATGGCTGCTGTAATGGGTGGGATACCATCCAGTCATTTGCACAAGGAACAAGTACTGGAGCTGGGTGGCTGCAGCAAAGATCCATTTGGGGGGGGGAGGGCAAGAGGGAACAAAAACAAGGATGGGAACATCTCCTCTGCCCCATTCCCTTGGGGGAACCACCATTCAGAGTATAATATTTCAAACATGGCTTGCCTATGAAAAAAATGTGAGAAGATTTCAAAGATTAACAACTATTTTAAAAATTGCCCACCAGGATTGGAATACAATTAAAACTCTTTCTGCTTTGAATTCCCGTGGTTTAAATTAGGAAACTATTGTATTCTTTCTTGCAGTTTTTGTGTCAAGTTCCATTTTACTAGATTTGGGGGTAGTAAATAAATGTCATAGTGGTTTTCAGAATAATAAATGCTTCATGAGAACACAATTATGATTATGATACAAGAAGATATATTGCTTTATTCCATGGAAACTAATCTTGATGCTTTTGATTATTGTTCTCAACCTGATTTTAAATGAAGTATGAAATGCAGTTTTCCCACCGAGCTTGGAACAATGACAGGATTTGCTTGTATCACTGCACAGCACAAGTGTCTGCACAACATTGCCTAGAGATTTACCATATTTAAATCAAAATTATAATCATGTTGACTTAGTTAAGTTTACTGTGCTTGAGAGCATAAGTGACAAACAGAGAAAGAAAGCATACAGAGTGGCAAAAGTTGTATGGCTTGACATAATTAGCCCCAAACCCCAAAGATGGAACCCGTGGCATTATTGTATAGGAGTGAGTAACTTGGTGAGCCCCAGTTTCACAAAAACTACACACATTTGAAGGAGTCCTCTCTTTTGGTGTTTTTCGAGGGATTGCTGGAAAGGGTCACAAAGAGTGTTTGTTTTATGGCCTCTGGTTCTCTAGGATTGGCCATCTGAATTGTATTGGAAACACTGTCTTGGCTCCAACTAGTTTGAGCCCCACCTTGGCTCTAAGCCCAGGCATAGGAGTTCCTGCAAATGATCCCAGCTGCTTCACCATCACACATCCAGGGAAGTGTTACAGGAAGCCTGCCCAGTCACACCCCAATCCCAATCCTATTAGCTTTGGTGGATGATCTAGGGACTTCTCTGAAGAAAGGATGGAGACCTGTGGTTCTCCAGGTTATGTTGGGCTCCAACCTCCACCAGCCCCAGTCACCATGGCCAACAGTCATGAATGTTGAGAGTTGTAGCCCAGTAATATATGGAGAACTACAGGTTACTCATCCCTGCCAGAAGGGGTGCTGCTCTACAGATGGTCCCCTTCACCCTCCAAATGTCATGTTACTCACAAACTGTTAGTAACCCTACAACCTGTTCTTCTCTTAACCTTTAATGTTGCTGCCAGGTGTAATCTGGTTGACTGTGTACTGAGACAACAAATACCAGTGAAGGGTCACTACTACAAGTACACCGTACGACATAGATCATTTTCACATCCAGAACTCTTAACCAAAGCATGCATTTCTTAATTTTTAAATCATATTGTGATGGCCTGGGAATCTGATTCAGAGGCTGAACCTGAGGAATCCCAGCGTGCACAAGAGTCCCCGCCTCCAGGGCCGACTGAGCCGGGGCAGGGGCTTGAACCTGAAGGGCCCTCACCTTTGCCAGATCCTCAGGAGCAGACACCAGCTGCATCCGATCTGGCCCTGGAGGTGATTGAAGACCCATTGCTTGCAGGTGCTTCTCTCCCAGCCCTGTACGGGGAAGGTGAGGTTGCCTCTGGGTCCAGTAACCCTCCAGCCTCTCCGGAGCTGCAGAGGCTCAGGGCAGAGAGGCAGATGAAACTAAGTTCTCGCAGGAGGAGTGCTTGCCTCCAGGCCAGGAGAGGCGAGTCACCTATGGACCGGGGCTGCCCTATGCCTCAGAGGAGATAAAGGCCAGCCTGCCCAGTCCCAGGTTGCGGGAGCAACATCATTGGTTACCTGTTCCTGACGGCACCCTATCCTGCTTTCTGCCAGAATTCCTGACCACGTCTGACTCCCTGCCTTGGACCCTGCTTCAGCCTCGGACCAGACATGGACCACACAGCACAGTAACGCCCTCCCCCCCAGGACCAGCACACATACATTTGCCTGGTGGCAGTGCTATTGGCGCCACCCATATTATATTAAGTTGCAACCTCATAGTGCATCCATATTCACCTATTGAAGACCAAATGTAGAGGTGAAAAAGCCCTCATCCATATGGTTTATGCAGGTTGGGGTGTGTGGGAGAACCTACGTTGCGCTGTACTGAAATCAGGGAAAGAGGGTTGTGTTGCACTCAGTCAGGTTAACCTGGAGAGTTCCATCTTAAATTCATGCACCAGGGCCACTCTCCCGCTGGTCTAGATGCATGAAGCAGGCACATTGCCTCTTGATGACCATTGTGTAGGAACTCTCCCCTAGTGGCCATGTCTAAGGCATACAGCATAAGAACTGAGGAACGAACATTACAGCTGATCTTGTACAGAATGGAATTCGCGTGAATGTGTGTAAGGGGAGAGAGGGTTGGAGTCAGCATATTGGAGGGATTTAAAAGTTCACTTGCTCAAAAGAAGGACTAAAAGGGTGATGTGCATAGGATGTTGAACACTTCTTCGAACCTTGTAATGAAGATCCAGTGTTTCTTTCATTCTTGACACTAAAGCTGACCACTGTGTCACACAAATCTTAAGGTTTTAAAAGGAAAAAAAACCCAGCTCAACAGCTGCTAATAATCAATGAGAATTAGCTGTCTGGAGTTTAATTTGTTGCCATTGCAGGAATTTCTCAGCCAATTAATGATCGGAGGGAGAGGAAGCCACAAGTATTAAAGTCTATCAAATTCAATGGCAAAATTTCCCACTGAATTGAATCTAATTATACAAATTGTTTTGGCATGTTTTCGATAAATACATTTGTATGCCATGTGCTGGTGGTGTTATTTTCCAGAATGAACAATGATTTATATAATGCAGGGATAAGATTCCTTAGGCAGTGACTCATTATTTCACTCTAAACAGTTTCCAGTGGGAACCTTTTCCCCAAATGGGAAAAAGACCATTCCTTACATGGCCCTGCTTTGGCACCCTCTTTTTAAAAAGTTACTATTATTTTAGATCACAATATTTTCTTATTGCCTTTTAAAATCACATAGTTATTTAGTTTTTGTTTTTTCTTAGCTTTTGTTTACCCATAACCTAGACAAAGGGGTCATACACACAAAAATGAGCTGGAATGTGTGTGTGTGTGTTATCTAAGTTGCAAAAATAAACCCTGTACAAAACCTTGCATGTTAATAGTCACTTTGTTGAAGATATGCAAATGGCACACTTTGCTTCCACTTCTAATTAGGCCATGTGATCTATTGAAATATACTTTGTGAGATATAAGCACACGTGTTGATAGGACCCAGCAAGGAGAAACAAATGGGTTGCAGCTATTTAAGATCACGAAGTACCCTTCTTTCCTTGCTTAAAGGTCAGGTAGGATTGGGCCACAAAACACTAAAGCAGCCTTTGTCAGCCTGATGCCCTCCAGATGTTTTGAATGACAACTCCCAGATGTAGACTAAAATATCTGGAGGCCACTATAGTAGTGAAGGCTGCACTAAACCATGGTTTAGTGTTATGTCCAAAATGAGCCATTCGTGAGGCTACACATCTGTTCAAGCACACTTAGAGTTGGGATAGCAGAAACTATGTGATTTATGCTCTGCTCTGATCCATCCCTGCGTGCAATGAATGTCCAGAGCCCATCCCTTTTTGCCAGATTGTGCCCAGCACAGCAAGAGAAGAACTTCCCTTTTCCACTCACGTTTTTCGTAATTTGGTGTACACACACAGTTTGCCCTTGCCTGAATGACACGGGGATTGCCATAACTGCAGCCTAACTCATGGACAAGGGCCAAACTGAGTACCCACTAATGTTGTTGAACCACAGTTCCCAACATTCCTGACCATTATTTTATTTATTTATTTATTTATTGAATTTAAATACTGCCCTATACCCAGAGGTCTCAGGATGGCTCATAGAAAAGATCAAAATATATAAAATAAAAATAAAAACAATAACCCAATAACAACCCCCCCCCCTCAAAAGAGCCACATTTGAAAAGGAAATAGGATGTTGATCAACAAAGGCCTGGTTAAAAAGGAACGTTTTTGCCTGGCGCCTGAAGGTGTATAATGATGGCACCAGGCGAACTTCCCAGGGGAGAGCATTCCTCAGATGGGAAGCCACTGCAGAGAAGGCCTGTTCTCATGTTTCTACCCTCCGGACCTCTCGAGGAGGCACATGAAGAAGGGCCTCAGAAGATGATCTCAGGGTCCAGGTAGGTTCATATGGAAAGAGGACGTCCTTGAAGTATTGTGGTCCTGAGCCTTTTAAGGGTTTATAGTTCAAAACCAGCACTTTCAATTGGGCCCAGAAACTAATCAGTAGCCCGTGCAGTCAGACTAGGATCGGTGTAATGTGCTCAAACCGTCTTGCTCCAGTGAGCAACCTGGCTGCTGAATTTTGCACTAGCTGAAGTTTTCAAACCGTCTTCAGAGACAGCCCTATGTATAACACACTGCAGTAATCTAACCCTGAGGTTTCCAGCACATAGACAACAGTAGTTAGGCTATCCCTGTCCAGATAGGGGCGTAGGCATGCTGGTTGAGGTTGATGGGAGTTGGAATTCAATGGCATCTGGAGGACACCAGGTTGGGTAGAGTTTTACCAGGCCATTGTTACCAATCTGTAACTGAGGGGTAAGTGGAAAACTTTTTGCATTTACTGGGGAACATGGAACAATGGAGGGCAATGGGTGTGCTAACTTGAAAAGAAAACGGGAACCAGAGGAGCCATAACAACAAAGGGTTAAAACCAGGTTCCCAGGGTCTCTTTGGATCAGTAATCCCCTTCTTCATAATCTTCCAGTCTTCGATGCATAAGGCTTCCTGGGCTTCAGCAACATTATTGTAGCTGCAATAAGAGGAGCCACAAGTATAGAATATAAGAAGCTGCCATATACCAGTTAGACCATTAGCCTATCTTGCCCAGTACAGTGGTACCTCAGGTTAAGTACTTAATTCATTCTGGAGGTCCGTTCTTAACCTGAAACTGTTCTTAACCTGAAGCACCACTTTAGCTAATGGGGCCTCCCGCAGCCGCCGTGCCACTAGAGCACAATTTATGTTCTCATCCTGAAGCAAAGTTCTTAACCCAAGGTACTATTTCTGAGTTAGCGGAGTCTGTAACCTTAAGCATATGTAACCTGAAGCGTATGTAACCCGAGGTACCACTGTATTGTCTACACTAATTGGCCGTGACTCTGCAGGATTTCGGGCTGAGGTGTCTCCTAGCCATACCTGGAGATGCTTGAACCTGGGAGCTTGTTTATGCAGAACAGATGATCTGCCACTATGCTATGATGAGCAATCAGAGGTTCTTTCAGTCAACAGTAGTCACTACTATGCTCAGATAATTGCATCTGTCTTAAATGTGAAGAGCAATTCCAAGATTTCTCCAGGAGCACCTTCTTTGGGGAGACCAATAGGCCCCTAACAATCGCACTTCAGAAGCTTTCCCCACAATTGATGAATAAGTTTTCCCTTGCTGAATTCTGCCCTGACAGACACAGGAGCCCTGTAGGGCTGGGGGTAGGGAGGGACCAGTATCCCTACATGATTGCTAACTTCATAGTTTAATTACAACTGGCTCACTAGTCCTGATTTGTTTTATTTATATATAAATGAAGCCCATGCCTGAAGACTTTCCATCTGCTCCCATTAAAAGAAAACCACTGTAGGCAAAGTGATGGTGGTTTCCTTCCCACTTTTTTATACCTATTAATTATATTTGGCTTTGGTTTGAAAACAAGATGTAAAGTTGATACTAATCAGGTGAACTTGCCTTTATAATTATGGTCTATTGGTTAAATGCAAGTGTGTGTAATCCTGCTCAAACATCTGATGTGGCTTTGTTAGCAGCCCTTTTTTTATTCTTCTAAATGGGCAAGTTGATCGGGCAGAGGGATCTCTGTGCCTTAGTGAGCAAACAAAAGTCCAAGCTCCCTTCTTCATTCCTAACCCAAGAAATGACTTCAACCCTATTCATTGGAATGGAAGTGAACTGTTGTGTTTTTAAGCACCCATTTGTTGTTGTTGTTTAGTCGTTTAGTCGTGTCTGACTCTTTGTGACCCCATGGACCTGAGCACGCCAGGCACTCCTGTCTTCCACTGCCTCCCGCAGTTTGGTCAAACTCATGCTGGTAGCTTCGAGAACACTGTACAACCATCTCATCCTCTGTCATCCCGTTCTTCTTGTGCCCTTCATCTTTCCCAGCATCAGTGTCTTCTCCAGGGAGTCTTCTCTTCTCATGAGGTGGCCAAAGTATTGAAGCCTCAGCTTCAGGATCTGTCCTTCCAGTGAGCACTCGGGGCTGATTTCCTTCAGAATGGATAGGTTTGATCTTCTTGCAGTCCATGGGACTCTCAAGAGTCTCCTCTAGACCATAATTCAAAAGCATCAATTATTTGGCGATCAGCCTTCTTTATGGTCCAGCTCTCACTTCCATACATCACTACTGGGAAAACCATAGCTTTAACTATACGGACCTTTGTCGGCAAGGTGATGTCTCTGCACCCATACACCTACCTAACTCCGATCATGGTCTCCATACAGTGTAAAGTTCCTATAAAGGATTTTGTGACTCTCCCGATGATGTTGTGGGATTCCAACTGCTGCTGAGTATAGGACCCAAACCAATGGATCCAAGTTACAAGAAAGGTGATTCCAACCAAACACCAGGAAGAACTTTCTGACAG
This sequence comes from Podarcis melisellensis, assembly GCF_964234715.1. Lineage (NCBI taxonomy): Eukaryota > Metazoa > Chordata > Lepidosauria > Squamata > Lacertidae > Podarcis > Podarcis melisellensis. The sequence goes on along the minus strand of NC_138530.1, from coordinate 107,202,957 downwards.
TAAATGCTGTGTGACAGTGGAATAGACTACCTCGAGAGGTGGTGGACTTTCTTTCTTTGAAGGTTTCTTTTAGAAGAGGTTGAATGGCTATCTGCCATGTATGATCTAATTGAGATTCCTGCATTGCAGCAGGTTGGACTAGATAATTCTCAGGGTTCCTTCCAGCTCTACAGTTCTATGATTCTAGGTAGGCAATGCAACTATCGCAGGAATTTATTGATTGTGCAGTCATGGCCAACAGTGAACAATACACAGCTTAATAAAAGCAACGTCTTCAAATTTTATTCATGCTTAATTCTTCTTTTCCACTGAGATCACAGTTAGTAATCAGCACTCTTTTCCCCTCCTTTAAAAAGCCAATCATTAACATTTTCTTGCAATTAGTTTGCTATTATTGAAGTAGCAATAGGTATTAACATCTAAAATGAACAAACCTATATGAACCCAACTTTGCATGGGCATCTTATGTCCCTTAATAGTGTCCCCTAGCAGTGTTGCTTTATTACAATTTTTATGAATTTTCTTGCAACTTCTTAAGACATTTCTACGTGCAACAGGGAGATCCGATTTCTTTTGCTGATTTGAAACTTTGAGCCTTTGCAATGCTTATTTGCAGTACTTGTGATTCTCTGGGAGAAGTCTTCCGCTGCTTTTGTGGCAAGCAGCTAAAAATGACAAAGGGTGCTTCTAGACTGCCGCTATTTTCACTATATATGTTTTTATATGCGTTGGAAGCCGTCCAGAGTGGTTGGGGCAACCCAGCCAGGTGGGTGAGGAATAAATAATACAATTATTATTAGTAGTATTATCACACACCAGCCAATTCATGTAGTGCAATCAGGGCCGTCTTTACCATATGTGCCGCCGGGGGAGATGATCTATAATGAAATAAAAAAGGTACTTAAATACACTTTTCTGAAGAAACCAGAGGCCTTCCTCCTGGGCATAGTTGGCCAAACGGTGTCAAAGAAGGATAGAACTTTTTATATATATGCTACAGCAGCATTGGAAGACACAAGACCTACCCACGCTGGAAGAATGGCAGACGCAATTGATGGACTATATGGAACTGGCAGAGATGACTGGCAGAATCCGAGATCTGGGAGAAGAGTTGGTGGAAGAAGACTGGATGAAATAAAAATTTATTTACAGAAACGTAAAATTTTTGAATGTTGACGGCATTGATTTGAATTGAAGGGGTTCTAGTAACAAGGTTAAGATTGGACTCATAGTAGATAAATAGACAAATTGAACAATTAAATTTAATTAATTTGCTGAACCAAATTTTAAAAGGGATACAAAAAAGGGAGATGTGAGGAAGTCGGGAAAATAAGTTAATTAAAGATGAGAATTTTTTTAAAAAATGATTTTTGTCTTTTTCTTTTTTTTCTTTTTTCCTTGTAAGTGTCTTTTTTATTTCTATTTTTCCCTTTTTTATGCTTTAATGTTTGCATTTTTGTATTCTGTGATTTTGTACCTTTGTATTTTTGTCTTTTCTGCATCTTTTATCTTTAAAATCTAATAAAATATTATATAAAAAAATACCATATGTGCCGCTGGGGTGCAAAGATCCGCCCAGCGCCCCCAAATTTAGTGCTGCCCACGTCTACACCCAAGATATACTTCTCTGCAGTTGCAGGTGAGGCCATGGCGGCATCGGCAGTGTCATGCTCTTCCGAGTCTTGCTGCCATCGCCCCTCAAGAGCCAGGCGCCCGAGCTCCGCCAAGGTGCGCAGCTTCACATCCGGGTGCTTTTAAAAGCTCCCCAGGAGGAGGAAGGAGAAGAAGAGGGATGCAGCAGCCGTGCCAATAGCAGGCGAGAGCGCAATGCCTCTCCATTCAGGGTGGGACTCCGGGGAGGAGAAAGCAGCCATGGTGGAGCCAGCAGCGTCAGCCAGCTTTGAATGTCAGCTTGATCAAAATTATTTATTATTTCATAACTGGTAGATGGTTAAGAGCTTAGGCGTTTTCAGCAGCGGGCACCTGGCGCCCCCCAGAATTCAGCGCCCCGGGTAAAGACGGCCCTAAGTGCTATTATAGGCCACATTCGCACTATATATTTTAAGCATCTTCATACCATTTTAAATAGTCATGGCTTCCCTGGGAGCTGTAGTTTGTTAGGGGTGCTGAGAGTTGTTAGGAGACCTTTCTTTCCCTCCCAGAGCTACAATTCCCAGAGTGGCTTAACAGCCAATCCCTCTTCTCATGGAACTCTGGGAATTGTAGCTCTGGGAGGGAAGTGGGGTTTCATAACATAGGAATCAAAGGCAAAGTGAAATCTTCTTTGAGAGGACAAGCAGGGAGAGAAAAGAGGGCACAGTGCTCCAAGCTCCTAACCATGCACTTAGCAAATGCAACATTAACATTCTTTAAAAATGAGGGAAAGATCACTGTCATTAGGCAAGATGCAGTGGTGCTGTTAAAAACGAACACAGCATTTTATTTCTTAAGAGTAAATCTAATTTAAAATAGAAGAAGCTATCCAGTTGAGACCATTAAAAAGAATTAGTTACATGTAGCCGATGAGTCTTCCAGATGTCTTCCTTGCTAGTTATGTGATTTTAAAAATCTGGAAGTATTCATTTTTGTGTGGCATCTTCAAAAGATGGTGTGAGTACAAAAGTGTCTTTTATTTATATCCTTTAATTCGGGAGAATTAGTCAATATCTCTTGAGCCATCTCTGCTCTCTCGGCAGCAGCCATTAAACTGATTCTGTTTTATTTATCTATTTTAAATATTTATGAATCGATTACGTGCACGGATTGCTAAATGATTTAGAATGGAAACAATTTCAGAACAGCATATATCCCAAGTAAAACAGAAGGGTCTTAAAGGCGATCAGATAAGATTAATATTCAACAAATGCTTGGTAAAATAAAAATGTGTTCACGACATGCCAAAATCCATAGTGCTAGCGGCTACTGTGTTGAATGTTCTCTTATGAGCATACAGGAATTTGATTTCTGGGTCATGAGGCAGCTCCAGAAGTTCTGCCCCTGGTGATATCTGCTGTCTAGCAGGCCTATAGGGAGTGAGGCAGTCTTTAAGGAACCCTGGACCCAGGTTGTTTAGGGCTTTGCAAACTGGTACCAAATATTGGTTTTTTTAAAAAGGTAAAGGACCACTGGACGATTAAGTCCAGTCAAAAGCAACTATGGAGTTGAGGCGCTCATCTCGCTTTCAGGCTTTTGTCCACGGACAGCTTTCTGGATCATGTGGCCAGCATGACTGAACTGCTTCTGGGGAACGGAACACCGTGACAGAAACCAGAGCACACGGAAATGCCGGTTACTTTCCCGCCACAGCAGTACCTATTTATCTACTTGCACTGGTGTGCTTTCCAACTGCTAGGTTGGCAGGGGCTGGGACAGAGCAATGGGAGCTCACTCCGTTGTGGGGATTCAAACTGCCAACCTTCTGACTGGCAAGCCCAAGAGGCTCAGTGGTTTAGACCACAGTGCCACCCACGTCCCAAACCTTGATCCTAGGCTGGCCAGTGCAGGTGTTATTTGCTGTCAGAAAGTTGTTGCACAAGTAGTTGGGCTGCTTACATTCTATACCAGCTGAAGCTCCCAGGTCCGGAAAGGGTAGCACCACATAAAGCCGATGACAGTAATCAAGCCATACAACCACTGGATGGACAACTATGTGTAACCTCTCCTGGTCAAGGAAGTCTGTTTACCTTCGGGGGGGTGGCTTTGTGGGTGGACACCACGTCTCCCCTATGAACCAGCCTATTGTCAGGCAGATAGTACTCCTACCACCGAATTGGCCAATGGCAGCAGGCATTCAGGGGGCATCACCTGGGCGTGGTACCAGTCCACTAATAGCGGTGCTTGCCACCGCACCCAGGGGAAGGATAAATAGCTGGCCAGCTCGGCCTTTCTGCATCTCTCTCACTGCGCCAGTTCTCCCATCCACCATCCCTCAGATTAGGGTTCTTTACCAATGGTACGACCTTGTTATGGACAATGCTGGTTGCCGGATTCAGGAGCCGGTCAGGAATTTTACCCATCTGGCAAAATGGCACCGCCATTTGGGTTTTCTCCTACCTCATAGCAATAGTCACAACTTTCTGAGGCATTGGGTTAGCCTAGTCTTGGTTACAGGGGTGGTTGTAGCCCCCGCCTGCCCCTCCATGGGTAAGGGTATCCTGTTAAAAGGATCCGGGAGGAGTGACTCCTGTCTGACGGGGGCTGTGACCATACCACTCCTCCAACAGAGACTGCTTGGGGGCTGCCCTGATTTGACGTAGGTCATAGGACGTTCCCTCCCTCCGCTGGCTTCACCCTTCGAAATACTCCTGGCAGACAGGCGGGAGTAACATGTGCCGTTGCTTACCTTAATGCCTATGGCCAAACCTTTCATATCTGTAACCAATAAAGTTGTGGCTTTCTTTGATCCCAAAATCCCAATAAGCGGTGCATTGTCTGGTTATTTGTACCTTAGCTAATATGGTGGTAGCGGGGCCTCGCCACACAATGATCATAGCTGTCTCACCAGCCAAGGCTATTGAAAGAACACCTGAGCCACTGAAGCTATCTGAGCTTCCAGTGACAGTGCTGGAGTACCCCAGACCACTAATTTGCTCCTTTATAGGGGATGTAACCTCACCCAGACCCAGAAACCACTCGCCCACAGTGCTTCTTGTCTCGCCATGATTCAAGCCAAACTTCTTGGCCCTCATCCAGCCCACCAATTAGTCCAGATCAAGGGCTTGCACAGCCTCTCCTGAGAGCTAGGGTGCTTTTGATATGTTCTTTGTGGTTTCAGCATGGAGACACGGAATCATCAGGTGCCAAATAGAAAGGCACTGAGTGAGAATATCAGGAATGGGACTAGCCCATCCGTCAACTGTTTGGGACAGGGCTAGTTTCATGGTTCCACTCCTGATGCAAGTGCTCTGCATGTGAACAGCGCGTGCAGAGGACTACGAGGTCATGCTCCATTCCAGATAATGAGTAGGGATGTGGGTGGCGCTGTGGTCTAAACAACTGAGCCTCTTGGGCTTCCAAATCAGAAGGTTGGCAGTTCAAATCCCCGCAACGGGGTGAGCTCCCATTGCTCTGTCCCAGCTCCTGCCAACCTAGCAGTTTGAAAGCACACCAGTGCAAGTAGATAAATAGGTACTGCTGCAGTGGGAAGGTAAACAGCATTTCCATGCGCTCTGACTTCCGTCACAGTGTCCCATTGTGCCAGAAGCAGTTTAGTCATGCTGGCCACATGACCCAGAAAGCTGTCCGTGGACAAACGCTGACTTCCTTGGCCTGAAAGCGAGATGAGCACCACAACCCCATAGTCATCTTTGGCTGGCCTTAACCATCCAGGGGTCTTTACCTTTTTCTTTTTTACAGTTGTACTAGAGCCTTCATCTCATGATAGAGAAAATAATTTTGTTCTTACCTTCAGGAACATGATTCATTATAAGATATTCCCTCCCCTCCCCAAATGTGTTCTAATTCAATGCTGTTTTGATTCAGGTGCATATATCTTTGGAAATATTTATGGAGGAGAGAAGAATGCAGGTACCCTCCAGATTTAAAGGCCCTTGTTAAGTTTTCCATAATATGTGGAAATGTCTTCTATAGCGAGACTCAGACTCCTTGGATGCCAAACAGTTCATGAAGTGCAAAAAGAAGTTATTCTGAAGTATTTTTAGACTTGACCTTAGTGGGGAAAATGTACAAACCAAGTCAACATCCTGCTTACAGTCAGAACTAGACCACTGGCAACAATTTGCATGTGTGCGTGCAAATGCTAGCAACCCATGCCTTGTTCATGGTTGAGAATATGTGCAGTAGGATTCTGATGATATTTCTATCAATTGCACATAGCTGTGGACATTTTGGTAACATTTTACCTGTGATGACAAAAAAACGAGCATGCCAAAGCCTGGCTAGTGCCTATAGCTTTTGAGTCTTGCTAACCTTTAAATAAACTGGGCATGTTTTCATGTCCGAACAATGACCTTATTGTTTAGGCTAAAATACAGTGCACAGCCAGCTATGTTAGGAAATGAGTGAATTGTGGGGCTGTCAACGACTATTTTGGTCCACACCTACCTTATCTAGGAATTCCTTCCAAGTGTTTGGCTTTAAAGAAAAAAAGATTGCAAGTGACAACTTTGCAAATGAAGGGGCTCTTCCATCGAAAGACAGCCAGGATTGTTTGTTTTGCTTTTTTAAAGAAATGTGGGCATCCAAATATAGCACATTTTTGAAAGCTATCAGCTACAATTTATCCTTTTATTTTACCATATGCTATTTCGATTTGTATGCTCCTTTCCCACGTACATCTGCCCCAAATGCTCACAACACAGGAACAAACACGACATGTAGGCTAATAGTTAGTAGATGGTGACAGCAGCCACGAAATTAAAAGACGCCTGCTTCTTGAGAGAAAAGCAATGACAAACCTGGACAGCATCTTAAAAAGCAGAGACATCACCTTGCCAACAAAGGTCCATATAGTTAAAGCTATGGTTTTCCCAGTAGTGATGTATGGAAGTGAGAGCTGGACCATAAAGAAGGCTGATCGCCGAAGAATTGATGCTTTTGAATTATGGTCTAGAGGAGACTCTTGAGAGTCCCATGGACTGCAAGAAGATCAAACCTCTCCGTTCTGAAGGAAATCAGCCCTGAGTGCTCACTGGAAGGATAGATCCTGAAGCTGAGGCTCCAATACTTTGGCCACCTCATGAGAAGAGAAGACTCCATGGGAAAGACCCTGATGTTGGGAAAGATGGAGGGCACAAGGAGAAGGGGATGACAGAGGACGAGATGGTTGGACAGTGTTCTTGAAGCTATGAACATAAGTTTGACCAAACTGCAGGAGGCAGTGGAAGACAGGAGTGCCTGGCGTGCTCTGGTCTATGGGGTTACGAAGAGTCGGACACGACTAAACAACTAAACAACAACATATAATAGAATAATGATATCATTCAAATTATGGGAGTAAGCCAATCAAAGTTCATATATACAATATAACAGAGCGGTAGCGAGGACCGTCAAGTCGTGTGTTCAAAACAGATGTCTAAGGACAGTCTCACATAAGGCGTTGGTGGCCCATCTAAGAGGAATTTTTGGGCCTGGACAGACAGAGGATGCCATGGTGATGGGGGGTTGTTTAAGTGGTCAGGAAACGAGAGACTTTAGAGCAAGGTATGCTTTGAAGAAGAAGAAGAAGAAGAGGGAGAACACAGAGATCCATCTTGGGCAGGCTGGCTGGGAGAGATGCCTTTGACTCCAGGGCTGCACTGTTGTGGGGGCCAAACCCTTGTTGAAATGACCATGCTGTAAGATCTGGACTCCATCCATGCAGATTGAAGGTGTAAACAGGTGAATAAACCACGTTTCTTAAAGCTATGACAGTCTCCACCAATTTGCCCATCCTCACTCATAGCTAAATAGGGTTACAATTGTAGTCTAAATCAGTTAAATACAGATTAAAAAATATTGGTACAGATCCACTGCAAGATTGGCAGAATCAGTCACTAAAACATGACACACTATAAGTTGATAATAATGTCAATCAATCGCTAGAATACAGAAGACAAGCCAGGTACAATAAAACTTGCCAGTAAACTTCACTACTAATAAATAGCAAATATACAGCCAAAGTTTCCTCAAAGGTGCCAAGTGCAGGAACTAGAAGCCAGATTTCTTACTGTCGTTATAAAAAAAGTGCTAGATGTAGAGGTATTAAGACAACATTATTTAAGGATTAAATAGCAAAACGGTTTTGCAACACTAAAGTAGATAAATGGAATGGTGCTAAGATCGGTATAGTGAACATCTGATTTTGCTTCATAAACTCAATGACTGGCATGGAAAGTCCTGTAAAAACATGGTAGGTGACATGTTCTTTCACATCAGAAACTTTCCATTAACTTTTCAAGTAGTGCAACCCATCATGCTTCAAATGGGACCATATGGAAAAGTTTATGCACAAGGAGCACACTTTCCAGGAATAGCTTTTTCCTGGAGGACAAAAGTTTAAAGCTAAAAGGAACATTGAAAGAAGTGAGAGTTTAAATAGAGAGATTTGGGCTCTCTTAACCTGTGAGTGTTACGTGACAAAGCACATTCCAAACACCAAGTAGGTGAGGTGACATCCTTGATTGATTGGATCAATTCCTGTTGGTGTTGCTAGTTTTTGAGTTACACCATTTGAACTAAAGAAAGAAAACCAGGGCAAAACAGCAAGTATCAAAAGATGCTGTGAGCAAGACCTTCAATTTCCCTCTCCCTCCTTTTTATACCACAGCAAATCTGGCCCTGTACACACAACATGTTGGGCTTTATGCCAATAACCCATCTCCCTATGGAACAGAGTCTTGTACATAAATACTGCTTGACACCCTGATATTTTTTTTAAGTGCTTTATAACTCTGATATACTTGTCATGTAAAACAAATACTGGGTTTCCTGTCTTCAGTTCCTGTGTTTGGCTTCTTCCTTGGACATTAATAAGAGCAGTATTTTATTTCTCCAAATTCTAGTAGGCCAAAGGTGGTCCTCGCCTTGGAGGGCCTCATCAAAAGGCTTGCTCCAGAGTCCAGAAAGCAGTTTCCTATTTCTGAAGGTTTGCCTAATCACATTCTATAACTCTCAAGTTATACAAGTCATAGTTTGTTCCTCCTTTTATGCCAGTTCTGGGAAAGTAATGGGATTCTTGGACAGCTGTGAGCCCTCTCAGATGTGTATAGCATTTGTGACTCTATACTATTAGCAAGAGATGTATTGGACCAGATGTTCTGTATGTGATTTTTTTTCTGGGCACTGTTTTCCTTCATTCTGGATGCCCCACACAAAGTGTTCTCAAACTGAAGGGAGTATAAGCTATCCCCGATTTAAAAGCCAACTGAAAGAAAGATGTCTTCCTTTAGAGTTGTACAATGACAGAGTCCACTCTGTAAATGATGGAACTACTGAAATCCTTTGCACCTCCCCTTATGGGCAGGAGCAATGACCAGTAGGAAATCTGAGAGCAAAGGCACCCTCTCAACATCAGATTTGTTCCATTTCTCAGAAATGGTGGTCCTAGCATGGGAATGAGAACTTGGTGGGGAACCTTCCCAACACACCACAGGCTTCCAATGTTGCTGAGTAATGGGGGAGGGGGCTGTACCCTAGAGACTCCCATATTGATAAAGATATTGTTGGAAGGGATAGGCTGGATCATAATCCTGGGCAGAGATGGGGAACTTGTGGCCCTGAGGAAATTGTTGGACTCCTATCAGCCCCAACTAGAATGGCCTGTAGTCAAGGAAGATGGAATTTGTACTCCAACAATATCTGAAAAGTCACAGTAACCTTATATCTGATCTAAGGCCTCATTCCTGATCTTCATAATCCACCATTGCACGAGATAAACTCATTTACTGCTGATGTAGGCCCAAGTATATGGACCAACTTCTTACATGAAATAAGTTTTGTTTTTTTTCCAGGACCAAGATAGGACTAGAGCTATGCACAAATGATTCCTCAAAATTCTTCAACATCTTGTGAGCAGAGAAGTGTGTGTATGCATGTAGGAAGGAGATTATTTCACTGAAATTCCCCAGAGGGATCAACCAGGGCTTTTGTTTTCTAGAAAAGAGGTGGTGGAACTTGCTGAGTACCCATCCAGGTTGTTGAGCTTTTTGAAGGCGACACTGCTGCCCAACCTTCAGCATCCTAAAGAGCTGTTAAAGGTAAAGGTAAAGGGACCCCTGACCATTAGGTCCAGTCGTGGCTGACTCTGGGGTTGCGGCGCTCATCTTGCTTTATTGGCCGAGGAAGCTGGCGTATAGCTTCCGGGTCATGTGGCCAGCATGACTAAGCCACTTCTGGCGAACCAGAGCAGCACACAGAAAAGCCGTTTACCTTCCTGCCGGAGCGGTACCTAATTATCTACTTGCACTTTGACGTGCTTTCAGACTGCTAGGTTGGCAGGAGCAGGGACTGAGCAACAGCAGATCACCCCGTTGTGGGGATTTGAACCACCAACCTTCTGATCGGCAAGTCCTAGGCTCTGTGGTTTAACCCACAGTGCCACCCACTGTTATAACACACCAAATAACTGCCAAAACGCACCTAAGAGGTGAGGAGGGGGGAAACACCCTGTGGGATCAGCTTTGTTGTCTTTTCCTAATTTTTTCTTGTTTTTGCTGCTACAAGTGACACCAGCAGCTAGCTGTGTTGTTCTCCTAGCCACCATTTTGCAATTTGGCCCAAGATCTCATGTCATTCCAGGGCATTCGGGGGTGGAATTCAGGAATGACTGCCACAGAAAAATGATGGAGAATATTTACAGTAGGGCAAAAACGTTGAATGTTGAAAATTTGTTATACTATTTCAAAAGTAAGTGACTCCTTTAGAGTCTATGTTACCTAAGTTTGTAAGTGCCGATGATTGAAATCTCTTACTAACAGAAGCTGGTTGAATAAAAAGCAGTTTACCTTTTGGTTAAAAAACGTATTTCTGTTAGTATGGGCTGGGTATATGATAGTGGGGAGTAGAGAACCTTATACATTAGGCTCATATTTCTATGATGTTTTGTAATTATTAGTATTACTTGCTTAGTGTTACCTGATGCTGGAGGCTGAACCACTAGTTACTAGATGGTGAAACTATGTGTCATTTCCCCCGTTTTTGAGCGAGTTACAGGACTTCATGGCTTAATGTAATAACTTTTTGTTTTTCAAAACAGCAAAAGCGACCGTGGTTTGGGGGAGAAAGAGTTACAAGAATCCCTTTCTGACTGGTAATCAGGATAAAACTTAATGGCCTCCAGTTGCTTTGGCTCGAGAGCCAGCGGATGTGGGCACACTCGGAGCAAACAAGACAGCAACACGATGACGATTCTTGACATTGGAATGTAGATGTTGGCACTGACCACCTAGTCCTTGGTTTGGTTTTTGGCTGGCCTCTGGTAACATCCTCGATTAGCCTGTGATGCTGGCTTGTGCTGAATTGCAAACTAGCCTGTAGGAGCAGCCTGAGGTCAACCCACTGCTGGGGCTCTATGGTCTTAGATTTGCACAGAATTCAGAGGATAAAAACAAGCATCAGTAGTGTAGGTTTTGTGACATGCCTGCCTTATGGTGGAGACAGGGCCCGTATATTGCTTATTGCCTTCTCACTCTCTGCCCACCCTTTTACAGGCTAAATGCTGCTTTCAAGGATATGAAGCAAAGGTGAGGCTGTTCCAGAAGGCATGCAAATGTCGTCTTGGTAGTCAGGATAACCCCAAGACTCAATGGGAGTTGCTGCAAGGATGAGCTCGCATATGTTTATACCCAAGGCGGATTTAGGAGAGTTGCAACTGGCTTGGTCACACTTGGTGTGGAGCGTCGGGGCACCACAGGGGATGCCCAAGGTCTGTCACTGTTTTTATATTCATTTGCTTTGGTATATGCTAATTGGCTTGCTTTGGTGCTGTGCTTATCTGTGGGCCCTAGGGCGCTGGGCTCATGGCCCAGAGAGGGGAACTCTCTGTAAACCTTGGGTAGTTGCCACCTATGCCCACACTGGTCAGAGGGATTGATGGGGGGTTCTGTCCAAACTGGCATATGCTGTCTTTTGTATGTCACACTTAACGTATTGTTGTTGTTGTTTAGTCATTTAGTCGTGTCCGACTCTTCGTGACCCCATAGACCAGAGCACGCCAGGCACTTCTGTCTTCCACTGCCTGCCGCAGTTTGGTCAAACTCATGCTGGTAGCTTTGAGAACACTGTCCAACCATCTCATCCTCTGTCGTCCCCTTCTCCTTGTGCCCTCCATCTTTCCCAACATTAGGGTCTTTTCCAGGGAGTCTTCTCTTCTCATGAGGTGGCCAAAGTGTTGGAGCCTCAGCTTCAGGATCTGTTCTCCCAGTGAGAACTCAGGGCTGATTTCCTTAAGAATGGATAGGTTTGATCTTCTTGCAGTCCATGGGACTCTCAAGAGTCTCCTCCAGCACCATAATTCAAAAGCATCAATTCTTCGGCGATCAGCTTTCTTTATGGTCCAACTTAACATATTAGCACTTTGCAAACAAGTCATGACAACCTCTCACTGCTGCGGTGTTCACCCTGCATCTGTAACAGCAGTGGGTCTTTGCAGGCTGTGTTGTAAGTTTACACCTTTCTTTAATAAAGCACCAGAACTGGCCAAACTGGAGTTTTGGGGCATCCCCCCTTTGGTATCCCTGCACCAAACTGCTTCCACAGCCCCATAATAGTGTAAGGCCTTCTTCCCACTCTTGGCAAAGTCCTCATTGGCTACAGATGGGAAGGGCGTATGTGCACAGTTTTCCCCCTGTCCTCATTGCAAGAAGAGGAACCCGTTCACACAGGGGTGAGCATCTCCATTGTAAGAGGGCCCTCATTTTGGCTCAGATCTAACTGAGTGCCACGGAGACACTGTGATGGAAATGAAATCGGCAACCATGTGTCAAAAATCGACACGGGGGGGGGGGGGAGGAGACCATGTGTGCCCCTGTGATGTCCTTGGCAAAGGAATTTTTTAATTTAAAAAACTGTAATAAGCTAACTGCTTTGCTCCTTTTCCCTAGCCAGTCCCCTAGCCAGGGATACAGGTGGTACTGTGATCTAAACCACAAAGCTTCTTGGGTTTGCCGATCAGAAGGTTGGCAGTTTGAATCCCCTGGTTTCCGTCATGGCCAGAAGTGGTTGAGTTATGCTGGCCACATGACCCAGAAAGCTGTCTGTGGATAAACACTGATTCCCTCAGTCTGAGAAGTGAGATGAGCGCCGCAACCTCATAGTCACCTCTGACTGGACTTAACCAGGGGCCCTTTACCTTTACCTTTTTACCCATGTGCTACAAGGCAAGACTCCATGATCACTGCAGATGGTGACAGCAGCCACAAAATTAAAAGATTCCGAAGCTCAGGCTCCAATACTTTGGCCACCTCATGAGAAGAGAAGACTCCCTGGGAAAGACCCTGATGTTGGGAAAATTGAGGGCACAAGAAGAAGGGGACAACAGAGGATGAGATGGTTGGACAGTGTTCTCGAAGCTACTAATATGAGTTTGACCAAACTGCGGGAGGCTGTGGAAGACAGGTGTGCCTGGTATGCTCTGGTCCATGGGGTCATGAAGAGTCGGACATAACTAAACAACATCAACACAAGGCAACAATGCTAAACACACACTCAGAGACACAGCTTGAGTCTCTGTTTCCCCCTTTTCAGTGCCAAAGAGGCACCTTGAATGCTGCTGCTGCTGCTATGGTCATGATGGAAGTGATTGCTGAGCTGATGAAGAGGCGGGAAAGCACACCAGTCTCTGCCTTTCAAAAAAAGAAACTGATTTTAAAAAGATGGAAGCTTTATTATTCCTCTCTGACAGGTTAATTTTTCCTTTTAACTTCCTCTTAGAGGATGCATAAGCAACATCCTCTTGGGAGAGGAAAAGGGAGCCTGAAAGGAGAACTGGTAAACATTATATTTCTACAAGGAGAGACGTTTTCAAACAAGGAAACTGTGGGAGTCTGAGGGCATGTTAATAACCTGAGGTTTGCACTCAGGAAGTGTACTTGCAACTTCAACATCCTAAACAAGTATCCCAAACAAGTAATATGTAGAAAGAGCTAACACACACCACAGACCACCTAATTGGAGAAACCTCTGAGCCAGAGTTGGGGCCCACAACAAAGGCCATCTGCTCCCCATATAGGTTGCACAGAGCAAGCTGGCTCATATAAAGTCCTGGTTATTTGTCCTGTTAAGCATATGGGTCTATGCCTATTCAACTGCTATTGTTGCAGTCTGGAGATACTAGGTTAGCAAAATTCTCTATTTCCCTGTTCAGTAATGCCACACCTGGTGAATGTCCCACTGAAACAGAAAGGGCAATTCCCAAACTCCTGTTTGCTTCCCATGCACCAAATATAGTCCCCATGGTTGCAAAGATTAGATCTTCCTTTCGTTATGAAAGTTTCTGCACTAATTTTCATGGACCATGTCAATCCTGCCCTCAAGAGTTATCTATGAAAAGAGACGTACGAGTCACCTTTAGCTGCTCGCCACAAGGTTACCACTTTGTGCATCGGGCAAAATGGGCTGATTAATAGGTTACAACAAAGCTGTTTGTCTAAAATATACTACCGAACTGGTTGCTGTTTTATTTAGACAAAGTCAGAGTGAGCATAGCACCTGTTCAACCTAAGAACTGGCACATGTGACCTCCCTCTTTATAATGGGAGTTTTCTTTCCTTTTCCCTAGTGCAAATGGATCATCTCACCTGAACCTACCCTTTTGCCTGCGGTTACTCTCTTCTCACTGAGGAGGTTTACAGTGGCACGCAGTCGGCTTCATTCATGGCAAATGGCACATAAGAAGGGATCTTTTACAGGTAGACGACTGGCTAAGGTAAAAGGTAAAGGCGAAGGACAGTTAAGTCCAGTCAAAGGCAACTATGGAGTGTGGTGCTCATCTCACTTTAGACTGAGGGAGCCAGCGTTTGTCCACAGACAGCTTTCTGGGTCATGTGACCAGCATGACTAAAACGCTTCTGGCGTAATGGAACACTGTGATGGAAGCCAGAGCACACAGAAACACTGTTTACCTTCCCGCCGCAGAGGTACCTATTTATCTACTTGCACTTCATGCTTTCAAACTGCTAGGTTGGCAGGAGCTGGGACAGAGCAATGGGAGCTGACCCCGTTGCGAGGATTCGAACCGCTGACCTTCCAATCGGCAAGCCCAAGAGGCTCAGTGGTTTAGACCACAGTGCCACCCGCGTCCCATAGCCATAGAGTAAGCATGAGCAATAACGGTCCCTATATGGTAGGTATCCCTTGACACCGCTTCAAACAGGCTACCCTCAAGCCTTCTAGGCGTTTAAGGGTGCCTGCATTCCTTATTTATTTAAATAGTTATAGGCCACACTTTTCATAAAAACACATAAAGGTTGCATACAACATACAAAATTGCAACAATATCAGTCAAAAACTGGTTGGGAAAAAGAAAAAGTTGAGGGATCTTTTTCTACTTGAGGATGCCCAAAATATTTTTCCTTGGCTTAGGAGGGGACATTAGTTTCTTCCAAGGTTCCACATATTATATCATATATCAATGGTGGGGATTTATGGGGTATATGGGGAGGGGTACTGTAGTACCTCTTGTGGGGAACACATTGTGCTTATTCTGGGTTGGTTTGTCCACCTTTGGTCCCCATCCTGCACTCAGCTCTCACCTGTGGTTCCTAGAAGCTGTCAGCATGTGACAGCAGTCACAACCATGGGAAACGACTTCAACTCACCGGCTAAACCAGATATGGGTAGCTGAAGGGTCTCAAACCTTTGCTGAGTTAGGGACTTCCCCTGCAGGTGAAGACAGGCTCTGGCAGATTGAGCGGACAAGACTAATGGTGTGTCCAACACTCGGTAAGGTGGTTTCTGCATGTGCTATAGAGGGGAGAATACTTCCCTAATGCCTTGCAGGACGTCTTTTGGAGAAGAAAGAGCTAAGGACTAAACTCTGCAAGCAAATCCAGAGTAGGGTCCCTAAGACAGTCGGACAGCACCTTGTATGCCTCCTTCTGGCAACTCTTGCAGCCAAGCTGGTGCCCAATGTCATCCTCTGCTTTCCTTTGGACCACATCATCAAGGGCAAGAGTTGGGTCTTGTCATCTGCACTGCCCAGGACCTCCATACACACTGCCCAGCCTTGCACCCCGGTGAGGTCCCTTTGGTGCTGCGTATGCAGCAAAAACAATGCGGGAGGCAGCCATTATGAGTTACAGGTCTCTGTCATCACAGCAGTCACTGTGATCAGTCCTGTATTCTTGAAGGAGTGTCTCTACCCCCATCATCCAGCCCGGACCCTGAGGTCCAGCGCTGAGGGCCTTCTGGCGGTTCCCTCACTGCAAGAAGTGAGGTTACAGGGAACCCGGCAGAGGGCCTTCTCGGTAGTGGCGCCTGCCCTGTGGAACGCCCTCCCAGCAGATGTCAAGGCAATAAACAACTATTTTACTTTTAAAAGACAACTGAAGGTGCCCTCTTTAGAGAAGTTTTTAATGTCTGGCACTGTATTGTTTTTAATATTCAGTTGGAAGCTGCCCAGAGTGGCTGGGGAAACCTAGCCAGATGGGCGGGGTATAAATAAATAATTATTATTATTATTATTATTATTATTATTATTATTATTATTATTATTTATTATCCCACTCATGTATTATATGAACTTTAGCTGCAAAGATGGCAAATCTAAGGCAAGCGAGCTTCCCAATTGTTTCATGAACACATTTCACTTGTATCAGTGCTGTCACAGTGATATTTCAGAAGCGCAGAGACAGCTTCTTGACAAATGCCAAGCATTCTGTAATGCTAAAGAGTATCAAGCCTGTGGTTGTTATGCCTGCTCTATGCTCATTGTTCCTGCTTCCTTTCAGATGTAATTATTCTGACACTTATGACCTCTCTGTCTGCTCCACCCAGGGCAGATTTTACAGTGTCTGCTGCAGAAATATGGATGTGTCCAAAGCACTGCTTCATTCAGATTCCTCTCCTGATTTTTTGGTGGGGGGGGGGGTTGTTTTATTTGTTATTAGGGATGAAGGATAGTACAGAAATGTAATTTTATATATATTTAGATTTCTCCACTTTGTCCACATCATGTATAATTTTACATACCTCTATCCTGTCCTCCCACTACTCATCTTTTCCCAAAACTTTCAATTGGACTTATTTATTCCCCGGTAAAAGTGTATAGGATTAAAGTCTAAATCTAGACTCTGCTAAAGAATCACTTCCATTGCAGAACTGTCTGCATCACAAACTTGGATAGAAGGCAAATGAGGAATCACAAGGAACCCAAGAGCTGTTTTTTCTTCACCGGGAACCTGATTTTTAACCAAAGCAGCATGAGACACTGGATACACAAGCTTGAATTTGTTGGCCTTACTATGCCCAAGAGGCTTGCTGTCTGGTTAGTAGGATCAACAACAGAAACAATAAAGCATTTTTTATTAGCCTTGAAGTCAGACCACTGGGAATTTTTCTTTCCAGGGAAGGGCCCACCCTACATATATTTCAAAAAAATATGTTTCCTCCTGCCCAAGCCATATAAACAACAAAGAGAGAGAGAGAGAGAGAGAGAGAGAGAGAGAGAGAGAGAGAGAGAGAGAGAGAGAGAGAGAATATCAGCAGTACTGTGAGGTCCCCTCACCCGTTTAAGAATGTTGCATAAACTTGAATCATACTTTAACCACTGTGAACAGGAATTTTTGAAAGGTTGAATTTTACTTGGCACTGCTCCCTTCACATGCTTAATCAAGGAAAGGGGTTCTGGAGGGTGCAGGAATACAGCAGCAAATCTCACCCATTCCCAATGCATAGGTGCTCATTTCTATGTCTGCATCATGCATACAAACTCTTTACACATAGGCTTGGGCATGTGGTTGGGGACCATGGCTTATACATATCTCTGCACATGTGAAAAGTACTATATTGTCTCTGAGCATGGAGGTCACATTTTTATTACTGTGTCAAGGAAGCTTCAGTTAGCGCAGAATTCAGTGGCCAGGTTGCTCAAACCAAGATGGTTTGAGCATATTACACCGATTCTGGTCTGACTGTGCTGGCTGCCAATTTGTTTCCGGGGCCAATTCAAAATGCTGGTTTTGATCTATAAAGCCTTAAATGGCTCAGGACCACAATACCTTAAGGACCGCCTCTTTCCATATGAACCCCCCTGGACCCTGAAATCATCTTCTTAAGCCCTTCTTCATGTGCCTCCTCCTTGAGAGATTCAGAGGGTAGAAACATGAGAACGGGCCTTCTCTGTAGTGGCTTCCCATCTGAGGAATGCTCTCCTCAGGGAGGTTCGCCTGGCACCTTCATTATGCATCTTTAGGCACCAGGCAAAAACGTTCCTTTTTAACCAGGCCTTTGGTTGATCTGTTTGACATCCTGTACAGTGGTACCTCAGGTTAAGTACTTAATTCACTCTGGAGATCCGTTCTTAACCTGAGACTATTCTCATCCTGAAGCACCACTTTAGCTAATGGGGCCTCCCGTTGCTGCACGCTGCCAGAGCACAATTTCTGTTCTCATCCTGAAGCAAAGTTCTTAACCCGAGGTACTATTTCTGGGTTAGCGGAGTCTGTAACCTGAAGCATATGTAACCCGAGGTACCACTGTACCCTTTCAAAATGTGGCTCTTTTCAGGGGGGAGGGGTTGTCATTGGGTTGTTGTTTTTATTCTGATTATATATGTTGTGATATTTTCTGTGACCCGCCCTGAGACCTCCAGGTATAGGGCGGTATATAAACTCAATAATAATAATAATAATTTATGATAGATCCAAGGGATTCTCATGTGCAGCAGGGACTGTGTGGTTATCATGCCAACCAGACACATCTGAGAAGCCTGAGAGCATGATCCGAGTGCCCACGTGTGATTCCCAGCAGCTAGTATTTAGTGACAGATAACGATCCGACAAGGCTACACGTTTAGCTTCTAATAAAGTGCTGAGATTTCACAGCGAGCAGCAGGTTTTGCTAGGAAGCCCTCCCTCTCCTCGTTGCTCCCTCTGCGCAGTCTCCCTGCATCCAAACACTTTGAATGTCAGGCTAAGTTCAATCAAATTTCCCCCCATTCCTTGACAATCTAGAGGAAACATATTAGCGAGTCCACCCTCAGCTGCATTATTTACTCAAGCCTGGCCTTGACAACAAGCAATCTCGATAAGGTGGCTGGATTCCTATAGAGAAAAATGAAACAATAAACACAGAAATATGAGGAAGAAATTACACCCATTAAATACATGGGGACTGATGAATGATATGATGGCTGCCTATTCAACTTGGAAATTTTACACATGATTGAAGCTTTATTTAGTCTAATGAAATGTGCTTCCTGAATATTGCATCTGAGTGACTGCATGACCCAGAGGACAAAGGAAAGTATTATGTGATTAGACTGAGATCATTCTCATTTTAAAGTCATTGTGATATGATTTTAAGGTTTTTAATTAGCAGCCCATGCTTTCATGTCCATTGCTTCTTTTATTGCCAGGATTCCAATTCTGGCCCTTCTGCATATTCTTTTGAACAGAAAAGGTAGCAAAAATGCTAATTTTAATTCCTTGTTCATAAAAAATAAAAAGGAGAGGAAATCTTGCTTGCACTGATGAGAACTCACAACTTTTGCATACTTCTTGATTGTAACAAAACCCCTAAGTGGTGAAATTTGATGACTTAGGGAGGGAGAAACGAGATTCCGTTCACATTTAAAACTGCTACCTAATTTGCAGCTTTCTAAATATAATGTACAATCTGAAACACAACCGTCCTTTGAAATTCACACTTTTCCCAAATTTTGCAATGCAGTCAAGTAAATGTGTACAATAATTCATATATTCAACTCCTTGTGAATTTTCACAAGGGTATCAAACTGATGTGGAGATACGCAGAAATGAGCTTAAGACTGAGGTGGGGGGAAACTGAGAAATGAAGGAAAACCCAAAGCGACAGATTCACCTGTCCCTAAGCAGAATCTGCCATCTTCAAATTTATGAGCTCAGGACATTTCCCCCCTACAACCTCAAGAGCTAAAAACTTGATGTGTGGGTTTAAGCCCACATTAGGCAAAAGATCCCTGAATTGCAGGGGGTTTGCACTAGATGACTTTGTGCTCCCTTCCATCGCTACGATTCTGGGATATGGTTATACACAGACATAGACACAGAGAGAGAGAGATTGAGAGAGAGAGAGCTTAGAATTGACACTATAATTCTGTGCATAAGCAGAATAGTTTGCTACAGCTCATTCCATTGTGTTTGTGGCCAAGATGGACCCAGAACCTGTGTGCTGTTTGGCAAGTCTCTGGTGAGGGCTTCTAACCAGGAAAGGTCTAGGTAAGATTCACATTGGACACAGACTGAGCACACGACAAGGCCAGTTGTGAAACCACAAGCCTGCGCCTTCTTGACTCGCTCCTTTCATTATTTATCCTGGGCTGGAGCCAAGCCTCTCACAGCAAGAGCACTCCACTAAGAGATGTGGGGAGGTGAATTTCCCCCCTCACCGATTCCTCCTTTCACTGTGTCCCTGAAAATCTGCTTTGGATCCTTGGCGGACCCTCTAGAATAGCTTGGGAAGTGGACCAGAGGATGCAGTGAAGGGGGTGGGAATTAATAAAAATTGCCTTGTGTCCTCATCACCCTACATACATTAGTGGAGTCTTCCACTAGACTGGAGGCCCTTGTGTTGACAGAAAGACTCTTTCCACAAATGGAAGAGTACCTCTGAATCAGACTCAATGTTCACATAATTTTCTTTGCAGAACATTAGTGCAGAATGGCTCTTACTCTTGTGTAATCCCATCTGACATCAGCTGAAGGTGCTGTGTAGTGCTTATTTGGATCAGCTGCAAATATGTTCAGTATAGTTGTCCAATTGATGCCAGATGCAGATCCGGATCTGCCTTTTAAATACCATTCATTCTTTGTATCTCACTTGGCCTTCATTAATTTAGTCCTATAGCAGCGAAACTGCTCTGTACGTACCAAGCTCTGTGGTTCTGGCCACAGAGAATAATCAAGAGTTTGGAGAGAGTCATTAAAAATCTTGCATTAATCATGCAAGACTTCTCTCTCTCCCAACACACACACCCTGACTCAACCCTAACATACTTTATAATGCATTTTTATGTGATCCTGAGGTTTTGGCACTATAAAATGATTTGGTTAATGAGTTTCAGGTGATGCTTTAAAAGTAACAAGAGGGGAAAGGAAGTGCAAAGTGGCAGCTTTGTCACTTGGGTCCGTGAAATTCTTCTGCCACCACTTTTGCTGCTGAATTGGGATGACCACACTTTACAGAGCTTCCCTGAATGAATCAAAGTGAGCAGAGCAAGGCCAACATTTGGGCCTGGCTATAAAAATGTGAAGCAACATAGTGATGTCTTTGCCTATTACTTGGTGTAAGCGATGAACATTCATTAGCAGAACAGGCTGATTAGCCATCGACAAAAGCGAAGGGGCAGCCAAACCAAGACAGTATAAATATTATTATTTTTTTAAGGTATGTTTCAAGACTGTGCTGTACAGTTACCGACTACCTAAATTCGCCTTGTTGATGCCTCCAGCAATCCCACCCAACCCTTGCACAAAACATCCTGCTTCTCTGTATGCACCTGTAAACTTTCGGATCGGTGCCCAGTCGGAAGAGCCAAGCATCATAAATGTTGGCTACTCCTTTATTGCTGTTTTTAACTAAAATTCAAGTGGACAAGCAGGAAAGGAACTGGGAACAGCCTGACAGTAAACAGGGATTTGCTTTATGTTGACGCTTTAAATGAAAGATATCAATGACTTCCCTCCTTCTCTTTCCATGGTTCATTTTACATATCATAAATCCCTGCATATTTTACAAAAAAAAACTATACCATTCAGTATTCCATTATTGCATCCAACAAAACACTGTTGAATTTATCTTAATGCTGCCAGTGTTTTCAACTGTACACAATTATTTCCTATATATTGAATAAACATTATCCAATCTTCTCTAAACATATGTTCTTCTTGTTCTCTTATTCTATATGTTAACTCTGCAAGCTGCACATATTCTGTCAACTTAAGTTGCCACTCTTCTTTGGTTAGGACCTTGCTCGTTTCTGGGCTAACAAAACACAGGCCGCAGTAGTGGCATACATAAATAACCTTTTTTGACACCTGGGAATTTCAGTCTGAATTATCCCCAACAGAAAGGACTCTGGTTTGTTTTGGGAAAGTACTTTTAAACATTTTTTTCAATTCATTATGGATCATTTCCCAATACACTCTTTTACCCTTTTACAAGTCCACCCCATATGAAAGAACGTTCTGTCTACCTCTTTGCATCTCCAGCACTTTAAATTGTAAAACAGAAAATTTAATAAAAATTATATAGAGTGGTACCTCAGGTTAAGTACTTAATTCGTTCTGGAGGTCCATACTTAACCTGAAACTGTTCTTAACCTGAAGCACCACTTTAGCTAATGGGGCCTCCTGCTGCTGCCACACCGTCGGAGCACAATTTCTGTTCTCATTCTGAAGCAAAGTTCTTAACCTGAAGCACTATTTCTGGGGTAGCGGAGTCTGTAACCTGAAGCTTATGTAACCAGAAGCGCATGTAATCCGAGGTACCACTGTACAAAGAAAGAAAGAAAGAAAGAAAGAAAGAAAGAAAGAAAGAAAGAAAGAAAGAAAGAAAGAAAGAAAGAAAGAAGAGAAATCCCATTATCAACAATGCATTCGTGGAGCACTGTTTTAAGGTTTTTCATGAAGGCCCAGGCAAAAATCTGAAAGCATTTAAAATCCTGTCACTTTCTTCACCGAAAAAGTTCAGTAAACTTGCACTCAAACATGCAAAATAACAACCACTTGTTGGCAATGTCATATAATGTCCACATTAACAAATCAAGATGAATGTTCAATAAACAGCGGGAAGCAGGCACGGTGCAAATGCCCTTCAATTTGGCATTCCTGCTGGTGTGTTTTCAGCACACCAACTTGCCCAGCCCTCCTGGTAAGCAACAGCGACTCACCTGCTGGGAAACTAGAGTCCCACGTATTTAGCAAAGGAGCATTAATATGAAATATATTGTTATTTCTCTTTCTAAAATTGAATACAGGGACCTGCCCACATGCCCACGATCAGCATGTGTCACTGATATGCGCACCATGTTCAGTGCTGAAAGGGGGCGGGATGACTTGTGTGACAGCCAGGAACTGAAACCCACCCCCCAGAAGGGGGGGGTCATATGTGGGACAAATCTCACCCCTCCTCAGAAATTCACTTTGCATCCTTTCTGCCATCCTCAATAGTCTCCTGTTCTCGATGCTGCCAAATGGACACATTCCTTGCTCTTCCGGGCTGGTCCATTTCATCTCCCCTCTAATCCATTGTCCGCAGCTCCAGTGTTAATGCTGCTAAATTAAGTTTTTTGCTTGTTAGTTTTTGGGGCTTTTTTTAAAAAAGGGGGAATGCTGCCATAATCCCTTGGTTCAGTCCCATAAACTTTCAAAAATGCCCACCCCGCCTGCTGAAATCCATTTTGGGATCCCCCGCCACCTTAATTTCATCCCACCTTAATTTCAAGTTGAAAGTTCTCTATGGATAATTCTCAGTTCAACATTAGCAGTTTCTGACAAGAGAAGCTAAACCTTAAGTAAAGTCCATAGGTGCCTTGTGAACAAGGAACAAATATGCACTTATTGTGCACAGATACCCATGCCGAGACTTTGGGATAAACATATATAAGTTCTTTTGCTCTGTTCTTCTGACAATACTTAGCATTTATCCACAATGGTGAACAGTTCTTCCCCAACCGGCCTTTTCCTTTACTGTTTTTGTAGCTCTCAAGAGACTGGGAAAGGCTCGCTTCATACAATACACATCTGAGATTGGCGGGGGGGGGGGGAGATCACAGCTGCAATGAAAATTCCAGTCATGCGCTAGTGAGCCCATCATTTTGAATATTGATGGACAATTTATGCCAGCATTAATGCGATAAGATAAGAATTGTCAGCAGAACAGAAAAGATGTTGGCAGATATATTGTTTAAGCTGACCAGGAAAACAAAGGTTCAGGTTTGCTTTTCGCTTAAAATGCATATCTTTTATAATAATGACTGTTAGCACAAGGAAAGCTTAAGCATCTTTCTTCTCGCCATGTAGGTGGTAAAGCCTTCAACTGGTGCAATTTGCTTTCATTTATTTTGCTTTGTTTACAAATACAAACCCCTCAACTGTCCTGGGAAAACTGGGACATCCCAATTTTTCACATGAGAGCACGGCGGCCATTTTGGACACTGCAATCACACACTGGGGGGGGAATGCTTTTCCTGTGGGCATGAACTTTTGAAGGTCATGTGACTCGTACAGGAGCACGGCCCCAGAAGGCGGCATCCCAGTTTTTCTCCTTGATGTGTTAGAGGATATATGAATACCTTTCTGACAAAGTGAAAAAGAAGAGAAGTCTTACCCATGGGGCATATTAGTTAGCACAGTGGTGGAACTGAAGCCCACGGTGCCGTACTAAGGTTGGCATGAATGTATTGTAGGATTTGGGCTGGATTCAGGGCTGGCTCCAGAGGGAAGCAAAGACTGGCGATTTCCCAGGGCTCCAAACAGCTGCTAGAGGAATGCTGCCTACTGACTGCTCAAACAGTTCAAAAAATCTTTGAACAATTACAAAACATCTCCAAGAAGCTGGACAACCGAGATGAAAGGAGGCAACTCACTCCCCTTTTGCCATCCCTAACAAGCCCTGGAGATAAACAGAACAAATACAAATTTATGCCTCTAAACCAGCCAAAAACCAGAGGAAGCCCCCCTCACTCAATCAACCTGATACTGAGGCCATGTGAGATTGTTCTCCACATTTTTCCATATAGAGGGCCCCTACCTTATTGGGAGTCACCTTTCTGGGCCAGACATCATCTAAATCTGCTCCTTAGCCTTGAGGGTGGAAGCATTGACTTAAAAGCAGTCAAGAGGCTTACTAACAATGGATATTCCAAAAAAGTACTACTAAGATTTGGTAGCCATAGAAATGTCAACTTCTCTGCCACTGCTATCCTTTCCACTGTGCCCAGGAAATCTAAGACAATTAGATACTGCTTACAAGAATTCTTAGGTTGCATGGCATACCTCTTCTAGGCTGGGCCTCCCCACTGAAAGTGCTGTGCCTGAGGGGGACCCCAAATTCTTGAACCACTGGGATTTCTCAAACTGGTTCATAATGGTTGCCACAATTGCCATTGTTGCCAGTGTCTCCATTTGAGCCTTAAACTGCCCCCATGCTAGTAAAGCTGGTTGGAAGCAAAGAAGGATGGAAATAACATATATTTTCCAGAAGCCACAAGAATGAGATCTGGAGTAGAGATTTTAGATTGAGTCCTCAATTCTTCCTCTTAGTGAAATACCAAACCCTTTCATCAGAAACACAGGCAGAATACTGTTGCAAATAATTCAGCCTCTCCTTCTAATACAGGTTCGTGTTGTATATAGCTCCAAAACTTTTGGGTTTGGACACTTGGCCTAGTTCAAGAATGCCCAGTAATTTTACCGAACTAATTCTGATCATGCCAACATCCATATTAGATGTGTGCATTTGGAATCATTTTCATTTTCTGGTTAGCTCAGCTCCTGCATTTCGAATAGTAATTCTTAAGAGCTTCATTTTCACTGAAGGGCAGAGTGAGATGTGCCAATGAATGATCAATGAGCAAGTGAAGGATATGCCACTTAGAAAAGGGGCTCCATTTAAAAATTTGTTAGCTTTTGTATTGTAAAAAGGGAGAGAGATGGAACCTTGGGAATTCCATGAAGACTGCTCTTATTCTGAGTCACTCTGGGTGGCCAAATATAGAAGAAGAAGAAGAAGAAGAAGAAGAAGAAGAAGAAGAAGAAGAAGAAGAAGAAGAAGAAGAAGAAGAAGAAGAAGAAGAAGAAGAAGAAGAAGCAGCAGCAGCAGCCTGAGGAACTATCAGGATAAAGTTCAACAAGGTATCTCAGAACAAGGAACTGAATGTAGATGGAAAGGCCTGCGTCAATGGCCCTGTGATGTTAAAAGCCTGAGAAACAGTGGTTGATGACTCAGACGACATGGTGCTAATCTCTCTTTATTGCTGGCAGCAAAGATGCTAACACAGAAAAGCTTTGAGACACAAAATGAATTTTACCCCTGAAACAGTCCAGCTCCATGACTGGAGGGCCAAATAATGACTCAGCAGCAAATGTATCTCCCACTAACAGAACTTCTCAGTAAGTGTCCTTGGCTGGATATGATTGCCCTCGTCTCGTCTTTCTCTCTCTCCCTCTCTCTCTCTCTCTCTCTCTCTCTCTCTCTCTCTTTCTGTGAGACAAGATTGTTGTCTCAGGTACTTTCTCACAGTCAGAGTCCTAGGTCAACAAACTTTTTCATCAGAGGGGCGGTCCACAGTCCCTCAGACCTTGTGGGGGGCCAGACTATTTTTTGGGGGGGGGGGAATGAGCGAATTTCTATGCCCCACAAATAACCCAGAGATGCATTTTAAATAAAAGGACACATTCTACTCATGTGAAAACACACTGATTCCTGGACCATCTGTGGGCCAGATTTAGAAGGCGATTGGGCCGGATCCAGCCCCCGGGCCTTAGTTTGCCTACCCATGCAGCTAATTCCATCCCTAGGGCCTTTCCAGGGCCAAATTTGCACAGTGGGTTTCTATGATGCACATGACACAGCAGCAAAGAAACATAGGTAGGCAATCAGTTTGCAAAATCCTTAGACAAAGAGGTAGAAGGAACATCCAAGGCATGTTGCTCCCAGACTAGGCCAATATTTGGGGGTCATGGAAAATGTTTCAAGTAAATGGCCTTTGGGAATATACTTTGCCAGCTGTTTCAGCTTCACTCCTTCCATCCTCTCATTAGAGAATGCTAAAGGAGCACACAGAAGTTCTCCTTTCTTGCCATTATTCTACCAGGCCATTGACCCTTCCCCCTCTCTCTGTTCCAAGGGACTTGCTGAAAGTCCACTTCACATCAAACAGAAAGGCTGAAACAAGGGCAAATAAACATGGTTGACAGAGGATACTTGAGCCTTCCTTCTCAATCATTGGTGCTTGACTCCTGCTAATCAAGAGTGAAATTAGTTCCAAAGAGAGGGTGAATGGTAAGCCAGAAAACGGCAGCTACAAAAGTGAAGGCAAGTGCTTGGAGATGACAACAAGCCAGAGGACGCTGAAATGGGAGCCCTCTCTCTCTTTTAGTCTCTGAGGATGGAGAAAATATAAATAGAACTAAGTACAGTTGAGAGAGCTGGCACAGAAAGCAGTTAATGATGGGAGCTGTGAGCTAGGAGGTCCTGGTTCAAATCTAGTCACAAGTCCAAACAAAAGTTGGTAGTGTTAGCAAAATCTGGTATTCAAATTCAGGTTTTCTCCCATCATGTTTAAATTCAGAGTGTGTGGTTGATTGGTGGAGAACAGACGTATGGATGGTTATTGCTTAAAATGTGGAATTTTAGTAGTAATAGCCACCATATTGAATGCAGAATTTATATTTAATAATATATATTGTATTTGGAGTTTTTATTGAGATGTAAACTGCTTTTAGATCTTTGAATATAAAGCTAAGTTTATAGGCTTGCACTAAGGTAAATAGGTTTACACTAAGGTAAGCTAGGTTAGGGATGTAGCCTTGATATCTTGATTTTACAGTTCCGTATAAAAGTAACATTCTCATTTCCATTCAAACAGGGAGAGACAGTTCAGGCCCTTTTTTACATTTTGCTTTTCATTTCCTGAATTGTAAGAATTCCCATGTGCATATTAAACAATTTACAAGTACTCTGATGCCAGCATAATGCCCCTTATATGACTCCCCCCTTTTTTGATAATACATTTTATTTCCTAAATGTGTACTTTATATAGAGAATGGTCACATGTGTGCTTCAGTGTGGATGTGACCCCGCACTCGCCTCTAATCATTGTTTTTCAAGCCTTTCTTCAGGGAAATTCATTGAACAGCAATTCAAATTTCAGAAGGTCCTACCTCTTCTGTTTCTGGTTAATTGGCTGTGTATAGTATTGGAAATAAAAGAGCTTGCACACCTGAATTTTGAATTACTGGCCTCTGAATCTCCTTGAAGAAGGACCATTGGGGTCCAAGACACATAAGATCAATAAACTTTTTTTTTCTTCTGTATGCCATTTTTCTTTCTTGGCTTTTGTTTCAGGTAAGTAACAAACTAAGGGACAGGGGTGGCACTGTGGGTTAAACCACAGAGGCTAGGACAGGGGTCTGCAACCTTTAAGACAAAAAGAGCCACTTGGACCCGTTTCCGAAGAAAAAAAACTGGGAGCCGCAAAACTCGTCATTATAAAAATAACTTTTTTGTCACTTTTTTATTATTTCTTTGTTTGACCCCTCAGAATTACTCCTCCTCATAGAAATAAACGTTAAATTAACAAGTTACCTTTTTGTGTGTGTGTGTTCTTCACTCCCCTTCAAAACAGTGACCAGCGTACATGCCCCCTTTCAATGCATTGACCAGCGTACATGCCCCTTACAATGTAGCAGGCGGGCAGGCAGGAAGGTGACGTCAGGATGGTGCGTGACTAACGCACGCACGCACCGCCCCCATGCGACATCACAGCCAGTACAACGCCCGCCACAGTGGGGGGTGTCGGGGCACACAATGCGCCTCCTCCCCTTGCTAGTATCTGCCCCGGAGCCGCGGCAAAGGTGTAAAAGAGCCACATGCAGCTCCGGAGCCGCGGGTTGCTGACCCCTGGGCTAGGACTTGCCGATCAGAAGGTTGGCGGTTCGAATCCCCGCAACAGGGTGAGCTCCCGTTGCTCAGTCCCTGCTCCTGCCAACCTAGCAGTTTGAAAGCACGTCAAAGTGCAAGTAGATAAATAGGTACTGCTCTGGTGGGAAGGTAAACAGCGTTTACGTGTGCTGCTTTGGTTCGCCAGAAGCGGCTTAGTCATGATGGCCACATGACCCGGAAGCTGTACGCCAGCTCCCTTGGCCAATAAAGCGATACGAGCACCGCAACCCCAGAGTCGGCCATGACTGGACCTAATGGTCAGGGGTCCCTTTCCCTTTCCCTTTTAAGTGACAAACTGCCTACTCAAGAGTGAGCATTTCTGTGCCTGCTTACATGCCCATACCTTTCTGTTCTCATCTCCTCCTATCCTGTCAGTCTCCATCACTTCTCCCTTCATCTTCCTGCCTCAATAGTCTACCGTTTCTGTCCCCATCCGTCCCCATCTCCTACCTCTCTCCTAAGCCCCCTGTTGGGAAGACACGGAAAATTAAAGCCCTGCTGCATCTGACAGTGTATGCTTTCCTTCTGCCAGGTTGAAACCAACAGGTTTGCCTTCATCACAATGCCCAATCCTGATAGTCTCTGCAAACTGGTGCTAGCTTTCTAGAAAAAGAGGTGCCAGAACTCACCATGAATGTTTCTCTTGCTCTCTTATAATGGCAATTTCCAGTTGAAACAAAAAAAGCCCTGGTTATAACACCGGTCCTGAAAGACCTACATTGCCTCCCAGTACGTTTCAGAGCACAATTCAAAGTGTTGGTGCTGACCTTGAAAACCTCAGCCCAGTATACCTGCAGGAGCATCTCCACCCCCATCGTTCAGCCCTGACACTGAGGTCCAGCTCCAAGGCCCTTCTGGCAGTTCCCTCACTACGAGAAGTGAGGTTACAGGGAACCAGGCAGAGGGCCTTCTCGGTAGTGGCGCCCTCCCTATGGAACACCCTCCCACCAGATGTCAAGGAAATAAACAACTATCTGAATTTTAGAAGACATCTGAAGGCACCCCTGTTTAGGGAAGTTCTTAATGTTTGATGTTTTGCTGTGCTTTTAATATTCTGTTGGGAGCTGCCCAGGGTGCCTGGGGAAACCTAGCCAGATGGGTGGGGCATAAATTATTATTATTATTATTATTATTATTATTATTATTATTATTAAGCTTTGGCCCATGTGTCTTTGGCTGCCTCTACCCGCTTCTGGTGCCTAGACACTTTAGGGAGCCCATTGAAAATAGAAACCCTTCAACAGACGGGGGGTTATCTGCCAGCTCTCCTCTTCTTTTCACCTGCTGCTTCTCTGCCTACACAACCTTGCACATTTGAGGCAGAGAGAGACTGGTTGCTGTCCACTGCTGGTGCCCACCTCAATAAGAAAGTTCCTGGTTCACAAGTTCTGAACCAGCTCCTCATGCAAGCTCACAAGTTCCTGGTTTGGGCTATTTGGAGGGAGAGAGAGAGGGAGGGAGGGAGGGAGGGAGGGAGGGAGGGAGGGAGATGGAGGAGACAGATTTGGTCCACGTGTGATGTTGCTCTGTATCACTGAGATGGAGACTGGCATTGTGAGCTCATGCTGGTTGTCTCAAGCACAGAGAAAGTAGCCATTGTGACCTCATGGTGACAGTGCCTGTCTGAAGAGATTGGCTATTGCAACCACAGGCTGCTACCGACCACTTGAAAGAGTGAGACTGGCCATTATGACCTCCTGCTGATGTGGACCACCTGAAGAAGGATGTCCAACTGAAAGAGAGGGCATGGGTGCCAGTTCCAAGTCCTTTCATGGGAATGGTGCCCTCTTGTACCCTGGACCAGGTAGGCGTTACTCTTCCTTACTCTCCCTTCCCCTCAGATGCGAATCTTATTTCTCCTCACCCAGCCAACCAGCCCCCAATGATGTGTGGGCATTGTCAGACTGCCCTCTAACTTCTTCTCTTGGCTGTCATTGGGAGGGTGTCTCTCTGTTGTGTCTGCCTGTCACCTGTCAGTCATTCCTGTGATGAATGGGAGCCATTGAAGGCTGCCGCTGCTGAGAATGAGAGATAGCATCAAAGTGCCAACTTGAGAAGTGTTGTCAATATTCTCACAAAGAGCCATGAAAAACTGAAACAAAAATGGAACATTCCTAAAACTAAAGGTAAACTAAAATGTTACCCCCTTCACACTCCAATATCATATTGATGGGAAACTGGATTTATTTGCTTTTTCTTACCCTCTCCCCAACGTATTTTGTCCAATGGTCACTTTCGCTTCCAAACCATTTTTTTCAGTAAGCTTATACTGAATAAAGCCCTGATTCAACTGTCTTCACCCCAGAGGAAATAATCAATCCCAATGTCATATACTAGTAGACAGTGCTATTTTTCTAGGGGGGGAAGTGCCGGAATTCACAATGGCAATGGTGCCCACCTGAGAGGTGCTGGAACTGAGTTCTGGTGAGTTCCCGCTGACAAAAAGCCCTGCTAGTATATTATATACAAGTTGATGAAGCTGTAAGAAAGAAGCATTTTTAGTAATGGTTTTAACAAAGTTTATCATTGCTATTACTATCTTTTTCATCAGTGAAAACAAATTCCCATGTATATTTTAGAAGTTATTCTCTATTTTCTTTATATTATACATGTTTAGATATGGATATTTTCAATGCTAACCTTTTGGATGCCAAAATCTGCTCCAATGCACACAGGAATTGGACTACCACTCTGTTGAGAATATGAATACATACACTGTGAAAAAACTATATATAATGAATTTTGATATTCATTTCTGTTGATTTGGGTTACATCATTCCAGCGTTGGGACTTTGACTGATAGCATGACTCAGGCCAGAATGGTTTTCTTAACATAATAGATTTTATTCCTTCTTTATTCCCCAGGTGTTTGTTCTTGGAAGAGCCTGGGAGCGTTGTGGCCAAAACAAATCAGGGTTATTAAGAACGTGGTTTTTGGATTATCATGAGAAAAATCTATAGCTCTAGCAAGTAAGTGGGCAGATATGGTTAAATAAACTATAATTATTCCTATAGTTTATCATTCATGCATAGTTTTATGTACATGCACAACGTTTCACCCCCACAGAATAATTCTTTTAGCTAAATTGCTAAAGTTTCCATTTTACAATTGGGAAAATGGGGTTTCCGGACCACACAATAGGCCAGTGGCATGGTGGAGACTTCAGCTCAGCCAATCTAGTCCAGATATTTATTTTCTGGAGCATACTGGCTAATTATAGATTGGCCCATCTCAACATGCGTGTTTCACTGATGGCAAGAGGAGCTAGTCTAAAATATGTATGCCTAAGTTTGTGGCCCAAATCTGATAGCAAAGAGATTGTTGATAACAATACACCATCAATATAAAAATTATAAAGCACAACCTGGTTTATTAGATACTCAAGGGATTTTTAAGCAATAATTTGTTTTCATGGAACTACATTGAAGCCAAAGTAAATGTGGCCATAAGGTGCTTCCAAAAACCAAGGTCCAAGTTTTGCTGCCATGGTTAAATGATGGCCGTAAGAAATCAAGCGACAGCCCAAACTATTTTGAGGCCTGAAGCAATGACCAAATGGTTCAACTCCCAATCGGAAGCCACGGAAGCCCTGTTGGACGTTCAGCTTCCAAAAATAATTTGTAAACTGGAACAGTCACTTCTGGGTTTGTGGCGTTCAGGAGCCAAAACGTTCGAGAACTAAGCTTTTGAAAACCAAGGTATGACTGTACTCATAATTACTGTCGGGTCAATAACTTAGAACTGAGTAGCCAGTTCTCCTTGCCTGTCTAGACTGTGTACCACACTAATAAATCCCAAGAAACGTATGCTACCTGGCGTGGAAAAATCTCATCTCACAAACAGCACAGAAGACAACCTCCATCCTTGCAGCTCCTGGCATCTTCCATGGACAGAAAGATGCTTTTACACTGGCATTCAGTATGTTTTGAAGGCCCAAGACTGTGGTGCTTTCAGATGATCACGTAATAGAGAGAAATCTTGAGCAGGCAGTCATACTTCGCAGCACAGGTAGGGATGTGAAAAATCTTCATTTAGGAAGGATCGCTTTTATTTAGCAAGAGACAGAAACCTCTGTCTCTGGTGCCATACAGCATTAAACATACTCCGGTGAGTATGCTTCCGAGCTGGACAGCCAAACATCAAGCAAAATGCTGTTGTATTATGGACATCCAATCCATAGCTTGTGGCTGACTGTCCTTAAAAGAGCTGTTTTAAGTCTTGCAAGATTTGCATGCATGGAAAAAATAGCAACAGTCAAAGAACACACACATATCAGCAGCCACTGACCTCAACCTCCGTTTACTGGATTGGGCAACTGAGTAAAGGAAAACACAGAAGCCTTTCTGTGATTGGAGGAAAGCAGGGCAAAAAGTTATCTTACGACTGTGATATTCGGCTTCCAGTGGACACAGAAACTTGACACGAATCAAATGCCCAACTGGCTGATAATAGACAGGAAGGATTAGTGTTGACACAGCAGACCTGACCCCTTCCAGCCATGTAACTGTGCCTGAATACAGCTGTGTCTGCCTGAAATCACCCCCCAGGCATCTGAGCAGGGGAAGCAGTAGGTAAAGATATAGGGAACAGGGTGCGCTGGGACACTCTCACGCCTAATTGGACTGACAGCTCAGTCTGCAATGGCGGACAGTGTTTATTTACTCATTGTTGCGTGATGAGCAAATAGAAAGATATGCCGGCTTTAGTCCATGCTGATATTGGTCCAAATGCTGTCTGGCTCCAGACTCAGTAAACCAGGACAATGCAGCACAAAAAACTTCCTATTCGCCATCACTTTTAAGTCTGTCCTGGCACAGATATGCAATGACCTCAGATCACAGTTGAGTCTAATAAGGAATTTATCTTTATGGAAATGTGACCTCTTGCTACCATAAGGCTACACAAATACAAGTAACAATGGCCGAACGCTGATAAAAGTTTGCCCCGGCCAACTCCTGATGTATTTTCTAAAGAGTTCTATAATTCTATAATCCCTCTAGTGGAAAGAGTGGGACTTGATAAAGGGTGCCGGTTGAAGCTTTTCACAAGGTTGTCACTGTCGGCCGTCCTCCCTCCCACCCCCCAACGACAACTAAAGAATGTGCAATGAGCACAATCTAGTTCCCTTGAAGGGAGAGAGTTTAGCCATTGACCCCAGGGTCTAGTGAGCATTTCTTCTCCTCTGCGCCACTGTGGTTTGATTTCACTTTCCTTTTCTGAAACCAGAAGGTATACCACTTGACAATCTAAAATCGCCAAGGTCACATGCATGCACAGCAACATACTTTTAATGAATTCTAAGTTGTAAATGCCTTTCTCTCTCTTCCTTATCCAAAACAAGGGGGTCTGTGAGGTTGGGGTTTCTGTTCCGATATTAGAAGTTCATACCACTAATATACTCAAGGTATCCGCTCTTAATCTTTAACTTCTCAGAGTTTTATTGGAACTAGCTTTTAGTCCTGCTTTAATAACTTCAGCCTTCTTTTGCCCCCGGCCATATTTTAATGAATAAATAGTTTTTCTTGTGATTTAGTTGCATTTATACAGCTGCCCCTGAAACAGCTGCACTGACTTTTATTATAAGCAGAAAGGACTGCACCATAATCAGTAGTATGCGCATGCAGAATGGCTAGCGACGTTTTTGTGGAATATTTTCTAACAACAAAATTGGGTGCTGCTGAAGTGCTTTTCTTTAATCATCTAGTCCAAATATAACATATTAAGCTACAGTCTTCATAGATATTGATCCAGAACCTCTCAGGACAGGATCCTGATTTTGACCTTGGAAGGGAGATGCCGTAATAATTAGTCACTCTAACGATTACAGCAGATATTGGCCGGGTGAATGCCTATGCAATCTTCTACCATGGGCTGAATCATTCAGAGGAAGAGACTGAATCTGATGTAGTGGTATATTATTAAGGAATCAGGTCATGTAGTTTCATGCTCAGTTTTGGATAGAAATGTGCTTAATTATTTCATTCATATCCCACATTTTTTCCACAGAGCTGAAGTGTTTCCAGGTAGTTTTCCATTGAGGCAGACACTGAAAGTCTCTAGACGTGTTTAGTTTTAGCAATCCTGCTACATCGTGTGCCCTCACACCATGCTTAAAAAAAATGAAATTGAAGAGAACTTGTGAGGGATTGAATGCAAACCTAAACCAAAATACTAGGGCAGGCATAGGCAAACTCAGTCCTCCAGATGTTTTGGGATTACAGTTCCCATCATCCCTGACCACTGGTCCTGTTAGCTAGGGATGATGGGAATTGTAGTCCCAAAATATCTGGAGGACCGAGTTTGCCTATGCCTGTATTAGGGAGTAAGTCCCATTCAACTTAGTGGAACTAACTTCTCTGAGTAAAGGTCCTGCATATGTCCATTAAAACAGAAGTGAGAACCTGCCATTCTCCAGATGTGCTGCAGCACAGCTTCCATCATCTCTAACCACTGGCAACAACAACAGTAATAATAAATAAATTACTCACCCTTCACTCCTAAGATCCCCGGGCGAGTTACAACAAGGCACATTATGAAAGAAATCACAAAATTACAATCACAAAAGTAAGGTGAGTCCTAAATGTATATCATAATAACAACAGCATCCGTAAAACCACAGGTTTCCTATCTTAACATTAAAGAATTTCAAAGGTTATTTGACAAAGAGGAAAAGAGACTTATATGTTCAGCAGCATTTCAGGACTTATTTCCCAAAACATATTCAGCAGCCAAACGAACCAGGAAAGAAGTGATTCAAACTTCTGCAAAACTTGCAATTCCAAAAGGAAACAAAAGTTGTACTCTGGAAGATGTACAAAACCACTGTCCAGACTGGGAACTGGGCAATGAGTCTGCCTGAGGCAGATAATAAGATACAAGCCACTGAACTTCCACATATATGTCTAAGAGGCAACTCCGGGCACTAAACAAGGCTCTGGGGTTTCAATAAAATGCTTTATATATATATATATATCTGAGGATTCTGCTGACAAGTACAGTTCCCAAGGTTGAATAATCAAGTTCATTGGGAAGACACAAGGTGAATCTCTTCTTCTGATTAGAGGCAAGTCAGGATGCTTTAATGTCAGGGATGGGGAAAGAGAGTCCAGTGCTTCTTCATACTGTGGGAGATTAGCAGCCAAACCTAACAAAGGCATATTCTTGCTAGTTAACACAAGGAAGCACTAATTCCACAGAGCTGTATTGCTGACTGGCAGGTACTTAGACCATAGAAATACAGTTGGTAGAGAGGGCCCTGTGTGATGTCATTTCCTCTCCTCACCTCTCCTGGAAAGGAAGGAGCATGTAGTATTTTCTGCTTCTCCCTTCCTCTCTTCCTTTGATTAGTGTTGGATGCAGACATGTCTTTGCTTGTTTCAGCTTTAGGCACTTATACTGTGAATATAAGTACTTTGCCTGCATAGTTTTTACTGCTACCTTTGCTGTGCACCAATGCATGATAATAAGTAAATAAATTATTTTTTAAAAAAATAATATTGATCTTGTTGCCTTCAGAGACAAGATCACTGGCACAGGAGTATTGCTTTTTTAAAAAACACAAAAACATAATTTTTATTAACAGGCCAATCATATCACATTATTTCAAATCACATTAATTCCAAATTATACAGCCAATTTTTTCAATTTTGTTGGGGGTACCCATACATCAAGCTCCGGACGAGAATCCAAACATCACTTCTATTACTGCT
Organism: Podarcis melisellensis; assembly: GCF_964234715.1. NCBI lineage: Eukaryota > Metazoa > Chordata > Lepidosauria > Squamata > Lacertidae > Podarcis > Podarcis melisellensis. The sequence continues at coordinate 107,166,945 of NC_138530.1, read as the reverse complement.
TTAATTAAGCAGTTCTATCCAGTTCTATCCAGATAGTCTCTTTTTTACTTTCTTCATCTTCTTGTTGCGATCTCAGATAATCTTCACAGGCAGGTTAAGAACAAACATTGTCTGCGTGGGTTTTACGCACTCCACAAGTCATATCTCATAGGGACAGCCGCCATTCCACTCCTCCTTCGAAAATTTATCTTCGGTCTGCCCTTTAGTTTTCCCAGGCTTGTAAAATATCTCCTAGAGGGCTCTGCCAGGTTAAAGATCAAATTCCAAACATCGTCAACTTTCAAATAGTCCTGGTTCTCCTCCCCCCGTCTTTCTTAAACAAGCCTGTCTTGCGAGACGCCATTTTTAAACTGCGTCATAAAATTTTTCCATTCTCCGATCTTTACCAATCCTCTCTTCATTCATCATTAATTCATCCCACACAGTTTTTAGATTCCTGCTTGTGTAGTAAAATACGGCGGTTCTTTTTTCTTTGGGGTGGAGAGTTATTTATGCTCATATAAGACAAAGAAAGAAAAGTTTTTTCCTCCACCCCACCTTCTTAGCTCCAGACATACCCATCTCTTAATGGCGCTTCATCTCTTGATTTATTTGTCTTCGCCCGCCACTCCAATCCCAGAGATCCATTAATCAGCAGTCTTATCTCCCAACCTTTGCTTGACGTATGTGCTTTAACATCTTCCAATTATATATTTCCAATTATATTTTCATGTTAAAGCAAACGACCACGCGCAGATTGGAGACGGCGTCCAGGAAGAGCCAACCACATCGAGGGCTGAGCCAAGTGACCGGCGCACCCCCTTCTCTCGAATCTGGGGGTGCATTGTGGCAAGGCAGTCCCCCCCTCCATATCCTTAGGGTGGGGAAAGACTGCATACTTCCCATAGCAGCCTCTTAATTACCTCGTGTGGGTCGGAGAGATGTTATTGTCGGCCATCTTCCAATGCGCCACCTGGTGGCCCTGGCACAGAAGTATTGCTTCTGAGGGAGTGGGGGGTGGGGTGGGTGTTCCTATATCCATTTTGTGATCATTGCAAGCAGTGACACAACTCCTCGAGGCTTTGCAAGTTGTTACAAGGAACAGACATAAAACCCAGATGTTTTCTGAGGCAAGCAAGGGTTGTTCATCCATCCCTAATGGCTGGCCAGTGTTACATCTTATGAATAGCGACAGTTGACTAGCAAGGCACAGCTATTTCTTGAGGTATACAGTATTATTTCATATGCAGTGTGCTTCATGTGCATTTTTCAATTCCTTTGGTTCATGCATGTCTTCCAATGTGCGTGTCTACACTGACAAAGCACTGCAAAAAAAGGAAAAGGAAAAAGAAGTATTGGTGGAGGTTGCCATATTTCATAAAGCTAAAATCCAAACACACAAGATGTTGACCTTTTTTCAGTGTTGCCCAAAGTTGTTGAGGAAATTCACCAAAAATCACTTCTGACATAGGTTTTCCCGGACATAGCAGAGATTTCCGCCCAGACACTGTTTTCAACAGCCAGATACCAGCTATGTCTGGGAAATTCCGGACATATGGCAAACCTAGGTGTGGTCATACATATTGCATTTCCAGGGGCTCCATCACGGTGTTCTGTTGCACCAGAAGCGGTTTAGTCCTGCTGGCCACATGACCTGGAAAGCTGTCTGTGGACAAACACTGTCTTCCTCGACCTGAAGCGAGATGAACGCCACACCCCATAGTCGCCTTTGACTGGACTTAACTGTCCAGGGGTCCTCTACCTTTTACCTTTACAGATTGTTATAGGATTGAAACTGAGCTGGAAGTTGTCTCTGGCTGCCACAAAGGTTCCTGGGGCAAGGTAGTAGGCTTTGTCACCATTTGGACACCAAACACCATTTTGAATCAAGATGGTAGAGCAAAATATCAATTTGGTGTGACTTTGCCCATTTTTTTTACATTAAGTATGGCTGCCTCTTGAGATATTGTTACCAAACATGGCACAAAAGTTCCATTTATGTTTGTATGCGCCATTTTGAATTAAGCTGGTGGACCAAAATGTGACATTGGATTGACTTCACCTTATTTTGGCCATGACAGGTCCAAACTCACAACCCATTCAAAAATCTCAATACGTTTTGGTTTCTAAAAATATCCAGGCAGTGCTGGACACTCCCTGCTAATGTATAAATAAACCTTATATCACAGAAAATGTTATCCATCTTTTTATTCCTTCATTCCAAGTAAACTAAATGTAAGGACCCCTGAGATCTTTCAGTGCTCCAAGACAGGAATAGATGTTAATATGATTGAATCAAGATTATTTTTTTACTCTGTGTTTTACGAGTACACATATGTACTTGTGTGCATTGATGAAATCCCAGACACCAAATAATCTTAACCCTTGTGCACCATCTCATCAAAGTTGTTTTTTGAGGTGTTTCATCAATGCATACAAGGTGCATCAGTAAAACACCCCACAGAGTTTGGGTGGAATCAAATCAAGGCTGCCTTTCCCCCAATCACATCAAGACTGCTTTTTTTCTTTCCTTCTTTTCTTTTCCTGCATATTATCAATGTGCACAGCATGTGCCTTGGCAATCTGGAGTGGGGAGAGATACAAATGAATGGAAAGGTGCAATCAAGTGCATGTGCTTTGATTTTGGACATTCTCTTACTCATAGAAGAAGAGAAGCAGAATGCAGGGTGGATGGAACCCACAAAGGGGGCAGGATGGAACAGAGGAAGTTCATTTATTTATCCCTTTTATAAAGCTACTTCCCATATTCTCTTTGAGCCACTTCAGCACCTTATAAGCACATAGAGAGAAAGACAGATACCATCTTCCTAGGACAACAACCATGTTAATGCTAGGTCCTGCACTGCAGACTGTATACCCCACATTGGGTCAGCAATTGCTTCATTAAGTCATGCATGTGAATACAGTGGTACCTTGGGTTAAGAACTTAATTCATTCTGGATGTCCGTTCTTAACCTGAAACTGTTCTTAATCTGAGGTACCACTTTAGCTAATGGGGCCTCCCGCCACCACCGCGGCGCGATTTCTGTTCTCATCCTGAAGCAAAGTTCTTAACCCGAGGTACTATTTCTAGATTAGCGGAGTCTGTAACCTGAAGCGTCTGTAACCTGAGGTACCACTGCACATGAGTGCAGTTGAATGATTTGACATGCATAAGTTGCATGAGAGCAGCTGATTCCTAAATTACCCAACAAACAGAGCTACCCAAAGCAGTATAACCACTGATAACAAGTGGATATAGTCTTTGTCCAATAAAACTACCTCCCTGTAAAGGCTTAGGGTGCAGTTTGACTTGAGAGAGAGAGGGAGGGGGATGTGGATCTTCCATATGCAAAGAATCAAATTAATTTTCTGTGGAGGAGTTCTGTGGAACTGCCAAAGCACATATATCTAAGGTTCACTTACAGCATGTGTTCAAAATTCACAAGATCTTTTCCAGATGATGCCTACAATAAAGATCATTTAAAACAATTAGCCCCTTCCATTTTGGAGAGGGAGTTTATAAAGGACCAGTTCAGTCTTTTCAAACCCAGAAAGAAAGGCGGGTTATATGAGCAAAATGAATTTTCATTCCCATCAGTGATTGTAATGGAACTATTTCAAGTTTTTACAATGTTGATACTTAATGATATTAATTGTCCAGTGAGGAACAGATTCCAAGACTGTCAATTAGAAGGTTGGTTCATGGTTTTCCACAGGCTTCCTGCCTGGCCTTTTTTCACAGGCCAGTATTCTCAACAACGTTGATATCAATTGCTTCTAAACTGTATGGCCCAAGATAAGACATAAAATATTTCTTTCTCCCCAGTCTTATGGGCGCGCACCTGCTCTCTGTGGACAGCACTGCAGTTTTGAGGTTTGGGGGGAATTCTAAACAGTAGCTGTGCTTTGCCTATCTCTTTCACACTCTGTGAAAACAAGTATAGAAAAGGCAAGTGCTCAGTAGCAGAAATGCTCGCCCTTACCCACTCTTTCAGCTGGCACTATTTGGGCAAAGTCAGATGAGGAAAGCTTGAATGGGTGGCTTCACGGGGCGACTGCAACCACTTACTATGGCTCAAAAGCAACATTTGATTACAACAAAACAAACATTTTTGTTCGACATGGGCATCTGCTGGGAGAGGGTGTTTCACCAACCCCAAAAAAGGGCCATAACCCACCGATTCCCAGTTTTCATGCAAAACAGAAAATAAATGAATGGTACAGAAGGCCCTAAAATAATGTGGGAGCAAGAATTTGGGGTTGAAACTGGAGGAACAGGAATGCCAGACAAGGTGGAAGAAACCCCCATTTAGGTCCATTTCAGCTACAGACAAAGAGACAACAATAAAAATGCTATGTAAGTGCTATTAGCACCATGATGTTATCCTATATAAATTCTACACTATCACCATACTGTTGCACGAGATACCAGCTGGTGGGTACTTGTAGACATCTCTGGTGGGATTGTGGAAAAGTACAAAGGTTCTGGCTCTCTGTGTTTAAAGAGATTAGTGCAAGTCCAAATTGCAGTGTAGCATGCACTCCACAACTGGCTCATCTAAACATCTTTGAAGAGAGTGATAAAGGATTATGTTGTAAGGTCTCAATTATCCATATGCTTACTGCAGCCAGAGCCACAATAGCCCCATTTTGGAAGGACCTAGCTAGAGCAGATATTTCTTACTGGTTCACAAATGTACAGGAATCAGCCCTACTGGGGGGGGGAAATGACATATAAACTGAGAGCCTCTAGAAGTCGAATAAGTAAGGATAAAATTATTTCTGTTTGGTATGATTTTATTTTTTACATCAGTGGTTTCCAACCAGTGTGCTGTGGCATGCCACAAGCAACAGCAGCTGTGATGGCCTGGGATTCAGACTCTGATGCTGAATCTGAGGGATCCCAGCCTGCATAGGATTCCCCGCCTCCAGAACCAGCTGAGCCGGGGCTGGAAGCATGAGCCTGAAGGGTCCTCACCTGTGCTGGATCCTCAGGTGCAGGCATCAGCTGAGTTTGCTCTGGCTCCGGAGGTGATGGAGGACCCATTGCCTGCATGTGTTCCACTCTCATCCCCATCAGAGGAAGCTGAAGTTGCCTCTGGGTCTGGTAACCCTCCAGCTTCTCCTGAGCTGCAGAGGCTCAGGGAAGAGGTGGAGGGAACTAAGTTCCCGCAGGGAGAGTGCTTGCCTGCAGGCCAGGAAAGGCGAGTCACCAGAGGATTGGGGCCGCCCAATGCCTCGGGGCAGATAAAAGCCGTCCAGCCCCAGCCGCCGGAGCAACATTGTTGGTTGCTAGTTCCTGCCTGAATCCTGTCCAGCTTTCCTGCCTGAGCTCCTGACCCGCCCTGGCTCCCTGCTTGCTTGCCTGTTGTTCCTGACTTCACCTGACTTCCTGCCCTGCACCCAGCTTCAGCTACTACAGACTGCCTCCACATTGCACCTTTGACCATGGACTGGGTTTCGACTTTGCCTCTCGGGTAACCCACGGGACCAGCACAGTAGCCTCTTTCCCTCTTTCCTTCCCTTGCTCCTCTGATGCCCTCTTGCATCTCTGCCTCCCAAAGGCTTGTGCAGCTGTTTGCTGCAGCAACCCTGGCTACAAGCTCCCCATGTGAATAGTGCCTCTGGGGGCTGGCCAGGAGTGGTGGTTGCCAGGACCTGAGGCAGCCTCATTAGTAAACATTGCCAATGGAGACCATGTCCACCATTATTACAGCCATATTATAAAAGAGGTAGTTGAGGCATCATAAGTTACACACCTGCATTGCAAAGTAGCCCAATATTGTAACACCCCTTTTGCTGGGGGAGTTAGAGAAAAGTGTGACAACCCTGAAGTATATTCCTGGCACAATTTCTGCAGGAGGTGAAGGGAGCTAGGGAAGCAATTGAAGGTTTCAGGTATGGGTGGGAAAATATAATCTGAATGTCAAGGCTACCTTTAATTGGCTAGCAAACCTATCAATTGAGAAAAAACAAAAGGGTAGACCTGAAACACAACTTTCTCAGAGGCCAGTTCTATCCATGCCTTGCTGCTTTCCAGTTGCCAGATGTGTTATCTGATGCTAGTTATGGTTGTTGATTTGGAATATTCACTCTCAGCCTCGAAAAAATCCCTGCAGATGCCCATTTCAACAACAACAACAACAACAACAACAACAACAACAACAATAATTTATACCCTGCCCATCTGGCTGCGCTTCCCCAGCCACTCTGGGTGGCTTCCAAACAAATATTAAAATACAGCAATACATCAAACATTAAAAGCCTCCCTAAACAGGGCTGCCTTCAGATGTCTTCTAAAAGTTTGGTAGTTGTTCTCTTTGACATCTGGTGGGAGGGCATTCCACAGGGCGGGCACCACTACCAAGAAGGCCTTCTCCCTCGTTCCCTGTAACCTGGCTTCTCGCAGTTAGGGAACCGCCAGAAGGCCCTCGGCGCTGGACCTCAGTGTCCGGGTAGAACGATGGGGGGTGGATATCTTAAGTACCACTTGTACACCCAAAACTGATCACTGAGATTACCCAGAGGAGCACTATTAGTGGTCTCCCATGGACTGGAAGCACACCTCAGGTCAATGTGAAGTCATGCTTCGGTGTTGTGGACCCAGCTCTGTGGAAGGTCTCCTAAGTCAGACAGGCACTGTTCCTTTTGAGTTTCAAATGCCTAATTAAAACCATTTTTGCCTCTGGCCCCACCCACCACTGACATGCGGTCTCTGGACTGAAAAGTGTTCCTCAATCCTGATGTAAAGAAACCACTAACCTGGGAGTAAGCAACAATGCACTCAGTGGGCGTTACTTTTGAGCTGATGTGTAGGATTGCACTGTCCAGCTCCCACAGTGCTGATGCCAACCCACCATTTCTGTGCCATTCAGCAAGCTGCCCTTGCTCTGTCACCCCTGCCCCTTCTCTGCCCCCCGCTGCTCTTTTCCTGACCCCTTTGCTGCCACAGTACAGTTCTTATGACTGTCTTTATTTTCCCTATCTCAGAGACACCGAACTGGAGTTGTGCCATTTTGGAAATCCCCAACTCAGCCGTTCTCAGTGAGAACAAAATAGGCCAGAGGCTAGAGTTTCATTTGAATATAATATTTTTAATGCTCTTGGCGGACTTTGGGAAACCTCACTGAATCTCTTCCTGGCTCGGAACCCTTCCTACCATTTCCTGGTTCAGAAACCATCCTTCCTACTCTTCCCACAATCAAGGAAGAATCTGCCACAGCTCATTTATGATGCTTTCCTAAATCTGATGTGACAAGATCAAGTTCCATTTACAAGGGTCAGGGAGTGTAGTCATTAGCTATAGCTAAAGCAAAATCCCATCGTGCAATCACACAGTTTTGGCAGCAGCTTTGAGGAGTGAGTCTTAAGCCTCTGGAAATACGACGACATATACAGTAGGAAATTTCCAATTGCAAAGGAAATGGTAATGACTCGAGCAACGGTTAGTTCTCACACTTTTAAGGACAAGTAGCAGCAATGTGAATCATCAAAAATAAATTTGAAGTCTGTTTCTTGGTTCTTGAGGGTCTGCAGGTGTGCCAAAGCATACATGTTCTTCATACTTTCCAGTATCGGCAAACCAGAGCCTCTCACTTGAGAAAAATATCCCCTATTCCAACAGCGTCTGAGGTCAATTCCCAGACTCCAAGTGATCTGCATTTGTAGGGGGTGGCTGTGCAACCCAGTTTCACAATTAGGGTAGAATAGAAGGCTGTCACAAGACATTTACATCTAACCAATCAGGGGCAGCTCATGTGGTGCCTCCCAGATGTTGTGAGCCTACAACTACCATCATCCCTGACTATGGGCTATGCTGACAGGGCCTGATGGGTGGTGTAGTCCAAGCACATGGCCTCTCTCTGTCACAGACAGATATTGTGCTATTGTTCATAAACAACCAAGGTACTTCCCTGCCCTGAGGAGTTTACCATCTAAATGTCATGTGCCCAGCAGCACTGTTGTGACTGGGCTTGAGCTGGCAGGCTTGGATGGGAGGAGGAGGAGGAAGAAGCAGATAGCAGACTGAATTGTGGGAGCCTTGGTTGGGAGGTATCTCCTCATTCCATCCCTAGTCAGTTTAGAAGAGTGATCAGGGATGCTGGCTCTCTCCTCCCGCAACACTCCTGCAGAGTGGAGAGCCTCTTGGGAGGTCTTTAATCAGCCAAGGGGGGATTCTGAAGAGGAGGTGGCAGCAAATCAAGGGGAGGGTGCAGTCTTGTTACCTAGATCTGTCAGTGGGAGCAAACCCACTTTCCTTGACCGAGTGCGTGTTTGCAATCTTGATATTCCTGCAAGGCAAGAGTGGGAGGGTTGGGGAAACTTGTTGGGATATCTTCGTTGCTTCCTTCCAGTTTTGAACTTCTTGCCTTGCTCCTTAACTCATGAATCATGAGTCCTGAGCACTGTGTCTGCTACGGAACATGTACTGCATCTGCTACGGAACAGTTACTTGGCTAAATAAGTATCTCTTTCCTATTTCCAAGTAAGAGCTTCTATCTGCGTGTATTGAGTGGGACACTAAAATTAAACTAAGAGACAGCAATGGAGTGGTGGGTGGAATACAGAGGCAAGGGTAACACAGTTGAAGTTGAGCTACACATACTTTCAGGTTAGTTTCAGGGGGGAATTGAGTCACTAAAAGACTGATCTATGGATGTCATGGGAAATGTGCTTTTCAAATAATGATGTGCTGAGGTTTGTGCTTCTGGTTTTGGAAATAAGACCCTTAGGAATTAAGCACTTGCAATGCACACCTCGAATGCGAGGTGGGCATTATGACCCGCACATTCTTCTCCAGCTGAAAGTTTTATCCAGACTGGAAAAGAATGTTCCTCCTCTCCTCCAATTTATCTGGTTGGTATTCTGACGGTGGTAAATTCTTGGCTTACGCATAGCTGCTTTTAACACATTAAGGGTAGCCAGACTTTGAATTCAAATAAGGTGGAAGTGGTACAAGGATCAATAATTACAAAAGAAGAATGTGATGCAGATTTCTCAGGTGAAGCAATGAAGTGTATGGTTTAAATTTAAGGGGAAAGTAATGCAAGATATTATACTATTGGCATCTCAAACCAAACACGGTGAACAAGATCTACAAAGGGAAAATAAAACAAGCTTGTTGTCAGGGAAATTTGCCCACAGCAAATTGCTTACCTATGTGGTGGGCATGACTTGCCATGCAGACATGAGCCAGGTTAAGAAGTTGGTCCTTAGAATAATCAAGGTATACCAGTACATACCAATGCAACAGTACTTTTTTGACCAAAAGTGCATGGCTTCTTCATATCAAACCGTCTAACTGCTGCCAAACTTAAAATAGCAAAAAAGGAGACATTCATAAATACCTACATGTAAATTAATGGACTGGCAGAGTCCAACAATTGTCCAAATTAAGACAAAGGTTCAAGGAAAGTAGCATAATGAAAACAGGTATTGTAGAACAATGGCCTTTATTCATTTTTGAAAGCAGAATCATAATATGGATGATCCATAAATAAACATATACCTGAATTCCGCTCACCATTTTTATATTCTATAATCTGGAATCTTTTAGATTGATGCTTTAAGATACAGTTTTTATACTGCAAGGCACGGGGTGTGTGTGTGGGTGTTACTATATATGTTGTTCTTTTGCTATTTTTGTTGGTCATTGCTTTAGAAGCATTTTTTGGGAAGCGGTTTGTAAATCCTCAGTTCATTAGTCAGTTTTGTAAAATGCTTTTCTAACTGTAATACCTCTCTCTCTCTCTCTCTCTCTCTCTCTGTGTGTGTGTGTGTGTGTGTGTTTATGCACAGAAGAAAAAGTTGGGTTGTATCTATCATAAAAATTATTTTTGGACTTTGAATGAGAAGATCTAATAGGCACCAAAAGTGCAACGTTTGTTTCTGACCTAAATCTGGAATGGTTTCTCATTCATGTATATGCTTCTTTATCGCACACATTGATGCTGCACTAACCTGAAATTACCCGAAACAGCTTGTAGATGCTCAAAAGGCGCAGGTTTTCCCACCTGAATTCCTACCTGGGAGAGGGCGGGAGCTCAGGGTAGCTGGTTTCCATTTCAGCGTGTCTCAAAGAGATCAGTTCCTGTGCTGAAAGACAAGCCCAAGACAATGTTTTACAGAGCAGAAGATATTGTGAGGGACCAATTATCACATAAGTGGTTCTCACGGCTTGGGTTGGCACTGTGTGCCAGGTTGCACATTAACCTCTTTCACTTCATTTTACCCAGTTTACTCAACATTCTCAAGTGGTTGCTTTGTCAATTGTTCCTCCTGCTGATGTTTCGACAGATGATAGCCCCTTGATGCCAGCTTAGCATTGCTAATAAGAAATAGGCCAGCATGAAACTTTAGACCGAGGAGGTGCTCTTGCAGAATGGAGCTGAGGTGGGTGGGGAGTGGGGGATTGATTCTGAATGATCATTACATTTTGCTAAACCAACCATCCCACTTTCGTTTCTTCCACATAAAAAGACAATACTCACTTTATCCTATAAGAAAAGTATTACATGAGCAGATGTGTAGATGGGGGGGGTCTTTTCTGCTGCGCTGTATTCTCAGCACCTATTAATGAATACTGAAGGGCAGTTGTAGCAGCGGTGATGCCAGGGGGATGTTAGCAGAATAGCCACCGGTATAACCATGGATGCATAACAGAGGGAATATTTGTGGTGTACAGTGGAAACTTGGTTTTTGAATGTAATCCATTCTGGAAGTCCATTTGACTTCCAAAACATTCAAAAACCGAGGATCAAAAAGCTGTCAGCAAGTTGGAGGGGGGGATGAAAAACACGTCTCATAAGCTGTTCAACTTCCGAGGCATGTTAAAAAATGGAAGCATTCACTTCTGGGTTTTCAGCATTCAGCTTCCAAAACGTTCAGCAGCCAAGACATTTGAAAACCGAGGTTTGACTGTATTCCAAGACACAAGATACCAAGTAATTTCAGATAATGTTGGCCGTTCTGTAACCAAGGCAAACCAAGTTTGTATGTGTCTCTCTCAGCTAGGGATGAGGGGGAAAGTTTGATTCAATTTGCATTAAATAGGTGAATCTACTTAATTCACACGTTCTGAAACAATGTATGAAAGGAAACACAGCAATCCATCTAAAGTTGCACTTTCCTGAATTTTGCAAGGCAGTTTCCCCGCCAAGTAATGTGTACAAAAATACATATACTAGGGTGAAGTATGCATATTAGTGAAAAGAACAAATGTACAATCCTGGGCAAAATTGCTTTGCAAATAAATATGCGTATTAGGGAAAACAGCAAACAAACGTGTACATAAGCAAGTCTAGAGTGGGAGGCTAGGGCAATGTCTGCTGTTCTAGGAGTTCTTCTCATTTGTAAGGCTTTTCTGTGAATTTGTTTGGACACTGGGTGAGAACCCAGAGGCTGTGAGGGAGGGTGTGTTAGAAGGAAAATAAACTGACATTGATTTATATATATTAGCAACTTTGCATTAATGTAACATTTTTACAGTGGTACCTCGGGTTACATACGCTTCAGGTTACAGACTCAACTAACCCAGAAATAGTGCTTCAGGTTAAGAACTTTGCTTCAGGATGAGAACAGAAATCGTGCTCTGGCAGTGCGGCAACAGCAGGAGGCCCCATTAGCTAAAGTGGTGCTTCAGGTTAAGTACAGTTTCAGGTTAAGAACGGACCTCCGGAATGAATTAAGTACTTAACCCGAGATACCACTGTATATGTAACTCTGTATTTTTGCAATAGTTTGTTGCTGCTTCAGTTTTTTGTACATCTCCTAGAGATATTTTTAAAAAAAACATATTCAGCAGTATAGAAATCAATCAATTTACACTAAAATGCCAATTTTTCAAGAACTTTGAAAAATGCAAATTGATGTGCAAATTTGGAGAAATGAACTTAAAACTGGAAAAATGAGAACCTAAAAGTAACCAAAATTGGCAGATTAACCCATCTCTCCTCTCTCTCCCTCTGTCATCACACAAACATCTGTACAGAGAAGTCCCTACAAAACCCCCACTTCAAATCCAGAACAAGATTATAGCCTAACAAATCTGATCTACAGATACACTGCAAAGCTACCTTAAGAAATGTGGTCAAACATACTGAAACTGTCTTAACTTCCCTCCAAGTCCCTTTTGATAATTCCACCTGTCCAGAAACCACCACGCCCCCCCCCCTTTTTGGTAGTAATTTCTTCCTGATCCTTAATACTTCATTGACTGTCACTTTCATTGAAATAAAGTAGAACAGTAGACTATGATGTAAGCATTCACGGACTAGAGTCAGTGTCATCAGGTTTCAATGTTTGAGTCCTCTTAAAATAATAGGCATCCTAGTTCTCAACAGATCCAATGCATTGCTGGCAAGATTTCATTACATTTCCTTTCCTGGCGTTTCCACAAGGTGATCTTAGGGCCTCAAATATCTCCTGTGGGTGAGCTCATGTCAAATCCATAAGAGGGAATAAGGTGTACAATTCATACAGACTTTGGATTTCCCCCACTTCTGTGGAGTGTTCTATATAATCAGCCAATTTCACATTTAGTCTGCTTTTCTCTCATACTAGAGATTACTTAGCAATAACAACCTTCACACAGGGCTTTTCCTGGGATTAATGACAGTCTGGGGGGTCATCATCTCCTCCCAGTTAGTTATTAATCCTCAGGAAACACTTGGTGCCTTGATCGTTATTGCTTAATTAGCATTGAGAATGTGTGTGTGCTGGAGGGGAGCTGTGTTAGGTTTCTTTTCATGTGCCCTGTGAACGGTGGTGGAAGGGCTTTCTCTCATTAATTTGTTTTTGGGGGGTCGAGTTGGGAGAAGCAAGCCTTGTGGGCCTTGAAATTCAGTACAAGGTTAAACCTATTTAAACAGTCTGAATTCCCTGTGAAAGCCCAGCTAAAGCCCAGCATCTGCAGTGTATCAGGAAATGCATTTCCCCAGCTTTAACGGGGTAATTTTTTTAAAAAAAATAATCAAGTGTTGTTGTCAACAGGTCAGGGCAAGAAGGAAACAGTGATTGGGAGCAGAAACTGGTCCCCAAAGCGGGCCTTAGGGAGCAAGGGAAACCTTCAGGGGCAAGCAGAACAACAAGGCCTTCCCCTCCAACAGCCGAGTTTACAAGCCACGTCAAAAATAATTGTACATCAGGAAAGTTTGTGTGTCTTTGTGTGTGATTCTCCCCCCCCCCCCGCCCCGACTTCCTCGGTGTTCCAGGAAATGCAGAGGAATTGAAAATAATAAGGCAGAAATCCCCCTCCCCCAAAGAAAAAACACACACATTTAGAAATGAATTGGTTCAATTAAATTCATGCATTAATCGCAGATGTTGAGCGTAAAATGGTAACTGGATTTTAATTGGTGTTGCCGCTGCCTTGGGAAGTGCTAAGTGCCCTGTAATTCAAGCAATGGACTTGAAATGTATTTCCAGACAAGGAAGAAGGCACTTTTTGGGTTTGAGTTGTGGTGAAACATGAACACCTTCAAAATAACATCTCTAGTAGGGAACGAAGATATATTGAATTGATATTTTATTAGCTTTCATGATCTCCCCCTTTCTCCCAAACAGAAGAAACCCAGAGCTGCACCTAGTGAAGCCGAAACAGGGAACCATGGTAGGCATTCTCATCAATGAATTAAACTGCAAAAAGCAAAAGAAGCCTATCAAAATTGTAAGGTAAAGGGTAAAGGGACCCCTGACCGTTAGGTCCAGTCGCAGATGACTCTGGTGTTGCGGCGCTCATCTTGCTTTACTGGCCAAGGGAGCCGGCATACAGCTTCCGGGTCATGTGGCCAGCATGACTAAGCCACTTCCGGCGAACCAGAACAGCGCACGGAAACGCCGTTTACCTTCCCGCCGGAGCGATACCTATTTGTCTACTTGCACTTGGACGTGCTTTTCAACTGCTAGGTTGGCAGGAGCAGGGACCGAGCAACGGGAGCTCACCCCGTTGCGGGGACTCGAACTGCCGACCTTCTGATCGGCAAGTCCTAGGCTCTGTGGTTTAACCCACAGCGCCACCCGTGTCCCTCTAAAAATTGTATCAAAATTGTAGTGCTCGTTAAATGGAGAGCAGACGTGTCCTTGGAAAAGAAACCATTTGCATGTTCCCTTGGGATATGCCTTCAGCAAAGTTGGTGCAAAGCCTGTGGCTATTGTAGGCAGAGCCCTGCTCCTTAGCTCATCTCTCAGCAACAATTGTGAAGTGGGGAAAGCCATCTCTCTTACAGCCCTACAAAGGAAGCTTCATCACTCTGAATCAGATCATTGGTTCATCCAGCTGAGCATCACCTACAGCAATTGACAGTGCATTTCTGAAATGTCAGAGAGGAAGTCCTTCCCAGTCCTACCTGAAGATGACAAGGATTCAACTAGGTGCCTACTACTGAGCCTCAGCCCTTTCATATTGTAGCTTTGCAATTATAGCATACTATGCACTATGCACAATATGGACACGGGTGGCGCTGTGGGTTAAACTGCAGAGCCTAGGACTTGCCGATCAGAAGGTTGGCGGTTCAAATCCCTGTGACGGGGTGAGCTCCCATTGCTCGGTTCCTGCTCCTGCCAACCTAGCAGTTCGAAAGCACGTCAAAGTGCAAGTAGATAAATAGGTACTGCTCCAATGGGAAGGTAAATGGCGTTTCTGTGCGCTGCTCTGGTTCGCCAGAAGCAGCTTAGTCATGCTGGCCACATGACCCGGAAGCTCTAAGCTGGCTCCCTCGGCCAATAAAGCGAGATGAGCGCCGCAACCCCAGAGTCGGCCATGACTGGACCTAATGGTCAGCGGTCCCTTTACCTTTTAATGCACAATATACAGCAGCTTTCCCCAACATGGTGCCTTCCAAACATTTTAGAGTCTAAACCTCATGAGTCCCAGGCAGCATGGCCAGTGATGACTAATGATGGGAGTTTTAATCCAAAACATCTGCAGCACGCCATTTTGGGGGTAGCTTGTATGCAGCATCTACAGAATCCGACTACGGAATATATTGTGCATGTTGTTGTTTAGTCGTTTAGTCGTGTTCGACTCTTCGTGACCCCATGGACCAGAGCACGCCAGGCACTCCTGTCTTCCACTGCCTCCCGCAGTTTGGTCAAACTCATGCTGGTAGCTTTGCGAACACTGTCCAACCATCTCATCCTCTGTCGTCCCCTTCTCCTTGTGCCCTCCATCTTTTCCAACATCAGGGTCTTTTCCAGGGAGTCTTCTCTTCTCATGAGGTGCCCAAAGTATTGGAGCCTCAGCTTCAGGATCTGTCCTTCCAGTGAGCACTCATTCCTTCAGAATGGATAGGTTTGATCTTCTTGCAGTCCATGGGATTCTCAAGAGTCCCCTCCAGCACCATAATTTAAAAGCATCAATTCTTCGGCGGTCAGCCTTCTTTATGGTCCAGCTCTCACTTCCATACATCACTACTGGGAAAACCATAGCTTTAACTATACGGACCTTTGTTGGCAAGGTGATCCCCTCCATGGATCACTGCCTTGCCATGGCGAAGGGGCCTGAATAACTCAGAGAAGCTATGAGCTATGCCGTGCAGGGCCACCCAAGATGGACAGGTCATAGTGAAGAGTTTTGACCAAGCGTGATCCACCTGGAGCAGGAACCGGCAAGCCACTCCATTATCCCTGCCAAGAAAACTCCATGGACAAAGACAACAGGCAAATTATGCATAGAAAACAGAATATATCATACCTAGAGAACAGATATAAGTCAATGCCTTTGATCTGCGTAACTGACAGAGGCCACCATGTTCAGCTTTTCTTGGCATGGAATTTAAATTTCTTTGATGCAAACATTTGTGGTATGCATGTGTGCACATGTGTGCACATGTGTAGGCATTATTGACTTCTTCTTTCCCACTACTCACTGTCATCTGACCTTTCTGTCCTGAGTTATAACTGTCCTGAGTTATGAGCAGTTGAGCTCCACTATGATGAACCGTATTTTTTGCTCTATAAGACTCACTTTTTCCCTCCTAAAAAGTAAGGGGAAATGTGTGTGCGTCTTATGGAGCGAATGTAGGCTGCGCAGCTATCTCAGAAGCCAGAGCAGCAAGAGGGATTGTTGCTTTCACTGTACAGCGATCCCTTTTGCTGTTCTGGCTTCTGAGATTCAGAATATATTTTTTTTCTTGTTTTCCTCCTCCAAAAACTAGGTGTGTCTTGTGGTCTGGTGCGTCTTATAGAGCGAAAAATACAGTACTTTACAATGCACTGCTACTTTATAGGGAACTGCTGTCATTACTACTCAATTCCAAATATGTTATCTAACTAAGAAGGGACAGGGAGTGAAGGACTAAGTCAGTGGCTTAAAGTAGTGACTGTGTTGTCCGAGAGGGAAGACTTCCAGATCTACTTTGGTTTTTAATAGAACTCCAAGAACCATGAACTGGAGCGAGATGCAGAAGAAATACACTTAAGAATTAAGAATTCTGACACCGGAAATCTTTATTTTATGTGTACACCAAAACTGAATGGAACTCGCAATCTTTCAACTCAGTAATCTACTCCTGGTAACCCACACAACATTCTTCATTTCTGCTATTGGCAAAGGGAGTTATTTTGTTGATGAGAGCCAGTAGATCCCAATCTGTTCCTGTGGACCTGTAGCTCAGTGGTACAACACTGCTTCGCAACCATATGCTGACATCTCCGTCACTGAAGTATTGGAGAGCTACTTCCTCTTTGAGAAAATGATGCTCAAACTGATGGAGCAATCAGAATGGAGGAGAAATTTGAATTGATTTGCATTTAAAGGCAAACTTATCTAACTTATACTTTCCAAATGAAGACGAAAACAGATGCTGGTCTATGATCGTAATAAACAGATTGATTGAACAGTTGTACAGCTAACCTTTAAAAAATTGTATTTCTCTGAATTTTGCAATGACGTTTTCCAGCCAAATAATGTGTAGCAGATTACATATAGTAGGATAAAATCAATAAAGAAAAGCTTATATTAGAAAAGCATGCATTTGTGTTAAGGAAAATGGCTTTGCGATTGCTTTTGCAAAAATGTGAATGTTAGGCAGTAAATTTGCAGTAAAATGAATTTTCATGAGGATAGATATAGCTGTATAGATATATCACAAACTTATATGGAAATTTGAAGAACTGAACTTAAGAGTGGAGAAATGAGAAACAGAGATAAACAAAAATTGACATATTCACCCATCCCTATGGGCCAAAGTTCTTACTTGGTGTTAGGCAGCTCAACATGTTGTAACTAGCAAAAGATGTTAGTGGCTGCAGGAGTATTTAATATCAATGTTAAGTAACAGAAACAGCAGAAGCAGTAGGAACCTGAGAGCTAAATGCCCCAGAGATCAATAAGAGCCCAAGTGTCACAATCAGAATTGTGTTCTGCATTTCTTAACTTCTTGAAAACTTACTGCAGATGTTGCTTGGAAAAGCTTTCGTTTTGTTTTGTTTTGAAGCTGGGGGTAGGAGCTCTGTCTCATGGCTGCTGCAGTTTTAAAGTCAACATAAACTCTGGCCCAAATTGCCTAACCATCATTTCCTCAAAGCTAGCTGCACTTAAACCAAAATATAGTTTTATTTGGCTAACCCCAATATAGGATGTGGCTGCCAGCCTTTGGAACCACACAATCAGGTTTCAAGCAGACGCCATCAGAGCTGTACTGTTGTTTTGAATGGGCAAGTCATAAATATATTATTATCTATACCATCAGTATGTTCAACAAACAATTTTCACCATAACAACAGGTATGGTTTGGCTTGCAGCCAGCCTTCGTTGCAAGAGAAGAGTGATCAGCATATTTCCAGGTGGAGTTTCAAAGAAATGAATGAACCATCAGTGATTTCTTGGTAGCCAGCAGAAATTTAGTGCCTGAATTTTAGTGCATATGAGCTCGTGTTCTGGGATAGCTCAGCCGGTACAGTATGAGGCTCTTAATGTCAGGGTCGTGGGTTTGAACCCCACGTTGGGCAAAGATTTCTTTGTTGCAGGGGTTTGGACTACAATTGACTCTACAATTCTATTATTCCATTGTTGTTTGTTCTAGTCAACATCAAACATAAAAGTTGACAGAGATCAGGGTTCATTTTCCTTCACTTTATTGAATTTGCTTCTTTTTAAGTTCAAAGCCTCATCTACTTTCAAGGATTGGTTTTTGAAAATGAAATAATAATTACTTCTCCTTACTTCCATAAGCATCATGCCTTGCTCATAGTTATAGTAGTTAAAGGGAGAAGCCCCCGGCTGCCCAGTGACTTGAGGATAGTAATGATATTTTAAAAACACTCTGAATCAGGGGGAATCTAGGATAGGCAGAACTGGGTATGTCAGATGAGTGTAATCTATAACTCAACTATTGCTTTTGGTCGGTGGTAGCCATCATTCTTTCAACCATATTTTTTTCCTATTCTAAAAATCCCAGTCTTCTAAAGGAAAGCAAGGAAAGCCTTTTGAAACAAGTTAAAAGGACTGTTTTCAAAAACTGCAGAGAATCCATGCTCCAGGTGGTGCGGTTCCCCCATATTTCCATTCTGGTTTTGGTTTTGGACCCAGTGAAACTGGAATTAGAAATGATTCCATTTCTAACTTTAGGGCTATGAATATAGCTGGGCATTGCATCATAGGAGTCATGAGGTGAATTGATCAGTTATAAAGTGATAGCATATATCTTTACCTTTGGCTGTGAGATGACAGCACAACACAGGACAGAATTGATAAAGTAGTTGTCCTGATTCTCATATCATGGGCATTTCTCATCAGTTCAGCTGAATATGGTATAAAAAGAAGAGAAGAGAAGAGAAGAGAAGAGAAGAGAAGAAAAAAGAAAAGAAAAGAAAAGAAAAGAGGTGAGGGAAGGATGATACAAATGTGAAAATGGGGTGCCATATGGGCACAATGTGGGAATCTTAAAGCAAACAGATTGTTTCTGGCTTCCAAAAGAAATGCATAAGTGCAAACACCAATTGGGAATACACCAGAGGCTGAAGTAACAAAATAGTTAGAATATACTCCAAATGGGGATAACTTTGGCGGATGGGCGCAAACAAGTCTTAAGCTTCACAGAACGCTTCGGACAGAATGGGATAAGCCGGAGGCCCCAGGTCACAAGCATGGCAGGAGTTCACAGCTTGTACTTTGTGGACAGGATCTGTATAGAAGGATTTACTCCCATTCATATTTTTTTTATTTCAAAAAACCTGCTGCTCATTTTTCCCCATTGAAACTCTGTCCTCCTTGTGGATATCAATGAGCATTTTCCCTTTTCGTTGGATGGTGAGGTCTTCGCAAGTCCCAAGGGGGAACAAGAAGAACAAAAAAACATGATGGAGTTGGGTGCCTCCGCTTAATGACCAGCACTATATTCACGAGCTCATTTGGTTTTGTTCCCACTGTGTGCTTGAATGCTGCTGATGAGAAGGAATTAATTTTTATTGAGGACAACTCAATGAATTAAATAGGGGGAAGGAACCTTGCTCAGCTGGGTGGAAACGTCTTGGCAGACGGCACAGCAGCCGGTCAGATTAGAAACACTTTACATCTCCCACATTGTGGAGGGGGATTCCAGATAAGCTGTGAGGCCACTTACTCCAAGGCCCCTTCGAAACAACAGAGGCATGCTGCAATCTCTTCTTTTGATTCGTCGCCCTGCCTTCCCTTTTTTTGTCCCTAGATGCACTAAATCTGTTCATGAAGCCCAAACCTACCCCTCCCTTGCCCCCCGCTTCTTCATTTCAACAAAACACCCAATAAGGAACTAATTGTTGTATGGTGAACTGGAGAAGAAGAAAAAGTGTTCGGAGTAATGTTATGGTCATGGAAAGCTCTTCTGCATTGTAACCATCTGGTGCTCCACAGTCACAATGAATGGGATAATTGAGTCCCAAATAACTCCTTTTGGGTGACGCAGAATAGTTTTCTCACCCGGGTTTGTCTCCCTCACAGCAGCGATGCCCCATCATTTGACACCCGCATCTGCACCTCTCTTTGATCGGGTGCTGTGCTACCAATAAGTTACTACACTTAATTAAGCCCACATAATTCTCCTCAAACGAGCAGAAAAGACTGCACGCTGGCCAAGAAACAGAAAGGGCTTGCAAATGAGACTTTAGTGACTCTGCTTTGTACAAAATGATTGAGATGGATGGCCATCCCATGCCGCCATAGTTTCCAGCTACGCGGGGGGAAGCTGTGAAAGAATTAGGTAGCTCAACAGCTGTTTATAATCCTAGGAAGGCCTGCTTTCAGGCAGGCCTGCTTCTAGAGTTGACTGAGACCCTATTGTAGCCTAATCTTGCTTTTCAGAGAGTGTTACAATTCATTCAGTTAGATTTCTAAGGTGTTCGGGTTTTCAAGGCATCATTAAAAGCCCTTTAAGAAACTAGAGAATTGACTCAATGGCCTTTGTTCATGTCTTTAAGCATGTTCAAGTCACTTCAGCTGCGCGCGAGGCAAAGGAGCTGGAGACGTTAATAGCAGACCTTCCAAAATTTGCCAGATAAAGATAGGTACATTTATTTTTCCTTGTAACAATACAATAGATCCTTATGGAAAGATAGACAGACATCGTGAGCTTGTCACTTCTGGGGGGTCCGGTGGCCTGGGGCAGTTCCCAAGACAAGTTTAGGAATCTATAACTTCAAAATCCATTTTTTTCTAACACCCAAAGGGCAATTTTCTCTACCCCCGCCTCTTTTTTACATTTTCCAAATCTAGCTCCCCAGTGCTACAGTTGTCTGAATTTCAGATTAGCACATATTTAGGTCTAATATCAAAATAGTACCAGTCAAATCCATACATATAAAACATATTATTGTTGTTATTGGCAATATTATTTTAAAGTATTTTTTTGCACAATTGAGGAAACCTTGCTTACAAGTAGGATACAGTCAGTGGCCTGACACACCAAACACTGCAGAATTACTGGTGCTTAAGTCAGTATAGAACTGTTTGGAAATCTGGATGGAAGATCACTGAGATGCTAAGCCATAGCCCATTAATTTCAGTAGGACTTAGCTAAGACCTTTTTCTACTGGTGAATGCAGAAGATATATACCAATTCATGCAAATAGCACAAGTAATGGAATAAATATATAATGTGTCAGTTAGACAATACAGATGGAGGGTATGTTAAAGAGATCAGGTGAATGTAAGCCATAAAACAAAAATTACTGGAAAAATAGCTTTGAGAAGGAGATGACAACCAGCACCACAACAACATGGAGGTATTGGGAGGCAGAAAAAGGAATACAGTCCTTATGGTGCTATGAAATTTGCTCGACCAAGAATCAAGATTCTGAAATCAGACTTCTTCTCAGAACCTACAAAGGTCTGGAATATGGGATAAGTATTGGAGGGAGGGACCCCATAAGAACCTGGAGAGAGGAACTTCTCCTCATATGAAGCTCAATTACAACAAAATAATGGAGAGAGAAAGTGAGAGCTGCCACCATCTTGTTTGAGGGAAGTGGCACCCAGATTCTCCCACACACAAGTGGAAAGCAGGAGGGGCAATATTCATTTCCCGTAATAGACTCTCACATCTTGTGGGATGAAGTTCTAAATGGCTCCAACTATGTATAGGATCTGGGAAGCTTTAGGGGGTTGCCACTGGAAGGGATAATTGAAAAATTCAAATGCACAGGCAATACACCACCAGTGGTGCTCTGGATCCCACCCACGAACATAATTTAAAATGCAAGTTTAGGAGTTTGGTGTTTTTCTTTTAAGGAGAAAGGTGTTCCTGTTGTTGTTTTACTTGCCCGAACAAAAACATCCCTAAGAAGCCAGAAGCCCTGAAGATATTTTGGTGAACAAGTGGAAAGAAAATATTCCACAAGTGCTCCATGGGTCATTTCACAGACACAGCTTGCCCCTCATTTGTTTATCTAAATGCTGACAAATTGCAGCATTTTAACAACATATCTATGGTCCTGAACTTCATTTGCATGGTCTGCCCTCTATCATTGAGCTGATAATGAGGCTAAATATAAAGCCCTCATTCAGGTCTCACAATGGCTCCTGACAGTGATGAATACCAAATAGGAGAATTAGGTGGTTTTATAGGAGAATATGTCATTGTGCAATCTCATTCTCTCGCCGTCCCTTTTATCTCCCCTTCTGCTCATTTTCAGTTCTTTCGCGTAAGCTGTCACTTGCCGCTTTCTCTTGTGAATTTCCCTTCTCTCGCTTCTGCTTACGTGGGGGGCAACTTCTTCCAAAAGAAAGGGTTTAATGAGCGAGCAAGGGAGGGGAAGTCACCGAAGATTTTTATGGCCGCTATTGTTTCCACTGGCCCCTGAAATGCTGGGGATATATCTTTTAGTTTTGTGGACTGATGGAAATCCATTGCACAAATAAGTAAATAAATCACTGTGCGCAAGAAGTTGCCCTCCTAGATTCCTGGTAATTCATATCTATTCTCCTGTGCATTGCAGGACACAACAAACCTACTGTCGCTCTGAGCCCTTTGAAAGGAGTAAAACAGGCCCTTTTCAGTGTCAGACTGTAACAGAAACATCTAATATTCCTCTGAGATTAGCATGGCTTTCAGGAGAGGTGCATTTTTAGGGCTGCTAACTGTGATGGATCAGATTAACACTTCCTTTCTGCATCTTAGCATGAAGCAATAGCTGGAGGCAGGCTGGGGATCGGGGATACCGACATGTTATATACGTTTCCAAGCACAATTCAAAGTGTTGGTGCTGACCTTTAGAGCCCTAAACAGCCTCGGCCTTGCATACCTGAAGGAGTGTGTCCACCCCTGCTGTTCAGCCTGGACACTGAGGGCCTCAGGCAGTTTCCACATCACAAGTAGTGAGGTTACAGGGAACCAGGCAGAGGGCTTTCTTGGTAGTGGTGCCCACCCTGTGGAATACCTTCCCATCAGATGTCATAGAGATAAGCAACTATACAACAACTATACAAGACATCTGAAGGCAGCCCCGTATAGGGAAAGTTTTAATGTGTGACGTTTTATTATGTTTTTATATCTGTTGGAATCCACCCAGAGTAGCTGGGGCAACCCAGTCAGATAGGCAGGGTACAAATACAACAACAACAACAACAACAACAACAACAACAACAACAACAACAACAACAACAAACCCTCCAAGTGTCCCTACTTTCCAGGGACAGTCCAAGATTTACAGAAGCCGTCCCAGGTTCTGATTTTATCCCAGAATGCCCCACTTTTCCTTAGGACGTCCCTATTTTCATCAGAGAGGGTATGGAGTTATGCAACTCCCAAGCCAAGGAGATTTGTAACTATACAACCCTTAGAAGACATCTGAAGACAACCTTTTTTAGGGAAGTTTTTTAAAAAACATTTAATGTTTTATTATGTTTTTATATATGTTGTAAGCCACCCAGAGTGCCTGGAGCAACCCAGTCAGATGGGCAGAGTATAAATAAAATTGTTGTTGTTGTTGTTGTGGAATAGGATGTCCCTATTTTCATCAGGGAAATGTTGGAGGATATGTTGTTGTTATTTAGCATGAAACAATGAATAGAGAAAGATGGGGGAGTAGGAATGCCAATATAGGAGTGCAGGGGTTTTCTTCATTCCATTCCCATTACTCTGTGGGCTTGGACTTCCAGATGTCTCTGCCTTGAATTTTGGAATTGGGACATGTGAGTGTGCCACAGTTTTCAGCAGGTCTGGCCTGCCCATGAGGCTAGGTAAGGCGACTACCTCAAGCATCTCGCCCACCCTGCTGCATCTGGAGAAGCTGTGGTGGCAACAGCACCAGTTTTCATCAAGATTTTGCAGGCTCTCACTGGAAGATGGCACCACTGCCCATGTTTCATGGGCACTGCCATGCAATGCAAGGGGACTGGGGTGTTGCCAGTAGCAGGGTGGTACATTCCCATTTTGCTCAAGCAACAAAACGGATGCTCCATCCCTGGTTTTCAGTTTGCTTCTTGATCTTTGAATGGGCTGCCAGTGCATGTCCAGCACATGTGCATTTTGATTAAGGCTGTAGTCTTCTAGCCACTTATCTGGGAGTAAGGTCTGAGGCCTTATGTCTGGAGTAGTTCTATGTAGAGTGGCTGGGGAAACCCAGCCAGATGGGCAGGGTATAAAAAATAAAATAATTTTATTATTAGTTCTGCACCAAAGGAATATTTGTGCCATCATGCAACCACATTAAGATTCCTTTCCTTTCCTTTGGGCCAAAGTTGTTAAGCTTTTTTCAACAAACGAATCCTGGCTATGTCTAGACAAATGGCAGCCCTGCTTTATAACAACAACAACAACAACAATTTATTATACCCTACCCATCTGACAGAGTTTCCTCAGCTACACTGGGTGGCTTCCAACAGGAGATTAAAAATACATTAAAACATCAGTCATTAAAAACTTCCCTAAACAGGGCTGCCTTCAGATGTCTTCTAAAAGACAGATTGTTGTTTATTTCCTTGACATCTGATTGGAGGGCGTTCCACAGGGTGGGCGCCACTACCCAGAAGGCCCTCTGCCTGGTTTCCTGCAACCTCACTTCTTGCAGTGAGGGAACCACCAGAAGGCCCTTGAAGCTGGACCTCAGTGTCCGGTCTGAATGATGGGGGTGGAGATGCTCCTTCAGGTATACTGGACCGAGGCCGTTTAGGGCTTTAAGATCAGCATCAATACTTGGAATTGTGCTTGGAAACATACTTTATTGTCAAAAGTAGTACATTTACAAGTTAGGAAGAGGCATGTATTTCAGTCTCCAACCTGCCTTCTCTTCAGTGTCCAGCCAGTCCCTGATATCCTGTGCTGGCATACATTTGGCATCCTATAAGAAACAAAAAGGTGCAACGTGATCTTTTTCATGCTGAATGAGCATGGTAGTTTGAATGAAGTCTAGGAAATTAAACTGAGCGCCTAATGACTCAGTATTGCAGCACTGTGGTTCTGGAAACAAGCCTTCCATACTTCAAAATCCTGGAAGGAATTAGGGTGGGAAGAATTCAATAGGCATTCCCAATTTATGTATTTATGTATGTATTTATTTATTTATTTATTTTATTTTATTTTATTTATTTATTTATTTATTTATTATGTATTTATTAGATTTGTATTATCTGTAGTTGGCAGATGGTTCTTTCTGAAGTTTGGAATTTTAGGGTAAATCTGGAGTGCCACTTCCGCAGGCTTCTGCTATTCTGATTACTCAGTTTCCTCCAACTGGGTCCTGTTAAAGGTTCCCATCAGCCCCAGCCAGTATGGTCAATGGTCAGGAATAAAGGGACTTGTTATCCAACATCGTCTGTAGGGCACCAGGTTGGGGAAGGGTTAGTGAATTGGATCAGGAAATTGGATTAACTGTAAAGTACAATAAAAGCTATTATCATAAGCCTAGTTATCAACATGAACCAGTGGGAGGCATCACATAAGAGAGAAGGTGGTAAAGTGGTAAGTGTGTTTAAAAAACACCCACACACAACTTGGGTAAGACTGAAGTAAGTGTGTTTAGAAAACACACACACACAACTTGGGTGATGAGTATCATTGTCAAAAGAAATTAGTCTGGTTTAACAAATACAAATCCATCAATCCAAGATACTGAAACTCCTGCTCTCACTATGAAGAAAAGAGGGTTGTTTCAAGATCAGGATGAAACTTGAAACCAGCTGTTTCACTGCAAACAGTCTTCACAGCTGTGTTAACATGTGAAAATACTTTTGATTCTCAATTCAAGCCTAATTGCATTTTCGACAGGCCTCCATGTGAAGTGCCAGGACTCATAATTTATAAATCTTTCTGCATTTTGTTATTGTGGGTCTTCTTGGATCATCTCCTTACTGCAATTTGATCGCAAAAGAATTAATAAGACAGTATCAAAATGTTCATTAGAATCAGGACATAGGAGAAGAGGCAATTTAGTAACACTGCTTGTATCTCTTCCATTCTCTCTCACACACACACAGTTATATACAATTTCTCACACACGCCCCCTGGCATAATAAAATTTTTAAAAATGACTTCCTTTTAATGGAATCTTTCAATTACATTTCACTTTTCAAATAAGGGGAAAGAGTATGCGCTCACTTTGAAATATTCATTTGAAATATTCATTTCAAAGTCTTCGTTAATCTACCAATGTTCCGAAAGATTGATTGATACTTTCCTAGAATGTAAGATTTGCAGCACATGCATTATTCAACCTGGGAATCCCTTAAAAGTGTATCCTTGAGTGAGCTGGTTTTGCTGTCCCTGAAGAATAGTGAGAGGATGTTTTGCGAGTGAGCAAAAATAAGACAGACAGAACAAACCTGTTTAGGTCTACACAGAAACATGTCCCACTAACATCAGTGGGAGGGCTCATTTTTTGCCTGCCTGGAAATGCAGTTTCCACCACCAAACATTGCAGGGGGCAATTTGTAGGTCTTTGGCCCTGTTTTTGAGAGACTCGTCCATCTTGGATGTGCACTCAGGTTCTTAGGAAATATTATTTAACCCTCATCCTTCTGTGAAAAGTGTGTTTCATGTTTGGCCACTCCCATCACAGCAGCCATTTTGTGAATGAGCACACCTCCACATGGCAACCATTGTTTTCTCTCAGCTTGTGCATTTTCTCAACATTCCAGATGTGCCGCTCCCCAAAAAGGGGACTCTATGTTTGGAACTGCAGGGACTTCTCTGTGGTAGCACTGATGCTCTGAAGACAATCAGGCTGGGAAAAGGACAGGAACTAATAGGCTGACAGAAGGCAAATGTCTGTACTACTCACACAAGCAAGCAGAGTTAAATGGCAGGAGGCGGTCTTCTTCTTCTTCTTCTTCTTCTTCTTCTTCTTTATTGTACTTATATAGCACCCTATAGGATATGGGTGGCGCTGTGGGTTAAACCACAGAGCCTGGGACTTGCCGATTAGAAGGTCGGCGATTCGAATCCCCGTGACGGGCTGAGCTCCCGTTGCTTGGTCCCTGCTCCTGCCAACCTAGCAGTTTGAAAGCACGTCAAAGTGCAAGTAGATAAATAGGTACCGCTCCGGCGAGAAGGTAAGCGGCATTTCCGTGCACTGTTCTGGTCTGCCAGAAGCAGCTTAGTCATGCTGGCCACATGGCCCGGAAGCTGTACGCCGGCTCCCTCGGCCAATAAAACGATATGAATGCCGTAACCCCAGAGTCAGTCACAACTGGACCTAATGGTCAGGGGTACCTTTACCTTTACTTTACCACCCTATACCTGGAGGTCTCAGGGCAGTTCACAGAAAAGATCAACATAAAGGTGCCTAAAGGTGTATAATGAAGGTGCCAGGCGAACTTCCCTGGGGAGAGCATTCCTCAGATGGGAAGCCACTGCAGAGAAGGCCCAGTCTCGTGTTGCCACCCTCAGGACCTCTTGAGGAGGAGGCACACAAAGAAGGGCCTCAGAAGATGATTTCAGGGTCCGGGTAGGTTCATATGGCCTTATTACAAAAGAGATGGGGGTGTCTTGACAGTTTCCTGAGAAGCTGTGGCTACTCATGAGCAAGGAAAGGGGTGTGGAACGTGGGTGCAGCTTGGGACTGCAGACCCTCCAAGTGTCCCTATTTTCCAGGGGCATTCCAGATTTAGAGAAGGTGTCCCGGTTTCTGATTTGATCCCAGAATGTCTCACTATTCCTTAGGACACCCTATTTTCATTGAAGGTTGGAGGGTATGGAGTTATTCAGTTCCCAAGCTATCTGAAGGCAATCCTGTATAGGGAAGGGTTGTTGTTTTTTAATGTTTAACGTTTTATTATGTGTTTTTTTTATATGTTGGAAGCTGCTGGGGCAACCCAGTAAGATGCGTGGGGTATAAATAGTAAAATTATCATTATGGAATAGGATTTCCCTATTTTCTTCAGAGAAATGTTGGAGGGTATGAGATTACAGTGGTACCTCGGGTTACAGACGCTTCAGGTTACAGATGCTTCAGGTTACAGACTCCGCTAACCCAGAAATAGTACCTTAGGTTAAGAACTTTGCTTCAGGATGAGAACAGAAATCGTGTGGTGACAGCG
Source organism: Podarcis melisellensis (assembly GCF_964234715.1). Classification (NCBI taxonomy): domain Eukaryota; kingdom Metazoa; phylum Chordata; class Lepidosauria; order Squamata; family Lacertidae; genus Podarcis; species Podarcis melisellensis. Next base: position 107,139,014 of record NC_138530.1, on the reverse strand, counting down.
CAGCGGCAGCAGGAGGCCCCATTAGCTGAAGTGATACCTCAGGTTAAGAACAGTTTCAGGTTAAGAACAAACCTGCAGAACGAATTAAGTTCTTAACCCAAGGTACCACTGTACTGCTGAGAAGTTGCTTAGCTGTTAAGGAGAAGGCCATGCCATAGTTGTCCTAATAATCTAGCCTGCACTGGTCGGTAGCTTGCTGAAGAAGAAAACCAACTTTTCCATAACTGGGAAAAACCCCTCAGGAGCCCTTTTGAAAAATGTTTGGTAAACATTCTGAATGCAACACCATCAAAGTGATTTTTGATGGAGGATAATTTCATTGCATGAGCAGGGGAGACATTCTATTCCCTACACGATAGACTTCCTTGCCCCACCTCCATCCCAAGGATATAATTTTCTTTTCTGTGGGTCACAGTGGGAAGACTGTATGGAAACAAATCTTTCTCTCCCCCCCCCCTTTGCCTCCTGCTAGTAAAAATACCCTCAAAATACAAACAGAATGTCCAGGCATGTGATGTATAGATCTTATCCATTTCCGTTACTCGTTGTGTAAATGGGTCAAAACTCTATTGTCACTGCAGGCTGTTTTATGGTCCCACTGATGCAGGAACTGGGTCACCTTTTTTCATTAATCAGGTTTACGAGCAATCAATGAACTCTGGGCATTTGCTAAATGAAAAGTTGTTGCCTTACACTAATTTCGAGTCCTAGTACTAGAAATACGGTTTGCTTCTAGGCGGGGATTCAATTTGCCAAAGGGTCGCTGAGATATTGCAAGCAGGTTGTCGGCAACAGGTTTTTGTATTGGTATTTTTTAACAACGCAAATAGCCCCCTCATGATCATTTCTTGTGTATGGTGGGTATGACAGCCAAGTATGGATGTGGCCTCCAGGCCAACAAGGTTTAGCTGCCCCGTTACAGAGAAAACCGCCCTTCTGTGCATATGTGTTAGGAAAGGCTAGGCTAAAATGCCACTGGTTGGCACAGAATAATACGTAGCATGTGTCCAGCTTTTAAACATCTCTTGTTTCCTATAGTTCGCCTTCTGGAAACTTGCCCACGATATGCTCCTTGTGTTCTGGCCCACATCTGAATTTCATAGGCCTTATCCACATTACAAGTTGAGGTAATCCAGGACTGTCTCCAGATTTCACTTGATCCTAGCAGTGGGAATTTAGGCTTTCCTCAGCTCCTACTTCTGAGAGCAGCATGGGAGAGAACAGCATGAATATGCTGGAGGGGGGTGGGTGGGTAGCACCACAGATAATTACGCAGCTTACAACACAGCGAAGTTTTAAAAATTATTCTGTCAGGCTGTTTGCCGCCAACAGAAACGAACTGGAGGGACTTTTACTGCAATGGGTAAGCTGTTTAATTGAAGGGGGTGTACACTGTAGCCAGCCGCTTCAGATTTCACTACTAGTGTAAGGGAATAAACTTTGGCACCCGGCAGCGAGTGACTTCACGATTCAGCGCTGAGTTTTAATGGATATTAGAATTCCGGCAGGTAATTGTCCTTGGAAAAGTTTATTAAGAAGGAGAAAACATGGCTTTATTACTCAGGTTCGGTCGTCAGAAATCCACAGATGGGTCCTCGTACCTCTGTTGTGGGGTGCGGGGGAGGAAAGGGAAACGTTGCCATAAGCTGATTTTAAAAAGAAAAGAAAGTTTTATATTTTGTAAACAAATCCATCTGGAACTACTAAACTTTTCCGAGCCAAACCAGGCCCTTGCCACCTCTGCACGCCCCGGCCTGTCTGAAAGGGTTCCAGTTGCAACCATTGCTTTCCATTGCTGCGCTGTGCCGGGATGTGATCACACCACCTCTGGGCCAACAGAGAACACAATCACTCACTCTGAGTCATTACATAAGCAGAAGTATGTGATTTATTAAACCACAAAAAAATAGGTTACATTAACACTAAGAGGCTGACTCGAAGCCACAAGAGGAGCAACTTCCACAGTTAAGAGTGGGACTCCCTGATTCTTGGAATTTCACTTTCCGGTGCTTTCTTATGTAAACTGTGATATCATCCTGTATTAGGAGATTCCCATAGTGCACCAGGCTGAGATAAAGACAAGAGATACAGTATACTTTAAAAAAGCACCATGGGATAATATGCTTGCTTTCTAGTCCCTTTCAGTCAAAACTAACTAAAATGTTTAATGATGTCATGTCCTGGTGTCATGACACGAGAGTGGCTGTAATCTGCTCAGATTCTAATATCTTGCCTATTCTCATGGAATCCTAAAATAAATATAGGCATAGGTCTTTGCTGTTGCTTATGCTTGATGCTCAGTTAAATATTATCTCCCCCTACCTTCTCCTTCTCATTCCCCCAGCCCCACTCCACCCCACATATATTTGGGGGTCATGTGGATTTAAAGCAACAGCATGGAATCTGGTGCCCTCTAGACATTGCTGGACTACAGCTCCCATCAGTCTCAGCCAGCATGTCCAATTGTGAAGGATAGTGGGAGTATGGCTGACTGGCAAGGGAAAGACGCTACTGCGCACCTGGTCTCCCATCAGTTGTGTTGCTGTGCTTTCTGGGAAAGAGAGAGCAAGGCGGCTGGGAGGTCAGCACAGTGCAAGTGCTGCAGCAGAGCAAATGCAGCAATCCTGCCACTGTGCTTGCACCGCAACGGTCTGCTCACTGCCTTGCTCCTCTTGGTAAGCACGGTGATGTGGCTGACGGGAGGCCAGAGACAAAGGAGCATCCCTCCCCACTGGCTGTCCTGGATGGGAGGTGTAGTCCAATAACATCTAGACAGTCACAAATTAGGCAACCCTGATATATACCAACTCTGTGGTACAGAGTTCCTTTGCTGATGATCTGGTAAAAGAGGCCAGCTCACTCAATGGATCTTCACCTTCTCGTTGTGAGTGGGCTTGAACGTTCCTATGACCCTTGTGAGCGAATGCCAGTGTACTGGAAGAAGAAAAGATCACCAGTGTGAAAGCAATGATTCTTCAACATCAATTTCGTTGGACTGGTCATGTTGTGCAGATGCCTGATTATCGTCTGCCAAATCAAAGACTCTATTCTGTACTTAAGAATGGTAAGCATAACGCTGGCAGTCAACAAAAGAGGTTTAAAGACTCTCTCAAGGCAAATATTAAAAATGTAGCATAAACACTGACAACTGAGAAACACTGGCCCGCGAGCACTCCAATTGTAGAACAGCCTTTACCAAAGATGTCATGGGTTTTGAAGACCCTTGGACTCAGGATGAAAGGGAGAAATGTGCTAAGAGGAAGGCACGCTTGGCAAACCCTCACCATGATCAACTCCTGCCCAGAAACCTATGTCCCCACTGTGGAAGGACACGTGGATCCAGAATTGGCCACCGCAATCACTTGCAGATTCACTGTTAAAACCATGTTTATGGAAGATAATCTTACTCGGCTACGAGTGATTGCCAAAGAAGAAAAGAGTCCAGAAGAGCTCAGCTCTCTTTGGTTGTACAAGAATGTGTTGCCCACCCTGTTGCACAGCCTCTGTTTCACTAACACACAGGTTGCTTCCTATCTTTGCTTTTTTACAAAAAAAGGGGGTTTATTCACTGTTTAGATTGTTGCCGTGGGAATATACATGAGGAAAGATGCATGAGGAAACTGTTGGACGTTTGCAGTTTTCTCCTCCTGCTGCCATGCCTTGTTAAGTCGATGTGATGGTATGCAGTCAAGGATGAGCTAATTTTTCCTGCAGATTCTTGCTGGGTTGGACAAGTTCAGGGCACCATGCCCCACACGCAATATCTTGATGTGTGAAGTGAAGAGGCTGCATCTTGTTTAAAGCCCACAGTTTTGCCAACCCCAAACAGAAACTGAGCAGGGAGTAGTAAAGAAATATCGCAGAGGCTGATGTTATTGCCCCCAGTCCATCCTTCTTAATGCAGCATTGCTGAAACTTTTTGACTTCAGCCTGCCTGAGTAAATCTACACTATTTTTATGCTTTTCTTCCTGGACAACATCATGTGTTCCACAGATGAGTATGCAGAAACAGGAGCATAAGAGCTGCTTTATATTGGATCAAATTATTGGCCCATCTTGCCCAAGATTGTCATCACTGAGAGGCAGTGATTTTCTGGGATCTCTAATCAGATATGTTTCATATCACCTTCACCCTGTTCCTTTTTTAACTGGAGATGCCAGGGATTAAACATGGGACCATTACATATGAAGTTCCTCCCCAACGGGGCTTGCATGGAGTCATGAGCAGAAAGTCCTTGGCATACAAATATCTGTGCTATGGAGAAACTAATATCAGTCTCTCTTCTCTTTGGCAATCACTCGTAGCTGAGTACAATTGCCTTCCATGAACACGGTTTTAACAGTGGGTCCACAAGTCACTGTGGAGGCCAATTCTGGATCCACACGTCCTTCCACAGTGGGGACATTGGTTTCCGGGCAGGAGTTGATCACAGTGAGGGTTTGCAAAGCGTGCCTTTCTCTTAGCACGTTTCTCCCTTTCATCCTGAGTTTGAGCGTCTACAAAGCCCATGACACCTTTGGTAAAGGCTGTTCTTCAATTGGAGCGCTCGCAGGCCAGTGTTTCCCAGTTGTTGGTGTTAATGCCACATTCTTTTAGATTTGCCTTGAGAGAGTCTTTAAACCTCTTTTGTTGACCACCAGCATTACACTTTCCATTTTTAAGTTCGGAATAGAGTAGTTTCTTTGGAAGACGATAATCAGGCATCTGTACAACATGACCAGGCCAACGAAGCTGATGTTGAAGAATCATTGCTGTGACACTGGTGATATTTGCTTCTTCCAGTACACTGGCATCAGTTCGCCTGTCTTCCCAAGTGATGCATAAATTTTTTCAGAGACACTGTTGATGGAATCTTTTGAGTTTGTGGCGATCACACAGGGTCCCCGGACGTTTGACGGTCTATTGATCCCTGTGCCACCACTGTGATTGCTTCCCTGCTGCCACCAACCCGTTTCTCTTGGGTACACACGGAGTCCGGACAGTTGTTAACATTAATTCAAATAAACAAGTTTATTTTACAAGCATTAACAAGTTTACGGTTTCAGATAATTTTTCTTGTCAGTTTCTTAATCTTAGTTTCTTTACCGGCCTATACCTTCCTAATAACTTCTAACTGATTATACCAACTGTCTATCTGACTCCTCTTAACAGATTCTCTCACTCTCTCACATCAAACTATCCCCACCCACAGACTTATCCTCCCTCTCTCTTCTCTAACACCTGACTGACACCTTAACAACACTAACTCTAACTCTAACTCCAACTCTAACTCCTCCCCTTGGGTTCCCATTGGCCAATCACTTCACACTCATTTAACCCTTTCCTTATGACCCAGCATGATGCCACTAGGAGGGAAAATGCCACATAGTTGGAGATGGTGTTTATAAGTACCTCCTTAAGAGGAACAGGACAGGATTAATTCCTCCTGAACTCATGCTCAAGAGAGCATCATCAAAACACGGCAGCAGTTTATTGGGAATATAGGAAGCTTCTGTATAACAAGTAAGACCATTCGCTCACCTAGCTTGGTATTGTCTGCACTGACTTACATATTCTCCAGGATTTCAGATGTGATTTTCCCCAGCCCTACCTGGAGACATCAGGGGCTGAACATAGGACCATCTGTCTACAAAGTGTGTGCTCTATCAGTAAGCCATGGTCCTTCCTTTCTAGCACCCTGTCCGTCAAGATGAGAGCCCCACAGATCCAACTGTGCACCCATCAAGACTCTGCAAAGAGAGCCTTGCAATGCTATGTGCAAGAGCAAAAAAGTTTTTTTTAGAAATCAAGAAAATATGGGAAACTCATTACAACACTGTGTAATGCAATTATTAATCCCTTCTTGAAAAACTCAAAGAAATTCCTTTTCTTCCAGGATTTTTTCAGGAGGCTTTCATTTCATACCCAGCCAACAAATAATCAAAGGAGAAGTTTTCAGCTCAGATAAGATGTATTCAGGTGGTGTTTTGTTTTTGTTGACCTAAATTGATATGGTGTAAATGAAAGGGACATTACCAGAAGCAAACTGTGATTTTATTACAAGTGAGGATATGCAACTGTTATATTAAGTACTGTAGATTGTGACTAAAAAATATCCACCCTGCGTAACGTCGTCTCGCTGGTGGAAACATCTTTGAGAATAGGCTGTAGTGGCTGGAGGACATGACAGCCCTGCAAGCTGTAATGTCAGATTCCTTGAAGCACAGAAGGGGTTGAGAATGCATCTATTCAAAAGTCAGAGAGAGAGAGAGAGAGAGAGAGAGAGAGAGAGAGAGAGAGAGAGAGAGAGAGAGAGCTGGTAACAGGACTTTAAAAGTGATGCCCTTTGGGATTTCAACAAGTGAAAAGACTTAGCAATCCTCCAAGGGCAGCCTTTTCAAAGCCAGGTGGTCAGTTTGCCCCTTCATCCTGGACTCTATTTATCAGAAGGTTTTTGGGTGTTACCTGAGCTCTTTGGATAAACAAGGTTGCTTTGTGCGCTTATTGTTCTCAGGAAAGAATACGGCAGCCCTTTGAAGTCCTTGTGGCTTATTGTGTGAAGGCTCCAACAGGGCTCTTCAGTGTATTTACAGGCCCGGGAAATGCTCTCAGCAACAGTGGGTCACCCCCTCCCTTACGTAACTGCGGTAGAGTTCCCGTTTAACACCAGAAGAAATCAAACTGTTGGAGCGTTCACCTTTCTTTTCTTTTTGCTCCATTTTTCTCCTTCTGTTAAGTTGTATCACTGGCGCTTCGGCAGTTATTCTCATGTACTAAAACACAGCCTGTGCCATTGCATATTGAGGAAGCGTCTAAGCAAAATCAGCATGGTTGCTTTATCCATGATGGAGTGTTAAGGATGCAGAACTTTGGTGTGGCTTTGGGGGCATTGTCGACACCCCCATTGCAGAGAAGGGGGCTGTGGATTTAACCACCCATGGACCAATCTAGTGAATGTGCTTTGCTGCCCACAACCAGCCCAGAACAACCTAAGTCTGCTCTGTATATGGAGAAAAAAATCAGCACATCTGTGTGATGCTTCCATGTGCCTTGCAAAGTTCAATAATGCTGTGAAGCCTGTTGTCCATATGAACATCTTCTGGGCATCTCTTTTCCAGATCCGAAGTTGTATTCAACATAGTGCTAAGGTTCCATTAGCGCATGGATTTTTTCTTGCACAATGGAATAATCCCCCTCTCTCATTCCCTCTTTGCACTGCCTAAATCTGTTATGGAAGTGATTCAACAATGTCTAAAACTTCCCACAAGAGTCAGGGGAGAGGTTCTCTATATAGCAGCACAAATGAGGATGTAGGTGACATGATCCACAGAGATAAAAAGGTAAAAAAAAAAAGGTAAAGGACCCCTGGATGGTTAGGTCCCATCAAAGGCAACTATGGGGTTGCCGCGCTCATCTCGCTTTCAGGCCGAGGGAGCTGGCGTTTGTCCACAAACAGCTTTCCGGGTCATGTGGCCAGCATGACTACATCGCTTCTGGTGCAACGGGACACTATGACGAAAGTAAACACCGTTTACCTTCCCGCCACAGTGGTACCTATTTATCTACTTGCACTGGCATGCTTTCAAACTGCTAGGCTAGCAGCAGCTGGGACAGAGCAACAGGAGCTCACCCCATTGTGCAGATTTGAACTGCTGACCTTCTGATCGGCAAGTCCAAGAAGCTCAGTGGTTTAGACCACAGTGCCAGTCGCGTCCCATATTCCACAGAGATATGTGTTTGCTGGAGCATGATTTGGGATGGGACCTCATGATCTTTAACCTGACTCATCTATTCTACTGGCTAGTGATGGGGGAGAAATTTATTCAGGAATCTACCTCATTACAAATATGTGAACCAAAACAGTTATTCTTTGAATTTGTACTTCGTTGAATTTTGTAATGAAGTTATCCAGTACCTCCCTGCTTACACAAAGCATTTTATATAATTGTAGGCTTTTAATTGGTTTTTAATGTTGAATTTTAAATTGCTGTAACCTGCCCTTAGGTATTAGGGTGAAAGGCGACTAATAAATTATTAATATTAGCTACAATAATAATTTGTATATTAGAATATACAGTGGTACCTCCAGTTGCAGACAGGATCCGTTCTGGAGCTCCAGTTGGATCCCAAGGTTTCCGCAACTGGAGGTGCCTATTCTGTGCACACATGCAATAGAGCGCTTCTGTGCATGCACATGGCACAGTAAAGCACTTCTGCGCATGCGCGTGCGGCAAAACCCGGAAATATACTTCTGGGTTTGCCGCGTGCGTATCCTGAAGGATACGTAACAAGAGGTGCATGTAAGTAGAGGTACCACTGTATTAGGATAACGAGAAAATGTGTACACAATGCACACATTAGTTATAATGGTATACTAAATGCATTCTATTAGGATAAATTGCTTCCAAAAAGTGCTTATTTGAGACAAAAGTGAGGGCACAAATGTGCATTAGGAGAAACGCGCTTGAAAATGCAGGCAGTTTTTCATGCTGACCTTTACAAATAAAATTACAATTTGATTAGGAACACAGCAGACTGGCAGGATTGGGTGTGATAAATTGTCAGATTAATCCACCCCAAGCACCAACTTTGGTCTTCCATCACCATTTCCCCCCAAGGAAATAAATGTGCCTCAAACAAATGTTGTTTATGTGCTCTTAATTACATCAATGGCATCTGCTGTCCTGTGTCAAATATATAGGTTTGCATCAATACAGCTGGTGATGTCCTCACCAAATGCACACAAGAGTAACGTACAGGTCTGCCATCCCTATTCTCCTTCTATTCCAACTATTTATTGGACTCACAGGATTTGGCCACTACAGAATGCCTATATGCAGCCAATTAGAGTGGGATGAACCTGTGAGCCTCTAAATATTGCCGATCTACGACTCCCATTGTCCCTTACAATAGGCCATGCTAGCTGGGGCTGATGGGAGTAGGAGTCCAACAACATCTGGAGGAACTGGGACTTCCCCACCCCTGAGTCAGGACAGAAATTACTGACTAGGTTTAATAATCAGAATTATTTAAAAAATAAGAAGATGCGCAGGAAAAGAAAAGAACTATTTTTGTTTGACTCACATGAAGCCATGCCACTTCCAGGCTGAGCTCGCTCTGTGCTTCATCCGGTAGGGGAAAATGAGTTATACTAAAGTTCTGAAAATAGGTGTGAGTGTGTTTTAAAGTCAACATGTTTGTAACTCCACTGCATAAGGATTTATGCTGCTGCGACAGAGAAATGACTTCATCAGGAAATCCCCTTTCAAATTTCCAGACATAAAAACACATATCCATAAATTTTACATTTAATAGAGCCTTTGGATTAAAAGCCTTGCGGTGCAATCCTATACATGCCTTTGGCTGCAAGTCTAATTGCATCCCATTGAACTCCATGGAGCTTACTTCTGAGTAGGCTTACTTGGATCACTCTGTTACTGACCACACCGGGAGACATATTCACCGGTTAACTTCCACCATGGTTCAAGTCATCTCCAGTAATGCCATCACCTGACTCAGCAGCCCTTTGAAAGCTTATCTCATTGTTGATTCTGGAGTGACAGAATCACATTTATTCTTTTCCTGGAGGCTGACATTCTACAACCTGCTGTTGGCTAGGGGCATTCAGAAAGGAAGCTGTTAAAAGACATTGTATAGAAAATACAGAATTAATAAATGGAGACAAGTGAAGAAATGTTTGACTGCACGGAGCATGTTCTATGGTTGAACAAATAATTGGGACAAACCTCAAACAGTGGGAATTTCACCTTTGACTTTGGTTTCACAAATTGGTGAAGAGACCATTTTATATTTTGCTGGGCATTACAATCACATTATTCCTATGCTTTACCTACTGCACTGGCTCTCAGGTTGCCTCTGAGCTCAATTCAGAATGCTGGTTTGGGTCTTAAAAACCATTTATGAACTGGGGAGTCAGCTACATTAGTAAAGAAAAGGCGTTTTAAATGCGTTATAACACTGTGACACCAGGTGGCACTGTGGAGTTCCATCTTTTGGCAACGTGATTTTCCATTATGAGGTTTACAGCACGTTTTCCTGAAACTTTTTTTGATGTGTCTAGACCCAGCCTGGGACTAGAGTTGCACTAAATAGCCCCATCACCACCACCTTTGTCTTGGATTCTTGTTGTGAAACTTGCCCTCCAATAATAAAGATTTCTCTGGATTTTGTTGAGGGTAGCAGCTTTTTCCAGTTCTTCAGTTTGTCATACTTGCCCCATTCTCTGCCTTATCTTTGAACTTCTGAGCATAGCCCCCCCCCAAAAGGGATTATTGGTGTGGCCATATGTATAACTGCATCAATATTATTCTTTGCGTAGTGTGTTATCAGTGCACATTGCTGAAATCTTAATGCATATACCGTTTCATCAAGAATGTTTCTGTGTGTCATGTTCCAATGCACAGGAGTGCAATAAAATACCATCCACAAAAAGGAATCTAGATACAATCATAAGATGTTCACATCAATATTCTTAATACAGATGTCAGTGAAGTTAATAATTATCTGGCTCTGAATTTCTCCAGCTCATGTACTCTTCTGTATTATAAATGACGTGTCTTGTCCCCCCAGAAGGTCTTCTTCAGCTCAGAATGTAAAATGAGATTCTTTACATGGGCAAAAAAAACCCAGATCCTGACCATTGTGACCTCATGAGGACGCTGCTTCCCTGAAGGAGAGAGAGAGACTGGCCATTGTGACCTCATGTTGATGGTGGCCAATGAAGGAGAGAGACTGGCCATTGTGTCCTCTTGCTGATGTTGTCCACTTGAAGGAGAGAGATTGGCCATTATGATCTCATTCTGGTGCTAATAACAATGTGAATGATGAATAATAATACAGGGTGTTATTATAGGGGCATTATTTGGGAATTTTAGGGACAGAACTACCCAAACTGTTCAGAAACTTATTCATATATGCGACTACAGTGGCAAGAATGTTACTTGCCCCCCAAAAAGACAGAAGCAGAAGTCCCATCAAAGGAAGAATGCAAAAACTTGTGGAATATGCACAATTTTGGCAAGATCTCACCTGAATTGGGTGCTGATGCTGATGCTGCTTTTCCACTGGTGGTGGAGTTGGCAGGACAGGTAAAGCATCCCTGGGGGCACGACTGCATGGCTGTGCTGGCACCTGGTTCAGGTGAACCAAAAAGCTTTGTACCAGGTACAAATGCAGAAGTTTTCTCCTTTTTTAATGGTAGCCTCTTACACTTAATGAAACTCCCATTGCCTGATCAGGCCATCCAGCCAAAAAGTATTTGTGGGCAACTTTCCCCCTATTGGGACCGGGTGGCACTGTGGTCTAAACCACAGAGCCTAGGGCTTGCCGATCAAAAGGTTGGCAGTTCGAATCCCCACGATGGGGTGAGCTCCCGTTGTTCAGTCCCAGCTCCTGCCAACCTAGCAGTTCAAAAGCACGTCACAGTGCCAGTAGATAAATAGGTACCGCTCCAGCGGGAAGGTAAATGGCATTTCCGTGCACTGCTCTGGATCGCCAGAAGTGGCTTATTCATGCTGGCCACTTGACCCAGAAGCTGTATGCCAGCTCCCTCGGCCAATAAAGCGAGATGAGCACCGCAACCCCAGAGTCGTCTGCAACTGGACCTAACGGTCAGGGGTCCCTTTACCTCCCTCCCCCTCTATTTTGGTCAATTTCCTTGATTGCTTCTTACAAATATTGTGTGTATTTGCTCATCCCATCTAAATGAAACCCTCTCCTATTCCCAGCTATGTTTGTTCTGGTATGTGTTTGTGTGTAGTGGGGTTGAATTTTCAAGTGGCTGCTCTCCACCATGTCTGGGGCCTACAATTTCAAGGGCAATTTCAAGCATGCATGTACCAACATTATGAGCTGGCACAGGCTTCTAGAAAATAAAATGTGCTTCATTCCAAAGGCTTGCTTTAAATGCTACTATGATTATTTCCAAATAGAACTAAAAAGGGTTCACTGATCACTTCAGTGATCAGTGACTAGTGTTTCATCCCACAAAGCTTTGCACCAACCTCTTATTTCAAAATGGAGCTCCTCCATAATACTTTAAGGAATGAAGGTGATCCTTCCATATATATATTTGTTTGTTTACAATTATAGTACAGATGTTTGACAGCTGCCATACCCAGACATAGTGCTAGATGAAGAATTTACTGAAAAATAAAAAACGTAAGAAAAACATAATGGTACTAGGAAGGTTTTAAATGGGGGAGGGGTAGTAACACAATGAAAATGTTGGAGAAGCTAAATATATGGCTTGAGTGAAAGTTCTGGTACACAGATGAAATCTCTACAGCATGGGGGGGCAACATGTGGCCATCCAGATGTTCTCAGATTCTCGCATCTACACCATCCTCTCCTTTTTAACACACACACACACACTTTTCAGATATATACATTTCACTGATTTTACCATTATTTTTACATTTTAAAACTTGACTTCCTTCCCTCTTTCTGTGGTTCCTTGATTTTTAATAACTTCTGCATATCCAAATTAACTTAACTTACTCAATTTATTCATCTTCTCTAAATATATACTCTTCTGAAACTGCAGGTTACTACAATAATCCTGCCAGTGTTCTTATCTGTTTACAATTTATCTGTAAATATTCAATAAACCATTTCCATTATTTTATAAAAATTTTGTTATCTTGATTTCTTATTCTTCTGCTAAGTTTCACCATTTCTGCATATTCCATAAGTTTTTGCATCCATTCTTCCTTTGCTGAGACTTCTGCTTCTTTCTTTTTGGGGGCAAGTAACATTCTGGCCACTGTAGTCACATATATGAATAAGTTTCTGTAAAGTTTGGGTAGTTCTGTCCCTAAAATTTCCAAATAATGCCCTTATAATACCCTGTATTATTATTCATCATTCACACTGTTTTCAGCACCAGAATGAGATCATAATGGCCAATCTCTCTCCTTCAAATGGACAACATCAGCAAGAGGACACAATGACCACACTATCAACATGAGGTCACAATGGCCAGTCTCTCTCTCTCTCTCTCTCTCTCTCTCTCTCTCCAGGGAGGCAGCATCCTCATGAGATCACAGTGGCCAGGTGAGGAGATGAAAAAACCAGACCACAGCAAGCTGTGTGTGCAGATAGTAGGTGCAAGTGTGGCCTGGCACCCCAAATTCAGTGGTGAGCCTTCAAAGTGCAGTAACCGTCACAAGTTGAGGGCAGAGTAGAGAGAAGAGATGGACTAGGCAGCAACTGATGGGCAAAGCAGCAGTAGAACAGCTGAGAGGAGACTACAGAAGAAGAGAGGAAGAATAGGTGGAAGCACCAAGCACTTGGAGAGGAAGAGAGAAGGTAATTTGGACAGTAATGCTCACCTGTACTTGTTCCTCTGACAGTCACCCAGGGTATTTTTTACAAACATTATTTTAATCATCCTTTTCATTTCATTGTATATCATTTCCCCATACTGGTAAATGATCCACACCATCCTCTTAAGAACCATTCCACTTTAGCAGTCACAGCTTCCCCCAAAGAAACCCGGGTTCCTTGAAGCACCCTAAAAAAGGACAGTTCCCAGAATTATTTGGGATGATTGTTAGAGTGGTGTGATGCTGCTTTGTATGTATGGTCTGAATGTGACCCAGTAATATCCTTCGATCCCAGTCTGCATGGAGAACGATCAGAGATGATGGGAGCTATGGTCCAACAACATCTAGCTAAAGGTAAAGGTACGCCTGCCCGTATGGGCCAGTCATGTCCGACTCTAGGGTTGTGCGCCCATCTCACTTAAGAGGCCGCGGGTCAGCGCTGTCCGGAGACACTTCCGGGTCATGTGGCCAGCGTGACGAAGCTGCTCTGGCGAGCCTGCACCAGCGCAGCACACGGAAACGCCGTTTACCTTCCCGCTATAAAGCGGTACCTATTTATCTACTTACACTTAAGGGTGCTTTCGAACTGCTAGGTGGGCAGGAGCTGGGACCGAAAGACGGGAGCTCACCCCGCCGCAGGGATTCGAACCGCCGACCATGCGATCAGCAAGCCCTAGGCACTGAGGTTTTACCCACAGCGCCACCCGTGTCCCCCTCCAGCAACATCTAGAAGGCTGTAAATTACTAATCCCTGTTCTAAATGACATCCAGGGTATTTGTTTAGATGAGCATTTAAAATAGCTAGTCTTTAAAGTACCAAGGCACTCTTTGTCATTTTTTATAACATCACACAAACAGGACCACTCTTCTGGAATACTGTCAAATGATCATCCAATTTTTATTTTTTTCCCCTGCAGGCTTCAGCAACACACTACTTGTGCATGCAGTGACATCTAGTGACAAAGAACACAAATGGGACTCAGGGAAAAAAATCTATGATTTTTTTAAAAGCCAAAATTCAACTATAATCCCTCTCTCTCTCTCTCTCTCTCTCTCTCTCACACACACACACACACACACACACACACGGTATCTCCAGCAACATTTTGGAAAGCCAGCATATAAATTTTCAAGGTTTACTTCTGTTTTAAACAGAGGCTGACTGGCCACCTATTCAGGCATGTTCTCTGGTCCTGGATTTCCTGCAATGGCAGGAATAGATGGTCTTTGGAAACCTCTACAACTCTTCAATTCTGTGTTTGGTCATAACATAGAATGAACAAAGTGTTCCTTGCAATAATGCTTTATTTATTTATTTATTTATTTATTTATTTATTTATTTATTTATTTTTGCATCAACTTTATTTCCTAGAGGAGAAACCAAAGCCTTAAACCCCCACAACTTGCCCAAGATTTCCCCCAGTGATTTCTGTGGTCAGGGAAGGCTTTCTTTCTTGGTGATTAGGAGGACTATTAAATAATGCTGGGTTTTTCTTGGGATGAAATACGAAGCTCTTTTCACACGCCGGGTCTCTGAGATGATCAACAAGTTCCCTGAGATTCGCAATGAAGAGTTGCTGACGCTGCAAAGATTTGGGGCCGTGATAAAATCTCTCCTCTGGGGCTTTTCCCATTCTTCTATCTTTGATGGAGTCTCTGGAACGAAGACAAGATGTTTCCTCCTTAAAGGCAAAACCTACTTTCGCTTCTCAGTGTCTTTACTAGTAGCAACTCTCTGCAGGTAGTCAAAGGCTGGAACCCAAGTGCTTACTTTACCCATGAAACGCCTGACATTTCAAAACAATGTTTGTGCTTCTTGACACACAAATTGAATCACACATCTGTTTTCCAGGGCAACCAGTTCCTGGGCTGCAAAGGGTCTTATGGAGCTTGGTGGGTCCTGACTGGCTTGTAAAGTCAGCTGGTTCTCTTGCAGCTGGAAGTGCACACACCCCAAGACCTAGTCTTTCTGACTTCCTGTACTGGAGACTAGTTACTGGTGGGCCTGGCCAGTTGAGACACATGTGCACACATCCAAAGTGCCTTGCAAAAAGTTTTCAAAGGATCTAGGAGGGCTTTTGAGGAAGTTGAACCAAGGCATTGGTGGGAGAATTATAGCCCCCTGTCTGTCTAAGGCAGGCATGGCCAAACTTGGCCATCCAGCTGTTTGGGGACTACAATTCCCATCACCCCTGACTACTGGTCCTGTTAGCTAGGGGTGATGGGAGGTGTAGTCCCCAAACAGCTGGATGGCCAAGTCTAAGGCAATCCTGTGTTAGACAAGGACAGCTGGGATGGGAGACATGGAAAGCCACTGTTGAAGAGGTGAATCTCTGGTGCTCTTTCTGAGGGAATTAGACTCCATATCCCATTTGCAGAGTATGCGAAAAACAGCCCTAGGTTATTTGACCCTTTCATTGGTTCATTGGTTGTTGTTTTTTCCTCCTATAAAAACTACACACTCTCTTTTAAAGATTAAATTAGGGTTGCCATATTTCAAAAAGTGAAAATCCAGACACAAAAGTTTTGGGGACTAAGTTGTTGCAAAAACTCAAAAAAGTTTTGGAGCTATTTTTAAGGAAATTCACCAAAATCTACACTTCCGACATGGGTTGCCATACGTCCAGATTTTCCCGGACATTTAAGCAATTTTTGCCTGGGCACTGTTTCTGACAGCTGAATCCCAACTATGTCCGGGAATTTCCAGAAGTATGGCAGCCCTGGTTTAAATAACACATAACTTTAACTTAGTGTAAAGTGGTTTTGAACGTTTCCGTTGACGAACGTTTTGGAACCAGAATGCCAAAAACCCAGAAGTAAATGGTTCTGTTTTCAAACGTGCCTTGGAAGTCAAATGGCTTCCGCTGAGGTTTTCGCAATTCTCTCTATCAAATTTACAGGCTGCCCTTCGCGCCTTGGTTTTCTAAGATTTCAGAACTCGAACGGTCTTCCAGAATGGATTATGTTCGAAAACCAAGGTATCACTGTACTTGCACTTGCAGATTAAAATATACAATACAGATACTTAGGTTGCTAAAACTACTTACCGTATTTTTTGCTCTATAAGACGCACCAGACCACAAGACGCACCTAGTTTTTGGAGAAGGAAAACAAGTAAAAAAAATATTCTGAATCTCAGAAGCCAGAACAGTAAGAGATGAAAGCAGCAATCCCTCTTGCTGTTCTGGCTTCTGGGATAGCTGCGCAGCCTGCATTCACTCCATAAGACGCACACACATTTCCCCTTGCTTTTTAGGAGGGAAATAGAGAGTCTTATAGAGCAAAAAATACGGTACTTTGATTAAACTGCTACAGGCTAACTAACTCTGAGGAGGACAGCAGCACAACATAACATTCCTGCTGCTCTACCTGTTAAGACAATTCACCTGCCATAACTGTACCAACTGCCAGAACTGCCACAGAGTGCATGACACCATTGTGTTCTACAGCCCTTGCGATTAACCCTTTTACCTATGCATTTTGGATGCTTACATCCCACACTGCCACCGTGAGGAGGAGACTGGGACTTGGGTGCCCAAGGGTGGAATAAGCAGCCTATGAGGCTGTGGCAGAAGGGTGGGGTGAATCAGAACCCTTGCTGTACATGACTCAAATTGCAAAAATATGCAAATCCACTGGATGAGGATGCTTTTGTTGCCCACTAGGCAGCATTTCAAATGATGCGGGTGGCGCTGTGGTCTAAACCACCGAGCCTCTTGGGCTTGCCGATCAGAAGACTGGCAGTTCAAATCCCCGCGACAGGGTGAGCTCCCGTTGCTCAGCACCTGCCAACCTAGCAGTTTGAAAGCATACCAGTGCAAGTAGATAAATAGGTACCGCTCCAGCAGGAAGATAAACAGCATTTCTGTGCACTGCTCTGGTTTCAGTGTTCTGTTGCGCCAGAAGCGGCTTAGTCATGCTGGCCACATGACCCGGAAGCTGTACGCCTGCTCCCTCGGCCTGTAAAGTGAGATGAGCGCCGCAACCCCAGAGTCATCTGCAATTGGACTTAACTGTCAGGGGTACCTTTACCTTTACCTTTTAGGCAGCATTGCTTAATGTGCACTTTACCTACTTGCTGATTAAAAAAGAAAAAAGAAAGATTTTTCCAAGATTTTTTTTATTTTTAAAAAAGAAAGTTCACTGTGAATAAGTGCACATATTTGATTAAACATTCCTCCCTGAAGGCATAACTGAAGTGGGAAGTGCCCTTCCTCTGTAGATGCAGTACGAGTGCCGCCTAAATTCTTGGCTCCACATAAATGCTTTTTTATTAACTACAATAATAGGATCACTTAATGAAATTGTTTCTTAATTATTCAGGAGATTAGGTGAATCTGGAGGAGATTGCATTCCCACCAGGCAAAACTTGCAAAGGAGTTTTTCTTTTTCTTTTTTTATTCTGCATATTTACTTCCAGTCTATCGGCACTGGTCACTTAGGCTCAGAATAATTATGCCAGTGGAAACATTGAGATCACTAAAGTTGTACAGTGGTACGTGTACCTTAGGAACAGCCCTGTTTTACGAACTATTTGCTATAAGAACACCGCAAAACCGGAAGTAGTGTTCCAGTTAGAGACACTTTACCTCAGTCTATGAATGGAAGTTGATCTGTGGAAGGGCACTGGCGGCAGCAGGCCTCATTAGGGAAAGCGCTCCTCGGTTTAAGAACGGCTTTGGTTTAAGAACGGACTTGGATTTGGTTCATAAACTGAGGTACCACTGTATATCAAAACAACTTGCTTGCAATCAACTGGAAGACTGTGACAGGCAACCAGTCCAAATGCATTTCTTTCTTCCTTTTTCATCTCTGAGTGTCGGTGTAAGATTTAGACCAGGCTGCCTCAGACTCGGCCCTCCAGATGTTTTTGGCCTACAACTCCCATGATCCCTAGCTAGCAGGACCAGTGGTCAGGGATGATGGGAATTGTAGTCTCAAAACTTCTGGAGGGCCGAGTTTGAGGAAGCCTGATTTAGACCAAATTAATAACTTTTGTGGGCTGATTTTCGCATGGTGTTGCCATCTCTGCCTCTTCTCACTTTCTTCATGGTGAGTTTCAACTTTGGCACTAGAACACGAACATACTAATCACCATGTGATGTAACATCATAACATTGATGTGCCAAGGGCATGGGGTGAAGGGTGAAAAACTCATGTCACATCCATAAGTACAGACCAGCTGTAAGCCTTTTGATCCCAAGGACCAAACTACACATTACACGCACTCCCATTATTGCTTTTCTTTATAACAAGCCGTTGGAGGCAGTTTCAGTCTGAGGAGCAGACTGGTTCTTTAGGAGAGTGGAGAAGCTGCTTAAACCTTCCCTTTCTTTTGTTCCCTTCAAAGTCACTTTGCCAACCTGCTTTCATTCCCACTTCGGGGACACCAACACCTGTGTGTTGGAAAACATCTAAAAGATGGGTTTTTGAGCAGATCTAGGAAAGGGTTTTTTTTAAAAAAAAAAACCACTGTTGGCCCACCTTATAATGGATTCAGGCCCTATAGCTCAGTATTGTCTATGATGCCTGATAGCATACATTCCAAGATTCTGGAAGGATCTGTCAGTTACACTTTTCTCAGTTTCTTGTTTGTTGTTGTTGTTGTTTAGTCGTTTAGTCGTGTCTGAATCTTCGTGACCCCATGGACCAGAGCACGCCAGGCACTCCTGTCTTCCACTGCCTCCCGCAGTTTGGTCAAACTCATGTTGGTAGCTTCAAGAACACTGTCCAACCATCTTGTCCTCTGTCGTCTCCTTCTCCTTGTGCTCTCCATCTTTCCCAACATCAGGGTCTTTTCCAGGGAGTCTTCTCTTCTCATGTTTTCTTGTTTTAGCAATCTTAAATTCAGTTCTCCAGTTTTCTGCAGCAATATGCACTTTCTCTTCTTCTTTTTTCATCCTCTCACAAATTTAACAGCACTTTGGTATGATTTTCTCCTAATCAACACATTTTTGCATGCAGTTTTGACCAATGTGCACAGTTTTGCAAGCAGTTTCTCTAAAGTAATGCATTTTTGTATATCAACTCACAGGTTGATATATTTTTTTCTGCACACTTTCCCCAAATATACACGCAGGTCCCACTTACTGAACACAAAGCGCTCCTTGGAAATCGTTCTCTAGGCGAGCATTTGCACAATGAGTCCACAATGTCCACTGATTGCTACTATGGGAACATTTCTAATTAGGGATTTGTTTGATCTCTCCCCTCCCCTCCCCAGGGTTTCTTCCTGAAATTGATGCAGACAACCAGCAAAAGAGAGACAAAGGGAAAACTGGTTTGTCCTATCCTGCTTGCTCCCTCCATACCTGCTGCCAGCCACCAAAGCACAAACAAGCAAGGAGGTAAAGAAATTGGCAAACTCTGGATGTTTGGATACCTGGGTCTGAGGCATTTATAGTGAGGTTTGGGCCAGGGGCATAGCCAGGATTTTTGTTAGAGGGGTAGAAAAGTTGTTTTAGGAGATTTCTGGAGGGGTGCAGAACCTCAGTTAACTGAGTACTGTCTCCTCTGCCCTCCCCCCCCAATTTGGGCATACAGTCATAACTTGGATCTCAAATGCCTTGGCTCTTGAACAAATTGGCTCTCAAACTACTGAGACCCAGACGTGAGTGTTCCGGTTTTCAAACAAGTTTCAGAAGCCGAACATCCAGTGCCACCTCTCAGGCTTCCAATTGGCTGCAGGACAGCCACACCTTGGTTTTTGAATGGTTTTGGGAGTCGAACGGACTCCCAGAACGCATTCTGTTTGAAAACCAAGGTACGACTGTAATTCTTTGCATTCAGAGAAGTGAATTTTTGCATAGTGAGCAGGTAGATAGCAAAAGCTGTGTGTATACATTTCCGTAAACATTATTTGGCTGGAGAACTGCACCCCAAAATCTGAATAAGTGCAAAGGACGGCTGTATTTTGGTTCTTATGTTATATAAGAAAAAGAGAATTTGATAGGTTGGTTCCCCATTAAATGTGAACTGAATTCCTTATCCATCCCTAATGTGCCATGGCTCATCTTAAGATTAAACTGTGTAAGCCTACGCACAAGAAACTGGCATGAAGCAAGCTACCGTGAGTTAAGCTGGCATAAAGTTAACCAGCTCTAAACCCCATTTGGCAGCAGGGCTACTGTTGCTGCTCTGCCTAAGCCCATAGCTGTCAAGTGTCCCTTATTTGAAGGGACAGTCCCTTATTCCAGCGCCATGTCCCGCTGCTGTCCCTTATTGATGGATGTCCCTGAAATGTCCCTTAAATGATGTCCCTTAAATTTCAAAGGAAGCAGCTCCTCTCCCTCCCTCCCTCCCTGCCGGCCAGGGAGGAGGGAGGCTCCACCTGTGTTGCTTGGCTGTGTTGCTCACCCAATAAGAAGTCTAAGAACGACTGGGGGGGTGGAGCTTGCATGCCTTGTGTGTGGCTAGTTAATGCAAGCTGAGGGGGTTTTTGAATGCTGGACGCCATTTTGTTGCACTTGCTGCTGCAAACTTTGCAGTGCAAAGCCAGGCCGGGGAGCCATCTTAAGTTGAGGCTGCATAGGCCTTGTGGTGCATGTGATTCAGATTCTATTCAGTTGAACCTCTGGTTACAAAGTTGGTTGGACAGTGTTCTCGAAGCTACTAGCATGAGTTTGACCAGACTGCAGGAGGACAGGAAGACTGGAGTGCCTGGAACAGGTGAGGCTGCAGGTCCCTTATTTTGGCTGCTGGTCCCTTATTTTCAAATCTGTAAGTTGACAGCTATGCCTAAGCCTGACAGAGAGAAAAACAAGCCTCTTAAATAGTGTCCTGTCGCAGGTTGCCAGGTCAAATGACCAAGGTAAATGGACTTTGGATTCAGTTCTTGCTTCTATTGTTTTATGTCCACCGCAACTTCAGAATGCCCCGTTTGGGGGATTTGCTGTGGGATGAGAGGTTACGCCAGCAAATGTTCAGTTGAGCTGGGGTTGGGGATCTGGCTGAACCTGGCTGATCCCAGAATCAGCCAATTGAGCCAGCGATCCACTGCTCATCTCATTGGATCTTGTCATGGGATTGGCCACTTCACTCTTTGTTTACAACTGCTGTCACCTCTTTGCCATAACTTGCAGGTTATCAGACACATATTCATCTTGCGGTGTGCTTTTGGAGCAAATGAAAACAATGAGAATGATCGCCTTTGTTCCTTCTTGAAAGCGCAAAAATCTCACTGGATGTACTGCCATCTCAGCCAGCTATTGGCCAGGAAGCAAAATTTGGTTCCCACAAGCACAAGAAGGCAGATTGGGACCTGCAAACCTAGCTTTCTTGTTTCTTAATTTCCCACTCTGCCATCCCTGTAGCAATGTTATGATTTATTGTTTCATCTTCAGGGAAAAGAATGAATATGTGGTTCCTTCATTTTAATCCTGGCAAAATCTGCCCATTAGCTTGAAGGTTTATTATTTAACTCTTGGGTGCCTGTTCTCTTAAGTCTCGGGTCGTTTTTGCAAGGAACTACTTGTTAGCAGCAGGTGGATGTGGCATACATAATGTGGCTCTTCAGGTCTGTGTCCAACAAAAAAAACAAATTAAATTAGGATTGGGGAGAAATGCTGCTATCCTAGCTGGATGCTAGTTAGTTGCAGAAAGAAGCTATCGCAGGGAAAGCTTTACCAAGCATACACCTCTCATATATTTCGTAAAGAATACATTATCAAAGGCAATGTATGTAGAATCATAGAATTATAGAACTGTAGAGCTGGAAGGGACCCTGAGGATCATCTAGTCCAACCTTCTGCAATGCAGGAATATTCAGCTGTCCCATACAGAGATCAAACCTGCAACCTTGGCATCCCCATGTTCTAACCAACTGAGCTATCCATTCTAAAAGAAATTTATGAACCGGGTTATTGAGGTGATGAATGGGTTGTTTTATATGTGTAGGCTTTCAAGCTGAAGTTTTTTTTGTTTTTTTTATGAGGTGGTATTGTCCAAAACAAATGACAAAGAAATCTTAGCATTTAAGGAGGTGTAAGAAGAAAGTTGTGAGCCATCATATAAAGGGCCAAGAATTCCTTTGAGGTGATTCATTGACCTCATTCATTCTTACTGGCATCAGTGGAACTAATAGGGACACTCTCATTTTGATGAGAAAGCTTTACATTCCATGGCACTGTTGGCTCAAGACCAAAAATAAAAAATAAAAAATGTCTTTTTTTGTAGTTACAGATACAAACTTTTCTTCTCCCACTCTCCTCCCTGCCACCACAAACATGAACACATTCTATAACCGTCGCACCTTGTGTTGTTTTGGAAGTATAACTGCATAGGCCTCAATTCCTTAGGGACATCGGCTTCTGCAATTTATTCCATAAACATTTCCCAGCATTAACACGGACTACGGTCTTGGTGCTGTAATGCACAGAGAAGCAACATTAAATTCCAGCTGCTGCAGATTTGAAGCACACACAAAAACCCCAAATGTGGATTCAAGAATCTCAAAAGCACAGCGCAGTTTGGACTTCTGAGTTTTGGTGATGATGTGAGTCTGGTCCATTTGTTGTTTTCAAGCACTTACCTGATATCGAGTTTGATCACATTATTCGTCCTTACCGGGAGGTAGAGGACCAAAGCCAGAGGAGGTTTTGTGTGTTAGAAACACAGCAGCTGAGCCAACACATTGCATCAACACTGTGCCAATCCTCTCACTTTCCCTTCTATATTTACCACCCAGGACGCGGGTAGTGCTGTGGGTTAAACCACAGAGCCTAGGACTTGCCAATCAGAAGGTCGGCGGTTCGAATCTCCGCAATGGGGTGAGCTCCCGTTGCTCGGTCCCTGCTCCTGCCAACTTAGCAGTTCGAAAGCACGTCAAAGTGCAAGTAGATAAATAGGTACTGCTCCAGCGGGAAAGTAAACAGCATTTCCGTGCGCTGCTCTGGTTCGCCAGAAGCGGCTTAGTCATGCTAGCCACATGACCTGGAAGCTGTACGCCGGCTCCTTCAGCCAATAAAGCGAGATGAGCACCGCAACCCCAGAGTCGGCCACGACTGGACCTAATGGTCAGGGGTCCCTTTACCTTTAAGCAGCAGCAATGCAACTAACTGGAGGTCAAGGCAACATTGCCATCCCAACATGCCACCTGGTATGGATAGAACCACCCTGCAAAATAATAGAAATAAAAATCTCTGCCACTGCATTTCAGTATTGTGAATTGTGTGGTTTTAAAATGGGGAGGGGGGTTGGTGGTTCTATCCATACCAGGTGGCATGGTCCAGATAAATGTTACTTCGTAATTTTGAAGAACCCCATAATGCTATAAACGAATTCCATCACCCATTTTTGTGCAAAATTTTATTGAAGTGAAAAAGAATGTAGGCCTCCAACTCTTCTAACATACATCAAATAGAAATGTTAGAGAGGCAATGACGAAAGTAGTAAACTGAGAATATTAACAGGATCCCCTCTAAAATGCAAGAATTCTGTGTGCCTTGATTCCTAAAATGCGAAAAGTTGGAAACCCTTTAGAGTAAAGCAGTGTTTTCATCCTCCTGCTTTCCCTAACCAAAGTGTGATGTCTTTTGGCTGTTATGAATGTAACCAGCTTGGTTACTGAATATGATATTCAGTGACCACAAATTCTGGGGATGCAATTCACTCTGCCTCTTCCTAACGAGACTAGTTGTCCCTTTCATGGGACTCCCTTCTTTTCCCAGATGATGGGAGAAAAGGAAATCACTGCAAGCTCCAGCAGTTGGGAGGGTCGGCATGCTACAGTTTATGTATGTGACTTCACATATGTCCCTCATGATTTAATTCCGAGTGACATTTGGCAAGAGCTTCTTCATACTCCTCACCAATGTTCTTCACCAGTTCTCTGGCCAACTTCTGATTATTCAGAGGAAGACCATTCCCATAGATCTGCTGTATTTCCTCTGGTTTCCAGACAAACTGCTTTGACTTAAGGTAGACATTTGCTGAATACAGGCTAAATTTACAGCATCCTCATTGACACGGAGACCAATACTTGTCACGCTGAGAAACTGAGCCATCTGTTAACAGGGAGTAGGGAGGTCTTAGAAATGGTGACCAGCCCATTCAAAAACCCAAGCTCTTGCATATTACAGCTGCTGTAGGATTTGAAGGCAGACATTTTCTACTCACCCCAAATGATACTCCTGTCTTCCTGGCTATTCTTTTGCACCAGCTGTTCAGGAGACTTTGCAAAGAGGCCCACCTGTGTTCACCTTTCTCCCACCCCACCCCCGGTCCAATGCTTGCTCCATTCATTATGGTGGCAGGAAGGAAAAGACTGACAGTAGGTTACCTGTGTGTGAGATAACACAGTTTTCACTGACAAATGAAAGCATCTAAACGTCTAAATAAAACAAGTGTGAGTAGGGGATTGTGGGTACTTCAGAAAATCAGCACCAGAGCCCGAGAATGATATTGTGTGTTGTTTTCATAGGAGAAGTTGAAGATTAGTGGTAGAACATGTGCCATCTCTAGTTAAGGAGGCATCAGTTGCTGGGCTGGGAACAGGACCTTTGCAACTGCTACCATTCAGTACTAGGCAAGATGGAACCATCATCTGACACAGCAAAGGCCAAGTTCATCTGTTTCAGTATGAAGAACAATAGAGCATGAAATTGGGGTGATGAATGCCAGGCCTAGGGACTGAATGCAGCTCTTCAGGTCTCTCTCTGGCCTTCCTGATTCTCTCTATGCCAATTCACCATCTGGCCAACCCTATGCCAACCCTTCATGGGCCTTCTCACACCATCCTTGAGGGCTTCTGGTTGACTGGAATGTGGCTTTTGTACGGTGATACTACCTTTTGCTCGGATGGATGGATGGATGGAAGATGGAGACACATGACACATGGGTGGATGGGTGTAGAAACCTTGGACTTGGGCAAGGCTGGAATGCACTCTGTTGTACAAAGCTAAGAGTTGCACTGATTGCTCCACCCAGTTCTCTCTCAGGTTCCACCACCATCGCAGGCTCCACTCTCTACAGTACAGCAGTGTTGCAGCATGATGTCCGGCAAGTAGCGTCTCTTATTAATCTGAGCACTACGTGGCTGTAGATCAGGGTTTCCGAAACTTGGATCTCAGCTGTTTTTGGACTACAATTCCCCTCACTCCCGACCACTGGTCCTGCTAGCGAGGGATGATGGGAGTTGGAGTCCAAAAACAGCCCTAGTTGCAGAAAACCTGCTGTAGATTAAACCACAGAGTTTTCCGTTTGCCTTGAGATCATTTGGGGGCTAAATTGTTGTTGTTGCTGTTTTATTTTATGCCCCACCCTTCTGCCTGCGTTTCCCAGCATATATCAGAACATACTAAAACGTCAAACATAAAAAACTTCCCAATACAGAGAACACCATCCTTACGATATCCTGCTCATTCTGGAGGAATTTATTGCGGCTGCCATGCCATTAAAATGATTCTCCCCAAGAGCTGATTCAAAACCAGAGGGCATGTCCCAGATGGTAGCTAGTCAGCAGCTCTGTCCTAATCAAGGTGCTCTGTCAGGTAAAACATCCATCTTGTCTCTCAAGTTATTGATTGATTTGTTGAATGGACTGGCAACTTGCAGGATTGATTCCTATTTTCCAGAACAAAAATGGACACATTTAATGGGCGTCATTCTTCATCTTGAGCTCTGCCACGTGTATTCAATCCTCTTCGTGACATCCAGTTTCTTTTCTAATTTGTAACAAGTTCACCACTACCAGTGTTTTATCTTCTCATTCCAGGCTTCAGCCTCCTCCTTCCAAGGCACATTTTGAAGCTCTCTCCCGTCCCCCGTCCTCTGCCCGCCTGTCCTTAGTTTTAGCCATCCTTTCTCTAACATGATATACAAACAGGGAAAAGGGAAAAGGGTGGTGCAGTAGGAACATAGCCATCTTTACTCCCTACTCCACCAAAGCAAAAGTTAACTCTAAACATTCTATACTCGGGTAGCCCTATTTCAAGAAGTAAAAATCTGGACGCAAAAAAGTTGTTGAGCTTTTTTGGGGGGGGAGAAATCCCCCCCCACTCACCCCACTTCTTGGTTCTGTTTGCCTCTGGGTAGTAATTTCTCCATTGGAATCCTGGACATGTCTGGGGGACGGACGGACAAATGTACACTTACAAGCATACACATAGCTGACCTTCTCTGTGCTCAACCACCATGGACCTACACATATACACCGCAACATATGTAGGATCCAAATGTACACTCTGTGTCAGGGACTGGGCAGAGGAGGAATGGTGGAGACTGCCTCCCCAGCCTGACCCTTCCAGGGAAGAGGAGGAAGAAGACGGTATATATTTACAACAGGGGTTTGCAGGAGGTCACAGCTCAGAGGCAGATGAAGGGGAAAGTTGAGAAACAATGGGAGAGCCAAAGCAGCAGCTGGCTGACATGTTGTCATTAGAAAGCATTCCAGACCCTCCACCTTCCAGAAACCAGCGAGCCTTAAAAGTAGGAGAGCAAAGAGCTCAAAGACAGAGGGCACCTAGCAGCATCCATGGAGGAGATGGTGAGAATGATGAATGAGGAAGTGGGAGAGACGGGGGATGGAGATTCACTCGGTCCAATGCCATTATCCAAGAGGCTGGTTTATGTAGCCTCTCTCTGTAAAGACTGGAATAAAAAAGGGCTGTAAAAAACTTTCCCTTGTCTTTATATTTCCCTGGGCAACCAGCCGGGATCGGCTGACAGCATCCTGACACCATGCTGTCTTCAACATGAAGTTCTAGATTCCATGTCATAGTTTGGAAGAGATATATTATTAGCAAGTTAACACAGGGGTGCTTAGTAGTTGCAATGTGTAGGAAGAGGAAGACATCGAAGTTCACCATGGGGTTGTCTGTGTGCAAGGTGGGGATTGCACAACAGGAGGGGAAAGCATGAGGGTGAACGTGGAAGTGTGTGGGACTGCAGATCAGAAGATAGAAGTGGCTTCAAAAAAAGGATTGGGAAGGTGAAAGGGGGATTTAGGATGGGAGTGAGGTTTGGTGAGCAGGCGGGGGACAGAGTTTACTTAAGAAAATATGCACCATACACCTCCAATGTGGTAGGTATTTATATAAGAGCATGGAATGGGATGCAATGAGATGGGATGGAATAGGATGGGATGGGAAATACCTATGCTTGAAAGCCAGCAAGATCAAAATAGATGGAATTAGCTGCATGCATAGGCAAACTAAGGCCCGGGGGCCGGATCCGGCCCAATCACCTTCTAAATCTGGCCTGTGGACAGTCTGGGAATCAGTGTGTTTCTACATGAGTAGAATGTGTGCTTTTATTTAAAATGCATCTCTGGGTTATTTGTGGGGCATTATTATTTTTTTTCAAAATATAGTCTGGCGCCCCACAAGGTCTGAGGGACAGCGGACCAGCCCCCTGCTGAAAAAGTTTGCTGACCCCTGAATTAGCTGCTCAACGCATCTTTAAAAAAAAATAAAGATTTCTTAGATTACGAAAAACTGTCTCTTTTTCCAAATTGTGTTATTACAGATCAGTTTCATTTGTTGTGAGACATTAGTGTTACATACAGTGTTAGGTTTGGAAGAAAAGGGGGAAAGAGGGGGAGAGGGAATGGTGAGTGGGTTGGGGTGGGGTTGTCTTTGATTGGCTGTAGTGAGATTTGTTTTTGTGTAAGAGTGGGGTGTGTGTGTGTTTGGATCAGGTTAGCCAGATTGATTCGTATGTTGTCAGCAAATTCGTGTTGTTGTCTTGTTGGGCTGTGTATGTGATAAAGGGAACCATACCGGGGTGAAGGCGTCTTCTTCTATTTGACCCCGTGTCAGTTTCAGTGTATTGGTTAGTTTCTCTACTAAGTTTTCTCCCATACTATTTGATACCATCGGTCCGTGCTTACTCCTAGCAGGTCTCTCCAGTGTCTGGCTATGATGCTTCTGGCTGCTCAACCCATCTCTAAGCTGAATGCCCAGAGTGAGCACGGCTGCGCCATTAGGAAGGCCTCCTTCATGTTTGCTGCCAGGCAGAAGATTAGCATGCATTTTTCAAAAAGCATGGATAGGTAGGCATGCATACAGGAGGCTGCAAATGCTTCTTTCTGTTGGCATGAAGCTAAATGTGACCGATGCCCCCTTCACAGTGTTTATTGTATCCAGCCATTGGCAGCGCAGCTTGAGGCTGAAGGCTCCCACTCACCAAAGCCCTTGTTCATTCATTCATCAGTCAGCCAAGGGCCGTGGCGCCAAGCGCTGTGAGGCTGAGGAAGCAATCCTGCTCAAACACCGCTTTACAACTGGGGCCAGCTGGCAGTAGTTGCAAGCACCAATGTCACAGCGTTTGCCAAGACATACCTACCTGTTTGAAATGAGGCCCATGTTTTGTCTGTTGCTTGCGCTACTATTATGTCAAAATTAAAGAACTCCAGCCAACACTCAAGATACAAATAAGGAGGGATTGTGCATCCTTTATGTAAGTGGCAGAGATGTGCTCCTAGTCGTGCTCCATTCTCCCATTATGTGCGATCCATACAATAGTGCATTTCTATTTGCAGGAATAGAATGGTGGACAATTAAAACCCAAACCACATCAAACAATTGACTGACGTGGGGCTCTTGTGCAACAGTTATTTCAACACTCGCATTAACCAGGTTCTTTTTAAAGTAAGGCAGACAAAGGTAAACTCCAGACTCACTGAATATTCCATTACTTTATGCCTAAGTCCCTTTCAATTCTTGTATCCAACAATGATTTAGTTACTGGGGTAGCCAGGCCAGTTTCCTGGTAATGGTAATAAGGATAAGGATAAGGATAAGGATAAGGATAAGGATAAGAATTTATTTATACCGCGCCCATCTGGTTGGGTTTCCCCAACCACTCTGGGCGGCACCGAACAGAATATTAAAAACACAATAAAACATCAAACATTAAAAACTTTACTAAACAGGGTTGCCATCAGATGTCTTCTAAAAGTCAGATAGCTGTTTATTTCCTTGATGGGAGGGTGTTCCACAGGGCGGGCACCACTACCGAGAAGGCCCCCTGCCTGGTTCCCTATAGCTTCACTTCTCACAGTGAGGGAACCACCAGAAGGCCCTCAGAGCTGGACCTCAGTGTTTGGGCTGAACGATAGAGGTGGAGATGCTCCTTCAGGTATACTGGGCTGAGGCTGTTTAGGTAATGGCCTAGGTATGTGTTGTTGAGGTAACAAAGGACATGGCTCTTTGCCAGAGGACAAATACAGTAGCTGTGTGTGTGTCCAGTCCCCCCCAACAACTGGCTGGTAGAAAGACAAAAGCCCGAGTTGAGTTGTGTGAGAGCTGGAAACTAGAAGCAGGCCAGGCAGCTGAAAGACAGAGCCATGCCTCATTTCTGTTGGGATCCAAGACTGTGTCTATGGGAGAAGCAAGGTTCAGGTTGTAAAAAAGAAAAAAGAAAAAGGTAAAGGTAAAGGTAAAGGATCCCTGGACAGCTAAGGCCAATTAAAGGTGATTATGGGGTTATGGTGCTCATCTCACTTTAGGCCAAGGGAGCTGGCGTTTGTCCACAGGCAGCTTTCTGGGTCATGTGGCCAGCAGGACAAAACCACTTCTGGCACAATGGAACACTGACAGAATTGTATATATGTGTAAATAAACCATATATAATAAAGACACTGCAGTCTCCGCTGACCCTCATTCCAAGGAAACCGAAACCTGTGTAAGCAGCTCAAACCCCTAGAATCTCACACTACCCAGAGACTAGGGTGGTGTGCAACAATACACTTTTGGGTCTTGTATAAGGCATCTAGAAAATTCTGTTTTTTCTAATGCTTTTCAATGATCAGCAATAAAGTATTCATAGACCAGGGTCGGCAGTCTGGTGGCTATAGGCCCGCTCTCTGTGAGCAAGCACAACAATGGCTGTTGTGTGTGCCTTTCTTCATCCATTGACCATTGGGTTAATCCAGCAGACTCTTATGCGAATAAGACAGCTAGTTCGGATTCAGGAAGGTCTGTGGACACAGGCAACCTGAGCAGGAGACCCAGCTCACTTTCAGATGACCTGTTTATTGAATATTCATCTGAATTGTTTTTCCACAAGGTTTGTAGGAAGGTTGGCTGCTTCACAAACATTCTGGTGTGTTTATGGG
Source organism: Podarcis melisellensis (assembly GCF_964234715.1). Classification (NCBI taxonomy): domain Eukaryota; kingdom Metazoa; phylum Chordata; class Lepidosauria; order Squamata; family Lacertidae; genus Podarcis; species Podarcis melisellensis. The sequence goes on along the minus strand of NC_138530.1, from coordinate 107,108,632 downwards.
AAGGTTAGATGATGTTGATCAAGGAATTGTTATCCCACCCTTTCCAGTGCAGTTTAGTGCCACTTTCCTTGATGCAAACACACAACACACACACAAACTGGAGTGTTTTTGTTTTGGAAGTGGGTTTGTTGCACAAGAATAGCAGGTCTGTTTTAATTGTGCAACCTGATTTTGCTGGTGCACCCTGAATTCCACCTGCAAAAAAACCGAGAGTCTGGGAGTGCCCAGATTAGACAGACGGGAGTTTCTGGTTAGAAATGGGAGTGGGGTAACATTGGCTGGGGAAAGAATGGGAGACCATGCAGGGAAAATAATGTTTGAACTGACAGCATGTAGCTTTTGAAGTTTCACACTGCAGACATCACCTGGGAATACCTGAAAGTGGTAAGCATATTTTATATATCCAACACCTCCCCCCCCCCAAAAAAGCATCATTATCAGCCTTCCCTGCTGCATAACCTCCCCACATTTCCAAAAACCTGCACGTTAACTGGAAAGTCACACTGAACATATAGTTTCTTTGTGGGGGGGGGGACTGTATTAAGTGAATAAGCATGTCTAAAACTGCAAGGTGAGTTTTCTTCTTCATTCCTCTTCCTTGTTTCCTTTTGTGCTCTGTCTTTTAGAATGTAAGCTGGTGCGGCAGGACCTGTTTTCTTTGCTAATGATCTCTGTTATTGATCTTTCCAGGCCCTCCCCCAACTGCTGATTCAGCTGAAGACAGGGGTAAAAATGCTTTAAATAAAGTTAACTAAATTACAAGTGACTGGCAGACAGTGGAAGACTGAACATCTCTCGACTTTTCCCCTTCTCTGTCTGATTTGTGAACCCCACCTAAACTTTCCCCTGGCCAAATAAAATCCCAGCCTGGCAGACTTTGACTCTAAATTTTAATGTTGGGTGTGCGATGTACTCAGATTTTGTAAACTCCACTGTTTGCCCTGAATTGTGCCAATTTGATCTGTAATGGTGACTTCTGTCCTGGGGATTGCCAGGCACTGAGTATATACCACACCCAACCTAGTCATCCTGTCATGTATGCCAGATACTCATAAACACTCTTAACAAGTTTGCATGTGCAAGGATGGGGGAAGAGAAGAGGAAGACATGGATACCTTCAGCAGCTCCCTAGGCTGAACAGCAACCATCTGGCCCAGAAGGCTAAAACATGAAATTGGTCTGCTGTATGTCATAGCTGAAATACAACCTAAAGTTGGCTGCTGTTTTCAATTCCACTTGTTCCAGTGATTACTTCACTTGCAAAAAGCTGCACCCATCCCATTTATCCTACCTAGCCTGGCTCACGTAAGGGAAATTTTGTCCTCCCTCTTGTTTGATCCCAGAGCAGTGATTTTTCAAGATAGCCATATCCCACAAGACTTTAATGTGTCATCTTTACAGCAGCTGGGGCTAATGTAGTGCAAAGGTTACTAGTTGCCAGGCCTTTTTATTAATTACATTTGTTATTTTTGACCCGCATCTTGACTGGATTGCTGGCTTTGCAAATCACCTTCAAGGAAATAATTGTTTTGCTTAGAAATGGGGCTGGTCTCTCAAACCTCCATAGGGGAGACGTGAAAGGGCAACAGGAGAGCCCAGCTCATCTGGGAGTTCTTGTTGGTGGGCCTGCTTTCCATTTCAGATGCTTCAAGTTTTTCCAGCCACGCAGTTTTCCAGCACATCTGGGGTGGGGAGCGTTTTCCAGATTCAGGGACCAATCTTTTGCAAGCCACAGACCAGTAGTGGGTGGGAGCCAAAGGCAAAACAAAAGCTGGAAGAGCAACTCGTGTAGTTCTAGCCTTGTAGAGTAGGTTAATTTACTCGCCCTCTGTATCCTCCATTCAGGCAAGTGAGAGGTATTATCAGAGCTCAAGGACACATCCCAGTCAGGCAAAAAACACCCGAGAAGGCCGAGAAGAGATGGGGTGAGGGGGTGTGGCTTGGGAAGAGCTTTATTTTGTGAAGCACCCAGAGATCTACAGATATACTGTGGTACCTCGGGTTAAGAACTTAATTTGTTCTGGAGGTCCGTTCTTAACCTGAAACTGTTCTTAACCTGAGGTACCACTTTAGTGAATGGGGCCTCCCGCTGCTGCCATGCAGCCGCCGCGCGATTTCTGTTCTCATCCTGAAGCAAAGTTCTTAACCTGAGGTACTATTTCTGGCTTAGCGGAGCCTCTAACCTGAAGCGTCTGTAACCTGAGGTACCACTGTAGGGTGGTATAAAAAACAAAGATTCTCACCCCTGCTACATACTTATACTCAGAAGTAGGGAATGGCAGGGTTCATTTTGCCTGCTTCCTAATTCACACTTCCCAAACCAACGTGAAAACTGAGACATAGCTGTCCTTTGAAATAGAGCGCCTTTGCATTTTGCATTGCAGTCCCCCCCCCACACACACACCACACACCCACCAACAAAAAATTAGTGCTATGAAAATATTAGGGAAAATATTAGGCACAAAAAACTCACCTGAGTGAAAATAGCATACAAAAAATTAATACATCTGAGGCAAATTGCTTGCAAAAGGACTACATTCAGCAAACCGAAGTTCAAAAATACATTGTAGGATACCTGTGCATGAAAACGTGCACATATTTTTGTGCTGACCCTTTTTTTTTTTTTTGGTGAGGGGAGTGAGAAATAGGTTTGGAAATGGGACAAGCTAAGCTTAAGAATGAGGAAGGAAAGAGCGAAACTGAGAGGAACCAAAAATTGACAGACTTGTCTATCCTTCTCAGAAGGAAGGCCCACCTGTGTTCTGTAGAGCTTGCAATCAGGAAAGCATGAAAAGGATTGTGGTCTTAATCTTCCTAGCATTTCAGTGGATCCACTGAAGGCAGTGGATCCACTGAAGGTAAGGCAGAATGGTTTGTTACTGAGACAGGTAGGAAGATTTGCAAAAAACAACCCCAAAACATAATTCTTGCACTTTTATTCTCACTCGCCTTCCACTTTTATTAACCATGTAGCTTGTGTGAAGGAGACACTGAAAATGCAAGAGAGAAGCTATGGTTTTAATACTTTCCCTGCCGAACAATTCTCCCAATGGATCAAACTGGGTAGGATCAGATTCCTGTGTAGGCGAGTATGTGCCTGCTTTCCTGCTCCAAACAGAGCAAAGCAAAAACAAAGAAACAATGAAAAGTAGTGGTTCCAAGAAGTGAAATTGCTGATTCAAGCCACACCTGAGCTATGAGATTACTGGATGACCCTGTGAATCCTTCTCCCCCTCTCTCTCTCTCTCTCTCTCTCTCTGCCTAATAAAGCTCCCAGGGTTATTGTACAAGTACTGTAAATGCATTGCAACATCAGCCTTACCTCTTTGTACTGGGCTTACCTTCTTGGTAATATAAGGATAAACTAAGCCTACTGTGCAGGGCTGCCATAAGTATCAATAAAGTAGTGAATGTAAAACATTGTGAAGTCAGAGACATAGTGAAAGTAGAGTCTCCAACAGGTTGTAATTACTGGTAATTTCCTAATGGGGAGAATGCTCCTATCCTGTTTTGGGATAATTTACAACGGCATCAAAATCTCGGTAAAACCACCTCCTTCACCTTGGAAAACCTTGTTTGTAACCATCATGCCAAACTGGGTAAAGTCACACCAAAGTCATATTTTGGTCCACCATCTTGTTTCACAATGGCAGCCGGTGTCCCAGTGTCAACAAAGACTGCTGCTCCAACTTTCAATGACTTCTGGGCTGAGTTTGGAGATGATGTATCAAGAGGTATCTGATCCTATAGAGAGGACAGACAGACAAACTCCCCCCCCCCCCAAATATAAAAGTAGATTGTTAGAGGATCGTGGAAGTTCTGCAGAGGAGAGGAGAGGAGCCACATGGACGCCAGAAAATGGGCTAGCATTCAGATTCAATATGCTGGTCCAGGAGACAAAATGCAAATGTATGTGTACAGTTTGACTGTTAGCAAGCAATTATCACTTTACTTGGGTGGTGATAAACTTCTGAGCACCAAATGCAGCAATGGAAGGAAGGTTTAATGGAATCACCAGTTTAAGAACGTCAGATAAAACTTGTGTTGTGTATAATGTATAATGAGATGAAAGGAAATGGAACATCTAAGCAGCTGAACAAAAGTTTGAGTGATATTTTTTCTTGGGCAATTTTACTCTTTGTTCATGAATGCCAAGAAAAGCATGTGAGAGTCAAGGAACAATCATATTTGTGTCAAGACAATTGTACACGGACAACCTTTTCTGGAGGAGGTGCTCTTGGGAATCAAGTTTGTTTAGTTTCCTAGCCTCTGGGGAAGGCAAGGACTGAGCATCAGCTGTCAAAAGTAAACAATGCGCACCAGCCGCACACCAGCCATTTTTCAAAAAAAAGTAGATTTGCAGTGCAATCCTGTGCATGTATACTCGGAGGCAAGTTCTACCATGATCAATGGGGCTTACTTCCAAGTAAGTGGCCATAGGCTTGCAAGCCTTCAGGGTGTGAGCTTTTTTGGTTGATGGGTTTGTTTGGTGAGGGATTCAGGAAAGACAAAAGAAAGTACTTCTTTGCACAGTGCATAGTTTCTTGGGTTTTAAAAAAGAAAAGTGGTTTATATAGCAGAGCTAAAAAGTCGAGAAGCTGGAGCAACCTAGTCCCATCAATTTACACATTACTAACAATGCTTTAAAAAAAGTAAATAAAACACACAGAGGAACCATTGGTTTAAAAAAGTTGCTTGTTTACAGTTTCTTCATATTTACAAGGATGGCTTCAGAGTCTAAGTCTACAGGGTGGAGCTAGTTTCCCATGGCTAGTTTCACAAGAGGAAGGAGTGGAGCTTGGGGTATAGTGGAAAACCACAATGTGAATTCCCCCCGAATATCTGTTCGTCTCAACCCTGCTCCCTACAGGCTGGGGGGGGTGCAAGGTTGCTCATACTCAACATAGTTAAATTACGGAATTAATTCCCATAAATTGTAGTGATGGCCCCCAACCTGGATGGCTTTAAAAGGGGATTAGACAGAATAATGGAGGGAATGGCTATCAATGGCTATTGGCCATAAGGGCTGTTTACTTCCTCCAGTACTGGAAGCTCAAGTGGGGAGAAGTGTTGTTGCACTGAGGTCCTGCTTGCAGATGGCACAGAGATATCTGGCTGGCCACTTTGAGAACACGATGCCATACCAGATGGGCTTTTGGCTTGATCCAGCATGTTCCTATGTGAAGTCATTGCAGGACCAGGCATCGGACTTCTCATACCTCAACCCGTATAATGAGAGACCAAAGAGACTGGTTTTGGGTCAAAACGGGCCACAACTTCATTGAATATAGATGAATGGGGTTTGGCTTGGGCATGGGACAATCTACTGTATTTTTCGCTTTATAAGACACACTTTTTCCCTCCTAAAAAGTAAGGGAAAATGTGTGTGCGTCTTATGGAGTGAATGCAGGCTGCACAGCTATCCCAGAAGCCAGAACAGTGAAAGGGATCGCTGCACAGCACTCCCTCTTGCTGTTCTAGCTTCTGGCTTAGCCGTGTGCAGCCTCTTCAGGGCAGTGGGGAACCTTCATCCCGCTGCCCTGAAGAAGCTGCGCGTGGCTATACCCAAAGCCAGAAGAGCAAGAGGGATCGGCGCGCACCAGTGTGGTGTCGTGGTTAAGAGTGGTAGTCTCGTCATCTGGGGAACTGGGTTCACGTCTCCGCTGCTCCACATGCAGCTGCTGGGTGACCTTGGGCTAGTCACACTTCTCTGAAGTCTCTCAGCCCCACTCACCTCACAGAGTGTTTGTTGTGGAGGAGGAAGGGAAAGGAGAATGTTAGCCGCTTTGAGACTCCTTCAGGTAGTGATAAAGCGGGAAATCAAATCCAAACTCTTCTTCTTCTTCTCTTCTGGGATAGCCACGCAAAGCCTCTCGAGCGCAGTGGGAGCACTCCAGCCTCTTCGCTCAAGAGGCTTTGCATTGCTTTCTTGTTTCTTGTTTTCCTCCTCTAAAAACTAGGTGCGTCTTCTGGTCGGGTGCATCTTATAGAGCGAAAAATACGGCAAATACTTCCAGCCTGCCCACCAGAAGTGATGCGTGGTCAATCCAGATGGGGGTTCCTAAGACTTGCATCCAATAGGGTGATCCCCGCAGGGACTGCCATCTGTAGGAGTGCCTTCAGCCCTGGCCCCCTTGGGCACGTGGACATGGCCACTCCCCCGAGATCCCTTTAACGGGATACCCCAATGTTTGGAGGGGCAGGTGGGGACTACAACCTCCCCTCCATCGAAAACAAAGGATTGCCCCAATGCCCAACCAGTTGTGACAATTGCTATGAGGTAGGCAAAACCACTTGGTCAGAGCCAATTAGCCTGGTGGGCAAATTCCTACCCGGCCCCATAAAGGACGGCAACAACCATAGCCACAGCAAAGTCATTGACTATCAGCTTATACTGAGGGTGGATGGGTGGAGAAAACTGGGCACAGGAAGAAACCGGCCAAACCCAGGGTGCTGGCTGCTTAAAATAGCGAGGGGCGGATCCAAGGGAAGCCCACTGCCGGCTCCATTGGCTCCGCCCCCCGCACAGTCCAGGTCCCAGCCTGCATCCCCATTTGCCAAAGCAGGGTGCAGGCTAGGATTCGGTTTCTGATAAGGAACCCATGAGGAAGGGCCCAGCCAGGTTGAATTCTTCTGTCACGGCCCGAGTGAAGCCTCCTCTGTCCCGCAATACCGCCACACACAAAAGGGTGAGCAGGCTTCTCAGACCATGCAAAGAAAGCCAGGAAAACAGTGTCCTTGCGTTAACTACAGCATTTTGTAGTCCTGATGTTAGGGCAAAATTCCCAAACACACCAGAAGTTCGCCAAACCTGGTAAATAACATCACACAGAAAATACCCTAAGACCATGAAACATTGAAGTTAAATTAATATATGTACATAGACAGCAGTTTTTGTCAGTAAATGGAAGAGGGGGAAGACAGGGGGCCCGATCCACAGGCAATGTATTAGGCCCAGAAATCCTTCTGGCATCCCTGGGGTTGGAAAGGCAAGTGTTGCGCCATCCAAAACAGGGAAATTCATGGCTCGGTTGTCAAGAGTCTATTGAAAATTGCATGTGGCCTGCAATCAACGTTTTGCCTGGGTTTTAAACATGTTTAAAAAGTTGCAGGTCAATTTATCCAAATCGAGAACAAGCTGGCATTTTAAAGCAAACAAATCTGTTCTGAAATACTGTCAACAAAATGAACCGCAAGCGTTGTGGCTGTTGCAGAATTAAAATAATTGTGTTTTGATGGGACAAATCAATGCGCGCAGCAAGAGGTTTTTGTTTTTGTTTTAAATCACCCAAGTCTCAAATGATTGCACTTGAGCCCCATCTTGTGTTATCCCTCCAAAGTACACACTATCCATGTTTTGAAAGCAAAGGAATTCGCCTCCAACCTACAAAGAAACTTCCCTTTCATTGATGAACAGCAGAGAGGGAAACTTGAATGGATGCTTAACCGAATGAATGGTTGGCTTTTTGCACTACATTAATAAAATAAAATTAAAAAAAGATGTGGAGACATCGCTCCTTCAGCTTTGACTTCTATTATTAACCCCTATTAGCATTGTAATTATAAATACCAGGTAAATTTCTCCCTTTGATCTGGCCTTCACGTCACTCAGCAGTCTTTTAAACTCAATTTCCCCCCTCTCTTTGACGTTTGTTATTGTCTTCACCTTGAATACCTTTCCTGCAATTCTCAAAAGATGGCCAAAAACCACTAAGAGGCCAGATTGTAGTATCAAGTACCAGGGCTTTGGGGGCCTACAGCATCTGCCGCGTTCTAAAAGCCCCTTTCATTCTCTCCAGCCACAGCTTTCCAAATCCATGAAGGGCAAATATTCATTTCCCTTCCTCTTTTACCTTTAATTGGGGGCCACGGAGAGACAATTACTTCTTGCCTCTTTGTAGGCCCGCCTGGTGTACGTAATACACCTTGTAATTGCTTGTCTCTGTCGGCTTTCTTCTCTCTTCCCAGGTCCCCTTTCTTCTCATGCCTTGGCTTCGTCATCCCAGCTATTCACCGTCTTTGGAGCGCTGAAACCCGAGTCCCTGCAAGCGAAAAAAGGACCCACACTCGGCCATTCATAACAAATTGAATGGCTTATTTAAGAGGAAGATAGGGCCTCCTCTAGTGTTACTATTCATTGCAATAATCTTCATTACAAGTTCAGTGTGTGTGTGTGTGTGTGTGTGTGTGTGTGTGTGTGTGTGTGTTTAGAAGCAGACCAAAGGTTCAAGTCCAACCTTTGCTGGAAGGGTAATGAGCTGGAAAAGACCAAAGGGAAGGACGTGTGTAGCTGTGACACATTTGTGTTGTTTCACAGTCACAAAATGGTCAACGCCGGCAATTGATTTTGCCTCTTTATTTGACACCATCTTCCCTGATACTAACCCGTAGGGCCAAACTAGACAAGGTTTGGCAGATCTGGGGAACCGGATCTGCTGCATTTTTAGAAAATGTCAATAGCAGTTGTGGGGCACGGTGGGGATTCAGGTCGCACAGCTGAGAGAGTCAGCTCAGTCGGTTGAGCATGAGACTCTTAATCCCATGGTTCAAGCCCCACATTGGGCAAAAGATTCCAGCATTGCAGGAGGTTGGACTTTTTTTTTGGGGGGGGGGAGATTCATAGTTATTTTTTTGTTATTTTTACTTCTCAAATTTATACATTTCATTAATTTTACAATCATTTTAACATTGCAAGGTTGGAATTCCTTCCCCCTCTTTCTGCGGTTCCTTAAATTTATTTTTTAATATCTTCTGCATATTCAAATTAACTTGACTTTCTCATTTATTCATCTTCTTTAAATATATACTCTTAGGAAACTGCAGGTTATTACAATAATCCTGCCAATGTTTTTATCTGTTTGCAATTTATCTGTAAATATTCAATAAACCATTTCCATTCTTTAATGAAAGGTTGTTACCTTGATTTCTTATTCTTTTGGTAAGTCTTGCCATTTCTCCATATTCCATATGTTTTTGTATCCATTCTTCCTTTGCTGGAATCTTCCTTTGCTGGAATTCCTTTTGCTGGAATTCTTCGTCTTTTCATTTTCAGGCGAGTAGCCACCATAGTAGCATACATGAATAAGTTTTTATACACTTTAGGTAGTTCTGTCCCTATAATTCCCCCCAAAATTGCGGGAGGTTGGACTCGAGAACCCATCTTGGTAGCTTCCAACCCTACAGTTCTATAATTCCATGAATTCTTTCCCTCTATGTTGCTCTTCTGCTCATGCAGAAGTCCTCTTATTTGCCCTATGGGCCAAAACATACAGGTATTATTGTGTCACTTGGCCTGAGGTTATTCTGGTGTGGAGTGGGATAAGATTCCTGCATTGCATGGACCAGATGACTTTTGAGATCCGTTCCAAGTCTACAATTCTATGAAAAAACAGGCGTGCATTTACTCAGTGCTTTTCTTATGGAAAACATGGTGCTGGTACTCCGTATCTTTGAGTTCCCTCCAAAAACTAGCTTATGTGTCTGGAATCCAGGTTCTCAGCTTGATAACACAGTAAAAGTAAAGGGACCCCTGACCATTAGGTCCAGTCGTGACTGACTCTGGGGATGCGGACCAGAGCAGCACACGGAAACACCGTTTACCTTCCCGCTGGAGCGGTACCTATTTATCTACTTGCACTTGACATGCTTTCGAACTGCTAGGTTGGCAGGAGCAGGGACCGAGCAACGGGAGCTCACCCCATTGTGGGGATTCGAACCGCCAACCTTCTGATCGGCAAGTCCTAGGCTCTGTGGTTTAACCCACAGCGCCACACAGTAAGCGTAGCTAATTAAAAAGGAGGATTTATTGCAAAAACAAACAGATAGCTCCGAACGGCTCTAACAAAGCCTCCAGCACCATTATTCAATATGACCCTTCTGAAGATTGCTTCCGGCATGACTGGAAGCAACTGAACTTTCGTTTCTTACTTCTTTTGTTTTGCTTCCTGTCTTGCAACCCTCCCATTCTCTGAGTCCTTGGACAGAGTGGGTCAGCTCCCACCTCTTCCCCATTCTCTGCATACAGCCTATGACCCCAAACTCATAATAACATTTGGGTTCTATGTACAGCAGAAATTGTGCTACTTTCTTATCTAGATTTGGAAAAGGAATCGTGCTACTGTCTTTGCTGTTCAGATCTTTAACTTGTTACATAGCCCAGTGTGTGAAGCACAATACACATTTTCCAATAACTGAGAGCCCAAAATACAGCTTTCATCTCTAATCTGTTATTGACAAAAGCCCTATGGCTAAAATAGATGTTATCGCGATCAACACTGTTGCTTCATGTTTCGCTCATAAGCCACCCTGACAGGCACAGTTGGGAGAGGATGCAAACCAGCTTGCACCCACAATCCTATGGCAGCATACCCCATAGGACAAGTCTATCCTGTTCTACTGCCTGCTGGCTCAATGCCATTTTTTGAGAGGTTACATAAGATATTAGACACAAAGGATTGTGCTGACATGAATTTACATTTTCCAGGGCTAAGTCCGGTTCCATATGGGTCCCAGTTATAAAGCCCAAACGGTTCTAACAGTTACTACCTCATTCTCAAGGGCAGGACTTTTGCAAAGAATTGAGGCTCCAGTCAGCACTATACATTGAAAGCAGTATCATATCACTTTAAGTAGTCATGGCTCATCTCAAAGAATCCTGGGAACGGCAGTTTTCTAATGATGCTAAGAGTTGCCAGGAGACCCCCTACTTCCCTCATAGACCTACAGTTCCAGAGTTATCTAACAATCAATCCATCTTTCCAGGGTAACTCTGGGAATTGTGACATTATAAGAGGAATAGGGGTCGCTCTGTGGGTTAAATCACAGAGCCTAGGGCTTGCCGATCAGAAGGTCAGCAGTTTAAATCTCTGCAATGGGGTGAGCTCCCGTTGCTCGGTCCCCGCTCCTGCCAACCTAGCAGTTCAAAAGCACAAAGTGCAAGTAGATAAATAGGTACCACTCCGGCGGGAAGGTAAACAGCGTTTCCGTGTACTGCTCTGGTTCGCCAGAAGCGGCTTAGTCATGCTGGCTACATGACCCGGAAGCTGTACGCTGGCTCCCTCGGCCAGTAAAGCAAGATGAGCGCTGCCACCCCAGAGTCATCCAGAGTCATGGACCTAATGGTCAGGGATCCCTTTACTTTTAACATAGGGATCTCCTATGCCTAATTTGGGACGCAGGTGGTGCTGTGGTGAGCCGTGTTCAGCTTGGAGGAGTTTAACAGACCTGCTCTTCTACATACAGGAGAAAATCATAACAGGGGGAATGGAATGGAATGTTGTGAAGGATGGCCTGACTGGAGACCTCTATGTTATTTCAGGTTTCATATATCTGCTACTGTTTTGGGCTGAAACCAGCAGCAGTAGCATACATTTATTAGTTGGCGGTAGAAATCAGGGATGACAACAAAATTGTGCTTCTCAGATGTTGCCCTGATTTAGGGTTTTCAACTGTCTTGATTGGGATTGTAGAATGGCACTTTCCACTTTTGACTTCCAGAATTTGTTCTAACTTCTGAGCATGCATGAAGCTTGCCTTTCCTCGTTTTCAGTTCATGTCTCCTTTTGCTTCTTCTTACTGTTTACCAATCTGCAGGAGCGTGCAAGCACATTGGATTGTTTTCAATACAAAAGCGCAAAAATATTGACGTAACTGCACCGCAGCATGGCATATTCCTTTTCCTTTTCTTTTTTGGAGTTATATACTCAATGTGCAAGTGTGCATGATTAAAAAGTATCAAAAGAAAATCAAATTCAGTGGTGGTATCATCATGCAAATATGTGCTTTTTTTTTGCATCAGAATCAAAATATATGGATTCTGAAATGAATTTTAGTTAAATCAGAAGACAGAGCCAACCCAGAAACATTGGCAAAATGGAATGCTGATTTGAAATGCAGATACAAGCGCTGATAGAAATGGCTAGAAATTCGACCAAAAGGTCTTATGGACAGATTCCTGCACTCTTCTTACCAGATTCAATAAGCCATGATTTGAAAGGGGAGGGGAGGAAATGTGTCTGTGTCTTAACATGCCATCCATTTGCTTACTGTATATGCTGTCTGCCTGTATAAGGCAGAGTTGAATTTGACTTGCTTAATAGCTTTAGATTTTCCCACGACATTGCACAAGTGCTAGGGCAATGCTGTAGTTAAGAGGGTTACATAAATAAGCCATTGGGAAACAAATTAATTGATTTCCTCGACGGAGAGAGTCATGGTAATTTGGAGATTGCAGGATAACTCACTCTCCTTTTGATGCTGCCTGACCCTTCAGTTCCCCCTCTTCTCCTTCCCCACCACCCCTAAAACATTTTAAAAATAATTCCAAAACACGTAGAAGGATTGCACATGTCCAATATGGCATTGGGTGAACTTCCTGAAAGTATTTGACTGCCTAATGAGGAAAAGATGGAAGGCAAAGCAGGGCAGGGGCTGGCCTGTAAAAGCAGTTTTACGGCACACTGTTGTGCCATATCAAAATAAGCTCTGGAACCAACCCAGTTCGATATAATGTGACTTACGAAGAAAGTCTTTCTGTGAGCACACTGTGCTCCTGGAGACTCTTAGGCAATTGATACTACCCTTGTCTGTTACAGCCATGCCAATTATGCCATAAAATGTGGTCCAGGCCAAACTATGGGGCCTGTCTGTGCATGAAGACAGCGAAATATTTCAAATTCTTGGCTTTTGTAGTATTAAATTAAACCCATTTGCAAGCTGCGAGTTATGCCATTCCATTTGGGGGAGGATTTCCTGGACAGTCTTTATTGTGAGCTGGTTATCAGGGCAGCTAACGCGGATGATTATTTATCAAAGTGGCCCCCTCCCTACCGATGCTGAAGGCAGCTAGCGAAAAGCAATATACATATAAAATGGCGTTGTAAAAACTAGTCAAAATATTGCGCGCATCAGCATCAGAATAACACAACTGGGGAGGGAGGTGGGGAATCATTTTTGAACCCTCCTATTAAGCGAAGTCTCCTGCCAACCTAGCAGTTCGAAAGCACATCAAAGTGCAAGTAGGTAAATAGATACCGCTCCGGCGGGAAGGTAAACGGTGTTTCCGTGCACTGCTCTGGTTTGCCAGAAGTGGCTTAGTCATGCTGGCCACATGACCCGGAAGCTGTACGCCAGCTCCCTTGGCCAATAAAGCAAGATGAGCATCGCAACCCCAGAGTCGGTCACGACTGGACCTAATGGTTAGGGGTCCCTTTACCATTACCTTTACCTATTAAGCAAAGTGGGCTCCAGTTGGCCCATTTAAATGCCTTCCTACAAAAAAAATTGTAGTACTTTCTAATGGTAAGGGATTGAAACCAGTGTGGTGTAATGGTTGGAGCAGGGCCTGGGAGAGCGTGGTTCAAATCTGGACTTGGTAGTGTAGCAAAATGGATTCCCTTGAGCCAGTCCAGTTGCTTCTCCATGGCCTCTCCATGGCCACTGCTGCCGGTCTCCTTGTAGTGGCTGCTGGAGAGAGGGCAAGGAGGAGAATCTGCTTCTGAGAGCCAGGCAAAGGACAGGGCCTCCCCGGACAGGAAGAATGGGGGAGCAGAGCAGAGCTCAAGGAACCTTCTTTTGATATCAGTTATATTCACTGGCCTACCCCTTATTTTATACTTGAATGGAAAGGGATGTAGGTGGCACTGTGGTCTAAACCACTGGGCCTCTTGAGCTTGCTGATCGGAAGGTTGGTGGTTCAAATTCCTGTGACGGAGTGAGCTCCTGTTGCTCGGTCCCTGCTCCTGCCAACCTAGCAGTTCAAAAGCATGCCAGTGCAAGCAGAGAAATAGGTACCGCTCCAGTGGGAAGATAAACGGCGTTTCCGTGCACTCTGGTTTCCATCACAGTGTTCAATTGCGCCAGAAGTGGTTTAGGCACATGCTGGCACATGACCTGGAAAGCTGTCTGTGGACAAATGCCAGCTCCCTCGGCCTGAAAGCGAGATGAGCACCACAACCCCATAGTCGCCTTTGACTAGACTTAGCTGTCCAGGGGTCCTTTACCTTCTTACTTGAATGGGGCAAAAGCATGGTTGCTGGGATTGCATTTAGCCAGACCCTTCAACTATTCATTTTAATCTTACATTGGGCTTCTGTAGTTACTTGACAGAAACTTTGGCTATTTTTAAATCCTCTTAAATCCCCAGTGTAAAATCTTGCATTTAATTAGGCAAATGTTTAAAATTATTGAGCTTTTTTTGAGCTGATATAAAAGAAGTGCACATCCTTGTGGACTTTTTGGTTTTTTAATAAACGTTCCTGAAGCTTGATTTACCACGTCACATGAATGTGGGGCTGGATCTGGAACATTAGAGCTGCTTTTTGGCTTGCTTCAAAATGTCGCTCCTGGCTTCAGAATCTCAGCACTGAAGATGATGCCAAGGTTTGGGCCTCGCAATAATATTAATAATAAAAAGCACCAGAATATAATGAACTACATAAGTCATATTTCTTGCCATTCTTATTGGTCAACTGCTTACAACTGAAAATCCTGGGATGTTTCCAGGAAGTTTATAGTTAATGTTTTTATAATGGATCAAAGTGAATATATAGGTTCGTTTCCTTGTTCAAACAGCATCAATCATATCACAGCATCTCTTAATCCACAGTTCAAGACATCTTTCTGGCACCCACATTATTACATCTGAGCCTTGCAATAAGTTGGGAGAATTATACAGTGGAGTTTGATAACAACTGTACACAAATTTAATCACTGTCATGACTTGCTGTGACATGCTAGATCTCAAATCATCTCATTCATAGTTGAAATAGCAGATAAGGAGATACTTCCATTCCCTTTCTGCTTCCTCTAATGTTTGATGTTGTGACCTCCTGAAGGACTAGAAAGATGTTGAATATCATATCCCACCAGTGAACCTGGCCATTCTCTTGTCTTCTTTTTAAAATGCACCTTTTTGGAAGAAGCTACAACCCCACACTCCATGAAATCACAGTGAAGTTCTACGCATGTTTATTCATGCCATGAGCTCTGCACAAGATTGTGGTGGTTTCAAGAAATGTGAAGGTTGATTCTTTTGCTTCATATAAGCTTAGGAGAGCAAAGTGGCCTAGCGATCAAATACAGCGATGCTCCATGTCTCTCTATCTGGATCTCAGTATCCTTCCCACCAGGGCCATACACCCTCTCCCCAAGCCATGTTCCTAGCATGTTCCTGCTATGCACTCTTCTTGGGTGCTTTTTCCAGCCTAGAATGAGTGCTTGAATTGCAATAATACCTCTTGTCTGCCTAGATGGAGAATAGAGAGATGAATGTATGTGTCAGGGACTGGGCAGAGAAGGAATGGTGGAGACCTCCTCCCCAGCCTGACCCTTCTAGAGAAGAAGGCAGTTCAGAATTATAATAGGGGTTTGAGGGAGGTCACAGTTCAGAGGAAGATGAGGGGGAAAGGTGGGAAATAATGGGAGAGGAGGAAGAGGCAGAGCGCTGACACATTATCATGAGAAAGCATTCCAGACCCACCATCTTCTAGTACCTGGCGAGCCTTAAAAGTAGGAGAGCAAAGAGCTTGGAGAGAGATGGCCCTAAGCAGCAACCATATGGTGGGTGGTGCTGTTGACGAATGAGGAAGTGGGAGAAAAAGTGGGTGGAGATTTACTTGGGAGAACACCATTTTTCCAAGAGGCTGCATTCTCAAACCTCCCTCTGTAAAGATGGTTAGGACTTTTCTTTGTCTTATCCATTCCTGGCAACCTGCCGTGGGGGTTGGTTCCTCTGCTGGCTGTGTATTAGAAAACTCTGGTTATTCTGTGGCTGGAATGATGCTTACAACAGAAAAGCAAAAACCACATCAGTTGCTTCCTGTGGTCCCTGGAAGATGGCACATGGGGGAGCACGGCAAGGGCAAGAGTGTTCCACATCCCTACTCTAGATTAATGCGTTTAATGCTGCCATCCTAAACAATGGGGAATAAGCGCTACTGAACACAGTGGGGCTTATCTCCAAGTAACCATGCCTAGGATTATGCTGCAAAAGGACTGGCCCTTAGGCTGTAACTACCTGAAATCGTCTTCATCTTCCTGCAATAAAACATGCCTCTCCCATATTGGCCTCTACAGCCACAGCAGGCACTGTAACTCTCCAATGGTTTGACTTTACTCCTCATGGCACCCTCTTCCATTGTCCCTCAAGGCAGACGGATGCCAACAAAACCTGAAGCTACATTTGACACCCCCCGCCTCCGGCTGCAGAGTCACTGTTGCTAAGCAGGGGAGAGAGGGGGAGCGGTGAACCAGGCCAGGGCCTTTTCAACACTGGCTCCGGCCTGGTGGAATGCTCCGTCTCATGAGACCAGGGCTCTGTGGGATCTGATTTCTTTCTGCAGAGCCTGTAAGACAGAGTTGCCTTTGGCTTGGAATCAGCCTGATCCCCTCCCCCTCTTCCTTCTGTGATGAAACCCCTATTTGGGGACTTCCCTGGCTTTTTTCTGGCCCACGTAGGACCAGTCTGGATAGTTGGCCTTGGTGAAGATTTGACGTTTTCTCCCCCCAAACAGTTTTTGATCTGGGCTTCCACTGAAATGAGGCTGCATTTTAAATTGTATTTTAATCAATTGTTTTTATACCTGATGTTAGCCGCCCTGAGCCCAGTCTTGGCCGGGGAGGGCGGTTTGTAAATAAAATTATTATTATTATTATTATTATTATTATTATTATTATTATTATTAGGTGGAAATGCTGGTGCCGTGTTGGCGTACCAGCAGAAGCAATCCAGCTGTCACAAGGCTGACAGGAAGAGCAGGTCATTCACAAGTCAGAGAGAGAGAGAGAGAGAGATGAGGCCAACGACAGTTAGTTTCTTTATTAAGGAAAGGAAAAAAATACAAGGAGGCTCATAAAGGCAAACCCTGCCGCCTAATGAAGAAGTTGCTCAAACTGGCATGCAGCCCCCTCCTTCACTCTCTAGCTTTGTGACTCAGGGCTGCTCCCTTGTAAGCTTCTGCTATGGTGAGCCCAAGAGGCCTTTCTCTGTGGCCCATTGCTCAGCAAAATGTCACTTTCTAGGAGTAAGTGGGGCTGGAGAGCCGTCAGGAGAAGCTGTCAGGATGGATCTGCAGGAGACGTGCACGGTCTGGCTCCCCTTCCTCATCTCTGTCAGAGCTTGCGTCTGAACTGCAAACCTCATCACCCTGCCCTGTGCTGGGCCACCTGCCTTCTTCTACCTTTTCTCAGTCCCTCAAGCTTCCTGCTTCTAGTACCTCCCAGCTTGTCCCCCCTCTGAGGTGTGGCCGGTGTCCCACCACCAGGATCCGGGATTTACTGTATTTTTCGCTCTATAGGACGCACTTTTCCCCCTCCAAAAATGAAGGGGAAATGTGTGTGCATCCTATGGAGCGAATGCAGGCTTTTGCTGAAGCCTGGAGATTGAGAGGGGTCGGTGCACACCAACCCCTCTCGCTCTCCAGGCTTCAGGAAGCTACCCGCAAGACTTCGGAGTGCGGCAGGAGTGCCCGCCGGGCTCCCAAGGCTTGCAGATAGCAGCCTGCAGCCCGAAGCTGTTCTAGCTTCAGGATGGCTGCGCAAAGCCTCCTCAGGGCAGCGGGGTGCCTTCACTCCGCTGCCCTGTGGAGGCTTGAAAGACTGTCCCCGAAGCCAAAACAGGGAGACGGGGTGCTGCGCAGCCGTCTGTCTCGCTGTTCTAGCTTCGGGGTGGCTGCGCAAAGCCTCTGCTACAAAGGATTTCCCCGAAGCCTCAAGCCTTTGGAGTGCAGCTGCACTCCAAAGGCTTCAGGGATCTTTGAGGCTTGTGGTGGGGGAAAGCAGCGCTTCCCCCCACGCCAGCCCCACAAGCTCGGGGGGCAGCGGCAAGGCTGCGCACAGCCTTTGCGCTGTTCTGCGACCTGCTCTTGAATGCACCTTGAACGCACCTTGTTTTAGAGGGGCAGAAGAATATTTTTTTTCCTGTTCTCCCCCTCCTATGGTCCAGTGCGTCCTATAGAGTGAAAAATGTGGTAAATCATCTTTTTCTGTTCCTTCCCTAGGAGGGTCTTGGGTGGGTGGTCTCATGAGACCAGGGCCCTGCAGGATCTGATTTCTTTCCGCAGGGCCTGTAAGACAGAGTTGTTCCACCTGGCCTTTGGCTTGGAATCAACTTGATCCCCTCCCTGTCTTTCCTTTTTCCTTTCTCCTTCTGTGATGGAATTCCTATTTGGGGACTACCCTGGCTTTTTTCTGGCCCACGTAGAACCAGTCTGGATAGTTGGCCTTGGTGAAGATTTGATGTTTTCATCCCCAAAAAGCTTTTGATTTGAGTTTCTACTGAAATGAGGCTGCATTTTAATGTTGTCTTTTAATCTTGTTTTTAAGTTGTATTTTAATCAATTGTTTTTATACCTGGTGTTAGCTGCCCTGAGCCTGGTCTTGGCTGGGGAGGGTGGGCTATAAATAAAATTTATTATTATATTATTATTACCGCTCTTCCTCATCCAGCCAATCCTTGACATAAGAACTCCCACTGATGAACCTGCCTCCCTCTTGCCTTAGCCTACTTCTAGCAAATGACAGGGACTCCACGGCCAGGAAGTCAGTTGTGAGGGTCCTGCCCCTTCTCACCAACTGCTATTGTCTTAAGTTAGACATATGACTGGGGTAGCTACAATATTTAAAAAAATATTAAATCTTTAAAAAATCTTTAAAAAATCTTTAAAAGCAGAGACATCACCTTGCCAACAAAGGTCCGTATAGTTAAAGCCATGGTTTTCCCAGTAGTGATGTATGCAAGTGAGAGCTGGACCATAAAGAAGGCTGATCGTTGAAGAATGGATGCTTTTGAATTATGGTGCTGGAGGAGACTCTTGAGAGTCCCATGGACTGCAAGAAGATCAAACTATCCATTCTGAAGGAAATCAGGCCTGAGTGCTCATTGGAAGGACAGATCCTGAAGCTGAGGCTCCAATACTTTGGCCACCTCATGAGAAGAGAAGACTCCCTGGAAAAGACCCTGATGCTGGGAAAGATGGAGGGCACAAGGAGACAGGGCGACAGAGGACGAGATGGTTGGACAGTGTTCTCAAAGCTACAAACATGAGTCTGACCAAACTGTGGGAGGCAGTGGAAGACAGGAGTGCCTGTTGTGCTTTGGTCCATGGGGTCACAAAGAGTCGGACACGACTAAACGACTAAACAACAACAAAGCTACAATATTAGGCTCTTTGTACAGACTAGTGTTATGTGTCGTTCCCATTACTTGGATACGGCACCAAGTTTTCTTTGCAACCATTTCAGATGTAAGATTTGGCACCACCTTGAAAGTTGGAAATGTTTGGCTTTTCATAAAATAAAATTTGTATTTTTCCCCCTAGATATGTTTGTGACTGCGAAGGGTGCTGGATTTTTGAGTGAGGAAAATACAAATGACTAGACGCGGCAGGATAGTTGTGTGTGCATGAATTCTGCATTTGGAAGCAACATGCAGGCTTCAAAATTTGTTTTTACTTAAAATAATTAGAAATAAATGACTTTCTGGTGGCTTGATTAAATAAGCAGTGCCACTCAATGCTGATTCCAGAATATGCCTAGTCTTAGTCTTTGGCAAATCTTCAGACATCCAGGCTTTTAAATACTTTTAATTTTGCAAATGTAGGGAATAATCCAGCCAAATTTAAACACTTTCCAAATCCAATTAATGTCAATCAGAGAGATTTAAGCATGTGTTTAACTTTCACATTGAAATCAATGGGACTCGAACGTGATTAAATGTGGTTGTATTGAGCCCATAAACTCTCTATAATTTATTAGTAGATTTTTGGACTATGTTGAAAGATGTGGCTGCAGCACTTTGAGCCAAACACTGAAACACAAGCAGCAACAGCAAACACATTAGGCAAAAAAAAAAAAAAATTAAAGGGGGAGATGACATAGATCAGGGCATATAAGGCCCCACTTCCAATCTTGAGTCCTAAGTTCAGTTCCTGGTATCTCTAGTTTGAAACATCTCAGGTAGCAGGGCTGACCATGGAAGGTTTAGAGGGCATACTGGTCAGGAGGAAAGACAAGAGTGTTATTGTCTGTCTCCAACAAGAATAAGATAGACACAGGAAGCTGCTGATTTCTCTCACATACAACACAGTGCCGTCTAGTGTCTAAACCATATAATGACACTATCCGCACATCTGGGAACCACCACCTTCAGATCCTGGAAAGCTTTGCAGGCCCCAGTGACCATCTGTTTATCAGTGCCTGCAAACCCTCTTTTGGCCCCAGCATATCTATACATGGCCTGTGATTTCAGGGGTGGGGCAGGTGGACTTGGCTTGGCTAAAGTGGCCTTGTGGGTCACATGGAGAATCCTGATGGGTCTAATTAGGTCCATGAATCTCAGGTTTTGTACTCCTGAGCTAGAGAAACCACTGGTCTTCTGGCTCAGGTAAAACGTTGAACAAAAATTGAGCAGGGATACAGTTACATTTTTCCTCCACCTTCTAGACCAGGCACCCCCAAACTCGGCCCTCCAGATGTTTTGGGACTACAACTCCCATCATCCCTAGCTAACAGGGCCAGCGGTCAGGGATGATGGGATTTGTAGTCCCAAAACATCTAGAGGGCTGAGTTTGGGGATGCCTGTTCTAGACCTATTGATTATGAAAGAATGGCGGGGGTGGGACATTTCAGCCCATGGGGAATTTTTCCTGGAAGCACAACATCTTAAGAGGAAATGGGGCAATATCCCAAGCAGCGGGATATTTTACAGAATAAAGCAAAGGGCCTTGACCCAAACATTTCATCTCCCTTTTGTTTTCACCAAGTTGCCCCACGATATGTTTTCCTAGAAGAAACACTCCAGGACTCCAATAAATAATATCATTGGCTTGCCTTTCCCATCTCCAGCTTAGGACTATGCCAAAAGAATATCATATGTCTGTCTCCATGGCTTTATTGGACGGGAAGATGCTTGATTAATTCTCCAGGGCCAGCACTTTGCCCTTAACCTTCTACCTATCTCCTCTACAAGCCTACAGATGCTTCCCAACAATTTATTTTATGCAAAGCCCCCTTCAGGTGTTTCTAAGACTTGCTACAGTATTTCAGGTTGAGGACTGAATTCTCACAATAGCATAAAGCCCATAGACAATGAAGAGAATGGATAACAAGGATCTGGGAAAAGAATAATTTCATGGGTCCACTTAGCTGCTGGACTGCATTCGGTTGTTATAGCAGTGTGGCCAATAGGATAAGTTTTCAATTCAGTGACATCAGCGCTCTTAATATTTATTTCTTGTTAGTCAATTATTTCATGTACCGGTAAGTTGTATCCTGCTGTAGAGCCTAGGGGAACGTACATAGGGTGTCTATGCAAGCTCCCATGTAGACACTGACTGGAGCCAGACCAGCTTAGCTCCATCTCATCAATGAAATTCAATTTTTGAAACTGTATTAGCAATGGTAATATATCTAGTACATGTATTCAGGAAATATTTATTGAAGCTGGGGTGAGTAATTACAGTGGTACCTCAGGTTACATACGCTTCAGGTTACAGACTCTGCTAACCCAGAAATAGTGCTTCAGGTTAAGAACTTTGCTTCAGGATGAGAACAGAAATCATCCTCCGGCGGCGCAGCAGTAGCAGGAGGCCCCATTAGCTAAAGTGGTGCTTCAGGTTAAGAACAGTTTCAGGTTAAGTATGGACCTCCAGAACAAATTAAGTACTTAACCTGAGGTACCACTGTACATTCCCATGCTTATGTGATGTAGAATACAGGATGCTGAGGATGACTTGGGGAGGCTGTTAGCTTCAAGGATGATACCCGAGAACAAGATGTATGTGGAGCTGAAGATCCCTGCCATTTATCAGGACTCCAGTAGTTTCCATAACTTTCTACATGACCATTTTTCAGTTGGGTTTTATTAAACCATCACGGTTTGGACCAGAGGAAGACTCTCATCCAAGTTCACTCTTAAAGCCAAATGTCAGAAGCCAAAAGTAGTGGGTCCCACTTCTGCCACCAAAAAGTAGAAGATCGCACTGCTATGTCACCTATTGCAGCAAATCCCATCTGCACTTAAACAGTATATAACCACCATGGGTTATCATGTGTTTTTTGAAACCAAAGTGTTGCAGTAAAAAAAAAACCCACATAATGCATACATATGTATAACAGGCAGCATATTGAGAACAGGTTTCCCTTCTTGTGAGAGTGATGGAAGGATGCTTCTTCCAAAATGGCACCTGCCGTCCGCAGTGTTTGCAAAGGTGCTCTATTTAAAAAGTGCATTGCCATATCAATCTGAAACGCTTTTCAGCAGATCAGAAGGCAGTTAAATGATTAACCTTGTTAATTAAGCAATTTAAAACCGTGGCTCTAATGTGAAGAATCTCTGAAGAAGCCTACTGCTGAAGTGGCCGGTCACAGGACTTGCTTATTGTGCCTTTGGGATGCAAGTTGGCTTCTGCAATATTTGTGCTGGACATCTGGAAGAGCTGTGCTTCCACATCTGAGCAGATGTGCACAGCGGTTTCCTTTCCCTTCCCAGCAACCAGAGTCGTGTTGCACAAACATTGCTCTTCTCGAGAAGAGGGACCACACCGAGCAAAATGAGTTTTCTCCTTTGCCAGGGCACTCTGTTGCCTGCTGCTGCATCCGTTGCCTAATGTACACAGCACTCCACCACGAAGCAGAGGTTTGCGTTCATGGAAAAGCATCTCAAAAAACCCAGCCGGCACATGCATAGATAATTGCTCTCTTTGCTTATAATGGAACACAACAGATCGTCTTCTTGGTAGCATGGCTTTGATGGTTGTACAAAGAACTAAATATATTTTTTTTAAAAAAAAAAACTTGTTGCCATGAATCTTCAGGGCCAGTATTCCAGTGAAACAATAATATTCTTCCTTGTTAACTAACCAAGCAGAACAGCTAGCAAAGGGATCAATCTGCAATATAGACATTAACACAATTGCATAATCAGTAGTCTCCACAGTAAGACAAATCAGTTTCTTCTCTCATTTCTTTTTCTTGAACTTGACCCCCCCCCAAGAAACTCATTCCTTACAACTGATTCCAGCTACAAAGCTGAACTCTTGGACTGGTGTATTGTTTAGGGTGGGAGTACTGCAGGCTTTTGTTTCTGTTCTTGATATTCCATTTTTGTATCTTCATTTTTAGACCTTATTATGAATTTAGGCGGGAATAGTTCAGTTTGGTTGTGTACTTTTGGATGTGTTTAATTTATTTGTTTAATTAATCCAGTAAATCTGGAAATCTAAAGCTCTGGCTCTCTGCCTCAATGCACATATTAGCCCCCAACTTCCTCCAGTCATTCAGTTCCTCAGCTTTCTCCAGGAATAGTCAATATTGAGAACTATTTGCCAAACATGTAGAAGTCAGTACTTCCTTTTGCATTCAGCTACATTTGGTAAATATGAACTTGGCAGGCATTGATTTTAGCTAAATGGTCTTTCCTAAAGCTGAAGATATATTTCAGGAATGTCTTCAGGCACACTGTCAGGGTCCTTAAATAGCTGGATTCTTTAATAGGGACCAGCAGTTCAATTAATAATGTCTTTTGGAATTTACCAGAAGGGAGACAATTTAACTAATTGCTTCAAGGTTCGTATAATCCCTCCACGTCCTCCGGACATGGATCGAAACCCTTGGCTCATGCTACTTTTTGTTAGCAACAGCATTCCTGTTTTTATAGCATCAGTTTCCAGCTTTTTAGTCGAGCAAGATTAACAAGGTTTGAATGGCAGCAGGGGGGCACATGGTGGCACAATGCTGACCTCACTTAATTCTGGCTCTTTAATATTCAGTGGGAAGCATTGCCAAGTAAAACAAAATGCCTGTCCCTGGGCAAATTTATAGATAGTCTTTCCACCTGTAGGTCAGCAGGTCACAGGTTTGTTTGAAATGCTGCTAAAAGCTCTGCAATGTACAATTGTGAACTCTTTATGAAAAGGAACTGTTTTGGGTGATGACAGACCTTCTAAATGCGAGGTCAAGCAACTTGTTCTGAATGGAGACGCTGGAAATAAACCATTGGGTGGAGGGCTTCAGTCAAAGGTGTCAGGAAGAAATTACATACCATATTCACAACCAGAGTCAGTTCTAAATTCTGCCTGAAGGACATATTGCATTTAATTTATAACGCTCCTGTTAACATCTCCTTCAGAGGCGGACGTTTTGAGGCACCGCTTAGAAACTGGGTGAGTTTATGCAATCAGCATGTGTATAGGAATGTCAAAGCAGCCTTCCCAATGTGGTACCCACCAGATATTTTGAACTGTGATTCCCATCAGCCCTGGCTGACATGGCTGCAGATAATAATCTGCAGAAGGCATGCAGATTGCTACCATGGCAGATCTTGGGATCTCAAATCTCAGCAGTACCCTGTGCAGCGTGAAAACTCTGCTCCCGTATCCCCCCTTGCCTTCCATTCTACATCATAGTTGCAGCACCCCCTGCAGCTCCCCCAAGGCTTTGTGCCCAGTGTAACCGAACTGGTCGTGCTCCCCTAAATTCGCCTCTGTTGCTACCCTCTTCTGTGTCAGAATATAGGCTGAGTCAAACTGAGCTGCACTGCAAACGGATTATTAGCGTTTCTTTTTTAAATTCATAAATTACTCCCCAAACTTCAGGTAGTGCGCTCCCTTACCAGCAGGGAGATACCATGGCTGCATGTGCTCCAAAGAATAAAAGAAACCAGTGAAATATAGTTTTGTAACAATTTCTCCTTTTTTTTTCTTCTTTCTGATATTATGCCTACGCATCTCAGTTAAATCTCTCCCCACCTCTCTACCACAACCTCCCACAGGTTTCTAGCATTTGCTTGCCTCTCCTCTCCACCCTCTTGTTGGGTTTGGAACCAACATTATATAGTTTAAAACTGACAGTTATGAACAGTTCTGGGATTATTTTCTCTGTGGATTTCTTTTCAACTCAGAGCTCACCCACACTTCCTTTGTTCTGTGATTTCTCATATATTTGGTCCATGGCACAGATGTCAGTCCTCAGAAAACCTGATTGACATTTGCTCTGGTTCAGCAGCAAATGACGGGATTTCCTGGGCAAAGCAGCAGGACCAAAGAAAAGTCTCTTGGAGTCGTGCCTAGAAGTCAAGGACCCAACAGAATTGTGGGTGAGCCCCCAAACCAGCACTGGGAAGACTTTGTCAGGGTTGAGAAGCCTGTGGTCCTTCCGATTTTGCAAGACTCTAACTCACATCTGGGATGTGGGTGGCGCTGTGGGTTAAACCACAGAGCCTAGGACTTGCTGATCAGAAGGTCGGCGGCTTGAATCCCCGCAACAGGGTGAGCTCCCATTGCTCGGTCCCTGCTCCTGCCAACCTAGCGGTTCGAAAGCACGTCAAAGTGCAAGTAGATAAATAGGTACCGCTCCGGCGGGAAGGTAAACGGCATTTCCGTGTGCTGCTCTGGTTTGCCAGAAGCGGCTTAGTCATGCTGGCCACATGACCCGGAAGCTGTACGCCAGCTCCCTCAGCCAATAAAGCGAGATGATCGCCGCAACCCCAGAGTCAGCCACGACTGGACCTAATGGTCAGGGGTCGCTTTACCTTTACCTTAACTCACATCCAGGATGATGGAAGTTGAATTCAGCAACTTCTAGAGGGTCACCAGTTTCCCAGCTGTGGTCTGAGTGGTAGAAAGATGGGTGGAAGATGCAATTCAATCATTTTCCCTTTGGTTCCTTTTCAGGTGAAAACCATTCCTCTCAAACTTCCCTTTCCCCTGTGAGGAGAAAGATACAGGGATGCACTAAGAGCTCTATGTTTTCCTTCTGTAGGTCCAAGAGCTGCTTATGGAAGGGAATAGGATTAAATGGCATCTTTCCACGAGGTCTTCCTGAGCTCCAATTTGCAGGTTGTTTTGCTTTTCAACTGCAAATAACTTTGCGATGCATGGTTTGCACCTAAGTATTCCTGAGAAAAGCTGATGTTTTTCAAATTAATCTCTGTGTGAGCAGAATAATAATCTAATATAAGCAGAGGCCTCCCTCTGTGATACATGAAGAATATGCCTTCATTAGTGTCATCTTCTGCAAACTGGCTGGCAAGACCTTGAGGTGAAATCAAAGGCAATCAAACATGAATAAGCAGACAGCAGTCTTTCTTGCTAACATGGATATATTTAAAAGTGTATCTGAGTGGCTGGAGCATTTTTCCAATTTACACTGTCTTGCTAATGAAGACCAAATTGCCCTTTTGCAGCACTCCTGAATAACTAATAACCTTTAAAAGCTTTTTCCATGCCACTGCTTAGTTGCTTGTCAATTATTGGAAAGCCCCTAGGAGCTTAAAAAGAAGAAAAACTTCAATATTTTTTGGGGGGAAACATGAACTTCCTGCATCACACACACACCGCATTTCAAAGTATACTTACTGTTGTTCAAGGAAGAATAGCTTGACCTTTGAAAAGAGTTGATAGGAACTTTTGTTGTTTAGTCGTTTAGTTGTGTCCGACTCTTCGTGACCCCATGGACCAGAGCACGCCAGGCACTTCTGTCTTCCACTGCCTCCAGCAGTTTGGTCAAACTCATGCTGGTAGCTTGGAGAACACTATCCAACCATCTCGTCCTCTGTCGTCCCCTTCTCCTGGTGCCCTCCATCTTTCCCAACATCAGGGTCTTTTCCAGGGAGTCTTCTCTTCTCATGAGGTGGCCAAAGTATTGGAGCCTCAGCTTCAGGATCTGTCCTTCCAGTGAGCACTAAGGGCTGATTTCCTTCAGAATGGATAGGTTTGATCTTCTTACAGTCCAAGGGACTCTCAAGAGTCTCCTCCAGCACCATAATTCAAAAGCATCAATTCTTCAGCGATCAGCCTTCTTTATGGTCCAGCTTTCACTTCCATGCATCACTACTGGGAAAACCATAGCTTTTACTATATGGACCTTTGTTGGCAAGGTGATGTCTCTACTTTTTGAAAGGAACTAAGAGTCATTAAAAACACTTACACAAAATAGCCTGCTGTGACACCAACTTGGCTCAAAAGAAGAAGCTTGCTGAGAGACAGTGTGTGCGGAATGAACTGCCGTGGTCCAGTTTTTCAAGGAGCTCATCCTTAAAAGTTCAGAAGCAAATTCTGCATAGTAAGGTTCTTACCGACTGCACCACGACTAGCGATAGCTCACCAGTGGAAAAAGGAGACAGAAATGCCCCTAAATAGGTCTTGCCCCACTGACTCTGATCGACCCATTTCAATCCAAATGGAAAACAACACTATTGACGAAATTGCAGGATCTGGGCTTCTCACTGACAACGGGCCTTCTCTGCAGTGGCTCCCCATCTGTGGAATGCTCTCCCCAGGAAAGTTCACCTGGCACCTTCAGTATTTAGGCACCAGGCAAAAAGGTTCCTTTTTAACCAGGCCTTTGGTTGATCTGATTGACATCCAATGCCCTTATAAATGTGTTGGGGCTAAACATCGATTGATAGCCATATAAGCAAACTTAGGAGTGTCAGTTGAGAGTAGTGTCAGTTCGGTGCTGGTGGTTGCTAGGTTGCAGAGTTCCTTGTAACACGCCCTTCATTGTGACACCTCCCTCTGCCGGCTCCTTGGTTGCAGAGTTCAGTGGCCAGGTTGCTCACTGAAGCAAGACGGTTTGAGCATGCTACGCTGATCCTGGTCCAACTGGACTGGCTACCAATTAGTTTTGCAGCCCAATTCAAAGTGCTGGTTTTGACCTATAAAGCTTTAAACAGCTCAGGACCGCAATACCTCAAGGACCGCCTCTTTCCATATGAACCTACCCAAACCCTGAGATCATCTTCTGAGGCCCTTCTTCGTGTGCCTTCTCCTCGAGAGGTACGTAGGGTGGCAACACGAGAATGGGCCTTCTCTGCAGTGGCTCCCCGTCTGTGGAATGCTCTCTCCAGGGTAGTTCACCTGGCGCCTTCATTATACACCTTTAGATGCCAGGCAAAAACATTCCTTTTTAACCAGGCATTTGGTTGATCTTATTGACATCCTATGGGGATGCAGGTGGCGCTGTGGGTTAAAGCCTCAGCGCCTAGGACTTGCCGATCGAAAGGTCGGCGGTTCGAATCCCTGCGGCGGGGTGCGCTCCCGCTGCTCGGTCCCAGCGTCTGCCAACCTAGCAGTTCTAAAGCACCTCCGGGTGCAAGTAGATAAATAGGGACCGCTTACCAGCGGGAAGGTAAACGGCGTTTCCGTGTGCGGCTCTGGCTCGCCAGAGCAGCGATGTCACGCTGGCCACGTGACCCGGAAGTGTCTTCGGACAGCGCTGGCCCCTGGCCTCTTAAGTGAGATGGGCGCACAACCCCAGAGTCTGTCAAGACTGGCCCGTACGGGCAGGGGTACCTTTACCTTTACCTTTATTGACATCCTATGCTCTTTTAGAATGTGTCGGGGGGGGGCTATTGGGTTGTTCTTTGTATTTTTATTAGGTATTTTGTGGTTTTATATCTTGATTTAATTCTGTGAACCGCCCTGAGACCCCCAGGTATAGGGCGCTATATAAATTCAAATAATAATAATAATAATAATAATAATAATAAATGGTTTAAAACTAAAGTGGCTATTATACAGCGTATCAGAGACACTGAATTCCAAAATCACCTGAGACTGAGTGCACACCATCTCAAATACAGAGACATTTATAATGCCTAAATATATGTCAAATTCATCAATCCCCAAATACAGGAAAGTTTTTATGATAACCAGATTAAATGTTCTACCTTCTGCGCTCCTTGAAGACAGACATAATAAGATCCCTGTTTGAGAGCGGTTATATCCCTGTGACACATGGGAAGTGTGGAAACTGAAGCCAGCCCAGGTACTATTCCATTGCCCTTTTTATCATGACCTGCATAAACAGCTCATTACCCCAATCCTTTAAAAGAAGAAGAAGAAGAACAGGAAGAACTGAAATATTCTATTTAAAATACTTATTATCTTATCAGATAGAAATCTTCTGACACACAATGTAGCACGATTCTGTGCATCTGCTATAACCTGCAATTAAATCATGATAAATCAAGGACAGCAAGCCTTACAGAGGCATTATTATTCAGTTTATGAAATCTTGTGCTTCAGACACACGATTCTTTTTCGTGCCCAGGGTTCAACTGGGCAAAGCTCTAGTTGGTTAGCGACTCCTGTTTCTCTGCTTTTTTTCCAGCTTTTATATATATATATATATATATATATATATATATATATATATATATAGTAATATATGCAGGTTTTGGTGTCCTCGGGTGTCTTCCCGTGTAAAAGTTGGGGTGTCTAGGCGACGTTTCGACGAGGTCTCACTCGTCATCTTCAGGCTGGTGCTTTCGGCTTCTTGTTACTGGAACAGAGCAGGATCTCAGTGTTTGAGTTCCTATAAATACTGTTGAGGGGGTGTGGTGTATAGCCTCCAATGTTCTGGGCAGAGAGGAAGTTCCCAGGCTAGTGTGCCTTTTCTTCTTTTGTTCCTTAATTACTTAGTAATATATATATATATATATATATATATTTCTTCTTTTGTTCCTTAATTACTTAGTAATATATATATATATATATATATATATATATATATATATATATATAGTAATATATATATATATATTGTAATATATATATATATATATATATATATATATATATATATATATATATAGTATCTTGTTGTCATGATTGTTGCATTTCTAGCCATTTTAAAGTAGTAAAATGAGTAGTCTATGGCCGGGTAGCGCTGTGGTCTAAACTACTTAGTCTCTTGGGCTTGCCAATCAGAAGGTTGGCAGTTCAAACCCCTGTGATGAGGTGAGCTCCCATTGCTCTGTCCCAGCTCCTGCCAACCTAGCAGTTTGAAAGCATGCCAATGCAAGCAGATAAATTGGTACCACTGCAGTGGGAAGATAAACTGCATTTCTGTGCGCTCTGGTTTCTGTCGCAGTGTTCCATTGTGCCAGAAGCGGTTAGTCATGCTGGCCACATGACCCGGAAAGCTGTCTGTGGACAAATGCTGGCTCCCTCAACCTGAAGCTAGATGAGCACCGCAACCCCATAGTTGCCTTTGACTGGACTTAACCGTCCAGGGGTCCTTTACCTTTTACCTTTACCTATGACCGTAATAAATGGATGGATTTAACTGATTGCCGAAGAAACCTGGTAAGATATGCTTTTAATTTACAAGCATGCCCTGCGACATTTTTAGAATGGTATTACTAATAACGTTCTAATAACGTTAATTAGGTCAGTATAGATCCAGCCTATGTCTCTGGATACCACTTCCTGGGAATCTCAAGCAAGGAGAGTGCTGCTGTTCACATTCACTTTGATTTGGAAAAAAAGTCCTTGCTGTTTGCAGGTAGTCACACACCTTTAATTTATTTTTCTGTGGTGTGGTGACCAACAGATGGAGGGTAAGCGTGGTCCCTGTGAGCCCTTATGGTTGCAAAGAGAATTACAGTGATACCTCAAGTTACAAACGCCTCAGGTTACGAATGCTTCAGGTTACAAACTCTGCTAACCTGGAAGAGTTACCTCAAGTTGAGAACTTTGACCCAGGATGAGAACAGAAATCATGTGCCGGCGGCGCAGCGGCAGCAAGAGACCCCATTAGCAAAAGCACGCCTCTAGTTAAGACCAGTTTCAGGTTAAGAACAGACCTCCGGAACAAATTAAGTTCATAACTAGAGGTACCACTGTATACCGAAATGCTGGAAGGATAAATAGCCGACATCTCCCACTCCGCAGTCTGAATTCTCGCTGCATTTTCTGTGTTTGAAGTTATAACTTATAAGAGCCTATATCATTTGGACATAAGGACTGCCTATATAAATTTATAATTTTCAAATCAGGAACAATGGACTATTCTTACTGTCGGCAGTAGCTGACAATGACTCTTTATTCTGTTACATTTCCAAAATTAAAAGAGTGCTGTTGCGCTCAAACTTGTTTCCTATATATATATATCTGGTTGGCAACTGTGGGAGTAGGCTGTTGGACAAGATGGGCCTCTGGTCTGATCCGGCAGGGCTTTTTCTCATGTTTTATGTCCTTAATATAAAAATCTGGTGTCTATTGCTTGAGCATGTGTATGTTACACTCTCTGTTACAAAATTAACTGGTCTGCTCAGAGCCAAAGGTTCCACCCATATGTGCAAGCAAGTAATGAGTTCCTGCCAAACATGCCCCAAGGCTTACAGAAGCATTTCCTCTTTCCTCGCCAATACAGCTGCACCTCCTAAGAGTAGCAAACTCAGTCCTCGAGGACTTCCCACAAGCAAATGCTTGATCCCAGATGCCTGCTCTTTTATTTTATTTTTGCAACGATAGGCGTCACATCCATCCTCATCACGAAAGCTTGCACAGCTTCGTTTTAGTTGCAAATTGTGACGCGTAAGCTCTGTGCGTGGCTTTCACACCCTTGCCGATCTCATCTGTGTGTTTGAGACACGTTTGCCGGGCTCTTCCCACAAGCTCAAAGCAGGCAATAGATAAAACACAACCGGCAAAGCAAAACCCCCAGACCAAACAAAGCCTATGTGGAACGACGAAAGATAACAGCATCCATTAACTCGCAACTCACCCATTTCTGGGCGTAGCCCTCAATCAGACAAGCCAAAAGCCGGCTAGAACAGGTACATCTTGCAACCCTTCCTAAAAGCAGGCAGAAAACCACAATCTTGCAGATCATTCCACAGTTGCTGTGAAGAGAGGCGGTTTTAGGGTGGCACGATTCATGCAGTCTCACTGGATACTGCAGTGCTGGGGCCGCCACTACAATGCTGTAGAATGGAGCGTGAGAGGCAGGGGGCACCAAATTTGAACACAGGGCACCACTGAAAATTGAGATCCCAAAGTCTGCCACCACTGTAAAGGCCCCAGTCCTACCAGCTGAGGTTCTCTCCTGTCTAACCTGCAACGTTTAAAGCAAACAAACACAGTTTGTGTGATTAGGCTCCTTCCTTATCCCAATGAGCTTACGGAGACAACCGTTATTATTTTCATTGTATCGATGCGTATTTGTATCAGCAGTCGTGATCCAGCCAAAACAAAGCAAGTTTAAATGGCTTTCAACAGAATGGTTAAGCATATTTAAATATTTTGCATTGAAAGCAATGAGACTTTTAAAAGTTTTTGACTCTGATAGGATCTTGCCCAAACACAGGCTGGCTGCCTAGTGGTCAGACACTACTAGACAACTGAGGCACCAGTAGAAAGCAATCGATAATTTTTTGAGATGATGAAAGTGCCAGATTTTCAGCATCCATCTGAAACTGCTCTCCGTCCTTAGCAGCAGAAATGTCGGGATTGGCACATTTTAGAATGACGTGGAAAGATTTGCAAAATCTAGCACTTGTTATTAATGTTCCAGCTTTTTATCAATTCAGGAACCTTGGCTTTAGTTTTTTTCTGCGTTACAGGGAGGGAAACACTACCATTTCCACCATTGAAGTTGTGATGATAGGAAGATTGCCAAAGTGCGACATGCAGAGTGGCTGGAATGAAAACAAAACAAGGCCAGAAATACAGTGGTACCTTGGGTTACATATGCTTCAGGTTACATACACTTCAGGTTACAGACTCCACTAACCCAGAAATACTGCTTCAGGTTAAGAACTTTGCTTCAGGGTGAGAACAGAAATCGTGCTCCGGTGGCATGGTAGCAGCACGAGGCCCCATTAGCTAAAGTGGTGCTTCAGGTTAAGAACAGTTTCAGGTTAAGAACGGACCTCCGGAACGAATTAAGTACTTAACGTGAGGTACCACTGTACCTACTTTTCAGTCTTCTAAGGTACATAAAGCCAGATCATTTGAGGCAGTGTTGCTAAATCCCATAATGGTATGTGGAAAAACATCTATTATTCAGGATCTGATCCTGCATGGGAGTGCCAATTTGGCTTGCATCACCAAGAATAAGACTATAAGAGAATCTGGCAATGCTGGGGTTCTAGAGGAAACTCTTCCCCTGATGTTCACATTGGTCCGGGCAGCTCCAACCAGGTGCATCCAGTTTGGAATCATGGTTCCCTGGATTCCTCCTCCAGCCATAATTCAAGGCCTTTTAGTTTTTGAGAGTGCATGTCATCCAGGAAGGCACACTTCTCCCTGTCTTTCAAACAGCCACAGTTGCTTAGCTCCTGCTGGTATTTCTCATGCACAAGTGGGAGGAGCCAATGGGGTGAAGCAGTTGACTGGCAGCAGGAGGCCGGGACAAGAGTGGAATATTCAAGGATGCTGAGATCAAGGATGCACCAGTGGAACTCTGTGCTGCTGTTACAACAGCACAACAGCAAATGACTTGGGTCTCCTACCTAACAATATAGCAGGAACCTGGGTGGCGCTGTGGGTTAAACCACAGAGCCTAGGACTTGCCTATCAGAAGGTTGGCGGCTTGAATCCCCGCGACGGGGTGAGCTCCCGTTGCTCGGTCCCTGCTCCTGCCAACCTAGCAGTTCGAAAGCACGTCAAAGTGCAAGTAGATAAATAGGTACCGCTCCAGCGGGAAGGTAAACGGCATTTCCCTGCGCTGCTCTGGTTCACCAGAAGCGGCTTAGTCATGCTGGCCACATGACCCAGAAGCTGTACGCTGGCTCCCTCGGCCAATAAAGTGAGATGAGCGCCACAACCCCAGAGTCGGCCACGACTGGACCTAATGGTCAGGGGTCCCTTTACCTTTACCTTTACCCAATAATATGCACGTGTGCTATACTGCCAGGTCTAGCTATAAAATACTGTTATGCTCTCCTCACTTCTCCAAGCAGTTAAAAGTCCATGGGGTGGAACTATTTCCCAAGTTTCCTTTGGGAGGAGGCCACAATGGGCTTGTGGGATCTTTTAATGCAGTATTCATTTGATTCCCAAATATATAGATTGAGAATAGGTGGAGGCACAGCTTAAACCCTCTGATACAGCCAACGCCTGCCACTCCCACATCACATCTCCAGAGCTGATAGCTTGCAGAGCCTTAATTCACATCTCTCTCTCTCTGGGGAGATAACCTGGGGAGATAAGCCAGAAGCAAAAGCACTTGGGAACCATGAATGTAAACGATACCTTTGTACAGTCTGGTCCCTACACAAACACATACATTCCTCTCTGTCTTCCATCCAGTAAAGCAAGAGGCATCACAAGTAGCTCAGTTGCTTAGAACATGGTGCTGATACCACAAAGGTTGCCGGTTCGGTCCCTGTATGGGACAGGTGCATATTTCTGCATCTCAGGGGGTCCTCAGGATCCCAGCTCTACGCTGCTATGATTCTATTATCAGAGTTCAAGGAGACAGTCCAGCTAGGCAAAAACGTTCAAGGAGAGTGTTAAAGGAGCTGGTAAGGAGAAGGGGTGTGGCAGGGGAGAGTCTCAGGGGGGCTGCATGTGGAGGGACCCCAGACCCCAGATTCCACATCCCTTTCCTAGTCATTTATAAAAGCATTTCCAAGCTGCCAGTTCATTAATAAAAAAAGAATCATTAAAAAAACTATGGTGGTGAACAGGAAAATTAAATAACATTCTATAAGGCATTATGAAGACCTGAGGAAAATCTACTGAGAGCAACCAGACAATCTCTCTCACAAAAGAGGCATTTGCCCACTTTGCCTAGGCTACTAAAGGAGTCTCTGGTTGTAGAGTTGTATCTCCTTGACATCGGATGGGAGGGAGTTCCACAGGGTGGGTGCCACCACCGAGAAGGCCCTTTGCCTGGTTCCCTGTAACTTCACTTCTCGCAGTGAGGGAATCACCAGAAGGCCCTCTGAGCTGGACCTCAGTGTCCAGGCTGAAAAATAGGTGTGGAGACACTCCTCCAGGCTTTAAAGTTCAGCACTAACTCTTTGAATTGTGCTTAGAAACATACTGGGAGCCAGTGCAGATCCTTTAGGACTGGTGTTATATGGTCCCGCCAGCCGCTCCCAGTCTCCAGTCTATTTCCTCCTGGTGATTAGGATATAACCTGCTTCTTCCCCAACCTCAACTCATTCTGTGAGTTTATTTTTTGTTTTTAAGGCTTTAGACCATCAAGGAAGACTCGCTTGTTTATTATGAGTTTGCGAAGCTGATCTGTTTATTCATAAATTTGCCCAGTGGGTGGAAATTATGCTCCCATCTCTCCCACGGGCTGGGATTACTTTGGGGAGTCAGTTGAAATGTTGTAGTTATTAAAACTGAGCCATCTTGATTCAGTTAGCAGTTTTATGCAGCAATACAGACCTTTGGTTTTCAGCAACAGTTAAATATTATAAGCTCATAATGGAAAATATGTCCAAAATCATTACGGCTCCTTTCAAGGAGTGAAACATCTTAAGACCTTTGCTCTGTTCGTCTTTTTCATGTAAGACAGTTCATGCTTTATGTGGTGCTGTGATGGATCCGGGTATTTAAGAGCTCTTCCATCAACCCATTTATCTTTCTGATCACTCTGTAAACAGCTTTTGCTCAGCTTGATTATACCCACCCATAAAACAGAGCTGATAAATGAACTTGCATAATCTCCTTTCAAACTCTGGAGATAAGCATGCTTTCTCCCTTGTCCTGCTTCTTGCTTTTCATTATAAGAAGTGAGGATTGAAAAGAAGCAAAAAGGCTGAGGGTTAACTGGGCACCATTCAATGGCTGCATCTGCGTCACCAACAAAGAGGTCAAAATAAGCCACAGATTTGCATATAATTAGCATATGCTAATTTATATGTGCAGATGCAAAATTATGAATAATTTGTATACTTCAAAGAGTAAAACAGAACATCCATAGTGGGGGAAGACCATGAGCAGGTGACCTACATGCCTGTTCATTTTGAACAACCACAGATGGTGCAAAGATGCTTAAAGCAGCAGGAGCTATGGCTGCACTTCCCAAATTGATTGAAATTTCAGCAGACTGGGGGGTGAATCCCCTGAGACCCATGGCTAGCACCCTGTGCCCGATTCTGTGCCTTGGCAAGAAGATGGGTTCTGTCCAACCTGTCTCCAATAATTGTCCTACCAGGTGTCAAGCAACACAGCCAAAGACTCTGAAGTTCAATATCCCAATTCAGCACTCAAGGGTTGCATGCTGGTGGAAGTTCTCCTCATACCAGAGGCAAATTCCAACCCTTCTTGAACTCCAAAGGCATTTAAATGCATTGACTCCTGAGTTCCTCATGCTTGCTCGCACTCACAATAGATCCTTTCACATGTAACACTATCATGGATGATTCTCAGTAAGCCGAACTGAAGAGTTAGACTCACATGCTCCTCAACAACTCCTCCTGGTATTTTGCCACCAGGAGAAGACCTTCTGTCAAGTTTAGTTTTACTTAATGTTATATTCAAAGCAGGAATCCTATAGTTTAAAAGCAATGGGTAATTTACTAAAGCAGATGGATAACCCATGATTTGATACTAACTCATTATGAAACGGGCCAGAGTTCGTTTTAAACCAGGATCCTTGGGTTGAACGTCATGTTAAAGAGTGGTTCTTTAAAGTGAAATTAAGCTCAGTGGAAATCTTCCTCAGAGGGTTTAGTGTTGCATGTGAACACAGTATGTACCATGCTCAGGGCCTACATCTCATCACAGATTTCCCTCAACAAATCTCCCAACATCTTTTACTATTCCTAAAACCAGTAGGGTTAGCAATATGGAAAGGGAAAGTTAACCCTTGCTCCCCCGCACACCAAATTAGATTGCTGCAATGAGCTATACATGGGGCTGCCTTTGAAGCCTGTCCAGAAACCACAGCTGGTGCAGAATTCAGGGACCAGACTCCTAACATGGACCAGGTGGTATGAAAATATAAAACTTCAATTCTGATCTGGCTGCGTTGGCTTCCAATAAATTTGCAGGTGTGATTCAAAGGGGTGGTTTGGACCCATAAAGCCTTACATGGCTGGAGACCTCGGTACCTTGCGGAGTGTCTCATATGAAGCTGCCCAGAACCTTAGGCCATTGTCAGAGGTCCTCCTCTGAGTGCCCCTCCAGCAGAAGTGCAAAGGTTTGCTATAAGTGACAGGTTCTTCTCAGTAATGGATCCTTAGCTATAGAATACTCTCCCCAGGGAGGACTGCTTAGCACTGACAATACAATCTTTTCAGTGCCAAACCTAGTATTTCGCAAGACATCATTTTATTATTAGCTCTCTCTTCTGTTGCTTGCTAGTAGTTGTTGTTCGTAGTGGTGGTTGTTTGCTGTTTTGATGTTGACCATACTGAAGAACTTAGGGAAGGCAGGGTAATTGCTTGGAATTATTACATTTATTTTATGTTAGCTTTTAAATTTTATTTCTTTGCATTTGTTAGTTCCCACGAGTTCTTTGGGGTATATGGCAACTAATAAAGGAAGGAGAAGCAACAGCAAAATTGCAGCAGCCCACACAACTTCTCCAAATATTGGTACAAGTACTGTACCAAAATCTTCCTGATGAAGATTTTGAAGGACTAGATTCTTTGAATTCTTTGGTTTCTTTGAAGTTTGTGGAACTGTTGTGGAATTGTTACTTGGATGGAATCAAATAATCTGTGGCTTTTCATATCAATGACTTTGTATGGTGGATGTTCTTTAAAAATTGTGTGCCTTAAAGTCCTTCTATATATCATAAACATTTAGCTATTCTAGTGTTGTGCCATACAGTGGTACCTCAGATTAAGAACTTAATTGGAGGTCCATTCTTAACCTGAAACTGTGGTAACTCAGATTAAGAACTTAATTGGAGGTCCATTCTTAACCTGAAACTTAATTGGAGGTCCATTCTTAACCTGAAACTGTTCTTAACCTGAAGCACCACTTTAGCTAATGGGGCCTCCCGCTGCCGCCGCGCCACCACTTCACGATTTCTGTTCTCATCCTGAAACAAAGTTCTTAACCCGAGGTATTATTTCTGGGTTAGCAGAGTCTGTAACCTAAAGCATCTGCAACCTGAAGCATCTGTAACCTGAGGTACCACTGTACTCAAATACTTGGAGCAAAATCCTTTGTGTTTAGCCAAATCAAAACCTAAATGTTTTCAGTGGTGCCTACACCACCATCCCAAACATGTATGGATATGACTGCAGTGTTGTCTCTGGGTTCCCTGCTCCACCTTTTGTGGTTTGAGTCTTTTTGGAGCAGAGAGAGTACATGAAGTAATTCCTTTGATATTCATGCCCCTCGCGCCCCTGTGTCGTATAATGATTTCTTATATCACACAACCATTCCTGTCTATAAGACAATTTCGCACAGCTACAGTTCTATGTAGGAACATAGCAAAATAAGAAGCTGCCAAATACAGAGTTAGTGGGTGGTGCTGTTGTCTGAACCACTGAGCCTCTTGGGGTTGCTGATCAGAAGGCCAGCGGTTCGAATCCCCGCAACGGGGTGAGCTCCTGTTGCTTGGTCCCAGCTCCTGCCAACCTAGCAGTTCGAAAGCACACCAGTGCAAGTAGATAAATAGGTACCACTGCGGCGGAAAGGTAAATGGTGTTTCTGTTCACTCTGGTTTCTGTCATGGACAAGTGTACATATGGATCTCTGCTTATAATGAATTTCAACCACTCTCTCCTAAGACCCAACAACAGCCATATGCTACAGCTCCACCAAACCCACACATAGTGCTGTGCATGCTATTTGCCATTGCCATTTATGTAACTAGCTCATTGTAACCGAGTATAGATAGTGGATGTTAACCCAGCCAGGGACGCGAGTGGCGCTGTGGTATAAACCACTCAGCCTCTTTGGCTTGCTGATCAGAAGGTCGGCGGTTCAAATCCCCACGACAAGATGAGCTCCCGTTGCTCTGTCCCAGCTTCTGCCAACCTAGGAATTCGAAACCATGCCAGTGTAAGTAGACAAATAGGTACTGGTGCGGCGGAAAGGTAAATGCCATTTCTGTGTGCTCTGGTTTCCGTCACGGTGTTCCATTGCGCCAGAAGCAGTTTAGTCATGCTGGCCACATGCCCCAGAAAGCTGTCTGTGGACAAACGCCGGCTCCCTCAGCCTGAAAGTGAGATGAGCGCCGCAACCCCATAGTCGCCTTTGACTGGACTTAACCGTTCAGGGGTCCTTTACCTTTACCTTCCTGGCCAGTATTTTATATGAGTTTTAAAGCTGCTAAGCAGAGAAGAGGGAGAGAAGATGGGTTAGTATAATTCCAAACAAGCAAAATGCTAAATAAAAGATGAATCATGTGTATATCTCCAAAAGTGCATGCAGTTAAGATGAGGAAGTTGCAGAGTGGTATTTAAAAGGTGCAGTACTAAGGCTGTCCTTTGATTTTCTGGACGCTTGTTTCTCACACCATCTTTATACACCCAAGAGACATTTATTACATATCTTACTGCTATAATGGCCTTTTAGGAATTTTGCAGCGTACCCTCTGGCAAGTGATAAAAACTTTTAAGTGACACCTAAAGAACTGTTAAGCTACTATATCCCATGGAGGCATCTGGAAGTGATTTCTTTCTCTTTGCATGGATACTTGGGAGAGAATGTACATTTATTGCTGTTTCCTTCCCACCCCACCTCCCCTCTAAGTTATTAATAAAATGAGGTGAAAGGTAG
Organism: Podarcis melisellensis; assembly: GCF_964234715.1. Classification (NCBI taxonomy): domain Eukaryota; kingdom Metazoa; phylum Chordata; class Lepidosauria; order Squamata; family Lacertidae; genus Podarcis; species Podarcis melisellensis. Next base: position 107,069,204 of record NC_138530.1, on the reverse strand, counting down.
CCCCTCTAAAACTGTAAAATAAATATATGCACAATTCATTGCATGTTATATTTACTATTTGGTGGAATCAAGAGAAATAATGACCATTATCCAGTGCTTGACATTCATAATTATTGTTTCATCTGCTGTAAAGTAAAAAATCTGATACATTAAAAAAGTGGTTAGCTTTTCATGACCCCTGAACATTGGGCCATTCCGGGGGTTCCCTCCCTTGGGTCCCCTCCCTCCAGGTTTGCAATTCTGCTAGCTTTGGGGTTGTCCCAATTCTGCTGTTACCTCCCTCTTGTTCATGAATGGTTCTGTTTTCACTGCATAAGGATCCATCCTTGGACAATGACTTTCCTGCTAAGTACATAGCCTGTTTATTATCTTGCAAAGAGTAGCACAAGATTCTAAGGGGGTCAAAGACAACTGAACAAGCCGAGATATATCTATGCAGCAGAATGATGTGGAGGAATGCAATGGCAGACCCTTGTGGGAGAATGGACTGTATCCATTTTTAAAGTGTTGTATTGTGTTTTGAGGGTGGGGTGAAAACTTGAATAATTTAATACATGGTATCAATCAAACCAAGCCTACAAAAGTCAGCGCTTCCAGAAAATGTACTGCCTGCAATTCATTCAGGAGGAAAGGTGTTTTACAGCTCCAGTTAGTGTGGCCAATGGTCAGCGATGATGGAAACTGTAGTTCAAAGACATCTATCATTCAGTTCCCAATCACTGTTTTACAGCAGTAAGGTGGCAACTTCAAAGCAATGTTTAAGGGGAACTCAGTGTTGATAAAATCTATATCCATTTGCTCTGAAAACACTGAAAAAATTAAACTATGGGGTATTTTAAAAGCACCTAGACACTTTGGGGATCACATCAAAACTTTTTTGGATTCCCTTGAAATTTCTCAGACGTTGAACTCCTGAATTTGGTTTTGATTTCTTTTGTTGCCAGTGATGTTTCATTGTTAGTACTGTACCACTTTTATCTATATACATAGTGGGAGAAATCCAACACTACACTCCTCTAATAGTTCCACCACTCTTCTCCCCATGTGCTGTTTTAAGGGGGTGCATAAGGCAGAGGACTGGGGGAAAACCTTCTTGTGTGAGCGGAAGTCCTTGTGCAGGGCTTCTGCTGTCAAGACCTACGCACGAAATTCCCTGGACTAATTTTGTGGTACGTAAAAATGCAATGCAGCTTCTTCTCACAATTCTAAGTGTTGTTTTGATTAAGTTTAAGGTGATCAAGTGAGACATGGTGACATCTGATCTGTATGCTTAAACCTGGATCGCCCCCAATCATGAAGTCTAGAGGATGAGTTCTGGTTTCTTGGAGTGCCACAGGTAACATTTTCATTATTGTATGGGTGTTAGTTTGCTGTGAGGTGGTTGTTACTTAGTTTTGCTTAGTGATTCTTCTTTATGAGAAGAGCTATAGTCTTCTTGGCTGCCTCTCTGGGGAGCTTTCTCATTTCCAAATGTTGGGTGATGCCTTCTGACTCTTCCCTGCCTCCCAGCTTACTAGAGAAATGACTGGCAGCAGACAGAGGTGGACATAATGCAGAAAGATGCTTTCGTTGGCAGCCAGCAGATGTTAGAGTATGGTTACCAGATGTCCCCGTTTCCCGGTGACAGTCCCCAGATTTACAAATCTGTCCCTGGACATAATCTGTCCCTGGAATGTCCCCGGATTTCATTTAATGTCCCCGGATTTATATTTTAAGTGTTGTAGATTTATTAGTAGGGAATGAATGTTGTGTGATTGGTTCAACGGCACAAGACACATCATATGGGGACTTCCGGCGAGGCAAAATGGTGGGCACCAGAGCAGCGAGCAGCTCCTGAAGCCAGCCAGAGCCAACTGTGCTACCATGCTGGCTCCAGGCTGCTGAGGCTGCCGCTCACACTGACCCTGCCAAGGGGGAACCGGGGACACCCAGCGCATCAATGGGGGGAATCGCTGACCACCCCCCCTGCAAGCCAAATCAAGCCAGGAGTGAGAGCGCCTGGCCACCCGGCCATCTGCCCAGTGGCGGTCCGGGGCCAGGAAAACCCTGGAGCCAATGCAGGGAGGAAAGGAGAAGGAAGAGAGAGAAAGAGGAAGGAGAAAAAAGAGGGGAGTGCCAACCTTGCTGCGCCGCTGCCACCGCCGCAGAGGAGGAGAAGTAGGAGAGCACTAGGAGGGCAAGGACACTTAGCCAAGCCCAGACCCAAGCTGAGCCCACTCCACGGCGGCTAGCGCTCCAGAGGAGACTACAGAAGGGAAGATATTACTTTTTTTAAAAAAAAACAACTTTTTAAAATAACTTTTTTTCTCTTAAAAAAGAAAAGTGTCCCCAGATTCTTTGAAAAAAATCTGGTAACCTTATGTTAGAGGTCAGTCATCTCATCCTCTGGAAAGCCTTGATGGATTGTGTGGCCTTACCTGCCTGCCAGATGAGATGTGACACTTGCGTTTCAGAGGATGGGAAGGTTAGCTAGGAGGTTAATCACTCCCTGTTTGTTCCAGGATGCAAAGAGTGACTTCCTTATAAAAAGTGGTTGGCAATACATTAAAGTGACATCAGCAAAAGGAGACACGGGTTAGTCAAGCAGGCAGGATCACCATGAGGTCACAATTATCAGTCGCTTTCCCCTTCAGGCAGCCATCATCAGCATATGTCACAATGGCTGCTTGCTCTCCTTTATCCTGGCAACATCAGAGTGGGGTCATAATAGGTGGTCTCCATCCTTCAAGCGGGCAGCATTAGCATGAGGTCACAATGGCCAACCTCCTTCCTTCAGGCTGGCAGTAGCAGCATGAAGTCACAAAGACTGGTCTCTTTTCTTCAGGTGATGACCATCAGCATGAAGCTTTTTTTGTCCATCCCCACCCTTCACAAGGGTTGCTCATTGTGTGGGAATGGGAGATAGTGCTTTCTAAGTAATGGTGTTCCAGTTATGGAATTTGCTTCCCATCACAGCCCAGGAAGATACCAGACCCTCCAAGTGTCCCTACTTTCCAGAGACAGTCCCAGATTTAGAGAAGCAGTCCGGGTTTCTGATTTGATCCCGCTTTCCCTTAGGATGTCCCTGTTTTCATCGGAGAAATGTTGGAGGGTATGGAGTTATGCAACCACCAAGCCAAGGAGGTAAGCAACTAAAGAACCTTTAGAAGATGTCTGAAGGCAGCCCTGTATAGGGAAGTTATTAAAAATGTTTTATTGTGTTTTTATATATGTTGGAAGCTGCCCAGAGTGGCTGAGGCAACCACGTCAGATGGGCGGGGTAGAAATGATAATATTATTATTACTACTATCATGGAATAGGACGTCCCTATCTTCATCAAAACTGGGAAAGGAGTACGACAAGGCTATATATTGCCTCCCTGCTTATTTAACTTATATGCAGAATTCATCATACGAAAGGCTGGGCTGGATGAATCCCTAGCCGGAATTAAGATTGCCGGAAGAAATATCAACAACCTCAGATATGCAGATGACACAACCTTGATGGCAGAAAGTGAGGAGGAATTAAAGAACCTTTTATTGAGGGTGAAAGAGGAGAGCGTAAAATATGGTCTCAAGCTCAACATCAAAAAAAGAAGATCATGGCCACTGGTCCCATCACCTCCTGGCAAATAGAAGGGGAAGAAATGGAGGCAGTGAAAGATTTTACTTTCTTGGGCTCCATGATCACTGCAGATGGTGACAGCAGCCACAAAATTAACAGACGCCTGCTTCTTGGTAGAAAAGCAATGACAAACCTAGACAGCATCTTAAAAAGCAGAGACATCACCTTACCAACAAAGGTCTATATAGTACAAGCTATGGTTTTCCCAGTAGTGATGTATGGAAGTGAAAGCTGGACCATAAAGAAGGCTGATCGCCGAAGAATGGATGCTTTTGAATTATGGTGCTGGAGGAGACTCTTGAGAGTCCCATGGCCTGTAAGAAGATCAAACCTATCCATTCTGAAGGAAATCAGCCCTGAGTGCTCACTGGAAGGACAGATCCTGAAGCTGAGGCTCCAATACTTTGGCCACCTCATGAAAAGAGAAGACTCCCTGATGCTGGGAAAGATGGAGGGCACAAGGAGAAGGGGACGACAGAGGATGAGATGGTTGGACAGTGTTCTCCAAGCTACCAGCATGAGTTTGACCAAACTGCGGGAGGCAGTGGAAGACAGAAGTGCCTGGCATGCTCTGGTCCATGGGGTCACGAAGAGTCGGACACGACTAAACGACTAAACAACAACAATCTTCATCAGAGAAATGTTGGAGGGTATATTATACCTCACTGATGAGCTTCCATTGCCTCCTCAAAACATTTCTATTCTCCTTGGCCTTGCGGACACAAAACATTGGTTAGCCAATGGGAAAGAAAATTGAGAAACGGGATTATGCCCATGTCAGATATGATGGGAAGTACCATTGTTGTCCAACATTTTTACTCCCCCCCCCCCCCCCGTTTTTACCCTGCTTTTCATGGGAATTTTCCAAGGCAGCTTTTAAGAGCAGTAAAAACAAAAGCAGAGAAATATTAAAAAGCACATTGGGGAATACGTCAGCAGAAGAGTATTACTACAGTATCCAGGAGTCAGCACAGACAGAAGCCTCCTGTTCGTAGAAAACCTTGCAGTCTGATCTGCACAGCTAATTTTTTCATTAAATATTCAGTGTATATTCCCCAACAAACTCACAGAGGAAATCACTGAGGAGAATTTGGGGAGCATTAATATATATATATATCTTTGAGCAGAGGAAAATGCTGGTTTTAGTCTCACTCTTCCACAGAGGCTTTTGTTGATTACTAAGCTAGGCCCTTAATCCCTCGATGAGGGCAGAACCCTTTTGAAGGCTCCCACATCAAGGTGCTATTATCAAATATATGCTTCTAATTTAACTTCCCATGCTATATTAAAGTACCCTAAGGCAAGTGTTGGTGTTGGGTTTGTGAGAAAAGCCTAGTGTTGGTGTTTATCTGATGACCTTTTTTTGCAAAGGGCAATGTTGAGGTTATCCAACGCACATACACACAAAAAAAAATGAGGAAAAAATTGGGGCAGCAAGAGGGGGTGTGCGAAATTGAGACCACATGTAAGCCAGGCTTTCTTGTTCTTTCTTATAACTATTTCTTTCAAGAACAGCCCAAATAATTGACTTTTCCTCAAATACATGAGGTAGTAGCCATGTACACTACATCACATGTTGAAAGCATATTTCATGCACACCACTTTCCACCAAGAATCGTGGGAATTTACTCCTCACAGAGCTACCATTCCCAGCACCCTTAGTGAACTACAGTTTCTGGGATTCTTTGGAGGGAAGTTATGTGATGGGAAAAGGTAGAGGGTGCAGGTGAGTTCTTTAAGGGATTATTTATAAGTAGGGATGGAGGAGGGATTCAATTCAATTCAAAAGTACATCTGCCTAATTCACACAAATCAAAACACAGCCGTCAAAATTCACACTTCTCTGAATTTTTGCGGTGTTGTTCTCCAGCCAAGCAATGTGTACAAAATGCAAATACTAGGGTAAATGTGTATGAGAATGCATATGTTAGTTAAAATAAAGTGCGACAATGCATTCTATTAGTGGGAATTGCTTTGCAAAAATGTGTATATTAGGCAAAATTGCAATAATGTGTACCTTAGGAAAAATTTGCACCAAAAGGCAAATGAATTTTCATGAGGACTTCAAAACACAATTCACAAGCTGACGTGGAAATGTTGAGAACTGAATTAAGATTGGGGAAATGAAAAACTGAAAGAAACCAAAACTGAAAGCTGGCATTTATATCCATTTGCGGCCGGTGTGATCTTTCCTTGCAGGAATCATTTTGCACACATGAAACAGAAACTGTTTAGTTCCTACCAGACAAGCATAGTTTTTCAACCATATTTTAGCAGGCTTTCAAACTGACATCTCACCCTTTCTTTGTAAAATATCCCCTGGAGGACATTGGTGCTAACATGTCAGTTATATACTGACAGTCACACAGACTCTTACCAGATAATTACAGCTATGGAAATGTTAGTCAGATTTGGACCTCACAGAGACTAGTGCTGTAATTCTGCATATATGTACTTGGGAGAAAGCAACTCCACTAAATCCAATGGGACAGTTTTTATAGCTTGATCCTCTGCGTGATTATTACCTGGAAGTAAGTCCCACTGAACAGGGGTAAGATCAAAGCAAAAAAATCAGCTTTCGGCCTCAACCTGGATATTGCCCTTTGCAGATCTCATTGAAATTGTGCTTTCATTGAAATTGTGGCTTTGTGCCATTCTTGTGTATTTCAATAGCACTTCTCAGGAGAACCTTCCTAGTATTTTGTCCTTTAAACAGTAATGCTTACGCCACTTAACAATGGCCATTCTCTGGGGTGCGCCAAGCATCACTCCCTCTGAAAGCGAGAAGTTTGTGCCAACAGGACTGGAACCAAAGCAGAGTCCCAGAGGAAAAAAGAGGGAGATCTCAGCATCTTGAGTAGAACTCCAAGAGGAGGAGGAGGAGGAGGAGGAGGAGGAGGAGGAGGAGGAGGAGAAGAAGAAGAAGAAGAAGAAGAAGAAGAAGAAGAAGAAGAAGAAGAAGAAGAAGAAGAAGAAGAAGAAGAAACAACCCAAGTATGACTAAAGAGCCATAAAGCTTATTCCACTGATGCTCAGTAGTCACTGAATGTTGAATGTCAGCTAGAAAAGAAAAACTGAAAACTTTAATGGGATGAATTAGCTGGCTGGCTGAAATACTGAATTAAACTAAAGGTGCAGTGATCTTGTTGCAATTCTTACACTGTCGTCTTCCCCCCTGAAATGAGCAAGTTCTGCCTGCTTAATTTTTACCCATCCTGTTTTAGACACATCTATCCAACTGGGCTCTACAGTGTGTCTTTAAACAGGCACACCTCATTATTTTATAGCAAGGTTATGCCTGGCAGAATATGCTTCTCTTTATGTACCAACAGTTACTGACATATCCCTGCCAGGTTATGAATCTTTTAAGAATAGTTATTTTATTTCGGACAGAGCGATGGAGAAAATTCTGAAACAACAATGGGATATTAGCTCCACCCAAGGCATGATGGATAACAGCAGGCATAGGCAAACTTGGCCCTCCAGATTTTTGGGACTACAACTCCCATCATCCCTAGCTAACAGGACCAGTGGTCAGGGATGTAGAATTGTAGTCTCAAAACATCTGAAGGGCCGAGTTTGCCTATGCCTGGAGAACAGCAACAAGTGGGAAAAGATAGACATAACGTTTTATAAAGACAGGAAGAAATATCACGGTTTGAGTGCCTCACCTGTAGTTCTTTGGGGAACCTGTATTTTGTAAAGGGTGCTGGGAATCATAGCTCTGCGAGGAGCACAATTCTGAGAATTCTTTGGGATGTGTATTAAAGTGGTATAAGAGTGCTTTAAATGTATTGTGTGGATGTGACTTCAGGTAATGACGGTTTCATCCTCTCAAGAACACAGTGAGTGAGCTAGACTTAAGAAGCATAGTGCTGGGATGAAATCATTAATTTCACCAAGTTCTTGGTGGGCTTTGAAGTAGACCCTTTATTGTAACTGACCCTCCTCTCTTGAATGTGTTAGTCAGTCCCAAAGGCATTTTAATGACTCAAAAACATCAGCCAATGAACCTTCAGCCAACCTAACACCCGTCATTTAAAATCAGCTCTGCATTTGAAAGTGCAAAAATTCAGAAGAATTGGTTATTTATTCATTTGCTCCATTTTTATATTTACATCCCATCTTTCCTCTCAAAGGATGAAAAGATTCTTGGAGCCAAGATGGAAGAAGATTTGAAGAGACGTTTCCTGCACCCTAGCCCTAGCGAGAAAATAAGCAGATAAATATTGTATTTTTCAAAGACCAGTGTCATTTGCTCTGAGTGACAAGAATGCAAACATGATTTCAACTGAGAAGTCAGTTGTCTTGAGGCTACTTGAAGGGAGAATTATGAGTCAGAAATCATCTGTCCTAGACTGCATGTTAGTTGACAGAATGTTCCTCTTTCTGCCTACATCTGCTTCTACCAACATCTTGAAAGCTTTATGGCAAGACACTCTCCTGTATAACTTAGCAAGATGAATGGCAGTTATGCAAATTTTGCTTTTGACAGGACAGTTGTTCCAGCAAGAGAAGGTTCTGAAGGAGTCAGATGAGCCAGCCACAGGTGCCATACAGCAGTGAGTAATTTCAGGAGCCTTCCCCATTTTGTTACAGCACAGTGAAGAATTGCATCTCCAAAGAGGTTCAAGCACAGTCCTTAAGGATGTGTGGTTATCTAAACAAAACAAAAAAAATCCTTCCAGTAGCACCTTAGAGACCAACTGGCAGGATTTTTTTAAATTTTGTTTCTACTATGGCAAACCAACATGGCTACCTACCTATAACTGGAAGTGTGGTTATCTTATGACTATGTTCACATTTTTGTTCCCATGAACATACCATGAAGATAGCTCCTTAAATGAGCTCATGAAAAGTCAGGCTCTACATTGACTTACACTGACATTCTCTATCAAGTAAAATTATCATACCAACCAATGGCATAGATGTTCTGGTCAACATGTGGGTGAAGTTGGCTTGGAGTCAAATAATGTTTTGAGAGAAAAATAATGATAATTTGAGGTGTGTGATATTTGGGGGATCATCCCTGTACAAATTGTTCCCTGCATTTCACCAGATGCAACTACCAAACAGACTTTTTGAGAAATAATAGGGTTCATCTTTAGAAGATGACATCCTCCTTTTTAGGGAGAGAGAGGGACACAGCTCCCACCCTAGGACCACTGCCAGTTGGGGACCCTCTGACCTGTCATGATGGACCAGGAAGAAAAGCTACTTCCTCTTCTTCTGGCCCTCCAAAGGTCCTTTCCTACATAATTAAAAAAAGCTGCAAAGCAAGGGTTGAGAGATCCACAGAAGTGTACAAACCAAAAAGCTGGTCTCACTTGAACACGATCAAATAGATGGGAGGCTTGTGGCTCATCAAGTATGCTTCTTACTCAGCAGAAAATACAGCTGAGGATATGTGATTCAGCATAGAGTTAGATAATCCATGGTAGAGATGCAGGTGGTGCTGTGGTCTAAACCACTGAGCCTCTCAGGCTTGCCGATCAGAAGGTCGACATTTCGAATCCCCGTGACAGAGTGAGCTCCCGTTGCTCTGTCCAAGTTCCTGCCAACCTAGCAGTTCAAAAGCACACCAGTGCAAGTAGATAAATAGGTACCACTGCGTCAGGAAGGTAAACGGCACTCTGGTTTCCATCACGGTGTTCCGTTGCACCAGAAGTGGTTTAGTCATGCTGGCCACATGACCCGGAAAGCTGTCTGTGGACAAACGTTAGCTCCCTCGGCCTGAAAGCAAGATGAGTGCCACAACCCCATAGTCGCCTTTGACTGGACTTAACCATCCAGGAGTCCTTTACCTTTTTACCAAAGATAAGCCATTTAGAGTTTTCCTATTTTGATGATCCTTATTAAGATGAAGCAACAGTTAAACTTCATGCCCTGACTTCATTCCAGGGACAGGGACTGAATTTTGATTACATATAAAGGAAGGAAGTAGCAAGACTGAATGGTTAAGGGCTTTCCAAATTTATCCCAGGCAGTCAATGTTGACACAGTAAGAGGATTACCACATAAGATTGCTACCATTGATTTTACATGTCTAATACTTCTAGACCAAATATCCAAGGAGGAACAAACAGGTAATATTGTACTATGTTGCTACTGCTTCTCTGCCTCAGTCCATTGGGAGATAGCTTTTTCCAAACATAATTAATACTTGATGATATTGGGAATATTTAGGACAATTCAGTATACGTTTTCATGGACTTATGCCCCCTCTTTTTTAAAAGGTCATTTTGGGGAACTGTGATAGCTTTGAAGACTCTATTGCTTCCATTGAAGAATCTCATGCCTGATTTAATTTAATTACTCCTGGTTCCTTGGCCATTGTATTATATCGATGTGTGAGAGGAGAGAAAATATCAAAACACAGTCTAAAGCTCAAGACAAAGCAGGCATATGTCAAGACAAGCTCCTGCCAGAAACGGTACAAAGAATGATTGTATACCAACATTTTTTTCCAAGTAGCTCAACGACAATATGTATTATTAGATGGGCTACACATGTCCCCAAAAAGTTAATTAAAAGAAGAGCTCACTAGTGTTATGGATTAGCAGAATATAAGTGTTCAGAGCTACAAAACATTTTTGGTATGGTGGTTGTTGCTGGCATGGGTGTTGAAGTCATTATTATTATTATTATTATTATTATTATTATTATTATCATTATTAATATGGTAAATAAATTATTCATATGGTAAATAAATCTTCATGAAATATAGAACAAACACACCTTTGAGTCTTTATTTCCCCCCATTTCTAATAGCTTGCATGTTTTATTTGATTTTAAACAGTTTTGTGAAATGGCCATTAAATAAAAGCTGATTTGGCAAGGTTGCCTCTTAAGAAAGTCTGTGACAAAAAAAATTACGATGCAATTACATTCATGTTAAGAGGCCAACAAGCCTCCCAACTGAGCAAACAAAATCTAGCAGTAGTTGCAATTTCTAAACTAATGACTTCAGAATAAATATACATTAATAGCACAATCTGATACACACTTGCCTAGGAATAAGCCCCAAAGGGTCTACCTCTAAAAAGGGATTATCTCCAGCAAAATAATGTGTACCTAACATAGCTGTCAACTTTTCCCTTTTCTTGTGAGGAATCCTATTCAGAATAAGGGAATTTCCCTTTAAAAAAGGGAAACGTTGGGCAGATGCAACTGATGGACTATATGGAACTGGCTGAGATGACCGGCAGAATTCGAGACCTGGGAGAGGAGACGGTAGAAGAGGATTGGAAAAAATTTAAGATTTATTTGCAAAAATATTGTAAGCTGTATGAATGTTAAGCAGGATGCTTGATTATAAACAATTTGGCACCATTAAAATAGATGAAGTGAAGTAGGAAGATAAGTTAAAATGTATGGGGAAAAAACAAAACAATTTTTTTGGATAATTATTTGGCTAAATTTAATTTTTCATGAAGTATAACCAAGGTATCTAAAACTTGAGATATAACATTGAAAATTAGACAGTAAGGATGGAAGTAAGGTGATAATTTGCTAGATCAATTCTATAACGTGGAAGGTAGGGGCGGGAGATGTGAGGAGGTCCTAAGAAGATAAGAAAATATGTCATGTTATGTTATAATTTTGTCTGTTTTTTATATTGTAACTTAAAAATTTCAATAAATATTATATATATATAAAAAAAGGGAAACGTTGACAGCTATGGTACCTAAATGCATATACAGTGCTAGCACAAACTGTGCATATAAATGCATATATCTGTGAAAAATTTATATGCAAGGGGAAATTGCTTTGCAAAAATGTGAATCTTAGGGTAAATGCACACTAAAACACTGATTAATTTTCATGAGGACTTTTATAAAATGTCAACTGGTGTGGAGATTTTGGAGAGCTGAGCTTGAGAACAGAAAAATGAGCAACTGAGAGAAACCAAAATTGACATATTCTCCCATCCCTACCAGCAACAGGCCTCTTTACTTAAGGGGGTGGAGAAAACATTGCTGCTACCACCCTTAAGTTTGTGACAATATGGAAATAAACTAATGGAATTGTACTTCTGTTCAGTGTCTGTGGAAACAGCTTTTGATCGGTCATTAAGGACTTTAAAATGCATGATTTACAGTGAAACCCAGTCTTAACTTAAGATCTGGGGCGCTTGTCTGCCTCTTATCTGAGCCAGTAGCTTCTTTCATCTTAATGTTTTGTGTATTTTGTTAAGAGGCACTAACCCGATATGTAAGAAGAGATGGAAAAGTGGCCTTTGAGCGGTGCTCAAGTCACAGAACAGCAAAAAAAAGGCAGATCTAAGCAGAAGGGCTAATCTGCCAGAAATCTCAAAGAAAACTGATCCGCTGTTGCCCTCTGCTGGATACCTCACTACACTTTCAAGTAATTCACAAATAGGTTTTAAAAAAGAAAATCTCCATCAATTCCTTTTGTTAAAAAAAAGAATATTCTCAACTCTATTATACAAGTGGCACATAGCACACAATTATACCTAGCTACTGAGTATATAGGCCAATGGTATGAAATTGCATTTGCCATTCACCTTACAAACTAATTGACTAAAAGTGTTGCTGCAACTTGAGATAGAAAATAATAATAATTTATTATTTATACCCTGCCCATCTGGCTGGGTTTCCCCAACCACTCTGGACGGCTCTCAACAGAATATTAAAAACACGATAAAACATTAAACATTAAAAACTTCCCTAAACAGGGCTGCTTTCTGGTCATGTTGTTGTTTATCTGTTTGACATCTGACAGGAGGGCGTTTCACAGGTGCCACTACTGAGAAGGCCCTCTGCCTGGTTCCCTGTAAGCTCACTTCTTGCAGTGAGGGAACTGCCAGAAGGCCCTCAGCGCTGGACCTCAGTGTCTGGGCAGAACGATGGGGTGGAGATGCCCCTTCATGTATACTGGGCTGAGGTAAATGTCAAATACTACATTAATCAAAGTTTCGTGCTATCAGCCTTAAAAGAAACATTGAACTGGAAATGGCTAGTGAATCCTCAGGTCACAGGTCCTGTATCTCAAGATGAGATGTCCTGGTCCTAAACCATAAAGCAGAGAGAGGATGTTGGTGGATGACAATCCCCCTACATCTCTCATCATCCTTCTCAGGTGGCCATTTTGGCTGAGACTGATGGGACTTGGAATACAGTTACATTTGAAGGGCTACAGATTCCTCATCCCTGATCTAAAGCTCTCTCCCTTTGCCAGTCTCTGGTCCTTCCTTTGCCACAATATGCACATTGGTGCTTTATAGATGGTCTCTCTGCTGAGACTTTAGCTTGCAACTCAAATGGGAAATTTGAAACTTGTCAGAACTGGGATGAGACCATAAAATAACTCCACCCCACTCAGCAACCTCCTATGGTTAAGACCAGGGGTCACCAACCTAAGGCCCATGGGCCAGAAGCAGCCCGCGGAGGTCGTTTGACCAGCCCATGAGTTGCCCCTGAACCAAGTTGCCTGCTCACGCACTGCGCTACACTGGCACAGCACGATGCAGGGACTTGTTTCTGTCGGACTTGCGTTCGACCGAGCAACTCTTCTGGTTGAGGCCTTCGTTTTCTCCTCTGACGATAATTAACGACATGAGCCTTTGATGAGGCTCCAAGCACGTTTCCCCATTACGCAGAGTATCCAGCACGCAGGGAAGGAGCCAGGATAGTATGAGCTACATGGCTAAGATATTTATTCCTAACTACACAGACAGAAAAGAAACATCCTCTCTCTGTGAGGGCAGAGAGCAACTGAAAAACAAAGGAACAGGAAACCAGTAACATCACATCCGTCTCCTGTCTTCCGTGAGACTTCCAACAGTATGGAATCTCTGGAATGTAAACAGAGTCTTGTGACTCCAAGCAACTGCACAGTGGCAACACACAGAAACTAACAGTTTCCATGGCGCTGGAAATTGAGTCTGCGCACGCTCACACATGCGCACAATCCGACCCACAGAGGAATGTCCACGGGACCGATCCAGCCCAGGCAAGATAAACCTTGATGACCCCTGGTAAGACCATGTGGTACTCAGGAATATTTAGATATCCAGAAATTTGCTCTTGTTTTCCGTGGTCTTGGAATAGATGGACCTCTCTTGAAATCATTGACAAATCAGAGAGGCTGTGATTGAATCAAAGAGCTTTGCAACTAGCCATTCTACTGTTTCCCTCTCAAGATTGCTGATGTATGGTTTTTAACATACGTGTATAGGTTAGTTGTTGTTTTAACCAGCCTACTGAATATGGCATCGTGGATATTTGCAAATTCTCGGTAATGTAAATTATACTAGAAGATCTGTAGGTGATGTTTTGTTTGATATAAGAAGTTCAGCATGCTCTTGAAGGCAACTGCAATAAGCACAGGTGATGGAGGGTTTGGATTCACAAGGATGTCATGGCTGATCAGTGGTTTAAGTATAGACCTTATAAGCCCATGATCTCCTGACCTGGGTTGACACATGGACAAACTCAGGAGAAAAACAAGGAGCAGTTGCAAAACCAGGCAGCTGAGTAACAGGTTTAAGTTGCTAACCTGTGGTTCTCCAGATGTTTTTTTGGAGGCCTCCAGCTTCCTTCAGCCCCAGCCCGCATGTTACCCACCCCTGACCCAGTTCAATTACCCCACAAGGATAAGGCAACTACTGTATTTGAGCAATGATGGGTGTTGCAGTTTTAAGAACCTGCCACAAGATGGACAGTAGATTCTCTTCTCTCGCAAGCTCACCGTTGTTCACTGCTAAGAGGTCCCCTGATCACTTTAATCCTGATCTATAATATGGATTCAAGAATTAAGTGGCGATGGGCATTATATTTTAAGCCACACAAGGGTGTTGTATCTATAAAGAGCACTTGGTCTGTTGCTTTATCACACTGCTGATATATGTGCAAGAAGCAAACTTATGCAACTCTACTCTTCCTTAACTTGTGTAGGGATGGTGCTATATTTCTCTTTGCTATACAGCAACGGGGAGGATGTCAGGGGCCCTCCAACCCTCTCTATCTGATCCTTTTGAGCCACACCTTCTCTTTTTAGGTCACACTGCTAACTGGCCCTGCCTTGCATCCTCCTTGAATCACATATGACATCAGATGTGGGGCTGGTGGACATTGTTTAGGGAAAACAGCCTCAACGTTTCCATTGGGGCTTGTGGCAGGCCTAATTTGGCTGGCAAACTGGAAGTCCACCACCCCACCCCACCCGATTTAAAGCATATTCACGGCGCTCTTTAGCCCCAAAGCTTCTCAGAACAGTCTACAAATCAGTGAACGAAATGAAACAAAGATCTACCAAACGCTGTAGAACTTCATGGATGCAAAACTTCGTTGGCGTATTTTAGATTGCAGATCACATTATTGAAGCAGCCTCATGGGAGGGGCATTTTTAACACCAAGGTGAAACTGTTCAAACCCCCTTGTCCTTTCTACAGGTCAGTTACATTTGGTTTGAGACACTGTTGTCAAAGGCAATGTGAGGGTTGGTTGGGGGTGAATCAGAGCAAGAGAGTGGGAAGAAAGAAGGGAGGATAATGATCTTTCATTCTTTTGCAGAGCTTTTGTGTCAGCATCACGAAGATAGGTTATTTGTTTATTTATTTTATATTGTTTATTTTGAAATTCTTTGCTGTTCTCTTTGTGCTGTGATGAGCACAATTTTTGTTGTTGTTGTGAAGGAATGGGTTTCCCAAACCCCAAAACTGACTGTGCAGGCAGTTTTTAAACTGCACCAAAATCCCCATTTCTCCTTAGCTAAAATGCATAAACTTTAGCTGTTGAGCAAATGCAAAACAAGAACACAGCTCTCTCCCTTATCAGTTTGACGGCAAGACTGGCCTTGACTTTACCAGTAGAACAGACACAGACATATGTCCTGACCACAAATGACGCAGAGACCCAAGTCTGGGACTAACGCCAGAGCATGTTCTCGGAAGTAGTGACCTCTTGCTCCAAGATAGGAGTGGGAACAGGAATATCCCTTTAATGGTCAGAAGTACAGGAAGGAAGGTCCTTTGATGGTTGAGAGTACCAGAGCAGGAACATATGTGATGTCAACCTGTGTACGTACGCCGACGTGGTTGGGCTCCTAGGGGAGGAGTGAGAGGGTGCCTGGAGGATATATAAACTGCATGAAACCTGTCATTTCTTTGTACTTGCTGTGGACTCACCACGCAGGTGCCTTCTGCTATCCGGAGAGCAGAATAAACTTTCTTTTGACTTCCTTCCTCCTGTCCCGGAGCAACGCAGACCCAATCGGTGAACTCTAATAAGGCTACATTTCTTGGTGCGTTGGCCGGGAATCTGCGTTCTCCGAGGACAAGGACGAAGGACCGGGGCGTCACTGCTCAGCGAACAGCTCGGTCGGCGTTGGTGGCTCCAAGCGCGCACCCTACATTTTCTAGGGGGAGCCCCCCACCCCGTACCTGAGTGGAGACGCAGCAGAGACGGAAGAAAGACAGCAGCTGCACGGGAGAAGTGTACCCAGGGGAAAGGTAGGCTCCACAGCTTGTTTTGTGGGAGTCAGGGGTTTGATCAGCCCCGCCCAGTAGGAGCAGTAAAGTGCCGCTGGGTTTAGCCAGTAGAGAGCAGTAGTGTGCCGCTGATTTGCCGGTAGAAGAGCAGTAAAAGTGCCACCGGCTTTGGGAAGTTTGTGGGTAAAGGGGATTGGGGAGGTCCATGGGGTTTGTATGTGTATGGGGGTTTGTATGTATGTGTATTTATTTGTGTATGGGGACACTCCAGTGAATGTTTTGAGTGGATGAGACATCGAGGCTCAGAGCCACTGATGAAGCGAAGTGTGGTCCTTGTAAGGTGCGGTTCCTAGTGACGCGAGTCTGTCTAGGCCACTAACAGGACGCGGAGAAAGGTGACTGAGTGAGAAACAACGTTAGGTGGACGAAGTGTCCCAGAGGTTAAGGGAAAGAAAAAGGAAAAAAAAGAAAAGAAAAGAAAAAGTAAACCGACCCCCTTGCAGTGTTTGTTCTTTTTGGACAATTGGAAATGTCAAGCTACAGTTGAAAAACCCCCTTTAAGCTCCTTTC
Source organism: Podarcis melisellensis (assembly GCF_964234715.1). NCBI lineage: Eukaryota > Metazoa > Chordata > Lepidosauria > Squamata > Lacertidae > Podarcis > Podarcis melisellensis. The sequence goes on along the minus strand of NC_138530.1, from coordinate 107,052,576 downwards.
TGTATTCTGGCAGTAACCAGCATAGGTGCGTCCAGTTGGCTTGTATTGTATTGCCAACACGTGGGGTCCGGGGGAAAAAAGGGTATGTGCTCTGCAGAGGCGCCAGGAATAGAACCCTGCATGAAGGGGTTCTCAATTCTGCCACATCTACTGTGCTGCGTCTTAGGGGGTTGGGAAACAGACCTTAAAACACCTAGAATCTTGCAGAGTACAAGTATTTTTAAAAGGGGGGGATTATTTGGTCTTTAATATTAAAAGTGACATGAGTTGCTCATGAGGTCAAATTTTATATTTTCATGTTAAAGTTGGGAAGGTTTCAATTACTAATACAATCATGTAATCATGTACTGGTTTCAGAATTTGAATGTCATCAATTCACTGTGCTTTGAGCTACTTGGTATCTTAATGTTTTTGTTAATAAGTTTGTTTCTTATTGACTCTGTTGCATAAGGTACCCTGGGTGATTTAGAAACCACTTGTTAAATATTGATCAAAAGTAAAAGTGTACAAATGTATGGAAAAGGGTAGTGTTGTCAAAAGGGATGGGGTTTTAATCCCCCCCCCCCATCCCATGTTCAGACAGATGAGAAGAAAAGTGAGAGGGTTACGGGGGACAAAGCAGTAAATCATTCCTCCTTGCAGTGTCTGTGCTATGCTATGCAGCCCGTAGTGGAGTCTGGAAACCAGGTTAAAATGGGGCCAGAGAACACTCAGGAAAATGACAAATTACCAAATATTGCATAGCAATATTTAAATTCAACCAAAATTGAGTTTTGCACTACCTTTATATTTTTGAAATGCGTATAATATTTTTATTTGTAAAAGGGATGAACAATTGTATGCAGAAGATGAAGTAGTGGTCTGTCGGAGAAGGCTCTTCTTTTGAAAAGAGGTGTATGCAGAAGGTGAAGTAGTGGTCTGGGCTGGAGAAGGTAGAGGGAAGTAGAAAAGAAGGTGAGAGGTAGAGGGTAGAGAAGTGAGAATGTTGGAACAGGAGGAAAGTTGGGTAATAGACTGTAAAGACGGTTGAGTGTTTATGCTGATGAGTATTAATGAAAGTAATATATTAAGATGCTATTATTGAGAGTTTACTAAATATAGTAAAAGCTGAATTGCATAAAGGTGGTGTGTGACCAGCGACACACTTAGTCAAAGTCTTGCATGTGCTGTTAAAATGCACTCAGATGTTGAGGTTTTCATGAGTAAAAACCAACTTTTAAGAATTCTGAATTAAGAACTAAGAATATAATATATTATGGAACAGCCCTCTTTTTGGCTGGCTGGACAGCTAACCATCCATAAATTAACAGCAAGAGTAGGGACCTGGAATATTGTTTGTGCTCTTTTTAGTATGTCCCTCCCATGAAAGATACTCCTTGGATATCTATTAATTGAAAATTGAGATGGGCCTTTTTGATTTCTAAGTGTACATGCCAGAAGAGGTCTTAGGCAAAATAACTTTTATTTCCCTGTTCACATTTGACTGTGGAAAGTGTTCCAAAACAAACATCTTATATGAGAAAAGGAGATACTGAAGCTCTTCGTGTTGATTGAACCTCCAAAGTTGTCAAATGCATTAGTGACAGCAGAATTAAGATGTTGATAGACAAATACCTCGATGCTTATTGATACAGTTACCCAGTAGGTGATTCCTCCTAGGTTTCCCTTGGGTGAAAGGCAATATTGAACAAAGTTACCTTATGTATGGTTCCTTTGAAGGAAAAGTGATTTTTAATGTTTGCATGCAAATTGATGTATTAAAGTAAACGGAGAAAGTATGTACAATGAACTAATCACTGGTATGCTACTGAACCATGGTGAATAATTGGAAGAGGAAGAATTTTGTGTTCTGATTGTAACTGCACTTTTCCAGAACCATTTCTATCTGAAGTATGTAAGGTGTAAATGAACTTTTATATGAATGTATCAAAAGACTTTCAAGTTTATATTTGCGACCACCCAGAGGAAAAATATATGAATTATCTGGGCATTAATTTTGAAATTTCCGAGTAATATCTGCCAGTTTCTGACGCCTGGTGGGGATTATATGCAACTCCAAGACATATTTTCTCTTGGAAAATTGTGCCATTTATTGTTTAATAATATACAATCTTGCAGCAAGTGCAGAGAAGGTGGAACTTGGGTTTTCAAACCAAAATGCTAAGTAAAACAGAATGTTGTGAACACTGGCCCAACTGAATGCAAAAGTGCATTATAATTTGTATGTCTGAATTACATAAATGTGCAGAATTTTATTATTACCAAACATGGTTACACTGACGCAAATTCAGGCACACTCCAGTTTAATATTCTTCTAACTACTTGATAAGAATTGTGTGTGTGTGAATCCATGTAGGAAGAGTGTTGGGGTGAATAGCAAGTGTGTGTATTGAGAAACTGGGACCTTAATTCATAAAGCAAATAACACCGAGCAAGAGGCCCCACTGCCTGTATTCGTTCGTTTGTGGTTTGTGTCTTTCTTTGTGGTTTCAAATATGGAAGTTATCAGGCACTTCTTATCAGGGCTGCTTGTATGCTGTCATAGCCTTCTACGTGGTGTTCTCTAAAATGTTCCTAGTGCTCTAGGTCAGATATTTAGTTTCACATTATGAAAAGGAACAAGCAGGAACCTTTCCCCTAAACAGTGTCTTGGTACCTGCTCTCTCAACCCCCCCCCCGACCCCCCCATCTGATATATATATAGGATTGAATTGAATAGAAATGAAGAAAAAAAATTGGTGTTAAAAGTTGAGTTGCACCCTGTCAAACTGTTATCAGATGCTTTTTATAAGAAAATTGAGCCATACAGCAGGCAGAACTTAACCTATTGCTGTACCCTAATTTAACTGAACCACTGTCCCAAGTCAATTAAGTACATGAATATGGATATCAAGGATTAAATTATTTGCAGATAAATAATAGATAATAATAGGGAAAACTGGGAAGGACTGTCCTACAGTTTATTCAAAAGTTCAATCAACTTTCAAATGCAGCCCAACAGAACACCCTTTCGCAGTAAATATTCTGCAGAATGAATTTAAAACAGAAGCATATCTTAAAAGGCAAAGGAAGGGTAATCACAGTAATATGCTACCTTCCAAGAGGATCTCATTCTTTTGTGATTTAATTTCTGCTTGCAATTTGTGTGTATATGCTACAATCACATTTAACCCTGGAGAAGAGAGCCAGCATCTGGTATGCTTTTTTTGTGTTTTTAAGCTTTCTGTTTGTGTGAATGATTTCAGATGCCAGATCATCACCTGTGTTACCTTGTTAATGTACTTCATCTTTGTGTCAGTGTCACACACACAAACGAGAGAGAGAGAGAGAGAGAGAGAGGATGAGAAGGGAAAATAATAATAATGATGATGTTGGGATTGAATAATTTAGAAAGGACTTAAGAAAAGGAGGTGAAGTGGACAAAAGGACAGTACAAAAGGGAGCTTCAGGATATAAGATCATATAGCGATAAAGTGGGTGTAGTGCCTTTGGTCCTGAGGGCAGCAGAGTACAGGGATGGGAATTGGCTGAGGAAACAGAAGGCATTAATGGGGTAATGGGGCCCTTTGGAGGTCCAGCAGTCCTTTGTTGGGATCAAATTGTCGTTTTGTGTGTGTGTTGAATATATGCTATATGGTGATTTGTGGACCTATTAGGTATCTAAAGCCATTTGCACATGGCAAAATATGTTTTTATAAAGGTAATTTTATCAAGGTAATTGTTAGACCCTGTTGATGACCAACCCATAGCCTATTTGTCTGAAAAATTAACCACTACGGAACAAGGTTTGCCTCCCTGCATGTGAGAAGTAGTGGCGGCTGCCACTGACTAAAAGAGAACTGACAGGTTCACCTTTGGACAAGAAACTACGTGCGTCACTCCTCATGCTGTGCCAGCATTGGTGGACATGAAAGGAACTTATTTTTCTATCCCAAGCAGAGATGATGAAGCGCCTAGCAGCTGACTTATATTGCCCATGCACCCACGGTTGCAGCTGCGAATTACTGAGACTCTTAACCTGGTTACCTATGGGAGAGGATGGGCCTCCAACACCTAACTGCATATATTACAGCAGGCCTGATTTGAAGGATGAAGCAAACCCCAGGCAGTATGAGATTGGACTGCTACGATTGATCTACACCAACCCCTTGGACTCACCATCTCTTGGTGCCCTACAGACATCGCCTCATGCTTCTCCTCACCGCATCGGCTCGGCGCCCACCAAACGACCACCCTGCTGCTGCCACCCCGGGAAACTGGCATCTCTACGCACGGCAAGAAAAAATTCCAGTGTGGACTAAAAGAGGACATTTTCTTTTCTTTCCCCTTGAATGAATATGTAGCTTTGTATATTGCTTTGTGGGAGGTACCCCAGGTATTAGAAGAAGGAAGGTATTAGGAAATAGATATATATCCCTGTGCCAAATGATGCAGGTAGGGCTGAGGGGGGACATGGTTTTGGCCGGGATGGTGATCTTCTTATTTCTAGCCATCACCGCGCCCACACCACTTAAGGTAACCCAGCGGCTAATGAGAGAATGGGGTGCCTGCAACACGCAGAAATGGAAGCCTATTCTGCAAAACCGAACCAATTGCACAGTCTGCACCTGGAACCTCTCGCACTCTGTGACCTACAGATGCTTTGGGAGGAGTACCCCTCCTCCCTGTGCCTTGGAATGAGTCCTCAGCTACGGCCCCGATTTTGGGTTCCGCCGGATTTTGGGCTGCGTTAAAAATTTGACAGGAGGAGCCTGTTGCTTTAACTGTTGGAATTCTGCCTGGGTCAGAGGAATGTGCCACAGCGTAGGCACCGGCAGATATTCCTTGGCGACCTCCCCGCTGCTCCACTCTGCTGATAAGCAGCCGAGGTCTCGGCGATTCTTCTCAGATGTGTGAGAAGAACACACCGTTCATTCTCTCTCCCCTTTGGTGTCCCCCAGGGAGGGGAAAGAAGAAGACAGAAATCTATTTACATTCTTTATTTCTGTCTCTTATATCAGTACAGAGAAAACATGTCTGCACTCCACAGCAGTAAGAAGAAACTCCACCCATGTACTTCCAGTACGGGTCATATGACACACACACTGAGCTAACATCCGGTGCTCAGTACAGAATGGACTGCCCCTTTGTTCCCATGGCAACAGTCACAAACATCCTGTTTGGCTTTCCAGCGACAAGCAGCTGCCTTAGCCTTTGCTTGAGCCTTTGCTTGCTGCAGCATTGGTGCTTTATGATAACATTGACATCTCTGACCATGGTGTAGCTATTCGACACCTGGCAACAGAAAGAGAGAAAGTAGCCCATGTTCCTGTCCCAACCAGGAAGGGATGGGACATGTCTTCTTTGACTGAGTGGCTTCCAAACCTTGGGTGGCTTAGAGGACTTGTAATGATGTTAATAGACTAATCTTGCTTCTTTTTGCTCCTGTATACCCTGCTTAACGCAATGCCTGCAAAATATGATGCATAAAATGAGGTTATGAATGATTCGGCCCCAGATTACAGCACTGACACGAGAATACCGGCCAGTACCTTGGGACGAGCTGAAAGGCTGTCCAAAAGAAGAGTAGGGAATGAAGGAATGGGTTTCCAAAACCCAAAAACTGACTGTGCAGGCAGTTTTTAAACTGCACCAAAATCCCAATTTCTCCTTAGCTAAAATGCATAAACTTCAGCCATTGAGCAAATGCAAAACAAGAACACAGCTCTCTCCCTTATCAGTTTGACGGCAAGACTGGCCTTGACTCTACCAGTAGAACAGACACAGAGATATCTTATGTTCTGAACACAAATGATACAGAGACCCAAGTCTGGGACTAACGCCAGAGCATGTTCTCAGAAGTAGTGACCTCTTGCTCCAAGATAGGAGTAGGAACAGGAATATCCTTTTATGGTCAGGAGTGCAGGAAGGAAGATCCTTTGATGGTTGAGAGTACCAGAGCAAGAACATATGTGATGTCAACCTGTGTACATACGCTGACGTGGTTGGGCTCCTAGGGGAGGAGTGAGAGGGTGCCTGGAGGATATATAAACTGCATGAAACCTGTCATTTCTTTGTACTTGCTGTGGACTCACCACGCAGGTGCCTTCTGCTATCCGGAGAGCAGAATAAACTCTTTCTTTGAAACAACCTCGGTGTCATTTTGACTTCCTTCCTCATGTCCCGTAGCAACGCAGACCCAATCGGTGAACTCTAATAAGGCTACACAACCGTTTGGCACCATTTTTGACTGAATGGCAGAAAGTCAAATTTTTGATGAAATTGTGACCCCTGGGGCTTAGGGATTTTTTCAAAAAAAATCTTTTTCTGCCGGTTAAGTTGTCGAGGGCTGATTTCTTTTCCTGAGATAAAAAGCCTTCTGTTTCGACCGCCAAACCTCTCAGGGGAGCATTTGCAACCGTTTGGCACCATTTTTAAATGAATGGCCGAAAGTCAGATTTTTGATGAAATTGTGACCGTGCGGCTTAGGGATTTTTTTAAAAAAAATAAAATTCTGCCGGTTAAGTTGTCGAGGGCTGATTTCTTTTCCTGAGATAAAAAGATTTCTGTTTCGACCGCCAAACCTCTCAGGGGAGCATTTGCAACCGTTTGGGACCATTTTTGAGTGAATGGCCGAAAATCAGATTTTTCATGAAATTGTGACCCCGGGGCTTAGGGATTTTTTCAAAAAAACCTTTTTCTGCCGGTTAAGTTGTCGAGGGCTGATTTCTTTTCCTGAGATAAAAAGCCTTCTGTTTCGACCCCTAAACCTCTCAGGGGAGCATTTGCAACCGTTTGGCACCATTTTTGAATGAATGGCCGAAAGTCAAATTTTTCATGAAATTGTGACCCCGGGGCTTAGGTATTTTTTCAAAAAAATCTTTCTCTACCGGTTAAGTTGTCGAGGGCTAATTACTTTTCCTTTGATAAAAAGCCTTCTGTTTCGACCGCCAAACCTCTAAGGGGAGCATTTGCAACCGTTTGGCACCATTTTTGACTGAATGGCCGAAAGTCAGATTTTTGATGAAATTGTGACCCCGGGGCTTAGAGATTTTTTCAAAAAAATCGTTTTCTGCCGGTTAAATTGTCGAGGGCTGATTTCTTTTCCTGAGATAAAAAGCCTTCTGTTTCGACTGTGAAACCTCTCAGGGGAGCATTTGCAACCGTTTGGCAACATTTTTGAGTGAATGGCCGAAAGTCAGATTTTTGATGAAGTTGTGACCCCGGGCTTAGGGATTTTTTCAAAAAAATCTTTTTCTGCCGGTAAAGTTGTCGAGGGCTGATTTTTTTTCCTGAGATAAAAAGCCTTCTGTTTCGACCGCCTAAACTCTCAGGGGAGCATTTGCAACCGTTTGGCAACATTTTTGAGTGAATGGCCGAAAGTCAGATTTTTCATGAAATTGTGACCCCGGGGCTTAGGGATTTTTTCAAAAAAATCTTTTTCTGCCGGTTAAGTTGTCGAGGGCTGATTTCATCTCCTGAGATAAAAAGCCTTCTGTTTCGACCGCCAAACCTCACAGGGGAGCATTTGCAACTGTTTAGCACCATTTTTCAGTGAATGGCCAAAAGTCAGATTTTTGATGAAATTGTGACCCCGGGGCTTAGGGATTTTTTCAAAAAAATCTGTTTCTGCCGGTTAAGTTGTCGAGGGCTGATTTCTTTTCCTGAGATAAAAAACCTTCTGTTTCGACCGCCAAACCTCTCAGGGGAGCATTTGCAACCGTTTGGCACCATTTTTGAGTGAATGGCCGAAAGTCAGAATTTTCATGAAATTGTGACCCCAGGGCTTAGGTATTTTTTCAAAAAAATCTTTTTCTGCCGGTTACGTTGTCGAGGGCTGATTTCTTTTCCTGAGATAAAAAGCCTTCTGTTTCGACTGCCAAACCTCTCAGGGGAGCATGTGCAACCGTTTGGCAACATTTTTGAGTGAATGGCCGAAAGTCAGATTTTTCATGAAATTGTGACCCCGGGCGGCTTAGGGATTTTTTCAAAAAAATCTTTTTCTGCCGGTTAAGTTGTCGAGGACTGATTTCATTTCCTGAGATAAAAAGCCTTCTGTTTCGACTGCCAAACCTCTCAGGGGAGCATTTGCACCAGTTTGGCACCATTTTTCAGTGAATGGGCGAAAGTCAGATTTTTGATGAAATTGTGACCCCGGGGCTTAGGGATTTTTTCAAAAAAACCTGTTTCTGCCGGTTAAGTTGTCGAGGGCTGATTACTTTTCTTGAGATAAAAAGCCTTCTGTTTCGACCGCCAAACCTCTAAGGGGAGCATTTACAACCGTTTGGCACCATTTTTGACTGAATGGCAGAAAGTCAGATTTTTGATGAAATTGTGACCCCGTGGCTTAGGTATTTTTTCAAAAAAATCTTTTTCTGCCGGTTAAGTTGTCGAGGGCTGATTTCATTTCCTGAGATAAAAAGCCTTCTGTTTCGACCGCCAAAACTCTCAGGGGAGCATTTGCACCAGTTTGGCACCATTTTTCAGTGAATGGCCGAAAGTCAGATTTTTGATGAAATTGTGATCCCGGGGCTTAGGGATTTTTTCAAAAAAAATAATTCTGCATTTTAAGTTGTCGAGGGCTGATTTCTTTTCCTGAGATAAAAAGCCTTCTGTTTCGACTGACAAACCTCTCAGGGGAGCATTTGCAACCGTTTGGTAACATTTTTGAGTGAATGGCCGAAAGTCAGATTTTTGATGAAATTGTGACCCGGGGGCTTAGGGATTTTTTCAAAAAAAATAATTCTGCATTTTAAGTTGTTGAGGGCTGATTTCTTTTCCTGAGATAAAAAGCCTTCTGTTTCGACAACCAAACCTCTCAGCGGAGCATTTGCAACCGTTTGGCACCATTTTTGAGTAAATGGCCGAAAGTCAGATTTTTCATGAAATTGTGACCCCGGGGCTTAGGGATTAAAAAAAAAAAAATTCTGCACTTTAAGTTGTCGAGGGCTGATTTCATTTCCTGAGATAAAAAGCCTTCTTTTTCGACCGCCAAACCTCTCAGGGGAGCATTTGTAACCGTTTGGCACCATTTTTGAGTGAATGGCCGAAAGTCAGATTTTTGATGAAATTGTGACCCCGGGGCTTAGGGATTTTTTCAAAAAAAATAATTCTGCATTTTAAGTTGTCGAGGGCTGATTACTTTTCCTGAGATAAAAAGTGTTCTGTTTTGACCGCCAAACCTCTCAGGGGAGCATTTGCAACCGTTTGGCACCATTTTTGACTAAATGACCGAAAGTCAGATTTTTGATGAAATTGTGACCCCGGGGCTTAGGGATTTTTTCAAAAAAATCTTTTTCTGCCCGTTAAGTTGTCGAGGGCTGATTTCTTTTCCTGAGATAAAAAGCCTTCTGTTTCGACTGCCAAACCTCTCAGGGGAGCATTTGCAACCGTTTGGCACCATTTTTGAGTAAATGGACGAAAGTCAGATTTTAGTTTTTTCCCCAAAAAAAGATTTTTATTAAGGTTTCAACAGATTTTATCATAACAAACTAAACAAGACAACACAATAACAAACAATAAACAATATAAAACACAAAAATCAAACAAAAATATATAAGTTCAACTCTTAATTTCATGTAACTTACTTTCCCAACTTCCTCACACCTCCCTTTTCTTTATATCCTGCATCACTTTAACATTCAAATAATTTACAATGTTTTTGCAGATAATCTTTACATTTCTTCCAATCTTCTTCTGTTTGTTCTTCTCCCATGTCTCGGATTTTTCACAGGTTAAGTTGTCGAGGGCTGTTTTCTTGGCCTATGATAAAAAGCCTTGTCTTACCACCGCCAAACCTTTCAGGGGAGAATTTGCAACAGTTTGGCAGCAGTTTTGAGTGAATTGGAAAATTTCAGATTTTTGCTGAAGTTGTGACTCCGGGGCTTAGAAGAACATTTTTCCCCAGGTTAATTTGTCGAGGGCTGATTTCATGTCCTATGAGAAAAAGCCTTCTCTTACCACCACCAAACCTTTCAGGGGAGAATTTGCTATAGTTTGGCAGCATTTTTGAGTGAATAGGAGAATTTCAGATTTTTGCTGAAGTTGTGACCCCGGGGCTTACAAAAATTTTTTCCAACAGGTTATGTCTTCAAGGGCTAATTTCATGTCCTATGATAAAAAGCCTTCTGTTTCCACTGCCAAACCTTTCAGGGGAGAATTAGCAACAGTTTGGCAGCAGTTTTGAGTGAATTGGAAAATTTCAGATTTTTGCTGAAGTTGTGACCCCGGGGCTTAGAAAATTTTGATTTCACAGGTTAAGTTGTCGAGGGCTGATTTCTTGGGCTATGATAAAAAGCCTTCTGTTACCACCGCCAAACTTTTCAGGCCAGAATTTGCAATAGTTTGGCAGCAGTTTTGAGTGAATTGGAAAATTTCAGATTTTTGCTGAAATTGTGACCCCGGGGCTTAGAATTTTTTTTTTTCACAGGTGATGTCTTCGAGGGTTGATTTCTTGGCCAATGACCAAAGCCTTGTGTTTCCACCACCAAACCTTTCAGGGGAGAATTTGCAACACTTTGGCATAATTTTTGAGTGAATTGGAGAATTTCAGATTTTTGATGAAGTTGTGACCCCGGGCCTTCGAAATCTTTTTTTCCACAGGTTTAGTTGTCGAGGGCTGATTTATTGGCCTATGATAAAAAGCCTTCTGTTTCCACCGCCAAACCTTTGAGGGGAGAATTTGGAATACTTTGGCACCATTTTTGTTTTTGGTTTTTTTAATTAATTTTTTATTGTTAAAATATTTCAACATTAATACACATACAAAAATACAAACATACATTTCATACAACATATCTACATACATACAACATGCCTACACCCAATCCCACAGATAATTCCCACCACCATCCACCACCCCTCACCCTTTGTGTTAGACTTCCAATCTACTCAATTGCAATTTCTTTCCACTTCTATTACTTTCTTTCACACACCTTTAACCTAATTTCATGCTTCTTTTTCTATTACACATTGTTATCCATCTTATTTAGTATTCCAATATTTGAAACGAAACTTGTTTATTCTAATAGGAGTTCTGATTTTTCGATTTGCAAGTATCTTTTAAACACCTTCCAGTCCCTGTCTGCCTTCTCTTTTGAGATCCTTCCAATTTCTCCCATTGTTTTGGATATATTGTAGTACTCCAATACTCCAATACTGATTTCATGCCCTATTATAAAAAGCCTTCTGTTTCCACCGCCAAACCTTTCAGGGGAGAATTTGCAACAGTTTGGCACCAGTTTTGAGTGAATTGGAGAATTTCAGAATTTTGCTGAAATTGTGACCACGGGGCTTAGAAATCCCCCCCCCCCGGTTAAGTTTCCGAGGGCTGATTTCATGTCCTATGATAAAAAGCCTTCTGTTTCCACCACCAAACCTTTCAGGGGAGAATTTGCAACACTTTGGCAGCATTTTTTAGTGAATTGGAGAATTTCGGATTTTTGCTGAAATTGTGACCGCGCGGCTTAGGGATTTTTTTTTATAAAAAGGTTTTTCCGCAAGTTCAGACGTCAAGGGCTAATTCTGTTTCTGGTGATAAAAACCCTTCTGTTTCTCCCGAAAAACCTTTCAGGGGAACATTTGCAACACTTTGGCACCATTTTTGAGTGAATTGCAGAACGTCAGATTTTTCCTGAAATTGTTACCGCGCGGCTTAGGGATTTTTTCAAAAAAAAGTTTTTCCGCAAGTTCAGACGTCGAGGGCTAATTCTGTTTCCGATGATAAAAACCCTTCTGTTTCCACCAAAACACCTTTCAGGGAACATTTGTAACAGTTTGGCACCATTTTTGCATGTATTGCAGAACGTCAGATTTTTGCTGATATTGTGACCGCACGGCTTAGGGATTTTTTTAAAAAAAGGTTTTTCCACAAGTTCAGATGTCGAGGGCTAATGACATGTGATGCTAATTATTTCTCCCAATAGTTAAATGATAACTAATCAGAGGCAGCTACAGTTGCAAATGGCAACAAAATATCTTTGAAAGGAAGAGGAGCAGGTTTGCTGTTGGTAGAAATACTGTTTGTAATGAAGTCAGAGCAGTAGTTTACTTGCTCTAATTAACAGATAAGAAAATTTTGAGAATTTAAATTCTAAATTAAAATTGATTACTTAATGGAGAAGGGGATTGTAACAAAAACACTGGGGCCTAATTTGAATAGTAGAGTGCCTGGTATCTGGTGGGCAGACCAAAGCACTCATCAGGAGAGCTATGTGATTCAGGTGAGGGTCAGATGCCTTGTCAATCCCAGCAGGTATATAATAAGAAGACCTGGCCTGCCCAGGCCTCAAAAGGTTTACAAAGTTCAGTTATTGCAAAAGTTTTTCAGTTAATTTTATGCATTTTCAAAAATCACCATGGTATTTAACAATAATATCTTATGTCCTTAAGAGGAGAAATTGTTAATTGCAGAATTTTAAATACCCGACATCATCCTCGGCTTCACTCAATTTTGTTTATAACACTCTTCCATTTTCTTCTAGTTGTGAGGGTGGGGCGGGGCCACAAGTGGAGTAGGTATAAATATATTTGGGCACAACAAGTATACCTGGTGTTATGTTCCTGTTCATATGTTGTGAACAGACAACTTTTATTACTGTGTAATGTACTTTACAATGTTCCTGACATATATTTCAGCTTTCTGGATTTATTTTTCATCTGGCCTTCAGATATGAAAGGCAGAGTGATTTAACACCTGTATAGACTGTATAGATTTGTCATCCATGTGACAAAATCCTTAAAAAAGCTCAACTTTGGCCCTCTTTGAAAAAATTTGGACGCCACTGAATTACACCTTAAATACCAAGGGTTGTATCCAACAAAGTTGGTCTGTTAGCGCAAGGACTTTGACCTGCTCAATAGGACTTCCTATATGCCTTTCTCCTGACATGCCCCCATGGTCCCCCTGTCTGCTCCAGAACGTTAGGGGAAATCCAGAACAGATATGGGTGACAAGAGGAGAGGAGGTTGTTGCAACCCCAAAACAGTATTAGAGCATCTTTATCCAAAGCCTGCCCCACATGGTTATTCTGCAATCAATCTAAGAATAAGTTAGGAAACAATGGAATATTTACAAGATTTGCTTCTAGTAACATAATGGGAAAATACCCCTCCTTCTGCCAAATGTCAAACATTCTATATTTTAAAAAGAAGTCAAGAAGCTGTCTCACACCACAGCTTTCTTGTTCTCTGCCTGATTTATTAGTCGGAACAAATTATCTGTTCCTCTGGACCAGTATGTTAAATTAGAACTAAATGTATTCTTATCTGGTTCTGACTCTGAGCGTACCCAGACTGCTCTTGGCACGAGGGCAGCTACAAATGCATGTTACCACAGAGATTGCAGAGGTGAAGGCTAAATCCTATTTCTGTGACTAAAGGAAAGGAATTCAGTGAAGTGGTAGCCCATTGCCATGGCATCATAGTATTTCCTCATTTGTGAGCAAAACAAGCCACACTCCTCTTTCGCCATGTTATGGATCAGGGTGAATTTGCAGGTGCATGCAACTGATAAGTTACATTTTACTTGCCTTCTTCACATGGTGGGGCTGCTTTGTGCAGCAATCTCCTTGAAGCTGGCAACCATTTTCCTGGCTTATCTCATCACACAGTCCCTCCCCCCCTTTCATGAGGCTTTTGGGGAAGGCTGGGTTTTCTGGACCTTAAAAAGAGAGCCTCATTGCAAGACCAGGCCTGTATAGATTTCACCCTGCCTCAAGGAAAGGCCTTTGCTGGGAGCACGGTTGGTCTCTGGTTGACAGGGGCAGCAAAAAATTTCACTCACACCTAATTGGCCCTGGGCAGTGAGGTTTTCTCCTTCCCCTCAGCAAAAGTTGTAAAAAATGCTTATCAACATGGACGTCTGTCACAGAGACTTTGGCTTCACCCCTTGGAGGCGCACTCCATTGTCTCTCGAGACAGACAGATGTCAACAACGACAACATGTGAGAGCATCTTTTACACATGGAAAATGAGGCAAACTGTTTCAATGAGCACCCCTCTGGATGTTCAGGAAATGGGCCTGGAAGTGCGCAAGTAACGTAACACACACAGAATGGCTTGGAGATTTAAGATGATCCACACAGCAGGTTGCATAAAGGATAGCTGTCAAGTTGGGGGGGACAGGGAATCTGTCACCTTTAGCAGATACTGTCCAAGCAAAATTTTCAAAAAACCGAAAAATTGTTTAGGAAAACCTAGGCATATGGCAGCCCATATCAGAAGTGTTTTTCTGGCAAATTCCCTAAAAAAAATCGGTTTAAAAATTGAGATTTTGCAAAAAAAGAAGAAGAAGAGCAACTTTGCGCCTTCCCCAAGAAATAAAGAAAGAAAGAAGCTCAATAACTTGGGGGGGGGGTGTTATATACTGAGTTGAATAGGATCCAAATGCAGCAGTCTGATTGGTCCTAGAAAAATAGGATCCAAAATGCAGCAGTCTGATTGGTCCTAGAACAATAGGATTCAGAATGCAGCAGTCTGATTGGTCCTAGAACAATGCAGCAGCATGATTGGTTCGCAGGAGCCATCCAATCCATCTCCAGGTGGAAGTGAATCCGCAACCTGATTGGCCTACAGGTGAATCCCGGAATTAGCCAATCACATGGGGCCCATTGTGTAAATAATGTATATAAAGCAGATATTTTGGGGGAATTTTCATTCCTCACTACTATGAGCTGAATAAAGAACATGAAATCCAAGCTCAACTCTGGGTATATTTCGGGGGGGGGGGAGCTCAACAACTTTTGTGCCCCTACACTATATGAAATGCCTCTATTTTCACAGTGCAGAAGCCAAGAGTGAGCTTTACCCAAGCCTGTCACATAATGCAGCTCACCTCCCCTTTGCAAGCTAATGACATTTCTTATAAAAGCAATTAAAAAAAACTAGAGCAGGATGTATGAAACAACATTTGGCTCTTCCAATTTGGAGATAAGCCTTTTGCGCCTGGCAAAGTACCACCACTGAACAGAGTAGCACCGACTGAACTTGTAACTCACTGATCATGTACATGTCTCCAGAGAAGTAATGATCAAAGAGCAGCCTTCAAATGGTTCAAAATCAATGGAAAACCAAATCTAGAGGATGCAATCCCTGACCAATCAATAGATACAAGATCTAAGTGGATCTGAAAAGCATCTGTCATGTTTTCTGAAATACATCTGTTGTAAACAGTATTCATCTTCTGGATTTGCAGGTTTGGGGCAGTCATACCTTTTATATGTTCCAGTTACAGATAGACTTTTATATGTTGTTCCTGTGGTGCAGTTAGCATTTGAAAGATATATTAAGGCAGCACAGCTAGATAATTTGCAACATATTTTAATGTGATGTAGTGTCTGCAGTGCAATATTGTGAAGCCACGTAAGATTGGTTATTACACTCATACCTTGGAAGTCAACCTTGGTAGTTCCCGAACGTTTTGGCTCCCAAACGCTGCAAACCTGGAAGTGACTCTTTGCGAACTATTTTTTGGAAGCTGAATGTCCGTCAGGGCTTCTGTGGCTTCCTACAGCCAATCAGAAGCTGCGCTTTGGTTTTCGAACATTCTGGAAGTCGAACGTGTTGTGTATTGAGTCAAAGGATTTTATATCTGTATTATTATTGTCTGTATTTGCATTAGGGTAAAGTAATTGCCTTTTGGTTCCAGAGGGTACAGCTACTATTGGTTCATTCAAGCTGCTGTATTTGGATCCTCTGTCTTATTGGTTTCCTCCAAAAGGCAGGACTGTGATTGCCTGATATTGTTCCCTCCAAAATGTATCCTTTCTAGCTAGTTCCCTGCCCCTATAAATGTAGCTCTCCCCTCCTCAGGTCTGAGTCTTGTTTGCTTTAATAAAGAAGTGTTACTAGAGAACTGTCTCCAGCATATTAAGTCAAGAGAGCTGAAATCACAAACCCCACGTCACAACAGAACGGACTGCCGGAACGGATTCCATTCAACTTCCAAGGTACAACTGTATTGTACTTTCTATTGGCCACCAGTCAAAGATCTACTGGTGTGTGTGTGTGTGTGAAGGTTTTAAATTATTTCATCCCTATCTGATAGAAATAAAATATGTTTATTTAGACTTTGCCTTGATTGGGTCAGTTGTATTCAAACAAACTGATATTGCAAAGCTAGAGTGTTGCTAAATCAGGGTAAGGGACCTGAGGCTCAGGGTGTAAATATGAACCTCTCCCCCCAGGAATGGGCAAAAATATATATATATGGTTATAATGTACAGATGGAACAGTGGTAACATATATGGACAAAAGGGTTAAAATAAATCCTGTGTTTAAAAGAGAATTTTTACAAAGCAATGTATCATTGGTGTGTAAGTTATTGGTATCAAAAGTTACTTAGAGTGTATAAAAATGTTTCAAATATTTGTCGCAAGTGTCAAGAAGTGGTACTTTATCATATTTGGTGGAAACATATGCCATAATACGCCATAATAATCACAATTATAACAAATAAAGGCTTGACATATCTCGCTTTGCATGTCATGAGTCTATCTCATATATTAGTTTCCCCTTTTAAGTTGAATTATTGAAATAAATGAACTTTTCCACTGTATTCTAATTTTTCGAGTTTTACCTGTATACAACCAGAAAGAGAGTATGGAAAATTATTTCAGTATATGATCACTGTGGCAAGATTGCTATATGCACAAAGAAGGAAGGACTTATTATTACCGATTATGGAAGAATAGTTATTGAGATTAATGGATTTGTCTGAGACGGCAAAGTGGACGTGTTTAATTAGAGAAAAATCATTGTTGACATTTATTAATGACTGGAAACCCCTTATAGACTTGTTGCGCAAAGAAGGAAATGAGCTTGTAAAATCTCGATTTGAAGATTGAGGAAAGGTTGGTTTATGAAAAGTAGAAGAGTTGGATGCTATTATAGAACAAGGGGTTAGCAGAAGGCTTTAAAACTGAAAGATGGACAATCAGAAGCCTTCTCTCTCTCTCTCTCTCTCTCTCTCTCTCTTTCAGTTTTTACTTTTGAAAAATCCTTGGTATTTGAAATTAACTTTTGTATATTGCTGTTTTCTTTGTTTTTAAACACACACACACACACACACCCTCAAGATAGGTCATACGCCTCAACAACTGCTGTTTGCCCCCCCCCCCAAGTGCCTGGCAGCACTGTGCCATTTAACTCTTAACAATGCCTCTTGATGGTCTGGATGGAGGAGAGAGGGATGTTGCGAGTTGTGCAGAAATTCATCAGCCTTGGAAAGATGCATCTATAGTCAGCACAGCTACATATTTTAGAATACATTGGCGTGATGCCCGGTGCTGTGAAGTCACATCAGATTGTTTTGAAATTCCTGTATAGTCTGGAGACCATAGGCTTATTCTCTGTAAAAGTTTGAAAATCCTTTCATAGTTATATCTTATAAAAATACAGTGGTACCTCGCAAGACGAAATTAATTCGTTCTGCGAGTTTTTTCGTCTTGCGAATTTTTCGTCTTGCGAAGCACGGATTCCCATAGGAATGAATTGAAGATCAATTAATGCGTTCCTATGGTCAAAAAAAGTTTAAAAATCACCAAAGTGTACAGTACTGTACATACATTTTCTAAGACTCTGGGGGACAACTCGAAGAAGGTTCCTCTTCCACTCTTTGCTTCTTTGCTGAAGAACCTGTCCATGGTCTGCTGCTTCATCCGCCTTTTCAGCACCTCCCTGAAAGACGACACGACCCTCGTATCAAAAGTGTTCGCAAGGTCACGTGTCAGGTCCTTGTCAGGGTGGTGCCGCTGTGCAAAAGCCTGCACATCTTTCCACTTCTGGCAAATGTCCCTCAGTTCTTTGGAGGACAGCCGCTGTGGAATGTAGACCTCCGTCGTCACAACCTCCAGGAACTCCGCTGCAAAGTCTTCAGCCGCAGGAACATCAGAACTGGCAGCCTCTCCATGCCTGACCATGCTGTGGATTCCAGATCTCGTCTTGAACCGGTCAAACCAGCCTCTGCTTGCCTTGAAGACATCTGGCTTGCCTGAGGTTCCTGGCTGTTGCCGGACGAGGTCTGCGTGCAAGACCTTGGCCTTCTCACATATGGCGGCCTCAGTCACTGTGTCCCCTGCACACTGCTTCTCTTCTAACCAGATGAGCAGCAACTTCTCCACCTCCTCCAGAACAGCTGGGTGGTTCTTCACGATCCTGGTGACTCCCTTGGCTACATCAGTCGCAAGGATCTTCTCCCTCATCTTCAGGATGGTCCCGATGGTCGATGGAGTCCTTCCGTACTCCCTGGCGAGGTCTGTCACACGCATTCTACGGTCGTGCTTCCGGATGATCTCCTTCTTCATTTCCAGCGTAACCTTCTCCTTCTTCCTCTCGCCGGCCTCTGCAGCAGCAGTCTTCTTGGGCCCCATGGCAGCACAGCTCCTACCTTCGCAAACCCCCCCCAAAAATAAAAAAATCAGTGCTTCACATCCAAAAAATTCAAAAGCACCAAACCTCCTAGAAAACACCCCAACCCAAAATCCAAAAACCCCCAAAAAAGTTTTAAAAGTTTAACTTACCAAATGGCTGCAAAAGAAGTTTTGGAAAAGCTTCAAAAATCAGCAAAGTCCTCAAAAACCTCAAAAAAGGCTACCACACTGCGTGCTATGAGTTGCTCCTTGAAGTCAAGTTGCAACTGCACCTCTTCAAGCAATGCACCCTGGGTATTAACGGTTTTAAGAAAAAGGAAACAAACTTGCAAGACGTTTTTTGTCTTGTGAAGCAAGCCCATAGGGAAATTCGTCTTGCGAAGCAACTCAAAAAACGAAAAACTCTTTCGTCTTGCGAGTTTTTCGACTTACGAGGCATTCGTCTTGCGAGGTACCACTGTACATGACTTCATTTACCTTGACTTCATTTATTCCTTCACATTGATTGATTAGTCAGCGGCCGTACTTCTTAGGATTGTTTTTTGATGCCTTGTGGAACCTAGATCTAAGTCTAGCATTTCCCTTCATATTTGCTGTCCAAGAATCTTCTCCAAGGTGGATCTGGAAAGGTCAAGTGCAAATATAGGTATTTGAATTACTACAGAATGGGAATGGGCAGACATTAGACTTACAACGTCTATTTTGTTCTTACTAGAAGCCCAGGTATGTACTGGAGCCAGCGGTTGCACTTAGAATTAAAAGAATTCTGAGCCTAGGAGTTTGTTATGAGTACCAGAATTCTTGGAACACAATGTCCTTCTGTGCAAAAGGCCACACCCGGATACCACCAAATCTTTTTTATTTCAGCAATATAATTTAATGTGGAGGGGGTGTTATGTATTCAGTAGTCTGTGTTTGCTTGTGCTTGTGTCTGGACTAAGGATTCTGAGGCCCTGTGTTCTGATTTGATACATGATATCCAATCACAGAACATTTCAGGATTTAAGCCTCTGCCCACTGGCCCTTGAACTCTGAGTTGTGATTCGCAGCTTGGAAATTTAGACAACCAATCACGTTGGGGAGTGGGAGTGGCCCAGGCTTTCAGAAATGTATATAAGCAGTTGCTTTGCCCCTGTTGTCCAGTTCTGTTAGTTCCATAAAGGTTCTTTCTGTTATCACTGTGTCTTACCTTGTGGGAACCCACCTACACTTCCGGGGGTATTGGATTGCTGCTATTGTTAAGCAGTTTGAAGTCAAATATCCTTGCCAACCTACTACAAATTACTCTCTCCCCTGCTGTGATACACATACTAAGCACTCAAGCCACATAGATAACAAGTACTCATAGTTCAAATTAATAATCAAGCAAGAAAAAAGAGCAAGAAGATGTCACAATTACCTCACTTTCTGTGACTTCATCGCACATGTTCAGTTGGTTCAACCACTCTTCTGTGGGAGGGCAGATGAATGACATTGACTTACTCCTCCATAAGGAAAAGAGGAATTTCTGAAATTCACATGACACAACCTAGTGATTGTGTGGACTCTTGTATTACTGTTACAACAATCTTCCTGGAAATAGAAACAATTTAATGCACAGTGGTTAGATAGCCTGTACTGTTCACTTTTCAAAAATAAAAAACATGCAATCTAAGCACAAGCTTTCCTGTTTCTGTCTGATCTCCACACCTAAGACCAAGCACCTCATCTGTGTCCATAAGGGGTGCAAGGAAGGCAATTAGAGCAATTTTGAAGGCATTCAGTAAATCTGATATTTTCACATATGCGAGTTGCACTGATGCTCCCATCAGCATTGACAGTGATGAAACAGAAATGGGCACAGCAGTGCTGCTGCTAATGCCAGAGTTCGTTACACAAATCACTTTATCGGTTGCCCATAAGGTCTAAAAATGCCCTTCACATTAAACACAGAGGCGTGCATTGAATTGGGTGGCCTGTTCCCCTCCTTTCCATCAAAACAGTGTGCTGCTGACATCCCAATAATTCACTGAAGGCTTTCGCATTCCCACTGCGGCTCTGAATGACAGCCTAATGCTGTTATTAAAGAAATTGCTTATCCTAAAGTTTCCCACACTTCATGCATACTGACAACTTGCAACTCAACCAAGAAGATATTAGCATTTCCTATAACCTTGGATCTCCGCACTGCAAAGCTCAGTACTGAAAGTGGGTTGGACACTTGCAGATTTAATATTTTCACACCATTTCCCGTCCATATGGAACTGGAATGACCTGCGCTTCACGCAAAGTACTGCACTTATTGTGTAGACACGTGCAGCAATCAAGACACACAGGAGGCAACTGTCATAAAAGGTAAAAAAAGAAGGGTAAAGGACCCCTGGATGCTTAAGTCCAGTCAAAGGTGACTACGGGGTTGCGGCACTCATCTCGCTTTCAGGCCCAGGAAGCTGGCATTTCTCCACAGACAGCTTTCCAGGTCATGTGGCCAGCATGATTAAACCGCTTCTGGCACAATGGGACACTGTGGTGGAAACCAGAGTGCACGGAAACACCGTTTACCTTTCCATCACAGCAGTACCTATTTATCTACTTGCACTGATATGCTTTCAAACTGCTAGGTTGGCAGGAGCTGGGACAGAGCAATGGGAGCTCAGCCCGTCATAAGGATTCAAACCTTCAACCTTCTGATCGGCAAGGCCAACAGGCTCAGTGGTTTAGACCACAGTGCCACCCGTGTCCCTTTCAACTGTCACAAGCCACAATGGATGGATTTGGGGTATGACTATATGGTGCTAGCATCAGCACTATTCCCCCACCTCTTAAATTATTTTTATTTTTGCCTAAACACTTTTGGGCATCATCACAAGCGGTTGCAGACCTTTGACAGGAGCAGTTAAAAGAAACAGAGAGAGGAGGAATATTTGTCACATGGGTGGCACTGTGGGTTAAACCACAGAGCCTAGGGCTTGCCAATCAGAAGGTCAGCGGTTCAAATCCCTGCAACAGAGTGAGCTCCCGTTGTTCGGTCCCTGCTCCTGCCAACCTAGCAGTTCGAAAGCACGTCAAAGTGCAAGTAGATAAATAGGTACCGCTCCAGCAGGAAGGTAAATAGCGTTTCCATGTGCTGCTCTGGTTTGCCAGAAGCAGCTTAGTCGTGCTGGCCACATGCCCCAGAAGCTGTATGCCGGCTCCCTTGGCCAGTAAAGCGAGATGAGCACCACAACCCCAGAGTCATCCACAACTGGACCTAACGGTCAGGGGTCCCTTTACCTTTAACCACCAGATTAACAGTCCCCAAACCCAGCATCTAAATC
Source organism: Podarcis melisellensis (assembly GCF_964234715.1). NCBI lineage: Eukaryota > Metazoa > Chordata > Lepidosauria > Squamata > Lacertidae > Podarcis > Podarcis melisellensis. Next base: position 107,030,933 of record NC_138530.1, on the reverse strand, counting down.
CATTGTTTGTAAATGGAATCACTTTTTTGGGGGGGGATATCTTTTCTTAGTCCTAGTTTCAAGATGCCCCATTCTTAAGCTTCACAACAATATACATATATGCATATAGGTCAGAGGGAACTGACTGGTCACCCTGAATCCATCATCATCTGTGGTTATGAAGTTCTCTCTGACCAATGGCTTTGCAACCCAGTTGCCATGGGCATTTAAAGAAACAAAATTATTATAGAAAACAAAGTGCACCTAATCCCATTTGTTGACTTTTATGAGGTTAGAAATTGTGACCCTGGGAATATATCAGCTGTGGTGGCTAGTGCCCTCTGGGGCAAGCGTGAGTTGGAGAATAGCTTCTACCACAGAGCCTAGGACTTGCCAATCAGAAGGTCGGCGGTTCGAATCCCTGTGACAGGTTGAGCTCCCGTTGCTCGGTCCCTGCTCCTGCCAACCTAGCAGTTCAAAAGCACGTCAAAGTGCAAGTAGATAAATAGGTACCACTCCGGTGAGAAGGTAAACGGCATTTCCATGCGCTGCTCTGGTTCGCCAGAAACTGCTTAGTCATGCTGGCCACATGACCCATATGCCAGCTCCCTTGGTCAATAAAGCGAGATGAGAGCCGCAACCCCAGAGTCAGCCACGACTGGACCTAATGGTCAGGAGTCCCTTTACCTTTAAAGGCATCATGGACTTTGAAGAAGCACGATCTTAGGACAAATGGGAGAAATGAGCTAAGGGGAAGGCACGTTTGGCAAATCCTCACCGTGATCACCTCCTGCCCAGAAACCTATGGCCACCCTGTAGAAGGATGTGTGGATCCAGAATTGGCCTCCATAGTCATTTATGGACACACCGCTACGACTGCGTTCATGGAAGACAATCTTACTCGGCTACGAGTGATCGCTGAAGGAGGAGGAGGTAGATCAGTAAACAAGGAGACTAACAGTCACAGCCAATGACAGACAGACTCACCCCTTGACAGGTTGTAAGAAAGAAGGCAGGCAAGTGGGGACCAGCTAAGGGCACACAGGTTGGTGAGCAGTGCCCTCATGGACCAGCTTCCTCTGAATGTGAGGGACATGGGGTGAGAGCTGATAGTCCCCATCATTCCAGGGGACTATATACAGGAGGACATAGCTCCTGAATCTTAATAATTGGCTCAGAGAGGGGATTTCTGCAGGGGAATTTTTCATTATGCATGCATGACAAACTGTTCTCTCAAAATCCTCTTCTATACAATTGAAAGGTCTACCTTCAGTTTTCATCATCTCATTCCACTCCAAACCCATCTCCTTTAACTATTAGGCATTTACTTAAAAAGCTATTCATTTCTGTAATCTATTAAAAAGCCCTTGAAGCCTTCATTCACTCTATCAATCCATGCCGAGCAACATAGTTTAAATCTTTAAGTGGTTTACATAAAAGCAAATGTTTCATAACTGAACATAAAAGGGCTACATATGCAGCAAGGCATGTATAAAGTTGTGCCAATCAGAAATGCACCTTTCCTTATATGCTGAGCACCTGCAAAAAGCTTCTTGGATCAAGCAGAACTGGAATTCTCTAGTATGAGTATTTTTTTTGTCTTTTGTTAGGAATACTTGAAGCCCTTAGCTACTAAAAACCAATTCTCTCTCTATATAGTGAAGTGTTTTGAGGAGGAACATCACTACAATTATTTCCAAGCCACAAGCACGGTGGCACAAAACTCCATTCTTAGATGAAAATTATTACATGCAATTAAATAGCTCGCTTTGTCTTTGCTTAGACCTGAGAAGCTCAGCATTTTAATTTAAAATCACACGGAGAATGCCCTCAATTCTATAATTAGTTACAGAATCTTAGGGTGGTTTTTTTCCTCTCCCCATGGACTACCAATTAAGCAATTGTAACAGAACAATAATTGAAAGTCTAAGGGGCAAGAAGCTAGAAAATTAATATTCATATTCTGTTGTTGCTTGGATGTTGTTGTTTTCCAAATAGAAAAGGAGCAAAAGAGGGAGTGGAGAGAAGAGGCCTTTAAAAAACACACAAAACAAAGATGCACATAGCTTCATGGATGCGATCCACTTTATTATACCTCATTTGCTGCTGCAGACAACAGGGAAAGAAAAGGGAAGTGTGGGTATTAATTATTCTTAATGCTATGGCATTCTAGGAAAAAACAAAAGAAAACCCCTATACTGAAAGATCTATACTATCACAGAATGAAAAGCTGACCACAGGGGAGCTGACCAGACCCTATGTTTAATGCAACTATTTTTCCTCGATTCTGATAAGAATCTCTGAAGGGTTGGGCTGGGAAATCCAAGCATTTTCTTAACTCTCAAGAATGTAATTTTAAATATGTTACCCTTGGCCTTTTATGTCTTTGCCTGTAAACCTGTGTGATATTTGCAGCAGGAAAAGATTACCAAGTGGCATGATCCACGTAAGGGACTTGCACAGGCTTGCTGTGTTTCAGTGGCATGTATTTAAGACAAAAGGGACGCAGGTGGTGCTGAGGGTTAACCCACAGAGCCTAGGACTTGCTGATCAGAAGGTTGGCAGGTTGAATCCCCGCGACAGGGTGAGCTCCTGTTGTTCGGTCCCCGCTCCTGCCAACCTAGCAGTTCTAAAGCACGTCAAAGTGCAAGTAGATAAATAGGTACCACTCCAGCAGGAAGGTAAACGGCATTTCCGTGCGCTGCTCTGGTTCGCCAGAAGCGGCTTAGTCATGCTGGCCACATGACCTGGAAGCTGTACGCCGGCTCCCTCGGCCAATAAAGCAAGATGAGCGTCGCAACCCCAGAGTCGGCCACAACTGGACCTAATGGTCAGGGGTCCCTTTACCTTATTTAAGACAAGGTGGCTACAACTTGTTCTAGCCACCCAGAATTGGGCAGCTGTTTAAGCTACTTAAGCTGGGCACTTAAGCGCTTTTCCTCTGTTGAATACACGTTTCATAAATGCCCACCCAAGACCACTAGGGAGGTAGTCTTGCAGGAACTGGTCCTTTAACAAGTGGCTGCCTGCATAAGGAATATCCACTCTGGCAAGAGGCTCACAGTAGAACTCTGTATTAAGTTAAAAACATGTTCACCTGTTAAGTAGTTGTAAGGCACTGTGTCCCATTCCGCTATTACAAGTAGTGGCCAGTGTGGTGAGGCAGAGCTACCTTCTTGCCATGGGTCATTGCAGCTTACCTGTGCAGGTGTACAAGCAGGTCTGCTGTGTAGTCTCTACTGGGGCATTCACACAATCCCAAATTCACCACTGCCTTGTCCAGGGAAATAGGAGTGACCCTGGCGGACAGCTTTGCCTCACCTCATTCGCTTCTGGTTGTTGCTGCATGTCCTTGTTGCAAATGGACACATGTCCATGTTTTGAGTTTAAAAATGTGCAGAACATAAACAAATGAAAGCAACATTAAACGCAATTGCTGACAAAATGTATTAACTATAAATACTTTGTCTTCAACTCTGAGTGCAAGAATCAAGTTGATACCAAATATAAGGGTGTGTACTTTTACAGAACTTCTGGAATATTGATTTATACCCATTGCCATTGTTGCAGTGAACCTATTTTCCTAGCTAAGCTCTCCAATGCAGGTATCTTCAACCTTTTCAGATCCAAGACCCACTATTAACCCCAACATGGGAACCCTTTCTGAATCTTTTGCCATATATTTGCATGGTGGCGGTGGTGCTCCTGTTGTGACCCACCTTGGATGAGATCATGACCCACCAGCTGAAGACCACTGCTTACTGCATGAGCTGAAACTTTTAAAAATGAAGCAGCTTTTCACTTTTTACACAGGGTGGTCCTCTCTAAAGACATCCACAACTCCAGTACCTACATAGGTCACAGGTCAATATTTAAAGGTTGCTTGCACTTCCATCACACTTCTGTACATCTATTGGTATCTCTGCACATAATTCAGAAACTGAATGCATGCAGCTGCTGGAAAATATTGCATTTTGCACTGAAGTGAGGAGATACAGAAGCTCTCCCCATTGAATTGTATATGCAAGGGTTCCTATCCAACTCAATGTAGTAACAATTTTTTAGCAGGCTCACCATGGGGGCGTGGTATGGAGGAGTGCCAATGGTGGGTATACCAAAACTTCCTGCTGCAATTGCAAAACACAGTAGCCAGACTACTGAACAGGAGGTGGTGATCTGAATATAAAATTCTAGTTCTGCCAATGTATTTCTGAGCCCAATTCAAAGTGCTGGTTTCAACCTATAATGCATCATGAACCCCCTTTCCTCAGGTCAACAGATTACTGCACATCAACACCTGAGGTCCTTCTGTGTGTTCCCTTCCAAGAAATGTTCTGAGAGTGGCCCATTTCTGGAATGCTCTCAAACTGGTCTGGTGCAACTTATTAAGTTTCTGTCACCAAGGGCAAATATGGTTTTATTCTCCCAGCGATGTTTATGTGATTTCCTTTCGATGAACACTTAACATTTTACATTTGTGCTGTTTTGGTATACAGTGGTACCTTGGGTTAAGTACTTAATTCATTCCGGAGGACCGTTCTTAACCTGAAACTGTTCTTAACCTGAAGCACCACTTTAGCTAATGGGGCCTCCCACTGATCCTGAGCCGCTGGGGCACGATTTCTATTCTCATCCTGAAGCAAAGTACTTAACCAGAGGTAATATTTCTGGGTTAGCGAAGTCTGTAACTTGAAGCGTATGTAACCCGAGGTACCACTATTTCTTATGGCTACTGTATTTTATTATAGTAAATTGCTTTGGAGTGCCCTTGGATGTGTGAAGCAATACGTAAATATGAAACTAACTCAACTCTGTTGGCTATAGGCAAAAGGGGGAATAATATACATACATAGAAACACAGATTAAAGGCCTCTATAAGGAAGGGGTAGCTATACCTCAGCCTTTAGGTCATGACAACAAGAGAAAGATCCCCCCCCCCGCCTTTCATATTAACATACGCACTAGGTTAACAAAAAAGAGACAAGTCAAGTGTTCTGTTTTATGTGGTACAGGTAAAACAGTAGTTTGTTACACTAGTACTGAGGCAATTCAATGAAAGTCACAACTGGCTAACAGTGACAACGCCAACCTCAGATGCTGGCTATGATCGTCATTGCTAATGCTTCCCAACTTTCTGTGCTCAGGGCCTAACAATAAGAGCTGCAAGGTCAATTTTGCTCAACACTTGTCACACGTCACCTAAAAAAGTCAAATTTAATGTTTCATGGTATTTTAAAGTGACTACTAATAACTCAGGTTTGGAGTAGGCAAACTAATTAAAAACATAAGATCACACAATCACTCAACAGGATAACACTTTATAGAAATAGAAATCTGACAATAATAATGTTTATTGTACCACTAACTGGCACTAGTGAGGTAATCTGTTAACCTGCTTCTATGTTATTAAAAATAGACCCTAACACTGTCATATGGAGATTTCCCCCCACATGCACATTCTATGTAACCCATTAAATAAGGTCAACATCGTCTCATCTTGCTTTGTTGCAGTTCTGGGTAATAGTTATCAGTTTAGCTACAGCTTATTTCAGCAGTTAAAGTACTCTGATTAAACAATAAATCTCACACAGTTCACAGAAGAACTTCTGTATTTCAGCAGCAAAGGACAGAAAGAAAGAAAATAGTTAAGGGCGGGGCAGAGAAGAAACGCCCAAGTATTATTGTCCAGAACAGTCTGTGAATGTAGTAACCATGTTTCCTCGACGCTGTGTGACAGTTCTGCAGTGCTTACTAGATCCATGGAATTTATTTTCAGTCTGCATTGTGTGTCGGTGTGTGTTCTCAAACCCATTAAATGAAAACATTTTTTCCATATCTTCAAACATGTCATCAAACAGTCCCCCTCCGAAGGAAAATTCTGGGAAAGAACGCCTTTGCCTGCTGTGAGCATGCTGATGGCTCCGAAAATGACTTTCAAAATGTTTCTTCGACTGTGTGTTGTGGTTTTGGCCAAAGAAGTCAAAGTCTTTAAACAAGTCATCAAAATTGAAGTTAAAAGGCTGCTGGAAAGTGTTTCCGTTGCTTCTTCGTCCTTCAGCATGGCCAAACTGGTCGTATTCCCTACGTTTGTTTTCATCCGACAACGTTTCATATGCTGTTAAAGAGCAATGCAAGAGAAAGTTTAGCACATGCTCAGAGAGAGAACAGTTTTAGCTCAGTAGAATATACTCTGCATGCATGACATATATTCATTCAGCTCCTGGCCATTTCAAGTTCAAGGTTCTGGTGTAAAAGAACTCAGGAAGTTTTTGAGCTTTCAAAATGCTGGAGAACTGTTACATCTGTTGATGATACTAGGTCACAGATAGAACACACTCCACAAAGGCAGACAACTGATCCATACAGCTCAGTACACTAACAAGCAGTGGCACTCCTAGGTCCCAGGCCTTATGCAGAGATGGAACCCAAGCCTTCTTGCAAACAAAGTATGTGTTCTACCACCGAACCTTTCCAGATCAGTTCCTCATTCTTTTGAATTTAGAAGTCTGACAAAATGTCAATACCTCAGCCAAGGACGTGACTTGGGTGAACTGTTTTACACATATTTATGTGAGAGTAAGCATCCCTGAACTCCGTGGGACTTACTTCTGAGGGGGCATGCACAGAATTGCCTGTAAAGATACAGGGCCCGAAGAAGAGCCTCCCAAAGTACTCTGCAACAACTTATTGCTTTTTTAATCCACTTGCAAATTCTGCTTTATCAAGGATCACATAAAACTTTTAAAAAAGTACCGTATTTTTCGCTCCATTGGACGCACCGGACCATAGGACGCACCGGACCATATGAGGGGGAGAACAGGAAAAAAATTTTTTTTCTTGTTCTCCCCCTCTAAAAACAAGGTGCGTTCAAGGTACATTCACCAGAGCTTGTGGGGCTGGCAGTGGGGGGAAGCGCTGCTTTCCCCCACCGCCAGCCTCAAAGATCCCTGAAGCCTTTGGAGCGCAGCGCCCCGCTGCCCTGGAGAGGCTGTGCGTGCAGCCATCCCCAAGCTAGAGCAGCGAGACGGAGCGCTCCACAGTGCTCCGTCTTCCTGTTCTGGCTTTGGGCTTAGCGGCGCAGCCTGCATTCGCTCTATAGGACGCACACACATTTCCCCTTAATTTTTGGAGGGGAAAATGTGCGTCCTATAGAATGAAAAATACGGTATGTTTTTGAGCCTCTCCAGAACTTTTATGCTAAAGTCTCCCTGGATTGATTTGTTTCACTTTAGCCGAAGAGAGAAATTAAGTGAAACAAAAAACCGCCTGTTAGTTCAATATGTGTTTCAACTGTAACTATTTTTAGTTACAATTTAGGAGGTATAGTTGCTGGAAACTACACTCTCCTAGAAGTCAGAGTATAAATATTTACAATAAATAAAGTTGTGCCTGTGTGCAACAGTTTCCAAAGATAGCTAAAAGGGTTATTATGACCAGATGACTCTTTAATCCCTAGAAAATAGAATTAAGATTCTTCTAGTACTAAGTACTAGTTCCTTTTGTGCTCCACGGAGTACACAGGACTCCTAGACAAGCAGACAAGCTTCATTACTTTCTGAAAAATGCAAGTTTCCTAGATTTGGAGGCAGTGGGTGGGAGGGATAGAAAGTTCTATTTTTCCCCGTGTGCAATGATTTAGTTGAATTCAACCAAATATATCTAGCTTTACTCATCTCCATGCAAAGTGGAGATCAAGAAATACCAGGTCAATGAGTGTTTAGTAAAATAGAATAGGATTCTACTTGCCTTCTGCAATTTCCCTGAATTTTGCTTCCGCTCCAGGACTCTTATTCTTGTCTGGGTGGTATTTCATTGCTAGTTTGTGAAATGCCTTCTTGATTTGGCGATCGGATGCAGTCTTGGGAACACCTAGGATGTCGTAATAACTCTCAGCAGCCAGGATTAATTCTGTTATCATTAAAATGCAGAGTGCAAATATAAAGACAGCCTGTGTAGTAGCCATTGCAATATTCCTGTGGGGGAAAGCAACATGATTAGCCTTTGGCAACAAAGCATCTCTCTAATGAATCATTTACCTTTTTTAAGGAAAGCAATTTTGAATATTTTTACTTTTGCACCAACTTCTCAGGCATTAACAGTTCACAGCTGCAGCTAATATATTTCCTTTCACCATGGATATTAGTAGACTTCCTTCAGAATAATTTATACTTACCCCTAGCTACTAAAAGATTGATCTTTCTTTATTTTTTAAGGCATTTTCTGAGCAAGGTGTGATGCAAACCTAAGTTACATTCAAAATAGACCCAGGGGAAACAAATTACTTCAAGTCCATTGCTTTCAATGAATCTACTTCAAATACCGATTATCACCCAAAAGGTTTAATCTGTGCAGTCTATTTTTTTTACAGTTGTACCTTGGGTTACAGATGCTTCAGGTTATGAGTTTTCAGGCTGCACACCGAGCCGAACCTGGAAGTACCAGAATGGGTACCTGGCGCAGCGCTGCGGGTTGCGAACACTGCAGGTTGCAAACATACCTCCTGCATGGATCACGTTCGCAACCCGGGGTTCCACTGTACACACATTTAAATATCCTGCCAAATGCTTAGGGTAGGATTAAACGAATGTGTCCCACCAACGAAAACCCTGCGCAACAACTTCCACTTGCACAATGGAGGTTCCCCCTCCTTTGCCCCCCAAATTGGCTTGGGGTGTGTCACCAGAAACTGTGGAATATCCTGTGGTGGGAGGAGAGGGAATCATTTCATCAGGCAAGCCAAAACGCTTGCACCAATGAAATAATCAGAAGAGCGTGCCTCTGAATGCTTCCCTTAGATTGCTGCTATTGGAATCAAAGAGAGGTAAGTACTTCACTTTGGTTGGATCAGAGCCACACTTCTACATGTATTTATGGTTTCCACCAAACAAGGGTTTAGGATCTCTTCTCAAATTTCTGCTGTTAAAGATCTACAATCATCAACAAGCACCACAGCAGGGCAATGCTGAATTAGTCCATGTTGGGAGGCTTATCTTTTCAGGCCTGCTTAAAATGTCTCCCTACAAATACTAGATTTTCAGAAACATCAGGAACAGTATCAAAGAAACATTAGGTGACCTTATAAAGTTTACACACTGTGTGTGCATATGTGCAGAAATACGCAATATGCATGCACACGTTTCTAAAGATGCCTACTAACTCACATTTGTAATGACAAAAACCACTCGAGAAAGGGCAAATGTGCATGTCTGTGTATCTGTACACTAAGGTAACCTGGTGTTAAATAAAGGTAAATGGACCCCTGACTATTAGGTCCAGTCGTGGACGACTCTGGGGTTGCAGTGCTCATCTCGCTTTATTGGCCAAGGGAGCCAGCGTACAGCTTCCGGGTCATGTAGCCAGCATGACTAAGCCGCTTCTGGCGAACCAGAGCAGCGCACAGAAACGCCGTTTACCTTCCCACCGGAGCGGTACCTATTTATCTACTTGCACTTTGATGTGCTTTCAAACTTCTAGGCTGGCAGGAGCAGGGACCGAGCAATGGGAGCTCACCCCATCACGGGGATTCGAACCGCCGACCTTCTGATCGGAAAGTCCTAGGCTCTGTGGTTTAACCCACAGCGCCACCCACGTCCCTAACCTGGTGTTATCTTGTTATTTTTTCAATAATGTCAGAAGCAGTGGATAAAGTTTGGGCTATTTTGCAGACGTTCGCTTTATAATCAGGCTTCTCCTTTGTTGCAAAAACGCTGCCTACCCTGTGCAAAATAAAAACAATCAAAATAAATTGTAGCATTCTTTCCACCTGCTGTGTTTGCCGGTGAACCTCAACATATGTTGAATTTATGTTGGGGGGGGGGGATTCCCAAAGTCTTTTTTTCCTGGAGGCCCTTAATGTGCACAAGTTAAATGTGTGTAAGTTGCAAGTCACCTGTACTTCAGCCCTTCCCTTTTCATAACAGTATTGCTAAAGACGAAATACATCCCTTAAAGAGAACTGCAGGAGTGGGGGCAGTTCAACAGGTCTCTCCCCCCCCCCCATTTTTAGCTGTGTATTTTTGGCATGAAATGGAGAGGTGGCAGTGAATGGAAATAAGTGCCAGCTTTTTAATTTTAGGGCACGGGGAGCAACAGTGATAGCAAGTGGAAGTAATGTATTATTCTTAGTGTGATTGCCTTTGTTTCCTCAGCTAATACTTACTGCAAGCCCTTTGGGGACAAAGAAAGATGCTGATGAAATGGCTATGAGCTACTCTGAGCCCATGGGATATTGCAGGCTATAATAATAAATAAATAAAATTGATAATGCAGAAATGCACTTCATAACTACCAATTCCCAATTGAAAATTCTGTTCCCTACAGTTGTCAACACTCATACTGACATTTATCACTTCCTAACATGGGCAATTACAATTTCAACGTGTACACTAATACCGTTTTTGATACATATGCAAATTATTATACATGTCTATACATGCCTGTTTTGCATCTTATTCCTGGTAATGAGACCACAGCAGGCAAGGCTTGGACACAAACAAGTTGTTCTTTATCTACACTCTTACATATGTTACATTCTCCCAAACTCTCTTTCCTCCATTTTCATCTTGCCCCTCCTTCCTTCTAGCAAGGCTCTCTAGGGTTTGTTTAGGGACAAGCTCTAAACATATACACACAGCGAAATGAAATAATAAAGCTATAAGGATAAAACAGCCTGTTCTATTAAAGTCTGTACAGCAGTACCTCAGGTTAAGTACAGTGGTGCCTCGCAAGACGAAATTAATCCGTTCCGTGAGGCTCTTCGTATAGCGGTTTTTTCGTCTTGCGAAGCAAGCCCATTGACAGCTTAGCGGATTAGCGCTACAGCTGTCAAGCTGCTTCCAGCGATCAGCTGTTAAGCGGCTTATCAGCGGAACAGCTGATAAGCGGCTTAGCGGCTTAAAAAAAGGAAGAAAAAAGCGAAAAAAACCCGCAGGGGGATGCAAGATTTTTTTCGTCTTGCGAAGCAACCCCATAGGGGAATTCGTTTTACGAAGCGCCTCCAAAACGGAAAACCCTTTCGTCTAGCGGGTTTTTCGTCTTGCGGGGCACCACTGTACTTAATTCGTGCCGGAGGTCTGTACTTAACCTGAAACTGTTCTTAACCTGAAGCACCACTTTAGCTAATGGGGCCTCCCACTACTGCCGCGCATCCACTGCACGGTTTCTGTTCTCATCCTGAAGCAAAGTTCTTAACCCGAGGTAGTATTTCTGGGTTAGCGGAGTCTGTAACCTGAAGCATATGTAACCTGAAGCGTATGTAACCCAAGGTACCACTGTACTTTGCTTTCAAAACTAAATTGTGCTGTTCAACATAAAAATGAAAGTAACAATTGTTCTTTCTACTTTGGTTATGTATTCTGTGTTTTTATATCATGGTTTTATTCTGTGAACCACCCTACGACCTGTGGTATACAAATTTTATAATTAATAAAATAAAAATAGTAACTACACAACATCCTAGTTTGCTTCTGCTTCATAAAGCTAAGTTTCTATCCAAATGCGATTTTGGTTTTAAACACAGTGTAAGGCAGCCTCTAGGGATGTGGGTGGCGCTGTGGGTTAAACCGATCAGAAGGTCGGCAGTTCCAATCCCCGCGATACGGTGAGCTCCAGTGCTCGGTCCCCGCTCCTGCCAACCTAGCAGTTCTAAAGCACGTCAAAGTGCAAGTAGATAAATAGGTACTGCTCTGGCGGGAAGGTAAACAGCGTTTCCGTGTGCTGCTCTGGTTCGCCAGAAGCGGCTTAGTCATGCTGGCCACATGACCCGGAAGCTATATGCAGACTCCCTCAGCCAATAAAGCGAGATGAGCGCTGCAACCGCAGAATCGGTCATGACTGGACCTGATGGTCAGGGGTCCCTTTACCTTTACTAGTCTCTGTGGGAGTATATTTTATTTTATTTTAATATTCATTCATTCATTCATTCAGTCGGTCTCAGAATTTTTAGGGGGTTAACCAGGCTGGGATAGCAGGCTTGTTGGTTTTTGAATGTCTGATGATGATGTCCAATCATCATCTGCCTCTTGTCTGAAGGGACCCATGGAGGGAGCTCCAAAGCAGATCTTAATGAGTCGCAAACTAATAAGAATCAAATAAATGTTCCATGAACAGGAATAGTAGGGTAAGCTAGAAAGAACTGCTAACTATCTTGTCTGAGAATTGGAAGTCAGGGGGGAAATGTATTGGCACAATTAAGACAATAGACACCACAATTTTAACTATCCACAAGCAGTGAAAAATTCCTTTTGTGTGAGGTGGGATGGGGAGGAGGAGCTTCTGCTTTCACTGTTTGCTAAGCTGTATTGGCCTGGTTTGTAACAACATGGCAAACCAAACTATGGCTTACCAGGACTGCATGGATGCACCTTGGCTACAGCTGATAGCAAGTAGAGGTGTTAACTAACAGTGCAGGACTAAAAATACCAACTAGGGGGGAACAAACCAAACCTCTCCTGGAGACCACACGTTCATGGTAGGGCATAGTTTGGCTTACTGTGTCATGCGAACCAGTCTAACTCTAGTTAAGGAGATCAAACCAAGGTTTAATTGTTGTTTGTTTGAATGAGGGCAAGTGTAGGGAACCTTTGGCCTTCCAGATGTTGCTGAACTACAACTCCTATAGTCCCTGGCCAATGACCATTCTTGCAAGGGCTGATGGGAGTTGTAGTTCAGCAAAAGGGCAAAAGATTCCCCACACCTGTACTAGGACTTGGGCATAAGCTACAACAAGGCTAGAACTTCGCATTCCTCCTAAGCTGTACTACGTGCCAGGACTGGGAACCGTGGTTTAGTCCACTGGTCTTCAACGAGTGTGTCAAGTGGGTTTGCAGCCTGAGCCAAGGTGGGTCACAATAGGAGCACTACCACCATGCAAATATGGGTCTCCAAATGTATGTTTGGCTTAAAAGTGTGTCCTGGGACTGAAAAGGGTGAAGATAACCAGTTTAATTTAACTCTAGTTCAGGACAAGCCTCTCCTTTGTAACTTAAACTGCCAGTTTAAAATCTTAATTATATGAGGTGATGCATTCATATGCTGAATGCCTTGCACTCACAGCTGATCTATGGCAACCTGTATTCAGATATAATTACAGGGAGGCAAATAGCAGTCTGCAACACCACCCATTGTAAGCACTTAAACTCACATCTACCTTATTAGCATGCAGTGTAGTTGGAACACAGCTCACCTCCTTCCAAAAGGATCTAGCTCCAGCTTTTCTCCTGGTTTCTTATTTCTAGCTGGTGTGTTTTTTAATGAGAGTTTTCCTCCCTCAGCATAAGCAAGCTCATCCCTCACTTAGTTCATATCACCACCTCGCCCACTGCAGCTTAATTTGGTTTGTACAACATAAGGGTTGCCATACGCCTGGAATTTCCCGGACATAGCTGGAATACAGCAGTTGTAAACAGTGTCCAGGCGGAAATCGCTGAAATGCCTGGGGAAATCCGGACAATCCATGTCAGAAGTCAAGATTTTGGTAAATTTTCTTAAATAGCTCAAAAATGTCATTTTTTGACAACTACAGGCAAAACTCAAAACTCAAAAATGTATGTGTCTGAATTTTCACTTATGGCAACACTACACAATGTCACAATAGATGAATCTGTATCTACGTGTATCTGAAGAAGTGTGCATGCACACGAAAGCTCATACCAAGAACTAACTTAGTTGGTCTTTAAGGTGCTACTGGAAAGAATTTTTTTTTGTTTGTTTTGACTATGGCAGACCAACACGGCTACCTATCTGTCACAATAGATGAAGATGCCTTCAAGTCTGAGTGAACCACTTCCCTCCCCCCATGTTAACTGCAGCCTGGTATCTTACTTACCCATCGACATTAGAATTAAAGAAGAGGAGGAAAATTCCATAGAGGTATGCACAGCTAGAAGACCCCCTAGGAGACCAGGGTTCAAATCCCCCACTTAGCTATGTAGCTTACTGGGTGGCCTTGGGCCACCAGCCACCACTTCTCAGCCTACTTCACAGGGTTGTTGTGAGAATAGAATGGGGACAGGTGGTTTACAAATGCAAAGCATACATTAATGAAAACTCACGCTCAAAGCTCAACTCAGCCATGACCCTGACCGTGGACCTCTCTCTCTCTGCCCCTCATCTACACCACAGGGCTGTTGTGAGGAAAGGGAGGGAGGAGAGAGAGAGAGAAAGAGAAAGGAAAACCTTTGATCCTGTTAGCCATCCTAAAAAGAACGTGAGATGATGGGCGAGGCTAAGACATACTTGGGGAGAAAAATAGAACACACTATACAGGCCTCATTCCTGATGGATAAAAAAACCTCCCTAACCTTTAACAACCGATCTCACAGCTACGGAGACTTGGTGGGTGGAGGGAAGAACCCCCATCCCGCCAACTCATAACCATTTAGTTTTTTTCCACCTCTGAGGGAGCAGAGGGGAGATGAAATGGGGCAAAGTGATGTTAAAAGGGGGGGAGGAAAGGGGGTGAAAATGGGACAGGGGTGAAAAGGGGTGAAGGGTTTAAAAGGGATGTTAAAAGGGAGGAAGGGGATAAAAAGGGAGGAGGGTGTGTTAAAGTGCGGTTTAAAAGTGGGGAAAAGGGAGATTAAATGGGGGGAAGGGGGTTAAAATGGGGCAGGGGTGAAAAGGGGAGAAGCTTGTGTTAAAATGGGGTTTAAAGGGAAGCAAAAGGGGGGCAAAGGGGGTTAAAGGGGGGCAAGGAGATTAAAATGGGGCAGGGGGTTGAAAGGGGAGAGAGGAGTGTTAAAGTGGGGTTTAAAGGGATGCAACTGTGGGGCAAAGGGAGATTGAAAGGGGGGCAAAGAAGGTTAAAAGGGAGTCGAAAGGAGGTTAGAAGGGGGGGAAAGGAGGTCAGAAGGGGGGAAAGGAGGTCAGAAGGGGGGAAAGGAGGTCAGAAGGGGGCAGGGGGTTAAAAGGGGAGGAAGGAGTGTTAAAGCGGGGATTAAAAGGGAAGCAAAGGGGGGCAAAGAGGGAGGTTGAAAGGGGGGCAAGGGACATTATAAGGGAGCCACGAAGGAGTTCTTGTCCCCCACCCCTTTTCACGGGAGCAAGAGCTAACGCTTCCCCCCTGCGTCGCCGCCGCCCCACTCACCGGCTCTCCACATACACACTCCCAGGCGCTCTCCCCTCGACCCTCCGCTGCCCCTTCTCCGGACCGCTCCTTCCCGCCTCTCGCCCTCCCCTTTTTATAGCCTCGGCCCAGAGGAGCGTCGCGAGGACGGAGGGGCGGGGCCGCTCCTACCACCACGAAGCGCTCCCTGATTGGCCGCCCGCGGGCGGCTGACGCGTCGCGCCCGCTTTCGGCGCACGTGGAAGGAGGCTGTTGTGGCTCCGCTTCGGGGTGACTCAGCGATTGGCCGGCGCCCGGAAGCCGGAAGCAGCTTCCGGAAGCGGAAGCCAGAGGAGGGTTGGGAGGCTGCTGCTCGTTGTGGTTTTTTTTTTGTTGCGAAGCTGGGACCCGGGAGGCTCGGGGTGGGGGGAGGGGAGCAATGCCTCGGTACTGCGCTGCTACCTGTTGCCGGAACCGAGCGGGGCAGAGCGCCCGGGACCAGCGGAAGCTCAGCTTCTACCCGTGAGTACCAAGGGGAGGCTGAAGGGACGGGCTGCGCGATCACCGACCCGCCAGCTGAGCTGGGAAGTGGGTGGTGTCCTGAAGCGGAGGAGAAGGAGAGTGGGTTGTGGCAAAATACGAGGCGGTTTTTCCTTTTCAGCTGGTGCTGAAACGACACCAAAGAAAATCCCCTGTGTTGCAGAACAGAACACTCTGAACAACATCAAGCAACACGTTGGCTAATAATAAACTGACAGTATTTTTATAACACTATACTGTTTCAGTATTCATAAACAGAAGACATAATGTGTGCATGGAGTCGCAAACTAATAAGAATCAAATAAATGTTCCATGAACAGGAATAGTAGGAGTGGTAAGTCACTGTCAAAGATCACTGAAATGGAGGCAAAATGCCTTTCCAGTCAATATCCTGAGAAGATGGGTGCTCCAAAAGTCTCAATAAGGTGCTCCGAGCACAGCAGCAGACAGTACAGTTCTTCCAGGATAATGAACAAATTAATAACCCCAAAGGTACATCAAATGGCCATGGATCAGCTGTCACTAAAAACTGACTTCAGAGCAATTCACATCTGTTACAACCCATTGCAACCCAACAGGAAGCCCCCTCTGGAATTTGTCCAGAGACATGTAGATGTTAATGTGTTTTAATCTGCCTTTAATAGTCTTTTATGGATAATTGTAATGGATTGTGTGGGGTGTTGTTGGGTTTTTTGTAAACTGGTCTGAGGTTTATTGCAATCTTAACGATATGCAGCGCTTTTTTTCTGGGAGGACACGGGTACACATGCCCCTGAACATTTAGGGGATCTTTGTCCTTTTACTGTATTTATTTTTCCTGATTTGGACTATAACATGATGGTTTTTCTTGAGTCAAAGTGAGAGTACCCATTTGTTTAGGGGGGAAAATCACTGACGATATGTAAATATGAACTGGGAAGTAAACGAATGGAGAAAGTGGAAGTCCACTGAAACGTTTGTGTTGAAAGGGTAGCAGTCATTTGGCAGATTCATGTAAGCGCACATATCTGGTAGACCGGTAACATGCAAGTGTGAATCTGTCTTTGCTTGGCTACTCAGCACTTAAATACATGACCTTTCACACCTCCGTTACTGTGCAATGCTGCATTGTATCAATTTACTTAAATTACAATTGTTTCTAAGTGCTATAATAAATTTGTCAAAATAAATAAATAAATGGCACTTTACACACATCCATTCAAAAAGGGTAGGTTTTCAAAAAGTAATGTATTTCATCCTCTTCTCTGCAGCTTGCCTGATAGTCAATTTTAAGAGTGGCTGGGTCCAGTAAGAATGGTGTCTCTAAGGGGGCTATATACAGTTTGGTTAACAAGGTACAAACTAGCAGAGAATCATCATAGTATAGTCTGGACCTAATTGAGGAAACAGAGGCAGGACCTGCTAGCCAAGATCTAGGTCTGGAGGACTATACCTGTTGCTGTGTGAAAAGGCCACGTAAGCCCATTTCAAAATATAATCAATGCTTTTTACAAGCAGCATACTGTGTGATACTATTGTGAATGCACACAGTGTCCATATGAATGCCTAGCATTTGTTTGACATCCTGCTCTTCAGAGCGAAGTTTCCAGAGAAGTTCCCTACACAAACAAGCTATATCTGTTGTGAAGTTTATCAAAATAGCAGCAGCACAAATAAATAAAATTTGAGTCTATGATATTGACCTTAAAAGCGTGGGAAGTTAAAGATTTTCAGCTGTCTCCAATCATCACCTGCCTCTTGTCTGAAGGGACCCATGGAGGGAGCTCCAAAGCAGATCTTAATGAAGCAGCAGTTTCATTTGGGAAAAGCAGTCCCTGAGATACCCAAATCCTAAGCCATTTTGGATTTGTGTGTTGGTGCTAGCATTTTGAATTGTGATGTAATGCCACTGGCTGAATTGTGATGTTATGTCACTGGCGGATGCAGTAGTCATATCATATAATTTATCCAGAGCTCTCGTTCTTGCGAAGTATCTCCAGTAACAATATGTTTTGTAAGAAACTTAAATGGATACTTTTACACATAAGGTCTAAAAGGTTGCAGGTAAGAATTTTACTTGAAATGTAACATACTGTTCTTGTAAAAATCTTTTAAAGCAGATTTCCTCTTCATGATAAAGAAAGATTAGAGAAATGGTTACGAAATATGAAACGCGACACTTGGACTCCCAGCAAGCACCAGGTTCTCTGCAGTGACCATTTTACGCCAGATTCTCTTGATGTACGATGGGGCATTCGATATTTGAAAACGACAGCAGTGCCGACTATTTTTTCACCATCTGTTAATCAGGTAAAACAGTGAATTTCAAATTACAAACAAACTGTGTAATACAGAGTAAGGATGGGCACAACCCGCACCCTCTTGATCCACCCTCTGGCTCTGTTCTGAGACCGCTGGATGATGCCAACTCAGGAGCCACTTGCCCCTGAATTGATTAGGGGGCAGGACTACTGTTTAATATTTGTTTTAAACCCCAAGTAAACATATGCCTGTGAAGGACTAGGTGGGAGGAAGAAGATACCGTGTCTTCCCTCCAAAACAAGAGTGGAGGGTGCTTTGCTGAACATCATGGGACTTGGTTTTTTTGGTAAACGTAATAATAAAAACTAATTATACTGCTATATACCAAAATGGGCTTCTGTGAAAGGTTTGTACTGTTATACCCAAACATTCTGGGTTTAAAAGGTAAAGGTACCCCCTGACCGTTAGGTCCGGTCACGGACGACTCTGGGATTGCATGCTCATCTCGCTCTATAGGCCGAGGGAGCCGACGTTTGTCCACAGACAGCTTCCAGGTCATGTGGCCAGCATGACTAAGCTGCTTCTGGTGAACCAGAGCAATGTACGGAAATGCCGTTTACCTTCCCGCTGGAGCGGTACCTATTTATCTACTTGCACTTTGATGTGCTTTCAAACTGCTAGGTTGGCAGGAGCTGGGACCAAACAACGGGAGCTCACCCCGTCGCGGGGATTCGAACTGCCAACCTTCTGGTCGGCAAGCCCTAGGCTCACTAGTTTAGACCACAGCGCCACCCGCGTCCCTCTATTCTGGGTTTACAGTGAGGGGGGGAAGTATTTGATCCCCTGCTATATTTGCCCGTTTGCCCACTGATGAAGAAATGACCAATCCATAATTTTAATGGTAGGTTTATTGTAGCTGTGAGAGACAGAATAACAACAGGAAAAACCCCCAGAAACCCAGAAGACAAAAGTCAGAGATTGATGTGCATTATAATGAGTGAAATAAGTATTTGATCCCCTATTAACCAGCCAGCTGTCAGGCTACCTGGTATCTTCACTGTATGTAACAAACTGAGATTAGAAGCACCTGCTGTAAGGGAGAGGTCTTACCTGTAATCCCAGCTCATTACAGGACTTGTACAAAAGACACCTGTCGACAGAAGCAATCAATCTAGCAGATTCCAAAGTAGCCACCAAGACCAAAGAGCTGTCCAAGGATGTCAGGGACAAGATTGTAGACCTGCACAAGGCTGATGTGCAAGCATCAAATTTATTTTGAATGGTGGGACTATGGAATAATATTTCAGGTTGCAGTCCTGTGCTCACTTACTGTGGAGTAAGCCCTCACTCACCACAGTTGGACTTGCATCTGAGAAAACATGCATAGGATTATGCTGTAATACAATAAAGGAGAGGGAACCACCATGCAATGTGTTGTAACAACTTTAATAAAATCAATTATTTTCTCTTCTTTAGGAAAAAGGATTTTCCCAGAAAAGAAAACAAGAAAAAATAGATGTCAAACAAAGGGATATGAGTGTAGCAACTGCATCTCTTAAACTTGCTTCACCAAAGAAAAATATCATTGAAGAAAGCCTATATAGAAAAGCACTTTGTACAACTTTAAGCAAGTCTCCAGAAAAGAAAGGACTGCTTAAGAACACAGTAAAAGTTGAAGATGATGTTTCCTGTCTAATTAAGTCTGTTACACAGAATACGGAGCAAACCAGCTCAGTCTTAATGCCAGCTGATGTGCAGAATTCAACAGCCCGCAATTACAGCTCCCCAGAAAATTGTAGTTTTAATAACTCTATAGATAACATTTTCAGTAGCACAACCACAATTTTGCAAACTTCAGTTCATGATCTTCATTCATGTCTTGAGCGCATTTCAGAATCCAAAGTCAGAGTTCCACAGACACATCTTGAACACTTGGGTTCATCTCCAGAATTAAACAATATCACTGTACCAATTAATGACCTTCCATCTGATCAACTGGACTTTCCCATTGCAAGCTGTTCAGTGGAATTGCAAGAAACTGATGAAAACACTGTGCTGCTCCACACTGTTTCACAAGCTTTAGAACAGCTGAATGGTAATAAAGATTCTGTTATCACCATTATAGTTCCTTCTGAGGGTTCAAGAACTCCCTTGCTGTTAGAGGGTTCATTTCTACCAGCAGAACAGGAATTAATAAACATAGGAACTGAAACATCTGCATGTATTGCCAGTTACAGTGGAATTGATGTTCTGCAGACTGAGCATTCATATTGCAGGCAAGACTCTGACAAGGAACAACTCTGGCAGAAAATCACAAAGCTGCACTCCAAAATAGCACTTTTAGAAATCCAGGAGAGAAAAACCTTAAACAGGCTCAAATCCTTAGAAGCGCTTATTGCCAAACTGAAGCAGGAAAATCTGCTCTCTGAAGAAAAACTCAAGATTGTAGAAAACTGTTTCACAACATTTGAAGTTACTATGATACAATAAAGGTTTTGCACTGATTGTTACAACTGATTACTACTTTGTACTTTGAAGATGATTGATTCCTTCATTTTTAAGGGTACTATTTATTGGCATTTATCAAATGCTCAAGTTTCTTAAAGGTGCAACAGCCGGGTTACTCATAAAGGAGAACCCTTGTATTTTATTTCATGATTGCACTGAAGTAAGTTATTTGATATGGCTTAATTGAAGAGTTAGGCTTAGCAGTGAAGCGTGAGATTTGCAGGCTTATTTGAATGTATGTTCAGTGAGTTTTTTATGCTTAGGCCCAAGTAAGTGTATAGGGGGCAGCCTTAACTTTCTAAAAAGCAAAAAAACACTTGAGCCCCTTTAATTTAAAAGTTGCAGCTTCTTTGATCTACTTGGTAGTAAATGTATTCCATGGGAGGTGCACATAGAATTGCAGCCTACATTAAGATTCAATAGATCTTGGTTTCCACTTACTTTGTTCAGGAGAGAGGGACAGATTGAGTTGCTCTATGGAAATAAAAGGGATTTTATTGAAATAAGTTGGGTTAGGCTCAAGACCATAGTGTTTTTCTTTGAAATATGAGTGGAATACCTCCATTTGCCCTAGTACCAGGAAAAAAATAGCTCCAGTGGTTTAACTGAATTGTTGATTAAACCACTGTAATACTGTAATTTCTAATATCTCCCTAACATGGTGTTCCAATTACCGTATTTTTTGCTCTCTTAAGATTCACTTTTTCCCTCCTAAAAAGTAAGGGGAAATGTGTGCGTCTTATGGAGCGAATGCAGGCTGCACAGCTATCCCAGAACAGCAAGAGGGATCACTGCTTTCACTGTGCAGCGATCCCTCTTGCTGTTCTGGCTTCTGGGATTCAGAATATTTTTTTTCTTGTTTTCCTCCTCCAAAAACTAGGTGTGTCTTGTGGTCTGGTGCGTCTTATAGAGCGAAAAATACGGTACTTCCTCTTTCTTTTCAGTTGGATAAATTGACCATGCAAGGTGGTAATTAATTAGTTTCCTACCAGATCCTGGAAAGGGAGATACTCTGTAGAAATACTTTGCCACTGAATTACAGTTAACTCTACATTTTGTTTCTTATTCAACACCGAGTTGCATAAGCAGCCTGAAGACTGAGGGAGGGGCTTTTATGAGCCCCTCCCCATCTCCCAATAAGCTGTAGGCTACCCCATCTCTTTGATAGGGATATGGTCCCTCTCAAGATGCATCATTATTATCCATTTTTGTTGCACAATTGGCTTTAACACACAATGCTCCCAGACCTTTGGGAGATGAGCTGCAGTTGGAGAAGTGGGAATAAGGAAGCAGGAAGGGATAAAAAGTGAAGAAAGAGCAAGCTGGAAAGGAAAGGCGATAAGCAAGGCAGGAAGTGCAAGGAAAGGGGAACCCAAATTCAAAGGGAGAGCTAATGGAGTTTTCAGCCACAATAGGGAGCTGGTTCCATTACTTTCAGAAAAGAGTCAGATGGATTATGGGGCCTGATCAGGATCCACATGCAGCTCTGTTCTGATGGAGAATATCCAGCTAAGATGCTTTTTATATGCTCCTGTCCCCATCAATCTAGCTACAGGCGATTCTATACAACTGGATTTTGACTGAACACCTCAACATTGATACGATATGAATTATAATTCCACAAATCGGCATTTTTCACAAGTTACCGCCAGGTGGATGAAGCCTGTGCCAAAATTTGTGTAAATGAATAAGGAACAGTAAGTGGTGTGAGTTTTGGATTACACAAAACCAGGCACGCTTCCAGTTTTTATTTTATTGCGTTCATGAAATGCTTCACATAAAATATTCCAAAGCAATTTCACAGCAAAAACAAACAATTTAAAGATGCAGTGGGAAGTTTTGTTTTCTGTGCAATGCACATTATTAACGTGATACCCTGAGACCAACACTTAGGAGTAAGGAAAATGAGCCAGTCGCTGGCCTAAAATTATAGTTTGGACAGTTGAAATGTTTGGCACATCTAATGATCATTTATTGTTAGGTAAAAGAGCACAGTGGATGTGAAGGTTAGTGCCATTCTAGATGGCATGAAACGTAAGTACTGATTATCCAGCTCTTACTAGGACTACATAATGGTTTGACAGATAAATAAGGTAATCATCTCAAGTCTTAATCGAGCAAGCTTGTGTTTGCCTTAGCCTGATGAACTTTTGATCCACAGGTGAGGCCTTGAGAATATAATTATCTCTACACCTGAATAATTGCCTTTGAAAGTAATACCTTCTCTAATCAGCGATATTATTTTAAGAACAAAGAAGCTTATGTGTAATGTGGCTGTTCTGAAATAATCCAACAGGGAAGCTGCTTCTTTTTTAGTGCATATGAAAGTTATATTTTATTTAACCCCTGATTCTGACATTAAAACACATCTAAATAAATTATATTTTGTTACTAGCTGTTTTTCCTTTGTTGTTGCGTAGAAAGCTTTTTTTTGCCTATTATCGTTCTAATGAGATACTCCTTTCCTCTCCTAAATCTGATCCCATTTTTTACTGATGCTAAAAGAAAAAAAAATCAGGGTTAAAAATGATTTATACAAGTCCCACATATTAGTTAATTGAGTATGTATTATTTGTAGACCATATAGCACCATTTCCAATGAGGGAGTCTTCTGTAACTATAGCTTTCTAGATTTTTTAATATGGTTGATATATTGCTTGCTTTCTTTGACTATTTATTTGACATCAGCCCATATTATGACTAGGACAATATATTGCTATATATTCAGAAGGTTTTTCCCTTCATTTGATTTCTGTTTCTGAAATAGTTGGATCCTTTTACATTATATACACGCAAATTCCCTTCCCCACGTGAAATATATACTTATGGAATTAAGAGAAACTCCACAATCACTAAAATAGATGCCTGCAAATTATAATCATACTAAAATGCTACTTAATTATTTTTTTATTGGTTTTTAAACAAATACAATAACCATTAAACACTTATCCAGCAGTATGGCTAATGGAGTTTCCGTTTTCACTATTGCGTAGTGAAAACACTATTCCGTTTTCACTATTGCGTAGTTAATTTGAGTCCCCCGCAAAATAATTGAGGTGTTCTTCCTTCCATTTTTACTATTGCACAGCTCATTTGAGTGTTCCCCCTATTGTAATTAAGGCTTTTCCCCTCCCATTTTTACCCTTGCACAGCTCATTTAAGCCCCCCCACTTAATTAAAGCCTTTCCCTTTCCCTGTTCAGGGGTATTTCAGTCTGGCTCTTCCATTGCCAAGCTATTTCAGTAAGAAGCCTGCTAGTTCTCTGTAGTGCAGGGTGGAGCCTAAGTTTACGTCCAAAGACAGAAGGGCTAAGGCAGGATTTGAAGAAAGGGGTTGGCCTGTAATTGCGGATATAATGGAGAATACTCTATTTCAAAAGTTGTTAACATAAAGGAAATCCACCAAACATGAATAACAGGCATTTAAAAAGTGGCAATATCCTTTCACTAATAAAAAAGTGACTATCCGTTCACTAATAATCAAATACAGCTTAGGTCCAAGCCATTTGTGCAGGTCCATATTCCTTCATACAAACCTGCTTGGGTTTTAGGATCTCTGGAGGAAACCCTTCTCTCACTTCCACCAGCTTCTTGGTGTCTGCTCCCAGACTCTGGAAGTTGCTCCCTGGAGAAGCTGGACTGGCGTGCTTCTTGTTTTCCTTCCACTGGCAGGTGAAAACCTCCTTGTTCCAGCAGGCTTTTGTGAACTGGTTGGTTTTAATGAAAGTGCTGTGCTGGTTAATTTTGGGTGCGTTTGTCGGCACCTGCAACTGGGCAGGCATATGAAAGTGAGTCAGAAAGCACTTGGCCAGAGCATAGTCTATATGCTGCTGGAAAGAATGTATCTACAACTGTTCATAACTGAAACTATATTATATTGTCAGTAAAGCAACTGATTCTTCCTAGAACTGTTCGGTGTTTCCCTGTTCTTTTGGCACACTGCTGGCATGAGAACGGGTGCTCTGCACATGCCCCAACACTTTTTCCTGTTGATTACATTGCTGTTGTGCCACTGGAGCCTACCTTGGGATGACTTGACATATTGTGCGCCATAGAGTGGGGATGTGGATATTTCATCCCTCCCATTGCAAGAATCTCCTGACAATGTTTTCGGAAAGGAGGGGGCGGAATCTGCTCATTGCTTCTTCTGCTCCAGCCTGACTCTGTGAGAGTCTGAGTGTTGTCCGTGTAGAGATAAGATGACTGCTTAAGCAACTGTAACACTCATGCAGTCCAGTAGCCTCCGATAGTCTTTAGTTTTTGTTTATTTTAGTTTTGCAGTAGTTGTAAAAGAATAAAGAAGTTATGCTTCAGAGCTGTCGTTCGTGTAGTTCATACTCTGCTGTGCTGTGCTGACTTTGGCACCG
This sequence comes from Podarcis melisellensis, assembly GCF_964234715.1. Classification (NCBI taxonomy): domain Eukaryota; kingdom Metazoa; phylum Chordata; class Lepidosauria; order Squamata; family Lacertidae; genus Podarcis; species Podarcis melisellensis. Next base: position 107,006,256 of record NC_138530.1, on the reverse strand, counting down.
AGTTTGGTGTTCACAGCTCGAAGTTGTGAGTCCATTGCACTTAGACCTGCTTCCCTGCAGTGGAAGGTCTCTGGAAGTGCTTTCCCAGCTCGCCTGGCCCAATCGGGGCTGAAGAGGTTGAGCCCAGTCATTGGCACCGGCTCAAAGGCGAAGCTGACAGGGGAAAGATACCAGTTTCCTCTGTACGATAACATACAAAAAGAATATGGCAATAGGAAGGCTTGGTGCCATTCTGTAGACTAGGCTTGCCAATCAGGGATCTAGGAACAGAGCATGGTAACATAAAAATAGATGACAGTGGGTTGGTCACAGAAAACATTAAAGGTGAGACTGGACACTAGGCATCGATGGGGGGAAGGGCTGTAAAACCAACCTTGTGTTGTACCTTGAAACAAATCATCAACAAACTTCTACAGGACATTTGTACAACAGGAATTGCGTTTGGAGGATCCTCATAGGGGTATCTGAGACTTGCTCCTCTTCAGCTGCACAATTTTATTCGGGAAAAGAGACAAACTGTTACATATCCCAAATATGGGACTTTTTACCTTCTGCACCTGTGACTTCAAGTGCTCCTTGTGAGTGCAGATTAATATGTGACAGCTACTCTTCATAAAACCTTGAGGTTATGCAAGGCACTTGGGAGCTTGTATCTATCAAGCAACTGCACTGCACTCCTCCTGTAAACATCTGTGAATAGCAAGGATATTCCACTAATTCACACAACACTGTGCTGCTTTTGTAGTCTTTGAAGAAGCTCTTAGAAGGTTGGCCTTAGCTACACTAGGAGACTGAGCTGTATGTTGATGGTCTTTGCTCCTGTCTCAGCATTAATTTTTCTTGCACTAGATCAGCATTATTAAGGGCATTTGCAGATGATCTAATACTAATGTAACTGAATGTAATATGGTAAAATAAAAACAAAAAATTTCAAAAAAGAAAAGAACCTGGGCAATCTTGAACGTAGCAGGTTCCCACACACTGAACAACGTGGTATGCTTCAGTATGGGTTTGGTCACCTTATTGGCTGCAAGGAAGAACTTGAACCGGGTGGTGTATGAGTCCTATTTCTCTGGCACTATGGGGTCAAATTCCTCAGTGTGGCCCTGGGTGGCCATAAGGTCTGCTCTGTGGGACCTCCCTTGTAGGGTTGGGGGGTCACGGAAGCAACTGCTGGAGCAGCAGTGGCATTCCCTCCACCACCAACATGACCACCAACTTTAGCTAATGGGGTCTCCCGCTGCTGCTGTGCCACCGCCGCACGATTTCTGTTCTCATCCTGAAGCAAAGTTCTTAACCCGAGGTACTATTTCTGGGTTAGCGGAGTCTGTAAGCTGAAGTGTCTGTAACCCGGGTATTTAACCCGAGGTACCACTGTAAAATGAATAAAAAAAATTTGGGGAAAAAAAAGAACGAAGACAGAAGTGGCGCACAGTTCCTTCGGTTCCCATGCTTCCAAAGAATGGAATGTCAACACAGAGAGCATGTGATCTTGTAGTCACACACACACTGCAGCACGGGAGAGAATGGAAATCCTGACACATAGATGCTCCATTTCCCCTCTTTTCCTCCTTCTCTGGTAAGATACCTAACAATAGGGGAGGACTGCAATAGTGGGTGCATGTTGCCCGGGGTGGGTGGTGAGGGATGGGCAACTGGGCTAGTGACGTTATTTCTTTTTCTCAAATGTGACACAGCCACCTAAGGCTCCCCCTTCCTCTCAGCTTCTCCTTGTGATGCTACAGAGGCAGCCCTTGCCTTCCCCTCTGGCCACGAGGCTGCATCCCTCTTGGGGATGCTGGGGACATTGAGAAGCTACTTTGAGTAGCACAGCCCCTGTGTGTGTCTCTCCTCAGAAGTAAGTCACCTTGGATTCAAGTGGTGAGGCATCTAATCATAGCCTGCATTTTTATCCAAGCTATATATTAATCAGGATCTGTATTTTAAAATGAGCTTAAAGATTTTCAAATGTTTCATGCCAGGAAGACCAGCTACCTAAGAACCTTGGCAAGATGTTTATTCTCCTGGACAAGGGGCCCCTTGATTTATAGCAGAAAACAATTCTCAAAGTCGTAAAAAGGGAATTACAGGCTAAGAGCAAGGTTACACTGACCCTACAAATTAAGCTTGGTAAATAGTAAAATGAGCCATATCTTCTTCCTAAGGTTAAAAAGGTCAAGAGCAATGGAAAAGCATCTGGCTGGCAGAAAAGGAGGGAGTATTTTGGGAAATCTTTTTCTAAAGTTGTTTCTTTCTTAAACTGATATCCTTTTAAGATTTCTTTTCCTTTTAAAAGGTTATTTATGTATGTATGAAATATATTAGCTTAAATGTAATTATGCAAAGGATTTAGAAACTAAGAAATGTTAAAACCTTATGCTAGATTCTTATTTCATAGAATCATGGTTATAAGAGACCACAGGGGCCATTGAGTCCAGCCCCCTGCCAGACAGGAGACGCCATCGAGCACTCCTGATATATGGTTGTCAGGCTTTTTGTTTAAAGACCTCCAAAAGGAGATCTTTCATTGATGATGCATGAGAATGTGAACTCAAGATCCTTGACATCTGTTTAAGATAAAAATGTAAAACTATTAACGATCTGTTTTGGAGGGCAATAGGGCAAGGAGGGCAAGAGTTGAGCTGGTAATTAAGGTTCCTTGTTGAGATAAATGTAAGATATATGACTACTTATTTGTCATTTATAGATAGAAGAATATATAGCTTTTGTCTCCCATAAAAGGTAATATGAAATGGGTGTATCTTTTGTGATTGGTTCTAGCAAACAGCCAATGGGAATTTCAACCAGGCTGATTGGACAGAGGCAGCCAAAGGAGGAGCAAGGAGGCTGGGCTGAGGGAATATAAGTGCTGGCCATAATGGCAGGAGCCCAGGCCAGAGCTTGGTAACCATATACCACTGTGCCTCTCATTTATTTGTCTGACAAATAAATTATTATTTTAATTTCTCTATTGCTGCATTGAATATTTCATTCCAGCTAAGCGTTAACCACAAGCAGGGTGCTACAGTGGGGCTTGCTCGAATGTAAGCGTGTGTGCAGGGGATTGCAGCCCAAATGGGAAAACAAACAAACAACTGGGCACTTTGCAAAGAAAGGAGGCGCTTAGGGTAGTACAGTCCCTGCCATGCCTCTCCTCTCGGATTCAGTGGGACATCTTGAATCTCTTTCTGGAGCCAGGTGAAGACCCCCCCCCCCCCCAGATATCTGAGATACAATTTTAATCTAGCTGACTATTTTGGTGGCCTTTTAGGGGCCTTATTCTCTTTTGTAAAGTGCCTCAAATATAAATTAAAGGGTGTAAAGGTAAAGGGACCCCCGACCATTAGGTCCAGTCGTGGCCGACTCTGGGGTTGTGACGCTCATTTCGCTTTATTGGCTGAGGGAGCCGGTGTACAGCCTCCGGGTCATGTGGTCACCATGACTAAGCTGCTTCTGGCAAACCAGAGCAGCACACAGAAACGCTGTTTACCTTTCCGCCAGAGCGGTACCTATTTATCTACTTGCACTTTGATGTGCTTTCGAACTGCTAGGTTGGCAGGAGCAGGGACTGAGCAACAGGAGCTCACCCCGTCACGGGGATTTGAACCGCCAACCTTCTGATCGGCAAGTCCTAGGCTCTGTGGTTTAACCCACTACTTAAAATGAGCAAATAAAGAATTCAAAGTCCTTGAAAAACGTCCTAGTTACTTATGTAATATGCTTTCGTATGCATTTTTGGCAGTGCTTCATTTTTGTATTATCTTTATTTCATGCAAGGCGTATTGTATACTTGCATAAAATGGCAGGATATAAACAAGGTGTTATTTTTGACAGAAGTGACTTGACAGCTACTTTCCTTTCACACTGATAGCATATCTAATTCTGCATCAATTTACCTTAATTAAACCAATTACTGTAATATGCACAAAGTAATTCACTGAACAAACAGTTCAACAGATATCATTACTGCAAAGCCTTCACATAAGCAAATACACATAACTGATAACCTTCTTAATTGGTAAAGACAGGATGTGTCCCTCTATGAGCACGTAATCCCCACTGAATGAATAGGAAAATACTTTATTCGTCCATGTCAAAATGGGATGATGCTAACAGACCACAAAGGAGTTAATTTCATGCTCCACCTGTCGGGACTGGTCCAAAAGGGACATGTGACACCTCTTATCAACACGTTGCAGCCTGACATTGACCAAGAGGAACCACGCGCTCCCCAACTGCTGAGAATTGTGTGATGACTCCACTCTCCGTTTGTGTTCACAATAGGTATGTCTGGGACAGCACCATAGGACCCATTACTGTAGTCATTTGCACTACTTTATTCAGTCAGAAGAGAAGATTGCTGGAAGCCCAAAGTGAGGAAATACAGGTGGAGCAAGTTTCCATTTCTCCAGATCCTGCAGTCAATTGCTCTCCTCATTTGCACATTGAGAGGGTAGACACAAATATACCATCTTCAGGTGCCGATGAGAACAATCAAGCCATTGCTGACTTGCTCTCTACCTAGGAAAACTTTGAACTTTGGAATCTTGTCCCCAGTGAGTTTTAAAGCTCTGGTTCCACAGTTCATCTTGGAGTCATCCATGGAAGAATCATCATCACTGTAGGCAAAGATTTGGGAGAGGCTCAGCCTCAAAAGGAGGGGAAGGGGAAGTCCTCTGTGCTACATCATCATAGCTCCTTTTGAGGATCAGGGAAATGAATCAACTCTACATAGATATGTTTTCATTCTGCATTAAATAGACAAAAAAAAAAGGTCTCCCTAATGAGCTCTGTAATTTCCTTTTTATTTTTAAAGCATATTCTCAACTTCATTGCAATTTCAAAATGGAAGAATTCCTTAAAATATATAAAAGAGTCCTTTCATAAGTCTCTCATTTTGCCCTTGACTTAGATGAAGGACTTGTCTATCTCGCTGCTAGATTAAAAAAGTATGCCCGCATTGAACTTGGAAGTTAATTTCATCTTGTGACGGCACGTGTAGGATGGTGAATAGATTATTCACCAGCAGTGAGGCTCCACCATGGTGCAGAATTGTTCTTTTGTCTCGTATCTAATAGTAGTCAGTCAGCTGTCTCTAAGCCACAGATGAAGGCAATGGTTTTCCATTTCTTTACTCCCCAACAATAGGGGTTCAGAGGTATTTCGCCCCTGAACGTGGCTGATTCCATTTTGCTGTTGCGGATACCTTGATCCTAAATGAATCAGTCCAATCTTCTTTTAAAAGCATTCCAGTGAGAGGCTATATCTTGTGCCAGCAAATTCCTTATTGCCTTAATAAATTCTTTCACCTGGGATCTGCTACTGAATTTCGTTGGGTGACCTGAAGTTCTCAGGGGAGGAAGAGGAGAGCTCCATTCACAATTTGATAGATGCCTATCATACTGTCTTATGAAAGAGGACCAAATATCTTAGGCTTTCTTTGTAGGAAATGTGCTCCAAACCCTTGATCATTTTGGATTCTTGGGTTTTCTTTTTCTGCTTTATTCCCAGTATTGTTATTCTTTATTCCCAGTATATAACCCTCCCAAACCAGAATTGCTATCTGCCTAGTTCAGTGGTTCTATTTCAATTTAAAAGGTGGGAAACAAATATTTCAAAAAACAAAACCCGTCTAAGGACTACATGAAAAAGCAAGAACTAGTAAAGTTAGTTTTTTAAAAAGCCGTCAAAGACCATTTGCAAATCAATATGCCTTCCTACAAAGCTTTTTTTGCAGGTGGAAAGCAAACCCAAATTTCCTCACTATTCTGAAAGTAAAATCCTTGGAGAAATTCCAAACAAATCCATGCAACTTATTTAAGGGCGGGATACCAAATTATATTTAAGCATTTCACATTCTCCCTTTAGATCTAGTAAAAATATTTGATCCGATACACATAGCACAGCCAGTATCTTTCCTTCCACTGTTTTCTGGGGCAACCTCATTGCATGGGAAATATCTGGTTTGCTATTCCATCCTATTTACAATTTAATATTTAAAAGTTCTTTCATCCCTAATTCCTTACAATTTCCCCTCCAGTTTTCTTAATGAGTAATTCATGTTGCTCTTTTGTAAGCTGACTATTCACCAGAAACACACTAGGACCCCCTCTTGTGGAGTGAACTGCAAGAAGAATGGAAAGTAGCTAAACAAAAGTCACCTTTAGTTCTATCTAGAAGTTGTCCCAAATGTTCTACACATTTTCATGAAGAACATCATCCAGTTCCCAAGTGCTCACAACTGTACTCCCTGTGTAAATAAACTACCTTAAATTTTAGACAAAGAGGGCAAACTAAGCAAGGAAGAAATATATTGTTTTGTTTTTGCAAACACAGCCTAAAGCTGCTTATATTTAGCTTTTTGTCCATACTATTTCCCAGGAAGAGATAGAGAAACATACTCCCCCAACAAGTTACAGTTCATCATTTGCCCCAATCGACTTTTCGTGAAGAAATACTTTGAATCATAGAATCATAGAGTTGGAAGAGACCACAAGGGCCATCGAGTCCAACCCCCTGCCAAGCAGGAAACACCATCAGAGCACTCCTGACATATGGGTGTCAAGCCTCTGCTTAAAGACCTCCAAAGAAGGAGACTCCACCACACTCCTTGGCAGCAAATTCCACTGTCAAACAGCTCTTACTGTCAGGAAGTTCTTCCTAATGTTTAGGTGGAATCTTCTTTCTTGTAGTTTGGATCCATTGCTCCGTGTCCGCTTCTCTGGAGCAGCAGAAATCAACCTTTCTCCCTCCTCTATGTGACATCCTTTTATATATTTGAACATGGCTATCATATCACTTTGGTTCCTGCCTAGTTCATATTTATTTTTTGTGGGTATCCAACAGTCCAAAGCAGTTTCCTTCTTTAGTATGTGAACCATTTAGGGTGTTGTCACATAAATAAGAGCTAGATTAACAAGGACAGGCACCTGGCTAAGTTTTAACAAGCTACCAAGTAGGGGTTTTCAGTGAGCAGGAAGTCAGCCTTTAAAGGAAAAAGCTAAAGTCTAGAAGTTGCAGGCCGGGTTCAGAGCCCTAAAAGATTTATTATTATAAACTAATCTGGCCAATAGGGAGTTCACATCTAATTTGCTGAGCAAAAAACATAGAGGACAAGGCAATAACTGTGAACGCTCTTTGACTGCTTTCAGGTGCGGCAATTCCTACCCCCTCAGCTGTTTTGTCGTTGAGCTGGGAAGACAGTTAATGGCTTTTAATGAGATGGAAGCAAAGTGCTGACAATAAAATAAAGTCTTGAGACTTGAAGGTTTTTCTAAAAGAGCGAAAACACATGGCCAAATAGCTATGAAACTGGCAACAAGCCCACCACAGCCCTTGAACTAGCATGGAAAAAATGAGACAATGTTCACAATAAAAAGAACCCCCACCTATTTTCCACCACAAGCAGGTATGCCCATATACTAAAATATGTTGTCTATCTTGTTATACTAACATTTATAGACTTTTGAGCCATCTGAGCTGCTGTTGTCTGTTACTGCGAGAGACTCTTCTCAGCCTCACTACTTACACTTTTTTTAAAATGGAGATGCCATTGATGGAATCTAGGTCCATCTGTGTAAAGCATATGCCCACTTTTAAGTTTTTATCCATGATATTGGTAAAGTCACCTTGACATAGTCCTGTTGACTTTGTGGCTTGGCTTCAGTATCACTGATTTATTGTTATCACTCATAGAAAGACAAATGGCGTTTCTCTCAGTTGCTTGGCTTCAGGTAACATTCGTACTCTGTGACTAATTTACTAGGGGGTGTTATTGAGCTGTTGGTCTGTAAACCGCCCTGAGACCTCCAGGCATAGGGCGGTTAAATAAATAAATTAAATTAAATTAAATTAAATTAAATTAAATTAAATTAAATTAAATACTGCTCTGAGTAGCATGACATAACTCCATTGTGAATTTGTTTAACTAGAATTATCTTGAGTATTCCGAAGTCACTAAAGGCGGAGAAGATACAAGTTAGAACTCCTTGCAAAGTTTCATATGCATTCATTGGCTTTCTTAAGTTTGTTTCTTGCTCTGCTGAACCGCCTGATCAGTTCCGGTTAAGATGGCGTCAGGCCAGGCAGTCAGCTTCAGAGCTCCACAGATTTTAATCAAGTTTTAATTGATTTTAACTTGTTTTAAACCAAGTATTTTATTAACTACCAATTGTTCTTTCAACTGGAAGCTGGAGAGCAGAAGAACAGTTGAGCTGTGAGATAAGCAATAATTAACAAACTTGGAGCTTATCTGTTCTGTCAGCACCCTGTTTATCAAGTGAAAGCACAGAAGGCTGCTAAATTCAACACTCTAACGATTGAGATTTTAACTTAGCCTCCTGAACCTAAAATGCCACCCAGAGGCAAGAAAATAATCCGGAAGAGTCCCAGTAATATACTGGAGCTCATAAATCCAGTAAAACAGATGAGGGTGGACTCCTATCTCCCCACCCTAAGGACAACGCCACACTTTCTCCTTATGATATTCTCACTTCCCTGTAGCTTTTTAAATTGTTAGTAAAAAGTAAAGCCCCTAAAATAACCTGCTTTATCTCTCACACATTCAATGCAAGCATTCTCCACTGCACACCTATCTCTTAAGCAATCTTAGTAAGGAAACTGCCCTACTTATAAAGATCCTTTGACTCCGCCTACAAGCTCGCTCACCTACCAAACACCACTTTCAATTTCTCTCTCTCTCTCTCTTTCAAATTATTTTTATTGATTTTCCAAATTATAACAAACCAAATTGCTTTATTAAGGTAAAGGTGAAGGGACCCCTGACCATTAGGTCCAGTCGTGGCCGACTCTGGGGTTGCGGCGCTCATCTCGCATTATTGGCCGAGCGAGCCGGCGTACAGCTTCCAGGTCATGTGGCCAGCATGACTAAGCTGCTTCTTGCAAACCAGAGCAGCGCATGGAAACGCCGTTTACCTTCCTGCCAGAGCGGTACCTATTTATCTACTTTGACGTGCTTTCGAACTGCTAGGTTGGCAGGAGCTGGGAATGAACAACAGGAGCTCACCCCGTTGTGGGGATTCGAACCACCGACCTTCTGATCGGCAAGTCCTAGCCTCTGTGCTTTAACCCACAGCGCCACCCGCGTCCCAACTGCTTTATTACAATTTCTTAAAATCAGGTTTCCTGCTCCTGTTGCAAACATATGTCAATCATTTTCTCCTGTAGCCACTTCATTTCTTATTTCAGTGTTTTTCAACCACTGTTCCGCGGCACACTAGTGTGCCACGAGATGTTGCCTGGTGTGCCGTGGGAAAAATTGAAAAATTCAAAAGATTTAAAAATAAAGTATTTTATAATTTTTCATATTTCTGTTTACTTACTATTTCATAATAAAGTAATTATAAAATACTTTCTTTGTGTTTATTTGATTCCTATTCAAGAATTACTTTATATATAGTCAATATAGGCACAGAGTTAATTTTTTTAACATTTTCTAATGGTGGTGTGCCTCGTGATTTTTTTCATGAAACAAGTGTGCCTTTGCCCAAAAAAGGTTGAAAAACACTGTCTTATTTAATGTACAGTTGCCATCCTTTACTTGTCATTAGTCCATTCTTATAGCTGACCGCTTACATCACTTTCACTATTAACCCTGTAATGAAATGCAGGTGTGAAACCATGTGACCAAGTTCCATTGTTTGTCTCCTTGGAAGAAAGCCCTGCCGTGTGAAACAGGACCTGCAGCCTTAGAAAACTCACAGCCCAGCAGAAAACCACTACAAAGGCTACTGAGGTTGCAATCTTAATCACACTTACTAGGAAGAAAGGGCCACCAGGGGAGTGCCAACTTGAATAAAATATGGTCGGGGCCCAGGTAAGTGTCACCCTACATAATCAATCACATGACACACCATAGGCACAATCTTTCCTAGTAGTCACAATAGCAAACTATTTGTTATGTCTGGGGCTTTAATCCTAGAATAATAGGTAGGTAGGATTTTAGAATGTAGTAATCTGATTGGCCGTTGGAGCCGTCCAATCCGGCTCCAGAAGGGAAGTTTGAACCAGATATCAGGTGTGACCTGGGATGTGAACAAAGGATCTATAGCCTGGGGTCTAGGAGTGGCCACGCCAGAAAAGCACTGGAAGACACCCTTGATCACGGACTGTTTTTATTACTGACATAAACCCCATGAAACTGATGGTTCGCTCAGAGTATATGTCACTATAATTGATTGGGGGGCTCCCCCCCAATTCCTATAAATTGATAATGGTAGGATTTTGATTAACTGGAATATGATAAGAAGAGAGCACGATATACAGTGGTACCTCGGGTTAAGTACTTAATTCATTCCGGAGGTCCGTTCTTAACCTGAAGCACCACTTTAGCTAATGCGGCCTCCTGCTGCTACTGTGCCACCGGAGCACGATTTCTGTTCTCATCCTGAAGCAAAGTTCTTAACCCGAGGTACTATTTCTGGGTTAGCAGAGTCTGTAACCTGAAGCGTATGTAACCCGAGGTACCACTGTAGTTTGTTTACAAGAAACTTGGTTGACATGGCACATTGACTTTGCCGGCTATAACGCCTATGTGGTTCCTGCAGTCAAACTCCACAAGAAAGACAGGTCCTTGGGTGGCTTGCTAACCCTGGTGGCTCCCCATATAAAATGTGAATGCATTCTCTCGGCTAATGCAAATTGCAAACTTTTAGCAACAAAAATAGAGCTGGAGAGCCAGAACATGTTACCGGTCAATGTGTATATTCCTTCCACCTGTACTGTCATAGCCAAGAACCATCACTCGGATCTTCTTGCACACGTGCTTGAGAATCTGGACACTATTTTCCCCGATTTACCCATTGTCTTGACAGGGGTTTTTAATGCCTGCCTAGGCCAAGGGTTGGAAGTATATACAAAAGCTTGGGAGATCTTGGACTCTACTGGTCTTCCTGACTTCTGCTTATGGGAACGAGAATCACGGGACTTAGAAATCAACCTGGCGGGCTTATGGTTCACCAAGCTGACTACCACCAGGGCTTTGGTGTGGCTTAATGGGCTGCCAGACTGGGAAGGCTCTGGGAACTTTACCTTCCTCTCCTCACAAGGAAATAGTGTGGTAGACTATATTCTGGTCCCCACTAAATTGCTGCCCCACATGGTTGAGTTCCACATAGGTGATCCTATGCTTAGTAACTATCTCCCCCTTCAATGTAAATTTGTCTTTCCATTGAGTGTGCCAGAATATATAATCAATCCACCACCACCCCGGTACCACGTCCTCAGTACACAAGGATTCCAATTAACAAGCATACACTATCATCTTTCCAAACCTTGGTGTATTCTGATCGTGTGATTCACTTGATCTCGGTAGGGAGTGGTGAACTTTCCCCAGTAGCTAGAGTCACTTGGTTCGAGGAGCTTATGGACATTTTAATAACCGAATTGCCCCATTCACACTCGCACAGGCCACCTAAGAAACCAGGGTTTGGCTGAAAAGGATGTATAGATGGTATATCACTCCTGTTAAGCTAGCAAAAATGTATAAAACTAGCAATAAATCTTGTAAATGTAAAGAAAAAGAAGGAACATTTTATCATATGTGGTGGGAATGTAAAAAGGTGAAATGTTTTTGGGAAATGATATATAACGAGTTGAAAAAAATGTTGAAATATACATTTACAAAGAAACCAGAAGCATTTCTATTGGGAATGGTGGGAAGTGATATAAATAGAAAAGAATGTAAGCTTTTTTTATATGCAGTAACAACAGCTAGAATACTATTAGCCCAGAAATGGAAGCAAGAAGAATTGCCAATGATTGAAGAATGGAGGATGAAGTTGATGGACTATGCAGAATCAGACAAATTAACAGGAAGGATTTGAAACCTGCGGGACCAGAAATTTACTGAAGACTGGAGTAAATTTACGAACTATATGAGAAATATTTGTGATGATCAGACGACGTTTGTAGGTTTGCAAGAAGTTCTGTGAGGTGTATTGTTGGAAATATTGTAAAAATGGAAAAGGGGAGATGATAAGTTAAGAGAGGGAAAGACAATATAAAATTAAGTAATGCATAAAAAGAGGTTAAGACGGAAGATCATCAGAGGTGCTGATGGGAGTCCAAAAAAAGTGTATTTGTAATAATTTGTATAGTACGTTTTATAATTTGTATGTTAAAATTAATAAAAATGTATTAAAAACAAGAAAAAAGAAACCAGGGTTTGGCGAGTGGACTGATAATGAAATCAAAGGCATTAAAGTAGAGGTTAGGAGAATCTACAGAGTCTAGAGAGGCAGGCAGCTCCCGATTGGCTAATACATATTTCATTAGAACCAGGCAACTTAGGGAATCAAGCCAGCTTAGCCATATAAGATACAACCAGGCTTGCTGGGATTCGCTGCTTTCAGCCATCCTTACCAACGATCATAAGAAATTTTGGGAGGTTATTGCAGATCCCCCACAGGCCCAAGATCATTGACTGACATTGATTCCATCTATGCTATGGGTAGAGCATTTTAAGGCAATCTTCTACGACGATTATATTCCATCAGACAGCTAAGATCTTGCCCCTCCTTTGACCCTGGTTGAGTGGCCCCTTGTCTCCATTACAGAAGTCAAAATTTTAATTTCTCAGATGAAAATAGGCAAAGCCCTGCCTTACTTTCTCCCTGAGAGTAGACCCACAGAAAAACAGGGAACAGGAGTGGCTTGTTTTTCAATATTCTGGTCCTTACCTGGTCTGCTCTCCCAGGATGTGTTTTGTGCTGGAACAGTTGAGCACAGATTTACAGCACATTCAAATGAATTTCCGCAAGGAACCAATAATGTAGAGAAAAATCCGTCCGTGGTGCTGCTTATAAACAGAGCAGTGCAATACTCCATGACAAAAAAAGAGAAAAGGTTTTGGAAAGGTGTGACATACATCTCTTTAATAACACCCATCACACCCATGAAGCACATACAGTATAACATTGATGGCACTAATGAATATTGCAGAAACTGCCATCCACATTAACTGATGGCATCACTGGAGACTTTAGGTTTATAAAGACTTTCTCTAGGAAACAGAAGGTTAATGTTTCCATTGCGTGTGCTCTGCAATTGTTTTTTAAGTTCGTGTTTCCATCCCCTCTGTTCTGCAGTTGTCTCTCATTAATGCGGTTCACTTTCAGGCACCTTTTGCCCTCTTTGATTACACCCTAATCACTCTTTGTAAGCAATATAATAGGAAACCTTCTCGTTATTTCTCTCGTGCACATTAAAGGCCCTATTGAAATTTGTCTCGAAATGGAATTAGATGGAAGTCACTGCTCTTTCTGCACTGCACAGCTTGATCTGGCACAAACCGAGAAGCCGGTGGCCCCACCGAACCAAACTTAGAGCAATAAACTTAAAGTCCCACGCAGTGCAGGAAGCACAGCATCTTCACCAGTCGTAATGTGGCATCCAGGAAACTCTGATCATGATGGCCAATTGTAGCACCAATCATAACGTTTCACAGCGCTTTTTTTTTCTAAAAGAAATGTTTAGGGGTACTCTCATTTTCCTACTCATATTGAAATACTGCCCCCTCAATGAGACCAAACTTAGATTCACAAAATGCTTAGGGGTATGAATACCCCTTCGCCCCCCCCTGACATTACATCAGCTGCTTCCCAGTTCCACAACATCCATTATGACATTGCAGATACCTCCCTCTTTTGAATCCAAATTCACGTGATGATAGCTGCTCTCTGGATATGGCAAGGGCTGCGGCAAGGATGGGGAGACTTTGCTCCCCCTCAGATATTTTTAGACTCAACTCCCATCAGCTCTGGCCACCATTGCCAGGGATGGTGGACACTGAAGCCTAGCATCCGAAGAGCCACACACACACACCCATCCCTGGTCTAAATCTGCGAGCACTCTGCTGATGCTGGCATGCCTAGGGTTGATGAAAAATGAACTACTTTAAGGCCAAATTAGGGACATGGGTGGCGCTGTGGGTTAAAGCACAGAGCCTAGGACTTGCCGATCAGAAGGTCGGCGGTTCGAATCCCCACGATGGGGTGAGCTCCTGTTGTTCGGTCCCTGCTCCTGCCAACCTAGCAGTTCGAAAGCACGTCAAAGTGCAAGTAGATGAATAGGTACCACTCCGGCAGGAAGGTAAACAGCATTTCTGTGTGCTGCTCTGGTTCGCCAGAAGCGGCTTAGTCATGCTGGCCACATGACCCGGAAGCTGTATGCCGGCTCCCTCAGACAATAAAGCAAGATGAGCGTCACAACCCCAGAGTCGGTCACGACTGGACCTAATGGTCAGGGGTCCCTTTACCTTTACTTTTAAGGCCAAATTATATGATCGTTTACATTAACTTTAGTGGGGGGGGGAATGGGTGAGGGAAAGTGTTAAGTTGTGGGCGAATGTCAGACAACACAGCGATTCTTTAAACAGCTCTTCTTTATTCAGATGCCAGAACAGAACTAGGCTGAGGAGCTCAGTCAGCCTGCTTATATAGAGCTCCAGAACAATGCAACTGTTGCCATTTTCTAAAACTCTCCAATCATTGAACGCCACTTTTCGATCCTTCATTTGCATACAAAACTATCCAATCACTGAACGTCACTTTTCGATCCTTCATTTGCATAACTATCTACAGTATCCACCTGCTGGCCCAGGGTGAGAACTTCAGTACATAACAGAAAGGATTGTGCACAACAGAACAATAGAATTTAAAATACAGTGATGCCTCACAAGATGAAAAGAATCCGTTCCGCGATTCTCTTCGTCTAGCGGTTTTTTCATCTTGCGAAGCAAGCCCATTGACAGCTTAGCGGATTAGCGCTACAGCGGTCTAGCGGCTTCTAGCGATCAGCTGTTAAGCGGCTTATCAGCGGATCAGCTGTTAAGCGGCTTAGCGGCTTAGGAAAAGGGGGGGAAAGCAAAAAAAACCTGCGGGGACTCGCAAGATTTTTTCGTCTTGCGAAGCAACCCCATAGGGGAATTCGTTTTGCAAAGCGCCTCCAAAACGGAAAACCCTTTCATCTAGCGGGTTTTCCGTCTTGCGAGGCATTCGTCTTGCGGGGCACCACTGTATATCTAGTTGGAGCTCAGCAGAACTGATTACATTTGGACAAACATGTTTCGAATTGTTACTCAAAACATACAAATTGTTACTCAAAACATTGAATTCAGCAAGCCAGGAACTGGCTAGTTTTATAGAATTAAAATCCTGAGGGTACATGCAAAGCATTAATGATGTGAAGAGAAAATTAACTAAGAAATCTGTAAGAAAATCATTTCAGTCTGACTTGCAAAGATTAATTTTAAAATGAGTTTACCGATTACTTAATCAGTAAACTAATTTTTAAACTCCAAGTTAATCTCTTTCAATTTATTTGATACTGTAATTTACACTGAAAATGCAGAATATCATGAGTATTATGTTTTAGTTTGGCTGATTTGAGGATCTTCCTGGTGATACAACTTTACTTGTGAATAAAATGAAACTATCCAAAGCTTTCTCTTGTATTAACTACTTGGCTGGCACCTGTCTGTCTTGGAAAACAATGGAAGAGTGCTCCTTTGGGGGTGGGGTCAAACTGTTGGAAGGCTACAACACCTGCCGTGGCTTGTAGAGACCAATATGGGAGAGACATGTTTTGTTGCAGCTGTAGCAGATGAAGACATCTGCTTCTCCTGCCTTTAAATGAGAAGTGAATAGCATCCCACCTCAACCTTGCAAGCCTTTCACTGCATATCATTTTAACTCCACTTTTTTCTTTTCTTTTTAGATCGCTACAGAAATACCACAGAAGCACCCAAGATAGCTGTCGAGAACCCAGCTTATAGATCTTAAATTTTACTGTGTGTCTGCCAGTAAACGCTCCCCTCAAACTGTGCATGTGTCAGGGAGAGAAAAGAGATGTTGAGGCATGAGGGAGAGATTTTTTCTCCCCCACAGGTTCAGATGTCATGTTCCCAGCCTGCAATCTGTGGAACTGTTGTGTTGTTGTGCTTAACTACCTGTGAGTGTGCATTAGCCCCGCCCCTCGGATCAAGACACTGCTTTTCAAAGTGTCGATACCCATTCCTAGGCTAAAATTAATAAGAGGTTTTGAAATATACTCGGAGTCCTGTAGTGATTTCATGCTCTTTATTGCAGCTTGTAAAACAGTGATTTAATTGCCCCGCAAACCTCAGGCTTATATGCATTATTTACACAATGACTCCCGTCTGATTGGCTTATTCTGCTTCCCTCCTGGAGCCTGATTGGTCTTTTCCTGCAGGCCAATCAGTTGTTGCATTCTAGGATCCTACCAGCCTAATAGGCTGATTAGCTTCTTCCTGGAGCCTATTAGGCTGATTAGCTTCCTCCTGGAGCCTGATTGGTCTTCTCCTGCGAGCCAATCAGTTGTTGCATTCTAGGATCCTACTTGCCTATTGTTCTAGGATCCAAGCTTAGTATATAACAGGTTTCTAAGCAGCCACACTACGGGTGGATCATTTTTCCCGCCTTCAAATTTTAGAGGTACTAAATCACACAAAGAGAGCTGTGCATTAATAACCCCTAAATTTTAATTAACATGGTGTTTCATTCATGTACAAAATTGAAAGCCCAGCTTTTTCTGGAGAGGCTCCCCTATTTAATTAGGAGCTTTTGCTGCACTAATTGTTACATTTGTTCATTCCTTTCAAATCATACTAATGATGGCCAGATGGTCTGTTCTCTCCCCCCCCCCCCACTTTAGATTACTTATGAAGGGCAGAATTCTGCTCTGCTCACAAAGAAGGGAGGGGGGAACCAACCTTTTCCTGCCGACATTGACCCTTTAGAAACTGGCTGTGTTGCCAAATTACTCAGATTTCAGGCGTGACAAACACCAGCACAGTTTTTCAACATGTCGTTCCTACAGAAGTCAGCGGGAACACTCTGCTCATGGCTGTATGTAGAACTGCAACAAAATGCTCAAATTACACTGTGGAATCGTCTTGTTTGAAAATACAGGTTGTGTTTGTGTGAGTGTTTGGAGGGGAGGTTATATTTTTTTACATAAAAAGGCCAAATGGGCAAGCGTTGGTGGTTATACCCAGTGTGACTGGTAGGGCAAAAAGCAGTGAGCCCAACAGTAGGTGGACCCATAGTAAATTGCTGGTGGAACCAACAAATTCTAGTTTTGTTCCCAACCTAGTGCCTGCTGTGCCCTAGAAGGGGCAGCATTGGGACTGAGGAAGAGGAAGATGGCAGGCGGTACAGATTGTGCCAGTCAGTTATCACACAGCCCCAAATTGTTGAAAGAAAGAGTGCTGGTTTTGATGGGCTCTTTCCTTTGATCCAGCAAAGCAACTTGTACATTCTTAAAATCTTATTCTATCTTTAAAAATAAAATAAAAAATCAGCTGGGACAGAAAGCCCCGAATAAGGCAATTGTGATCCGTAAAATGACATTTGAAAATTAACATGCGGCTATTGTATTGTAAGCTGTGATAAAACTTCTATTATTAACACCCTGCCCTTTCTTATTGCCAGCTTAATTTCATTCAAGGTTTAACACTCTGCTCCTCAATTGTGCCTTGGGGGGTTGTAGTATAATAGAACAATCATTTTCCTTTCTAATTTTCTATTAAAATACCAAACTGCTTTGCCTCTGAAGTTCAATACTCTGTTCTAGTTCTCACTTAGCCGCTTAGGTGGAAAACTTGTATCTGGGCAAGACCACTTCAAAGTGCAGAGGGGTGCTCACATGCTCCTCATCACATACAAAAAAAATATTCATTGGAACTCTGGCAGGAATTTCACATTTTGGGGGCCCTGAGGATCATTCAGTTGTGAGCCACACATCTCAGCCACAAGTTGGCTATCTCAGTAAGAATTAGGTTGCTCTTTAGCAGATGTTTCTCTTTGGATAAAGAATACCAAACCCAGACTGACAACCTGGACATGTATTTGTTCTGGTTTGTAGAACAAGATGTTCATTTGTGCTTTGAACTGCCCCACAAACAACTAATAATCATGTAATTGTAGATTTAGAAGGGACCCTGAAATATACTCGGAGTCGAGAGTGGATTTCATGCTCTTTATTCAGCTCATAGTGGTGAGGAGGAATGGAGGTTCCCCCACAATATCTGCTTTATATACATTATTTACACAATGGGCTGCACGTGATTGGCTAATTCCGGGATTCTCCTGTAGGCCAATCAGGTTGTGGATTCACTTCCACCTGGAGCTGGATTGGGTGGCTCCTGCGGACCAATCATACTGCTGCATTGTTCTAGGACCAATCAGACTGCTGCATTCTGAATCCTATTGTTCTAGAACCAATCAGACTGCTTCATTTTGGATCCTATTCAACTCAGTACGTAACAGACCCCAAGGATCATCTTAGTCCAACCCCCTGCAATGCAGGAATCTCAGCTAAGGCATCCATGACAGATGACCATCCAACTTCTGCTTAAAAACCTCCAAGGAAGGAGAGTCCACCACCTTCCAATGGACTTCATTCTACAGTTGAACAGCCCTTATGGCCAGAAAGTTTTCCTGGTAAGTCAGAATCTCCTTTCTTGTAACTTGAAGCCATTGGTTTGAGTCCTACATATAATCCTGCTACTTCTCAGTTCCTGACTGGTCTGTTCTTTTTGAATAGGCTATACCCTTTGATTTCTACATTCCAGTCATGTGTCTCATCCCACCAGGTTTCAGTAATGCCTATTAGATCATATTTGCCACTCAGTATTAAGAGCTCAAATTTGTCTTGTTTCCTATACACTGTGTATTAGTACAACTGAAACTATGAGCCATTCTCTCCAGCAGCTTCCTTCTTGTAGTCTCCTGGCCTTTAGCAGGTTTCTGTAGCACCACTTCAGTTTTCTCTGCATCGACAAAGCTATTATCCCCAGTACCAAATGTTCCCCTGTTGTCTGTAACATTGTCTACCTCCTCCCCAGGATTTAGTTTAAAGTTATCCTGATCAGGTTCGTGAGACTCATAGCAAACATATTCTTGCCAACCACTATGAGGTTTCCAATTAAACTTTTTATTGCACTAGCCATAGGCCATGGCATCATTCAGCAGGAGAACAAAAAGAAAAAGGGAAAAAAGGGGAAAACAACAACAATAACCATAAAAATCATCGGGCACAGACATACAATAAAACCACGGTCACGGCTACTAGAATTATTTGTTGCATTAAATAGAATAGAACAGCAGAAGATTCTCAGGTGGTTGTTTAGTCGTTTAGTCGTGTCCGACTCTTCGTGACCCCATGGACCAGAGCACGCCAGGCACTCCTGTCTTCCACTGCCTCCCGCAGTTTGGTCAAACTCATGTTGGTAGCTTCGAGAACACTGTCCAACCATCTTGTCCTCTGTCATCCCCTTCTCCTTGTGCCCTCAATCTTTCCCAACATCAGGGTCTTTCCCGGGGAGTCTTCTCTTCTCATGAGGTTGCCAAAGTATTGGAGCCTCAGCTTCAGGATCTGTCCTTCCAGTGAGCACTCAAGGCTGATTTCCTTAAGAATGGATACGTTTGATCTTCTGGCAGTCCATGGGACTCTCAGGAGTCTCCTCCAGCACCATAATTCAAAAGCATCAATTCTTCGGCGATCAGCCTTCTTTATGGTCCAGCTCTCACTTCCATACATCACTACTGGGAAAACCATGGCTTTAACTATACGGACCTTTGTTCAGCAAGGTGATATCTCTGCTTTTTAAGATGGTGTCTAGGTTTGCCATCGCCTATCTACCAAGGAGCAGGCGTCTTTCAATTTCGTGGCTGCTGTCACCATCTGCAGTGATCATGGAGCCCAAGAAAGTAAAATCTCTCACTGCCTCCATTTCTTCTTCTATTTGCCAGGAGGTGATGGGCCCAGTGGCCATGATCTTCGTTTTTTTGATGTTGAGCTTCAGATTCTCAGGTAAGATGTGCCAAATTAAATATCAAAATCCCCTTTGCAGTTGACTGCTATTTTGTCTAGTTCCTTCCTCCTGATCTTCTTAGCTCCCAGCGCATAGAGTGCTATTTTATAAGTAACAAAGTCATCGGTGTTGCTCAGCAGCCATTTCACCCTTTCCACCCTATTCAAATGTGTTAACCACTGTGAGGTGCAACCTAGCTCTTGCTAGAAGTATTTTTTTTTCCAAGGAAGCAGAGGCCAGTGTCAAAGAAGAAGTGCATTTGGATCTATTAGCTTCTGAAAATTGTTCCACGTATATCTACACGTGTGTGTGCACGCGTGTGCATGTAAATGCACCCACATGTGCCCCAAATCTGCTCAGGAAGGTCAGGAGAACCCCTGGAACAGCATGCAGGGAGTAAGGAGATTCTTCTACCTGCAGAAAATTGCCTTAGTGCGGCATTGCATTCCACCCATGTATTCTTAATCACAACTTGATTCACTCATCTAATGGCGCTTTGAGATTTCAGGAACCGAGGTCTTATTAGCATTGCTGGGAGATGGTGTGACAGCTGTGGCACACATGAAGCATTTATTTGCTTCTGTCAAGTATTCCCCCTGCCCCATCCCTCAAATCATTCCATGAGCATAATTCTGGTCTTTCCAGGGGCATTCCTTCCCTTGTAGCGGGAGACTCTCCTTAGTGCTTTACTAGAAATAATCAGCAATGTTCTTTCCTATTTTAGTGAAACAAGGTGGGGTTAGCTTTCCTGCACTTCCTGAAATGTGCAAAGGAGCCCTCAGAGTAAACATTCTTACTGGCCCTTCATACCTAGATAACCTTACATTCTGCTACATATTCTCTCTTAAACATTTGACTTTCAGATCAGCAGCTACACAGACTGCCTGATGCCAGCATTTTTCAAGCCATTTGTTTCCCATATGCTTCTATTTTCTTCCTCTTCACGCCTGCCTGCCTGCCTGCCTACTTATAAGCAAGCAAGCAAGAGAATAACTTGTTCCCCACCTACACGTCCTTCCTCCTATTTGCCCTGCTTGCTTCTCACTGACATATTCTCCAGACAGACCTGCTGCTTACCTATTGAGGAATGTACAAAGGCATTGATTTTCTTTCTGACTCACGTTTGTCGCATGCCTTGATTTTGTTTCTGTTCTTCTGCAGGTTGGCCTCTGACAAAAACGTGAGTCGTCTCATTGTCTCCTATGGAGGAATTTTACAGAATTAATTATGTGGTTATTATCTTATTCTACATCATTTGCTTCATTTAAAAGGAAACACAATTCAAATTGAGGGTGGGGTTCATTATGTATTGTTTGAATACTGAAAGCAACAGCCAATGCCAATTGAATTTGCTGGATTGATTTCTTTTCCAGCCATGGGAGGCAAATAATTGGCAATTTTTAGTCCCATTTCTGTTGGAATTCTCCAACATCCCTGCCTGCTGATTTAACCTTTTTCACTAATGAAAGAGGGGAGCTAACATGATTGAGGGATGGCTTTTTAGATGCACATCTGGCAACTGGTTGTGTTGAAGCCATGTGATTGCTACTGACTCTCACCAACGTCACACACACACACCCCACACGCACACACGTCATTACAGAATCATTGGGGTTTGGCACTTGACAGCAAATACTTGAAAGGCCACTACTGCAAATGAATGTCCAATCTGATCTGCTGACTTCTCCACATAGCACTCAGCAGTCACAAGAGCCACCTGTCTGCAGCAGCACTGCTAAAGATTAGCATGAATTAACTCCCTGCCACCACAAAAAAATCCCAATGGTGGCAGTAGGCTCTCAAGCAACTGGGCGCTCAGGGTCTGCAACACGTTGTTTTATGAGAGCTTTGGCCTGATCGTATCCCATGCTGAGTAAAAAACCTAGAGAGAAGCCCAGGGTTGAGATTTTAGTTGCCACAGCCTGTTTCCACATGGAATGAAAATCACCATTCATGGTTAGTGGGGCAAGGCCAAGGGAAAATAAAGATAATCTGAACCAGTAGGTCGCCCACACTGTAGCCTCCACTTTTATGAAACCTGTCTCTAGTCTCAGGGTGGCACTAGGGACACATTTTGGGACTTGAAGGGCTGATCTTAGAAATTTGGAATGTATAAGTTCTAGGGGTGCAAAATTGGAGAAGGGGCCTGTGGCGTTCGTACGGAGCCCCCGGTCGTCTCACAGACTATTGACCCCTACACCACTAATCCGCTGCCACCAACCAGGTCCTCCCCAGTAAAATCACTTCAGCCTCAGTCAGGTTCTCAGTTAATAAAGAAGAGTGTATTATATTTCAGACACAAGCAAACTTTTACGGCATTCCCAATGTTGTTGCTCTTTACTTTCTTAGTCTTATTTTCCTCTCTCTATCTCTTCTACCTCCCCTCACTCAAGAACCCACTGCCCTAACTGTCTCTCTATTTCCAACTGCCTGCCAACTGCTTCTCCAACTGCCTTTCCCAACCAACCAACCCACTAAAGCCAACCAACTACCCACCAACAACTCTCAACAACTAACTCAAACCTCAGGCTAAGCCCTTTTATACACAGGTAGGCTCCGCCTCCGGCTTTCCTATTGGTCTATATTTTTAACCCTATCTCTCCCCCCTGTTCAAACATTTTCTAAACAAACAGGCAAATGCCACAGGGCCCAACTGGGCACCATAGAGAAGTTGTGAAGGGACAATCTTCTAGTGCAAAGATGGCCTCCTACTTTCCCACCTAGTGTGCTCCCTGAACTGCTGGACTGATGAGGTATTATGAGAGGCATTTGGTTCCTCAAGGGAAGGAACCCATGAGAGTCCTGGCTTTGATTCTATGGGCTTTGCTCCCATGGAAGATTGTTCTGTGGGTTCCTGTCTGTCAACTTCAGACTGATTGGGTTTTTGCTCTCCAGAAGCAGCTTCACAACCCTGAAACTAGTCCAGCACCTTAGGGGATGGAATGGAAGGCCAGCAAGCAAACACCAGACCTCTTTTTTCAATCAGTAGCTGAACTGAATTCCACACAGTCACAAAAACAAAAAACAAAAGAGCCACAGAAGGAAAAACGCAAAATAAATAGCAAAAACAGCATAACACTCAAAAAGGAAGTGTGGCACTCAAACTGGAAGCGTAACACTCAAAACAGAGCACGTTTGACTTCCGAAAAAAGTTCACAAACCATAACACTTCCGGGTTAGCAGTGTTTGGGTTCCAAGTTGTTTGAGTACCAAGGCGTTTGAGAACCAAGGGACCACTGTTTATGGTATGCCCCGTGGAGGACCTTAAGGTCCACAAATGGCAACATTTTGGAGGTCCCAGGTTGCAAGGTGGTTAGATTGGTCTCAACTAGAGCCAGGGCCTTTTCAGTACTGGCCCCAACTTGGTGGAACGCTCTGTCACAAGAGACTAGGGCACTGTGGGACCTACATCTTTCTGCAGGGCCTGCAAGGCAGAGCTGTTCTGCCTGGCCTTTGCTTTGGAGTCAGTCTGACCCTTATGTCTTCCCTCCCCTTACGGTTTTGATCTATGGGCTACTTTTAAAATGAGGCAACATTTTAAATTGCATTTTAACCTGTATTTTAAATTGGTTTTTCCTATTATGTTTTTACTGTAACTTTATTGGTGTTAGCCGCCCTGAGCCTGGCTCTGGCCAGGGAGGACAGGGTATAAATAAAATTTATTATTATTATTATTATTATTATTATTATTATTATTATTATTATTATTGCAAGGAGATGCCACCAGGGCTAAAGTCTGGTAGGAAGCACAAGCTCAATGGGCCTCCTAAATCCAGAGGCGAGGAAGTGGCTGGCGGTTGTCCAGTGTAACCCAAAGAAAGCTCTCTGCACGTGCTCAGAAGTGCATTCCTTACAGCTTCAGGATCTCCAACCATTCATTTCTCGGTTGCAGCCCAAAGCAGCAAAGCCACAAGGATCCAGGGATTCGTTTTCCGGTGCTGCCCAACCTATCAACTGCTTACCTGCCCAACGTTGCTGGCTGGGGTCGGTCGAGATTTCTTTTTCGCCCGTTGCTGTGACTTCTGCCTCTTTGGTCGTTTCCTACTTGCCTGGGATTGCACTGGGAATTGCAGATTGAGGACACGTAGGGAGACAGGCCCACAAGTCCCAGTGACCTGCAGAGTGGACCGTAAGATTATAAGGTGCTGCCCTATATGGAGCCAGATCATTGGCCCATCTAGTTCAGTGTTGGCTACATTGGCTGGCAGCAGCAACTTTCCTGGATTTATTGCCCAGGACTGAACCTGGGACCTCCTCCATGCGAAGGATGTGCTGTACCAAGGAGCAGTGGGCTCTTCCCCTGTTATTTGGGGCATCTACTTGGCATGCAGAAGGCCTTGGGTTCCATCCCTGGCATCTCCAGGTAGGGCCAAGATGGGAAAGGCTAAAACCCTGGACAGCCACCGACCGTCAGTGTACACCAGTATTGAACTGGCCTAGTTCTTTAAAGACTTTTTTATTTGAGTTTTTCAACAATGCAATTATAGTAACATACAAATAAAAATGGGAAGTCAAAATAGGAATGAGGTTGACATGAGTTATAGTGTTTCAACCATACAAATATACTGTATCGCTCATTATGGTGCATGTCTCAAGCTAACCAAATGTTCTCATATTTCTCCTCATTGTGTACTTGTCAATAAATGGCCAGTTCAAATAAGGGCAGGGAGTGCAAATTGTTAATCCACAGCTGTATGGAAGGCAATGACGATGCCTTCTTCCAATACTGAAGCACCTTGCATTTGGCTGACCCAGCAGACACATGACACGGTGGTAAATTCCAACTATTGAGGATGTAATTCAGCAAAATATGTACATCTTTTAAATGCTGTGAGGTTTCTAATACTAAATTAATAATTGGTGGTGGATAGAGGGAATCAGAAAGTGAGTATGGTATCCCTTTCCAAGATTGGAGTACTCCAATGCTTTCCATGGCCCCGGGAGAACATCCCAGCAGAATATTGCAGGGTTAATCTGTTTTCTTTTTCAGTATTTCACATATATTATTGCTGCTGCCAATATCCGATTATCGGAGAACAAAAAGTTCCTGCTAAGCCAGCTCTTCTCAGCACTGTGCCTGCTGTTCTGCAGCAGGGATCTATGCTTTCCCTTGTTCCTTATTTCCACAATGCAGAATATGCATGGTTGGACCTTGTAATTCAAATAGTAACAAAACAAAGTTTTGATTTCTGTGTCTCTTTAAGATTTGGATGGAACTCCTGCTGGAGATTGAGAAACCTGTAAAGCAGAGAGATAAAGAGTTCAGTATCCCAGGATTCATTTCCCAGATGATTTTATTATTCCCCAGAAATACTTTTCTAACATGCTCAGGATTCATGCCTCCACATATGTATTCATAAGAAAAGATTTTGCATGCATCCTAACACTCCTTTGACAAGGGTTCACTGGTAGCTGTGTGGAAATCTCTTGACTTGTTTCTTAAGTTTTTTGTTCCAGGAAAGCCATACCCTGAGGACAGCCTATATAACCCCATATGACTTCACAACACATCTACTAAAAGGCTCTTCAGCAGACACCAAATGACTAGAGAAATGACAGCCACAGATGATTGACACTAATTCTGTAAAAATTTCCAGAGGTGTAGTCACATAAGTCTCTTGCAGCAAATAAACAAAGGGTCTTGTGGCATCTTAAAAACTGATTATGGCATAAGCCTTTGTGGGCTGATAAGTGGCTTTGCATCCCAAAGAGCTCCTGCTGTAATAAATTTGGTAGGGTGGTATTCAACTATGCTTCGTTCAGAATCAACCCACTGAAAATAATGAACATGTCTAAGTTACGTCCATTGATTTCAGTGAGTTTACTCTAAGTAAAACATAGTTACTGTACATATCACCCTTTGGCTGCAATCCTATACCCCTTAACTGGAAGTAAGTTCCATTGACCTTGTTGAGCCTTACTTCTGAACAGCAGACAAGTTTAGGATTGTGTCTTTAAGGTGCTACAAGCCACTTGTTAATTCTGCAAACGTCCCTTTATTTCCTTTTAATTTTTATTTTTTTAAAAATGAGGCTGTCTAGTTTAAAATAAATTAAAGTTAGTAATAAATGTTGGAAATGTAAAGAAAAAGAAGGAGCATTTTATCACATGTGGTGGGAATGTAAGAAGGTGAAAAGCTTCTGAGAAATGATATATAATGAGATTAAAAAATGTTGAAATACACATTTATAAAGAAACCAGAAGCATTTTTACTGGGCATTGCAGGAAGTGATACAAGTAGAAAAGATTGTAAACTGTTTTTATATGCAACGACGGCAGCAATAATATTATTGGCACAAAAATGGAAGCAAGAAGAATTACCGATGAAAGAAGAATGGAGGATGAAATTAATGGACTATGCAGAACTAGACAAGTTAACAGGAAGGATTTGAAATCTGCAGGACCTGAAATTCACAGAAGACTGGTGTAAATTTACAGACTATTTGAAAAGTAATTGTGATGATCAGATTACATTTGTAGGTTTGCAAGAAGTTTTGTGAGGTGAATTATTGGAACTATTGCAAAAATGGATAAAGGGGAGGATGGTTAGTTAGGATAATTAAAGGCAATATGAACTTAAGAAATGCATAAGAAGTGATAAAAACAGTGGATCATCAGAGGTGCTGATGGAAGTCCAAAAAAAGATTGTATAAGTGGTGAAGTTTTGTGGTATGTATTATAATTTATATGTTAAAATCAATAAAATTATTATAAAAAATAAAATAAATTAAAACCATAGTAGTGACTAAAATGTTCTAATGTGCTCCCAAACCAGTTACCAATAACGACTTTTTAATGTCAGAAATATATGAGAAGTGGACAGGATACCTGAGCCAGCAGCGTAGCAATCCTTGCTGGCACCTGGAAAGACCAAAGTTATTGAGTCTTTTTTTATGAAGTCATAGTTGTGCAGCTTTTTTTTGAAAATCAAAGTTGTTGAGCTTCCTGCCCTCACCAATTTCAGGGACAGGAAGTGGCTCCCCGCCCCGCAGCACCCAAAATGCCCAGCGACCGCCACGATCTCTCAAGCTCCCCTGCTGCCCAACACAAAACAGCCACCGTGTCACCCTACAGACCCTCATGCCTCCCAGTGTGGACCGCCTAACCCCACCCACCCCTGGCTAGCTATTCTACTGACCTGAGCGATAACTGATTCTCTAATTTTCTATGGTAGTGGCTCATATTAATTCAACTGAACTATGAAGATAGATTTGCTAACCAGAACACGTTGAGTTCTCCTGGTAGCATCAGCCTATAGAGGATGTTCTGCTTGCAGGAAATCCTGCTGGTGGCAATGACAGCACCTTTCTTCCTCCATGAGAACAAAGAAAATTGCTTTCTACTGAGACTGTAGGCCCACCTAGTTCAGTGTTTTTTATACTCACTGGCAGCAGTTCTTCAGTTTGAGACAGGAATCTTCTCTAGCCACACCTGGAAATATCTGCCTCTGTGGGCATATCAAATACTCCATAATCATTTGCTTCTGTTCCATCAATCCATGCTTGGAGCTTGATTTGAACTAGGACTGTTGGCTATAGTTCAGTTCCACTTTCATAGGACTTTACTGCCATGGAACATACTCAGACATCACTCCACTGCAATCATTTCAGTTCACAAAACCTTTGCAACTGACTCATAGAATCATAGAGTTGAAAGGGACCCCAAGGGTCATCTAGTCCAACCTCCAGCAATGTAGGAATCTCAGCTAAAGCTTCCATGACAGATGGCCATCCAACCTCTGTTTCAAAACCTCCAAGGAAGGAGAGTCCACCACCTCTTGTGAGAGTCTGTTCCACTGCGGAACAGCTCTTACAGAAAGTTTTTCCGAATGTTCTTTCTTGCAACTTGAAGCCATTGGTTCGAGCCCTACCATCCAGAGCAAAAGAAAACAAGCATGCTCCCTCCTCCATGTGACAGCCCTTAAGATATTTGAAGACGGCTATCATATCTCCTCTCAGTCTCCTCTTTTCCAGACTAAACATACCCAGCTCCTTCAATTGCTCTCCATAAGACTTTCCAGACCCTTGATCATCTTGGTTGCCCTCCTCTGCACACGTTCCAGCTTCTCAACATCCTTCTTAAATTGTGGTGCCCAGAATTGAACACAGTATTGCAAGTGTGGTCTGACTAATGAAGAAATGGGAAAAAAGGTAAAGGACCCCTGACAGTTAAGTCCAGTCGCGAACGACTCTGGGGTTATGGCGCTCATCTCACTTTACTGGCCGAGGGAGCCAACATTTGTCCACGGACAGTTTTTCTGGGTCATGTGGCAAGCATGACTAAGCCACTTCTGGCAAAACCAGAGCAGCACACAGAAAGGCTGTTTACCTTCCCGCCGGAGCAGTACCTATTTTTCTACTTGCACTTTGATGTGCTTTCTAACTGCTAGGTTGGCAGGAGCTGGGACCGAGCAACGGGAGCTCACCCTGTTGCAGGGATTCGAACCGCCGACCTTCTCATCGGCAAACCCAAGGCTCAGTGGTTTAGACCACAGTGCCACCCGCATCCCATAAATGCAGAATTTGTTGTTGCTGTTTAGTCGGTTAGTCGTGTCCGACACTTCGTGACCCCATGGACCAGAGCACGCCAGGCACTCCTGTCGTCCACTGCCTCCCACAGTTTGGTCAGACTCATATTGGTAGCTTTGAGAACACTGTCCAGCCATCTCGTCCTCTGTTGTCCCCTTCTCCTTGTGCCCTCAATCTTTCCCAACATCAGGGTCTTTTCCAGGGAGTCTTCTCTTCTCATGAGGTGGTCAAAATATTGGAGCCTCAGCTTCGTGATCTGTCCTTCCAGTGAGCACTCAGGGCTGATTTCCTTAAGAATGGATACGTTTGATCTTCTGGCAGTCCATGGGACTCTCAAGAGTCTCCTCCAACACCATAATTCAAAAGCATCAATTCTTCGGCGATCAGCCTCCTTTATGGTCCAGCTCTCACTTCCATACATCACTACTGGGAAAACCATAGCTTTAACTATACGAACCTTTGTTGGCAAGGTGATGTCTCTGCCTTTTAAGATGCTGTCTAGTTTTGTCATTGCTTTTCTTCCAAGAAGCAGGCGTCTTTTAATTTCATGGCTGCTGTCACCATCTGCAGTGATCATGAAGCCCAATAAGGTAAAATCTCTCACTTCCTCCATTTCTTCCCCTTCTATTTGCCAGGAGGTGATGGGACCAGTTAAAATCCCCTAGGACAACCAAACTAGGTGTCTCTAGGAGAACATCCACCATAACCTGAAGCAGCTCGGGCAGGGAATCCTTGGTACAGCGGGGAGGTCGGTACACCCAAAGGAATCCTATACTGCCCGTATTGCCCAACTTCCAGAACATGCACTCAGAGAACTGGGTCTTCCCAATAGGATGCCTGGTGCAAACTAGTGACTTCCTAAAAATCACTGCAACCCGCCTTCCCCGTCAACAAAGCCTGGGTTGCTGTGCGTAAGAGAAACCTGGTGGACAAGCAGCAGCAAGGACAGGCCCATCTGCTTCATCCAACCAAGTCTCTGTTACACATGCCAGGTCAAGTCCTCCATCCATGATCAAGTCATGGATGGCAGTGGTCTTATGAATCATTTACCTGGCATTGCACAGCAGCACCTTCAGGTCATGTGGGTATCCCTTGCTGATTCTAGAATCCGTCTGGTCAGGACCAGACCCGGAGGCAGGGATAGTCCTCAAACAACGACTAAACCTGCCTCCTCAGTGATGACATGGTCTGGTCTTAGCGTAACTCCTCCTCCTACCTATGATCACTGAGATTGGTTGTCCCAGTGCATCCCTCCCCCCTATAGAACCTACCCCAGCCATTCTGTTGGCTGGGACCCACTCCCCGGCAGCCCTGACCCTTCCCCTTAAGAATAAAATAAAACCTTTAAAAAACAACAACCAAAACCACAATAAAACAATATAAACAAAAAAACTGTAAAAATTACAAACACATCAAAATCAAAGCAAATTCCTGAACCCAACCAAACATCCATCCTACCCCCCCCAAAAAAAAATTCAAAAGGGAAAAAGGAGAATTTAAAAACATTTTAAAAAGAACACTGCGCCGCTCCGAGTCCTCCCGGCCAGCAGCAGCAGGGCCAAGTGGTGAGTGGCAGGAGCGGGGCCCTCAGGCACGGGAGTCCATCAAAAAAATGAAGATCATGGCCACTGGGCCAATCACCTCCATCAAATCCACTGGCAGTTCAGCCGGAGTTTCTGCTTCAGCCACAGCTTGATCTTCAGCTATAATCTGCTCATCACTCTTTTCACAGCACTGGATGAAGACAAGACAAAATCCTCTGGGATATCTGTGCAGTCACCTCCTATAACAGATGTGTCAGGAATCTTCCTTTTATCTGGACTTAGGATTTTGTGAGTCTGAGAATCCTACATAGGTGTAGGAAAAGTTACCTTCATAGGCTTCAGCATCCCCTTTGGTGGCACATTTTCTATCTGTGACGGGCGAAGAATAGATCTGCCTACGACTTCTGGAGATGTGAAAAGTACGGCACAGCTTTCAGCAGCTATGCCATCGCTAGCGTTATCTCCACTTAAGGTATGCAGACTCGTTCTAGGTAAAGGTAAAGGTACCCCTGACCATTAGGTCCAGTCGTGGCAGACTCTGGGGTTGTGGTGCTCATCTCACTTTACTGGCCAAGGGAGCCGGCGTACAGCTTCCAGGTCATGTGGCCAGCATGACTACGCCGCTTCTAGCGAACCAGAGCAGCACATGGAAACGCCATTTACCTTCCCGCCGGAGCGGTACCTATTTATTTATTTACACTTTGACATGCTTTCGAACTGCTAGGTGGGCAGGAGCAGGGATCGAGCAACGGGAGCTCATCCCGTCACAGGGATTCGAACCGCCAACCTTCTGATCGGCAAGTCCTAGGCTCTGTGGTTTAACCCACAGCGCCACCCAGGTCCCTCAGTTCTGCCTCCGTTCCAATCCATAGTCGCCGACCCGAGAGATGCCTATTCGCCAACTGAGGTAAGCATGTCGCGAATTCCTCACGGCACTTTAGCAGAAATGCTCAGAATTCTAGGTTCTTCAGTGTAGTATTATTTATTGTGAGCTAAATATATATACAAACATCTACAGAAGCAGTTCATACAGTTAGACAGAGTACCTGGCTGCACCTTGAGGCAAATAGGAAGACTCTTTCTCTCTGACCACACTCCTCTACACTACCCTCTGACCACCTTTTCTGCTGGACAGGTTTCCCTTTTAAACCGATGACAGCCAATCAACTGTCAGCACATTACTGCTGAGTCATTCTGACCCAGCACCTCCATAGAAAGTATTGCATCAGCCTATTGCATCAACTAGCAAACTCAAGCCTGCAGACTTACTATCTTGCCCAGCATTCTGTGAATCCCAACAAAGCACTGCTGCGGCCGCCGCGTTCAAAGAAATCAGATTGGTCTGGCGTGACTTATCTTTGAGAAATCCATCCTGGGTCTTAGTAATCACAGCATTGTTTTCTAAATGCTCACAGACCGGCTGTTGAATTATCTGTTCTAGGATGTTCCCTGGTATTGATGTCAAGCTCACTGGTGAATAGTTACCTGGGTCTTCCTTTCCCCCCCTTTTTTTGCCCGCCTCCAGTCTGTAGGGACCTCACCTGTTTTCCCAAGAATTCTAAGATATTAGACAAAGGCTCTGAAATTACACCCACAAGCTCCTTTAGTACCCTTGGGTGCTGTTCATCAGGCTCTGGAGATCTGCATTCATTTAAAGTAGCTTGGTGTTCCCTTACTACCTCTTTTCCGATCTTGGGCTGCAGCTCACTCCTTACATTCTGTAATCACCAGGTTGGGCATCACTTTCCTTTTGGGTGAAGACAGAGACAAAGTAGGTGTTGAGTAGTTCCGCCTTTTCTCTGCAGACTCATGCAGTCTGCACCAGATTGCACATTAATGGGCATCAACCTTTCAACTGCATACCTTTACAGAACCCAGCCCTGATTAGCCCAATGTATGGAGAGGCATCACTGTCAGATTGCTACTTGTCACAATATGCCTGGTTGCAGACATATATCCTCAAAATCTTTCCATCGCTTCCTGTCTTAGTGTTATTAAAGTCTGTTGAATTTCATGCAAATTCACAGCACTTTTTGGGCTGCGGAAAAGTATGCAGTATGCTTTCTGCTATTTGGGTCCCCCCTTCACAACCACACAATGCTAGCAAGTTACATTAGCATTGCAAAACACAGAGAAAAGAGAGCAATAGCTGCACAAAACAAATGTCAGGTGCTTGTCTTAGGCAGGCAACTTCTCATATTTATTTTAGAGCTTAACATTACTATATTGTTCTTTTTATTTGATAACAGCTTTGGTAATGGCTTTCATTTGCAGTAAATCTCTCATTCTGTCTTTCTCTTTCTATTAAAGCTAGGACGGTGACCTTTCTGAGATGCCAACATGAAAGCTTTAAGAAAGAAGAGATAGAAATGTAGCCAGTGCTAAGAGGGTATTTAAAATATAGTAATTATAATATCCTGGAGCCCTTAGAAAAAGCTGCCCAGCCTGCAGAATACCCAAGAATGTAATAAAGTATAATCAGTTCAGTGGTTAAAATATGTAAAACAATATACCAAACAATATACCAAAATATTTTATCAGTCAGCAAGTTTTCCATAATGAAATGTCACAGCCACAATAACTGTTGGATCATAAATCACATTCATCCTCCCAAAGCTTGTGTGAATAAGTGTTTCTTCAAATGACACCTACATTTTAAGGCAAAGCATAGTTGTAAGGGAAACAAATTTCAGTCAAGAGTGCCACAATGGAGGAGGCCCTGCCCCATGTCCCAGGAGTTCACCATGGGACTACACCGAATGATCAAGTCACATTTTAAATTTCCCTAATACACCAGGGTGATGCTATGCTGGAGGCATGGAGGGCAGCTGGGATATTTGCTCAGTGAAGCTGCATGGGGTGCTTTGCTGCAACTACCCAGTGCATTTTTCAGCACCGGTCATCCCTTTTAAGAGGTTTTAGGCCTTGCTTTCTAGAGCTCAGTGGCGTGCCAGAGTGAACTGTCTCTTTCTTCATTTCTTAATGCCATGGAAGGGAATAAAAGGTCAGCTCTCTTGCTTCTGCGTATATAGAAAACTAGGTCATTAGATCCAGCACTGTAGACAGCATGTAATGCTTAACCAAACTCCAGCACAGAGTTAAGAGCTCCCCATGTTTTTCTAACTCATATTGGCATCATCCATTTTTTCATCCTGGATAATAGCTGCTATTGCCCCTCTCCATTATGTACTTAATAAGGGGACAGTGTGATGTTGTCAGCTACCATCTACAATATTGCAGCCTACTTGCATCCTGAGATAGCTCCAGCAAGGAATTCTCCAAACTAAGGCTGCAATCCTAACCCCATTTACTGAGGAGTAATGTTCCTTCATGTCAATAAGGACTTATTTCTCAATAGACATGGTTAGGATTACACTGCAAACTGTTTAATGACTACATCCCCATTAGGAAGTAGTGATTTGGGAATTTTGTAACCCAGAAGGCATTTCCATGCAGTCAGTCACACAAGAACTATATGGTGATTCTAAAACCATGTATTTTGACATGTACAGTGGTACCTCTGGTTAAGTACTTAATTCATTCCAGAGATCCGTTCTTAACCTGAAATTGTTCTTATTCTGAAGTGTTAAGTTGTGGGTGAACATATCAGACAACACAGTGATTCTTCAAACAGCTCTTGTTTATTCATGGGCCTGAACTGAAGGGTTCAGCCAGAACTGAACTGAAGGGCTCAGCCAGGCTGCTTATATAGAGCTCCACTACAACACAACTGTAACCACTTTCTGTAACTATCCAATCACTGAATGTCACTTTCAATCCCTTATTTGCATATGTGGACCTGAGTGAAAACTATCTACAGTATCCCCCTCCTGGCCCAGGGTGAGAACTTCAGTACATAACATGAAGCACCACTTTAGCTAATGAGGCCTCCCAACGCTGCCGCACTGCCGCTGCGCGATATATGTTGTCAAAAACCAATAAATTTATTAAGGAACAACTGTACCACTAACTGGAACCAGTTATTGGGATTGTATCTCACTGGTGCTTAAGTAACTACACTGGCTCCTGGTCCATTTCCAAACACATTTCAATGTGCTGCTGTGGCGCTTACTTGCAAACAGGCTTTCTAGTGAATATACATTGCTTGTGCTGTTTGCAGTATAAATATATATACATCATGCGTATGTGCACATGGATTACACACAATTTCTAAGTACCTTTCATACAGTAGAGCTGTGATGTGTCAAATGCCCCCAGCCCCAGCACACTTTGTGTGTTAAGTGGCAAAAGGAATTAAAGGTAAGATGTACTTTCTGGTCCTTAACTCTCTCCCCCACAACTCCATTCTCCATCACAACCATGCATTACCATGGTACCTTCACTTAAGTGTGGGTATACCTCATGCTGCAGGAGGTAGTCAGTCTGGTTATACTGCTGCCTTCCATTTGAATTTTAAAATTATGCATATATGGATGTGCAAGAAGTATCGTAAAATAACAATATAGTCTTATTTAAACAACCTTATTTGGGATGAATACAAATTTAATAGGATAAGAGCCAAATTTTAAATATGGTAATTTCACTTCTTTAAGCAAATAATTATCCTTTTATTACTTGTTACATGTAGGATGTCATAAGGAAATAATTCAGTTCCTAATATTCCTTGCCCCTTCACAGCCCCTCCCCCTTTTCAGGTCCTTTTATGCATGCAGAGTTCCCATAGGTCTTATGTGACAAAATATATCCAAGGCCAAATACAACAGGATCTATGATTTTAGCTACACATGCATCCCACCACATAATTAGAAGTTCATCTAACAGAATTATCATCTATTAAAAGGGGTGACTCCTACTATGATTTTTTGCATTTAAAACAATGTTTTAACCTTAATCAGAAAATAAGGCAAAATTACAGTGGTTATCTCAAGTTAAGCAAGCAGTTTAAATTCATGTCGAACAATGACTATTTTGTTAGCTTTCCGAGCCTCAATTAGGTTATCATTTTCACTCTATAATTCAAAACATGTACTCCCCTGGTAAAGATGTGTAATAGCTGTAAATTGTGTGTGAGTATGGGCATACTTTTGACTGTTTCGTCTTAATGTGCTTTGATTCTTAACAGACAAGATAAAACACAAGAAGGTAGCGATTATCCACAATGTTGTATGCCTCCACATTTCTCCACCTACCTGCTAATATGCCACATGCACTATGGGAAAGAGACTCTGGTTGTAATATAAATTAAGAGGGCCACTCGTTCTAGAAAGAAATGGTTCTCGAAGTGAATCCATCAGCTCACCATCCTGCTTTGCATGTTTTTAAACATACACTGCCAACAGCATGTTTTGATTTCCCTTGTGTTTAGGCAGTACAGTGGTACCTCGGGATGCGAACGGGATCAGTTCTGGAGCCCCGTTCGCATCCTGAATGGCGATGGCATGCCTGTGCATGCGCGGGTCGCATTTTGCTGCTGCTGTGCATGCGCGTGATGTCATTTTGAGCGTTTGCACATGCGTGAGCGGCGAAAGCTGGAAGTAACGCGCTCCGTTACTTCCGGGTTGACGCGGACCTTGTTTTCTTTTATCAGTTGTTATTTAGGTCAATTCAATTGCAATACACATCCTACATGTTTACTTGGAAGTAAACCCAGGTAGCAGGTGGGGCCACACCAGTGCTCAACCAGTCCTCCAGTCAGTTGTTTCACTGTGGGAGGCAGTGGGGTTTTACTGGGAGGCACTGGGGGAGGACCAGGTGGCGGTGAGATTGCCATGCTGCAAACACACAAGCAGAAGCATCAGATTGGCTTCGCAAGCTTTTGTTGTTCTACAAAATAGCAGTCATATTTCAGTAACTTTTCTTCCCTCCGGTGCCGGTATTGTCATCAAAACAAGCAAGAGCCTTACAAAATCCATGGATCGCAGGCCAAGATCCTGTTTGGAGAATCTGGTCCTGGTCAGAACAACCTCAAAGTCTGCATTATCAGAAAAGAAAAGAAAAAATTAAATGCAGAGCCAAATGCAACTTTCTCAACTGTTTCGTAGTCTAAGACATTGAGCCTCTTGAGCTTGCTGATCAAAAGGTTGGCAGTTCGAATTCCCGTGATCAAGTGAGCTCCTGTTGTTCTGTCCCAGCTCCTGCCAACCTAGCAGTTCAAAAGCACATCGGTGCAAGTAGATAAATAGGTCTCGCTGCGGTGGGAAGGTAAATGGCATTTCCGTGCTCTCTGGTTTCCATCACAGTGTTCCGTTGCACCAGAAGCAGTTTAGTCATGCTGGCCACATGACCCGGAAAGCTGTCTGTGGACAAATGCTGCCTCCCTTGGCTTGAAAGCGAGATGAGTGCCGCAACTCCATGGTCGCCTTTCGACTGGACTCAACCGTCCAGGGGTGCTTTACCTTTTTACTACTGCTACTACTGTTATTACTTACACATCACCTATCTGACTGGGTTGCTTGTGGGATGCTCTCCCTGAAGAGGCCCGCCTGGCGCCTTTCACCCCCCCTTATATATATGTATGCGCTGAGCAGAAAACGTTCCCCTTGGGCCTTTGTTTCAAACCACTTTTTGTGGGAGTTATGGGTGGCTATACCTTTTTGCATTTGAGCGAAGGGCATCGTGTGAATGCAACAAAACAAAAAAATCCGTTCTATTCACCCACCATGTTTTGCGACAGCCCCATGCTCTTCACTCGCTGTCGCTATTCTTGATATCCTCTTCCTCTCCTCCATTATACCTAATTTCATGTTTGTTTGATGTTTTATCGTGATTTAAATATTCTGTTGGGAGTCACCCAGAGTGGCTGGGGGAACCCAGCCAGATGGGCGCGGTATAATAATAATAAAATAAATAAATAATAATAATAATAATATTGTTCGTTTGTAACGGAAAATCATTCAAACGCAAATATATATATATATTTAAAGGAAACGAACATTTCTAACGGCCACGAAGCCACACGCTTTTTGGGTCGTGGGGTTGCTTCGTTGTTTGGGGTTGAGCGCGTCCACACGGCGTTTTTATATCGCGCGCTTCTTCTCCTCCTCACAGGTTTTCCCGCTCTTTTTCCTCCGCCAGCGCCGGGAGCGCGCACGTGGGGCGGCGGGCGCGCTCCCGCGGCCCGGCCCCGCCGTCCCTTACCCGGCCGTCTCCTCCTCAGCTTCGGGGGGAGGCGACCCGCCTCAGCCACTGCGCCGCCGCCCGCGACGGATAGAGGAGGACGGAGGGGGCAGCGATGGTAGGTGGCCCGGGCCCGGGCTCGGCTTCTCCCTCCGTCGCCCTGCAGGCCCTCCCTCGGGAAGGGCCCGGTGCGGCGGGAAGAGAGGCCCGGCCCTGGCCGCCGAGGAATGGCGGGTCTGGGGCGGCGGCGGGGGGGGGGGGGCTGGCTTAGCAGCGGGGCAAAGGAGAGGTGCCGGATCCTACCTCGGGTGGGGGCTGGCATGACACGGGCCGGGCCTTCCGCAGTTCGGGTGCGATGGGGATATCCCTTCCTTGGCACTTATTATTCTCTCCCACCCCCGCCCGCCTTGCTGTACTGCTTCTTTTTTAAAGGTTTTGGCCTAGTTTTTCCTCCTAAAGACCAATCCGATCGACCTCAGGCCGCAGGTGGGGATTCTGAGTGATGAGATAACTCTCTACTTACCCCAACCTCCCTTTCTGCAATCCTGGGGATGCCTGCTCAGAAGCAAGTCCCATTCAGTTCGGTGGGACTTCCTCCCCCCGGGGAAAAAGATTGCAGCCATACACACACAATTTCTTGCAAGTAGGAAGCCAAGACCCGTTGCATTCAGTGGGACTTCCTGGGCAAGTATGCGTAGGATTTGCAGACACACACATGCGATTTATTGCAAGTAGAAAGCTGGGGTTGTCTGCTCAGAAGCAAGCTCTGTTCAGTTCAGTGGGACTTCCTCCCCCAGGCAGATACGATTGCAGCCGGGCACACACAATTTCCTGAAAGTAGGAAGCCAAGTCCCATTGCATTCAGTGGGACTTTGTGGGCAAGTATGCATAAGATTTGCGGACACACGGACACACAATTTCTTACAAGCAGAAAGCTATATCGGGGAGAAGGCTAGATTACAACCTTCCTTGAAAATGAGTGTTTTAGTTTGCACCCAAACTTTTTTCTTTGAAGGGATTTTTGTTCTCTTGCCTGGAGGAAGGTTTTTGCCAGTTAAGACTTGGACCAATGAGAGATCGGTCACTGTGTGTGCAGCTAGTCCTACAAAGGCAAAGCCTGCAGCTTTCTCCTTGACATGCTACTTAATAATAATAATACTTAACATTAAGGTATTTATATGCATATGTTGTCAAATGTACTATAACTTCAGAAGCGATGATTTACCACTGGTAGGAACTTATGAAGTTGCCTTGTAAGACATTTAACCATTGGCCCATCTAACTTTTGTATATGCTGACTGGCAGCAGCTCTGCAGGGAGGTACTGGGGGTTGGCACTGCAGAAACCCCTGCAGCACTCACTAGCTGCCATTGAGAAGTAGCAGCCTTCTGGGAGTGGAAGGCGGATCATCTTTGGAGATTTGGGCTCCCTCCTGTGTGCGGTGGCATTTAAGGTAGAGACAACGATGACAGCACTTCCTTCGCAAAGCAGGTGGGCATGTGGCAGGTCAAAGCAGGAGCCATCTCTGCTTGCCTGCTTCCTTTTCCCGCATCGTCTCCCTCTGGAGTGCTGGGGATTGGGCCCAGGACAGCCCCTTTGCCTTAGAGGCAGGGGAGCAGAGGTACCTGCTGCTCACAGGGAGCAATGGTAACAGGGAGCTTGCCATGTCCCCTTGTGCCATGTGGTGTATTGGGCTTTGTTTTCCACAGGCATCTGGTTGGCCACTGTGAAAACAGGATGCTAGGCTAGATGGGCCATTGGCTTGGTCCAGCAGGGCTCTGTTTCTGTTCTTAGGGTCACTTCTGCCTCTCAGTTGTTTTCTGTTGCTCCTGAAGGAGCGTTTCCACCCCCGTTCTGCCTGGACACTGAGGTCCAGCACTGAGGGCTTTCTGGCGGTTCCCTCACCGTCAGAAGTGAGGTTACAGGGAACCAGGCAGAGGGCCTTCTCAGTAGTGGTGCCCGCCCTGTGGAACATCCAATCAGATGTCAAGGAAATAAACAACTATCTGACTTTTAGAAGACATCTGAAGGCAGCCCTGTTTAGGGAAGTTTTTAATGGTTGAAATTTTATTCTGTTTTTAGTGTTCTGTTGGGAGCTGCCCAGATGGGCGGGGTATAAATAATAAAATTATTGTTATTATTCTGTTTCTGACTGGCACAACACAGCTAACCACATTGCTGTGATGGCAGCAGCTACAGTCATGGTGTTGTTTAGTTGTTTAGTCGTGTCCGACTCTTCGTGACCCCATGGACAAGAAAGAGCACGCCAGGCACTCCTGTCTTCCACTGCCTCCCGCATTTGGGTCAAACTCATGCTGGTAGCTATTAGAACGCTATCCAACCATCTCGTCCTCTGTTGTCCCTTTCTTCTTGTGCCCTCCATCTTTCCCTGCATCATGGTCTTTTCCAGGGAGTCTTCTCTTCCCATCAGGTGGCCAAAGTATTGGAGCCTCAGCTTCATGATCTGTCCTTCCAATGAGCACTCAGGGCTGATTCCCTTAAGAAAGGATAGGTTTGATCTTCTTGCAGTCCATGGGACTCTCCAGAGTCTCCCCCAGCACCATATTTCAAAAGCATCAATTCTTCTGCAATCAGCCTTCTTTATGGTCCAGCTCTCACTTGCATACATCACTACTGGGAAAACCATAGCTTTTACTATACGGACCTTTGTTGGCAAGGTGATGTCTCTGCTTTTAAAGATGCTGTCTAGGTTTGTCATTGCTTTTCTCCCAAGAAGCAGGCGTCTTTTAATTTTGTGGCTGCTGTCACCATCTGCAGTGATCATGGAGCCCAAGAAAGTAAAATCTCTCACTGCCTCCATTTCTTCCCCTTCTATTTGCCAGGAGGTGATGGGACCAGTGGCTATGATCTTTGTTTTTTTGATGTTGAGCTTCAGACCATATTTTACGCAGCTACAGTCATACCTCGGGTTAAAGTAGCTTTGGGTTGAGAGTTTTCGGGTTGTGCTCTGCGGCGACCCAGAAGTAATGGAACGCGTTACTTTGGGTTTCGCCGCATGCGCAGACGCTCGAAATGACATGCGCAGACACGGCGAATCACAACCCGCGCACGCACAGATGCGGGTTGCGTTCGCTTCAGGATGTGAACGGGGCTCCGGAACGGAACCTGTCGCATCCAGTGGTACCACTGTATTGCCTCTGCTGCTTTGTAAGCTGCCTCCATACACTGGCTATCTTCTCCTGGCTGATGTGGCAGATAATCCCAAGGACTTTATCACCCAGAGATAGAAAGTGAACAAGGACAGTGGCTTCTTCTTCCAGGTTTCTTCACTGCTGCGTTGCCCACTAAGGCATGTAAACAGCATAGGGAGTTCAAAGAGAAGGCACAACTGCAGTTTCTGCCCATTTGCTCTTTGCTTCTGGGTGGAGAAGACCTAAGTCCATGATGCACAGACCTAACTGCTGTATCTCCTAAAGAGAGAGAGAGCAGAGGTGACAGCTTCAGCTTCCTGCAACTGCCTCTGTTGTTCATTCAGGTGAGCAAGCAGTGGTAGCAGCTGTTGCCTTTAAATGCTTTGCGTCTCCCTCTGGGCAGTGTGGCAGGGATGTTTTCCCACTGGGGAAAGGTGGAGGGGGCCCTGAGCATTTTTGCAGAGAACCCACTTCCCCAGCTTGGAATAGGCCGTGTCCCACTACTGAGAAGCAGTATATCCTTTTATGGTGGAGGATATGAAATTCATCTATGTTCTTAAACCAAATTGGCATTATTCAAGTTGTTGAAATGACAGTCAATAATACATATATATATATAGAGAGAGAGAGAGAGAGAGAGAGAGAGAGAGAGAGAGAGAGAGAGAGAGAGAGAATGGTATGTTTGAGCTGTTGTTCAAGTGAAAAAAACAGAACAACTTCTGAAAAAAGTTCTCAGTGTTTTCAATGCTGCCTCAAAATCTTTGGACGGTTGGTACAGTGCTAGTCACTAGGGCAGTAAACATGAAATGAATGTGGTGCCATTTTCCAATTTAAGTAACTTGCAGTGCAATCCTACCTCTGTCTACTTGGAAGCAAGTACAATTGGATTTAGTGAGGCTTAATCCAAAAGTAAGTGGGTATTGGATTGCATCTTTATTATAAGTGCCTTTCTTTTCCCCAGAGGGGGTTACAGCATAACCTTGCATATTGGTGGGGTTCTTTTGTTGGGGTATCCTACGGCCCTTGTGTGCGTGCATTCATTTATATCTCAGGGAAGTGTTTGAAAGAGCAGGAAGTCATCAGATAGTCAGCCACATTAGAGAACCCTCCCTCCTCCAGTCTTGAGCCTGGTGTTAGAAATCTGAAATCTAGGTATCTGGTTGGCCCTTGGGTACCCCTGTCTATAGGAAGCAGCTTGACTTGGCAAATCCAAGACACCTTG
This sequence comes from Podarcis melisellensis, assembly GCF_964234715.1. NCBI lineage: Eukaryota > Metazoa > Chordata > Lepidosauria > Squamata > Lacertidae > Podarcis > Podarcis melisellensis. The sequence continues at coordinate 106,964,878 of NC_138530.1, read as the reverse complement.
AGAAACTTCCAGCATCTTTTATTCCTCCACCAGCATGTTTCCCCATCAGTTGTAAGAGACACATGGATTGAATTCATGCACTGGCATGTTTATGGTTCTTAAAGTAGGATTCTAAAGATTTATGCTACATTATTATTATTTATGTTGATAATAAAGAATAATGCAGAAGTAGTGTGTATATAGCAGCCAAAAGAACTTAACAAGGCCTTGACTAAATACATATTTATTGTTCTGCCAGTCATGTCACCACTTCCTTGTAGGTCCCACCAGTGATTAAACTGCACACACTGCTCTCTGCTTGTCATATAGATTGTATTAATAAATAGTTTGTTTCTTACTCCCAGAGAGCTGTCTCTTACTGGTGTGTGGGGGGACTATTCATTTGGAAACAGAGGGTGTTAAGAAAACCAAACACATTGTTCCTTGCTAAGCCATGAATATGGAGTACACACTTTTAAAATGGAAAGAGGTAGGCAAAGAATTGCAGTAAAAATATTGGCTCATAAATGAATTAATAGGCAGATTATGACTAAAATATTAAAAAATTCAATAATAGATCTATATTTTACAAATCTAGTTTTTCAAATGAAAATTCTGCTTGATATTCATCGTGCCTTGAGAGCATTCAGTCAGAACAAAACATCAACAAATGGGGAAGATTTATGCAAATTGGAATCTTGCTAATTTCCTGAAATTATGAAGTTAATATGAAGCAAAGGCTTTCACCTGCATGTTAAAGGAGTCCAACTGTCACATTTGCATCACTCGTGGCATTTTAAAGCTAGGTCTGTGGTGCCTGGTAAAATTGAAAAGCAACTTACAATGAACTAGGGCAGTATTTAATCTCTTTGCATCCAAAAAATAAATAAATTTAGTGGATGTTCACATATTCAAACTTAGGAACATAAGAAAATCCCTGCTGGATCAAACCAAAGGTCCATCTAGGCCAGAATCCTGTCCCCACAGTGGTGAACAAGATGCCCCTGGGAAGCCCATAAGCAGGACATAAGTGCAAGAGCACTCTCCCTACTTGCAGTTCCCAGCAAGTGGTATTCACAGGTTTGGGACACGGTCGGCGCTGTGGTCTAAACCACTGAATCACTTGGGCTTGCTGATCAAAAGGTCGGCGGTTTGAATCCCCATGACGAGGTGAGCTCATATTGCTCTGTCCCAGCTCCTGCAACCTAGCAGTTCGGAAGCACACCGGTGCAAGTAGATAAATAGGTCCTGCTGTGGCGGGAAAGTAAACAGCGTTTCTGTGTGCTCTGGTTCCCGTCAGGTGTTCCATTGCACCAGAAGCGGTTTAGTTATGATGGCTACATGTCCCGGAAAGCTGTCTGTGGACAAACACCGGCTCCCTTGGCCTGAAGCGAGATGAGCGCCGCAACCCCATAGTCGCCTTTGAGTGGATGTAACAGTCCAGAGGTCCTATCCCTTTTTACCTTACCTTATTCAGAGGCATAGTACCTCAGATACCATACACAGCCATCATGATTAGTAGTTGTCTGTCCTCAAACTGCCAGCAGCTTTGTTCGCTAGCTCCTGGCTCTAGTATTATGAGAGGAGGAGAAAATTGATAGTAATTTTATTTTCTGTGACAAAGTGGATGGGACACCCTGCATAATTTTATACACCGCTATCATGCACCCCAGCAGTACACATTTCTCCCCAAAACTTAGTAAGACCCAAATGTTTTAAACTTTTTTTGTTGAGAAGTTGCTGCACCCCTTTGATCATTTTGATCGCCTGTTTCTGAACCTTTCCCAGGCTTATCACAGAAATCAAAGGCTACAGCTATAGACCTAAAACAGCATTGCAAGTTATGTTCCTTGCATCTGGCAAACACTGTTCTGTGTTGCTAACAGTTTACATTGTTTTCTTCTTCCAGTTGTTCCCTGCTTCCAGATTCTATGTAATCAATTTAGTTCTGAACTCTTGGGCTGTTTTTGTAATTACCAGGGTGTGGTTTATTTTCTGTCATCGACATAACCCCACTCCTTGCTTGTATAAGAGTTCAAAGTATAAACTAGGGTTATAAACTGGTCGGTTAAATTCATTTAAATATTTATATGATACCAAGCCTTAATTTCTTCTGGGGAGCAACAGTGGGAGAGTGCTGTTCCAAAGTGTAGGTGCTGCCACAGTAAAATACCTTACAGCTGCAGAATGTGTATTATGTGGGGCCTGTAACAGTGCCAGTTCCGCAGCAAGTTATTAGTCATTGCTCAAAGAAACACCGTGTTTAAATGTTTCTTCACCCGACAGAATATATTTAGGGTTGTTCAGGGTTTCACTTGAGAATGTGAATGTTCACACATGCAAGCCCTGCCCTCAATGTTCCCAGATGTGTGGACTCCTGTTCAGACCTTTGTGTGATTAGAAGGGGAATTTAAAGTGCATTTTGCTATAAACCCACTTAGGAAACTCCCCTTGATTTGGAGCCCTTTCTTACCAGGGTTCCTGGTAGCAGGGAGGTATCAGCAGAGTGCAGTTCAAAGCTTCCTTCAAACCTTTGCGGTAGTTGCACCAAGATCTGAACAGGAGCCAGCGTGCCTGGTGACACTAGGGATGAGGCTTGTATGTGACTCCTGCTTGCACCCATGGTTTCAGTGTTTGCGAGGATGCTTGAACACACCTGAGTGAAACGTTAAAATGTCTCAAAACCGTCTCAGTATCATAGGAAGATCCATATTTGAAAGTAGTGGCATGAAAGTAGTGGCATGAACTTTAGTTTAAGTGAACTGTGGATCAGGCAGACCTGAAAATGATAAAGGGAAGAGTTTTCTGAAAAAAGAATAGGAAGCATTTTAAATCTGTATCTATCTAGGCCTGGTTGTATTTCCCAGACATTCAAGAAGACAAGTGATAGCATAGCAGTCCTTTGAAAAATATAAAGTGAGTAGCCCTTTGCTTCTTATGAGCTTAATAACAGCAATGGCTTCCACAAGAAACAGTTGTAGATCACGAGAAGACGAGCTTTTTATCAAAATGGATAGGGACATTCTGAGGAATCACATCTGAAGTTGCTCCTTAAAATTAATAAGTTCCTTTATTTATTTAAAGCAATATCTACCAAACTTTTCTGCCAAAAAACTCCCATAGCAGCTTATATAAAATCACGAAAAACAAGAAATTCCCCACCTGTACGCTTACAGTCTAAAAGACACAGCACAAAACGAAAAGGGGATAAGGAGGGAAGAGGAAACTAAGCAAACTCAGGCACCAATTCTTAAATTACAGAGTTCTTATAATGACTCAGTGGTACGAAAATAGCAAGAGGTGAAGCCAAATAGAACCAGTGGGGGTACCCTGCTTTCCAACATTTTGATATGGTGGGTGGCTGCTACTAGGTTCTGTTGTTGTCAGCCCCACCAATTAATCAAAGAGCAAGTTATACCCTGCAATTAAAGATTTAATGGAGTCAGTCATTAATACCACAAGATTATGTCTATTAAATCAATATAGGGCAGATGAGGAGCATTTGTGCCAGATCAACATTAATCTGCAACTTAAGCATAGTGTAGGCAAAACTTGTAGCATAGTCTTAAGTGTATCTACCGTCATTAAGCCCCACAGGGTTCAAAGGGGTTTACTTCTTAGTGAATAAATGTGTCCTCTTTTCTCCCACAACAGGATTTGGCTGTTACATGCATTTGGGATTCATCTTAAAATGGCAATGGAATATTGTCTTAATTGGTAACAAGAATAATGGCAGGGACTGTGTACTATGGTCTGATGATGACACCATTTTGTAGATATTTGTTATTTTCTCCAAGTGAATTTCATGACCAAGTGTGAATTTGAACCCAGGTTCTCCATCCTAAATCTAACCCTAGCTCTCAGGATTACATTTTAGGTGCTTTGTAGCCACCTTGACTTCACTGTTAAATTTGTTGATACTTTGCTTTGAATTCAGGTTTGGATTTATAGGTAAATATTGATAACATGGTGATCAGTGCTTAATGTTTCCGTTCAGGTTTAGCGTTGCTATATGGTATGTGAATACTGTTCAGTCTTTCTATTGACAGCATCTTCTAATGTTGGGAATGAATATATTCGCTAAGTATGTTAACTAGTGTAAGGTTGTATGATTTGGAAAATTACAATTCCATTGTTGTTTGACTAAATGAAACAGATGGCTATTTCTTTTTTAAAGTACTTAATGAAAATAACCATTATAGAGTTATATAGGGCTAAACCTGCACTTCTCTGTATTTGTTTCCGAGATTAATCATGGTGTTTTCCCCTTAATTGTATTGTCAAGAAGCAAATTATGCATAGCTAGCACTCTAAACGTTTCTTGGTAATTTTGTCAAATGCACAGTGGGAAAATAAGTATTACCATACTGGTAAAATCATACAGCGTAGCAGGGAAACTTAAAATATTATTCCATTCCATTTAAAGCTGTCTAGTGGAACAAAATGACTGTACACTAATTAGTCCTATATGCAATTTCAGTCCTGAAGGGTTCCATCTTTGTGACACTTTAGTTTTCCAACTGTGACGTGGATATTCCTATAGGAGGTCACTGTTGCTAGGGAAGGCCTGAACATACAGGAAAGGAAGGAAGCAGAATGAGGATCAAATTAAAAAAAGAACAGTGATGCCTAAGAGGAAGTCAATCTGAACAGAGGGAACCAAATGCTACCACACACAAATGTCTTATTTAGAGTTATTTTGTGGTTGGGGGCAGAATTCCCTAGACAGTTAAACTGAGAAAGACTTTCTACCTAAGGAATCCCAGAAAGCTCCTGGCAATCATATACTGGGCTTATAGCAGTGTGGGCTTTCCTGTAAAAAAAAAAAGCAGAAAAGAAGCGATTTCCCCCCTTTGCCCTTATCAGTGGAGATCTCCTTTAGCATGTTTGCCGTAAGAGTTAGTAAACAAATTACATATGCTGTATGAATAACTGGGTCAAAAATACAGTAGTCCAGATTAGTTGAACTGAAATATTTGAAAAGGGGAAAAAAAATAAAGTGCACTTTTCTTTCAAAACATATATTCAAGCATATTCAAAGCTTTAGTAGAAAATTATTGTGTTAGAATACTTGTAAATATTTTAAGACATGACAACCCTTACTATATCTATATCTGTATATCTATATTTATATCTATAGATAGATATAACAGTTTAATAACACATAATTACACATTTCTGGATTGAACAAAACCATCCACTGATGCATCACCCTTGCTTTTGCTAAGAAAATCTAGCCAAGACTGTCTACCCATATAAGGCTAAGAAAAAATATTTTATGGGCTAGATATTTTGTTTATATTGTGATCCTCAGATGAAGGGTGATATAGAAATAAAATAAATAATAAATATGGAACATGATCTGTGTGAGTGGCTATGCTTTTAGTTGTCATTTTTATCAGAGATCCATTCTCTGCAAGCCTTTGACCCTCCAAACCATGTATTTTGCCCTCCAAGGTATAGTACCAGATCCTTTTTGAATCCATCTTAAATTAACTCTCTCTTTGGCTTGAAGTTAATTGAAGTCTCTCCTCTCCCCAAACCAAACACATGTAGGGTTTTAAACTGGGCATCCCCAAAACCAGTGAATTCTTTCTAGTGTTAAGTTTCCTTCTTCTCTCCCATAATCAGATTTAGTATTTGATGCAGTAATTCTTTTAGGAGCTCAGGGATGTTGCCAGATATTTAGAACTTTGAACTTAGGCCTTTCCTACTTAAAATGCATACACCCCTGTAATACAAAGCAGTCTTCCTAAAATTGTAAGGATGGGGGCATTCAGCATGTGCTTCTGCACCAGCAGGACATAAGATTTGCATTATGGTAGTATGACACAGCACTATTCGCGTTGTACATAAGGCACTGCTGAGTAATGGTAATGTTTTCAGGGCAACTCTGGCAATGGAGTGGGACTGCTTATCCATCGCTAATTTGTGTGGTATTTTGGCCTCCATGGTGCACCCGCAGAGGGCTCCAGCCTTTTGGAGACCAAGGGCACATTTGCAAACCAGAAAAACGGATGTGGCCACCACACTGACACAGCTAGCGCAGTTACACATGCACTGCTATCACACGCTCTCCCCTCTGTCAGCAATTTGGCTTGAACAGTGTTAGCTCTCCATTCCCAGGTGTAACACACACACACACACACACACACACACACACCCTACACACCTGAAATTGCTCCCTGCATTGCAGGAAGGTGTCAAAGAAGCCTGCTATTGGCTACAATAAAAATGTTTATTTCAAGCTTAACTCTATGGGAGGTGGAACAGAGAAAGGAATGGGATCTTTCAAGTGCAGGCACCATGTTCGTAATGCATGCGCTAGGCAGCTCAAGACTGTAGGCTAAATATTTCCAGGCAACTTTTTATCACGTAATTACAGCTAGTGGGTAGGATGGCACATAGGCTACGGTGCAACTTCTACAGCTTCTTCTGTGTCTGGAATTTATACCCCACCGTAGTTGTACACCTCTGTAGGATGATTGCATGCTATCACATTCAGATTATTCTATTAGCAGGCTGCATCATTGACCTGTTTTCAGAAGTGCTCACATTTAACTAGAAACAAACTGGCAACTCTTGAGATGCAGGCTTCTAGAAAGAGGGGTTAGTTTTGAAACCTGTTTGACGTTTTGTTTCTGGAACCCCAAAGTGATGGCTTTTTAACTTATAATTTTTTGTGTGATGCTGATGGTGTATTATGAACAACATGTTTTGAAAGTGAGATGCCAGCTTGGTACTGTACCACTGAGTGAACCCTTATTTCAAAAATTTGCCAACACAGCCTTGTGCCGAGAGAGGAATGCTCTAGCCCAGGAGGAGCAGAAGGTAGATTTGGGGTCTTCTGGTAGATTTCTAGAAGGTCTGCAGTAGATGAGAGTGGGTTTCTGACTTTTAGTGGTCAACAATAGCAAATAATTAATGTCTTAGAAATAATTCACTAGGGTTGCTGAAATTAAGAATGCTTTTGTGGAAGAAACTGTATAAGTGTTTTTTGTGCAAAAGAACTGTAAGCTCAGTTTTTATAATGGGGGGGGGAAACCTTCAGCAAATATGCTCAGAGGCACGCTCTTCCTTAATTCTCAGTGTTTGCCAGCCCCTCCAAATCATTTTTCTTTCTTTCTCCTAGCTCTGGCAGGTGCACCCTGGTGCTTTGGTTTAAAAAGAAAAAAAGAGCAAAAAGCATTTAGCAAATAAAAGTAGATCCTGCAAGCTTGAAACCTGCCAGCTCTTTGGGTACAGTGCAAAGTGCTTGCAATACCCTTCCCTACTCACCCAACTCTGCTTTGAGGGAGGGGAGCTGTATATGTACTAATACAGGAAGCAGAGTTGGATCCAAGCTCTAAAGGAAGGGGTGAGCTGCACCTTTATGCCAGGGAGGGGGCTAACACCAGATCCTGTACTTACAACACATCCAATTGGTGGGATGCATTAAGCAACATGCCAACACATAGTAAACCATAATTACTTTAGTTTAGACCCTTTCAAATGCAAGAGGTCTGTCTCTTTAAACAATTTAAATTTGTCTAATTTGATATTGTATATTTCTTGTACACATATGGAAGTTTTGCTGTGACTGAGCAATCACCAGTGGTGTAATTTGGCCTAATTAGCCTTTGCTTAGTGATTTGGGATGTCTATCAAGGACTGTTATGTTCTCAGGAAACGTAGTGAGTTAAAAGCTAATGTGGTGACCTCATCTCTATTCATTAAGCTCCAGAGTATAAACTGCACTGGAGAGCGACTGTTAAACCGTATCAGTCCATTTTTATGCTGCAAGTTAATCTGCTTTAATTTGGATACTAAATTTATCCAATTTAACATTTGCAGTTATAACGGGAAATAATTTACAGGAAAAAATGCAGTATATTGTTCACTTCCCCTTTTGCCTTGCTTGCAAACGTTTCTTGGGATTTTGGTGGTGGTGGTGAGGCACAATCATTTTTATTTTCTTGGGTTCTTTAAAATGATGTTCCTGTTTGAAAATTGGTATGGCTTCAAGGGGAAATTATTAGCCAAGGACCAATAGAAAACACACACATTTGTATCATTTACTTTGTGCGAGCGGTTTGCCTTTCTACTTAAACCGATCATTAAATGAGAGTGCAGCCACCGGCTCTTTAATATTAGAGCTATATGCACACTGTGTCGCTGTGCTGCTGGTCCAATCGCTCTTTGTGACTTCAGCTATTGGCTCAGAACGCTGCTTGTCTGACTCCATCTGCAGGGCTCTAACACCTCCTGCACTCAGATCCATTCAACACACAATTCGCGCCAGCTGACAAGCAAGCAGCAGCAGCATATCTTGCTCTCCTACTTTGTTTTGTCACACAACAAAGCTCTCTCGCAAGCAAATGAAGCTGGGAGTCATGATGGGGAGGAGTTTGACAGATCAAGTACTGGATCAAACTTAAAAAGCTAATATCTTAATTCAGCATCCTGGAAAAAAGGTCACCTTGCCTTGCTGGAAAAAGAAGCACACAATCTCAGCCTTGCAGCTCTGTGTTCGGTACCTTCTGCTTGCCTCTGTTCTACGTAGTTAGGCTATCTGATTACACAGACAAGGATACTCATGGTAGATGACAAGGGAAAGAACATGAAATGTCTCACCTTCTTCTTGATGCTTCCAGAGACAGTTAAGAACAGGTCCAAGAAAAGCTCCAAGAAGGCAAGCAGTAGCAGTGGTGGCAGCAGCAGCAAGTTACCTCCAGTTTGCTATGAAATCATTACCTTGAAGACTAAAAAGAAGAAGAAGATGGCTGCTGATATTTTCCCCCGAAAGAAGCCGGCGAACAGTAACACCACTGCTGTCCAGCAATACCACCAGCAAAACATCAATAACAACAACATCATCCCAGCTCCAAACTGGCAAGGACTGTACCCCACCATCCGAGAAAGGTAAGCAAGTTGGGAAATGGTTTCTTAATTGTGCTTTTCAGTTCAGTGGCAGTTTGTAGTGAGATGTGTGCCCTCTTTTCGAACAGCATGCCTTCCCGTTAGGCAGTGCTCAAAGAAGGGGAAATGCTTTTACTTTCCCCTTGTGCAGTTGTTATTTTTTCTCCTGATAATGAAGAATATTTTTGCATGCAAGCTGCCTTGATTTAACCTCTTAGGCATTCTTCTCTCATGAAGGCACATTCACGCCGTATTAATCTTCGTATTTGATCACACAGTTTAGCATTTTTACTTTTACAAAAGTACTTGCTAAGTTTTTCTTGCAATGTCATACTTTTTTTTTATTAAAAAAGGTCATACCTTGGTACATTTCATAATTATTAAAGTCATTTAAAATCTGTTGTGCTTTTTTCAAAAAGGACTGTTTTCTTTCTCACTTTGTGTTTGTGTGTTTTCTTGGTTGCTCTTGAAAGATTGTAACATTATAAGGAGCTGAATTGCATGTATGGGATGCTGAAACCCTAAAATAACTTATTGCCTCTGTTTGTAGAAATGCAGTAATGTTCAACAATGACTTGATGGCAGATGTTCATTTTGTGGTTGGTCCACCAGGTGGGACCCAGCGGTTGCCAGGACACAAAGTAAGCAACAGCTGCATTACTAGATCTGACATGGGAAAAGCAAGGGGAACATCAGCCGTTGCCATTGTAACTTAGTGTGGGAGGCTTGGGTACTGGAACTGACATAATTATGGAAGCTTTTAAGCATCTTTGCCTGGTGAAATGCTTTAGCAGTTTCCCCTCCAGTTAAATATCTTTGCTACTGTAATACAAGGTTGGGAAAATCTGTGTCTGTTTCTGGACCACAGTTCCCAGCCATGCTAGCCGTTGGGCATGGGAGTTGTAGTTCAACATGTTCCTCAACTGTGCAGTACAATATTACCCCCTCCAAAATCTTGTTTTACTGATTTATGACATTATTATCCTATCCTTCCACCAATCTGCCCTCCTTTTAAAAACTCACAACAACCCAGTGAAGTAGCTTATGCTGAGACAGAGGCTGGTCCAAAGTCACCCCATAAGTGGGAATTTGATCTCAGGCCTCCACATATAACACTCTGAAACACTGCAACACACTGCCTCCCAGTGGGGATAGCAATGTATTAGAATAGCAGTCTGTTCAAGGGTTGTGGATGGGATTTCTCCAGGATTCCCTTAGTGAGTTTTGCTTTAAAAATTTAGAGTGCAAAGTGAAGCCATGCCATGCTCTCTCATTACTGTTGATTGCCTTCATGGCTTCATTCTTAATGCTCACTGTGGCGCTGCCACATTTCTGCTTTTCTGTTGGCGATGAATTTTGTTCTAAAGCATGAAATAATATTTCCCTTTTTGAACAGTATGTCTTAGCTGTTGGAAGCTCTGTATTCCATGCAATGTTTTATGGAGAGCTTGCTGAGGACAAAGATGAAATCCGTATACCAGATGTGGAGCCTGCTGCTTTCCTCGCTATGCTGAAGTAAGCATCCTTCTTCATTGCTGGAAGTGAATTTGTTTGTACTTGATCTAGTAATGCCACAGTTAAAAAGTTAGGCATTGTCATAAAGAAAGAATTGATGTGCAAACACACCCATTAGCTTATGGATACGGTGTCTGTAGTTGTGTGTTAATTATAGGACTTTTAAAAATGAATATTTTATTTATCCCTCCCTTCCTTCAGATGTCAAAGAGATAAAGAATTAAACAACTTTTAGAAGACATCTGAAGGCAGCCCTGTATCGGGAGGTTTTTAACGCTTCATGTTTTATGTTTTTAGATATGCTGTAAGCCGCTCAGTGTGGCTGGGGAAACCTAGCCAGATGGGTGGGGTATTGTTGTTGTTTTATTAATAATAATCCCTCACTTCCCTTCCCCGCCTCCATCTCCTGCATATTTATTTAGTCAGCAGGTCACATTGGTCAAGCTGCTTTTTCATATACTTTATAAAGAATTGAATATAAAAAGGAAGAGCTTTAAAACAGGGTGAAAAGGAAAGATTCCAAACTATTAATATACTGTTGCCCGTTTTAGATGCAACACCAAGCCAAACCATGGCTTAGCACATCTGAGCAAGCATGCAAGTCTCCAGAGTGAAGATCACAGCCTCAGCAATCCTATCTCAGTCTTGCGGCTGTCATGTTTCCTGGGGCTAAGCCATGGTTTGGCTTAGTCTTCCTTCCACGATCCAGGGTCATGGGTTTGACTCACTTCAGTGAGTCAATGCATGAGAACAAACCTTGGTTGCAGCGGGTGGTTTGTCTGGTGCAAGACAAACCATGGGACACAATCTTCACACTGAGATCTCACATGTTTCCTCATTCCCAATAAACCATGAGTTGGCTTAGCATTACAGGTGAACCAGGTCTGCATTTGATTGTGCTACCCTTTTTTTCTAACGACACAATTCCTTTTTATTCCTGATAAGTGCAGCTTCTGATGATCCTGTAAACTTCTGAAAGGCAGTCACTGATGATAACGTTTTCTTATAGGCAGGATGAATTTTCAAATGTTAAAAATAATAGTATTTTCTTAAATGCTGTTTCTGCATTTTAAACTTGAACTGAAGAAAGGACATGCATTTGGGGGGAGGTGATTTTTCCCTCCACCCAGCTTGTTTTTCTTGCATGACGAGTGGGAAGTAAGGAAGAGCAAGTTGCTTTCGAACAATGATTGCCCATTAATTCAGGATTTAATTTGGAAGGTGTATTTGGAAACATCTAGCATTTCTTATTAAAAAATAATCATTTTTCTCTGTGTCATCTGTTACTGTTTTATATGTGTGCTTATATATTATAAAAATCCCTTCGCTGTGCCATTGAATCCCCCTGCAAGCTTTGCCTGACCATGCAACTGCTAAATATTAGTCTCCGGTCTGGATTGCCGTGGCGATTGTGAAGGGCACTTTCTAACTTTTCCTTAGGGTGCTTTTGCTGCTTGTAGCTGTGGTTAGTCAGCACACGAATGTGTGAAGAGCTTCAAAGAAAGGAGATGACACGTATGAACCGGCAAGACGCAGTTGTGTCGTCATTTGTGGCTAGATCTGTCAAACTGCGAAGGTTGCAGTATTTAAATATAGGTGTTGCGTCCTGATGCAAATGGGATGTCAGCTGAATAGTATGATCTGTTCAGGTTATAAATACCAGCAGTGCCTTAGGTAGATATGGGATCTTCGGTTGAATCTTACCGTGCCAGAAAAAAAGGATTTACTGCTTGATGCAGCTCTACAGTGGAAAGAGTTTATATCTTCCTAAATGCAGGCACTAGGAGGCATACTCAAACAGAGCACAGTCTAATACAGGTTTAAGGGCACTTCACAACCTTTGATTTCAATAGGCCTTTGATTTCAGTAGATGCTTGTGTGTGTTCTGCTGTGCACTTGATTGTACTCTTGGTGTGCACAGTTCTGGAAACACGGATTTAAGAGTAAGACGAGTGGATTCATCCTAATGAAAACATGTTTAATACTCAGCATTTACACTGAGCTGGACTCTCCCCTGTCAAAATAGGGTAGCAGCGGAAACATCACAATGTAAATACCATGTTTTCACACTAAGGTGTGCCAGGAGAGAAGAAAGAAGGGAAGAGTGCAAACCAGGTCACTGTTATCTCCATTCTTGATTTTTTCTTTTGGTGATAACCAGCATCTCTAAAATTAGGAGCCAGACATTTTCGCAATTAAAGAAAAATATGGCTGTTAGAGTAGGTTTAGGTGTACTTTATTGTCCTAGTTCATGACCAAACTATACAAGATGTTTAACTCTTTCATCTCCTGATAACAGTCCTGAGGAAGGTCCCTCTTCTGAGGCTGGTATTTGTTTTGTAGGGGAAATATCCAAAATCAGGGTGGAGGAGGGATTTTCCTTGGGACTGAAGCTGGGGAGATTTACACCAAACTGCCTGGTGTTATTTGCAGGGTTGAAAACTGGCCCATTAAAAACACATTTAACCACATCTAGGCAAGGTACAGCAAAAGGTAAATCTGTAAAGTGGCTTAAAACATATCTTACTGATATTTGTAAGCTACTCTGTGAGACTGTTTTCTGTTGAAGAGTAGGATTAGAATTATTTTAATAGAAAAAGAATTAGGCCCCTGGTTTCTAATATGTGTACAATACGTGGTGTTAAAACCTACTTGGTTTCTATATATCATGTTTTGAATGCATAAAACCTCTACACTGGTGATGTGCACATTGGCCCTGAACATAAAAGGAAAATATGCATTTTACTTAAAGTATTAGTTATCATTTCTACGTATGGTAAGTGTCACTTATACAGTCGGAGCTTTTGTCTGACAGTTGCTTTTAATCCACCAAAAATCCCCAAAGCAATTTCATTGTTATAATAAAAGTTTCATTTTAAAAAGACCACAGGTAAATTAGCCTGTTGCTACTGTTTATAATAGCTGTGCAAGTTAGATATTTAACATCCCTAAGTGCTGTCTTCTATGCTGTATTCTTTCTGACACTTAAAATCCCAAGGGCTAGAAGTACGTGTTAAAACATTGTGCATCCAAGAGAGATTATGGTTGCCTTGTAAATGAGCAGCTAGTGCCCCATAGGGAAAATCAAAAGAAGTAAACACAAATCTTTTAAACAAGAGCTTAAGTGAAATTGACATCAAAGCTTCACAAATACAGTTCAAAATATTCTGCCACCCCCCCAGCAACAAATGGCTTTTAAACGATGTCATTATTACCTTCATCCTCTTTCCCTTGCCCCAGTGCCAGATCAAGACCAGTTTGTGCTACTTCCCTCCCTCCAAATAATTAACTTTGCTAGAAATGACTAGGTTTCCCATTGTGATCTGCAAGTCATACATATATGGCTGCTCTAAACTCTTTTCATCGTGGTCAGGTTGAATGTTCAGCATGAATTGCATGCAGTATGCAAAACAAACCAGATTGAAAGAGAAGTACCTTTGCCTTGTTCGTGTGCTCAAGTAATGCCTCCTTTTCTTCTTCTCCATTGTGCTTGGGAGCTGGAGGAGAATAGGCAGGAGAAACTAAGGGTACTACTAGATGTGTATTTTTGGAGTATGCTGTGAGTTCACTTGGGAGACAGCCTATCAGCTTCTTAGGGGGGCTATCCCAACCTGAAAGAGTTTGGCTTCAGAACCCAGCTAGATCCCCAAACAATCTATTGCAGGCACACTACAATCTGCCCCATAATCTTATGTGGAATGGATTGTGGAAGATGTTCTCTGGAGTACTTTGATCACTTCCTTTGAGTGATCCGATTGCAATGTTAGTTGTCAGAAACTCTGTAGATGATTGGATGAGGGTGTCCATCTAGTTGACCACCATCCTTTCCAACAATGGTCAGTCCCTGGTGAAGCCCACAAACAGTTCCTCCATTGTCTGCAGCTGGTATCCAGAGAGACACAGCCATTGAACCTGAATAATCAATTTAACTAGTCATAGTGAATAAGCATTTTAGAGAGAGCGATCTTCCATAAATATGTCTGCTCTTTTACTGGCTACCTAAGCCAATGGTAATTACCACATGTTTTGTTGGCGAATTCAGTACATTTGTACATTCATTTTCGAACAGATTAGTTTTCACACGTTTTGGCTCCTGAATGCTGCAAACCTGGAAGTGAGTGTTCCGGTTTGCGGACTATTTTTGGAAGCTGAACGTCCAGCGGGGCTTCAGTGGCCAATCAGAAGCCACACTTTGGTTTCCAAACATTTTGGAAGTCAAACGGACTTCCAGAACAGATTCCGTTCGACTTCCAAGGTACGATTGTATTTTAATTGTATGTTCTGTGAAGAAGTGCTTTTTGTCTGTCATGAGCAGAGTTATTGACATTTTTTCCTGAAATACAAGTCCATTATATTTCAACATGCGCTAAATTAAATTGGTTGTCAACTTTACACTATAATGAGCTAAAGCTTAAGTTGATTGATTCATGGGGCTGCCAGTTAAGGGCACACTTGTTCATCAAGGCAACTTCCGTTGCAGTGCATTGCAGTGCTGTGGAATGAAAAAAGACCATATGAAACATTGCCTCCGGAGCATTTGCAGATTTTGTCATCATCTTAAAAAGTCACCCGTATTGAGGTTTTGATGAGCTTAACAAAAGGTAGATGATAAATCAACAAATTAAGCATTTTTAGAGCCAGTGTGGTGTAGTGGTTAAGAGCGGTAGTCTCGTAATCTGGAGAACCGGGTTCGAGTCTCCGCTCCTCCACATGCAGCTGCTGGGTGACCTTGGGCCAGTCACACTTCTGTGAAGTCTCTCAGCCTCACTCACCTCACAGAGTGCTTGTTGTGGGGGAGGAAGGGAAAGAAGATTGTTAGCCGCTTTGAGACTCCTTAAAGGGAGTGAAAGGCGGGATATCAAATCCAAACTCTTCTTCTTCTTCTTCTTGTTGCAAATAATTCCTGAACAACTATATTAGTGTTTTATCATACATGTGTCTTTCACTACTAGTGTTTTTGAAAAACGTCTATTTGTTTTGTTAACAGTATTACATGCGTGTCTTTTATTGCAGATACATATATTGTGATGAAATTGACTTGGCTGCGGATACAGTTCTGGCAACTCTTTACGCTGCCAAGAAGTACATCGTTCCTCATCTTGCCCGCGCATGTGTTAACTTCCTAGAGACGAGTCTGAGTGCAAAAAACGCTTGTGTACTGCTCTCCCAGAGCTGCTTATTTGAGGAACCAGACCTGACTGAGCGCTGCTGGGAAGTGATTGATGCCCAGGCAGAGCTGGCTTTGAAATCAGAAGGGTTCTGTGACATTGATTTTCAAACACTCGAAAGCATCCTCCAGAGGGAGACCCTGAATGCCAAAGAAATTGTGGTTTTTGAAGCTGCTCTCAGTTGGGCCGAAGTAGAGTGTCAACGCCAAGAGCTACCTGCCAGCATAGAAAACAAGCGCAAAGTCCTTGGGAAGGCGCTCTATCTCATCCGCATCCCTACGATGGCGCTTGATGACTTTGCAAATGGTGCTGCTCAGTCCGGCATCCTGACCCTCAATGAAACAAACGATATCTTCCTTTGGTACACGGCTGCCAAAAAGCCAGAGCTGCAGTTTGTGAGCAATGCCCGGAAAGGCCTTGTCCCACAGCGCTGCCACCGCTTCCAGTCTTGTGCCTACCGCAGCAACCAGTGGCGCTACAGGGGCCGTTGTGACAGCATACAGTTTGCTGTTGACAAGAGAGTGTTCATTGCTGGCTTCGGGCTCTATGGCTCCAGCTGTGGATCGGCCGAGTACAGTGCCAAGATTGAACTCAAACGGCAAGGCGTTATCCTAGGGCAAAACTTGAGCAAGTACTTCTCTGACGGATCTAGCAACACTTTCCCAGTGTGGTTTGAGTACCCCGTGCAGATCGAGCCAGATACCTTTTACACAGCTAGTGTGATTCTGGATGGAAATGAACTCAGCTACTTTGGACAGGAAGGGATGACAGAAGTTCAGTGTGGCAAAGTAACTGTGCAGTTCCAGTGCTCTTCAGACAGTACCAATGGCACTGGGGTTCAGGGGGGGCAGATTCCAGAACTTATCTTTTATGCCTGAAAGAAGATGGGTTCCAGAACATGGAGAGCGCTGTTCTATGGTGTATATGTCTGGTCCAGACCTGTTTGATACTTACCTTGCTGTCTGCAGATATGTGATCAGTACAGGTAATATGTTCCTGAATGCAGTGAACAGCTTAATGCTTGCTGTACTTTTGTAGCCTAAGTGTAAAATCCTTTTTACTTGGGAGCTCCCAGGAACAAGCAAATGAGCAAATTATAAAAGTCAAGAGTTTCACAGCCTTACCACAGATGAGATGGCCTTTGTTTGTGTGAAAGAAAGGAAATAGATGTTCTTCTCCATGCTGTTTCCCACCTACCCTTTTAACTTGCTACTTTCTCCTGTTCTTTTGATTTATTTATTTTTGTTTCCTCCATGCCATAGGCTTTTCAAACATCTCACTGTTTGTTTTAACGGACACCCCCTCACACTTCCACTGGAGGCTGATTTGGCAGCAACACCACCAATTCACACAAAATCAGTTTTGCTAGAGACAAGTTTGGTCTTCCTACATGTGCTAATCAGATGTTGGGAAGTTGTGTTAATTGAGATGGACCACTGGGATGAACTGGTGCATTGAGAATGTCTACAAAGGAAAGTAAGTCTCCTCAAGGAGCAAAGCGGGTTATGCACAGTAGATTCTTACTTTCTTCAACACCGTTCTCTCAAGCTTCTCCTGAGACACAAAACAACCCCTGCTTGTCCAGCTAGTGCATTGAAATGAATGGTGTTTTCACCATGGCAGTGCCTCAGTGACCCATTTCTTTCCCCCATTTAATAAGCCTTTGTAGTCACCCTTTATGGGTCCAGTCCCTTTCCCACAATTTTCTGATCCATAGAAAAGGAGCAAATCCCTACTGACTATTTTTTCTTTTTCCAAAGGCAGTTGAAAACTTTTTGGCATGATGTTACTTTTACCACCTGAGTAAAATAATAATAATAGCAATTTTTGTAGTATTATATTATTTTCAATTGCTATGGATAGTTCACAAATTGACTAACTTGACAGATAAATTGATAGAAGCAAGAAGCAAGTAGGTTTCAAAGACTTCTCCATTTCTGGGTTGGACAAAATGTAGTTGTACTTAAATATTCACCCACATGTTTGCTTTTTAAAGATGCTCCAGATTTGTGATTTAAAAAAAAAATAAATGCCCAGATTTCTTGGCTTTCAGAATCCCCCTAACTACGTACTGTGGGATCAGATAGCAACATGGCTAGCGTGGATGCTGTTTGTAGTTTTTCTTCTTAGAGCTGCTTTTTAGCACAGCTGTAAATGGTTGCTTTGAGTAGCATTCATTACCACACTACGTAGAACGCCTGTTAAGACGCATCTCTAAAACAAGTATATGTTCATTTTATAGGAAGTTTTGATTTTTGTGTGATTGTAATGAAATTGCTAACTGCCAGCATTTTCTGAAAAGGGGACATTTGTGACTTAGATTTCCCCCATTTTAATTTGATCTTCATTCAGATCTGAAGTTCAGTTTTTCATTGACCAGAAGCATTTTTCTCCTCTTTTTTTAAATTGGTTGTCAGGCTTCCTGTAGAACCATCTGTGTTCTTGGCAGGAAAGGGCTGCAGGCTGGGTGGTAGTAAAAATGAAAGGAAATAAGCATAACTGAATGATACAGAGCAATTTCATGTTCATGAAATAATAAAAGGCACATTTTCAAGTAGGCAACACTTGTCTCTGCTTGAAAGTTGCTTACAGTGGTATTCCCAAGCTGATTTTCAACCCCCCTTGCTTTAAATTAAGAATATGATTTATTCAGTAAAGTAAGCATGAATGCTTCCTGCTACATTGTTTAAGGTGGGAGTGTACCTCCCCAACACTAAATCTACACACTGATATAACTATATAAATGTTTCTCCCACCTCTCCACCCACCAATATGGTACATTATCTGTTCATGTGCTTGCTCTGAATATTTTAACCTGCTGGAATCCTGGCTTCTAGTAGTCTTTTAAGTGCCATTAAGAATCTAAAATATGGTGGATTGGGCATGAGAAAATCCAGCCTTCAAATGCAGTGTTTTCTCAGATGTGTATAATATAAAGGAAAACACAGATGCTATTCTTAAAGGGAAAATGTTATTATTGCCTTTTTAATTATTTCAAATGGTATGATGTAAAACAGAAGCATACAAATGCTCTTATGTTGTATTGGGGTTGCTTCCTGATCAGATGTACCTGATGGTATCCTCAAGAACCATTGTGGCTGGCGCATTGGTCTTACACCCAGGGAGAACCAGGTAAAAGCCCTGCTCAGTCACAAAATTTCCCGGGTGCGCGTAGCCTAACTTTCCTTACACTGATGCTGTGAGGATGAAATTGGTGGCAGGGCATCGAGGAAGGGCAGGATAGAAATGAGAATGAATAATCTGTGCATAATGTGCTGGGAGAGGGGGGGAGCTCCTGCAGATGCTTCCCCATGCTTTTTCATGAACCTCAAATAAGAGTCACAACGGAATTGCATGGTTTGAGCAAGTAATGCTATTTCCCCTACTAGCAATCCTATAAAAGCCAGTTTCCAGACTAGGGTCATGTGGGGTTTTTTATGCCCTGTGCCCTCTTGGCCTCTAGATGGCATATGTACACTGCTGCTTTTACTTAATGCCCCACTGAAACAGATGGCTGTCATGAGGTCCATAATGGTATCCGAGTGTAGCACTTTATATTTCCCTTAAGCGTGAATGTCTTGCCATTCACTTCCATGGGGGAAAGTAACTGGGTTTACTTGGGTGTAGTGCTGGGGAGAAAGAGGGCCAGGTTAGGCGGCCCCTGATTTTGGAATGCATAGCTCAACCTCCCCTGAAAAGGGGCTTCCTTCTGTCCCTCTTCCCTTGTTTGTCAAAGTGACAGGCGCTTATTAAGTTTGAATCTGAAAGCAGAAGTATCATTTGCCTACCATTATGAGCAGTTCTTAAACCAGTTTGCAGTGGTAAATTGCAATCCTTTTTTGATGGTACATTTTGGTGCACCATCTCCTTTACTGTACAAGGGTAATGTCAATGAGGTGTGCTGTCGGATACAAAAAATGCATGTCTTAAACCAATATAAAAATTAAGCAATATATTGGTTTACTCTTAAGATAAGGGAGGCATAGCTTGCTGCATAAAAGTTAGCATGTGTCTTCTGCAACTGAGTCACTTAAGCTGACCAAGAGGTCTGGACCTTCCCCATGTGTTCCTTGAAAAAAGAGATGAGTTCAGAGTTTAAATAGTATTAAATTTGTCTTAGTATGGACAATATTTTAAAGCATATTTTGAAACTGATTTGCATTCAAGGCACATACTGCAGAGGTGTTTAAAAATTATCTCTGCAACCATGAGAGCTAAATACTTTCACAGCTTTCACGAAAGCACCCTTCCCTGCTTTTAGATTATACGGGAGAGAACTAAGTTATGCTTCCAACATGATTGGGTGTTGGTATTCTGCTTGGTGTACATTATTTTACATGTCTCACAATGAACTCCTGTGCACGTCTACTCAGAAGTAAATCTCACTGAGTTCAGTGGGTCTTACTTCCAGATAAGCATGCACAGAATTACAGCTTTAGACAGTAGAATTTAAAGTGTGCATTGCACTAATTTCGGCAGTTTTCAGTTAAAATGCCTTTAAAATTACTATTAAACTTGGGCCACTTCTAGTATGAATTATTTTTATTGTCAGCATCTGTACCATGCCTTTCTAAGGCATATTCAGTGCAGCTTGTAATCAAAATAAAAAGAATGCACAACAAAAATATGAGGAAAATGGCAAAGCAATAAAAAGGACTAAAAACTATAGGATAATCTGGCAGGGGAAGGGTGAAAAATGAAGGCATGCTGCAAAAGTTGCTGTAATAAAATTGCCTTTGCTGCTCATCTAAAAGTGAGTAGCGATAGGGCCAGGAGCACCTCCTTGGGGAGGCTGCTCAGATGTATGACTGAGAAAAGTATAAATGGGATCAAAATGAAAAGTCAGAATGCTAATATATTGATAAAGAGGGAACACACAAAGAATGGGGAAGTCCGCATTTTCCGAGTGCTGCAGAAGCTGAGTATTTCAGAGTTGGTTGTGTAGATAACACCAGAAAATTCAGCCAAATGAAATCTGCTACCTAAAAGTGGCACTTTAACCATGCAACTAGCAATTTTATGAAGGAGGTTTTTGTACCTTTCAGAATTGTCCACGTTGATCTAGTTCCTGGTCAGTTGTTACTCTCCAGGGAGCAACCTGGTAAAGAGTCTTGCGCGTGCAAACCATCCCCAGATAGAAAGTAGTGTGTGGTACTGCATTTGGTTGAATGCAAGATCTCCACGGTGTTGTATTCAAAGTAGAACTAAGGCGGTTGTTCCATCAATGCAAACCTTTCTGCTTGTTTGACAGAGCTATCTCCCCTTCCTCAGCATGCCATTATGAGGATTCTCCCAAACTCTTGAAGAAGATTTGGGGGGAGCACATTGGAAAGTCCCAATGCGCTAGCAGAAATTGTGGTCCTAAGGCTTCTGGTTACTTTTTTGAATGGGGCAAGGGGTTAGAGCACAGTAGATTGCATACAAGAGCCTCTAGGTTCAATCTCCAGCATCAGAAATGCACACACATACCGTCTGAAACTAAAGCTGCTTCCAGTCAGTGTGTACTATTAAGCTAGATGCACCAGTGGTCTGACTCTGTAGAAGACAGCTTCCTGTGGATAAGGAAATGTCTACGGAGTTCAGTTTTCCCCACTGCTGATTAACGAAAGTCCTTTTTTGCCTGAGGACCTACGTCACTTTTAGAACGAATAGCAGAGAATGCCCAATGAAAAATGCCAAATTAAAAAACAATTACAGGGTCGTCATTCAACATCTCTGAAATGCACAAATGGCTGTGTGTGGACTTTGCTGTTCTCTTACATGAACAAGGGTATGCAGTGAGGAATCTCTGTACATGCACAGAGACATCTCTGTGGATACAAGGTCCTTGCATGTAGGGGAACTATGCATTTGTCTCTTAAATACATAAAGTGCCCCACAACTGCTGCTATCTGTTAACATTAACACTAATTATATTATTGGCATTCATATTTTAATAGTGCTATTTAAAAGTATCTGCTGGTGATCATACCACCACTATCAATGAAAGGCTTTACCCAAATGGCATTGAGTCAATCCTGTTTTCTGTATCTACCCATGTTAGGTTGGATTCATTCTAATCAATGTATGTTGCCTTAAATGGTTTGTGGATTGAAGTATAAGGCTGCCAGCATCAATCGACTGGAAGCAGGGGATGTCCGTAGAATTGTTTCCAAATGAGAGCTTTGTACCCTTAAATAGAAAGTCAATATCCTAAATGTATGAATTCCTGTATATTTTGGTTTATTCTTCTAAAGCACCAGACATATTTATCTGGAACAGAACAGAGCCTGAGATGTGAGAAAATATTATAGATGCTGTTTAAATTACGCCTAACATCTTGTTGCATGGCGAGCTAGAAGGGGGAAGGGAAGCTGTTAACTGGATTTGTGGTGTAATATACTTTAAGCATATCTGACATAGTATTTAAGTAAATGTTCTAATTTCTACAGTACTTATTGCACTGATTTTTTTAAATGTTAAAACTCCGTTATTTCAAAGACAACTGCGTCTAGTTGTGCTTGGAGCAGTGCTTGACTATAGCAACCGATGGCATTATTTATGAAGGACAGATATATATATATAAATATGAAGTACCTCAAGTTGAATGTTATCGTACTGTATCTTTAATGTAACAGTGCAGAATTTTAGTAGACACATGAATGTGTATAATCACATTTAAAAGGCAAATAAAAATTAAACTGGTTCTTACACTGTTTCCTGGTGTGCTTCTGAAACCTTAATAAATTTGCAGTAATACTTGCTGGACTTTGGGCATCAGAAAGGCTTGATGTACCTGATAAGTTCTATCCTGAGGAAGAACAACAAATGGGTTGATCAGTATTTTGTTAAAATGCTAAAACCGAAGCAAAGGAGAAAGAAAGGAGTCATGGGTTCGAACTCTTGATAAATGTAAATACTACAAAAGGTGGAACTCAACTGGGCAAGATCCAACTTGAGTTGGACCAATTTGGTTGGGAGCTGTACCTCAGTGGGAAGAACATGGGAAAGGTCCCAGGTTCAATTTTCTGCAGGTAGGGCTGAGAGAGAACCCTGTCCGAAACCCTGGAGAGCTTCTGCCAATCAGTGAAGACAATACTGAGCTAGATGGACCAATGAGCTGATTCAGTATAAGGCAGCCCCCTAGGTTCTGGGGCTTACTGCAGCTCGTGAACAGAAACCTCTTCTACATGGGGTTGGTGGGTGGGCAATGATATTTTATCACTCCCAATCCCAGTGACACTCCTACATGTGATGGTGTCATATGTCATAATGTGCTCTTCCAGGTTTAATCAGCTTATTCAGTAGGTTTTAGAGGGGGTGAACAGACCACATGTGCTAGAGCAGGCACCTTCAACCTCGGCCCTCCAGATGTTTTTGGCCTACAACTCCCATGATCCCTAGCTAGCAGGATCAGTGGTCAGGGATGATGGGAATTGCAGTCTCAAAACAACTGGAGGGCCGAGGTTGAGGAAGCCTGTGCTAGAGGAACAATCTAGAGGTTGGAACGATGATCATGGCCACCAAGGTGAGAAGGAGGGGGGTGGGGAAATACCTGTTGGCACATCTATTCCTGAGACAACGAAACCATGCACACAGCGGCCAACTCTTTCCTGTCCTTACCCTTTCACAGAATACGAAGCTCAAGAGAAAATGGAACTTTCTTGAACTCTCCTCAAACGGCTTCTCAAGTTCAGATTATATTTCCCTATTGATAGCAATAAACGATCAGAGATGCTTGCATACGAAACAATGGAAAAGCAACAATGTACTGAAAATAGGAGCTGCCTAATCTATTTTGTCAGCAGGGCACATGCCCCTTTTGGGGCGCTACGGGAGTGAGAAAATCAGTGTCAAATTGACATCCAAAGGCAATTTGCTGGCAAAGGATTTTTGCTGGCGGGGGCAAAAGTTTGCATCAAAGAGCTCTCCTTGCTACCTCTCTAGACTAAGATGGCACAGAGAGAAAGCAATCCTCTTTTCAAGAAACGGGTGTCCTTAATCCAGTGTTGCCACTTGACTCCCAACGGGCCATAGTAGCTAGGAGTGCCTTTTACTGCCTTTAGCTGGGATGCCAGACACAGCCATCTCAGAAGGGCTAACATAGCCACAGGGACCCATGTGTTGGTAACCTCAATACATCACAGCTGCACTTGGTGGGGCTTCCCTTAAGGCTGGTTCAAAAGTTGCAAGTAGCACTGAATGCTGCGGCTAAGTTGTGAATCAACTTACTACAGTAAACCAGGCCAGGTTTAAGGTTTCGTTGATGGGATATAAAGCTCTAAACAACTTAGGGCCAGCTTCCCCAAGGGAATCCCATTCCCCATATAGATCTACCCAGTCGTCATGATCTGCAGGTGAGCACCTTCGCCCCTGCCAAACCACAGCTTGAACTGTTAGTGAATGCTGCTGTATCGTGTCTTATTAATTAACGTACCTTTAATTTTATCTTTTTCATATATTGATATTAAAGCTATTTTAGATGGCTGTGGGCTGCCTTAATATTCTTTGAATAAATGCGATATAGAAATGATTTCAATAAATTCATAAATTAAGAAAGAGTTGTATTACATACTGCACAAATAGCGTCCTACAAAAGGAATATACAGTCCTGTAATTTGAAATGACACAACCGTAAATGGCACAGAGGAAAACTCTTGATTCTGCTGACTTGTGAGTACTGCCTCTAACTTTTGCACAAACTGAATTAAAGAATTCAGTGCTATCAAACCATAAGCCAGCAAAGTTATCGCAGGAGTCTTTCATCTGCTTTTACCTGCAAAGCTAGCGGTTGCTAGCAGGTAAAGCAGAATATGGCAGTTTTGTTTTTAATTTGCCTATCCCCCCCCCCCCACATTAGACTGTCTGCTTGGCTTCTATAACAACATTTTCAAAAGAATCGGCTCAAAGTGAAGGTGAAATCTAGAAAGGTAAGAGTTATTCTGCTTGTAGGGTATGCTTGTGTTGAAAGAAATAGATTGCAGCAGCAGCTGCTTCAAACAGCACCAGCAAAATCTTTTAAAGTAACCCAGTTTGTGGGAGTATATTAATATTCATTTTGCTGCAAAATGTTTGGCCTTGTGAAAAAGCAGGAAATAAGCCGTGGACCTCATTTTAAACTTTATAGACCTAATTAGTGCCACTCTCAATATAGGCATCTTAAGATCAAGCTTGACTAAATTGATGCTTTTTATAGTGTAATCTGGGAATGTGGGCAGATAGCTTTAAATAAGTTCAATTTTACTTTGCTGCGCCTTGGGGTTTTTTTTCATCTGATTCATGCCAACCACTAGGGTGCATATGGACTAGATTGATACCCAGATAAATTTATCCATTTATTATTTGCATGTATAGCATGTTCTTTACTGGAACACCCCCCCCCCCGGCTCTTCCTTCTGAGCTATCCAGCCATACCCTTCTGCTGTCTCCCGGGGACCCCTAATCTGGAATGTTGCCAGGTCATCAGTGTGGGAAGAAAGGCTCATCTGCCATCCGAATCAGTTTCTGAACACAGAATGGAGGAGTGGGCACTGTCTTGTCTTGTGTTTTGCCCTTTGGGTAGCAAATGTCTTGGGCTGGCCCTGACCGGGCCTCAATGAGCAAAGAAGGATATTGTAAAATGGGTCACATACCACATCCCTCCCAGATGTGAAGCAGTCATATGAGACCGAGGTGGATTTTAACGCTTGGAATGGTATATTCTGCCCAGAGATCCAGAGAGGCCCAGGCCACTTGATGGCCCGAGCCATAAAGTAAAGGTAAAGGGACCCCTGACCCTTTACCTTTACGACTCTGGGGTTGTGACGCTCATCTCGCTTTATTGGCCAAGGGAGCCAGCGTACAGCAGCTGGGTCATGTGGCCAGCATGACTAAGCCGCTTCTGGCGAACCAGAGCAGCTCACGTAAACGCTGTTTACCTTCCCGCTGGACCGGTACCTATTTATCTACTTGCACTTTGACGTGCTTTCAAACTGCTAGGTTGGCAGGAGCAGGGACTGAGCAACGGGAGCTCACCCCGTCGCAGGGATTGAAACCGCCGACCTTCTGATTGGCAAGTCCTAGGCTCTGTGGTTTAACCCACAGTGCCACCCACGTCCATACTTAAAATAAAAAATGATGACACATGGAAACAAAATAAGGCACAATCAATCAAAGAGTGGTTTGTTTATACAATCAGCTGGTCCGAAAGGACCGTGTTCATCATGGTCTAATCTTGTGCCATCAGGACAGATAATATTTTTGTTCATAATTTTTTTAAAAAAATAGGCTTTTTACCAAATTGCACCTTTTGTTTGCTTAAATTTGCAGATCTAAGCTGATATATAAGGAGCAAATCTGATCAAGTGACGAAAGAAAAAGTAGTGTTGAAATCATAGCTTCACTTTGAGCTTGTGGCCGTGGGCTAAATGGCTCACCTGGACCCCACTCTGATTGGCCCTGATTCTACCTCCCACATGGCCACTGCATTTGAGTAAGGTGCACATGGATGGATGTAATCTCTAACCAGCCAGAGTCCAGTTTGCAGCACACATTTCAAAGCCAGATTCACAGAAATGAAACACCGAACGAAATACTGACGAGAGCATGACTTGATCTGGGAAAGGAACCTGTCGTAATTACACCTAGAGAACTCAAACTGATATCTAATAGGAAAAGATACCTTAGGGAACAATGCTGAAAAGGGATAGAAATGATGGATTAATAGGTTTTCTACATCACTAATTTTTATGTTCCAGTACAGAGAGTCAAGAGAATAGGGGAGATACACAGGGAGGGGGGCATGGCACCATATGCTCAGGAGCTGATAAGGACACTTACATAAATAGAGAATTGCGACAGCCAAATAAAGCCCCCTCTAAATAAGGTAACAAAGCACATCTCTGCTGTTTGTCATGCGGCTGGAAAAAGCGGGCAGGTGACACCTGCTCTTGTCGAGCTCCTGCTAAGACTCCCTAGTTAGTTAGAGAAGCAAATTACCTAAGGAAGGCCAGCATGAAAGGCTCTTTCGGAGGTTATTAGTGGGACTGGTCTCCTCAATGCAGCACTTGATTGGAGAAAGACAGAAAATTACAGGGCTTTGATTTTAGAGGGGAAGCTTTTAACTGCTTCCTGCTGTTCTGTCATTTGGTACTAGCCCCAAGTGGCCAAATTAAATTTGTGTCATGTTCCTCATTCCCTGACCACAAATCACTCTCTTGCAAGCTAGTGTTTTAAGAAGGGGGGGGGGAAGCTTTCCACATGGTAGGAAGAAAAAATTTCCTTCTAAATGATTGGGTGGGGGTAGGGATCCCACTGACCACCTGTGATCTAGAGTAGGGTTCTTAAAAAACAAACAAACCTACTAGCAGTAATTTGTAACCATCGTTCCTTCAGCTAAATTCATAACCACCTTCCCCGCCCTGCAATCTGTTTTGCTATGTGATCAAACAGAGCAGAGCGAGTGATTTCTGCGATTTTGGAGCAGCTTTTACCATTTCAGCTAGTATTTCTGCAGAAAGGAAATTCTTTGGGAGCTCGACATTAGAGGCTTCTTTGTGTGCTGAGCATTCTGTGAGGTCATGTTGACTTGCTGGGCAATTTCACAGTTCTGACTAGAAGAAAAGAAACAAGAAGGAACAAATAGCCAATAAATCAAATCCCCTTTCATAGCTTTCTTCAGACTTGATTCACACAACAGTGTTTTTCCCTCAAATTAGGAGGTCATTTCCCCCAGTCATCCCCTGCTGGGCATCTCCCTGTTTTGTAGTCACCTCTACAAAAGATGGAGGATGTAATGATGTCACAGCTACCTGGATACACAACTGATTACTACCTTGTGAAGTAGCGGGGTGAGATTCTTCCACCAACCAGGACAGATTAGAACTGCACACAAATCTCTCCATGAAAATTGAGGAGGAGGGAGAGAGCTGGCAATGGGTCAAAAAGTTTCACAAAACACCATTTGCTTATCTTTCCCTGCCATTGCAGTATCCTTTTCATGAGCACTGATTGTTTGGGGTTGCCTCAAGAAGATAACCAATCAGGGATCATATAACCAACATGATGGTGCCACATGACCACAGAGCCATTCGTATTTTGCTCTGTGATGATGTCTTGAAGCCAAATCAGAGTGACAGCAATTCTGCCATGTAAAAACATCTTTGAAACCAAATCAGAACGGTGAACGAACACCTTGGGCCCATTTTGCTACTTCGTCCCAATTTGCTGAGTCAAATTGTAGTCCAAACTGGTGGGATTGGGGAGAGTGGGTTTCTTGAAATAAGGTAGTGGGAAGCAGAGGTTTTGTAGGAGGGAGGTTCTAAGATACGGTAGGCACCGTATTTTTCGCTCTATAAGACGCACCAGACCATAAGATGCACGTAGTTTTTGGAGGAGGAAAACAAGGAAAAAAAATTCTGAATCTCAGAAGCCAGAACAGCAAGAGGGATCGCTGCGCAGCGAAAGCAGCGAACCCTCTTGCTCTTCTGGCTTCTGGGATAGCTGCGCAGCCTGCATTCGCTCCATAAGAGGCTCACACATTTCACCTTACTTTTTAGGGTGGGGAAAGTGGGTCTTATAGAGCAAAAAATACGGTAGTTTGCAAGCATGCTGAAAGCTGGAACAAAGTTCCTAGAGGTGGCGCTTTGCAAGCAAGTCACAATCCATTCCCATGATATTTCGCACAGATGAGTATCCTTTGGTCTTCAGGCTGCATGCAGCACAATGGGATGGCAAAAAGGTGCCCCATCCACTTGGGAAACTGTCTCTGCCCCCCTGCCCCCATCCTCCCTCCCTCTCTTTCTCTGGCTCCTCTGATCCAGATGCTGGCTGAGCTACTTCCACCTTCTCTCTCTCTCTCTCTCTCTCTCTCTCTCTCTCTCTCTCTCTCTCTCTCTCTCCTCCCATTCTCTCCCATTCTACTGCTTCTGGGCCTGGCAACTGCCATCTGGCATCCCTTTCTCCTAATACCGCCCCCCACCCCCCTCAGCCACACACACCGCAAGCCCCACAGTCTCTGGAGTGCGAACCAATGCTTGCCCTTGCCCACTGCTGTTCTACCTGCCAGGTTCTGGTTTCTCTCTATTTGCTAATCCTCCACCACTGCTACCCTTGAGGGAGGAGCAGGAGCCCTTCTGCATTTGCCATGCCAGCGTCGGCGATCCCTCTGCTCACCTGCAGCCTGCCAGGTTGTCTCTCAAACTCTGTCCAGCTTTTCACACGCTCTGCAAGCCAATGCCTTGCTGCTTCATCTGGGGTGCTGCCAATGTCCTTGTGCTCTGCCTCCATGATACCATCTTCATTTGGTGCCAGGCCACCTTGAGATGCCTGGCTGCAACCAGAAGCTCTGTGATAGCTGGGGTGCCTGCCTGCCAACCCTCTTCCCTTTTGCTGGCTCCTGCTGGCATTCCCTGAACATACATTCAGTGAAAAATAACTCTGGTGGTTACTTCAGGCTGTGCCTACCTTTCATTTGCCCCCCTCAGTGAGAGACAGTGCCCACAGATTCATACGCTCCAACATTAATCTGATGAAAATGTTGTTGTTGTTTAGTCGTGTCTGACTCTTCGTGACCCCATGGACCAGAGCACGCCATGCACTCCTGTCTTCCACTGCCTCCTGCAGTTTGGTCAGACTGATGAAAATAGGGATGTCCTATTCAATAATAACAATAATAATTATATTATTTATACCCTGCCCATTTCATTGGGTTGCCCCAGCCACTCCGGGTGGCTTCCAACATATATAGAAATGCTAAAACATTAACCATTTTTTTTAAAAAAACCCTTCCCTATACAGGGCTGCCTTCAGATGTCTTCTAAAAGTTGTATAGTTACTTATCTCCTTGGCTTGGGGGTCACATAACTCCATATAGTCCAGCTTTTCTCCAGTGAAAATAGGGACGTCCTAAGGAAAAGTGGGACATTCCAGCATCAAAATCAGGAATTGGGATGGCTTTTGTAAATGTAGGACTGTCCCTGGAAAATAGAGACACTTGGAGGGTCTGCAGATTCTTATTTCTGCATATTTCCATCTGAGAGAGAGAGGGAGGGAGGAGAGAGAGAGGAAAGAAAGAAAGAAAGAAAGAAAGAAAGAAAGAAAGAAAGAAAGAAAGAAAGAAAGAAAGAAAGAAAGAAAGAAAGAAAGAAAGAAAGAAAGAAAGAAAGAAAAGAAAAGAAAAGAACGCCTTCCATCAGTGGCCTACCTTTGGCCCATTTATCAGTGTTTCTCACATTTGGGTCCCCAGCTGTTGTTGGACTAACTCCCATCATCCCTGACCACTGGTCCTGCTAGCTAGGAATGATGGGAGTTGTAGGACCCAGCTGCAGACCCAAGTTTGAGAAACACTGACCCAGCTCATTAGCATCTATATCAGGGGGGTGTCTGGGTGCTATTAAACCATGACTCCAATTCTCCTTGACCACTGCAGGAATTGATGGGAGCTGGGGGTCTCAAAAATACATGGAGGGCACACTACGTCTCACACCAGGTCTTGGGCACCACTTAAGATTAAATACAGGGTTGCTGCCCCTCTGGTCAGTTCTGTGGCCTACTGTTTTAGGCACAGTACGAGGGGATATATTTTCACTCCTCAAGGAACCTTTTAAGAGATATTTTCCCTCTTCCTGAGAGTAACACTGCCCTTCCTCAAGACCTTAATTCGCCATGACCACCGAGGAGCTGCTATCATGACTCTGAAGGCTTCATCTACTAACCCCCTGGCCTTTCTCAGCTTCTACAGATCAAGCTACCTTGGCCTCAGGGGAATAAACTTGTCCCCTGAGAGACATGAATTCATTACACCGAGAACAAAACCATGATTTCTATCCAGCAGGAAGATAATTGTCTACGTGACACCCTGGCCCATGCACTGAATAGTCCTCACACTCCTGGTAGTTTTCTACCCGCATCTTGTTATTGTTTATTGAGTTAACTTGCTTTGGAGAAGTAAAATCGCAGAAGCAGTAGGGAGATGTGTGTGTCCCCCCGCCCCCCCGGTCTTACAGGCAGAAGCACACAAAGACACACACTTCCTTCTTCTCTGTGGTGGCTGCGCATGAAGGATGGAGAGATGTGACAGTTTCTGCTGTTGTCTCATGCAACATCTTTAACTGCCCTTAAGAAAACTACATTTCCTGGTGTTGGGCAGGGCTGGGTGATATATCAATATATCACCCAAAACCGGTTTGAAGTCCACATCACGATAGTGGTTTCATAATTTTTGACCTGGCAATATATCACAAATCATGGTGTGTGTGTGTGTGTGTCTGCTAGGCAAAAATCACAAAGTGGGAAAATCCGGGAAACCAGCTCAAGGTGTCTCTCAATTCCCCTGCAGCCCCTGTTAACTCTGCTGGCTTGGCTCTCCACTGCCTCCTGCAAATCAAGTGCTGGCAAAAACCACGATGCAGGAAAAACCGCGAAGCCAGACAATGCCTCTACATGGCTCCATCTTTATATCAGACATCATGATATTATTGGTATATTGCAATGTTTACATGGTAATATCTCATGATGGTGATGAAAGCCAGCTATCTCCCAGCCCTAGTGCTGCGAGTGGATGATAGCGAGAGAAGGAGGGGGGATGAGTAAAAATAGATAGATAGATATCTTTATTGTCACTGTCCCATACAGAAGAATGAAATTGAAAAGCTGAACCAGATGTTGGTGTTGTTGCTGCCTACTGTCAATAGCCAAACAAATGGAGCTCTTCTCTAGCTTCTCTGTTTTAATGTATTTTAAACCTTTTGTTGGTAAAGGTAAAGGGACCCCTGACCGTTAGGTCCAGTCGCGGACGACTCTGGGGTTGCGGCGCTCATCTCACTTTACTGGCTGAGGGAGCCTGTGTACAGCTTCTGGGTTATGTCGCCAATATGACCAAGCCACTTCTGGCAAACCAGAGCAGCGCACGGAAACACCATTTACCTTCCAGCCGGAGTGGGACCTATTGATCTACTTGCACTTTGACATGCTTTCAAACTGTAGGCTGGCAGGAGCGGGGACCGAGCAATGGGAGCTCACCCCATCGTGGGGATTCAAACTGCTGACCTTCTGATCAGCAAGCCCTAGGCTCTGTTGTTTAACTCACAGCGCCACCCATATCCCTTTTGTTGGTATAAATAATCTATTATTATTATTATTATTATTATTATTATTATTATTATTATTATTATTATTACAGTGGAACCTTGGGTTAAGAACTTAATTTGTTCTGGAGGTCCGTTCTTAACCTGAAACTGTTCATAACCTGAGGTACCACTTTAGCTAATGGGGCCTCCTGCTGCTGCCGTGCCGCTGCTGTGCGATTTCTGTTCTCATCCTGAAGCAAAGTTCTTAACCCGAGGTACTATTTCTAGCTTAGCAGAGTCTGTAACCTGAAGCGTCTGTAACCTGAAGCATCTGTAAACCGAGGTACCACTGTATTACTATTGGATTCAAACCAGGGTTGTAATAGTCATCAAGTGCCACTAGGACCAACACCAATTCCTCCAGGATTCCTTCCACCACCAAAGCTCTTATCTCCCTGGAAACCATACGTGGGCATTGCTCTCACAATGGCTATTTCCATGACAGTGGAGATGATGAAAGCTTTCAGATCTTCTTTCATTGGAAAGCATAGCATCCTGGTTGATTATGCCCTGCCCAGCCATGAGTCTAAAGCAGTGTTTCCCAACCTTGGGCCTCCAGCTGTTTTTGGACTACAATTCCCATCATCCCTTGCCACTGGTCTTCCTAGTCAGGGATGATGGGAGTTGTAGTTCAAAAACAGCTGGAGGCCCAAGGTTGGGAAACACTGGTCTAAAGTGATTTTATGCACTCCTCAGGTGAAGCTGGGGTTGCCATGATGCATGAAAACCAGCCGGGGGGGCAGGGGGTGGAGAAATGGCTCTGAGTTTCCTTTTCTCAGAAATATTTTTCCCCCTTTTCCCTTCCCTCTGAGTGAACAGAGTTTAATATTTTCTTACTACCTATTCCGTACCATTTCTACTCACCTTTTAGCTCCCCCCCAAGCGGCTTCCCGATTCAAAACACAAAAATACGCTGAGAAGCAATGAGATAAAAAACCCAAATGCATCAATTAAATCATTAAAACAGCTGGGCCCATTTAAAAATGCATTGGCTCAGCAGGTGCTTAAAACAGATTAAGGATATTGAGGAAAGAAAAAGAAGAAAAGTATTTGCTGCTCTAAGAACATATGAAGAGCCTGCTGCCTCAGGCCAATGGACCTTCTAGTCCAGAATCTTGTTCTCACAGTGGCAAGCCATATGCCTGTGGGAAGCCAGAATGCAGAAGAGCACTCTTCCCTCCTGTGGTTTCATCCTCTGGTATTCAGGAGCTTTGCTGCCTCCAGCTTTGGAAACAGAGCAACACCATTCTCTACCAGCTCCATCTGGTACGCCAGCTGAGACCCTCCCTGCCCACAGACTGTCTCACCAGAGTGGTGCATGCTCTGGTTATCTCCTGCTTGGACTACTGCAATGCGCTGTGTGTGGGGCTACCTTTGAAGGTGACCCAGAAACTACAACTAATCCAGAATGCAGCAGCCAGACTGGTGACTGGGAGTGGCCACTGAGACCACATAACACTAGTCCTGAAAGACCTACATTGGCTCCCGGTACGTTTCCGAGCACAATTCAAAGTGTTGGTACTGACCTTGAAAGCCCTAAATGGCCTCGGCCCAGTATACCTGAAGGAGCATCTCCACCCCCATCGTTCTACCTGGACACTGAGGTCCAGTTCCGAGGGCCTTCTGGCGGTTCCCTCCCTGTGAGAAGTGAGGTTACAGGGAACCAGGCAGAGGGCCTTCTTGATAGTGGCACCCGCCCTGTGGAACGCCCTCCCATCAGATATCAAGGAAATAAACAACTATCTGACTTTTAGAAGACATCTGAAGGCAACCCTGTTTAGGGAAGTTTCTAATGTTTGGTGTTTTATTGTGTTTTTAATAAATAATAAATGATGATGGCTGGTAGTCATTGATAGTCCTCTCCTCCATGAATTTGTCTAACCCTCTTTTAAAGCTATCCAGGTTGTTTTCCATCACTGCCTCCTATGCCGTTTTAAAGATCAAAACAGAAGGACACTAAACAATCGTTTTCGGGTTTGAGCTCCACAATTTGGATGCTGCTACTGAGAAACTCTACTCTCCAAGACCACCTCTGAAGATGACATAACATTGGAGCAGGGTCTCCAACGTTGAACTCAGAAAGCAACCAGGTTCATGTGAGAGCAGGCTGACCATGCCCCAAACTTTTTTAGGGGTTTATATGTAATAACCAAGACTGGACTGGAAGTTAGTGCAAATGAAAAAGAACTGGTGTGTTATGTTCTGAGAAGGGAACTCTGGAACTACACTGACTGCTGCATTTTGCACCAGTTGGAGTTTCTTCAAGGCAATCCCTTTTAGTAGTCCAAATTGGCTCATGTTTGGCCCATCGCTCTGCCCTGTTTCAGTCATTCTGCTGCGTCTCTGTCATCCCAGTGGTTTATCTGAGCTCCCCTCAGCCTAGAACAGGCATTCTACCAAATCGTACAGCTCCTCAATTGCACTCTCAATGGAGCAAATTAGTGGTAATGAAAATCAGGATGAAAATGCTTAGGGATGGAAAGTCCATCAAAACAACTCTGTAATCTTCCTTCTGCGTCTGCTGCAATATAATGAGTATCTTGCCAGAAAGTAAATATAAAATATGAAGAATCCCCCCCCCCAGCGTGTAAGATTCTACTTTTAAAGAGTGTCCATTTAAATAACATGAACACACACACAAACAGAGAGAGAAAGAGTCCACAGAATCTTTTTAGGCTTGTATTTCCTCAGTTTTTTATTCTCTCTTTTTCTCCTGAGAGAAGTCACTGGGGAAGCAATTTGTTTCTTTTTAACTAAGACAGGAACCTTTGAAGTCATGGAGTCTTCTGCCTCACCAAGTGCCCCATTTAATCTCTCAGGGTGGGGCAGTGTAGGGGGCGGGGGTTTGATGTCAAATCGAAGCTTTCCTGAGCTGTTAACTACTTGCAAGTCTCTTACATTATTTACAGCTCTGGCAAAGCGATTTCCCTAGTCAGCAGACAGGCTATCTACAAAGCACACTCCTTGGATATCAGTTAGTCTTCAGCACTGAATGAGTTGCTAATGATAATGCACATGGGATTCTGTGAGGAGATCTTTAAAGATCTTTAGAAATAACCTGAGTGACCCACTTTCTGTATCAGTGCTGGATTTAGGGCAGTGCAGGCAGTTCCACCCCCCCCCCCATGGATGCCAAACCAAGGGGGTGCAAAATTGAGAAGATCTGTAATTGAGAAGATCCATTTTGGGCACCAAATTTTGGCCTCGCACAGGGCACCATATTGCAACAGATTGCCAAAGTCTGTTCTGTACCAGATCTGTACCATACATTCAAAGCACATTCAATGCACATGACTTTCACCAAACAATCCTGGGAAATGTGGTTTCCCTCTTGCAAAGCTAAAATTTCGAGCATCCTGAACGTACTTCAGTTCCCAAGACTCTTTGGGGGAAGCTACATGCTTTCAAAGTACATCGGATGAGCATTAAATACATGGTGTGGACCTGAGATAGGTTTTCTTGCTTTCCCCATCAGAGTGCAAAGCCATTGATGCCGTTGTCCTTTGTAAATTATCTCATAAAATTAAAATACATGTTTCCATGTTGTGCCAATGTAATCAAAGCTTATTTCACAGATACAATACAGCTCTTACATAGGTGAGCTACACACCAGTATCGGGCAGCAGGGATAGGTGTTGGTGATTACCTGATCTGCTGTCACTGGCATCACTGCGCTTATCAGGAGCGAGAGGCAGAGGGGAGGTAGGTTCTCAAGACCAGGAGGTGGGGAGATCGCCTCCCTTTGGGGTAGAGATGTCTCTGGTAGCTTCCAGATTGGATTACTGCAATGCTCTCTATGGGAAGATAACCTGAAGACAACTGAGAAACTTCCACTGCTCCAAAATGCACCAGCTGCTGTTTAGAACACGTATCCCTCTGGTTTTGCAACAGCTGCGCTGATTGCCAGTTTGTTTCTATGCCCAATTTAAGGTGCTCATTCTAGGGTTTCCAGGCCTAAACTACTTAGGCCCCAAATTTCTGAGAATCTACCACCTTCTCTACAGACCCTCTCAGGTGTTAAGATCAGAACTTGCTAGTTCTGCCATCCTCAGAGGTACAGGGGTGCATAGGAGCCAACTCCTAAGGGCCGAGGTTCCTTCAGTCCCCCAGTGAAATATTTGAGGGGGCCACAGCCCCCCAAAGTTGGTTGGCATTCCCATTCAAATGGTGGGCGCGTGCCGTGTCTTGTGATCGATTATACAGGGCAGGGCTTATTTGACCCTACCCAATAGTTAATTCAAGTTGGCACCCCTGCAGGGGTGTGACCTGGGAGAGGACATTATCTGTCAGAGCCCCTAAATTGTGGAATCTGGCACCACCATCATTGTTGTTGTTGTTGTTGTTGCAAAAAGGGGTTGAGAGGAACTGCCGAATTCATGGCAGATGCAAGATGTGAACCAAAAACTCTCTGACTCACAGCCTGGCATCTTAGCTGCAACAAAACAAGAGCTAATGTAATAATTTCGGCTGGATCTTAAGCTTCCTCCCACTGGCAGTAGCATCTCCTGAGGGGAGTTCCATTCAGAATCTCCCCACCAAATGAGGCAATTTTGGCCAACTTCCCTTTCCATTTGCAGTCTCCAGAGCTGCCTCCCACACTGTTCCAGAAGGTCCCCCAAACCCCCGGAGCAGATTTTCAGGGACATAGAGGAAGGGAGGAATTGATGGAAATCACATCCTCCCCTATTCAACTGGCAACATTGAGCAGAACATTTCTGCGGAAGAAGGAGTCCTTCCTTGTTTGGTACCAGAGGCAAAGTCTAGATCTAATCCTTTATTTTCTAATTTTGGGCAAAGTTGGATACTTCTAATAACTATTATGTCTTTTATTTGGAAACTTCCTGATGCTTCCAGCTTGTTGTCTCTCGTTTGATAATAAAAAGTCCATTTAGAGCTGTGGCAAAGAACACAATATATACAATGGCAAAAAAGCAATTTGTAGAAGTTGCAACTTCTCTGTCTAAAAGTTTTGAAGGTTGGAACTTGCCTGAAATCTATAAAATCAATTGGCTATCTGTAAAACAACTTGCAGGTAAAGCAGCAGGAAGGATAAGCAAAGAAAGGCGTCTGATACCTTCTATTTTCTTCCTCTCAGAATTGCTGCACAACCAATCAAAGCAGTCAACGTAACTCAGCAGGGTGAATTTAAACTTTTGACTTCTATTCTTACTTTGCAAAAGGAAGGGAGAGTGGGGAAAATGACATTTGTTATGAAAGGAACAAAAAACGGTGCAATATTTTGTGCCTGGGATATTTATTCAAAGTCAGCGAAACGTTTTGCTCACAAAAGGACATAGCATCTACCCGCCCGAAGGATTTCCGAATTTACAATTGACCAGTTTCCTGTCTTTCAAAGCTAGCTTCATGTACGTGAGCAGAGTGTGCCGAACGCCCTCAGAACTTTTAGGAGCCTTGTGCTTTCACGCTTGTTCTCACCCTAATAAATCAAAACTTTCAGGCCTGCACTCCCCGGTAAAAACTACTTTGGTTAAGGGAAGGTTGCTGTTTATGCATTTTTACAGCCATGAATCTTCTGGCTGGTATTCCTGCTGACTATAATGCCTCACAGCCATTCTGTAATTGCGAGTAAAAATGCCACTCATTTGCCAAATTACTTAACTAGAAAGGTTTGCTTACAGAAAGAACTGAGGAGAAGGGAGGGAGAGGACGGAGGGGAAGATTTTAAAAGGCTGCTTGCAGAAATTATACCACAGCAGCGGAGAAGTCTGCATAGCTGTCAAGTGTCCCTTATTTGAAGGGACAGTCCCTTATTCCAGCGCCATGTCCCGCTGCTGTCCCTTATTGATAGATGTCCCTTAAATGTCCCTTAAATGATGCCCCTCAAATTTCAAAGGAAGTAGCTCCTCTCCCTCCCTCCCTCCCTGCCGGCCAAGGAGGAGGGAGGCTCCAACTGTGTTGCTTGGCTGTGTTGCTCACCCAATAAGAAGTCTAAGAACGACTGGGGGGTGGAGCTTGCATGCCTTGTGTGTGGCTAGTTAATGCAAGCTGAGGGGTTTTTGAATGCTGGACGCCATTTTGTTGCATGTGCTGCTGCAAACTTTGCAGTGCAAAGCCAGGCCGGGGAGCCATCTTAAGTTGAGGCTGCATAGGCCTTGTGGTGCATGTGATTCAGATTCTATTCAATTGAACCTCTGGTTACAAGGTTGGTTGGACAGTGTTCTCGAAGCTACCAGCATGAGTTTGACCAGACTGCAGGAGGACAGGAAGACTGGAGTGCCTGGAACAGGTGAGGCTGCAGGTCCCTTATTTTGGCTGCTGGTCCCTTATTTTCAAGGCTGCTGGTCCTTTATTTTCAAATCTGTAAGTTGACAGCTATGGAAGTCTGGTCACCTTAAGGATTTGTCTTTCTCTGAGTATCACCCAGCAACAAATAAGTCCCAGCAAAGGAAGAATGGATACAAAAACTTAGGGAATATGCAGAAATGGTGAAACCTACCGAAAGAGTAAAAAAATCAAGACAACAAACTTTTTATAAAAGAATGGAAATGTTTTATTGAATATATACAGATAAATTGTAAACAGATAAGAACATTGGCAGCATTATTGTAATAACCTGCAGTTTGAAAAGAGCATATATTTAAAGAAGATGACTAAATGAGCAAATTCAGTTAATTTGGATATACAGAATAAATTTAAGGAACCACAGAAAGAGGGGGAAGGAAGTCAAGTTTTGAAACGTTAAAATGATTGTAAAATTAGTGAAATGTATAAACCTGAAAATTATATTAACCATATTGCAAACACTTTAATTAACTATATGGAAATTTAATTCAGCATGCAGCCCCCAGGTTCTGGCCGGCCCTCCCCAGCCACTGTGGGCAGCTTCCAACATAATATAAAAAACACGCTAAAACATCAAACATTAAAAACTTCCCTAAACAGGGCTGCCTCCAGATGTCTTCTAAAAGTCATATAGTTGTTTATTTCCTTGATATCTGATGGGAGGGCGTTCCACAGGGTGGGCACCACCACCAAGAAGGCCCTCTGCCTAATTCCATGTAACCTCACTTCTCACAGGGAGGGAACCATCAGAAGACCCTCGGAGCTGGACCTCAGTGTCCGGCTGAACAATGAGGGTGGAGACACTCCTTCAGGTATACTGGGCTGAGGCTGTTTAGGGCTTTAATGGTCAGCACCAACACTTTGAATTGTGTTTGGGAACATACTGGGAGCCAATGTAGGTCTTTCAGGACCAGTGTTATATGGTCTCGGCAAAGTGAGTTCTTGTATATGAAGGGTTTTAGCACCATAAATATGATAGTCTTCATAGACCAGGGGTCAGCAACCTAAGGCCCATGGGCCAGAAGCGACCCATGGGGGTTGTTTAACCGGCTCAGGGACCCCTGCCGCCTGCTCGGGGACCCTCGCCATCCACTCAGTCAGCTCCCGTGCGCCGCATTAAACTGGCACGAAGCAGAGCAGGGACCGCCTTCCGTGACGCTGGCCAGCTTCTCATTGGCTGCAGGAAGCTCCTGCAGCCAATGGGAAGCTGCGCATGCCTCTTCCGCACCGGAAGGGTGCTGGAAATAGCGTTTGCACATGCGTGTATGTGCGCGTGCACACACACACTCCGGCTCACCGCAGCGTCTGCGGGACTGTGAACTGGCCCAAGCCACAAAAACTTTGCTGACCCCTGTCATAGACGTAACTTTTTAAAATAAATAAATAAGCTCCACCCACCTGCCTTGAAATGGATGCCAATGCTAACCCATTCTTGTCTCTGTCACAGGCTCCCTTTGTTACCTTGAGACAGGTATTTAGTTGCACTGCCTTTCTGCTCCATTTGTAAAGTAGAGACAATAAAATTCATTTCTTCCTTATTGGGGTGCACGTTGAAGATAAATGAACTTATAAATGGAGCCACTGTTGCCATGGTAATTTGGGGGCAAAAAAGGCTTAGAGAAAAATCCCCGGGAAATGCATTGGCCTGTCAGAACAATAAAATATTTGAGTGTAGGCCCAATTTTATAGCAAGATTCAGGACTTAATCAATAAGGCACTAGCAGGAAAATAAAAAAGGGGGGCAAGTGGAGAGAGAAAAATATTACAGAACGTGGAGACACTTTTATTCTTAGGAAGTAACTGGTTATTAAATGGAATCAGGGAAAGTTATTTCTAACTTGAGCGTGACAAGCTTATAGGCTTGATTGATTACAGTACGCCAAGGGCCTTTATTAAACCAGAATGTCTTGAATTCACTTTCTGTGCTGGAAGTTCCAAAATGTGTTTAGGGTAAGTACCCACATCTCGGGTTTAGACCCTGTTCATCCATCAAAGCACCCAATAATGCTCTCTCTACTCAGTCAGCTAGGTTTTCCTTTTATCATCATTACCGACTCTCTCCTCTGTATACTTGCCATCTACTTTCATTTCTGTCTTACTTATATACTTTCAGCCATCTTCACTGTGTTGTCCCCATTAGCTCCCCTCAGAGCCACCATCCTGCTCATTTTGAGTTTTAACACCCAGGGTTGGGGCGCCTGCAGTAATTTTCTGAAATAACAGAAAAAGAAAAATCTCTGCAGCTAAAAAAGGAGAAAAGTTCATTCATATGTGCACCACTGCAAGTTACAATGATTTCAGTGGGACTAAGTTGCATTTAACTAGAGGCAGGGCTGCAGCCATCATATTTCTCATCAAGTTGCAGGGTGTTTCAGAAGAAACTTTTTACATGAGCACATATTTCATCCTTGCATATTTGACCATTTTATACATTGGACACGGAGCACAAACTTTTAATCTACTCCTGCAAGGCTGAGGACAGGGGTGGAGGATCGACACAATTGTGTTTGTGTTTTAATGAAAGCCGCCCTAATTCTTGAACCAAACACAGCTATCCTTATCTGCAATAAGTTGGATCTTGTGATGTAGTTCTCTATCCAAACGATATGTACAAAAATGCTTATTAGTGAAAATAACGTGGAGAATTGCCTGCAAAATGTTTGCAAAAGTTAAAACTGCTTTTCAAGATGTATTAGGAAAATTCGCAATAACATGTTGATACATTCCCAGCAGGGTGATGGTGATGACGATGATTAGTATTATTATTTTAAAAAGAACAGAAATTGCTGCAGTAATGTGGAAAACTGAATTTAAGACTGAAGAAATGAGAAGCGTAGAGAACTGAAATCAACAGTTTCATTCATCCCAAGCAGAGGGCAATGCAAAGTCTTCTTACCAGACCATTTTTCATTGTCAACAGAACAATGGCCAGCAGAGGTACCACCGGTGGTAGCTTCCACCCACTGCCATTTGGGTGGGTTCATTGAGGAACTCCTTGCTGGTGGGGTTTCCCCCCTCAGCAATGAAGGTTGACCTGGAACTGCTGGATGGCAGACCCAGTCAGGGCTGAGCAGAAGAATACTTCAGGTTCATCCAATACTCCCAGCACAGCAGATTGGGCATTTGGATTACCTGGCAAGTAAAGTTATGATGAACAAAGCTGCCTGAGTCAATATATTGTAGGACCAACTCCCTAGCCGCACAGTTTCACATAAATGCTTTCAAATTTGGATGTTTTGATCATTAAACAACACAATGCAACCAGCTCATGCCAGGGAACAGGGTCATTAAATTGATATGCAGCTGAACCACTCAACGCTGTTTGTCTAATTTTTGGAGATACACCATTTCTTTTAATAACTCTTTAAATCTCCCCTGATTCATGCCTTCCCCAATAATAATCTTCCTCACCAAGACTTATTGGGAACTGATTTGTGGGTCTGCTTTGCTTAAGAGATAAAAGCAAAGCTACTTCCCGTGATATCAAAGGTTTGAGTCCCTGAAGCTTTATATAGCCTCTGCAGAACCTTTCATGCTTGAAACAATGATGAAAAATGACTGTCAGCTATGAAATCAAATTACATAAATCTTTTGCTTCTTTATATTTAGAAAATACAACCCCACACCCACCACCCACAATTTGTCCTGCCACAAATGCACACATCAGGGCTTTGCTGCATGACAAATGTGTGAGGTTGATCTATTTATAGTTCTTGCAACAGCAACACTGCCAGTACAGTTCTGAAGCGACTGCTGCATTGGTTTTCTTTTGCAACATTTTAAGATGCTGACTCTGAAGTCCTAAATGCCCTGGGCCATAATTTAGGGGGCACATAGAATAGTAGAGTTGGAAGAGACCCTCACCAAAGATGATGGTCATCCCAGCTAGACATGACTGGAAAACAAGAGAGAGATACACCCAGAGACTTCATCCAGAAATGTCACAGTGAAGATGGAGAAAGTTGCCTTTTCCTTGCTTCTTTTGTATCTTATATTGCAGGGATGTCCGTCCAACTTCCAAGAGACTGCGATCTACTCCCACTAAAAAAAATCTGACAGTGATCAAGTTGTTGAGCTTTTTAGGGGGAGCATTGATCAGGATCACGCAATCGACCAGGGAGACCGGTAGATGGCAATCAACCTCTTGGACATCCCTGTTATATTGTATTTCACTGTGTTATGATTTGCATTTCATGGAATGTTGCATTCCATCCATTATAACTGGACATGTCACAGGCCTCCTGAATGAAGATTGCAGGCCACTGGTGGCCCGTGGACCAGTTTGGGAACTCCTGTCCTATGTACCATCATCATCGTCGTCAGAACTCTGGTTGAAGACATTCTTTTCAGTGCCATAAATATTCAATTTATTCAAGCACATTTTTTAAAAAAACTAGCAACCTTACTGGAGCTCAAACAAAGTCAGATTTTCATTTTGAGAAATCCTTGGTTCAATGGGAGGTCACAGGAGCGACATCCTCCCTATTCAAACAATAAAACAGCCTATAACCCTCTTTGGAGTTACTGCAAATATCATTCAAATGACAGGCGGTAAAGATTTGTTTCCTTTAAGATACAGGCACCTGACAACTGATCTTTGAAAGCTTTAAGAGAATTAGAGCCCCATTCACAGGGCTGCCAGCTACTTTGTCGCTTTGCTGTACCTTTGCATGATGTTTTAATCTATGTACTTATATAGGTTGTGTTAATTTGAACATGATTAACATATATATCTGAAATAACTGGTATGCCAAACATGTACATGACTTTCTTTGGGATTATGTTAATTCTCAAAGGCAACTAATCCATGATTAGTGACAGCAGTGTAATTTAAATTAAGATTCACCCTCCACTCCCCCTTTCCTCCATCAGCCAGTACCTTTCGAACAAAAGAATACAATCAAGAAATAGGCTGGTCCACTCCAAAGATATCTTAAGGCTATGGTGCATAATTCATTTTAAACAAATAGAGAGAAAAAATCAGTTTGATAGTACTCTCATATCAGGTGCGCTTGGTTTAAGAATGTGTTATGGGCAATTTACAAAGCCAAGATAATAAAAGAAGAAGGTCAAAATATACACCAGTAATTGGAATTGTTTGGGTCAAATATCTGAGTTGCAAGGTCTCATGTGACTAAATTGTTCTAGAAGATAGTTATAAACCCTTCCTTCCTTCCTTCCTTCCTTCCTTCCTTCCTTCCTTCCTTCCTTCCTTCCTTCCTTCCTTTCTCATCTCATAAATATCATAGCTGGTTGTTGGAGGATTTTGAAGCAGAATAGCCCCCCCCCCACAAATGAAACTGGTCTACACAATGTTTTTTTTTGGGCTCAGCTAGACATCCCACACAACCCCCCACCCCCAGAACCAATATGGATTCTCATAATGATAAGTGAAGATCACATTCTGCTAAACACGCACATGTACCTGATAAAATTATTTTAAAACCATAAAGCACGTTGATGCTTATCCAGGGAGAATAACATTCGAAAGAGGAAGAAATGTAAAAAATTGAAGGTGGTTGGGCACTACATTCTGCCTTTAAAATACTTTTGACCCACCCACCTTGGGTAAACTTAAATATGCTTAACCTTCAGACACATCAGGCCCTCTTCAGCATCCCATACTGCAGCATCCAGGTTTCCTATTGAATTTATTTTCTATCCCATAACTACTGAGGCCAATATGGATTAATCTTGGATTGGAGAAGGCGTATTGGGTTTGTTTTGTCCTGTAGCTGGCTTATATTTCTTTATACTGTTGTGTGCGTGTATGTGTGTTTCTGCGTATACACACACACACAATCTCTGAGTGGTGCAAGATTCCAGGGAGGTCCAGGCACTTTATCCAGGGTTAATGTTCCCTTTTGAAAATGAGATACTGTAGAGGCTATGGATTATTTACACATAGATACAACCTGAGCCTATGATGGTGGGCTTCACAACATTGACACTCCAAGAGGGTCTTGCTGCAGCCATGGATTCAAACAGAGATCAACCACCGTGCTCTGACCCCCTCTCCAGCTTGCCGCCTTTAACAGCCCGCAACCTTTCTTTGCATCTAGCGTCTAGCTCACATAAAAGTCTAAAACTCTGCTTCAAAAAACTGGTTTGTCTTCTAGCTCAGTTGAGGGAGGGGCCTCTCCCATTTGTCATCTGGCATGGACCCCCCTTTCCACCTTCCTTTTGTTCTCCTAATGGCTCATCTCCCAGGCAACTGGCCTGGCTTCTATTGTCATATTTGATGAATCCAGGGGTTCAGTGTCTGGCAGCCAACAACTCATAATGCAAGAGAGTCTGAAACTCATAACACAGGGGAGTCTGGCACCCACAAACTCAGAACAATACTAACTAATAACACCGGGAGATAATTACAGGTTAGTGCTAAATAGCAAGGCAACACGACAAGTCTTCTCTGTCTGCTGCTTGAGCCAGGTGCCTTCAAATTATGTTTAAAGATCAACAGCTTCCAGACATTGCACAATGCCTGGAGCCTATTACCTGATAGTTAGGAGGAGAGGGGCAAGTATTCATCATATTCACACCAGGTGCCCCTTTCTCCTGCCTCTCA
This sequence comes from Podarcis melisellensis, assembly GCF_964234715.1. Taxonomy (NCBI): domain Eukaryota; kingdom Metazoa; phylum Chordata; class Lepidosauria; order Squamata; family Lacertidae; genus Podarcis; species Podarcis melisellensis. Next base: position 106,920,362 of record NC_138530.1, on the reverse strand, counting down.
ACCACGCAATAGGTGACCGCACTGCTGACAGTGGCTTAGAATGAGGAGAGGCTCCCTATCCCAGACATGTAACCTCTTGCACAGCATTGCTGATTTCCTGTGTGAACAGTGCATCCAAAACACTTGAGGAATCTGTCTCCATGTCCAAAGGGCTTGTATAAACCATTCCCATTGCCTTTTAATATTAGTGAAATACACTCCGTGTTGAGAGTGGATTTCATGCTCTTTATTCAGCTTGTAGTGGTGAGGAGGAATTGAAGTTCCCCCAGAATGTCTGCTTTATATACATTATTTACACAATGGACCCCACGTGATTGGCTGATTCTGGGATTGTCCTGTAGGCCAATCAGGTTGCGGATTCACTTCCACCTGGAGCTGGATTGGGTGGCTCCTGTGGACAAATAAGACTGCTGCATTCTGGGTCCTATTGTTCTAGGACCAATCAGACTGCTGCATTCTGAATCCTATTGTTCTAGGACCAATCAGACTTCTGCATTCTGAATCCTATTGTTCTAGGACCAATCAGACTGCTGCATTCTGAATCCTATTGTTCTAGGGCCAATCAGACTTCTGCATTTTGGATCCTATTCGTCTCAGTACATAACAATTAGCCACTGGCATTACGATGTCCCTAGCTGCTCTTCTAACACTTTTGCTTTATGACACAGTGCGGGAGCTGCTGCACGAGAAAGCTCCCTCACTGCTTGTTTCATTTTAAAATGGGTGCCTCTGCAGCTGGAGACGAGAAATGCACTTTCAGCACAGGGGAGGCAAAAGGTCTGAAGTATTACATTGAGAAGGAATTGCTGCGCAGCAAAAGTTGAAGCCGCACACTTCCACACATCCACTCCCATTCCTGTCTCTTTGAAAGATGATAAAAATCATTTCTGATCTGAACAGACCTCTGCTAAGGGTGAACGGAATGATATTCAGATTTATTTTTTGTGTGCTAGAAACTTCCTTGGAAGCGAGGTGTTGAAAGCCCTTACAAACCTTAATCCCAACTTTCCCCATTTCTTTCACTTCCCTTTTCTTCTTTAGTGGACATCTCCCCCACCCCCACCCCCACCCGGCCATTCTCCAGGTGATCTCTGGCAATCAGAGATCACACACTGGATATGATTACATCAGGATTCTGTGCAGCCAATCAACTGTTTGCTGGCACAACAAATTGCAGATTGACTCTGTTTGGTTAGCACAAAAGCAATGCTTCCTATACAGGCCATATGTTTAATCCTAGCCAATCAGTGTATGCACACACAACAACGATTTCCCCAAAATGCCCCCTTCTCAGCTCAGTCCCATACAAATGTACAGCAGCCCACCACAGCATAGACCTTTAGAAGAATAAAGAACTACACATGCAACATCAGTGCTGATGACTGGTGTTAAATAGTTTGCCATTACATTTTATTTTATTGGTTTTTTGTGCCTATCTTTCATGGAAATAAAGCAATATTAAGCTACCTGCCAGACAGTGACGTGCTTAACCTCAGCAACATTACCTCATCTTAAAATGTATTTAATTGCTTGTATTGCTAATTTTAATATTTCTTGTCAACTGTTTAGAGGTTTTATTACAGTCAAATGGTACATAAATGTTGTTAAATAAAATAAAATTTAATAAATCATATGACCTAGGAGTCCAGTTAAAGCACTTTTCAATATAGTTTTCCCCCTCCTTTCTATTTGTGTGTTTATATAAGTTAGAGGTATTTATTTTTTCAGAAAGTAAAATAATAATAATAATTAATGTGTTAAATTTAAATTAAGTGATCTCCTTCTCACAAAATCGCTTTCTCAATTACCTCAATGGACCAGACAGCTCCATCCATTCATTAAAGTAAGTGTGCAGGCTTCCCCAATATATACATTGCCAAAAGCATTTAATGAGGTTCTGTGGCAGAGATGAAGATATTTTCTGTTAAGTGTTTCAACAAGGCTGAGGGAAATGTAAATAGGACTGAAACATTTATCAGTACTAATCCTATTGGTCGCTAAAGAGCAGCAAAGTTATTCATCATTCCCCAAGATCTGCAATGGAAATAAGGAATGCATTTCAACCACTTCGACATCATTCTTAGTCCAGAATGTTTCCCTAGCCCTACTCTATTTTAACTCTGAACATCAAGTTAAGCACATGTCATATTTTTTTTAGTAAAAAAAACCCTGCTGCTTTTTTGCTTGAAAATCCTGCTAGGGTCTCTTAAGCTCAGAGACTTGTCATTTCAGTCTCGTTCACTTTTATTACATCCTGCCAGCTATGTCCAGATAAACTATAATGAAGGTTTCTGCTACCATTATAAGCCTCATCTTCTCTATCAACAAGCCTTCGGTACCATGGCCATTACGGGGAGCCTCAAAATTTGATCCACCATTGATGATAGGAAAGTTTAATTTGTGCTTGCCAGGCTGCAGAACTGATCTCTAAATGGCACATCACACAGGCTGTTATTTTGTCTCTTGGTGGATAGTTCCGAACTCCCTTTCCTCCCCGTCAGCATGAAGGTCATTCCCTTGAAGCAGAAATTAAACTTTAAAGAGAAATATAGAACCATAACAAACAGCCACGGGAATTTTTGGGTATCTATTCAGTCTCGTGTCATTTGACAAGATGTTGCCTTGCCTGTGCAGAACCCCAAAGCATCAGTCCCTCCTGTGTACAGATGTACCTGTTTCAAAGGGTTATTATAAGTTCTAAATGTTTTGATATTCATCTTGCTTTATACTTTGTAAACCTTCCCTGTATGTTTTCAATGAATGCCTGCCTCCTTCACAAATCAACAGGAGATCAAATGGTTGGGCCACTACCAGACCATCTTGGATTCACTTGTACCTATCAGCTGATGTTACATGACATTATCTCGAATCATAGATTCATATAGTTGGAACGGAATCATCTAGATGAACCCCCTGAAATACAGGAGTATGCAGCTGTCCATTACGGGGATCGAATCTGCAACCTTGGCATTATCGGCACCACACTCTAACCAACTAAGTTATCCAGGCGGACGTTCAGGCAATGATAGGAAAATCTAGTGTGTCATGGGACTGATTTCATTTGTCTTGGGGCTGATGGACCCACACATAGCTGCTCTGTTATGCCCACTAGTGTGGAGGGAGCAAAGCAGAATGTACAGACACACAAAATTGCAATATTCCTGATGATGTGTAAAGGTAAAGGACCCCCGACAGTTAAGTCCAGTTTTGAACGACTCTAGGGTTGTGGCGCTCATCTCACTTTACTGGCCGAGGGAGCTGACGTTTGTCCACAGACAGTTTTTCTGGGTCATGTGGCCAGCATGACTAAGCCGCTTCTGGCAAAACCAGAGCAGCACACAAACGCCGTTTACCTTCCCGCCGGAGTGGTACCTATTTATCTAATTGCACTTTGACGTGCTTTCAAACTGCTAGGTTGGCAGGAGCAGGGACCGAGCAACGGGAGCTCACCCCGTTGCGGGTTTCGAACTGCCGACCTTCTGATCGGCAAGCCCTGGGCTCAGTGGTTTAGACCACAGCGCCACCCATGTCCCTATGTATAAGATGACCCCTATTTTTTTTAACCCAAAATTAAGAAATTAAGTTGTTTAGCTTGGGGGGGGGGAGGTCACTTCTGCCAATCGCTCACTCACCTGCCCGCCACTGGCGATTGCTTGCCACAGCCACACACCTCGCTGCAGCAGCCAATTGTCTGCCCGCTCGCCGCCCCCAACAGCCCGCCCGCCCACTTGCTCCAGCTGCCAAACGCCTGCCCGCCTTGCGACAGCCGCCAATCGCCCGCCCAATTGCTGCTGCCATTAATTGCATGTCCCCTCTCTGCATTCACTATGCATGTATAAGACGACACCCAATTGTTGCCCCCCCTTTTTTTAGCAAAAAGCATCGTTTTATACATGGAAAAATACGGTACGTTATAGGGTGAGGCTGTACAAACTGCTACCTGTGGAGTATTGAAGAGCTCTGAGGGATCCTCCTCACAAGCAGGACAGCATTTTTAAAAGTTAAATAAAGCTTGTAACTTTTTTAAAAATCTGCTGTCCTGTTGCTGTTTTTAAGAATTATAGTTTCCTTTTCCTTTACAAAACAGGTTTTACAATAACAATTAAACCCATCAATTACAAAGAAAATAGAGGGGGAAAGAAAGAGTAGAAAAAGAGGAAGGAAAAGGAGAGAAGGGGAGATAATAATGTGAAGAGAGTTTAGAAGACAGAAAAAGAATGTGGTTCCAGACAATTGTCCATTATTAACGCATTATCCAAGGGCATCCTTCCACAACAGTCCATGGGAAGAGGATGGATGCCAATCATGTTCCTTCACTGCAATGTTTTCAATAAAAGGATGTCAAACCTGAAGGAAGTATTCCTGGTTTTGGGTTTGTGCAGTGATCTTAGATGTTTGGTTAATTTTGCCATTAGTGCAACAGTCCAGAGCTAGTGATGCTAGTGGTCTTGAAAGTCACTATCAGTATTTGCCCACTGTTAACTCTGGCTGCCATGAACTGTAAGTATAGTTAAGTCCTTATGGGAAACTCCAACTTCTGAGTTATCAACTATAGTAGTGTCCTCATCAGGTCTATTAGTAAGTATTGAGATGTAATCAAACAAATTTCATAAAATAACCACCCTTTCAACCACAATCCGAATGGGTGGGCAGCTCCACCACATATGGAAGCATGTACCCATACCCTGCCCCACCCTCCAGAAATATAGGTCTCGCTTAACAACAACAAAGAAATCGTCCAGAGCTCTTCAGTGCTGAACAGGCAGTATTTTGGGCAGCCTCACTCCTTGAAAAGCCCGTTGACCTAGAGAAAGAGATATTGAAAAACATATATTTATTAGGACACTCCAAGCCCCAGGAAAGAGCCACTGCCCAACCCTCCTATATATACATCTAGGCAACTGAGTGTGTGAGCCAGTCGTCTGTCATGGGAAGTGGGGAATTCCCAACTTAGTTCTGAAGAAAAAGGGTTATATTGATGTGGCCCCAGTATCTGTAATAATGGAGGTAGTTGAAAGGTTTGAGGAATGTGGAGGGGAATGACTTATCCCCCCCCCCCAAGTTGCTGTGCTGTAGCAGAAAGTAGTGGCAAAACATCATTCCTGTTGTATGCTTCCCAGGGGAAGTGCCAGAACTACTGTGTCAATGTGATATGTAAAGAAGCAGCGTGGGAAGGTTTTGTTTTGTTTTGTTTTGTTTTGTTGATGTTTTGGTAAAGCAACGATGTATCCTCCAAATTATTACAAATTGGTCTTGGGCTGAATTTCTGCAACCTAGCAGCACACTGTCAATGTCTCTGATGCAAAGAGCTCTCTGAATAGGCATTGTTTGTGTTCCTCTTTAAGCAGCTCAGAGACAAATATTCTGAAACAAATAGCCTTTTAATTTAATTGGCTTCCAACTTGCAACCAAGAATAGAAAACTCAGTATGTGTCAGATTTACTGTGAAAATTGTTGAGGTCAGAAGCTCAGCTGGTAGATCTCAGATCAGTCCACATTTCTTTCATGAAGCAATTGTCTGTCTGTCTGTGTACACACACACACACACACACACACAGAGAGAGAGAGAGAGAGAGAGAGAGAGAGAGAGAGAGAGAGAGAGACAGACAGACAGACAGACAGACAGATATACAGAGAGACAGAGACAGACAGCCAGAAAGACATTCTCATTGTATTGCATTTTCCATCATATCCCCCGGAAGCAAGATAATTCTGCTTTAGAGTTCCAAGTGACATTGCTGCATGATTTGTCACTAGTTGGAACATGCAATAGCATCCATTTTAAAAGAAGCTGCCAAAACGAAAAACTACATAGTGTAATACTGATACTCTTGTACAGTGCCAACATGAAGTCAAATTAAGTCCAAAGCGATGCGGGGCCAAAGAAAGCAAAGGTGTCTTCCATCTCTTATGTGGAAGAGGGAAACAACATTTGGGGGCAGGGGAATAATAGTGTCTCCCGTTTCCACATATACCAATCTAGCTCGACATTAAGATAGGTAGGAGTTGTAGTCTGATGCTATGCACACTTGTGCTAGTGAATAAGCATTTCGGATCAGGTGCACTTCTGTGCCAGGATAATATCACGTAGTGTATCATAGCAGAGTATATTACTCTTGCTACTCTAGAAATGGCTGATCTTGCTAGCAAACATTGTGACAAGCCATGCATATATGCGTCGGGGTAGGGTGCCTGGTGGATTGAGGATTAGTCACCTACACAATGGCCTGAAAGCACCACAGAGCCCTGCATAACCTTTTGATAATGGTATTATAATTGACATGCAGCCTAGTAGAATGATCCCATTTACTTAACAAGGAGTGTTAAAAGGTGATGCTGTAGTTACCGCAGTGCACACCACTTTGCTTCCCACCTCCAAGATGTGCATTATCTCTTTATAGAATGGGATGCCCATTAAGTCAACCTTTTTCTCTGCAGTCAAAACAAAATGGAATTTGAAAATGGAATAGCAACGAGCTCCACTTACATCATGTATATTTAAAGGCAGCTGCATATGCCAGCTAAAAAGGTTCAACAATTTTTGATAACTGGCATAAACACCATTATGTGTCTCCTTTCACACATCTGTTAAAGAGAAATAGCACACACCAGTTCATTCAGAATAAAAAGAATCCCCTGTACAGTGGTACCTCGGTTTACAAACTTAATCCATTCTGGAAGTCCGTTCTTAAATCGAAACCAGTCTTAAACTGAGGCGCGCTTTCCTTAATGAGGCCTTCCACTGCTGGTGCCCTCCCACCGTTCAGCTTTCATTCTTAGACTGAGGTAAAGTTTGCAAACCAGGACACTACTTCCGGTTTTGCAGAGTTTGTAAACCGAATAGACTTCAGTTAGCTTCAGTTCTGTGAAGAGACAACATTTTCTGTAGCTGCCTTAGCAGGACCCTCTGGAGCTGTCCATGGTCATGTTCCTATCTGTACTGCCTTTGACTGTTCTTCCTGTGAACACAAACTCCCACAGAACTCTAGTAGCAGGATCTGGGCATTGGGATCTCTGGCGCTTCAGTTGCACTGCTGGGACACCTTGCGAACACAGGGAATGGATTGCTCTTCTAGAGCAGCCCCTCGAGCTTGAGCTTTTAATTAGTCAATCAATTGGTTGATTTGGAGCTATTTTTCATGTGGATCTATGCCTAATTAATTGTAAATCAATGGAGAACTCCCAATTGTATCTTTCCAAACCCATGAGCAGGACGCGGGTGGCGCTGTGATCTAAACCACTAGCCTAGGGCTTGCCGATCAGAAGGTCAGCGGTTCGAATCCCCACGACGGGGTGAGCTCCCGTTGCTCGGTCCCTGCTCCTGCCAACCTAGCAGTTCAAAAGCACGTCAAGTGCAAGTAGATAAATAGGTACCACTCCAGCAGGAAGGTAAACGGTGTTTCCGTGTGCTGCTCTGGTTTCGCCCGAAGCGGCTTAGTCATGCTGGCCACATGACCTGGAAGCTGTCTGTGGACAAAACGCTGGCTCCCCAGCCTATAGAGCGAGATGAGCACTGCAACCCCAGAGTCGTCCGTGACTGGACCTAACGGTCAGGGGTCCATTTACCCTTTACCTTTTAAACCCATGAGCAGGCAAAAGCCTGCCCACTCTCACCAATGATCCAAACTCCAGGAGGCTATTGCTATGGTGGTGATATTTCTCCCTCTCAGAACGGGGGAGGGGGCTTGCAAATCACAGCAAATGCAGCAGAAAAGGTAAACATTATGGACCTTTTCTGTGTTTAAAAATCAAATTTCAAAGGCACCATGCACAACTGCCCCCCTCCCCTCAGAGGGTGTGGGATTTCATCTCCCATTAGCTTCAGCATAAAATAATACTTGGGTCTCCAGCTGTTTTTGGACTACAATCCCCATCATCCCTGACCACTTGTCCTTGTAGCTAGAGATGGCGGGAGTTGTAGTCTCAAAAACAGCAGGAGACCCAAGTTTGGGAAACCCTGGAATAAGAGAATTGTAGAGTTGGAAGAAACCACAAGTCCAACCCCTGCAATGCAGGAATCTTTTGCCCAGTGTGGAGCTCAAACCCATGACCTGAGATTTAAGAGTCTCATGATCTACCAACTGAACTACCCCAGCCACTGCTCAGAGATGATAGGAGCTATTGTTCAGAAATCTCTGGAGGACCACAGGTCAACCACCACTGGATTAGAGCATCAGAGTAGCGTCACAGTAGGAGTGGGTAGAGCTACATTCAAAACCCTGCTCACAGGGCTCCTTGGGCCAGGCAGGTAATTTGGGTCAGGTGTTCTCTCTCTTAACCTCCATCACAGGGTTGTTGTGATGATAAAATAGGGGGGACAGTAATTGTAAGCTTGGGAATCTGTGACCCTCCAGATGTTGCTGGATTTCAGCTACCAGCATCCTTGACCATTGGCCATGCTGGCCAGGCCTGATGGGAGTGGGAGACCAAAAAGATCTAGAAGGCACCACATTAGAGAAAGCTGCTTTATGGCACAATAATGTTATGCCTCGGTACTGATGTTCCCCCCACGGTGTGTGGATGTGTGGATGGGATATACGCAAGCTTACGCATGTGTTTGAAATTCTGACTTTAATTATAGTACAATGTGGCTGTGATACGGGAAAGAGCTGCATCTATTTAACAATGCCCTAATATTTTCCATGAAAGGACGTGGGTGGCGCTGTGGGTTAAACCACAGAGCCTAGGACTTGCCAATCAGAAGGTCGGCAGTTTGAATCTCCGCGACGGGGTGAGCTCCCGTTGCTCAGTCCCTGCTCCTGCCAACCTAGCAGTTCAAAAGCATGTCAAAGTGCAAGTAGATAAATAGGTATCGCTCCGGAGGGAAGGTAAACGGCGTTTCCGTGCGCTGCTCTGGTTCACCAGAAGCGGCTTAGTCATGCTGGCCACATGACCCGGGAGCTGTACGCTGGCTCCCTCGGCCAGTAAAGCGAGATGAGCGTCGCAACCCCAGAGTCGGTCACGACTGGACCTAATGTTCAGAGGTCCCTTTACCTTTACCTTTACTATTTTCCAACTTCGTGAAGGCTGCCTGCTGAAATTAGGAACAGAATGCAGTGCTTGCAGGCCAGATACACTGTTAACACATTTGAATTTTTGCAGCTCCTCATTTCAGGCAGATTCAATATAGCACGGGGGGGGGAGTCTGCATACACATTTTCTGTGACATAAAGTGCACTCAATGAAGTACTGTATGCTAGGATTGTTTCCTTATTTTATTTTATTTTATTTTATTATTTTATTTTATTTTATTTTATTTTATTATTTTATTTATTTTATTTTATTTTATTTTATTTTATTTTTATTTTATTTTATTATTTTATTTTATTTTATTTTATTTTATTTTATTTATTTACATGTGGTTTGTTTGCTCTTTCCCATTCTTCTCTACATCCTTTTGCCTACATGGATCTATTCTTTCCCTGTTTGCTGAAATGAAGACCTCCCTTGTCACTTCTCCTGCTCTCTCCATCCTCATCATTCTCCCCTCATTACATTCTTTGGCTCGTTGGTTCAGAAGAACGAGGATGAAGCAGCTTCAGGTGGTACAATTCCTTCGGTGAGCCAAAAACTCTTTGTGGTTTGACTCAGCAAGACATAGTCCCGATGAACCGTGTCGGAGCCAGCATAGATAAAGCCCTTCATATTTCATGCAAGGTCCCCTATAGTACCTCACTAATAGACAACCTTATTATTGTCTTTCACCATGGGCGGAATCCATCAAAACTTAGTCACAATGACTAATAGCTCAGCTGTTCTACAGTTCAAGCCAGGACATGGCCAGAGCAGTTAAATATCCCTGGAAAGGACTGGAATCCAGGTGCTTCAGTGAGTGTCGAGGGGATGAACAGCCTGTGTCAGCATGGTGGGGATAACAGAGAACAAAGATTTCTCCCCTTGTGATTGAGTAATATTAACCCTCGGTGGGAGTTTGTCTAAACCTGTGAAGGTTAAAGTGCTATAGAGGGATAGGAACATGCATGCAGGTCCCCTACCATGTCTCCAAGTGTTGTGCCTACTCTCAGACCTTCGCACATTGAACACAAATACTTGTTTGAATATACAGTGGTACCTCTGGTTATGAACTTAATTTGTTCCAGAGGCCCCTTCTTAACCTGAAACCGTTCTTATCCTGAGGCGCGCTTTTGCTAATGGGGCTTCCCACTGCACGCTCGCCTCGACCACACAATTTCTGTTCGCATCCTGGGGCAAACTTCACAACCGGGAGCAGCTACTTCCGGGTTAGCGGAGCTCGTAACCAGAAGCATTCGTAACCAGAGGTACCACTGTACTTTGAATCCCCTGAGGGATTGGGGACCTTGCCTTATCAAGCTGAACTAGGGGTGTCTATGTGTCAAAAGCACATACAAGTCCAAGGCGGTTTAGTCATGCTGGCCACATGGCGCGGAAAACTGTCTGTGGACAAACACCGGCTCCCTCGGCCTGAAAACGAGACGAGCACCACAACCCCATAGTCGCCTTTGACTGGACTTAACCGTTCAGGGGTCCTTTACCTTTACCTATACCTAGAAGTCCCCTTCAAACCTTTGTGCCAAGGTCTGAGGGGAGCCAGCACGCAGCAGGATATTGCTGGCAGGGCCAGCACATGTGCCTCTGCCACTCTGCACACTTCTAATCCCTGCGAGTTCATGCAAATGCACAAAGAGGATGAGAGACTTTATTAACATCAATTTCTGTGCTCCTATTACACATGAAACCAACTTTAATGACACCCATCTCTATTCTGCCTTGTTCACACCACACCTGGAATACTGTGTCCAGTTCTGGGTGCCACAGTTGAAGAAGGATAGTCACAAGCTGGAATGTGTGCAGAGGAGGGCAACCAAGATGATAGAGGGTCTGGAAACAAAGCCTTATGGGGAACGGTTCGAGGAGCTGGGTATGTTTAGCCTAGAAAAGAGGGTATGCTGGCACTAGGGTATGCTCATCTTGTCTGGCAGGTAACCCTCTCTCTTCCTGTTTACTTCGTTCACTGGGAGCTTGCTGGGCTGGGTGATTCGTGACAGTTACTTGGAAGAGGGAACAAGTTTGTTTTCTCCTGCTCTGGAGGGTTGAACTCAAACCAATGGCTTCAAGTTACAAGAAAAGTGATTCCGACTAAAAATCAGGAAGAACTTTCTGACAGTAAGAGCTGTTGGACGGCGGAACAGACTCCCTCAGGAGTTTGTGGACTGTCCTTCCTTGGAGGTTTTTAAGCAGAGGCTGGATGACCATATGCCATGGATGCTTCAGTTGAGATTCCTGCATTGCAGTGGGTTGGACTAGAGTCCCTTCCAGCGCTACAATTCTATGATTCTATTGCACGTGTTCTTGAAAGGCCATTGGCTGTCTCACAGGTAGTTCTCTGTGACCTCTCATCCTACTGTTTATGCCCATCTATTCTATTGTCATGGAGATATTTGGTGGTTCATAGTCCTTGGAACTTTAAATTGATGTGATGGCTCTGAGTGGCTCCCATAGAGGCAAGTGGCGCATGGTGCCAGGGTGCCAAGTTCTGGAGGGCGCCAGGGAAGGGGTGGAGGCTGGACACGGCGCCTCCCAGCATCAGCCCTCACCCGCCTCGCTGAAGCAGCGCCGTGCCTGGAACCTCCACCTCTTCCCTGCTGGAGGAGCTGCCCTCCAGCCGCTGCCCGCCTCCTCCAGCTCCACAAAGCTGCTGGCAGTGCCGTAAAAAGGTCAGCAACTTTGGGAAATGGGGGGGGGGGGCAGAGGGATCTTTGCACCATGGCGCCGAATATACTTAAGACGGCCCTGTCCCTATCATCTCCTTCTTCCTGATGTTTACTCCTGCCTCTTGTGCTGCTGCCAGATCCCTATTGGAACCTCTGGCCTGTGAATAGGAAAGACCAGCAGAGTCTCTAGGACTTGGGGAGTTCTTATGAAACCATGCCCTCTAACAAGGCACACATCTCTAACTCTTTCATCCAGGGTCTGAGCCACCAGCTCACTTTTATGTCTGGAGCTAATCAGAAGACAGCTGCATTCTCCATTATACTCCATAAGCATTTATTTCAACCAATACGCCGAGATATAAATTCCCTGGATTAATTTTTAAAGCAGTGTTTTAATCTCCTTTGAAAAATACATGCATGCATTATTTAGCATGCTGCAATGGGAAGGGTTTGTCAGGTGCAAAGCGCCATAGATTATCATAGAACGGCTCTTCCGCGTGCACTTACAAGCCCCTCTTTTGAATCAGCATTTCTTTACAACTTAGATGCAACATCAGACTCAACAACATTGTTTCATGCTGTAAACTGAACTCAAAAGGCGATTGTCGCATTGCTCTCCGTCTTTTTATTTTTTTTATTTTATAGGCTTGGCATTTAAAAATTGTTTGTAATGGGGGACCTGCTGCTTCGAGGCGAAAAATGCCAGCAAGTAATTTCACTGGCTAAAGAGCCACTGACAGAAGAGGAAATTATTTTGCTATTGTTATTTTAGAAAGAAAGCAGCTCATCTTTAGAGGGGGATATTTTATTAAATAGTGATGGGAGTAAATAAGAAGAGATTATATAGCAGGGATGAGGAAGCTGTGTCCTTCCAGTAGTTGTTGCTGGGCAAGGTTATACGCAGCTTCCAACATCATTTACCATTCGCCATGCTGGCTGGATCTGATCAGGGCCCAATAATATACCCTGCTCCAGAGGGCAGAACCTGAACCAATGGCTTCAAGTTACACATCAGGAAGAACTTTCTGATGGTGAGAAAGCCACTTCCGAGCTTGGGAGGAGGTGGGGTTGCGGGCCCACCCCCTCCCACCCCCGTGGGGGCTGGCCTTTAGCCCCCGCGAGATCGAGGGAATCCCCGGGCGTGCCTGCGACCCTGCCTGCCAATCGGTGGGCGGTGGAGGCGTGGCCTAGCCCATTTAAGGCCAGGTACGCCCAGGGACTACCCTCTTTGCCCTGTTCCAGCTGCCCGGTTTTCCCATCCCACCCACCCTTTAGGCTTAGCTAGCTCTGGCCTTGCTATGGACTCCAGTTGGTCACCACAAGGGACCTGGTAGGAATTTTTTTCGCCTACCTCGTAGCAAACGTCACAACTTCCTCGGTATTGGCGGTTAGGCATTGGCAGGGGTAATTGTTATGCAAATGAAGGGGGGAAGGAAACGCCATCACCTTCCCCCAATGAAAAAAGGGTAGTCCGGTAAAGGACTCCGGGGGGCGTTGCCCTGTCTGAAGCCTAGGTGACACCCGTGGGTTCCTAGTTGGCGTACTTCAACAGGATTCCCACGGCTGGTGAATAACCCTTCCTGGTCTCCATGCCGGGTAGTTGATAGGAGCCAATGCCTAAGGCCAATACCTTCCAATTCCTGTAATCAATAAAGTTGTGGCCTTTTACGTCCATTAATCTTAAATAATGTGTCCGGTGTTTTCATTTCACATGGGGGAGGGGACTTGCCACGCAACTATTGAGCCATAGAATGGACTCCCCTGGAAAATGGCAGCCTGTCATGGATGCTTTGGTTGAGATTCCAGCAGAGTAGGGGGCTGAACTATACGATCCTTGTATTTTACCTAGATCTTTTAATTTTTATTTTTGTCACTGTAGTTTTGTTTGCTGACCTTAGGACAAAAGAGTTAATTTGTAGTTTATTGGACCTGTCTATATGATTTTCCTTTTTGTGTGTGCATTTTGCTGTCTTTCTGTCTTTATTTTTATTAATTCCCCCCCTGCCCTGGGATTGAAAATATTCAATGAAGAACAAGCTATATCTACGGTACACAAACAAACAAATATGACTGCCTGCATTTGTTCCTTGAAGTTTCATACTGCAGTTCATGATTAATGACAGTGAATGGGACACAAGGTTTTGTGTGGACTATAGTGCTCTTGCTCTTTAATTTAAAACCACCTGTCAATAAGTAAAAAGGCCCATCTTCAGAATTGAGGCAAATTATGATTATTTTTAAACCATTTTTATTTTCTTCGTCCCAGTCTGCAGAGGAAATTCATGTCATCTATGTTAGAAATTCAAAACTCCTTGTGGTGCTTCTGATAGCTACCATTTTCCTCTCCTTTTTTTCTGTGTGACACATTTATATTTTCACTCCTATTTACATAGTCAGTAAATTTAAGATGCCTCAGTACCATTTCTCTCCATATAAATCTTGCAATAGTTTAATATTTTCCCAGCAGCTTGGATAGCTCCTCCTTTGTGCATGCCGTATTTTCTGTTTGTGCCTGGCTGCTACAGAAATATGTGTTTGCTGGTACACTACAGAAAAACTTTCCGGAGCTGCAAAATATTGCTGGAGTGCTATTGATCTCATTGGATCAATAATAATGCCCCTTGCTATGTAATGGCAATTATACAGTAAATTTGAGACCTACTTACAGAGCAATCCCAAACTCAGCGAAAGGCTAGCTAAGAGAAGTTAGGATAGGGTGGAAGAGCAGGGCAACAAGTCTATCCTGGAGACTCCTGGTGGTAGTTGTTGGCTTCAGTCTGTCTTCAGAGACAGTTCACCTCCAGGTGTGAAGTCAAACCATTGTGTTAGCAGGACCGAAGTGACCTTTCTGGGGTGCAAGCCTGGGCAGTGTGTATGGAGGTCCTGGGCTGCCCAGATGACAAGATCCTGCTCTCAGTCTCGCTGATGTGGTCCAGAAGGAAGCAGAGCAGTGCGGTTGGCACCAACTTGGCTGCAGGAGTTGCTGGAATCATATTAAGGACTCCACTCTGGATTTGTGTAAGGTTTACTCCCTAGCCTTTTCTTCTCCCCAAGATATCCCGCAAGGCAGTGGAGGTTTAGGATCAGAGTTTTCCTTCTCCTAGACGGGCTACCATCTCAGGTTTACGAGTCCCATTGGCCCTCGTTTCCCTCTACAGCACATGCAGAGACTGCCATCTTGACTGTTGGACCCACTATTGGCCTTGTCCGCTCAATTCCCACAGGCTGTCTTTGCATGCAGGGGAAGTCCATACCCGTGGTACACCCATGGAAAGCTCCATGTGCAAAGGTTTACTGCCAGTGGTTTTCCCACTGGCTTACCCCAAAAGGTAACATGCTGGAACATGCTGAGGGTGATTTTTATTCAAGTCCAGTTGTTTCCCCAGCAAACCCATGGATCAGGATCCTTATATTTTATTAAGCTGGTTTGTATTGTTCATTGCAACTTAATATTATTTTTGAACTGATAGGGTTTTTCATTTGATGTATTCTACCACCCTCCCAAGACAAAGGTAACTATTATCTAAATATTACATTGAACTTGATGAAAGACATCAGCTCATGCCATGAACAGTGGGCAGGGAAGTGATTGTTTTTCCTTTCTCATATCCCCAGTTGTTAGTCTAGGGCTCTGGCTTCCAGTATCAGCATTTCCCTATTTCAATGAGAAAAATCATTCTCAGCTTGGAAAATCCATCTAGCTATTGAGTTGAATTTCAAATGTCACCTTTAATGCATTCAAGAGATGAAGCTGTGATCAACAATCTACAGTTTTCACAGCAAACCTATGAACTCTGGAGTCCTGCTTGCTGGGACTGGTCCAGGGGCTACAGTTGAATGGGACTAGAGATGGGGAAGAAGTTTGATTCAGTTCACCATAAAACCTGAATCTAACAAATTGGCGCCTTCCAAAACAGTCTGGGGACCAAAACACAGCCATCCCTGGAAATTTCCATTTAGCTGAATTTTGCAATACAGTTCTCCAGCCAAGAAATCTTTACAAAATGTACATATGATGAGAAAGTGTACAAAATTGTGTTTATTGGGAGAAATCCACTCTAATATGCTGCTTTTTAACAACAACAACATGCTGCAGAAATGTTGCAAACTGAATTTAAGACTGGGAAAATGAAAAACTCAGAGAAACAAAACTGACAGATTATTCCTTCCTTAGATGTGTTGGATGCAAAAGGATGCAGCTTCAATCCCCACTGAAAAAGCTGAAAAGGACCTACTAGGCAGTGACTGCCTGAGATTTGGAAGAGCTGCAAGCAGCAGAGTAAACGATACTGGATTAGGCAAATATGTCGATGGGATAGAAAAGAGCTTCCTGTTTTCTAACCATAACAGAAAATAGCTTCCAGGCCTCTTTCCAATTAGTAAGAACACAATGTCCTCACTAGTGTTGGTGATCTCCAGTTTGTTCTGCTCAGAATAGGTTCACCATAGGTGACAGAGTTTCCAAATAGACCTGAAGAATAATTCATTCTTTTCTGAGTTACAAATGTGGAACCCCTTGAAATCTCAATGCCACCATCAAGAGCTCAACAGAGTCCAAACATCTCCATCTGCAAACCTCATAAGCCCCTGAGACCTTGCCCTTCATAATAGGGAATACTGGAACATACGCTTTTCAGGGTGTCTGATACCCAAACTTAGGCACCAAACAGAACTACATGTCCTGAGAAAAATGTGAAGCTAGTCTCATTCCCTGTGAATGTAGCAGTTCCCTGGCTTTCAGCTTAGGTGAGGATGTGCTCCATCCCTCCACTCCCTTTCATCCCTTTCCCTTTCCCTAGTGCCTCCCAGAAGTTGCCTATTGGCCTAACACACAAACTCTTCAGTCACAAATCTATACAGTTCATGGCGTATTTATTTGCTGTATATAACAACATGGCTGTTGTCTTTGTCCATGGAGTTTTCTTGGCAGGGATACTGGAGTGGCTTGCCGGTTCCTTCTCCAGGTACCGGTTCCTCCTCCAGGTAGACAGCATCCTAAAAAGTAGAGATATCACCTTGCCAACAAAGGTCCATATAGTAAAAGCTATGGTTTTCCCAGTAGCGATGTATGGAAGTGAAAGCTGGACCATAAAGAAGGCTGATCACCGAAGAATTGATGCTTTTGAATTATGGTGCTGGAGGAGACTCTTGAGAGTCACATGGACTGCAAGAAGATCAAACCTATCCATTCTGAAGGAAATCAGCCCTGAGTGCTCACTGGAAGGACAGATCGTGAAGCTGAGGCTTCAATACTTTGGCCACCTCATGAGAAGAGAAGACTCCCTGGGAAAGACCCTGATGTTGGGAAAGATGGAGGGCACAAGGAGAAGGGGATGACAGAGGACGAGATGGTTGGACAGTGTTCTCGAAGCTACCAGCATGAGTTTGACCAAACTGCGGGAGGCAGTGGAAGACAGGAGTGCCTGGCGTGCTCTGGTCCATGGGGTCACGAAGAGTCGGACACGACTAAACGACTAAACAACAACAACAATAACAACAACAACATGCATGCAACGCTTGCTCATCAGAAGAACTCCGAGGGCTTTCAAAGATCCACCTATTCATCTCAAAATTCAGATGCAAGCAAACATTAAAAACAAGCCGGCGTAACATTTTAAAACAGAAAGAAAATCAGCAGTTTTAAAACAATTGAACGTAATAAAATTCCATGTTAAAATGACACGCCTGGGTAGGCTTGCTGGAATAGAAAGGTTTTTGGCAGGCATTGGAAACAAGATAGAAAAGGCCTGATGCTAATTTTTGTAACACCTCTCACCCTCCGTTGTTCAGTGTTGTTTGCTTCCTGTTGGCAACCAGGGATTCTGCAGTACAACTACCTAGCAGGAAGCAAAGCTGTGCTTCCAGGAGGTACACCATCTGTCTGCTACTGTGCTTCTTCTATTTCTGCATATCTGGAACTTTGAACTAGTTTCAAGTTCCTGCTTGTTGGCTTGGCCCAACTTCCATGTCAGCTCGTTTCTTTGGCTCTCATCCAGAATGATTGATTCAGCCACTTTTAACGCCCCTGTTCTGACCCTGCATGACTATTGACCCAGCATTGGATTGTTCCCAAGTGTTTTTAGTAACCTTGCTCTGGAACTGATCCCTAGACTGTAAACAGTAGTAGACAGGACACTGAAAGTTGTGCTCCCATTAGAGCTTCTCTTTCAACATTTTTGTGTGTGTTTAAAACAGAGTTTTAAAAACCAGTGCAACAATTCTTGTGCATTTACCTCCAAGCCCCAAAACAAGCTGCACAGTGAATGCTCTAGGACTTTCTTACAATCACAGAACCATAGAATTGTAGAGTTTCAAAGGACCCAAGGGTGAGCTAGTCCAACCCCTGGCAATGCAGAAATCTCAACTAAAGCATCCATGGAAGATGGCCATCCAACCTCTGCTTAAAAACTCCAAGGAAAGAGAGTCAATTGCCTCCCAAGGGAGACTGTTCCACTCTTACTGTCAGAAAGTCCTTCCTGATGTTTAGTCAGAATCTCCTAACTTGAAGCCATTGGTTTGGGTCTTGCCCTCTGGAGTAGGAGAAACCAAGCTTGCTCCCTCTACCATGTGACAGCCCTTGAGATATTTGAAGATGGCTATCATATCTCCTCTCAGTCTCCTCTTTCCCAGGCCCAACTCCCTCAACCATTCCTCATAAGGCTTGGTTTCCAGACCCTTTAACATCTTGGTTGCCCTCATCTGACATGTTCCAGCTTGTCAATATGGTGGACGCAGCCTAGAATAGCATTAGCTTTTTTGTTGCTGCATCACACCGTTGACTTTATGTTATGCTTGAGGGCTACTAAGACTTCCAAATCCTTTTCACATGTACTACTGGCAAGCCAGGTGTCCCTCATCTTATATTTGAACAGCTGGTTCTTCCTATCTAAGTGCAGAAACTTATCTTTGTCCCTATTGAAACTCTTTTTGTTAGTTTTGGCCCAATTCTCCAATCTGTTAAGGTCATTTTGAATTCCAATTCCGTCTTCTGTGGCAGTAGCTACTTCTCTGAGTTTGGTGTCATCTGCAACTTTATGCTCATCCCATCAATTCCTTCATCCTACTGTATTATAAAGACACTGAACAAAAACAAGCCCAGAAATGGACACGGTGGCATACCATTTATTACTTTTTTCCAGGATGATGAGGAACCATTAGTGAGAACTCTTTGGGTTTGGTCAATCTCCTTCCTAGCAGATGCATAGAATCCCAGACTTAGACACCTCTAATCTCCCTTGAAGAGAAGCTTATGGTCCCCTAAAAGGGCATCTACCACAATTTCCTTTCTGTGGAAAAGAGCTGTTCTATCAGCAGCTCAGTTGGCCATGATAGCAATAATGCTGGCAGCTCGACTACCCGCCCCAGTGTTGCAGTCCACTGAAAATTACTGTCTTCTTAGTCTATTATTATCCTGTATCCAATAGTAGCTGGAACCAGATGCTTCAGAGGAAGTGTGTTCATTGCCAAGTGTACTCAGCACAGAGCAATAATGAAGTCCTGAATTCTCTTCAATAGCCCCCAATTCCAGGCAGGCGAATGTTGGGAGATAGCCCAAATCTACACTTTTATTTAAAATGTGAATGGTTCGCCACATTAATATGTGGCTCGTCAAAGCACCAGGATTGCCTTGGCTTGTTTGAGAGGCAAACAGAAAGCTGATTTGAAAATGAGGAAAGTTAAAATCCCCACTTGGATTATGAAATTCACAGATTGGCTTTGGGCCAGTCACATTCTCTCAGCCTAAGTCACCTCACAAGAGTTGTCGCGAGGATAAAATGGGAGAATGCAATGCACTTTGCATTCCTCGAAAGAAGATTGGATATAAATGTGATAGATCAATGCTGGCACTTAGCAACAAAGACATCTAGATGCTGTTGGTGTCTAGTGCTGTTCCATTAGCCCACCTGTCTCCTTTTCAGTTTCTCCCTGTTTCTCATTTTTCCTATCTTAAGTTCGGTTCTCCACGTCAGTTTGCAATTTCTTTTTCTTTTTCGAAAGAGATTTTTCATGAAAAATCCATCTTTGTGTGCAACTCTGCCCAAAGGAATTTTCATGAAAAATCCATCTTTGTGTGCAACTCTGCCCAAAGAAATACTTTTTTTGCATACAGTTGTACCTTGGTTTTCGAACAGAATGCGTTCCAGAAGTCCATTCGACTTCCAAAACATTCAGAAACCAAGGCGCAGCTTCTGATTGGCTGCAGGAGCATCCTCCAGCCAATTGGAAGCCACGGAAGCCACGCCAGAAATTCAGCTTCTGAGGCAAAGTTCGCAAACTGGAACATCTACTTCCAGGTTTGTGTCATTCGAGTTTCAAGTTGTTCGTGAACTAAGCTGTTCGAAAACCAGACTGTATTGTTTTTCTAAATGTGAACTGTAACGAATTTCTGTCCCATCCCTGAGAACTGCCCTGCCCTATGTTAAAGTTCTAATGTGGCAGCCCAAACAAAAGAACTGGGCCCACCTGCCCTGAAATAAGAGGTCACTGCTGTTATGAGGCATTTTGATGTCCCACAAAAAACCACCTCACAATTGCTGAAAATAAACCACTTGTTTTTACCTGCTGCCTCCGCATATCCTGGAAGGTAGATGGTCTAGAAAGTTCTGCTATGCCTATGAAAATGTTTTTGCAATTCTATCAGGCTGTTTTGAACCTTTCTGAGGCAGCAACACGCCCATCTCCACCCCCTACGAAATGCCACAACATCGTATCAAGCTGTGTGTTTTCTTTGACGTTTCATGGGAAATCAAATAGGCATGAAGCAGACAGAGCTGATAGCAGGGATACATATCCCATATTTATGGGCTGAAGTGCACTCGGAATATAAACCAAGTTAATAAAGCGAAAACTGCAGAGAGCGGGCATGCATAATACAACCTCGCTGGTGTACACGATTATAACTTCTCGGAATGTTTGTCC
Source organism: Podarcis melisellensis (assembly GCF_964234715.1). Taxonomy (NCBI): domain Eukaryota; kingdom Metazoa; phylum Chordata; class Lepidosauria; order Squamata; family Lacertidae; genus Podarcis; species Podarcis melisellensis. Next base: position 106,899,750 of record NC_138530.1, on the reverse strand, counting down.
ATCAACTTCTGAACCAGTCCTGAAAGATACCATTAGGAAGCCGCAAAGAAAGGAAATGTGTTTTGCTTGGGGATCCGCGATCTTACATTTGGCAAAATGTCTTCCAAAAGCCCCTTCCCTATAGGAATGGCTACTTGGTATAAATATTGCAGGTCAAATGACTTTATGCAGGAGGGGAGAGTTATAAGGTAGCCCGGGAGCAGCCACTTTATATTTTGCTCTCCACCAGAAGCGCCAGGTTGCCCCCAAGTTTGGGGGCAGGCGGGCAGGGGGTGCACATCATGTGCATTTGACATCACATCGTCTGGAAAAGACTGAGGGGGCCGGAGACACGTTGACCCCCTAGAGTTGGCGCACCTGCTCTCTACACATACAATGCTGCATCCTGAACACATGGAAATAACTCCATTTTCCCCACCACGTGGGTAGTAGGAACCTGCTCCTTCAAAAATGAATAAAAGGGTCAAAATACTGCTTTCTCTCCAGTTAGTTTGCTATTAGGTAAAGGTAAATGACCCCTGGATGGTTAAGTCCAGTCAAAGGTGACTATAGGGTTGCAGCCCTCATCTCACTTTCAGGCTAGGGGAGCGAGCATTTGGCCACAAACAGCTTTCCGGGTCATGTGGCCAGCATGACTGAACTGCTTCTGGCGCAACAGGACACTGTGGCGGAAACCAGAGTGCATGGAAACGCCCTTTACCTTCCCACTGCAGTGGTATCTATTTATCTACTTGCACTGGCATGCTTTCGAACTGAAAGGTTGGCAGGAGCTGGGACAAAGCAACGGGAGCTCACCCCATCGCGGGGATTTGAACCGCTGACCTTAGATGCATTTATTTATTTATTTATTTATTTATTTATTTTGTTTTTTGTTTATTTTGTTTATTTGGGAGGAAGGGAAATGGCCTCAGACAGACGTTACTAAATTGATTATGGTTGATTATTTAATTTATTTATCGCTTAATATATGTAAAATATCTCTAAGTGGTGTACAAAGCCACAACTGACAAGTTAAACAAAATATTATGAAAATGCACAGTTACAAATAAAAATGTTACATTAAAACAAAGTTAATAATAAATATAAAATCAATATCAATTCATTTCCCTTCTGGCACACTCTCCCTGTCAGCTGCTGTCTTCTCACCCAGGAGGGACGCAGGCGGCACTGTGGTCTAAACCACTGAGCCTCTTGGACTTGCCGATCAGAAGATTGGTGGTTCAAATCCCTGCGACAGAGTGAGCTCCCGTTGCTCTGTCCCACCTCCTGCCAACCTAGCAGTTCAAAAGCAAGCCAGTGCTAGTAGATAAATAGGTACCGCAGCGGTGGGAAGTTAAACAGTGTTTCTGTGCGCTCTGGTTTCCATCATGGTGTTCCATTGCACCAGAAGCGGTTTAGTCATGCTGGCCACATGACCCGGAAAGCCGTCTGTGGACAAAGAAGCTGTCTCCCTCAGCCTGAAAATGAGATGAGTGGCACAACCCCATAGTGACCTTTGACTGGACTTAACCGTCCAGGGGTCCTTTACATTTTACTTTTTTAACCTTTTCTCACCCAGGGTCCTACAAACTCTCAGCTCACCCACAAAAACTCACAATGAGAAGAGATCCTGGAAATGGTGTACATCACCCTAGTCTCTCACTCTAGACTTGTTGTTTTATGGGCAGGCGCAAGGTAAATGGTACTTCCTCAGACTGCCCACAGCTGTGTCCCATTCGGCTGTACTCACCACACCCAGTTCCCAGTACACTGATTTGCTGAGTTTCTGGGGGAAGTGGTCCAAAGCATGGGGGAAATGCCCCCCCCCACTCACAACTCTTTGTAGCTGGAGTCAGCTACAACTCCCAAGGTCTAAAGTGGGGTAGCACATCCAATTCGATCCCGGAGTAAAGGCCTAGAATTGTTGGAATATCCATTATGGGCACAATGAGAGCAATGCCAGTTAGCTCCAACATCCAGATGGGTGGCACTGAAAAACAGTAACCCTCAAATTTACACCTTTGTCGTTATGGTGAACTGCACAGTGTGGAAGAATTTCAGCAGTAACCTCAAATACGGTTCTCAAATATGGGAAACGCAAATATTAAAATTCAATCTATAGCAATAGAGAAGAAATATGCCCCACTTGACATTTTGGCAGATCTGGCAACTAAGAGATAAAAATAAGTACTTCAAATCATTTGACAGTCTCAGGGATGAATCTAAACTTCCCAAAACAGCATCTTGGCAGTATCTGCAATTTAGACATTATATCATCAAAATATTCAGGACAGATGCTTTTAACAGCCTCGGAAGTACTATATATATGTGACAGTTTTTGAATTCTATAGAAACATTCCCATTAGCCCATAGTGTTTGGTGTGTATACACAAAAGAAGAGAGATGCATGTACCAAACTTTATGTGGACTGCAATCAAAGTGGGTATCCAAACCAGAAATTACAGGATTACAGGTGGAAATATAGTCCTTTGCCGGTTGTTGTTGTTCAGTCATTTAGTCGTGTCCGACTCTTTGTGACCCCATGGACCAGAGCACGCTAGGCACTCCTGTCTTCCATTGCCTCCTGCAGCTTGGTCAAACTCATGCTGGTAGCTTCGAGAACACTGTCCAACCATCTCGTCCTCTGTTGTCCCCTTCTCCTTGTGCCCTCCATCTTTCCTAACTTCAGGGTCTTTTCCAGGGAATCTTCTCTTCTCATGAGGCAACCAAAGTATTGGAGCCTCAGCTTCAGGATCTGTCCTTCCAGTGAGCACTCAGGGCTAATTTCCTTAAGAATGGATAGGTTTGATTTTCTTGCAGTCCATGGGACTCTCAAGAGTCTCCTCCAGCACCATAATTCAAAAATTTGCTGGACTCTAGGCTATATCGAGCAGGAATGACGAGTCATAGTGGCTGCTACTGTAGATGTCCACCCACTAATGCGCATGTTCATTCCCTGTCACAAAACCCTTTTGGAATGAAATATTCCAGAGTATTAATTTGGTGTTGAATATTGCATGTGACTTCACAGTATTACACTACTTAGCATTACCCTCAGACCTGAATTTGGAGAAAAGTCCAGAAACTTGGGTCATGTGAGGAGCAGCACCATAGCTAAGAGCACTCTTCTCAGAAACTATCTTCTCACTGTCCACATGCAGAATAATGGATGGAAAACCTGCCAGATGGAAGAGGAAGTTGTCTTGAGTCGCCCAAAGACTACAGGAAGATATGTAAGCATTTAGACTCTACTTTTTATAATGCTTTGCTATCACTCATTCTCTCCTCCACTAACCTACTTTTTGCCCTGTCTGTTTGTGTGCCTGTTTTATGTTTTATTTTTATTCCTTTAGAACAGGCATAGGCAAATGTGGCCCTCCAGATGTTTTGGGACTACAACTCCCATCATCCCTGACCACTGGTCCTGTTAGCTGGGGATGATGGGAGTTGTAGTCCCAAAACATCTGGAGGGCCGAGTTTGCCTATGCCTGTGTGATGGCCTCGGATTCGGATGCTGAACCTGAGGAATCCCAGCCTGCACAGGATTCCCCGGCTCCAGAACCAGCTGAGCTGGGGCTGGGGTTTGAGCCTGAAGGGTCCTCACCTGTCCTGGATCCTGGATCCTCAGCTGCAGGCAGCAGCTGAGTCTGTTCTGGGTCCAGAGGTGATGGAGGACCCATTGCCTGCAGGTGCTCCACTCTCAGCCCCGTCAGGGGAAGCTGAGGTTGCCTCTGGGTCCAGTAACCACCCAGCTTCTCCTGAGGTGCAGAGGCTCAGGGCAGAGAGGTAGAGGGAACTGAGTTCCCACAGGAGGAGTGCTCGCCTCCAGGCCAGGAGCGGTGAGTAACCTGAGGATCAGGGCCACCCTGTGCCTCGGGGCAGACAAAAGCCAGCTAGCCCCAGTCCCAAGTTGCTGGAGCAATCTCGTTGGTTGTCAGTTCCTGCCTGAACCCTGTCCTGCTGTCCTGCTGGCGCTCCTGACCTCACCCGACTACCTGCCCTGCATCCAGCTTCAACTTCTTCAGACTGCCTCCATACTGCACCTTCGACATCGGACTGGACTCTGACCTCGCCTCTAGGTTAGCCCATGGGACCAGCACAGCCTGATTTAGAACAGGGTTTGTCAAACTTGGGTCTCCAGCTGTTTTGGACTACAATTCCCATCATCCCTGACTATTGATCCTGTAAGCTAGGGATGATGGGAGTTGTAGTCGAAAACAGATGAAAACCCAAGTTTGGGAAACCCCAATTTTGAAGCTCAATATAAACCACTCACTAAAAAAAATTAATAATATCCAATTGGCATACAAATTCAGTTATATATCAACATGAGACTATATCCACCTGTCCTATACCTGATGTCATGTATGATGTCAGGAATGCGGCAGGTAAAGACATGGCTGGGCCAAAGGGAAGTTGCAGGCACTGCTGATCAGCTGGTGCAGTGATGGCCAAACTTGGCCCTCCAGCTGTTTTGGGACTACAGTTCCCATCATGCTTGACCACTGGTCCTGTTAGCTAGGGATGATGGGAGTTGTAGTCCAACAACAGCTGGAGGGCCAAGTCTGGCCATCGCTGAGCTGGTCTGTGCATAGCGCTTCGCAGTCCCTGCCCATCAGCTGTTTGGCAGTGCTTATGAAGCTCAGGTCAACTCAAGAAGTGTTAGGCTAGCATCTCCTTCCCCAAAAGGCCTTTCCCAGGGCCATGTTGGAATGTAATGTAAAAGTGTTGTCTAAAATGTATAAGATGTTCTTGGAATGGGATGAGCAAGTAAAATCCTCAGTGGTGCACTCGGTAATAGATACTGGTCATTAGATATGGAAGCATGGGTGCGGCTGTGGAATATGGATATAAATTTTACAGCATGTTATGGTCCAATTGAAAATTATATGGAAATGATATATCAATGGTACCTAACACTGAGTAAATTGGCAAAAATGTATAATTCCAGATCAAATAAAGTGTTGGAAATGTAAAGAGAACGAAGGTTCTTTTTATCATATGTGGTGGTCTTGTAGTAAGGTTAAAGCTTACTGGGAAATAATATATAATGAACTGAATAATGTATTTAAAATAATGTTTGTAAAAAAGACTGAGAAGCTTTCCTTTTGGGAATTATAGGGACAACTATCCAAACCGCATAGAAATTTATTCATGTATGTGACTACAACAGCAAGAATGTTACTTGCCCAAAAATGGAAAGAAGAATGGATACATAAACTTATGGAATATGCAGAAATCAAGGTAACAAACTTTTTTATGTATATAAAAGAATGGAAATGGTTCATTGAATATTTACAAATAAACTGTAAACAGATAAGAACATTGGCAGGGTTATTGTAATAACCTGCAGTTTTAAATATGAATAGAGTAAATTAAGTTAATTTGGATATGCAGAAAATATTAAAAATAAATTTAAGGAACTGTAGAAAGAGGTGGGAGGAAGCCAAGCTTTGAAATGTTAAAACGATTGTAAAATTGTTGAAATGTATGAAACTGAAAATCATAAAATCACAATAAAAAAAGGAAGGGTCCAGGGCCATGCTGGAACCCTGGAGTCATCATGAGACAAGCCTAGGCATCTTCAAGATGGAACTTGAAATCTAGGAGCAATTGATCAGAAATGGGTCCATAGGCAATAGATCCCCTCTAGGTTTGCTATCCTTCAACTCGGCTTTTCTGCAGTTGAAAGGAGGATGCCTGTTCTCGGAGCTTATTAAGAAGATCTTTGTAATCTTTGCGTGTAAGAATGAATTGTGCTTCCAACACACACACGTGTGTGTAAATGGAAAAACTTTTGTCTGAGGATGCAATGTGATGCGGCTCATGACACTAGTGGAAATAAGGGACTTTCAAATGCTACCCAGATACTTTCTCTCCTCGTAATGTACTACTTTAATTTAAATTCACTTTACAGTCTGTGCACATGAGAATTATTCTGAGGGTTTAATTTTGCTGGCTGCTGAAAGCAATACGGTGGCTATCAACAGAAAAGAAATAGTGCCGCTGTTTATTAATGCTTTTGGGCTGTACTGTAAGTACCCTGGGAAGCTATAGCTGTGGATCAAATAAAACATGCGGCTCTTAGTATTATTTCACAGTTTTTTTTCGGATTCTGTCTTTGTGTGTATCAGATAGAGTCTCTTGACTAGATTTTCAGGTAAAAGATTGAAGCTGATATTATGAACCAAAACTATGGCCAAATAAAATAAAATAAAATTGGTGTGGTGCTAGCAATCTAGTCATTTTAATAAGCAAATTCTCCACAGAATTAAGGTTGCAAATACAGTTGGTTAGTGCTGAGAAATTAGATTCCCCCATCCCTCAAATATGCAGCCATCTGGTGCAAGTTTTTTTATTTATTTACGGCACACAGTATATGCATTTATTTGTGTTTCAAACTATAATCCTTTCTCTGATTTCCACCCGTATTCTATAAATAGCATTTGCTTGCAACATACTGAAGCAATTACAGTGAATTCAAAAATGCAAATATTGTACAATGAAGAAAAAATGTGCATAATGAACAAAACCGTTTACTTTCGGTGGATAAATGTATATTCTGTAATAACAAGAAGCATACTCTAAGCAGAAAAAAGTAGCTCATCATCATATTGAAATAAAATTCAAAATACGGTTGTCAACAAGTCATTGGATTGTTAGTCCAATATAAAAGCACCCTTGGCAGTGTCTGAAAAGCTAGTAAGCCTATCCCAAGTTATTTCGAATCAGTTCCATCCCTGAACACAATTCTGTGCTTGCCAGGATGCAAATCCCTTGAGAAAGCAAAGTTTTTTATAAATGGTTTTCCTCTTTCTGTCTCTTGGGAGGGTGATCTAGGAGAGGCAAGAAATGATGTGTGTGTGTGCGTGGCCACAACAGCCTTAAAAACATCCATGCTGGGCAAAAGATTCCTGCATTGCAGGCGGTTGAACTGTATGACCCTCAGAGTCCCTTCCAACTCTTCAGTTCTATGATTCTGTCATTCTATGTGTGCTGTTGTTTTTTAGTTGTTTAGTCGTGTCCGACTCTTCGTGACCCCATGGACCAGAGCACGCCAGGCACTCCTGTCTTCCACTGCCTCCCGCCGTTTGGTCAAACTCATGCTGGTAGCTTTGAGAACACTGTCCAACCATCTCGTCCTCTGTCATCCCCTTCTCCTTGTGCCCTCCATCTTTCCCAACATCAGGGTCTTTTCCAGGGAGTCTTCTCTTCTCATGAGCTGGCCAAAGTATTGGAGCCTCAGCTTCACGATCTGTCCTTCCAGTGAGCACTCAGGGCTGATTTCCTTAAGAACGGAGAGGTTTGATCTTCTTGCAGTCCATGGGACTCTCAAGAGTCTCTTCCAGCATCATAATTCAAAAGCCTCAATTCTTCGGCGATCAGCCTTCTTTATGGCCCAGCTCTCACTTCCATACATCACTACTGGGAAAACCATGGCTTTAACTATACGGACCTTTGTTGGCAAGGTGATGTCTCTGCTTTTCAAGATGCTGTCTAGGTTTGTCATCACCTTTCTCCCAAGGAGCAGGCGTCTTTTAATTTCGTTACTGCTGTCGCCATCTGCAGTGATCATGGAGCCCAAGAAAGTAAAATCTCTCACTGCCTCCATTTCTTCCCCTTCTATTTGCCAGGAGGTGATGTGTGCACGAATCTAAAAAGACTGTTCACTCCTGAACTAAGGGAAATTAGTGGGACATAGGTGGCTCTGTGGGTAAACTACAGAGCCTATGGCTTGCCGATTGGAAGGTCGGCTGTTTGAATCCCCACAACGGGTTGAGCTCCCGTTGCTCGGTCCCTGCTCCTGCCAACCTAGCAGTTCGAAAGCGTTTCCATGCGCTGCTCTGGTTCGCTAGAAGCGGCTTAGACATGCTGGCCACATGACCCAGAAGCTGTACGCCAGCTCTTTCAGCCAGTAAAGCGAGATGAGCGCTGCAACCCCAGAGTCATCCGCGATTGGACCTAATGGTCAGGGGTCCCTTTACCTTTGAGGGAAATTAAAGTATAAGATGGTTACCTTCTATTGAGGCAGACCACAGTCCCATCTAGTCCAGCATCCTCTACTCTGATTGGTTGGAGCTCTCCAGGAGACCTAGGCAAATCTTTCTCATCACCTGTGACATTAGTCTTTAGATTGGAATGCCCATGATTTCACCTGAAACTTTCTGCATTGCAACCAGAAAAAGGGAAGGGAAAGTACCATAGTGAAGGGGAAGAGGAAAACAAGAAAGAAAGAAAGAAAACGAGGGTTTGGGAAATGCAATTGTCATGTTTTGTAAGGAATGGAAAGAGAGAAAAGTATTCGATACACTGTTAGTAAAAAAAAAAGAGTTATTAAGATTGAAAGGAATTAATAGTAATCTTTATTTTTTATTTATTTATTTTGTCCTAGCTCTTTATCCGATTTCACAAAACTTTGTTCCCAGTCACAAAATGTGTCTAGCTGCACATTAGAATAACCTCTGACCCTAGTGTAGAACCTGTAGCCAGGTTCTAGCTCCCCCGGAGGGTAGAAAACTTTTAATGGGGACCACCACCATTTGCAATCTTTTGAAAGGAAAAAACAAATGAAATATAGAATTGGTGGTTATGTCAATATGGGTGACTTGGTAGCACTTTTTATAGTACAGCTAGCTCGTGTATATACACAAATAGCTTTCTGGCATGGTGATGTAATGCCAAATATTTTGGGATATATCCAACCAAGTCATCCCATTAGCACAAGGACTTTCACCTACACAATGGGACTTCCCTTCCCTCTCATCTCCCCATAAACCCTGTGCCCCCAAACCTGGTCTGAGGTTTTCACCAACCCTCTAGGGCAGATGGGGGGCACACAGAGAGACAGAATCTCTTGAAGTAATCTGTTCAGCAACAAAGGAGATGCCAAAAGCAGCTGAAATTTTTATCTGCCCAGATTCAGTAGGAATGAAGTACCCTATTAAAAATCTTGACTATGCAACAAAATGTATAAAGTCCAATGTTTCTCTCCAATTACTGTCTAGTTCTCCATGTGCACTTTTTGGTTGTAGCTTTTGCTAAATTTAATTTGTTTAATTTAAATAAATTAAAGGCAATTGAGCCCACTATAAATCAGGACTGCAGCAGTCTTGTATAACTGTCGCATTCCTTGAAGAGAGGAAGATAAGCAGTATGAGCTTAAGATATGCAATATGCAAATGATTAGCAAAACATTGATACTTTTATTTGGCGATGGAACTCACCAATCTCTTTTTTGTACACTTCATAAAATTAAGATGACCATTTCATTATGGCTTGCATGCCCAAAGGATATGAATTTGGTCTGTTGGATTGCTGATTGTCAAACCTCACTTTCATTTCAGTGGAGAAAGTCATTGTATAAGATAATAACCGTCCTTCCACTAAAATTCATATCTCTCTTGACAATTAGGCAGAAAGCTATTTCAGAGCATCGGTTGATCATACACAAAGGCACAATAGTCTGAAATGACAACATCACAATCCTTCTCCATGCTTCCTTTTTAACACCCTGAATGGTGTGTGTCACTGGAAAGTTCAATTGGAATTGGAGTTTCTATAGCCTGATAATCATTCTGCCAATGCCCTGAAGGCATGGTTACATACATTCCTGTTTTCTAAGACAGGTGTGATTTGTTAAAACTCCAGAACTGACACAGAATAGGGTTGGCGGACCTGTGGCCCTCCAGTCTACACCTCCAGTCATCCCTAACCATTGCCCATTCTGACTGGGCATGATGGAAGTTGTCACCTGACTGTGGCTGAAGTGCCACAGGTTCCCCATCAATGGCTTAGAAGAATGTTGCCAAATACATCTGTTAGCAAAAGCGTTCAATGGTCCACGTCTACCTAAAAACTCTGGTATTTAATTGCAATCTTTTGTTAAACGAGGTTGATCTAGTGAGCCAGAGATATATGGCAATTTGTACTTTGTCAGAAACCCTGATGCTACACCACAGAGGCACCAGATTGAGGAATGTCCTGTCATTAATCCAAAGCAGAACCACACTCCAATTCTTCACATAAGGGAGGGGAGCTAATTTTCCATCTTCTTAGCACGGACAGCTAGGGAAATCTACCTTCCCACATGACTATGATAGGAATATTTCCTTAGCCCTCAAACTCTGGCTTTTAAAACCAGGGTCGAAAGTGAACCACCAGAGTTCATGGGCCCCATCTGCACTATAGACATCTACACATTCATAGACTTGGAGGAAGCTCTCATGAATCTCCCTTAGACATGAGGACTTTCATTCTCTACCTCTAACTTGAGAACCTCTCTGTACTTTCAATGGCAGTGCTGGTCACATCCTGGGGGGATCTCTTCCTTTGTAATTTATGGCTATCAGAACTTAAAGCTCCATTCTAAATCCTGCAACATAAGAGCAGGAGATAAAGCGTGTGCATGTCCATCTCCTGGCTTCAAGTAAAATATGGGGCTTAAGGAAGATTAAAATAAAAGAAACTGATGCCTCGGAGGAAGAGCAAAGGAGTGAACATAAATGAGCTGTCAAAAGATCTCTCTGTCTCCCCCACCTTGCTCCATCAATTCAACAGCTGGCAGGAAGACAGATCAGAAAAGAGACTCATAAAGCAAACCCTGAGCAAATTAGAACAGACTTCGACCTTCCTCCAGAATGCCAGGATGAGACCAAGACATTAGGGAACCAAATAAGAGATTAAACATCTCAAAGTGTAGTTTGGTAAAGGGAGAACTAACAGTATCTGGTAAAAATTTAAACCATGTACAAAGTAGAGGTGCCAACACAACAAGGTTTTGTTGTTGTTGTTGTTTAGTCGTTTAGTCGTGTCCGACTCTTCGTGACCCCATGGACCAGAGCACGCCAGGCACTCCTGTCTTCTACTGCCTCCTGGTTTGGTCAAACTCATGCTGGTAGCTTCGAGAACACTGTTCAACCATCTCGTCCTCTGTCGTCCCCTTCACCTTGTGCCCTCCATCTTTCCCAACATCAGGGTCTTTTCCAGGGAGTCTTCTCTTCTCATGAGGTGGCCAAAGTATTGGAGCCTCAGCTTCACGATCTGTCCTTCCAGTGAGCACTCAGGGCTGATTTCCTTAAGAATGGAGAGGTTTGATCTTCTTGCAGTCCATGGGACTCTCAAGAGTCTCCTCCAGCACCATAATTCAAAAGCCTCAATTCTTCGGCGATCAGCCTTCTTTATGGCCCAGCTCTCACTTCCATACATCACTACTGGGAAAACCATAGCTTTTACTATACGGACCTTAACAAGGTTTTAGGGTGTGGCAAAAAGGAACCTGTGGAAATGGTCCTTAGGTCGTTGTGGTCCCAGAACATCTTGGGCTTCAAAGTTCAAGATCCACACTTTTAGTTGTTCAGTTCAGTTGTTGGCCTCTGTCTCTTTCAGGAAACAATGGAAGTGTGTGCTATCGGGTGTAAAGTCAAACTGTTGGATTGCCACAGTGCCTGCTGTGCCCGTAGAGACCAAAATAGGAGATTCAAGCTTTATTGCAGCTGAGGCAGAAGAAGGTTTTGCTGTTACAGTCTGATGCACCATGGCATTTCTTCTCTCTGCACTCCTGCCAGTGGTCATGTCTCCTCTACTCACTGCTGTGGATACACAACCTGACCATCTATCTCCATGGTTCTAGATTCAGATAGGCAGCCATGTTGGTCTGACGTAGTAGAAATATATATAAAAAATAAAAAATTGTCCAGTAGCACTTTAGAGACCAAATAAATTTGTTCTTGATGTGAGCTTTCGTGTGCATGCACACTTCTTCAGGTATCTCATACCAAGAACAAACTTAGTTATATATTTCTGTCTGTCTCCAGGCACTGCTGTCATCTGCAAGGGATTCCAAAAATGAACTGGAAACAAGTCAAGTACCAGAGTATGGTCCACATACTCAAACGCCATCATTCCTGGGCCAGCTGAAGTATTTGATCACTGTTCAATGGCAGTCCCATGTAGAGACTGCATCACATTCATTTTAGATTTCCAAACACATGGGTGACATTGGCTGCAGCAACAGTCAGGGATGAATCTTCAAAGAGTGTATTTTAGAAAAGTCCTTATTCTTGAGAACATGAAGGGAGAACTAGACAAAGAAAGCTGAGAACATGTTGACCGCTTCGTTCTTCAAACAGTTAGATGAGCACTCCCACACTTGAATGGAATGGGGGAGGGGGACTTTCTTTCATAAAAGATTTTTTGAAAATAATACTTGTAGTGTATTTTAAAAATTGCAAAGAAAAAGGCACAGGGGAGAGGAGTTGTGGCTTGTCACACATTATGCCACAAGAATAAATAGATGCCTGTGATAGTCTTACAATTTCACAGAGCAGTTATTAGAACAATGAATGTGTTAGGGGGGAAGCAGAGAAGAGATTCATATCCCTGCCATAATACATTCCCATTTGCTCTCAGTTGTCAGGGATGAGGCTTAGCCACATTGCACAGTCCTCCGAGTGACGACTGTGGTTTTAAATGCTTAAAAAACAAAAAGCAGGCACCTGGGTTTGCATGGGGAAAGAAGCTTGCCCCCCTCCAGTCCTCTATGCATGGAGTTTCTGTCAGCATCGCCCTTGAGCCAGTGCCACCAACTGGACTCATCCACTTCAACCCCGACTGGGCTAGGCGAGCTGGGTAGCACTTCCAGAGACCACCTTCTACACAGGAACCGGTCAAAGTGCTGTGGACTCACAGCTTAGAGTTGTGAGCACCAGATTCACTCCAACAAGAAGACAGTCGTCGCACAGCAGAGTATAGCAGAGCATAAACGAAACGGAGAGCAGCTCTGTAGAATATCTTCTTTATTCTATCTACAACTATAATACACAGCTATATACAGAGCTAAATGAGGTCTAAACGAAAAAGCTGAACTGCACTGAGTGTCTGCAGCTGCTCTTAGCAGCAACCTTATCTATACACACGATCTCTCTCTAACACTCAGTCTCTCTCTCTGACACTTTGATGTGAGGCTGGAGCGGAATAAGTAGAAAGCAGGAACCGCCCCTCCTCTCTGGAGAATCAGCAGAGAACATCAGCAGATTCTTGGATATGGGAGGGGTGAAATCTCCTCAGTTTCATCTTCAGTCTTCTGTTTCATCTGGGTTGCTGAGAATATCAACTCTCTCCTGCCAAAAATGAAAGAAGCCTAGTGCTCTCCCCCAAAATTGTGGCGATGTATTTAAAATGTGCATTCCTTGCCGACAGAGTGTGCCTGTGTTCAAGGCGCCAAGCATGCAACTTATCTCAAAACTGTGGCTATTTCATCTTTCTCAGCTGACTCTCCACCTGTCACTCACTATGATTCTACCTACAGTTCCATCACTCTCTTGCCATCGATCATTCCTCCATTACAAACTCTCCTTCCCACCCACCTTACCAGTTGTTTTGCTCCTGGTAGGTGTTGGGGATGGGAAATAAGAGGGAAAGTGAAGAAAGAAAGAAAGAAAGAAAGAAAGAAAGAAAGAAAGAAAGAAAGAAAGAAAGAAAGAAAGAAGCAGGCAGATGAAGAAATATGCATTCTATCACTCCTGCTGCTTCTGCACATCACCCCCTAAATGGCCTTGTGCAGCTGCCACAGAAAATGAGCCCCTAAGTTAGGGGTGGTTAGGCAATAAAAGACAGTACAGTGTTACCTTGGTTCTCAAACTTAATCAACCTGGAAGTCCGTTCCAAAACCAAGGTGCACAGATTAATCCGTTTCAGACTTTTAAAAACAACCCCTAAAATTGCAATTTAATATGAATTTTACTATCTAACGAGACCATTGATCCATAAAATGAAAGCAATAATCAATGCACTGCACTATAAAATAAATAAGACAGCATTGTAGATGATAAAAATTAAAATTAATTTTTTTCCTTACCTGCACTGATGATAGTCATTGTTTGGCTTTTATCCATTTCCACAGTCACACCATCAATCAATCAATAGCTGAACTGGGTTCCACACAGTCACAAAAACAAATTAACTGAAAAAGCCTCAAAAAGAAAAATGCAAAATACCGTAAATAGCAAAAACAAAAGCGCCAAACTTAATCCATTCCGGAAGTCTGTTTGACTTCCAAAATGTTTGAAAATGAAGGCACAGCTTCTGATTGGTGCAGGCACTCCGGAAACAATAGCTGACAGCTGCATCAGACGTTCGGCTTCTGAAAAACGTTCGAAAACTGGAACACTTACTTCCGGGTTTTCGGTGTTTGGGAACCAAGGCATTTGAGTACCAAGGCGTTTGAGTGCCAAGGTACCACTGTACAAGATGAAGAAAAAGGCATTTTAAAAACATTATTAAGATTGCATTTTACATAAAGGGGTGACACTGGTCACCTTCCTTTCACTTAGTCTCACTACTGCCCTTATAGATCTCAGATGTTCATCATTGGCTCTGGCACTCCCCTGCCTCCTGCCCTACCAGTTTCAGTGCATACACAAGTGACTACTGTACTGTGTTATCAACTTCTGGATGGAAGAAGGGAGGGACTTCCCTGTTTTGTGTATGACGCTCTACTAGGAGCCATGTGCAATGGGTATCGATTAATGAAGTTAGAAGAGAAGCACCTGTGTCTCTGTTCTGATAAACACTCAAGCTTCTGTTATGGAATGGAGAACTTAAGATAGAAATATTCATGCTGAGCTATTTCTGTAATTGGTACACATGTTACTTATGGCCTGGCAAATGTTAAAAAGTGGCAGTAAGTCTAATAAAGTGGGGCAATTACGTCTGCGTGTTGAAATTTATTTATTCTCCGCTGAAAAGCAGGAGTAATGTGTTGAGGTCCCCCCCCCCCCATTCCATTTTTACAGACTAGTGTTTCACTTAGTTAGCTCCCCAGGAGCACATGCAGAGATAGATTTTTCTACATGACTTTCCCAAGCAAAAGCATGTTCTGTAGCAATCTATAGCTTCTGCTTAACGAGGCTTCCGGGTTTTATCTTAAACATCTTAAGAAGTCCTATTAATAAACACTGACATTCCATTGATTATGCATCTTTATTGCTTTTGCTAAGCACATATCGTCAATTAAACCCTGCTACCTCGTCGCGGGTAAGCAGGACTCACAGGCATCTAATAGTAACACAGCTGTGTGCTTTTTGGGTGATTGAGGCGGCAATTAACGAGTTTCTAATGGAACAGAGATTCCTAGTGACAAGCACAGCACGTTAATAGGAAGGTGTCTCCTTTTGACTTCCGAACCCGGCGTGACACTGAAAGAAATATCAGCTCTGAGGATGGGCTTTTATGCTTCCTCTGCCTGGCGCAGACGAGCACCTGAATGGAAACAATGCTGTTTGCGAATCTCTGCTTTCTAGAGGGTTCTAAAATGGGGATGTTAGCAACAAGCCTTTTTTGTACGTAAGGATATATACACTGCTCAAGATACACATGTCTTCTTTTTTTAAAGGTCCCTGTCTTGCTCCGTGTCTGCAGTCATGAGATTGTTGTCTATCACATGACAGTGTATGTTTTCATTCCACAGTGTGGGAAGTGACGGAGACAGGATGTTTTGTGTTACTGTGTTCCAGAAAGTGGGACTATTGTCCTTTGTTGTTGTTTTTCTATTTGCTGTCTGATGAGAAAGAGGAAGGAGCTAAGTCAGAATGCTCCGATTTTATTATATGTAAATAAAGTAGATTAGCCAAAATGCTGAGCTACTGAGTTCTGTTACGCAAACTGCCAATACTCTGCAGGATCCTAAGTGTGCTGATGTCTCTTGGTTTCAGTCGCTGTGATGTTCGGGCTGGAGAAAGCTTTTGAAGCTCCTGAACGATCAACCAGGAGGGAGAAAACATGCCAGTCGGGCATGTGTCTCTGCCAGGGGTCCTACACGTGAGTAGGACGATCCTAACACTCTCTGCCCATTTAAACCAAGGGGTGGGACAATCTATGACCCTCCAGATGTCATTGACCTCCAAGTCCCATCAGATCCAGCCAGCATAGCCAATGGTCAATGGAATGGTGGAAATCGTAGCAGAAAAGCTTATGAAGGTTCCTCACTCCTACCTTGGTGAAAAAGAAAGCAGGGAATGCTCTTCCCACTCCAATCCTCTGCCTTCTCCTTCTCTGCC